>NC_091641.1:23339622-24589622 GCF_027580195.1 Bos mutus
ATCTGTTTTTCTTGGTCATGGAGGAATCTACTTATTTTGGGGGGGAAAGGCGATTACTATAGCACCTGTCTTATTCAATTAGTGAATGATTACAAGTAAGAACTTAACATATTAATTATCTGAAGTGGCTCAAACTAATCTTTTGAAGTTGTGATATGTAGAAAGGGGAAAATGGGAGGGGAGAAATGCCAAATCCTCTTCTTTAAGATGAAACTATTTAAATACCATACATCAGAATAGGGAAGCTCAGTAAAGGGATCTTGAGGTGGTGAATAGTCCTTGTATCAAAATAAATCATTATGGTCAGTGAGTGCCCTGATACCAACCTGATTATATGAAAAAAGTAGGCATCATATTGATGACTATTGACTTCCTGAGGGCCTGTCCTTGTTCAGCAGTGTCCTTTGACCAAGGTGTGTTGTTGGGTTTTGGGCTGGACTGTATCATGCAAGCTTAGATTGCATACTGCTGCAATGCATAATCCTTGTTCCTGTTCTCCCTGCTCTGCTGGAGGATTCAGCCTCAGGACCTGGGGACTGAAAATGATTCTGTCACCAAGGCCTGAAGATCCAGACCAGATATGATGACTGACCAAGGATCTTGGGTAGCATCACTGCATAGTGTAGGACTTGTCATTTTTGCCTTAATCTCTGCTGGTCAGTCTAGGATACAGTGCTTTGGAAAAACTTGCTCTCATTATTTTAAAAGTAGATCATTTCTACCATATCAAGGTCACAGAGTTTGGTTATAGCTTTTAACTCTTTTTGATTGATGAAGTATTTGGTTTCTGCAATGTTTGCCTAAAAGTGAGTTGGTGTGTGACTATAACTTTGATTCTGAACAAGACTCAAGTCATAGCATTTACTATATTGAATGCATTTAATTCTTTGTCCAGCTAAGAATAAGCAGGAAGAAGACCCTCAAAGAGTCTTAGAATATCTGGCATCATAATTTTTCAAACTGGGATATGTAGAGCCCTCTCAGGGGTCATTTGTGGAGTATATCCGTGGTAGACATGGAAAACCCCCTCATCTTGCTGTCTAGCTTCCATTTCACTGCTCCTGCTCCCCACCACCACACCCAAGTTTGACTCTGCTAAAGTTGCTGTTACATTGGGTTTCCCCATAAGATTTCAGTCGATCAGAATGTTTTGAGGCTGAAAACAGATCAAAAAGCAGAAGGTAAATGGGAATCTATAAAGGTTAGTAAACTTGCTTACAGTTACAGAGAAGGTACTGGCAGGTATAGGACTTCTCTGCACTGATTTTGTTTTCTCATTTACACTGCCTTAAATATATCCTTGTAGGCACTCAGTAGAGTTTGTTTGAGTTTAATTGAATCCTTGGTGTTTGGTCTCTTCTATATGCTGTCCAGAATGCCTGTGCAAAATGCTGACCTGCATATTCCCATTTCCAGTGACCTGCCTTGGAATATGAACAGGAAAATCCAGGTATATCCATGGACAAAACATTTTTAGAATGGCTCTGTGAAAATATCTACAACTGCTTTGTTCTTTAAAAAAAAAAAAATCCGTGAAACAAATTTGTTTCCAATTAAACATTTACTTTATATCTACTTGATGACCACCTAGTGGCTGCCTTTAAACAGGAAGGGAAGGCAAGGAATACCACTCCAGTGAGGGTGCTGGGACTCTAGCAGCATGTGTTCTGGGTGGCAAGATTATAGACGTGCTAGAAGTTCCAGATTCTCAGAGTGATGACGTTTTCTTTATTCTGCGTGAGTACAGTTCAAAAGTAAGGAGTGATGTGTTCATTTTAAAGGATGTTTTTGTGATTCTTTTTCTCCTAGTAAATTAGTTTTTCTTTGAAATAACTAGTCACTTGTCCAGTCATTTACTCAAAACAGTTGGTTATAGCTGATGTCAATGGTAGGAGAATTTTGCTTGGGGGTTTACTAATATTATATGCAAGAGAAAAGTCTAAACACCTTTGCAGAGGCATTTAGATAATGTGGGTTCAGTTGCTCGGGAGGAGAACATTTCAGGAAGCAGGCCTTTGGGAGTGCAGAGTGGTGGCAGTGATGATATTGTGGGCCATGTGCACAGGGTGAGGAGAAATTCCATTGGTTGTCCAGCTGGGAAAAGGTAGAAATTGCTAACAGTGGCACTTGATAGGAGAAGAGTGGATCAGGAAGGAACAGGCCCACAAGGTTGCCCAATGCTGGACAACACCATTTACAAGGAGGAGAACGGGGACCTTTGGAGTTGGGTAATCCAGTGCCCCTGACCAGGTCTCTGACGACGGTACTCTCTCCCCTGATTGAAAAGTGTGTTCCTGATGGGAAGGGATGAGTGCAGTGTCTGGTTTGACCAGATTGGTCTTCAAGATTGACTAGTTGGTCATGATTGACTGCTTAAGCCTAACTTCTTTGAGATCTCTCTTTTGACTTTTGTTTTTGACAAATAAGAAGTTGGCAAACAAGAGCGAACGTATTGTTCCTGGGTCCATTAGGGTTTGAGTTAAGTACATAATACTGTGTGGTGGTGATTGTCATTTAACAATGTCTGTTATCCAAAGGGAACAGTTACATGTAAACTATTGAGGTAATTCATGATTCTCTCATGGGGACTAAATGTGAGTTAAACTACAACTAAAATAATTAAAGAAAATATATTTTGACTTCATAGTTCTGTAACATTACATGGTCTCTTTAGCAGGTCACATTACATCGTTAGTCTTTTAATAGAAATTTTATTCTACCAGGTACTTGTGAATCTGACATAAGGCCAGATTTTCTTCTAGTGCTGAAAATGGCAAGTACTGCTCTGAATTGGTGACAGCTACAGATTTAATGATTAGATCAAGGGAGGCGGCTTCAATTAAATAACTATCAGTTAAGTTGGTTGTAATATGGATCTCTTCTCCTGAGGTTAATTATGCTGTCCCTTCAACAATTTTCTGACATCACTGAGAATCCAACAGTTCACTTCTGACACAAACTGCTTGGAGTTTGTGCAGTTCCCACAGGTTAATGACTCAGTCTCAGGAGACTGCCCCACTTCAAGTGCCAGCCGCAAGTATCAGGTTGTCTCAAATTCCGCCTTGCACTTTTGCCTGGCAGACCTCAAATTTAGGGGTTCCCATGACCACCCTCCCCCACGATGGATAATTTGCTAGAACATATGACTCATTTAGCTGGTAAAATGTGATATTTATGAATTCAGTTTCATTATAAAGGCTACAACTCAGAAACAGCCAAATGGAAGACCTGAATAGGTCAAGATTTGAATTAGGGACCAGAGCTTCCATGTCCCCTCTGGGCATGCCAGCCTCCCAGCACATCAGTGTATTCACCAATCCTGAAGCTCCCCTCTGTGCTAAGTTGCTTCAGTCATGTCTGACTCTTTGCAACCCTATGGACTAGCCTGTCAGGGTCCTCTGTCCATGGGATTCTCTAGGCAAGAATACTGGAGTGGGTTGCCATGCCCTTCTCCAGGGAATCTTCCCAACCCATGGATCAAACCTGCATCCCTTATGTCTATCTGTATTGGCAAGCAGGTCGTGCCACCTGGGAAGCCATAAACTCCCCTCAGTTCAGTTCATTCACTCAGTCATGTCCTACTCTTTGCAGCACCATGGACTGTAGCACACCAGGCTTCCCTGTCCATCAGCAACTCCTGGAGCTTGCTCAAACTCATGTCCATCATGCTGGTGATGCCATCTAACCGTCTCATTCTCTGTCATCCCCTTCTCCTCCTGCCTTCAATCTTTCCCAGCATCACGGTCTTTTCCAGTGAGTCAGACCTTCGCATCAGGTGGCCAAAATATTGGAGCTTCAGCTTCAGCATCCATCCTTTCAGTGAATATTTAGGACTGATTTCCTTTAGGATTGACTGGTTTGATCTCCTTGCAGTCCAATGAACTGTCAAGAGTCTTCTCCAACACCACAGTTCAAAAGCACCAATTCTTTGGCACTCAGCTTTCTTTATGGTCCAACTCTCACATCCATATATGACTACTAGAAAAACCATAGCTTTGACTATACGGAAGCTCCCCTAGCCTTGTTTCAGTTTCAGTTGTGGTTCCTTTATGTAGGCATAATTTATTAAAGCACTGACCTTTGTTGATGAAACTTCAGCCACCCTTCCCTTCCTTAAGGGCTAAAGGTGGGACTGAAAGTTCTAGTCATATGCCTGGGCTTTCTGACAAAGGTAGCCTCAATTCAAACTATCAAAAAGAAACTCAGGTGTGGTCCAAACCCTGCTCCTTAATGAATAACAAGAAGTCTATCTGTAAAGGAATTCCAGGGGTTTTAGGACCTCTGGTAGTAACTGGGGACAAAGGCCAAATATATTTTTTATTATACCACATTAGTACTCCAGTTGTATCCCCAAAGTAGGAATAAGGTTGTGAGTGCTCAATCGCTCAGTCCTGTCCAACTCTTTGCAACTCTTTGTGATCTTGTGGACTATAACCCAGTCTCCTCTCTCCATGGAGTTCTCCAGCCAAGAATATTGGAGTGGGTTGCTACTTCCTCCTTGAGGGGATCTTCGCCACCCAGGGATTGAATCCCATCTCCTTGCATTGGCAGGCAAATTCTTTACCACTAAGCCACCAGGAATAAGGTTACTGAAAGTTGATTTTGGTGATAAGTAACAATATGCATTTAGTTTTAATTTGATGGCTTATTTTTTTTTGGTCAAGAGAGTGCAAATTACATAGTTTCAGATTACAAGGAGCAAACTCTTCCTCAGTCAGTATGAAATGGCACTCAGAATGTGTTATATATATATTTTAATTTAATACATGCATGCCCTAATGCAATAAAGAAGCTCACTTTTAGGAAATCAGATACATAGAAATCATGCTTCCTTTGACTGTGAATTTAAAGTTTCAAGTGTACATAGTGCACAGGTAAGAGCATCTGTGTAGTCGCATCTGAACTTCACCATGTACTTGTCACTTGACCTTGGATGAGCCACTTAGCATCTCTAAGCCTTGTTTCCTTCATGTATTAAGTGAAAATAATCACAGTAAATAGTTGTGAGGAGTCAATAAGACATTTGCAGGACACGGCACAATGCCTGGCATATAAATAAACATTTAATAATGTTAGTTATTATTAACTGCCTGCATGTACAGTGAAACATGGATTGGCCGCTCCCAACAGGCCAGGAACGATACCATTTCGCCTTCTCTTATATGGGAAGTATGGGACAGTGTATAAAACATTGCTAGGCACATAGTAGACACAAGTTATCTATCACTTGAAAATAAAACCAGGTCTGGGTATCTGGGAAATACTGGAGTAACTCTGTAATGGAAACTTCCAGCCTGTTTCCAAAGCTAGCCTAAAACCCAGAGATGGAAAATCTTCCTCCTGAAACCATATAGAGCATGCATGAGTCTAGCAATGGGGACAGGAGATCAGTGGCTAGGATATTGTTGGATCCAAAAGTGGGAAACTGATCCAGGAGACATTTTTATCATTGGCAGCACGCCTTGAGATTCAATGAGGTTGGGAAAACCACATGAGAGTTCGGGAAGGAAGCAACAGATTTATTTCAGCCCATCCAGACACTCTTTGAAAGTCCACTGGCAAATACCATGTTTTGTGTATTGCTTCTCAGAGAAAATGAAAAACCTGGATCTGCTGTCAAAGGGCTTAGCAACTCCTTGAAGTTCACTTCTTGGGGAAGTCCCCAAGGACTAATTCTCCCTGTATCTTACCCATCTGTAGATTCTACTTTAGTAGACCACCACTGGACTCAGTTCTAGTCTAGAGTCTGCCACCAGTTCTGTGTGTCCTTGGGCAAGTTACACCCACTCTAGGAGCCTATTTCCTTACCTGCAACGAAGAATTTGGTACTAAATCACTGTTCCCCAAAGTGTGGCTTTGGTTACATTGTTAGTGTATGTGCTGCTGAAATGAGTATACAAAGGGGTGTTTTTTTAATACTATTGATGGTACATGAGATGATTTTTGCCTGATGAATACTTTTTATCCTATATTTTTTTAACGTGTATTAATGAAAGCGTAACTAGCATATCAGACCTATGACTTCATGGATAATGTTACTTTCAGTTCAGTTCAGTCGCTCAGTCGTGTCCAACTGTTTGCAACCCCATGAATCGCAGCACACCAGGCCTCCCTGTCCATTACCAACTCCCGGAGTTCACTCAAACTCATGTCCATCAAGTCGGTAGGGTGATATTAAAGTAGATTTTTTTTTTTTTTATCCTTTCAAGAAAAACCTTAGAGGAACGATAGTTGGGGTGGTAAATGGATGTAGAAGATCATAAAGGTTGTGTAGGAATAGCTGATGTGTTTATAAGTTCTAAGACTAAGTAATTCTAGTGCAGTGCCATACTTTCTTTATGAAAGCCTTTGTGGTGATGGACTCAATAGACAGGTCTAAATTTGAGTGGCTTTAAAAAACTTGCTTAACTTAAGCAAATTGACAAATTTATTTTTATGCATTCATGGTGAAAATGCCCATAAGTTGGTTGTGTAGAATTTAAATTAGCATAGACTTTAGAAGTGGTGGCTTTTTTTAAATAACAAAGAATGAATAATGTTGCTTCCTCTCACTTTTAGCAGATTCCTCAAAACCTGGATTGATCTTTAGTTCTTTTCACCCCTTGTTGTTGGAACTCCCTAAGACAGGAGTTAGGGGTTCCCATTTGTTCTGTTGGGGAGGAAGAAAAAGCCACCCCCATCTCTTGAATACATGCATGCCTATGCCTGCTTTCTCTGTTCTGGAGATGCTGAGGCTGCCCCATCCTAATGATCTCTGCCTTACTTCTTCTTGGTAGCCGCTTTAAAGGTGCAGTGTGATGTGTACCCTAAAATGAACATAAATTCTGAGGCAAGGTTTTTTAAAATTTCATATCAC
The DNA here is from genome assembly GCF_027580195.1 of Bos mutus. NCBI lineage: Eukaryota > Metazoa > Chordata > Mammalia > Artiodactyla > Bovidae > Bos > Bos mutus. The sequence goes on from NC_091641.1 coordinate 23,346,479, forward strand.
TTTTTGTTGTATTGGTTTTCACACAGTGGGAATCTTGAGAAGTAAAACGAGCAGTGGTAGAAATGAAATAAACTTGTGGGAGGTACTTTCTTTTTAAGCAAAACCCAGAAAAAATAGTACAATCTTGATTGTGTAGTAGGAGCCAAGAAATCTGCTTTCAGATGTAGTCTATGATTTAGAGGTTTTTTTTTAAGTATTAATTATTTGTGTTACTTTGACATTTTCTGTGTATCTTAACACTGTCATCATTCATTATCTACATTTAGTTGTTAACCTCTCTTCTGTAAATGATATTGTTCTATTTCGTTCTCAACGTAAAGGGCCATTCATCTGATACAGCATCTTGTAATAAATTGTTTCATGTTTCAAACTGTAGTTTTTAAAAGTTGCTATAAAGATGGTTTCAAGTCTTTTATTTTTCTGAACCATGTGTTATCTAGTCAGTTCAGTTCAGTCGCTCAGTTATATCTGACTCTGCAACCCCATGGACTGCAGCATGCTAGGCTTCCCTGTTGATCACCAGCTCCTGAAGCTTGCTCAGACTCTGTCCATCGAGTCAGTGATGCCATCCAACCATCTCATCCTCTGTCATCCCCTTCTCCTCCGGCCTTCAATCTTTCCCAGCGTCAGGGTCTTTTCCAGTGAGTCAGATCTTCACATCAGGTGGCCAAAGCTTTAGCATCACTCCTTCCAATGAATATTCAGGGCTGATCTCCTTTAGGATTGACTGGTTTGATCTCCTTGCAGTCCAAGGGACTCTGAAGAGTCTTCTCCAGCACCACAGTTAAAAAGCATCAGTTGTTCGGCACACAGCATTCTTTATGGGCCACCTCTCACATCCATACATGACTACTGGAAAAACCACAGCTGTGGCTAGATGGACCTTTGTCAGCAAAGTAATGTCTCTGCTTTTTAATGTGCTCTCTAGGTTGGTCGTAGCTTTTCTTCCAAGGAGCAAGCGTCTTTTCATATCATGGCTGCAGTCACACCTACAGTGATTTTGGAACCCAAGAAACTAAAGTCTGTCACTGTTTCCATTGTTTGCCCATCTGTTTGCCATGAAGTGATGGGACCCGATGCCATGATCATAATTTTTGGAATGTTGAGTTTCAACCAACTTTTTCACTCTCCTCTTTCACTTTCATCAAGAGGATCTTCAGTTCCTCTTCACTTTCTGCCATAACGGTGCTTGTCTGAGGTTATTGATATTTTTCCCAGCAATCTTGATTCCAGCTTGTGCTGCATCCAGCCCCAAGTTACTCATGATGTACTCTGCAGATTAAATAAGCAGGGTGACAATATACAGCCTTGAGGTACTCCTTTCCCAATTTGGAACCAGTCTGTTGCTCCATGTCCGGTTCTAACTGTTGCTTCCTGACCTGCATACAGATTTCTCAGGAGGCAGGTAAGGTGGTCTGGTAGTCCCATCTCTTGAAGAATTTTCCACAGTTTGTCGTGATCCACACAGTCAAAGGCTTTGGTATAGTCAGTGAAGCAGAGGTAGATGTTTTTCTGGAACTCACATGCTTTTTCTGTGATCCAGTGGATGTTGGCAATTTGATCTCTGGTTCCTCTGCCTTTTCTAAATCTAGCTTGTACCTCTGGAGGTTCTCAGTTCATGTACCATTGAAGCCTGGCTTGGAGAGTTTTGAGCATTACTTTACTAGCATGTGAGATGAGTGCAATTGTGTGGTAGTTTGAACATTCTTTGGCATTGCCTTTCTTTGGGGTTGGAATGAAAACTGACCTTTTCCAGTCCTGTGGCCACTGCTCAGTTTTCCAAATTTGCTGGCATATTGAATGCAGCACTTTCACAGCATCATCCTTTAGGATCTTTTAGTTATCTAGTCAAGATTAGGTTAAAATAGAACAAAATGGTGACAGTGCTGTAACTTAAGATTCTTTTCTTCCTTCATTTTTTCTCTGTCATTGGTTTAATACAAAGTTTTCACATGATTTCATAATGAGAAACTCTCAGATGTTCCCCAATCTAGGTGGCATCTAATGTTCCAAGCCACAAGCTCTCAAACTTTGTAAATTTTGGTTTTGTTATCCATACTATCTTGTCTCCCAAGAAGAAGTAGTAAATTGTATTACTTAGCATATTGGAAAAATCTGTATTCAAGACTATTTTGCAGGATTAAAAAAATCTCTTTTCTTACTAAAGTCTGTTTCATGACTTGCACAATACTCATCCTTTGCACACATTTACAAGACCCACCTTACTCAGGGTAGGTGTCAGGTTTTTGACAGTCTGTTTCCCTTAGGGCTTCCCTGATGGCTCAGTGGCAAAGAATCCACCTGCAATGCAGGAGGTGTAGAATCTATCCCTGGGTTGGGAAGATCCTCTGGAGAAGGAAATGGCAGCTCACTACAGTATCTTGCTCCTTTCCTGTCTCCTGAGAAACCTGTATGAAGCAACAGTTAGAACTGAACATGAAACAACTGACTGTTTGCAGATTTGGAAAGGAGTGCGACAAGGCTGTGTATTGTCATTTTGCTTATTTAACTTATATGTGAAGTACATCATGTGAAATGCCATGCTGCATGAAGCACAAACTGGAATTAAGATTGCTGGGAGAAATATCAATCACTTGAGATATGCAGATGATACCATTCTAATGGCAGAAATTAAAGAGCCTCTTGGGCTTCCCTTGTGGCTCAGCTGGTAAAGAATTCGCCTGCAATGCAGGAGACCTGGGTTTGATCCCTGGGTTGGGAAGATCCCCTGGAGAAGGGAAAGGCTACCCACTCCAGTATTCTTACCTGGAGAATACCATGAACTGTATAGTCTGTGGGGTCACAAAGAGTCGGATATGACTGAGCGACTTTCACAAAGAACCTATTGATGAAGGTGAAAAAGGAGAGTCAAAAAGCTGACTTAAAACTCACCATTCAGAAAACTAAGATCATGATATCCAGTTCCATCGCTTCGTAGCAAATAGAAGGGGAAAAAGTAGAAGCATTGGCAAATTTTCTTTCCTTGGGCTCCAAAATCACTGTGGACGGTGACTGCAGCCATGACATTAAAAGACGCTTGCGCCTTGGAAGAAAAGCTGTGACAAACCTAGATAGTATATTAAAAATCAGAGACATTACTTTGCTGACAAAGGTCCGTATAGTCAGATTTATGATTTTTCCAACAGTCATGTATGTATGTGACAGTTGAATCATAAAGAAGACTTGAGCACTGAAGAATTGATTCTTTGGAATTGTGCTGGAGAGAAGGTTCCTAAGAGTCCCTTGGACTGGAAGGAGATGAAACCAGTCAATTGTAAAGGAAATTAACCCTGAATATTCTTTGTAAGGAATGATGCTGAAGCTGAAGCTCCAGTACTTTTTGGCCATCTGATGCAGAGAGCTGACTTGTTGGAAAAGAGCCTGATGCTGGAAAAGATTGAAGACAGAGGAGAAAGGGGTGGTAGAGGGATGAGATGGTTGGATGGCATCACCAACTCAATGAACGTGAATTTGAGCAAACCCTGGGAGATAGTGAACTCCTGGCATGCCACCGTCCATGGGGTCACGACTTAGCAACTGAATAACAACTATTTCCCTAGGTGCAAAGGCTAGTCATTATTTACAGATAATTGCTGATGAGTCTGGAGAAATTCTGAAAGGGGATATGTAAGGATTGTGACTTTTATCCTTGGTCTATGGACTAGAATTTGCAAACCTAGAGTGAGGTTGTTTAACACCTTCTCTTCTTAGGAAATTGCCATTGGATCAGTCGGTCTTGGTTCAGATCTCTTGTGGGCAGCTGAATAGTTGGGCTTTTAAAAATGAAAAGTGAAAGTGAAGTCACTCAGTCTTGTCCGATGGGATTTTCCAGGCAAGAGTGCTGGAGTGGATTGCCATTTCCTTCTCCAGGGGATCTTCTGACCCAGGAATCAAACCCGGGTCTCCTGCGTTGCCCACAGACGCTTTACCGTCTGAGCCACCAGGGAAGCTTAGGCACATAAAAAAATGCTTCTTTCCCAATCATAGAAATAGTTATCTCCATGATAGTATAACCTCCATCTATGGAGTATAAGTACTCAGGACCACAATTTATTTATTTATTTTTTTTAGGACCACACATTTAAAAAGATAAATTTAATACTGAGTCAGAATGAAAGATGTGCAAACATAGTAGTAGAGTTCAAAACCTTTTCAGGCCATTCTTACACGTTTCCAGCGCCACTTTGGTTTTCTCTTGGTAGGCTAACCTTTAATTCATTGGGAGCCTTTTCACTTCTAAAATAAAGCCTTTTAGGATGCTGAAACTTGAACTTTAATGGTAAGTTAAAGTGAAAAAAAAAAAAGGTGTACTCAGAGACTTTCTAACTCTTGACTTTAAACCTTCCTTTTAGAGAACCAGACTTGCTTAATTTATTAGAGCATTTGCTTTTCTAAGTTTCCAGCTCACAACCATTCCGTGGCCCAGCAGAAAGAGATAATAAAAAGTTAAGTAACAGGTAAAAATCTTTTACAGTTGCCTTTTCCCCAGTTGGAAGCAGAGTTTTTCTTTCCCTCTGGGCAGTTTGGCCTCTAAGCTCCTGCTTTTTCTGATTTGAAACTCTACTATTTGCGTACAGTGTTTAAATTGATTCACTCACAACCAAGTTCTGAATGTCTCCAGCATTAGTACCTTTGACTCAGGAAGCTTAAGCAAAAGATTATAATAGTGGTTAAACAGGACAAAACCTTTAAAAACATACTTGAAGGTTGTTTTTACTCAAGATTTCCAAACAGATACAAACTGTTTTCAAAGAAAAGCCAGTCTATGTGGTTTTCAACTTAGACATACATGAGCAGGGAAGCAGCTTTCCCAGATGGAATGTGGGTCTTTCATAGAGAACTTGTGAAGCTGAAAACTAGTCTTGTTAAGTCTTGGCCTCCAGACTTGATTCTTTCACTGTTATATTTAAAGTGAAGTATGTGTAGTCTGAATTTTTCTTAAGGATCAACTCTAGAATGGGGTGCATAGTGCTTCAGGGAAAATAAATGTGTTTATATGCTACCAGATTTTCATCTAGTAAATTTGAGTGTCTTTTGTGGACCTTGTTTTTAAAAGCTTTATGGTAAGAAAACGGATATAAAAACAAGTGAAGGTGTGAAGAGACAGAGAGGCTCTAGGTCACCTTGAAGGAGTCAGGAGAGGATTCCTATAAGAAGTAAAATCTGAGCTGGGATTGAAATACCAAGACTAGAGAAGGAGGAGGCATTCCAAACACAAGTAACAGTATGTGTAAAACTACAGTGGGTTAAGAGGCCATGGCATCTTGGGAAGCGGCAGACGTTTCAGTATGCCCGAGGGATGTGGAGTGAACAGGAGAAAGGCAGTAATTGAGGCTAAAGTTAAAAAAAAAACCTTGTATACCTTATTAAAGTTGTATTTGTAGGTGAAGGGGAGCTATTAAATAATTTTGAGTAGAGGCATGGCATATTCACATGGGCTATGTGTGTGTTGAAAAGATCACTCCAGTGGCAGTTTGGAAGAGAGATTGAAGGGAGCAATCCCAGAAGCAGGTACTGAGAGAATACTGCAGTAAAGATGGCAGAGGCCTGAACTGTAAAATTACTGAGGGAATGGTAGATATTCAGGAGTTAGAGCTTAACAAAGTTTGTCATAATCTGTTGAAAAGTTCTTTGCTTGCATATCCCACGTGGGTTTTAGGCTAAAAGGTGCTCAGCTCCAGAAGTTGCTCAGAGACCCAAGCTGATGTGGGTTCCAACATCATGTGTTGTACCATCTGTATTGTCTTGGTCACCATGGCAAGGGAAGAGATGGCTGAGATGTCTTGTGCACCTTTAGGCTTGGGCTTGGAAATGTAAGTATCACATCTGCCTACAGCTCATTGTGTCATTTCTGCCTATACCTGTTTGGCCAGAAATGGACACATTTCCTCATCTAACTGAAGAGGCTGGGAAGCTGGGGGAACTGGTGAAATGTTGGATGAGCTTCTCTGTCTGTGCTACAGTGTAGGGTCGTAAGTGAGGTGCTTTATTTCTGAGTGTATTCCCTTATTTGTAAAATAGGAACATCAAGAGTACCAGCCTCACTCCCAGAGACTCTTTTAGAGGATCCCCAAGACACTTTTCATAGTATCTGAAAAACCAGATTCTCTTCTTAGTAGTACTAACATCATTTGTCCTTTATACTTTCATTCTCTCAGGAGTTTTATAGAGTCTACATGGTGTGTTATATCACAAAAGATTGAATGAGAAGCACATATGGGAAATTAGCTGTCTTCTAAGCCAGACCTTAGAGACATTTGCGAAAATGTAAAACAATGTTGTTGTTCTTATTAAGTTTTTGGAAATACAGTTATTTTTCATAAAATTGTCATTTATGTTAACATATAATGATTTATTATTGATAATTTATTTTTTAGAAGCTATTAGGAGAAGGCAATGGCACCCCACTCCAGTACTCTTGCCTGGAAAATCCCATGGACGGAGGAGCCTGGTGGGCTGCAGTCCGTGGGGTCGCTAAGAGTCGGACATGACTGAGCAACTTCACTTTCACTTTTCACTTTCATGCATTGGAGAAGGAAATGGCAACCCACTCCAGTGTTCTTGCCTGGAGAATCCCAGGGATGGCGGAGCCTGGTGGGCTGCCATCTATGGGGTCACACAGAGTCGGACACGACTGAAACGACTTAACAGCAGCAGCATTATTTTCTTAGACTTCCCCTTTCCCTAATTCTTCAATATTTTTGTTCTTTGTACTATACATACTTCGATAACCTTGCTTAAAATGCATTCATATATGATAACACATTATGTGTCTTTATTTTTATTTTTGAAATTTTTATCTTATATTAACAGTGTTATGTTAGTTTCAGATATATAGCAAAGTGATTATCCAAACACAGGTATCTATTCTTTTTCAAATTCTTTTCCCATTTAGTTATTACAGAGTATTGAGCAGAATTCTCTGGGGGTGCTTGTTGTAGGTCCTTGTTGGTTATCTATTTTAAATATAGCAGTGATGTTTTAAATGAATTAATACAATATTTTTTAATTTTTCAGTTAAAAAAAGTACCAGCCTCATAGCGCAGCTTTAGGGATTAACTGCTGTCACAACTCTAAAATGCCTAGCATTGTGTCTGGCACAATAAAGATATTGGAGGGAATCTTTAAGTTTGATCTTGAATTTTTCTTATTATGTGCTGTAGGTGGGTGTCCTGTCATGTCCGACTCTTTTGCAACCCCATGGACTGTAGCCTGCCAGGCCCCTCTGTCCATGGAATTTCCCAGGCAATACTGGAGTGGAGTGCCATTTCCTTCTCCAGGGGATTATCCCAACACGGGAGTCAAACCTGAGTCTCCTGAATCTCCTGCATTGGCAGAGGGATTCTTTACCACTGAGCCACCTGTTATTATTTACTTAGTGGATTATAACCAACAATTAAAAACCAAGTTAAAAAAAGAAGCAGCGTAAATTAGAGTTCATCATCGAAGTGAGTAAATATTGCTTCATAAGTTGTATGTGTGTGTATGTATATATATGCATTTGGTCAGGATATAACTTGTTTCTCACAGATTGTTGAAGTTGAAGTTGGAAAAACACTGATTTAGTTAAAGCTCTCATTTTACAGTGACTGAAAGACTTAAATATACTAAACAAAAAAATGACTGTATTCTACTGTACTTTTTTGAAAGAGGCAGTTTAAACTGCGTTAATGTGTTTACTTATTTTTGGTTGCCCTGGGTCTTCGTTGCTGTGCACAGGCTTTCTCTAGTTGGGGCGAGTGGGGGCTGCTCTCTGTTGCAGTGCGCTGACTTCTCATTGCAGTGGCTTCTCTTGTGAAGCTCCTAGGTGCCTGGGCTATAGTAATTGCAGCACACGAACTCAATAGCTGTGACTCTCGAGCCTTAAAGAGTGTGGGCGCCAGTTGTTGTGCGTACTGGCTCAGTGGTTGTGGTGCAACAGGCTTTAGTTGCTCCACAGCATGTGGAATCTACCAATATCAAGGATCAGACGCATGTCCCCTGCATTGGCAGGCAGGTGTCCATCCACTGTACCACCAGGGAAGTCCATATTTTCAAAAAGTAGGCTTGAAAAACATTATCCTTAACTTTGAGAAAGAGTAGAACATGGATTTGAATTTAGAAAGTGTTTGTTAGATGCCAGTTAGCCCTTTTCATTTTACCATATACACTTCCTGCCTTCTTGGAACTGTAATCTAAGATGTAGTCACTAAAACAGTAACATCTTTTCTGTACTTGTCATTTTTTGCCAGCTCCTGAGAGCCATGAATATATATGTTCCATAGGGGTAAAATGCAGAATGCATTCAAGCCTTGAATGCATAGTAGAAATAATTATTTATTATAATAGGGGGTCATCATAGACAATAAAAAATATTCAGTCAGAAGAACTTACTGAGGAAGGAGTTAATGAAATATTTTCTTTTTCTGTTTTTTCTCTTTTTGACCTGTAAGAAACAAGTACGAAACTTGTATTTAAGTTTAGCAAAGTATTTAAGTGACTTCTCTTACAATGAGTAGTGATGTCAGCAAACTGATGTGCAGTGAGCAACCTGCTGTGTCTTTTTCAGAGCAGTGGTGGATAATAATGCTTCCATTTTGATTAGCCCATGCTGAGTGAATAGGAGTTAATCCTGGCTGCCTGGCAGAAGTAGATTTGTTATATAATTTATGGTACCCAGAAGCCCTTTGAGGAGGTCTTTATCATCTTATTATCCAGACAGTATCCATCTAGGCCTGAAGATTAATTTTTGTTGTTCTCATCTAGTTCCACCAGATTGATTTAACAGCAACTTGCTGTTAAATGCTGGCACTTGGTTTTTGCTTTTGACACAAAGGTATGCTAATCAAGAATGGCTGTTAGGAATCCTGTAATGTTTCAATTAGTGATTTATTGTCATTTAGAGGGTTTTGTCCCCCCCCCCATTAAACTGATTTAACTTCTGAAAAATGAGTCAATTCAGGGTTTCAAACATTTCTTCTTCAACTAGCCACCAGAAAAGGTTTACTAATGACTCTGTCTTGTAAATTGCTGCTGCGGTTCATTTGTGTCAGTCCCGTCACTGCTGAAACAAATGCAGGAGGAGTGTCAGTTTAGTTTTCCTCCGTCTGGCACTTGGACTTCTTAACTCTATTACTGGAGATGCCTGCTGTTAAACAACCTGTACTCTTTTTTATGACTTGCTGAGAAGTCATGTGGTACTGTGATCCCTGTCCCCAACTACCAGCCTTTAAACTTACAATTTTCAATGTATTGTGTTAAAACAGACTTCTAATTCTGGATTTTTTTCTTTTCAGTTTTAAACCTAAAGGTGGAAGTTCTATTTTTAGAAAATACTCTCCTAGAAAAGTCACTGGTGTCGCTACCCCAAATACTAGGCCTAGGGGTGGGAAGAGCAAGAGCTGACTGTTTCACATGGCTAAGCAGAATGTGTGGGCTGGTCTGCCAGCCAGCAGAGGTGGAAGCTGCCCTTTGCTTTCTTGGCAAGTACATCTGGCTGTGAAGGCCCTGATTAGTACTTTAGGTTTTGGCCTTTTCTTGGCAGTTATGTGAAACATAGTCTATTGTCTCCAGTGGTTCTAAAGAGATGCAGAGCCTTGATGGTCCACATCCCTTATCCTCTTTACAGGAAATGTGCTTCATCCCTCAGAATTAAAAGCCAATCTGTCATCAGGCAAATTTTTAAAAATACTACAGTGGAAAAAAATATCTTAAGTAGTGTAAAACTTAAAGTGAGTTCTTCATGTTCACTATATAATAGCATGCAAACAAGCTGCTGGCTTTTGCCCTTACATCTCTAGACACCTAAAAGTCATTCCTTTGTTTGTTGTGATAGAGAAGAAGCAGTTTGGACCAGCACCAGGAGGTTTTTCATTGCTTGGAGAACCCTTGGAGCTTCGTACAGTGCTGCACGGCTATGGCTTGAATAAACTGTCTGGACTTTCACCCTTGCTTGAAGGACAGGCAGGACTGATTTCCATTATTATGTGGATTTTTTCCAGGGGACTAAGTTGCAGGTCAAAAAGAGGTACTACAGGGTGAACATCTCCCAATTTCAGCTTCAAATTTTGGCTTTTGCTGTGTTTGAGGTGAAAATTAACTTGTAGAATAAGGAGAGATGGGACTATATACTGCTGACTGAGAAGCTGTGTTTGTATCACATTATCTGGTTAACTGATGAGGTAGGGAATAATTTGAAACAATGAGACAATTTCCTGTTTTCTCTTTGAGGGTAGTGGGGTGTTGAGAGGCAGGGTGTCCAGGGATTGGATCTTAGGAACCAGCTCTTGAGTGGTGAAATTAAGGCCTACTCTACATCCTTAGGGCTTAGGTTCCTTGACTGTTGAGTATTTGATAACAATATAGAATTGGTACAAATAGCTATCATCTATTGAGAACTAACTGTGCTACGGACAGTGCTAAGCATGTCGTACTTATCATTTATTTAATTGTGAGTTAATACATTTAAGTGCATAGACTAGTACCTTGTACAGAGTACTCAATAAATATCAGAGAGTATTATTCAATAGATATATCAAAACACTTACATGATAAAGCTTAGGTGCCCAGGACAAAATGCTGAATAAAATAATTTCCACTCTCATGGAAATTGCTTTCTGGTAGGGGGAGTGGACAATAAATAAGTTAACAAGAATTTCAGAGAGTGGTATGTGCTAAAGAAATAAAGTAGTGTGCTGGATCAGAGGGCGATGGTACTTTAGATTGGTTGGACAAGGAATACATCTCAGCATTTGAACTGAAATCCTCTGATAGGAAGGGGCCATTTATTCTTCACAGTGACCCTTTGTCCCAATTTTCAGGTGAGAAAACAGAGATGCAGGGTGACTAAGTATGTGTGGAAAGTGAATAGAGCTGGGCTGTACAGACCCTATCATTCTGCATCCAAAGCATAGCATGTCCTTCCCAGAAGGGCAGCTGTAGGAGTTGAACTATATGCAGTTGGTTTTGAGTAAAAGAAATGGAGGTGGTTGCAGTGCAGGTAAAACCCTCAGGCAATTCAGAAAAGTTGTAATTTCATGGACCCCCCCCCAGTCCTGGGTTGGAAAATTTGAGTATGAGTGTGTGTATGTATGTACATTTTATTCTGGAATCCAAAGCTATCTTCAACTTTTCAAAGGTGATGACAAAAACAGCCTGTGCACCACTGCTTTCTTTTAGGATGTTTTTCATATTGTTTTGGAAAGTAAGGCCTACTTGCTAGGGCAGAGTCGTTTTTTTGTTTGTTTGTTTGTTTGTTTCACTTTGGTGATTTATTATTTACAAATCTCTGCTTCTATACAGGATAACAAGGGCACTATTGTTTAAAAAGAACGAGATAAAATGGCATCGCTGATGTGGCCAGCGGGCCCAGGCCCCACTGCTCGGTCCTGGGAAGGAGTGCCTGGTCTGGAGCCTTCTGGCCAGCAACCTGCCACTGGGTCAGGGGCTGATGCAGCCCCTACCCTCCCACCCCATCCATCTGGTGTTGCAGCCGGCCTGGCAGAGTGAGGGCAGAGCTGACAGAAGTCTTGCTGCTGCAGGTAGACGCCAGTCCCCCACGTGTCCTCAGTGAGCGTCAGTCCCGGAGGGCCCGGGCATGGCTACCGTGCTCAGAGGACCTGCTTTATGCTGGAGGTGGAAATGTCCAGGAGCTGCCCGGCCACATAGGGGTTTAGCTTGTCCTTGTCTTGGCAGAGCGTCCACACGTACAGCATTTGCAGTACCGTCTCCAGGTCGTCCTCGACCACCTTGCCTTTGGAGTTCTTGATCAGCATCACCATCTGGGCCTGGAAGGGGATGATCAGCACAGGCCCCTGCTCCATCATCGTGCCCATGGCCATATCAATGTTGTCAGTGTCCACGATACAGGAGTGCAACTGGAGGGCCAGACCCTTGGCCTGCTGGATCAGGTTGGCCAGTTGGCTGTAGATAGCTTCATAGCACCAGTCTTTGAGAATGTCAAGCTCCTGGGAAATCATGGCTTCCAGAACGTTGGGGATGATGTTGTTCTTACACTGCTACAGGAAGCAGTCCTTATTGATGGTGGGGTCTACACGCAGGATCTCTGAGCACCTCTGACATCTCCATCTTCGAGAACAGGCCTCCCAGCAAGCCTGTGATCTTGTCTGTCAGTATACTGGACGCCCGGATGAAGGCGTCGTCACTCTCGTCATATTTCATTTTCATCTTGAAGAACCGATTGAACACCACATTTTTGTCCCTGAAGTCCTTCTACTGCTGGTAACACTTGGAGTCCTTGTGTAGCACGACCCGCAGCGCCTCCTCGTTGCCCTCAAACATTTTCTCTTCCTTGAATTTCTCTCCGTCGAACTCCTTCCTTTTCCAGGGCCGCTCAGGCCACCGGTAGGGCCCGGTCTGTCCCAGGATGCTCTCGTCGATCTCCTTGACAGACTCCACGTCCTGGGAGAGGGCTTTGAAGGCAGTGGTCCAGCTGAGCTTCTCCCCACCTTTGGACACCAATTTGGTAGACTGCTTGGCGGTCTTGGCTGCTGTTTCCACACTCTTCTTGATATTTCTGCCAAGGTCACTTTTACTGACTTCGTCAAGACTCTCCTTGACAATGCCCATGATCTCCCCTAGCTTCTTCCTGATCACCTCGCTCGTCCGCTGGGTTTTCAGTTCAGTGGTTTTGTCTTTCCTCCTGGCTTCCTGGAACACATCTGACTCTTCCAGGTTCTTGGCCTTGTTTTGGAACTTTTTATACTTTCTTTCATTTCTTTGTTTTTGGCTAATTCCTCTTTGATTTTATTGAGCAAACCAGAGAGAAACCCTTTTCTGTTTCCAGAGGAATAGGATTTGGACAGGGTTAGCTCTCCCCTCGGCTGGGCAGCTGGTGGGTACCATGGGGTAGTGCCCCTAGATTGTGGCTGGACAGGAGATGGACTCTGCTGCCAAAATATCTCTGTGGGTAGCAGCACCAGCCTGCCCACAGTGCTGCCGCTGCCATGGTGGAAGATCCTGTGTGCTAGGGCAGAGTTTTAATAGAAAGCATTGAAAATGATCATTCAGTTCAATTGCTCAGTCTATTCAACTCTTTGCGACCCCATGGTCTACAGCATGCCACACTTGCCTGTCCTTCACCATCTCACGGAGCTTGCTCCAACTCATGTCCATTGAGTTGGTGTTGCCACCCAACCATCTCCTCCTCTGTCATCCCCTTCTCCTCCTGCCTTCAGTCTTTCCCAACATCAGGGTCTTTTCTAGTGAGTCGGCTCTTCTCATCTGGTGGCCAAAGTATTGGAGCTTCAGCTTCAGCATTACTCCTTCCAACGAATATTCAGGACTGATTTCCTTTAGAATTGACTGATTTGATCTCCTTGTAGTCCAAGGGACTCTCAAGAAGCTCCATCACTACAGTTCAAAAGCATTAATTCTTTGGCACTCAGCCTTTTATCCAACTCTCACATCCGTACATGGCAACTGGAAAAACCACAGCTTTGACTAGACAGACCTTTGTCAGCCAAGTAATGTCTGTGGTTTTTAGTATGCTGTCTAGGTTTGTCATAGCTTTTCTTCCAAGGAGCAAGTGTCTTTTAATTTTATGGCTGCAGTCACCTTTCTCAGTGATTTTGGAGCCCAAGAAAATAAAGTCTGTCACTGTTTTTGTTGTTTCCCCATCTATTTGCCATGAAGTGATGGGGCAAGATGCCAGATCTTAGTTTTCTGAATTTTGGGTTTTAAGCTAGCTTTTTCACTCTCCTCTTTCACTTTCATCAGAGGCTCTTCAGTTTGTCTTGGCTTTCTGCCATAAGGGTAGTGTCATCTACATACCTGGGGTTATTGATATTTATCCTGGCAATCTTGATTCCAGCTTGTGCTTCATCCAGCACAAGTACATCTCATGATGTACTCTGCATATATGTTAAATAAGCCTGGTGACAATATACAACTTTGATGTACTCCTTTCCCAATTTGGAACCAGTCCATTCTTGGACTGCATACAGGTTTCTCAGGAAGTAGGTAAGGTGGTCTGTTATTCCCATCTCTTGAAGAATTTTCCATAGTTTGTTGTGATCCATAGTCAAGGACTTCAGCATAGTCAGTGAAGCAGAATTAGATGTTTTTTCTGGAATTCTCTTGCTTTTTCCATGATTCAACAGATTTTGAAAATTCGATCTCTGGGTCCTCTGCCTTTTCTAAATCCAACTTGTACATCTGGAAATTCTTGGTTCATGTACTGCTGAAGCCTCACTTGGAGAATTTTGAGCATTACCTTACTAGCATATGGAATGAATGCAGTCATGCAGTAGTGTGAACATTCTTTGGCATTGTACTTCTTTGGAATTGGAATGAATACTGATCTTTTACAGTCCTGTAGTCACGATTGAGTTTCCCAAATTTGCTTGCATATTGAGTGCAGCACTTTCACAGCATCATCTTTTAGGATTTGAAATAGCTCAACTGGAATTCCATCACCTCCACTCACTTTGTTCATAGTGATGCTTTCTAAGGCCCCCTTGACTTCGCACTCGAGGATGTCTGGCTCTAGGTTAGTGATCACATTAGCATGGTTATCTGGGTCATGAAGATCTTTTCTGTACAGTTCTTCTGTGTATTCTTGCCACCGCTTCTTAATATCTTCTGCTTCTGTTAGGGCCATACTATTTCTGTTCTTTATTGTGCCCATTTTTGCATGAAATGTTCCCTTGGTATCTCTGGTTTTCTTGAAGAGATCTCTAGTCTTTCCCATCCTGTTGCTTTCCTCTATTTCTTTGCATTGTTCACTTTTCTCCTTTGCCTTTCTCTTCTCTTCTTTTCTCAGCTATTTGTAAGGCCTCTTCAGACAACCATTTTGCCTTTTTGCATTTCTTCTAGGGGATGGTCTTGATCACTGCCTCCTGAACAGTGTCACAAACCTTTCTGTCCATAGTTCTATGGGCAGTATGTCTGTCAGATCTAATCCCTTGAATATATTTGTCACTTCCACTGTATAATCATAAGGGATTTGATTTAGGTCATACCTGAATGGCCTAGTGGTTTTCCCTACTTTCTTCAAGTCTGAATTTGGCAGTAAGGAGTTCTTGATCTGAGCCACAGTCAGCTCCCGGTCTTGTTTTTGCTGAGTGTATAGAGCTTCTCCATCTTTGGCTGCAAAAAATATAATCAATCTGATTTCGATATTGACCATCTGGTGATGTCCATGTGTAAAATTGTCTCTTGTGTTGTTGGAAGAGGGTGTTTGCCATGACTGGTGCCTTCTCTAGCAAAACTCTGTTAGCCTTTGCCCTGCTTCATTTTGTACTCCAAGAACAAACTTGCCTGTTACTCCAGGGATCTCTTGACTTCCTGCTTTTGCATTCCAGTCCCCTATATTTTTAATTTAATTATCTGCTTATCTTTCCCCTCATTAATGTACCCTTTGGTCTCATGCCATATGAGTGCACATTTGTGAAATAAGTAACTTGACCAAAAAAAAAGGAAAAAAAGGTCCAAACACTGGGGCCTCAGGTTTCAACCTACAGGGAATATATTTCCAATAAAGACACACTAACGTGAGCATTTCCTATCACTGTCTTCAAAACCTGAATACTTTCTAAATAGACTTTTTAGTACTTGACACCAAAGAGAAATTGTTTCCGTAATAGTAATTGAAACCAAGAGAGTAGCAAAGTTCTGGTCAGGTCTGGTCTTTCAGTTTCATAGGATGTGGTTTAGATCCAGTAGCCTATGTTAGTCAGAAGATTGATCATGTTATTGCATAGGGGAAGACTTACAGGAGTTTTTACTTTGCAGTCATTCACGTGGTGTCTGAGTGCTGGGAGGAGGTTCTTCCTTGGAAACGTGAAGATGACAGAAGCATACACAGTAGGATAAAGCAGCTGAAAGTGCTCTGTGGTACTTTTGCTTGAAGGATGCTTAAGATGGTAAGAATTACAAGAAAGATTCTTTTTTTCTTAGTCATATCATCTTTCAAATAGCATCCTCATGGTCCACCCAGTTGTCATGAGATTTTACAATTTGCTCAAGTTTGGGATCATTGGTCCTAGTGTTCAGCTAAGAAGTCTCTTGATATATTTGGTTGAAACTGTGGCCTGCTAAGTTGGTCTCTGACCATGGTATCAGGTCTTCTGTTTCTTTGCTCTGTAAGTAGATCTGAGTGACATAGTTGGTCTTGGTCGGGACTGTTTCTGTTGTGACAGGAAAACTGACATCTGGCTTATGCTAAAGGAGAATTAACTGGCTCATACAACTGTGAGGTTCAGGCTTTGATCTGACTTTAGGTACAGTTGGATTCTGTACTCAAATAATGCCTTTAAAAAACTGATTTTGTCTCTTGGCACTGGTTTTATTCTTCTGTCTTACACACATTTAAATTGAGACCCATCTGATAAGAAGAGACAGTTTAACCCTCACAGTGACCCTTGGATAGGCATTATTATTTTCTTTGGTGCTCTTTCTTCCTGATAAGAAGACCAAAGCAGCTCCAACCTTCCTTGCTTTTAGTGCTAAGATTCACTTTGTCTGACTTAGGTCTCCTGCATATTCCTGACCCAGTTGTTGAAAGCCAAGGGCATATGGAGACTTTGGTGGGCTTGAGTCACATAGTTCATTATGTGAACTTACCCAACATGAATGACTAAGAGTGAGGGAGTTGGATCTTTCTAGTGAAGAAAATGAGTGACCAACTGATGAAGAACCTGGATGCTGGGGGAGCAGATGAGTCTCTGCTGCAAGCCTTTGATCCAGTCTGAAGCTAAAAGGCCATATATTAAGTCTGTGGTCTGAATCCAGACTATTAACCATTTTAAGTACACCATAGTTCCATTTGAATGAAATTCTTGCTCCCTGGGCATGTGATTCACTCAGGTTCAACTGCATGGGTTGAACCTGAATATATAGGTCAGGCCCTTCTACCCCCAATGCTAAACTTACGATAGTTCTGTTCAGTTCAGTTGCTCAGTTGTGTCTGACTCTTGGCGACCCTGTGAATTGCAGCACCCCAGGCCTCCCTGTCCATCACCAACTCCCGGAGTCCACCCAAACCCATGTCCATCAAGTCGGTGATGCCATCCAGCCATCTCATCCTCTGTCGTCCCCTTCTCCTCCTGCCCCCAATCCTTCCCAGCATTAGGGTCTTTTCCAGTGAGTCAACTCTTTGCATGAGGTGGCCAAAGTTTTGGAGTTTCAACTTATGATAAGGGGACTATTATTCATTAGATCTATTATTATCTTTAGACTGTTATTCATTAGATGGTCTTTATCTTTTTGTGTGTGTATGGGACATGGGGAAAGGTTCATTTTCTTTTGAAAGAATAAATCTGGAATTTAGATACTATTGAAACATGATTAATCTCTTTCTGTCCCCTGCTCTGCACCCCACCCCCATCATTTAACAGTACTGTCTTGAAATCCTTGGAGCTAAAATTGTTGGATTTGTCAATCTTTTGATGCAATTTATAATGAAGTAAATGGTCTCTCATGTTTTCCATCCTCCTCTGGCAGTTTGATATTTTTCCTAAAATATAATGTCTAAAAGTACTTTTTAAAAGTAAGGAGTTGGGTTTTGTTTTTTTTTTTAAGAAATTGAATTAGTTGACATATTACCAGGTGATGTTGGGAGAAATACACACTCCTAGTACAGTCCCATTGTATAAGCTGACACTACTTTTTTTGAATTCAGATTGATTTTATGTGGTGACTCAGCTGATAAAGACCCTTTCTACAGTACCAGAGAACCAGGTTCAATCCCTGGGTCAGGAAGATCCCCTGGAGAAGGGCATGGCAACCCACTCCAGTATTCTTGCCTGGAGAACTCCGTGGACAGAGGCACTTGGGCTGCAGTCCATGGGGTTGCAAAGAGGCAGATACTGAGTGACTAATACTTTCACTTTTCATACACACACACATACACTTATAATATGTTTTTGCATAGTCTTTGATCTGTTGTTCCACTTCTGGGAGTTTATTCTCAGGAGCTGAATTTTAGCTGCATATTCTGTTTATTATCCCAATATTGTTTATAATAGTGAACTGTTGGAAGCAAACTCAATGTCCCACCATTAGAGTTTAAACTGTCAAACTGTCAATGAAAGACATATCTGGCAATTAAATATGTTTTAACAGAGAGTCAACCTTTCTGCAACCCTTCTGTAGTGTAGCACCAAATTTTTGTTTGACAGATTGAAGTCATAGGCAATAAATAGTTTATGGGTTATGTGAAATAGCTGGTGTGTCAGTGGTAATACTGCCACAGTCTTGGTAGTACGGCCATTAATTTTCAGCTCTTTTAAAGCATTTGATGAGGGAAGATTTATATGAAAAAGTGTTTTCAAAACAGTTTGCAAAATAGAATGTACATTATGACTCAGTTTTGTTTAAAAGTTGGATATGTGTACTATGAACATGCATTTATTTATTTATGTGTGCCACCTATATGCTTATATAGACCACTGAAAGGATATATTCCAAAATACTAATTTAGGTGAAGGGATTGTGTCGGTAAGTTGTGTTCAACTCTTTTGGGACCCCCATGAACTGTAGCCTCCCAGGCTTCTCTGTCCATGGGATTTCCCAGGCAAGAATACTGGAGTGGGTTGCCATTTCTTTTTCCAGGAGATCTTCCCAAGATGGGTCGAACCAGAATCTCTTACATTGGCAGGAGGATTCTTTACCACTGAGCCACCTGGGAAGCGGCAGATGGTGGGGTACTAGGGGACTTTTTCTGTTTATGGTACTCCATATTTTCTAAACTTTACAGAATAACTGTGTAATGGTTTTGAATTTTGCAGTGGGAAATAAAGCCTTGGTGGTCTTACTTCTCTAACCAGCTTACTGATGTAATTGAAAAAAGATATTCTTTTATTATACAGGTCTTTTTTCTGTCCCTCTTCCTTTTCTTATCTACTAAGCTTTAGCAATCAGCTTCCATCATGGATCTCTGGGGAAAAATGATAAATGTGGCCTTAATGAATTTGGATTTTTTTTTTTTAAGAATTAGCAAACATTTAAATGTTAGCAAAAATCACATTTGTTACCATGTGATGAACATGAGAGCTGTTTAGAAGAAATGTGGCTTTAGAAACTACATCTGTACATGTGTGGTCATTCAGGTGCCCCTCTAAGAAGATAGTTGCATGCAGTCATTTATCATCTTTATATTGGATTCCTTTCTCATCTTTTGACTCGTTTCATAGTTTCCTTTCTTGCCTTTCTTAGATACAAAGACCATATCTCAACTCCAGTTAACTATTTTTCGTCAGTAACTACTGAATTCTATAGGTGACTGAAAAGTGAACAGTTGATGTGGTGATTGGGTGTTTGAGGAATGATTATCTAGTAAATGTAAATAATCTGGTAGATGTCTGGGATAGCTCATACCATATGCTAATTGGAAGCAGGCAGTTGGTGCCTAACCAGTGGTTTTACTTTCAGTTTGACCTAATGAGGCCTGTATTCTGAGGATGAGCTGCAAGCTAAAACCAGAGTTAAAGAGTATAGCGGTCAGGCTATTTTTATCATGGTACCATGGAGCAACATCAGGTCAAGAAGCAACAGTTAGAACTGGACATGGAACAACAGGCTGGTTCCAAATTGGGAAAGGAGTATGTCAAGGCTACATATTTTCACCCTGCTTATTAACTTATATGCAGAGTACATCATGTGAAATGCGGGGCTGGATGAAGCACAAGCTGGAATCAAGACTGCCAGGAGAAATTTCAATAACCTCAGATATGCAGATGACACCACCCTTATGGCAGAAAGCGAAAAAGAACTAAGAGCCTCTGATGAAAGTGAAAGAGGAGAGTGAAAAAGTTGGCTTAAAGCTCAACATTCAGAACACTAAGATCATGGCATCCGGTCCCATCATTTCATGGCAAATAGATGGGGAAACAATGGAAACAGTGACAGACTTTATTTCTTTGAGCTCCAAAATCACTGCAGATGGTGACTGCAGCCATGAAATTAAAAGATGCTTGCTCCTTGGAAGGAAAGCTATGATCAACCTAGACAGCATATTAAAAAGACAAACATTACTTTGTCAACAAAGGTCTGTCTAGTCAAAGCTATAGTTTTTCCAGTAGTTGTGTATGGATGTGAGAGTTGTACTGTAAGGAAAGCTGAAGAATTGATGCTTTTGAACTGTGGTGTTGGAGAAGACTCTTGAGAGTCTCTTGGACTGCAAGGAGATCCAACCTGTCTATCCTAAAGGAAGTCAGTCCCGAATATTCATTGGAAGGACTGATGCTGAAGCTGAAACTCCAATACTTTGGCCACCTGATGTGAAGAACTGACTCATTAGAAAAGACCCTGATGCCGGGAAAGATTGAAGGTGGGAGGAGAAGAAAATGACAAAGGATGCGATGGTTGTATGGCATCACTGACTCGATGGACATGAGTTTGAGTAAGCTCCGGGTGTCGGTGGTGGACAGGGATGTCTGGAGTGCTGTAGTCCATGGGGCCACAAAGTCCATGGGGCCACTACTGAGCGACTGAACTGAACTGATGGAACATAAACCCAAGACGGCCCTCTGTTTGTAAACAGTAAATTTAGCTAATGAAAAAGTTGGTGCAGAAACACAGAGAGTAACCAGCTTAGAAATCTGATGCCCCTTATGATGTCCACTTTGCACATGAGTGTACAGTCAGACTTGTCCAGATCAATAGTGACAGCAAAAATATTCCAAGTGTGGGTCACTAAAATAATTCAGCTCTTTTTTGGTTATTTTGAGTCATGTGGGATTAAATATGTAGCAGCTCTGGAACCCAGAGACCAAAAATGCTTGATTCTTTGGTATTTGGAAACTTTATAATATGTATGTATTGACTTTGTTGAATTTGGCAAGTAGTATTTGTTCTGGCCAGCCCACAGTGGCCTCAGTCCTCAGACCTCAGTTGCATATATATTCTCAATATATTTGAAGTGTGCAAGGTAAGGAACATAAGAATCCTTCAAAAAGAAGGAGAAATTATTTTGTACAAAGCTAACTGGTCTTAGTCCTGTGACCTAATATTATTTTACAGAAATATAACCAATTGGTTTATTTTCTTTTTAAAAAAATTTATCTTCCCTTCCTTCCTCCCTGTTTTCCCCCATCCTCCTCTTCTTTTTGTAGTTTTGAGATTGGTGGATTTAGAAAGTCATGTGTTCCTACCCATCCCTAACTGGAACTGCTGTCTTAGCTTGCTGCTTGCAGTACATTTTAGGACAAAAAGTCTTAAAAGCATGAAGATAGCAGACACGCCTCATTTGCTTTGGCAGAGGGAACAGCTTTTTCTCCCAAGTAGCTCTAGGTAAAACCTAATCTCCAAAGGTGATCTTGTAAGTTCCAAATGACAGAAAGCAGAAGACCTTGGATTTTAAAGTACTCCCTCCAGTCTTTCCTCCTTGTTTGTTATTTTTGCAAGTTTACTTTCTAAGAGGTAGTTTAGAAATGGATACTACCCATTTCCCGACTGTTTCTCAGGTCATTCAGCATCTACATCTGCCAGTTGGCATCAAGAGACTCTTGTGGTCTTGCTTTGAGACTCCTCAGGGGCATGGCTTTTGCCACTATAGCTGCTTCAGCCCCTGGCAGCTGGGTGTCTGGCATATATGGTAAGAAGTAAAAACATGTGCCCAATTAGCTATACAAATGGTTTGGATGAAAGTTGGAAAGATGGGTTTCTTACTGCTGTAATATGTAAAAGCACTAACGTTTGCTAGTGGCGTCTTGCTTCTGAATAGACTCTGGTGCTGGTGCTAAGTCGCTTCACTCGTATCGGACTCTGTGCGACCCCAGAGACAGCAGCCCACCAGGCTCCCCCGTCCTTGGGATTCTCCAGGCAAGAACACTGGAGTGGGTTGCCATTTCCTTCTCCAATGCGTGAAAGTGAAAAGTGAAAGTGAAGCCGCTCAGTAAGCATCAGACTCTTCATGACCCCATGGACTGCAGCCCACCAGGCTCCTCCGTCCATGGGATTTTCCAGGCAAGAGTACTGGAGTGGGTTGCCATAGACTCTAGGTGGGAACAAATGGGAGAGGTGGACTGGATCATTTCCTTCTTTCAAAGAAGTCATCAGAGTAGACCTCAGGTGCCTTGCTGACATTGGCTTTTGGTACCAGCATTTGCCTCCTCATTTTTTTTTAAGCTCCCAACCAGGTACAACAATGAGCCAGCTTGCTCTATTTTCCGTATCACCTGTGCTTATTCTTAGTCTTGTGTTTGACTCTTTGTGACCCCCTAGACTAGCTTGCCAGGCTCCTCTACCCATGGAATTTTCCAGACAAGAATGCTGGAGTGGGGTGCCATTTCCTATTCTAGGGGATCTTCCACACTCAGGGATTGAACCCATGTCTCTTGCATCTCCTGCATTGGCAGGCGGTTTCTTTACCACTAATGCCACCTGGGAAGCCCATATGTTATATGTCAGGGCCTTTGTCTTAGCCTGCAGAGATCACACTAAGATGATTAAGAGGGAAGGGTGCAAAAACAGTGTCACCTTTCACCTCTTGTTCAGATTGGAATAGACTGACTTTCCCATTTTCCTTTGGTTCTAGTAGGCTTGGGCAAGAAGTATGAAAGCTGTTCACTGAGGAGGCGAAAGCCCTGTCCTCAGAAGGCTTGCAAATTTAGAACTTCAGCCTCTTTGCATGTCAAAAAATAAAGGTTGTCCCAGAATGTTAGACTTCAAAGGATTTTAATGTTGGGAACATGGAAACTCAGAGAGGTTAAGAGACTTGTTCAAGGGCATACGTCACTTAGGGATATCCCAGACCAGAACTGAAGGCTTCATGAGACTTTACTCTGATCCTACTGACTCAGTACTTCTGGAATACAATCACGTATTGATAATGTATTTTTTCTTCTTGGGCCATCATCGTCTCCTTAGGGGAAGAGTATATCCTGGCATGTGTGTATGCTCCGGAGAAGGCAATGGCACCCCACTCCAGTACTCTTGCTTGGAAAATCCCATGGATGGAGGAGCCTGGTAGGCTGCAGTCCATGGGGTCGCTAAGAGTAGGACACGACTGAGCGACTTCACTTTCACCTTTCACTTTCATGCATTGGAGAAGGAAATGGCAACCCACTCCAGTGTTCTTGCCTGGTGGGCTGCCATCTAAGGGGTCACACAGAGTCGGACACGAGTGAAGCGACTTAGCAGCAGCAGTGTGTATGTTCAGTTGCTCAGTTGTGTCTGACTCTTTGCGACCATGAACTGTAGCCTGCCAGTCTCTTCTGTTCATGAAATTTTCCAGGCAAGCATACTCGAGTGGATTGCCATTTCTTACTCCAGGGGATCTTCTCGACCCAGGTACTGAACCTGTGTCTTGTGTCTGCTGCATTGGCAGGCAGATTCTTTACCACTGTGCCACCTGGAACAGCATAGCGAAGAACATTAAGTAGTGAGACCAGTGATGTAATATGATGAATTTAGAATCAGACTCCTGGCTTTGAATCCCTTACCTTTATGGATTGGCTGTGTGACCTCAGGCCAAATCCCTTAAACTTTGTTCAGTTTATCCCCCTGTAAAGTGAAGATTATATTTTCTTGCTCATAGAGTTATAGTTGGTTAAAAGTGATAATTCATGTCAGTCTCCTCATTACATGCAATGGACTTAAAAGATTATTGCTATTAATAAACATTTTAAAATCCTCTCTCAACCTGGACCAACCAGATTGACCGTTTGCCTCTTTCCTTTCCACTTTATGCTCCCAGTCACCGAAGGACCAGAACAAGACTCATCATCTCTGTGAAACTGAGTAGATTTTGGAGGCTGACAAACTGATTTTATTTCCTAGTCCCATTGCTTAGTGGTTAAGAAACCTCAGGTTCCTAATCTGTAAGACCCCTGACATCGTAGGTTGTTGTGAAGTTTGAAGATGATGATGTATATGAAGCATATAACAAATACCAATTCATCTTCATCAGTCCCTCCACCTTCCTTTCCATAACACTGGTTCATACTCCTCTCTCCTTTCCTGTCTCCATTCGTCTTTGTGTGATTTAGCCCTTCATGGTCTTTCTGTCCATAAGAGGTGATTCTGTTTCAAAGGCAGACTGTAAGTCCTAGAAAATAGGGACTTGCCTGATTGTCACTTCATGGAGCTGCCTAAGAATTAGAACGGAGAAGGCAATGGCACCCCACTCCAGTACTCTTGCTTAGAAAATCCCATGGATGGAGGAGCCTGTTAGGCTGCAATCCATGGGGTCGCTAAGAGTCAGACACGACTGAGCAACTTCACTTTCACTTTTCACTTTCATGCATTGGAGAAGGAAATGGCAGCTCACTCCAGTGTTCTTGCCTGGAGAATTCCAGGGACAGGGGAGCCTGGTGGGCTGCCGTCTATGGGGTCGCAGAGTCGGACACTACTGAAGTGACTTAGCATAGCAAGAATTAGAAACACTTTCCTGATCTCCCTTCTCTGGCTGTCTGGAGCCAGAGCATTCACTGGGACCATGATCTCTGGGACTGCCCTTAGCCCAGCAGTGCCAGCTCCAGACCTGGGGCCAAGCAAGCAACCAAGCCCATCCCCAGGAATAGCAGCTGGGTCTGCTACAGGAGAGGAGGGAGGCTGGAAGCTGATGCAGAGAAGGAGGGAGAGAGAAAGGCAGAAGTGGTTAGAGCTGAGATTGGAGGAGAAAAGCTGGAGGCCTATCTTGGTCCAACATAAACTAAGCAGTTACTGGCTTTGATCTTTCAAGTAACCCCCCAAAGCTATGCCTAGAAGTACGTTTCCTGGTTTGTAGCTTTTTTTCTCCCTTTATTCTTCTTCCTGCCTTTCCTTTCTTCCCACCCCTTCTTGTCTGTCACTCCATTTCACTCGTGTATGCCACTTTAGCTGAAACAGGAGACCAGAGTCACTTACTGCAAGAACAGGAGAGCTACTGTAGGCATTTGGGGCATCAGCATTCCTGAACTGCCCCAGGAGACCTGGCCTGGCTGCTGACAAGAGCACTTTTCTAGGAAAAGAGGAGCTCGATCCTCTCACCAACTTTCTGATAATAACAATTACAATAAAGGCTAACACTTACCGAATACTTTTTATGAGCCCGGTATTAGGGCAGAGCATTTTACATGGGATATCTCATTTCCTCTGACCAGTCCATGAGGTACAGCTGTCCCATTTTAAAGTTATATGCTGATGGTCACAAACTTGGTGGATCGCCATGATTCGGATACAGGTTCCTCTGCTTGTGGAGCTCATCCTGTTAATTACTCTGCTCCAGTTTCTCCTTTTCTAGATAGCTGCTTGACCTCTGTGTACTTAAATTTATTTTCCTATGAAATGGCAGTAATTACTTCCTAGAGTTACGCTTCAGTGTAGCTCTTACAATGTACTGACAATGAAAAGTGGGATTAATTAATGATGATATTCTGTTAGTAATGAAATTTGGTTCTGGGGAGCCCAGATTGTGCTGAGGCTATCCATTTCAGAGGGATAGCAGGAGGACCACTGGGAAGGTAGTTCCATTAAATGAGTGTAAATCAGTACCAAGTTAGAAATCCTGGTTTTCTCCAGATCTACACACCTGGAATCTAGTGGAAAGGGAGTGAAGTTTGGAACTGACTGGAAGATTGCCCCAGATTAGGGAAAGAATTTACTTCATTTCAGTCACTCAAGAGCACTTGACTCTTTGTGACCCCATGGACTGCAGCATGCCAGGCTTCTCTGTCCCTCACCGACTGCCAGATCTTGCTCAAATTCATGTCCATCTAATCAGTGACTTCATCCAACCATCTCATCCTCTGTTGTCCCCTTCTACTCCTGCCTTCAATCTTTCCCAACAAAAAGGTCTTTTCCAGTAAGTCAGTTCTTTGCGTAAGGTGGCCAAAGTACTGGAGCTTCAGCTTGAGCATTACTCCTTCCAATGAATATTCAGGAATGATTTCCTTTAGGATTGACCAGTTTGATCTTCTTGTAGTCCAAGGGACTCTCAAGAGTCTTCTCCCAACACCACTGTTCAAAAGCATCAGTTCTTCGGCACTCAGCTTTCTTTATGGTCCACCTCTCACATTCATACGTGACTACTGGAGAAACCATAGCTTTGACTAGACAGACGTTTGTTGACAAAGTAATGTCTGTGCTTTTTAATATGCTGTCTAGGTTGATCATAGCTTTCCTTCCAAGGATCAAGTGTCTTTTAATTTCATGGCTGCAGTCACCATCCACAGTGACTTTTGGAACCCAAGAAAATAAAGTCTGTCACTATTTCCATTGTTTCCCCATCTATTTCCCATGAAGTGATGGGACCAGATGCCATGATCTTAGTTTTTTGAATATTGAGTTTTAAACCAGCTTTTTCACTCTCTTCTTTCACTTTCATCAAGAGGATCTTCAGTTCTTCTTCACTTTATGCCATAAGGGTGATGTCATCTGCATATCTGAGGTTATTGATATTTCTCCTGGCAATCTTGATTCCAGCTTGTGCTTCTTCCAGCCCTGCATTTCTCATGATGTTCTCTGCATATAAGTTAAATGAGCAGGATGACAATATACAGCCTTGATGTACTCCTTTCCCAATTTGGAACCAGTCTGTTGTTCTATGTCCAGTTCTAACTATTGCTTCCTGACCTGCATACAGATTTCTCAGGAGGCAAGTAAGGTGGTCTGGTATTCCCATCTCTTTCAGAATTTTCCACAGGTTGTTGTGATGCACACAGTCAAAGGGTTTGGTGTAGTCAATAAAGCACAAGTAGATGTTTTTCTGGAACTCTCTTGCTTTTTTGATGACCCAACGGACATTGGCAATTTGATGTCTGGTTCCTCTGCATTTTCTAAATCCAGGTTGAACATCTGGAACTTCACAGTTCACATACTGTTGAAGCCTAGCTTAGAGAATTTTGAGTATTACTTTGCTGGTGTGTTAGATGAGTACAATTGTGCAGTAGTTTGAACATTCTTTGGGACTGGAATGAAAACTGACCTTTTCTAGTTCTGTGGCCACTGCTGAGTTTTCCAAATGTGCTGGCATATTGAGTGCAGCACTTTGACAGCATCATCTTTTAGGACTTGAAATAGCTCAGCTGCAACTCCATCACCTCCACTCGCTTTGTTCATAGTGATGCTTCCTAAGGCTCACTTGACTTCACATTCCAGGATGTCTGGCTCTAGGTGAGTGATCACATCATCGTGGTTATCTGGGTCATTAAGATCTTTTTTGTATAGTTCTTCTGTGTATTCTTGCCACTTTTTTTTTTAATATCTTCTGCCTCTGTTAGGTCCATACTATTCTGTCCTTTATTGTGCCCATCTTTGCATGAAATGTTCCCTTGGTATCTCTAATTTTCCTGAAGAGATTTCTAGTCTTTCCCATTTTATTGTTTTCCTTTATTTGTTTGCATTGATCACTGAGGAAGGCGTTCTTATCTCTCCTTGCTATTCTTTGGAACTCTGTATTCAGATGGGTATCTCTTTCCTTTTCTCCTTTGCCTTTCACTTCTCTTCTTTTCTCAGCTATTTGTAAGGCCTCCTCAGACAGCCATTTTGCCTTTTTACATTTCTTTTTCTTGGGGATGATCTTGATTCCTGTCGCCTGTAATATGTCACGAACCTCCGTCCATAGTTCATCAGGCACTCTTATCAGATCTAGTGCCTTAAATCTATTTCTCACTTCCACTGTATTTGATAAGGGATTTGATTTAGGTCATACCTGAATGGTCTGTCAGAATGTGGTCCACTGGAGAAGGGAATGGCAAACCACTTCAGTTTTCTTGCCTTGAGAACCCCATGAACAGAATGAAAAGGCAAAATGATAGGGCACTGAAAGAGGAACTCCCCAGGTCGGTAGGTGCCCAATATGCTACTGAAGATCAGTGGAGAAATAGCTCCAGAAAGAATGAAGGGATGGAGCCAAAACAAAAACAATACCCAGTTATGGATGTGACTGGTGATAGAAGCAAGGTCCAATGCTGTAAAGAGCAATATTGCATAGGAACCTGGAATGTCAAGTCCATGAATCAAGGCAAATTGGAAGTGGTCAAACAAGAGATGGCAAGAGTGAACATCGACATTCTAGAAATCAGCGAACTAAAATGGACTGGAATGGGTGAATTTAACTCAGATGACCATTATATCTACTACTGCGGGCAGGAATCCCTCAGAAGAAATGGAGTAGCCATCATGGTCAACAAAAGAGTTCAAAATGCAGTCCTTGGATGCAATCTCAAAAACGACAGAATAATCTCTTTTTGTTTCCAAGGCAAACCATTTAATATCACAGTAATCCAAGTCTATGCCACAACCAATAACGCTGAAGAAGCTGGAGTTGAATGGTTCTATGAAGACCTAGAAGACCTTTTAGAACTAACACCCCAAAAAGATGTCCTTTTCATTATAGGGGGCTGGAATGCAAAAGTAGGAAGTCAAGAAGCACCTGGAGTAACAGGCAGATTTGGCCTTGGAATACAGAATGAAGCAGGGCAAAGACTAATAGAGTTTTGCCAAGAAAATGCACTGGTCATAGCAAACACACTCTTCCAACAACACAAGAGAAAACTCTACACATGGACATGACCAGCTCGTCAACACCGAAATCAGAATGATTATATTCTTTGCAGCCAAAGATTGAGAAGCTCTATACAGTCAACAAAAACAAGACCAGGAGCTGACTGTGGCTCAGATCATGAACTCTTTATTGCCAAATTCAGACTGAAATTGAAGAAAGTAGGGAAAACCACTAGACCATTCAGGTATGACCTAAATCAAATCCCTTATGATTATACAGTGGAAGTGAGAAATAGATTTAAGGGGCTAGATCTGATAGATAAAGTGCGTGATGAACTATGGACAGAGGTTGGTGACATTGTACAGGAGACAGGGATCAAGACCATCCCCATGGAAAAGAAATGCAAAAAAGCAAAATGGCTGTCTGGGGAGACCTTACAAATAGCTGTGAAAAGAAGAGAAGTGAAAAAGCAAAGGAGAAAAGGAAAGATATAAGCATCTGAATACAGAGTTACAGAGAATAGCAAGAAGAGATAAGAAAGCCTTCCTCAGTGATCAATGCAAAGACATAGAGGAAAACAACAGAATGGGAAAGACTAGAGATCTCTTCAAGAAAATTAGAGATACCAAGGGAACATTTCATGCAAAGATGGGCTCGATAAAGGACACGAAAAGGTATGGACCTAACAGAAGCAGAAGATATTAAGAAGAGGTGGCAAGAATACACAGAAGAACTATACAAAAAAGATCTTCATGACCCAGATAATCACGATGGTGTTATCACTCATCTAGAGCCAGAAATCCTGGAATGTGAAGTCAAGTGTGCTTGAGAAAGCATCACTATGAACAAAGCTAGTGGAGGTGATGGAATTCCAGTTGAGCTATTTCAAATCCTGAAAGCTGATGCTGTGAAAGTGCTGCACTCAATATGCCAGCAAATTTGGAAAACTCAGCAGTGACCACAGGACTGGAAAAGGTCAGTTTCCATTCCAATCCCAAAGAAAGGCAATGCCAAAGAATGCTCAAACTACTGCACAATTGCACTCATGTCACACGCTAGTAAAGTAATGCTCAAAATTCTGCAAGCAAGGCTTCAGGAATATATGAACTGTGAACTTCCAGATGTTCAAGCTGGTTTTAGAAAAGGCAGAGGAACCAGGTACCAAATTGCCAACATCCGCTGGATCATGGAAAAAGGAAGAGAGTTCCAGAAAAACATCTATTTCTGCTTTATTGATTATGCCAAAGCCTTTGACTGTGTGGATCACAATAAAGTGGAAAATTCTGAAAGAGATGGGCGTGCCAGACCACCTGACCTGCCTCTTGAGAAATGTGTATGCAGGTCAGGAAGCAACAGTTAGAACTGGACATGGAACAACAGCCTCGTTCCAAATAGGAAATGGAGTACGTCAAGGCTGTATATTGTCACCCTGCTTATTTAACTTATATGCAGAGTACATCGTGAGAAACGCTGGGCTAGATAAAGCACAAGCTGGAATCAAGATTGCCTGGAGAAATATCAGTAACCTCAGATATGCAGATGACACCACCCTTATGGCAGAAAGTGAAGAGGAACTAAAGAGCCTCTTGATAAAAGTGAAAGAGGAGAGTGAAAAAGTTGGCTTAAAGCTCAACATTCAGAAAACGAAGATCATGGCATCTGGTCCCATCACTTCATGGGAAATAGATGGGGAAACAATGTCAGACTTTATTTTTTTGGGTTCCAAAATCACTGCAGATGGTGATTGCAGCCATGAAATTAAAAGACGCTTGCTCCTTGGAAGAAAAATTATGACCAACCTAGATAGCATATTCAAAAGCAGAGACATTACTTTGCTAACAAAGGTCCGTCTAATCAAGGCTATGGTTTTTCCTGTGGTCATGTATGGATGTGAGAGTTGGACTGTGAAGAAGGCTGAGTGCCGAAGAATTGATGCTTTTGAACTGTGGTGTTGGAGAAGACTCTTGAGAGTCCCTTGGACTGCAAGGAGATCCAAACAGTCCATTCTGAAGGAGATCAGCCCTGGGATTTCTTTGGAAGGAATGATACTAAAGCTGAAACTCCCAATACTTTGGCCACCTCATGTGAAGAGTTGACTCACTGGAAAAGACTCTGATGCTGGGAGGGTTTGGGGGCAGGAGGAGAAGGGGATGACAGAGGTTGAGATGGTTAGATGGCATCACTGATTTGATGGACGTGAGTCTGAGTGAACTCCGGGAGTTGGTGATGGACAGGGAGGCCTGGCGTGCTGCGATTCATGGGGTCGCAAAGAGTCAGACATGACTGGGCGATTGAACTGAACTGAATGGTCTAGTGGTTTTCCCCACTTTCTTCAATTTCAGTCTGAATTTGGCAATAAGGAGTTCATGATCTAAGCCACAGTCAGCTCCCGGTCTTGTTTTTGCTCAGTGTATAGTGCTCTCCATCTTCGCCTGCAAAGAATATAATCAGTCTGATTTTGGTATTGACCATATGGTCAATGATTAGAGTCGCCTCTTGTGTTGTTGGAAGAAAGTGTTTGCTAAGAACAATGCATTCTCCTGGCAAAACTCTTATCAGCCTTTGCCCTGGTTCGTTTTGTACTCCAAGACCAAACTTGCTTCTTTCTCCAGGGAAATCCTGACTTCCTACTTTTTCATTCCAGTCTCCTGTAATGAAAAGGACATCTTTTTCTGGTGTTAGTTCTAGAAGTTCTTGTAGGTCATCATAGAACTGTTTAACTTTAGCTTCTTCGGCATTAGTGGTTGGGGAATAGACTTGGATTACTATGATATTGAATGGTTTGCCTTGGAAACGAACCGAGGTCATTCTGTTTTTGAGATTGGACCCAAGTACTGCCTTTTGGACTCTCTTGTTGACTGTGAGGGCTACTCCATTTCTTCTAAGGGATTTTTGCCCACAGTAGTAGATATAATGGTCATTTGAATTAAATTTGCCCATTCCTGTCCATTTTAATTCACTGATTACTGAAATGTCGATGTTCAAACCCTTGCCATCTCCTGTTTGACCACTTCCAATTTACCTTGATTCATGGACCTAACATTCCAGGTTCCTATGCATTACTGTTCTTTACAGCATTGGACTTGACTTCTATCACCAGTCACATCCACAGCTGGATACTGTTTTCACTTTGGCTTCGTCTTTTCATTCTTTCTGGAGTTACTTCTCCACTCTTCTCCAGTAGCATATTGGGCACCTACTGACCTGGGGAGTTCATCTTTCAGTGTCCATCTTTCTGCCTTTTCATGGGGTTCTCAAGGCAAGAATAATGAAGTAGTTTGCCATGCGCTTCTCCAGTGGACCACGTTTTGTTAAAACTCTCCACCATGACCCATCCATCTTGGGTGGCTCTACACGGCATAGCTCATAGTTTCATTGAGTTTAGAGATGGCTGTGGTCCAGGTGATCAGTTTGGTTAGTTTTCTGTGATTGTGGTTTTCATTCTGTCTGCCCTCTGATAAATAAGGATAAGAGGCTTATAGAAGGTTCCTCATGGGAAAGACTGACTATGGGGGAATCTGGGTCTTATTCTGATGGGCGGGGCCATGCTAAGTAAATCTTTAATCCAGTTTTCTGTTGATGGGTGGGGCTGTTCCCTCCCAGTTGACTGAGGGCAAACTTGACCCATGCCTTCACAGGAGACTCTTTTCTCCTGGCTCTTAATGTACACAAGTTTTTGTTTGTGCCCTCCAAGAGTCTCCCCATTCCTGTTAAAGTACTGTAATCAAATCCCACTGGTCTCCAAAGTCAAATTCTTTGGGGGTTCTCAGTCCCTTTGTCAGTTCCCTAGGTGGGAAAATCTGTTGTGGGTCCTAGAACTTTCTTAACAGTGCAAGAATTTCTTTGATATAATTGTTCTGCAGTTAGGGACAGAAAGTGAGCAACAATTCAGATATCCAGAGGGCACAGCAAATAGCCAGCTTGATTTTATTCACGATTATTCACAAGTCTTATCCTATGGAGAATCTGACCCCCTGTGTATTTCTGATTGGTGGTGCATTTGAGCAGGGTTAGTTCTGTAGTTCAAGAAACTGTTTTTGAGCGATACTCATGTGCATGATGGAGAAGGCAATGGCACCCCACTCCAGTACTCTTGCGTGGAAAATCCCATGGGCGGAGGAGCCTGGAAGGCTGCAGTCCATGGGGTCGCTAAAAGTCGGACATGACTAAGCGACTTCACTTTCACTTTTCAGTTTCCTGCATTGGAGAAGGAAATGGCAACCCACTCCAGTGTTCTTGCCTGGAGAATCCCATGGATGGGGGAGCCTGGTGAGCTGCCGTCTGTGGGGTCACACAGAGTCGGACATGACTGAAGTGACTTAGCATTAGCATTAGCATGTGCCTGACTCAAGCATAGGCATCCTGTCCTGTCTGGGCGTGGGGAAGAAAGCCTAGACCCATTGTTCACATGGGACAAGCTGGGATTTCCATCAGGGTAAGCAGATACTACTTGGCTTTTAATAAAAGCTTTCCTCTGTGGAAGTCATAGTGCCAGGTACTCTTTATCAGTGTATCCTGACTGAATCCTTACAACTGCTCTACGAAGTAGGTACCGCTTTTCAGGTTGATGAAATTCAGGTTTTTGATCAGGGTCAAACAGCCGATAGCAGAGTTGGACTTAAAGAGCTAGAGCTTTTAGCCATGATGGGGTCCTGAAACATCACAGGTTTAAGGACTCTGGATTCTAGTCCCCAGCCTCTGGTGAGGCTGAGCCTGAGGGCATCTTGCCTGCCTGCTTCACGGTGGTATGGCTTGCTGGGGAGAGAGCAGTGGCTAGGACAGCATTCTTAGCTCTGGGCACAGACCATGTGCTGTTCTTTTTCCAGTTGTTGTTGTTGTTGTTTAGTCCCTAAGTCATGTCCGACTCTTTGCAATCCCATGGACAGGCTCCTCTGTCCTTCCCTGTCTCCCACAGTTTGCTCAAATCTATGTGCATTGAGTCAGTGATGCTGTCTAACCATCTCATCCTCTGCCGCCCCTTTTTCCTCCTCTTCTCAATCTATCCCAGCAGCAGGGTCTTTTCCAGTGACTCAGCTCTTTTGTATCAGGTGGCCAATGTATTGGAGCTTAAGCTTCAGTCCATCCAATGAATATTCAGGGTTGGTTTCCTTTAGGTTGACTAGCTTGACCTCCTTGCAGTCCAGGGGATTCTTAAGAGTCTTCTTCAGCACAGTTCAAAAGCATGAATTCTTTGGCACTCAGCCTTCTTTATGGTCCAGTTCTCATATCTGTACATGACTACTGGAAAACTATAACTTTGACTGTATGGATCTTGTCAGCAGAATGATGTTTCTGCTTTTTAATATGTTATCTAGGTTTGTCATAGCTTTCCAACCAAGAAGCAAGTGTCTTTTAATTCATGGCTGCAGTCACTGTCCACAGTGATTTTGGAGCCCACTAAAATAAAATCTGTCACTGTTTCCATTTTTTCCCCATCTATTTGCCTTGTAATGGTGTGACTAGATGCCATGATCTTAGTTTTTTGAATGTTGAGTTTTAAGCCAACCTTTTCACTCTTCTTTCACCCTCATCAAGAAGCTCTTTAGTTTCTTTTCACTTTCTGCCATTAGGGTGGTATCATCTGCATATCTGAGGTTGTTGGTATTTCTCCCACAAATCTTGATTCCAGCTTGTGATTCATTCACTTTGGCATTTTGCATGATGTACTCTGCATATAAGTTAAATAAGCAGCATGACAGTATACAGCCTTGACATACTTCTTTCCCTATATGGAACCAGTTCATTGTTCATGTCCAGTTCTAGCTGTTGCTTCTCGACTTGCGCATGTTGGTTAGGAGACAGGTAAGGTGGTCTGGTACTCCCATCTCTTTAAGAATTGTCCAGTTTGTTGTGATCCACACAGTCAATGACTTTAGCACAATCAATGAAGTAAATTTTTTTTTGAATTCCCTTACTTTTCCTGTGATCCAGTAGATGTTGACAATTTGATCTCTGGGTCCTCTGCCTTTTCTAAAGCCAGCTTGTACATCTGGAATCTCTCGGTTCACATACTGCTGAAGCCTAGCTTGGAGAATTTTGAGCCTTACCTTGCTAGTATGTGAAATGAATGCAATTGTGCCATAGTTTGAAATTTCTTTGGCATTGCCCTTCTTTGGGATTAGAATGAAAACTGACCTTTTCCAGTCCTGTGAACACTGCTGAGTTTTCCAAATTTGCTGACATATTGACTGTAGCACTTTAACAGCATCATATTTTAGGATTTTGCATAGGTCTGCTGGAATTCCATCACCTCCATAAGCTTTGTCCTGTGGATGGAGGAGCCTGGTAGGCTGCAGTCCATGGCGTTGCGAAGAGTCAGACATGACTGAGTGACTTCACTTTCACTTTTCACTTTCATGCATTGGAGAAGGAAATGGCAACCCACTCCAGTGTTCTTGCCTGGAGAATCCCAGGGATGGCAGAGCCTGGTGGGCTGCCATCTATGGGGTTGCACAGAATCGGACACGACTGAAGTGACGCAGCAGCAGCAGCATCATTAGCTGTGTTCTTAGTAATGCTTCCTAAGGTCCACTTGACTTCACATTCCAGGATGTCTGGCTCTAGGTAAGTGACTACACTCCTATCGTTGTGGTTATCTGAGTCATTAAGACCTTTCTTGTATAGTTCTGTGTATTTCCACCTCTTAATATCTTCTATTAGGTCCTTACTCCCATTCTTGGATGAAATGTTTCCCCTACTATCTAATTTTTTTGGAAGAGAAATTCTGTTTTTTAGAGAATCTTTCCCATCCTGTTGTTTTCCTCTATTTCTTTACACTTCATTTCAGAACGGCTTCTTATTTCTCCTTGCTTTTCTCTGGAACTCTGCATTCAGTTGGGTATATTTTTCCCTTTTTCCCTTTTCAGCTCCTCAGACAACCTCTTTGCCTTCTTGCATTTCTTTTTCCTTGGGGTGGTTTTGGTCACTGCCTCCTGTACATTATTATAAACCTCCATATATAGTTCTTTATGCACTCTGCCAGATCTAATCCCTTGAACCTATTCATCACCTTCACCATATAATCATAAGGGATTTGATTTAGGTCATACCTGAATGGTCTAGTAGTTTTCCTTACTTTCTTCAATTTAAGATTAAATTTTGCAATAAGGAGGTCATGATCTGAGCCACAGTCAGCTCCCAGTCTTGTTTTTGCTGACTGTATAGAGCTTCTCCATCTTCAGCTGCAAAGAATATAATCAATCTGATTTCAGTAGTGATCATTTGGTGATGTCCATTTGTAGAGTCATCTCTTGTGTTGTTGGAAAAGAGTGTTTGCTGTGACCAGTGTGTTCTCTTGGCAAAACTCTGTTAGCCTTTGCCCTGCTTCATTTTGTTCTTCAAGGCCAAACTTGCTTGCTACTGCAGGTTTCTCTTGATTTCCAACTTTTGCATTCCATTTCCCATGACGAAAAGGACATCGTTTTTGCTGTTAGTTCTACAAGGTCTTGTAGATCTTTATAGTCAACTTCAGCTTCTCCAGCATCAGTGGTTGAGGCAAAGTCATGTTGAGTGGTTTGCCTTGGAAAGAAACCGAGGTCACTGTATTGTTGACTGTGAGGGCTACTCCATTTCTTCTTGGAAAGGAACCGAGGTCACTGTTTTGTTGACTGTGAGGGCCACCTTATTTCTTCTAAGGGATTCTTGCCCACAGTAGTAGATATAATGGTTCCCCGAATTAAATTCACCTATTTCTGTCCACTTTAGTTCACTGATTCCTAAAATGATATTCACTCCTGCCATCTCCTACTTGATCACGTCCAATTTCCTTGATTCATGGACCTAACATTCCAGGTTTCTATGCAATACCACCAGACACATCCACAGTTGAGTGTCGTTTCCGGTTTGGCTCAGCCAGTTCATTCTTTCTGGAGGTATTAATAATTGCCCTTTCTTCTTCCCCCATAGTATATTGGACACCTTCCAACCTGGGGTGCTCATCTTCCAGTGTTATGTGTTTTGCTTTTGCATATTGCTCATGGGGTTTTCATGGCAAGCATACTCCTGTGTTTTGCCATTCCCTCCTCCAGTGGATGACATTTTGTCAGTACACTTCACTATGACCCGCCCGTCTTGGGTGGCCCTGCACAGCATGGCTTATAGCTTCATTGCATTACAAAGCCCCTTCACCAAGACCATGCTGTGATCTATGAAGGGGTTTCTGATACAGGTGTTAAGCAGTCTAGCTTAGTGGTTAAATTGAAAGTGAAAGTTGGCTCAGTGGTGTTTGTTTGCAACCCCATGGATTATACAGTAGAAGTCCATGGAATTCTCCAGGCCAGCCTTTCCCTTCTGCAGGGGATCTTCCCAATCCAGGCGAACCCAGGTCTCCTGCATTATGCATGAATTCTTGACCAGCTGAGCCACAAGGAAAGCCCAAGAGTATTGGAGTGGGTAGGCTATCCCTTTTCCAGTGGATCTTCTTGACCCAGGAATTGAACTGGGGTCTCCTGCATTGCTGGCAGATTCTGTACCAGCTGAGCTATCAGGGGTTTTTCAAGTCAGACATAATCAGGTTCTTCTTGTGATCCTGGGTAATCTTCTTTGCACCCCAACTTTCCTATCTTTGAATGGAATTGTCATAAGCATATATGAGTTTTATTGTCCATAAAGTGCTTTGTATAAATGCTCTTACTAGGAATTAGCCAACAGCTACTGTGTTCAGGGAAGCAGGCAACTTTAAAACACTTGAAGTGTGGCCATCCTGTGACACAGGGCTGAGCCCCTGATTGAACCTGAGAAATCTCTTGGTGCAGAACTGTTTCCCAAAGAAAGAGGTAGACAGTAAAGAAGGGAGCCCAGGGAGCCCATTAGGTAATCAGGGGACCACACCCACCATCAGATCTGTAACTGGCTTGAGACTATCACTTGCTTCAAAGGAAAGGACTGGAATGGAAGGAAGGGATCCAGCCTTCTGGCACTTTCTGACTAATCATCTGTCTAAATTGATTTCCCACTCCTTTTTTTCTTTTTATCTTTTGGGTATGTAAAATGCCTTCAGGTTTCAGCTGGTTCTGCTGTGTCAGGTCATCAAAGATGCTCTCATGTGGAGGGCTTGTAAATGGGTAAATGGATTAGAACCTCTTTGGTAGGTCCATCTGTTCTGTCCCTACTTGAAGGCCTTGGCACCAGGATTTGGAGGAAGCTGGTATAATACAGCATCTGTCCAATGGGAGCAGAGGTGAGTGGCCTATGGTAGGTGAGTCAGTCAGAAACCAGGAAATCTTCTTATCGTGCCAGATACCTGGGCTTTCCTCAGCAGCAAGAACTAAGCAGCAAAATCTGGTGAGTCAGCATGTCTGGGAATTAGAGTTGCCAGTCTGTGAGCATGTGGAATTTGTGTAAGTTTGGGCCTTTTGTTTCTTTCAGCATTTCAGTCTTAGAAACACAGATCTGGAAACCAGAACGTCCATGTGGTATAGTGCTGTTTGTTTTGGATAATTTGGCTTGAACAGGTTGCTTCTCATGTATTCTGGTCTTCCAAGAATTAACACCCTTGCCTTTAAAAATTTTAATAAGTTGCACTATGAATTACTAGCTATACTCTAAAAGCATAAAAAGGCTTCAAAAAACTTACTTGGGTCTGTCATTTTCCACACCAAAACCCTTCTGAAGGGGCTACAGTGTGATTTTGAAACCTAAGTGAAACTGCAAATCCATAAAGGGCATGTATAGTCATGTCTGTCATTTATTCTTTTTGAAGGTGGAGAATGGGACACACCCTGATACAATGTGATTCCAATTAACACAGGAACGATTATGGTCTTCACTTTAAACTTGTATACTCAGAACATACCCTTAGAATTACTTTTGAAAATAACTCTGATTTTATGCAAGTACTATTTGGAGGAAGTAAAGTTCTTTAGCTAAAGTTTAAAGCTTCAACTTTCCATTAAAATACCCTTTTACCCTACTGCCAGTCTCATTAGAGCTTTGAATTTGGATTGTGAAGGTCCATGACTCTAGAGCTGGTGAGACACGGGTCTGACATTGATTTGGTCCACTTCCCTGCTATACTTCCAAGTTTCTATTAACATAATTTCAGAGGCTGCAATTATTATGCTCTGCTGTGCTGTGCTTAGTCACTCAGTCGTGTCCAACTCTTTGCAACCCCATGGACTGTAGCTTGCCAGGCTCCTCTGTCCTTGGGGATTCTCCAGGCAAGAATACTGGAGTGGTTTGCCATGCTCTTCTCCAGGGGATCTTCCCAACCCATAAATTGCACCCAGGTATCCTGCATTGGTGGCTCAGACAGATGGATTCTTTACTGTCTGAGCCACCAGGGAAGCCCAAGAATACCAGAGCAAGTAGGCTGTCCCTTCTCAAGGGGATCTTCCTGAGCCAGGAATTGAACTGGGGTCTCCTGCATTGCAGGCAGATTCTTTAGTTAGCAAAATTTTACAAGCACTAAATTTTAGATGGATCTTCTAGTAGCCTAGTTGAAGGTAAGAATGAGTCTAAGTAGATAAAGTGTCTCCAGAGAAATCACCTCCTTCCTAGCCAAGAAATTTCTAGCAATCTTCCTATAAAACACTTTTTGGTTAAAAATAAGTAAATCACTATGATGTTATGTATTAGTGCAGACTTCTTTTTCATCTAGCTGTTATCCTATCATTTAGAGATTGTATTTGGGTAAATCAGCCCTTCTTTTAAAATGGAGACACCTTCTTAGAAGACTAAGCCTGCATTTAAGCCTTTAGGGCATTCACATTTAGTGTGAACTTGACTTTCCTTCTATATTCTACCTTTCTGAGAGGGGTATTTAGAAAAGAAGCTCAGCGACTGGGACCCTTGGCATGGAATACAGTCCTGGTGGATGGCGCCCATAGGTGGATAGAGTAAGGGTGGAGAAAGGGCTTGCACATTCTTTACCTCATCTTTAGGGCATTATGAAACTATATATAGTTATTTGGGATGTGACCACTCTTTCTCCCTGTTCATCCTACTTAAAAAGAAAATCTGAGAATTTTGACATTAGAGACTAGAAGATGAACCTTTTATTGGTACCTTTGGTGTTAACACAGGTTCACATAACTTTCTTATGTGATGGCAAATTTGCAAGACAAATTTCCTTTGGAATATTTCTGGCAAACCCATAGTCTTCCTGATGCATTCTGCACATGAATTCTTTGTGATCTATGTTACCTTAAGAATTTTAGGAATTTCCATTATTGGTTCTCCATATGTGTCCTAGCCACTGCATTTCCAAGGTGAAGGTATAGGCTTGTGAGGAAGGTGATGGTGAACTTGGGGTATTTCCACTAGTTCATGGTTGACTCATTGCAAGAATGGTGTTGCACTGTGCAGTTCCTGGAGGAGAGCTTGCATACTCTGTCTTCCTGTTCGGTGGTGATTGGTCTTTAATTTTCTTCTAGGTTGGCTGGCTCCTCTGGCTGATGGCATGTTGAGGCACATGGGCCAGTGGCAACGAGGGCATCCAATCCAGAGAGGGCCGCTCTAGAGGCCAGGCCACCAGCATCATGGGCCAGTGTGTCACCAAGTGTAAGAATCCCTCATCAACTCTGGGTAGCAAGAATGGAGACCGTGATCCCAGCAGCAAGTCACATGGTAGGCGGAGTGCAAGCCACCGTGAGGAAC
The DNA here is from genome assembly GCF_027580195.1 of Bos mutus. Taxonomy (NCBI): domain Eukaryota; kingdom Metazoa; phylum Chordata; class Mammalia; order Artiodactyla; family Bovidae; genus Bos; species Bos mutus. The sequence continues at coordinate 23,386,443 of NC_091641.1, forward strand.
AGCTGCCAACCTGTGGCAAGCCAGGTGGAGATATCCTTGTCAATGGGACCAAAAAGGCAGAGGCTGCTCCTGAGGCCTGCCAGCTGCCAACATCCTCTGGAGATGCTGGGAGGGAGCCCAAGTCAAATGCCGAGGAGTCGTCTTTGCAGAGGTTGGAAGAACTGTTCAGGCGCTATAAGGATGAACGGGAGGATGCAATTTTGGAGGAAGGCATGGAGCGCTTTTGCAATGATCTATGTGTGGACCCCACGGAATTTCGAGTGCTGCTTTTGGCTTGGAAGTTCCAGGCTGCTACCATGTGCAAATTCACCAGGTTAGTCACAAATACTTGGTGTCACCAGGTGAACAGAGGAGGAAAGAGAGCACCACTGAGCAGTGGTGCCCAGCTAGGATAGAAGTGGGCACCAACAATCCTTGCCTGAAGTTATAAATCCATGTTGCCAAGCTGCTGTCCCACCCCACTGCTATTTCAGACTTTTTTCTTTCACTCCTTTGTCAGTTCACTTACTTCCTTACTCAGTGTTTATTGTGCACCTATCATGTGTCAGGCATTGGGTGCCACTGGGGATGTGCTTGGGAGAAGGCAGTGGCACCCCACTCCAGTACTCTTGCCTGGAAAATCCCATGGACGGAGGAGCCTGGTGGGCTGCAGTCCATGGGGTCGCTAAGAGTTGGACACGACTGAGCGACTTCACTTTCACTTTCCACTTTCATGCATTGGAGAAGGAAATGGCAACCCACTCCAGTGTTCTTGCCTGGAGAATCCCAGGGATGGGGGAGCCTGGTGGGCTGCAGTCCATGGGGTCACACAGACCCCATTGCTCTCCGAATGATACCCTTAGTCACCCTATGTGCCAATAAGGACAACTGGCCCCGGTTATCAGCTAGTGCGTGCATGCACAGTCACTCAGTCATGTCCAACTCTTTGTGACCCTGTGGACCATAGCCTGCCAGGCTCTTCTGTCTGTGGTATTTTCTGGGTAAGAATACTGGAGTGTGTTGCCATTTTCTCCTCCAGGGGATCTTCCCAACCCAGGGATCGAACCCATATCTCCTGCGTTGGCAGGCTGATTCTTTACCACTGAGCCACCTGGGAAGTCCTGTCAACCCGTAGTTGTGTCCACTGTTATCATCATGCATCCTGATAGAGATTATTTGTGGGAGACAACATGGCAGGGTCACTGCAAGTTATGGTTTGCAGAGCACTGGATTATAAGAAAGAAGAATTGACTTTGAGAACCCCTCTATAAAACTTTTAGTCCCTGGGTAGGTTACTCACAGACCTCAGATGTTATATCTTCAGAACATACAGAATCTCAAAGAACATGATCAGTGTGAGACCATGTTGTAACCCAGAAGTGTTATATATAGATGTTAAAAAATACACATACAATTTTTGCTTTTTAGTAACAGAACTTTGATTTCTGGTGGCAGTTTCCCCAGGTTCATCCAGAATCTTTGGACTCCAAAAATTTTCCTTGGCAGTAACCAAAAATATTCCAAAACCAAACAACCCCTATAGAATCAAAAGGAAAACAGGAAGACTCCCTCGCCATCTCCAAGGAATGTCTAAAGCTTAATCACTGTTGCAGAATGAGAAATGGCATGGAGCAGGAGACTTTGAGTTTAGCTTTAGAAAGATGAGTAGATGAATGAATGAACTGTTACCAGCAGCCTACCATGTGCTTGGCACTATCTAGAAGTTGACATAATAACTTGTTGACTTAAACCCTATGAAGTACGGTAGTATTCTCACCATTTGGCAGATGAAATAGGATTGCAATTAGTAGAGGAGTTGGAGTTCAAATCCCGACAGCCTCATAGTTATGCTCTTATGATACTATATCGCCTCTCAGTAAATGATATCATTGGCAATTATTAATTGTGCCCCTCCTTCCTGTTGCAGGAAGGAATTTTTTGACGGCTGCAAAGCAATAAGTGCAGACAGCATTGATGGGATCTGTGCACGGTTCCCTAGCCTCTTAACAGAAGCCAAACAAGAGGATAAATTCAAGGATCTCTACCGGTTTACATTTCAGTTTGGCCTGGACTCTGAAGAAGGGCAGCGGTCACTGCATCGAGAAATAGCCATTGCCCTGTGGAAACTCGTCTTTACCCAGAACAATCCTCCGGTATTGGACCAGTGGCTAAACTTCCTAACAGAGAACCCCTCGGGGATCAAGGGCATCTCCAGGGACACTTGGAATATGTTCCTTAACTTCACTCAGGTGATTGGCCCTGACCTCAGCAACTACAGCGAAGATGAGGCCTGGCCAAGTCTCTTCGATACCTTTGTGGAGTGGGAAATGGAGCGAAGGAAAAGAGAAGGGGAAGGGAGAGGCGCACTCAGCTCAGGGCCCGAGGGCTTGTGTCCCGAGGAGCAGACTTAGTGGCTCTGTCTCAGGAGCAGCAGCAAGGATCTGCCTGCTGCCCTGCAGTCAACCAAGGAATTGGACCTTTCTGAAAATTACTGAAGATCCGGATATTTTCTACTTTACACCTTTCTCTGCCTTGTATCTGAAAGGGCTCTAAAATGCTGTATCATGTTTTAGGCACTTTCTTCACTTTTGGTTATTTTGGTTATTTCCCTTTTTTGGGGAGGGGTCCCCCAAAATATTTGAACCTGGCTACATGTTGTATATCTTTTTTTTTTTTTTTTGAAGCCTTCAGATAGTAAGCCTGCCACTTCTTGCACAAATTAGATTTTTTTTTTTTTGGTGGGGGAGGGTGTAGAGCAGGTAGTAGGAATGGGAGTTAGGTTGAATTATCATTATAAAATGATAGTGCCAGATCTCAGTTTTGCATATTCTTGTTTTTCAGGGCAGGTCTGTACTGTGTGTAGTGCTGTTTACATGGTTGGATTTAGGTTGTAATAATTACTTTTAAAGATTTACAGAGTTGAATTTTGAATTAGCAGTGTTAACTGTTAACCACATTGCATTAATTCCCAGGCGATTTAAAGTTCTTGGAGAGCCAGGGCTGGCCAAGAGCATTTGTAGTCTGGTGACGACCCCCTTTTAAGCTAATTTATCTGAAACTCTTTATTTTTCTCACTTCTTGCTCATTCCTTCTTTGACCTATTGCATTTCATGTTGAGTTTATCCATCAACATGCTGCGCCTGTCAGTCAAGTGAGCAGTTTTGTTAGAACACATTGTACTGAGAACCACTTAAGCATTGAATGCAGAGAAAGCAGTGCTACCTCAGTTTTGCTGGAAGTAGACTTTGATAGTTTTCTTTCTTTGATGAATTTCCTGTATTTTCATGTTGTAAGTGGAAATACGTTTTTTTTTTTTTTCATTTGCTTTGGAGCCAAAGTTTCTGTTCCTGGTGGTCGGAAAACTGTGCCTGCCGGCCAACTGACTTGAAGGAAAACTGTGGTATGGAGCTCTGCTTGAATTTTTTTTTTTTTTTTTTTTGAGTATCATCAGCTTACTTGTCTGGCAAGTGCAGGAGCCTGGGGTTGACCTGAACTCTGCCAAACAAATACATAAGTGTATTTAATAGTTAAACTTGTGCCCTTTCCCTCCTTGCTGCACCCGTGTTGTCACTTAACCCCCAGAAGTTATTTATTTTCTTCTTTGTTAATGTCAGGCTTATTTGGGGTAATGTGATGACTATTTAGGTTTACATGACCCTCCTCACCTTTTCCTACCCCAAAATATGTATATATACATATATATGTATATATTTTACCTATATAATATATATATATATACACATATATGTATCTATATTCCTTTGTTTCTTTGCCTGCTAAAACTAGCTATAAAAGGGAGCTGCCTTCAATATACAAAGTATAAGAGTGTCAGGGAGAATCATAATGAAGGCTTTTGAATCTGAATTTAGATCATTTTCATTAAAGATGAATTTTCTCAGTCCTTTCCTCACAAGAGGGAGTCCCAGTTCCCTAGACACCTCCACTGCTTGCTCTGTAAGGCCAGCTTTGGCTAAACTGCCACACAGGAGCTGACTGGTCCTACCTGGTTTTAGTAGAGGGTCCTCTTATTTTTCCATTAAAAAAAAAAAATGTCCTCGTAAAACTGTACTGGAAGGATGGATGGCAGGAACTTGTACCGTTCAGCTTCCAATACTTTGGAACAGATTGAAAAGGGAATTTTTAAATAAAAATTTATAAAAATATTTATACTCTTGAGGCAGTGAGAGTTTGTCTATTAAATATTTGGAGTTCTTCTCCCTCAACTTACCCCCCATCTCCCTCCCAGGTATATGTTTCTTAGCCTGGGCAGGAATTGCTTATTTTGAGTTCTTTTATTACTAACCTATGGCTCTGGGCTCCCATCTTTACAAAGATGATTTAAGGAGTTTCTGCAATGTTTTTGTAAAATTGGTATTGACATAGGGAACATATATATATATTTTTTAATCTGAACCCTGAGAGTTGCCCCTTTTACAGGGCTGGATGGGAAACTAAAGTCAGCCACAGTAGTTAGCAATACTGCTGGAAAGCTGATGGGTCCCAGTCCAGATATCTGGCTTTGTTCTAGCCTAAGACACAGGAACCTTGTAGACAGTTTCTGAGGGTCTTAGCACGTTCTGTGGGCTCAGTTGAAGTCAAGGTACCTAGGCTGAGGTATTGAGACTGCCATTTCATCCAGTCAATTTACAACCCCATTTTTCCTCAGTTCTGGATTGGGCAGAGGTTAAGGTTGAAACCTTAACCTAGCAAGCTGCTTCTAGCCAGGTAAGGCTTTTTCTGTCTCAGATCAGAAGGGTGTATGGCAAGGACACAAAATGCTGAGTATCCTAAAGACTCTGGGGGAACTGGATTCCTTCCCCAGCCTACAAGAAAGCATTCCATGCATTAGGTGTGTTATGATGGATTTTTAAAAAAACACTCAGCTTCCTTATCAACAAAAGAGCCATTTAAATATTTTTGGTTATATATTTAATGGTCTGTTTGTTAACAAATGCGAATTAGAAACCTGAAAAGGGAATGGTTAGGGAGGGACTTAGTTTCCTTCCAAGTTTGAGTCTTTGATGCAAGGAATTCAAGCTTAAGCAGTCACGTGGACCAATGCTTGACTTTTTCGTGGCTATAGGAAAAGCAGTTTTCTGCAGAGGGATCCAAGATGGAGTGTGTGTGTGTGTAGGGTTTGCAGTTACACTTCTGGGAAATGAGAGGTTCCTGTTCCTCTTCACCTACAGATGGGTTTGCTGCTTAATGAGTGAGCAGTAATTGTGTTGAAGAGGTCAATGCATGCCCCTCAGGTAAGCCAGTGCACACTTCACTTTAAACAATAGGATACCAGAGTGGTATGGTGGTGGTGTGGTCAGGGGCAGGATGTGGATGCCATTTTGAAAACAGGCAAATACCAGAGTGACTACAACAAACGGAGTGTGTTGGGAGGTTGTTTTTTGGCAGCAGTTTTGTGTGTGAGCTTCTATGGTATTTCTTTAGCAATTGATTAGAAAGCAATATGAGATGAATTGTGCTTTACCGGTTGCTCTTCCCCTGTACCTGCCAAATGTGACTGTATCACTCTTACCCCTGCCTCCTGTGATGACACTTTGCTGTACTTAGGCTAGTTGTCTCAGCAGTTCTCCCTGCCACATGTGCTCACATGTGTGAGTTTGGGTCAAGATTCCATTTCTACCCTTCTGGTAAGAAAAAAAAGTCTAGAGCTATGTAGAGATCCAAATTTCAGCCAAGCCCTCAGGTTCAAGGAAATCCAACAGAAAATGTACAAGGCAGTGTTTTCAATATTAAACTTTGCTAAGGAAGGCACAAACTAGCCTTCCTGGAGAGGAAGAAAGGATTAAGCCACACATTTATTAGTGGGTCTTAAAACAGTATGGATTTCCCAAGGACTGGTGGTAAAATTCAGTCCTCAGTGTTGGAGCCTGCAGGGTGTGGGACTCCATAGTTCATGTGATGGCCGCATATAGTATACTATACCAAACTGTATTAAATAGTGATGGGAAATTACTTAGATAAGGATCTGGTATAAAAGTTTAACCAGACAAACCAAAACATCTGTGTTTTGGGCCAAGTTTGGTTTGCATTTAAAGTCAAGTCTTCAGTGCAGTGAGCCCCAAAGGTATAAAGGCTGGAAGAAAGCTGCTGCTAGGTTTGTTTTGCTGTAGTAGCCCACTTTGCCACTCTTCTTGTGTGTCTGGTTAGTGATGACCTGAACATCTTGGTAACTGCGTAACTGACAAAGGTCTTCCCTGGGGGACTCAGCAGTATCTTGTTTAAATGTGTGCGTGTGTGCTAATTCACTTCAGTCATATCCGACTCTGTGTGGCCCTGTGGACTATAGCCAGCCAGGCTCCTCTGTCCATGGGATTCTCCAGGCAAGAATACTGGAGTGGGTTGCCATGCTCTCATCCAGGAGATCTTCCCAACCCAGGGATTGAACCAGCGTCTCTTATGTCTCCTGCATTGGCAGGTGGATTCTTTACCACTAGCACTACCTGGGAAGCTTTTGTTTAAACAAGATGGACTAAAAGGACTATTAAGTCATTAAAGTGTTAATTGGGACTCATTTGAGAACATGTAACATTGATCCTCCTCTTACTCCACAGTTTTCTGAATCATATAGAGGGGTTTCCCGCCCACTCCCCATTCAGAGTTTACACCTTTGTTAAGCTGTAATCATTAGCATTTATCCAGGTTAACCTTGACTAGCACTGCCTTACATTGAGGATCTGCAGGTGTTTTTCCTCACTGAAAAACAAAATTGAGTAACCATCAGATTCTGTTTCTGATTCAGGTGCTGGAGTTTATCACATCCTTCTCCCTATTCCTCTCTTTGAAAACTGAGCCTGCTCTTCTACCACCCACCTTCCCTACAACTTTCAGCATAAATCTTGCATATTGCCAAAGGAAGCCATTCAGCAGCTGCTGTGGTTTTTTCCCCCAACGCATTTATTCTGGGAGAAGTGTCTTCCTTCTGACCCTGGTCCTAGCCCCTTGAGTCTGTTATTAATTGCTCTTACCTGTTGCACTAATGAATATGATTCTAGGTTTCAAAGGAGGGATTTGAAGCAATAGGCAAATGGGGCTTGGATAAACTGGTCCTACAAATAAGATACCCTGCCTTATCCCGCTGAGGTGATGAGTCGACTGCTCATGTGACCCTCCACCTTTGTGGATTCCTCTTGGTTTGTGACCAGCGTGTCTGTTTCTTGAAGTTGTACAAACTTGTTGACAAAAGTCAATATTTTGATTTGTATTCTCTGCACTGTTGCACTCTCCAAATGGCTCCTTGAATATTTTTATTAACTTGTTACACACATTATTGTCTACTTTTTTATTTGGAAGGTAACCTGCTGTTGGACTTAATAAATTTGTTTACTTGACTAATGACAGTTCTGCAAGAAACAAAAAACAACCCCCAAACAAAAAATATCTGTGACTTCATTCTGGGGTGAGCTTTACCCACCAGGAGCCTCTTCCAACATAATGGATGGCAGATCCTGTGCTTTGGAAAACCGTCCAGATCATACAGGATCCCCAGCTACAAAAACGGATGTTGATCTCCCACTCACCAAGCTTAACAGCTTTTCAAGTCCCAGTACTTATAGGCAAGAAGCAAATGCGTCCTCACAGGGCCACTACCTAACAGTCTTACCTTATCAACTGATGTGGATTCCCATGAAGAATAAAAAGTGAATTAGAACTCTTTAATAGTTGGCTCCTAATATCTACTAGGTTGGCAGTGATTAAGGCAAGGAGGCAAGCTGAAAACTGTCAGGTGCTACTGTTCTGTGATCTTTGGCAAATTAGTGAAATTCTGAGTTTCCTTTTAGTCATCTGTAAAATCAAGAGACTATTATTTTTATCAATGTTAGGATTTAAAAGAACATCCATGATTATTAAGCACCTAAGACACAAAAGTTTAAGGTTTCCAAAGGCTGTTAGGTAATGCAGGGAATCCAGATAATAGGAGGATTGGAATGGTCACATATGACCTTTCAAAAGTCACTGCCTTTCTTGGGGACTCAACTGCGCTATGCCATATTGGTAGGATGGTGGGCTTAGAATAACATAGTCCCTAATGGCTCCCTCTGGCTCTTACATTCTAGAAGTCTAACTGTGGTAGACGTTGTTTAGTCACTAAGTCGTGTCTGACTCTTGCGACCCCATGGACTGTAGCCTGCCAGGCCCCTCTGTCCATGGGATTTCCCAGACAAGAATACTGGAGTGGGTTGCCATTTTCTTCTCCAGCAGATATTCCCAACCCAGGGATTGAAACTGCTTCTCCTGAATTGACAGGTGGATTCTTGACCATTGAGCCATCAGGAAATCTAGGGGATGACTTTTTCCTCACTTAAAAAATGTACTTATTTTCCCAGTTGGCTCTTGAGCTTGTGTCTTCTTTGGCTGTTTGAGTTAATGAGCCCAGCCAGGGCCTTACAAATAAGAGGTATGAGAAATAATAAAGTGAAGATTACTGATTTGGGTGCCTGTATAGAATATGGGGCCATTTATTCAAAGTGTTGTCATGGTGATATATCACTAAAAACCAATTTTTGACTAGCTAAGGGATAAGCAACTAACAGTATTACCAGATAAGTATGTGGAATGGTATACTGAAAGTAGTTCTGAGGGTTCAGAGTACTGTAGTCACCTCAGCACTGGCTTCTTCCCCTCAAATACAGCTGCCAAAGTACATGGCTGGGTTAGCTTTGGAAGTCATTCTCTAACTCTGGATTTTGACCTAGACCCTAAAGGGTTACTCTGCCTGGAAGTTAAGGCAAGGGAGCCAGCCTAACCTCTCCCTCCTCCTTTGCTATGACTTTCAAGGATGCCCTCTCTCATGAAAGCTATAAGGCTCTTATATGGGTTTAACATTCTTCCTATGTAATATTCCTTGATTCTCTTCTTACCTTGTGGGATGCTGGGAAAGTTAGTGAAATATGGCAGCAATGCAGTCAGCAGCAGAGCAAGCATCTAACTCTATAATGTTTTGTAATCCATGCTGATGAGGACTCTGGGCCCATGTTTATCTGGGGTGTTGCTGCTGAGAAGGTGAGTGTATAATACAGAGCTCCAAATGATACGGTACTAGTGTGAGACAAGACAAAAGACACAGACACAAGGCTCTTGAATACACAGACTACAGTAAAGCCTCCTTTACTGTATAAGTAAAGATAGGTAATTGGATAAAACCTAAATACTTGGTGAAAAGTTACCTATGCCAAAATAAGTTCTAGGAGGAAGAAAGGTAATGTGTAAAAAATTAAATCATTTAAAAAATATATGTAATCAGTGGATATTATCTCTGGATCAGTCAAAACTTTTTACGCATAAAAGCAAATAGAAAAATATCATTATAGACAAGAACAGCCTTCTAAACCTCTTAAAAAACTAGAAACATTTTTGCAATAATTGACAAATGAACACTACATTTGTAAAGAACTTAAAAATTCAGAATGGAAAATTCATTATGGAAAAGACAACAGAAACATGGGCAAAGGATATGGACAACTCTAAAAACAAATTGGCCAAAAGCTTCTGGAAAAAATAGTAGATGACAATCTAAAGGGTATTCGAATAAATAGATTTTAAATCCTAAATTAAACCTAAAATGAAAAACTTTTAAATCTATCAAATTGTCAAAGACTTGAAAAAATGCTAGCAAACAAGGTAAAAACTTTTCTGGAATTAAACCTTCAGTGGTTCATACTTCAGCCCAATTAAATTCACTTCTAGGAATTTTTCCTCAAGAAATAATTATCTGCCAAAGATGTGCAAGGATATGATTGGCAGCATCATTTAGGGACAACTTGGGACTGGTTTAGAAATTATGGCACACATCAGCATGTTGGAATATTATGCCGCTATTAAAAACTGCTTTTGAATAGAGGAAAATGTATGATTGTAAAATAGTGGTCTGGTGGGATTAGGTGTGATTTTAACTTCTGGATTTTTCAAGTTTCCACTAATGGGTTTTCTTTATAACAAAGAATTTACAAAATGGGTGACAAAAGGAAATGAAAATAACATGGCTGAGTGGTTTTACTAAACAACCCCATATGGGTGAGGAGGCTAGAAAGTTTGGGAGTAGTATGTTCAAAGCCTAAACCAAGTATTCTGTGAAAATCCTTTGAGTTGCTTTTTTCCCCCAAATGAGAAGTTGCTTCTCTAGCAGCTGCCTTGGCAGCTCAGCAGTGGCTGCCTAGAAGGGTGTGGGAGGAAAAATGCACAAACGCACTTACGAATGGAATGTGTTTTGCAAGAGGCCAAGTTGGCAGCTTTGGCTTCCAAAAGGTGGGAGCAGCAGAAAGAACAATGTGTGCAGACTGGAGCCTCAAGAGACTTTATAGTCTGGGCCTATCTCTGCAGAGTTCTAGAGTTGGGGGCCCATGGGGAAACTTCACCCTGCCCATCGAGAAAAAGGAAAGCCTTGGCTGTCCCTAGGAGCAAAGGGAGTGCTCTTGGCACAGGGAGCCTTGATCTGCTCTGTGAGTCTGCAGTTCAAAGATGATCCTCAATAAAATGTAGGGTTTCCCTAATTTAATTCTCATAACCACCTTATGAAGTAGGTAATTATGTTGCCATCTTTAAAATGAGGGAACTGAGAGTTCCCTGGTGGTCTAGTGGTTAAGATTCTGCACTTTCACTGCTGTAGCCTGGGTTCAATCCCTGGTCAACCCTCTTTGGGGAACTGTCAAGCGGTGTGCTGTGGCCAAAATGAAAAAAAATTTTCAATGAGGAAACTGAGGCTCAGAGAGGGAAAATAATTCATAACATATTCCACTACTCGTCTTTTTTCACAAACTGAATTTTTGAATATTCATATCCTTAAAAGTAGATACATCCTCATTTTACAGAGCTGTGGGAATGGGCTCAAACAAGGTTAAGTGACTGGCCCAGCAGCAGAGCTGAAGTGCCAACCTTCAGGCAGACTTATTTTGTGTCTCAGGACTGGAGTCTCAAGAGGTAAACAGCAGCTAAACTCCCACAGCTTTGGAGTTCTGCAGTAGGAAAGAATCCAGCAACACTGTTTCAAGATGTTCTCAAGGCCTTGCAGCTGAGATCAGCAGTCCACCTAGGGAATTTTCAAGGGAACTTCAAATGGTAGTATCTCAATCCAAAATCAAGCTCTTCAGTTCTGGCTTCTGGTTCCCAACTTCCAGATCTTGTGGAAGTTGCATTTAAAGGATTAAACACGGACTCAAATGCCCAAACTTAAGAGTTAATTTTAAGTAAATTATTTTTTTCTGATTATAAAACAAATATGTGCTGATTTAAAAAAACAAACCAGCCTACTTTCAAAAAAGCATTTGGTAAAATTGAATCTGCCAGTCCCACCAGCCAGAGATAAAAACTGTTCATATTTTGCCATATAGCCTTCCAGGTTTTGTTCCAAACCTATGCATATCTTTTTTCTACTCAACTGTACAGACTATTCTGTAACTCTCCATGCATTATACAACCTATGATATACTATGAATGCATAATCTCATCTTCACAACAATCCTGTAAGATATATACCATTGTTATGTACCAAGCACAGAGGTGTTAAATAATTTATTCAGGTTCACACAACTAAAAGTAGGAAAGCTGGAATTCAGAGTCAGGTAGTCTGGATCCAGAGGTCTGCTGTTGCTTGTAGATCTTTCACTAGATTTTATTTACACACACATAGTTTTTAAAGGATAGAATTCCACTGAATAACCCTTTAGCATCTCCTGCATACGTGTTTTTGAGAAGCTATCTTGTTACTGTAGGGTAATACTCTAGGAGTAGAACTGCTGGGTCCTAGAGTAGGGAGCAATTTACAAAGTGTTTTGGAATGATACTGCTGGACAGATGAGTTCATCTTTTCAGAAGGGCAGCTGGTATCAGCTATCAGTTTTGGAACTGTGTGTGCCTGTGCCCATGTCCTTCCCAACACAGAATGTTGATAATTTGAAAATTAATTTTTTAAAAAGCAAAGGTTTTTTATTGAAATTGAAGCTTCTAAGTTAGGACTGCTGGTGTTGGAGGCACCTACTGGTAAAGGTAACACTGCAGTCACTCTGGAAGGGAGCGTTCCTAAAAATTGAACTGTAAGAGGGTTTCCTGGGTTGGTTAAAAGCTGAGTCTTCTATTTTCCTCTGTGGACCTGCCAGATTTTCAGTCAGCCTTTTTCTTTCAATTTTATAACAGTCATTCAATAGAAAGTAGTTTGCCTTACAGAAATTTGCTTCACAGATGTTACAACTTTGACAAACCACATACTGTCTGGGTTTTCTCTTCCTGGTTTCCTTACTTATATACAGTATACCGTTTAATAGGAGTGCTACATAAATAAGCACCTGCTAGAATACTTGTATATAAACCCACTGACACCAAAGTACAAACTGGTAGCCTCCCCTCAAAGATGAGGTTTTAATTTTAGGTATTTATTGAAAATTTGTACATGCCATATAAATGGACTAGACTCTTAAGTGAGTACAATGTTTCCACAAACTGTCTGCTATATAGAGAGGTCTGGCAGCCTGTGGAGTGCCTGCAGCCTGACCACATTTTCTGCCATTGCCCACAAGGGATTAAGAAATGACACCCGGAAGGTGGTGGGCAGACTCACAAACACATGTTTGTGGAATGGTGCTTTCCTCTTCATCTTTTATTCCCATCAGTCCTAGGCCAGAGAGCGATCCATGAGTGCTGTAATGGAGGAGGAGTAGACAGTTAACCATTCATTCAACCCTGTTGACAAAAAGTAAGGTAAAGGAGAAAGGGTTTTTTTGTATGTGTGTGTGCCATGGGGGTGAGGGCCAGGTAGGCAGACAGCCTATGGAAAGCTGCCTGCTGAAAATAGTTCAATGGAAAGAATACTGACTAGTCCCAGATGCCCAGAATCAAATCACTGCTCTGCCACTTAACAGATGTGAGGCACATCTCAACTAAGGGTGAATGATCTCAAACTCAGTTTCTTCAACGATAAAGAAATATTAAATATTTAAATTACTATCTCACAGGGCTTTGGGAAGGACTGTAGACTATACCAGCTAACATATTAATGTAGATGGAGCACTTACTGCAACTAAAGCAGTAAGAACGGTAGATGTGTCCTCATTTACTCCTCCCAAACAGCTAATGTACCTTGAGTAGGTACTGCTGTAGATAACAACAGACTGTCATCAGAATCCTTTTAAACTGCTGTTAGAATGTTGTTTTGCTAAAACTACTTCTGTAGCACCTATCACATGCCACGCACTACTTAAAAATGTTAACTTTTAATATGTTGTGAAACACCTAGCATATTGCTTAGAATTTAGGAGTCACCTGATATATTTTAGTTTCCTACGACCTCATAGTGAATACTCATGGAATTGGGTGAAAGGGCTGAGGTGCTCTCCAAGGCGGAGGAGGCAGAAATGAGCAAAGACAAATCTGTCTCCACCTAATGTCTGAACTTAAGCTAACAAGCCACAGGCCTTTTGAGTATGGAGAACTGGAGTTCTGAGTGCTGGAGAGTGGCTCTGAAATTAGAGACAATCATAATTCAAATACAGTAAAGAATCCGCTTGCAATGCAGGAGATCAGGGTTCGATCCCTGGGTCGGGAGAACGGAATGGCAACCCTCTCCAGTAATCTTGCCTGGAGAATCCCATGGACAGAGAAGGCTGGTGGGTCCATGGGGTCACAAAGAGACATGACTGAGCGAGTAACAGTTTACACTTAATAATTCAAGTATTAATTGTGCACTTACAAGCTGTTGTAACCTTAAGCAAGGTGCTTAACCTGAGCCTTTTCCTCATCTTGTTAAAATGGAGATGCAATAACCTTAACCAAAACTGCATGTAAAACACTTAGCACTACTTGACATTTATTAAGGGTTTGATGAATTACAGCAATTATTAAGAGCTGAGTCAAGCTCCCACCATGAGGGAAAACCTTCAACTCTCCTTGCTACTCCTTCCTGAGCCACTTTTACTGTTTCTCAAGTGTTATCTGCTGGCATCATGGAGACACTGCACAGAAGAGGCCACAAGCAGTCAGTCACACAGAAGGCTTATAGCTCGGGGAAATAACATACTCCTGCTGCTGGCTACAGATCATTATGACTACAGAAATGAGAGTGTAACTTTTGAAACAAAGGACCAACATCAGGTTTTGTTACTACAGGATTTGCTGTTTCCAGTTTTCTCCTGACTTGTCAAACATGCCTTTGGGACCTTTGCCTCAGTCAGAACTTAAGCTTTTTTGCTCCCTGACCCAGTGTTCCCACCTCTAAGGCCTCATCCCCTGAGAATATCCCAACCACTTCTAGAAGAAGAAAGCTTTGACCCTCTCTTGGCTTAGTTTACCTACACAATGGGGGTAGAATACTTACAAGCTAAGTATTCTACTTGGTACATGAAGATTTGCCTATTTTACCTCAACCTCCATAGCACTTGCTCTGAGAAGTTTTGTCCAGGCAAGTTCAAGTTTGCCCCTTTTAGAGACCAAACTGTTAACCAAAAAGCTTTTTTTCTCTTTCTTTGGCAATTGTGGGTCACTTTTTAACCTCTTACTGTTAAGTCTACCTATAAGCCTGTTTAAAGTGTATCAGTCCAAGATTTTTTTTTTTTTTTTTTTGCTGTAAACATCTAGTAATTATTTCTGTTTCTCAGAGACAGTAATTCTTATAAGCTACCCAGCAGGAAGCCTGTTTCACTAGGCTTCCTAATACATATTATAAGAATTTTATAACAGGAAATTAACTTCTGATCCAGGATTCAAGGCCTGAGGCATTCATTCATGTTTCACTACCTGGAACTCTGGGCCTGTGAAATAATCCTAGAATGTCAGAATTTTAAGGGACTTATTAGAAATAATACAATCCAGTGATTTTCAAACTGCTTATTTCAAAAGAGCCACTGCCCTCTTTCCCTCCTCCCCCAATACACATTCATTCATATACCTACTCACCCATTTCAGAACTGCTCATCTTTATGCCTCAGTAAAGATTTAACATCAAAATTTTTCTCTTTAATAAAGGGTTTTATAGTTTAAAGAACTGATCCCTGGTGGCTCAGTGGTAAAGAATCTGCTTGGAATGCAGGAGACCCGGGTTTGCTCCCCAGGTTGGGAAGATCCCCTTGAGAAGGGAATGGCAACCCACTCCAGTATTCTTGCCTGGGAAATTACATGGAGCCTGGTGGGCTACAGTCCATGGGGTTGCAAAGAGTCAGACATGACTGAGCTATTAACACTTTCATTTTTACAGTTTAAAGTATTTGAAAATTACTGACTTATTTTAAATCCCTCATCTTACCAAAGGGAAATAGATCCATAATAGGAAGGTGGCTTGGCCACTACTTGTCAGAAAAGTTAAGTGATACAGCTGGGACTAGACCCAGAATCCTGCTTCACCACTCCTCAGGCTTAGAATCAACAAAACAGGCCCTATCTCTTAACAGAACTGGTAAAGGGGGAAAGGGCAGGGAAGATAGGAACACATTCCTTATATGTGGGAAAGGTAGGCTCTGGTCACATCTGAGCCTGTACCTTGCCTAGAAGTTGACCATTTTTTACTCAAGTGCCTCTTGTTCTAGAGAGGCTGCAGGATCTAAGATCTCTGCCTTTAAACTGGGATGAGCCATCTCTTTGAGGGACCACAAAATGTAGTTATAGAAGAGCAAATACATGTAAAATAGGAATACAATAACCTATCTCTTAGCACTGTGAGAGTTAAAGAGATGATTCATTTCAGTCTTCATTTATGTGCCTGGACATCAACCAAAGGCCTTTCTCCAATAAAAACTTAAGTCCAGAGGTCAGAATCATGAAGGAACAACCCTTCAGTCCTTACCTCCTGGTTCCTGGCAGCAAGATCAGGCAGAGGGTGCCTGGGCACAGGTTGTGGTAGAGCTTTTCTATCTTCCGGCCCCAGTGCCAGGCAGCTATCTTTGGATGGTCCACGTTCAGCATCTAGGATCAAAGCCAGATATAGACACTCAGCCAGGGTACCCAATGCTCACTTTTGGACAGATGGCAACATTCCTCCTCAGGCTCCCAGGAAAGGCTCTGTTCAAATCCTCAGTGTGAAGCCAGAATCTATACTATAGGGTTCCCGGCCCATCCCAGCATCCCCAGGCTTTCAAGTCAGTTTAGGACAGCTACTGTCCATTCCTCCAGATGGATCTTCCAGGGCCCTGAGTTAGGGAAACCAAATCACTAAGGAGAGCTCTAGTCTGGCCTCTGCTATTAAGCATATCTGTGACCTGGGCAAGTCATTCACGAGCTCTCATCTCTATTTCTCATCTGCTAAATGTGGGACTTGAGACTAGGGCAGTTTCCCAAACTTAAGCCACTCACCTCCTATCTTCACCCTTCTGTTGGATATTCCCTAATGGTTTTCTTTAAAGTGAATCAATTTCCTCCTTAGCTTCATCTAAGTAATACTAGGGATCCCTGGGGGCTCAGATGGTAGAGTCTTCCTGCAATGCAGGAGACACAGGTTCAATTCCTTCTCCCTAGAGAAGGAAATGGCAATCCACTCCAGTCTTCTTGCCTGGAAAATCCCATGGATGGAGGAGCCTGGCAGGCTACATACCATGGGGTCACAAAGAGTTGGACACGACTGAGGGACTTCACTTTCACTTTAAAAATAATACTATCCATGTAATCACAGGTTCAATGTGGTGGTTGTTACCTTAAATAAATATTAGAAAAAAAAGTTCATAACTAAAAAAAGGTGAAAAATGAGGTCCACCTACAACCACCAAAAATCATCTTGTGTATATATACACTGCAGGAAACCTTAGATCACTTAAGACTGGTCCAGCTCTCCAACTTCCTGTATCAACCCCTCAAAATCCCTTGGAGAGCCACCTCAAAAACTTGATTTTAGCAAGTTTGGAGGAGACAAAGTATGAGATATCTTGGAGAAAGAAAGGTGTGTCCAGGGCTGGAAGAAGCTGGAGAGTGAAGTTAAGTGCCAGGAATCTCATGACTAATTTCCATAAATATCAGAAGGCCAACACCAAGACCAAGAAAACTAAAGTATCTAGCTACCTTTCCCCTCAAGCCCCAGGATACAGTCATTAACTCACTCACCTGCCAGGCCTCCTGCTCTGAAGGGGGAGGTATGACACGAACCCCTGGTAGCCTTGATTCGCGAGGTAAGCCCCTGAGCCAGGCATGGAGGTGCCTGGGGGTTAGGGCATGCCTGCCTCTCAGCTTCCAGTCCTTGCCCGTGAGAATGTTGAGGGCCCTCTGGGCACTGCCAAATGTTTTGAACCCTGAAAACAACAATACTCTGTTCTGTTATTAAGGACCAAAAAGAAGAAACCAAAAACAAAACTGATCACCATCCGAGTTAGAGCTCACCCGGAGCCAAGGAAGAAGGACAAAATCAGGAGACGCTGACCTGATCCAGCCCAGGAGAGCCTATTCGGTGAATGTTTCCTTTTTCTGACCTCATGGTATCACCATCTTTAATCTCCTTCCCCAAGGCTATATTTGGTGGCATAGACTTACTCAAGAAACAATATCCTTTCTGCTTTCCACTTTTAAGATCTTTAGGCAAGATCATAGCTTCCAGGCCCAGGAAGATGCTACAGTGTTGCAACAGGTGTTCTTTGAAGGTTTCACTCACTCCAGACAGGTATATAGTACCACGGTTCTCAGAATCTTGTTCCAACTCATTCACAAGCGTGTCACAATCAAGGGTGAGTTCTGTCACAGGCCTCTGCACCTAACCAAGGAAAGATGGCATTAGTGCTAAAAAAGTCACTACTTCAATCCCCAGGCCTGTTACATACTAGCAAGTAACTTAATTCTTCAGTTTCCTTATCTATATACAGAGGCTAATGATAACTGCCCCAAAGAACTATGGTAGTAACTTACATAGTAGATAAATAAATAAAAATGTAAATATTTTTGTGTAAATAATACTCCCTTACCTTTCCTTTTCACCCCAACACCTGCAATGGAAATCAGTTCTCTGCCATCTACACCAATGAAATTCTGGTTTAATTACATAAGAAACATCAAGATACCATTGATTTCCCTGAAAGCTAAAGGGCAACCATAAAACAAACAAACCATTTAGATCTAAGTAGTGATAGAGAGTCCAAGGTAAGAGAAACCCAAGTAAGACGGTAGGTGTTGCAAGAGGGCATTGGAAGGCAGACACACTGAAACCATAATCACAGGAAACCAGCCAATCTGATCACATGGACCACAGCTTTGTCTAACTCAATGAAACTAAGCCATGCCATGTGGGACCACCCAAGACGGACGCGTCATGGTGGAGAGGTCTGACAGAATGTGGTCCACTGGAGAAGGGAATGGAAAACCACTTCAGTATTCCTGCCTTAGGAACCCCATGAACAGTATGAAAAGGCAAAATGATAGGATACTGAAAGAGAAACTACCCAGGTCTGTAGGTGCCCAATATGCTACTAGAGATCAGTGGAGAAATAACTCCAGAAAGAATGAAGGGATGGAGCCAAAGCAAAAGCAATACCCATTTGTGGATGTGACTGGTGATAGATGCAAGATCCGATGCTGTAAAGACCAATATTGCATAGGAACCTGGAATGTCAGGTCCATGAAACAAGGCAAATTGGAAGTAGTCAAACAGGAGATTGCAAGAGTGAACGTCGACATTCTAGCAATCAGCGAACTGAAATGGACTGGAATGGGTGATAACTCAGATGACCATTATATCTACTATTGTGGGCAGGAATCCCTTAGAAGAAATGGAGTAGCCATCATGGTCAACAAAAGAGTCTGAAATGCAGTACCTGGATGCAATCTCAAAAATGACAGAATGATATCTGTTCATTTCCAAGGCAAACCATTCAATATCATGGTAGTCCAAGCCTATGCCCCAACCAGTAATGCAGAAGAAGCTGAAGTTGAATG
The DNA here is from genome assembly GCF_027580195.1 of Bos mutus. NCBI lineage: Eukaryota > Metazoa > Chordata > Mammalia > Artiodactyla > Bovidae > Bos > Bos mutus. Next base: position 23,405,262 of record NC_091641.1, read on the forward strand.
GTTCTATGAAGACCTACAAGACCTTTTAGAACTAACTCCCAAAATGTCCTTTTCATTACAGGGGACTGGAATGCAAAAGTAGGAAGTCAAGAAACACCTGGAGTAACAGGCAAATTTGGCCTTAGAATACGGAATGAAGCAGGGCAAAAACTAATAGAGTTTTGCCAAGAAAATGCACTGGTCATAGCAAACACCCTCTTCCAACAACACAAGAGAAGACTCTACACATGAACATCACCAGATGGTCAATACCAAAATCAGATTGATTATATTCTTTGCAGCCAAAGATGGAGAAGCTCTATACAGTCAGCAAAAACAAGACCAGGAGCTGACTATGGCTCAGATCATGAACTGCTTATTGCCAAATTTAGAATTAAATTGAAGAAAGTGCGGAAAACCAGTAGACCATTCAGGTATGACCTAAATCAAATCCCTTATGATTATAGAGTGGAAGTGAGAAATAAATTTAAGGGACTAGATCTGATAGACAGAGTACCTGATGAACTATGGACGGAGGTTTGTGACACTGTATAGGAGACAGGGATCAAGACCATCTCCATAGAAAAGAAATGCAAACAAGCAAAATGGCTGTCTGGGGAGGCCATACAAATAGCTGTGAAAAGAAGAGAAGTGAAAAGCAAAGGAGAAAAGGAAAGATATAAGCATCAGAATGCAGAGTTCCAAAGAATAGCAAGGAGGGATAAGAAAGCCTTCCTCAGTGATCAATGCAAAGAAATAGAGGAAAACAACAGAATGGGAAAGACTAGAGATCTCTTCAAGAAAATTAGAGATACCAAGGGAACATTTCATGCAAAGATGGGCTTGATAAAGGACAGAAATGATATGGACCTAACAGAAGCAGAAGATATTAAGAAAAGGTGGCAGAAGAACTGTACAAAACAGAGCTTCATGACCCAGATAATCACGATGGTGTGATCACTCTCCTAGAGCCAGACATCCTGGAATGTGAAGTCAAGTGGGCCTTAGAAAGCATCACTATGAACAAAGCTAGTGGAGGTGATGGAATTCCAGTTCAGCTCTTTCAAATCCTGAAAGCTGATGCTGTGAAAGTGCTACACTCAATATGCCAGCAAATTTGGAAAACTCAGCAGTGGCCACAGGACTGGAAAAGGTCAGTTTCCATTCCATTCTCAAAGAAAGGCAATGCCAAAGAATGCTCAAACTACCGCACAATTGCACTCATCTCACATGCTAGTAAAGTAATGCTCAAAATTCTGCAAGCAAGGCTTCAGCAATATGTGAACCATGAACTTCCAGATGTTCAAGCTGGTTTTAGAAAAGGCAGAGGAACCAGAGATCAAATTGCCAACAATCGCTGGATCATGAAAAAAGCAAGAGAGTTCCAGAAAAACATCTATTTCTGCTTTATTGACTATGCCAAAGCCTTTGACTGTGTGGATCACAATAAACTGTGGAAAATTCTGAAAGAGATGGGAATACCAGACCACCTGACCTGCCTCTTGAGAAACCTGTATGCAGGTCAGGAAGCAACAGTTAGAACTGGACATAGAACAACAGACTGGTTCCAAATAGGAAAAGGAGTATGTCAAGGCTGTATATTGTCACCCTGCTTATTTAACTTATATGCAGAGTACATCACGAGAAACGCTGGGCTGGAAGAAGCACAAGCTGGAATCAAGATTTCCAGGAGAAATATAAATAACCTCAGATATGCAGATGACACCACCCTTATGGCAGAAAGTGAAGAGGAACTAATAAAAACCCTCTTGATGGAAGTGAAAGGGAAAAAAGTTGGCTTAAAGCTCAACATTCATAAAACTAAGATCATGGCATCTGGTCCCATCACTTCATGGGAAATAGATGGGGAAACAGTGGAAATAGTGTCAGACTTTATTTTTTGGGGCTCCAAAATCACTGCAGATGGTGATTGTAGCCATGAAATTAAAAGACGCTTACTCCTTAGAAGGAAAGTTATGACCAACCTAGATAGCACATTGAAAAGCAGAGATATTACTTTGCTAACAAAGGTCTGTCTAGTCAAGGCTATGGTTTTTCCAGTGGTCATGTATGGATGTGAGAGTTGGACTGTGAAGAAAGCTGAGCGCCGAAGAATTGATGCTTTTGAACTGTGGTGTTGGAGAAGACTCTTGAGAGTCCCTTGGACTGCAAGGAGATCCAACCAGTCCATTCTGAAGGAGATCAGCCCTGGGTGTTCATTGGGAGGACTGATGCTGAAGCTGAAACTCCAATACTTTGGCCACCTCATGCAAAGAGTTGACTCATTGGAAAAGACCCTGATGCTGGGAGGGATTGGGGGCAGGAGGAGAAGGGGAAGACAGAGGATGAGATGGCTGGATGGCATCACCAACTCAATGGACTTGAGTCTGAGTGAACTCCGGGAGTTGGTGATGGACAGGGAGGCCTGGCGTGCCATGATTCATGGGGTCGCAAAGAATCGGACACAACTGAGCGACTAAACTGAACTGAACTGAGTCATAAAGAGTAGAAGGACAATGCCAATGCAGTGCAGATTGATTTTGACAAAAATTAAAGTTATCATGTGCCAGGTCACCACTATAAGAATACCAGGCTTGGATGAAGACTTTCCATAATATAAAGTCTCATGTCTAAGCTTCTGAAGGGTGCTTGTCTAAGCTGGAAAATACAGGGTTGAGTGAAGGGTACTACTTTATGCTTTCTCTGGTGACCTTACCTTGATGCAGGAACCCTCTACCAGGACGCCATCCAAAGACTCTATGGCCAGCTGGGCAGCTTCCAGGACTTCATATTGTATACAGAGATGTGGCTGCAGGAACACCGAGATTTTCTTACTTTGGCTTTGTAGGCTTAAACTGCCAGAGAAGGGGCTGGGAATAGAGTCCCCTTAAACTACAGTGGCCAAAGTCACAAGAATGGATGTCCCTGCAGTGCTGGGCTAGACAGTGATCACAAACTGTCATTTTAAGTAGAATCACCACATGCAAAACCTAGTTTCTCAGAAAATAACCTTAAATTTGTCACCTAAAATTGAAGCCTTTCTCTCTCTGGGTGCTATGGGGTAAGTAACAAAAGTATTTACTGCCTAAATTGCTTTTCATATTATTTATTATTAATCACTAAAGTCATCACTCTAAGTCACAGGCAGAGATTCCCATTTGTCTTATTAGCTTAATTTTTTAAATAAGCAGCTTTCCCACAAACTTCTGGAGGTTAAGTTCTTCCACTGGATTTGTGTCTTCAAATTTACTGCTTTTCTATTTGATTAACCAAATAGCTAAATCTATGTGATAGTCCAAGCCATAACATCATCATAGAGATTAAAGTGCTCCCATAGAAAACCTTCATTTTATTGGATTTGACAATGATTTCTTGAATATGACACCAAAGACACAGGCAACAAAATAAAAAAAGTAGAGAGAGAACTAAATCAAAATGTGCATCAAGGAAGAACCATCAACAATGTGAAAAGGCAGCAGAAAGAATGGGAGAAAATATTTGCAAATCACATATCTACTGAAGGAGTCAAAATATATAGGGGACCTCCCTGGTGGTCCAGGGGCTAAGACTCTGTGCTCCCAATGCAGGGGAGCTGGGTTTGATCCCTGGTCAGGGAACTAGATCCCATATGCTTCAACTAAAAAGTTTGCATGTCCCAACAAAGATCAAACTGCAAGTAAGACCTGGTACAGCCAAATAAATATTAAAAAATAAAATACATAGAGAACTACTAAGACTCAACAAAAACATCAAACAACCCAATTAAAAAATAGGCAAAGGACTAGGAGAGGCATTTCTCCAAAGAAGATATACAAATGGCCACTAAACATACAGAGATACTCAACATCATTAATCATTAGGGAGATGGAAGTCAAGAAAACCACAAGATATTACATCACATCCATTGTGAAGTAAAGTGAAGTCGCTCAGTCGTGTCCGACTCTGCGACCCCGTGAACTGTAGCCCACCAGGCTCCTCCTTCCATGGGATTCTCCAGGCAAGAATACTGGAGTGGGGTGCCATTTCCTTCTCCAGAGGATCTTCCCGACCCAGGGATTGAACCCAGGTCTCCCTCATTGCAGGCAGACGCTTTAACCTCTGAGCCACCAGGGAAGCCACCCTGGCTCACACCCATTAGGATGGATCAAAACAAAAAATGCCCCCCAAACCAAAAACAACATGGGTTTGGGTAGACTCCGGGAGTTGGTGATGGACAGGGAGGCCCAACGTGCTGCGGTTCATGGGGTCGCAAAGAGTCGGACACAACTGAGCGAATGAACTGAAACTGAACTGAACATGAAATTTAAGAAAATTGGAGGCAATATGAGTATTGGCAGACTTCTTAATTCTCAAAACATCAGATCTTGTCAATACTGGGCACATATTCTTATGGGTCAACACTGTTCCCATGAAACAGAGCATGTCTCATATTCCAGTTGGTGACAATCAAGCTCAAATCACTAATATCTGAATGGCCCTAGAAGGCATCTGAATTTACCACAATAGATTAGAAGGTCAAAAATCTAAGTTTTCTTGTCTCATTACCTGATGTGTTTCAAGAACAAGAGTCATTAACTGGACTGGACCAAAACTCTTAAACAGCCTCTTCAGAGCACTGAGGTTACAATTTTTATTAAATGGCCCAGCGTAGACAGTTGACATCTCTGTCCACTTGATCTTTATCTACAAGAAAAACAACAGAATACAGTGAGGAGATGGATGTGGAAAGAGAATCAAGTCAAATCTAAAGAAATCATAAGTTGAAACATGGGATTAAATCCTTTCAAAGAATTTCTCAACACAAACACCTGTCAAATGTACAAGAATTTGTCTTCAGGGATTTCACGGCATCATTATTTGGAATAGCAAAATTTTATCAAATCCAAATGCTGAAAATAATAGGTATATCCTACAAAAGAAAACTAGGCAGCACAAAGATTATATAGTGTTATGAACAGATGTTTAAGATATATTGTTAAGTGAAAAAATAAAGTTGCAAAATAGAATATATAGTCTGATTCCCATCATAAAAATGTAAATGGTAATATACCTATAGAAAAAATTTAGAGAAATATATAGTAAACTTAATATAAGTATGTATTACTTTCCTTAATTGGAGGAGATTATAATGTCATCAAATAAATCACCTAGTAGAACCCATTCACTTACCCTTTTGTTCATCTCTTCAGTGAGGTTGGGTGAAAAGGGTTCAAAAGAGAACTGCACGATGCTGAAGGGAAACAGGGGGATTTCCACTCTAGCCTGCTCAAGAACCTGTAGAAAACAGCACAGCCTGGATGAGGCAGGAATCTAGTCTATTGTGGCTTGTGGAGGTGAGCCACAGTAATATAAACAATGGTTGTCTTTTTACCCATGTTAAAAAGCAATGTGAGGCTGACTTCAAGGTCTGGAAAAAAAATGGTGATACCACACAGCCTTGTAAAAAACCATCTAATCAGTAAAAAGAACAGAATCACATATGACCCAGATCTCTAGCATTACTAAGCAGCAGACTATTACAACCTTCAAATTACCTCTAAGTAAAAAAACAAGTTAAATTCCAACAGAGCTACCATCACCCCACACTGTTGTAAGCCTGTGAATAAAGAGGGAGAAGAGGTGCAAGAGACTTTGAGGGGCAGGGAGCCAAGGGGCACAGAAGGCTTGGGTGAAACAAACAAAATCAGCCCCAGAAAAAACTACAACTAAATGCCAAACCAATGAAGACAGGTCACAACTTTGAAGGTTCAAGCCCTTGACTACAAGGAAGAGACTTGACAGCCTTAGAGAAACAGTGTTTCTGGGGAAAAATCAGATATATAGAGAAGAGGCAATACCCTATTGGAGCCACTGCAGTAAAGGAAAAAAAAAAAGAAATTAAGGAAAAAAGAGAAATAAAAGATAGGAAAAGATAAATACCAATCCCTCACAAGAGCATTATAAACTTACTCTTCCTAGCACATCTTTCTCAAAAAAACCATCAACACTTTAAAAAAAGAAAAAAGAGAGCCTGACATCGCAGATAAGAGTACAAGGAAGCTTTAGGCCCTCAGTTTGCCACACACACCACTTTAATACTATGTAAGCCAAAATATCTTTGCAAGAATATAAGAGACCAGTGGAGAACTACAGCACCCAGACACAACAACAACAAGGGATCCCAGCAACAGGAAAAGGAAAATATGCAGGTTTTGTATACCCATCTATGCCTGCACTATCTAACCTAGAAGAGCTCAACATAGAGGAAACTTCCCATACTGGGGATCTTCCCTCTGGACAGAAACAAGAGTGGACCATGCACTCAATGTCATGGTTAGATTGGGCATTGCCCGAGGGACTGATTAGTTTCTGTTTCACTTGACTCAAACCACTGATAGGACTGGCAGCCTTGTTTGTAAGCCACTGATGCAATCACATCTTAATGATGAACTTGTAATCACTGCACATTAGAGCTGCAGTTCCAAACACAGATGTCAGGAGGAGCAACAGATTGCAAGTTCTGAAAGGAAACAGGGACAAGCTGCTCGGGGAGTATGAGACAACTAAAAGCACCTGCACAAGCTCAGTGACAACACATCCTCAAAGTAGATTTGAGAGGTCCTGAAAACTCACTCTGAGCTGATCAGTGAACGCTTTCCTTTCCACAATGCCAGGCCCTAACAATGGGAGAGGTAGCTGACCTAAAGAAATACAGAATGAACTAAAAAGAGAACAAAGATAAACAACTAATGAAATCAGGAACAAAATGAGAATTTCATTAAAGAGACAGCAACTATATAAAAAAGAACTAAATAAACTCTGGAGCTGAAAAATACATTAAGTGAATTGAAAAATTCACTAAAGGGTTTCAACATCAGACTTGATTAGGCAAACTTGAAAATATATCTTTGAAATTACTAAGTTAGAGCAAAAAGAATAAAGAAAAGCAAATAGCATCTAAGAGGCTTACAGGACATCATCTAGAGGACTAATACAGAAAAATATAGGCATCCCAGAAGAAGAGAAAAAGGGATACAGAGCTTATCTGAAGAAATAATGGCTGAAAACCCCCCATATCTGAGCAAAGCAAAGAACATACAAATTCAATAAACTGAAAGGACTCCAAGCAGGATAAATCTAAAGAGACCAACACAAAGACATATTACAATCAAATTTGTTAAAAGACAAAATTAAAGAGAGAATCTTGAGCAGCAAGAGAAAAGCAATTCATCACATACAAGGATGCTTTCATAAGATTATCAGTGGATTTCTTTACAGAAACCTTGCAAATCAGAAGAGAGTGAAAAATTCAAAGAGCTAAAAAACAAACAAACCCCATCAACCAAGAAAACTGTATCCAGCAAAACTATGCTTAAAAAATGAAGGTTAAAAAAAAAAAAAAAAACTTGAGGAAGTTTATCATCACTATGCTTACTCTTATGAGAAATGCTACAGGGGGAGTCCTTTAAAATGAAAGGATACTAGACAACAACATGAAAGTATTCCAATTAAGGTAAATACATGAAGACACATAAACATAATACACTTATATTGGTGTAATTTTGGTGCATAAATTCACTTTTAATTATCCAGAACTTAAATTGACAAAAACATGGAAAAAATAACTACATGCCTATGTTAATTGTTTTTCTAATATGGAACAACGGACTGGTTCCAAATTGGGAAAGGAGTACATCAAGGCTGTATACTGTCCCCCTGTTTATTTACTTACATACAGAGTACATCATGCAAAATGCCAGGGTAGCTGAAGCTCAAGCTGGAATCAAGATTGCCAGGAGAAATATCAATAACCTAAGATAGCAGATGGCATGACCCTTATGGCAGGAAGCGAAGAGGAACCAAAGAGCTTTTTGATGGGGATAAATGGGGAACAATGCAAACAGTGACAGACTTTATTTTCTTGGACTCCAAAAACACTGCAGATGGTGACTGCAGCCATGAAATTAAAAGACGCTTGCTCCTTGGAAGAAAAGCTATGGCAAACCTAGACAGCACATTAAAAAGCAGAGACACTACTTTGCCAAAAAGGTCTGTCTAATCAAAGCTATGATTTTTCCAGTAGTCATGTACGGATATGAGAGTTGGACCATAAAAAAGCTGAGCGCCAAAGAATTGATGCTTTTGAACTGTGGTGTTGGAGAAGACTCTTGAGAGTCCCTTGGACTGCAAGATCCAACCAGTCCATCCTAAAGGAAATCAGTCCTAAATATTCATTGGAAGGACTGATGCAGGAGCTGAAGCTCCAGTACTTTGGCCACCTAATGAGAAAAGCTGACTCACTGGAGAAGACCTGGATGCTGGGAAAGGATGAAGGCAGAAGAAGGGGACGACAGAGGATGAGATGGTTGGATGGCATCACCAACTCAATGGATATGAGTTTGAGCAAGCTCCCAGAGATGGTGATGGACAGGGATGCCTGGCGTGGTACAGTGCATGTGGTTGCAAGGAGTCAGACGTGACTGAGCCACTGAACAACAACAACTAGGTTTGATACAGCTTTCCTGACAAGAAGCAATTGCCTTCTAATTTCATGGCTGCAGTCACCATCCCCAGTGATTTTAGAGCCTAAGAAGAGGAAATCTGTCACTACTTCCACCTTTTCCTCTTCTATTTGCCATGAAATGATGGGAACACATGCCATGATCTTAAGTTTTTTAATACTGAGTTTAAGCCAGCTTCTTCACTCTTCTCTTCACCCTCATCGAGAGGCTCTTTAGTTCCTCTTCACTTTCTCCCATTCGAGTTTTATCATCCACATATCTGAGGTCGTTAATGTGTATATAATATATAAAAATGCAATTTATGGTATCAGTAACATAAAGTTGAGTGGTGTGGAGCTTACAGGAGTAGAATTTTTGTATGCAATTAAGTTGTTATCAGTTTAAAACAATGTTTTAACTTTAAGATAACTGCAATGAGACTACAAAGAAAATATCTCCAGAACATACTCAAAAGGAAATGAGAAGGGTATCAAAGTCTGTTTCTACACACCCACATACACATACAATCAATGAAACTCAAAGGAAGACAGTAGAAAAGAGAGGAGGGACAAAAAGCTATAAAAGATACAGAAAACAATAAAATGGAAATAATCCTTCCAATCCAATGATTATTTTAGAGAGCAAAATGTTATTAGCAAACTGAATTCAACAACACATTGAAAGTTTTACACACCATGATCCGGTGAAATTTATTCCTGGGATGCAAGGATGTTTCAGTGTATGAAAATAATTCTATGTAATATACCACATTAACAGAATGAAAGACAAAACCATATGATCATTCAACTGCAGAATAAGCATTTGACAAGATTCAACACTAGTTCATAAAAACAATAAAAAACTAAAAATAGGAGGAAACTTCCCAAACATAATAAAGGCCATATATGAAAAGCCCACAGATAACATCATACATACATACAGATACATCATACATAGTCAAGGCTATGGTTTTTCCAGTGGTCATGTATGGATATGAGAGTTGGACTATAAAGCTGAGCGCCAAAGAATTGATGCTTTTGAACTGAGGTGTTGGAGAAGACTCTTGAGAGTCCCTTGGAATGCAAGGAGATCCAACCAGTCCATCCTAAAGGAAATCAGTCCTGAATATTCATTGGAAGGACTGATGCTGAAGCTGAAACTCCAATACTTTGACCACCTGTTGTGAAGAACTGACTCATTTGAAAAGACCCTGATGCTGGGAGAGATTGAAGGCGGGAGGAGAAGGGGACAACAGAGGATGAGATGGTGGGATGGCATCACCGACTCAATGGACATAAGTTTGAGTAAACTCCGGGAGTTGGTGATGGACAGGGAGGCCTGGCGTGCTGTGGTCCATGGGGTCGCAAAGAGTCAGACATGACTGAACGACTGAACTGAACTGAACTGAACATCATACTCAAAGGTAAAAGACTAAAAACTATTTCTCTAAGATCAGGAACAAGGATGCCCGCTCCTGCCACCTACATTCAACACAGTATTGAGAGTCCTAATCAGAGTAATAAAATATCCTCTGAGGAGGATACCTAATATTTAAGTTTCATATTAAAAAAAAGTTCAAATTGTCCAAAAATGAAATGCCCATTTTGGCTTCACAGTAGTTATTTTGCATAAATGTATAGACATCAGTAGGGTTTCCCAGAAGCTACAGTGGTAATGAATCTGACTGCCAGTGCAGGAGGCGCAAGAGATGTGAATTCAATCCCTGGGTTTGGAAGATCCCCTGGAGTAGGAAATTGGAACCCACGCCAGTATTCTTGTGTGGAAAATTCCACAGACAGAGGAGCCTGGTGGGCTAGAGTCCAATGGGTCACAAAGAGTCAGACACAACTGGGCATACTGAAATAAAATAGGAATCCACAGGTCCATGTGAAATTAATGAATGAATGAACAAATTAATAAGGTAATGGGAGGACTCTTACTCATAGAATGCTGAGTAACAACTAGTAACTATGGAGGAAGTATATAGAGTTGGAAAGTCATCATTGTACAATAGTCACAGTAAAATTGGTTCAGCTAAGAATCATCAGTTCAGTTGAGTTCAGTTGCTCAGTCATGTCTGATTCTTTGCAACCCCACGAATCGCAGCACGCCAGGCCTCCCTGTCCATCACCAACTCCCGGAGTTCACTCAGACTCATGTCCATTGAGTCGGTGATGCCATCCAGCCATCTCATCCTCTGTTGTCCACTTCTCCTCCTGCCCCCAATTCCTCCCAGCATGAGTCTTTTCCAATGAGTCAACTCTTCACATGAGGTGGCCAAAGTATTGGAGTTTCAGCTTCAGCATCCGTCCTTCCAATGAACACCCAGGACTGATCTCCTTTAGAATGGACTGGATGGATCTCCTTGCAGTCCAAGGGACTCTCAAGAGTCTTCTCCAACACCACAGTTCAAAAGCATCAATTCTTTGGCACTCAGCTTTCTTCACAGTCCAACTCTCACATCCATACATGACCACAGGAAAAACCATAGCCTTGACTAGACAGACCTTTGTTGGCAAAGTAATGTCTCTGCTTTTGAATATGCTATCTAGGTTGGTCATAACTTTCCTTCCAAGGAGTAAGCGTCTTTTAATTTCATGGCTGCAGTCACCGTCTACAGTGATTTTGGAGCCCCCAAAAATAAAGTCTGACACTGTTTGCACTGTTTCCCCATCTATTTCCATGAAGTGATGGGACCAGATGCCATGATCTTCGTTTTCTGATTGTTGAGCTTTAAGCCAACTTTTTCACTCTCCCCTTTCACTTTCATCAAGAGGCTTTTTAGTTCCTCTTCACTTTCTGCCATAAGGGTGGTATCATCTGCATATCTGAGGTTATTGATATTTCTCCTGGCAATCTTGATTCCAGCTTGTGCTTCTTCCAGCCCAGCGTTTCTCATGATGTACTCTGCATATAAGTTAAATAAGCAGGGTGACAATGTACAGCCTTGATGTACTCCTTTTCCTATTTGGAACCATTCTGATAAGAGCAGGAGGGGATTTTGATGAAAAGCAGGGTATTTGCTTTTCTTAAAGTATATCCTCACATAGTACTTATTTGAAATAAGGGGAAAAAGCAGTAACTCTCTAACAGAGAAAGCAGACAATATCTCGTTAAGATCATCAAAATAAAAACAAGAAAGGGACAGATGGACCAATATGCCTCTTGATGTGGTGCCCTGAAAAGGACATATTACTTATGTATGATCTGGCTAAACATACAGTCTGCATAACCTGAATCTAATTATAAGGAAACCCAAAATGAAATTACCAATGTCATGAGAGACAGAAATTCAATAGCCAAAGCCACAGGCCTGCTAGAATCTGGAAAAAGACACTGGCAGCTGACAGTTCTGCTCCTATTGGGTAACTAAGACTAAAAGTGCTCCATACAAAATTTGAGACAGAAGACTGGCTCATGGTACACAAGGTTGCTAATGAATAACAGCTTGATACTGGCATAGGTTACGAAGGGTTATGTTACCCTCTACTCTGAATACAACCTTCAAAGACACAGTGGGTCACTTACCTCTTTATTTGAAAGGCACTTAATAGTTTGACAGTTTTTGGAAGAAGAAAGTGCACTAGCATCTGCCTCCTGGGTCAAGAAAAGGAGCTTCTGGCCCACTGAATCCAGGCATTCTAAAACACTGTAAAGAAGGAGAGGTTAAGGAATAACCCAAGGTTAAGAGGTTAGGAATAACCCAAGAATTACTTCTTTATACTTGTACTGTCTAACATGGTACCAATTAGCAACATGTGGTTATTTTAATTAAAATTAAATAAAATGAAAATTCAGTTTCTTAATTGCAGTAGTCACATGTACTAAAAGGTTCACACGTGTGGATAGCACAGTTACAGAACATTTCCACCACTATAGAAATCATATTTGTCATTGCTGCTCTTGATTCAGGGAGAGGAAGGATAAACAAAAACATATTCAAAGCTCTTTATCAAAGTTTAGGCTAGATTGTAAGGATCTGATATATTTATTATGCTGCAAAGACAAATCCCTTCTGAATCTGTTTTTTGTTTGTATTTTCCCCAATCTGGGCAAGACATCAAGACTATAGCTGACTCCTTTAATCAAAATACTCACTAGTCTATATCTCCTCTCATGCTACTTAGTTCAATGTTATTTCAATGTCTCACTTTTTTGGTAAAATGAGTTATTTTAAGACAAGTCAATATATTCAGAAAATTAGAAAAGCATGCTATTCAGGGAAGTAGATGGTAGTTTTCCCTCCATAGTTTCTGTAATGGAAGAATGTTACTCATATTATTGATAAACATTTCTCAATAGACTCAAAAGGAGAAAAGAAATTGCTAGGTTTTGTTGTTAAATAAGCAATCAGATACTCCATTTATCTTTGTAACTATTTAGAACTGAAAAATATTACCTTGTGTTTAGCCGCTGAACTCCTTCTGCTGTATTTCTTGGCTCTTGGCTTTCCTGGTAACTAAATAGTGCCTCCAGATTTAGTTCTGCAATCTTAAAAGAAAATAAAGTGGTAAAAATCATTTAGTATCTTGTAAAGTATTTGATGGCAAATAGATGGGGAAACAGTGGAAAGAGTGTCAGACTACTTTTTTGGGCTCCAAAATCACTGCAGATGGTGAAATTAAAAGACGCTTACTCCTTGGAAGGAAAATTATGACCAACCTAGACAGCATATTAAAAAGCAAAGACATTACTTTGCCAACAAAGGTCCATCTAGTCAAGGCTATGGTTTTTCCAGTAGTCATGTATGGATGTGAGAGTTGGACTATAAAGAAAGCTGAGAGCCAAAGAATTGATGCTTTTAAACTGTAGTGTTGGAGAAGACTCTTGAGAGTCCCTTGGAATGCAAGGAGATCCAACCAGTCCATCCTAAAGGAAATCAGTCCTGAATATTCATTGGAAGGACTGATGCTGAAGCTGAAACTCAATACTTTGACCACCTGTTGTGAAGAACTGACTCATTTGAAAAGACCCTGATGCTGGGAAAGATTGAAGGTGGGAGGAGAAGGGGACAACAGAGGATGAGATGGTGGGATGGCATCACCGACTCAATGGACATATGTTTGAGTAAACTCCGGGAGTTGGTGATGGACAGGGAGGCCTGGCGTGCTGCGGTTCATGGGGTCGCAAAGAGTCAGACATGACTGAGTAACTGAACTGAACTGAAAGTATTTGAGGCTAAAAAACAAAACAAACAAAATGCTCAAACCTGAAAAACCTACTCAAGTGGTGTTCTTTGCTTCTGTAGACAGTGAACTTTGCTGATGCCACAGTCCTAGACTGGGTTCAATACTTACCAGATCGCGTCTGGCTGCTTAGCCAGGAATGGCAATCTGTTACCAGCTGCTGATGTAACATGAATATGGGAAAGGACCAAGCGGGGCTAAGTGAAAAGCAGTGACAATTCATTCATTCCCAAGTCACTTAAAACTTACTTCTCTGTAAACATGCAATCTTTTGAAACTATAAAAGAATAGTTTTCATGGCAATATGAAGAAAAAAAGACTTTATTATATTAATACAAAATTATTAAAAGTATTCTAGTTTATTCTCTTTGCATAAAGTGAGAGCCCTTTGGGAGTTTTCGTGTATAGAGATACAAGTTTTCTTACTTAGAATCATTTTAGATTTGCAGAAAAATTATAAAGAGAATATAGAGTTCCCAAGCATATTCAACTGCCATTTTCGACTATTATTAATATCTTAGATTAGTATTATATATTTGGCACAATTATTGATGTTAGTTTTTTCTTTTTAAATTTTTTATTTGAGTATAGTTGATTTACAATGTTGTGTTAGTTTCTATTTATACCAAAGTGAATCAGTTACACATATCCATTCTTTTTTTTTTTTTCAACATATCCATTCTTTTATAGATTCTTTTCCAGTGTGTTATTAACTAAAGCCTATGCTTAATTCAGATTTCCTTAGATTTTACTCAAGTGATATGCAGTTCTTCCTAGAAGTCAAGTGGCAACTGCTGTTGAAACAGTGCTACCCCAAGAGAGCAAAAATCTATGTAGATATTTATAATTATCACAATTATTAACATCAGTTACAGTGACTTAAAAGTAGCATGCAGGATCTTTAGTTCCCTAAACAGGGATAAAACCCATGCCCCCTGCAATGGAAGCACAAAGTCTTAACCACTGGAATTCTATCAACTATAATGATTAATACCACTTTATGGTGCTTAATATATTCATGGCACTGTGCTAAGAGCATTGTACTCTATAATACCTCATTTACCCTCACCAATATCCCAGAGAAGTGTGTTCCCATTTTACAGATCTAGAAACTAAAAACTAGAAACTAAAGTTCTTCAGAGAAATTGCCTTAGATATCACATATCATTTCACCTATAATATATATCATTTCACCTACTGAAAAACAGGTTAAGTCTAACTTCAGAGACATTTAACCACTATATTATGCTAGTGATACACATCTTAATTTCAAATATATTTTCACCTTGAATTACACTCCCATTTTTGTAAAGAAATAGGATATGGTGGTTTGTGACACTGTTCTAGTCTCATAAGTTGAAGGAAAGCAAAGATACTAACCTTCTTTGGGCCATACTTGAGGAAATATCGAGCCAATTCAAGGGTTGTTCTAGCATCTTCTGTAGCATCATGACCAAGCCTATCTGGACACTGTATATCCTTCCTGGAAAGTCAAAGTAAAATTGAGATAACTGGGAGCATTCTTTTTTTTTTTTAATTTTGTGGCTGTGAGGTGCGGCATGTGGAATTCCTCGACCAGGGATTGAACCCACACCCCCTACATTGGAAGCATGGAGTTTTAACCACTGGAAGGCCAGGAAAGTTCTGAGAGCATTTTTAATGACAGATTCATTCAACTACCCCAAAGTTCTAGCTACATGTAAAATTTTAGCATCCCAGTAATTAGATTTGAATCACAACAATCCAGATTCATTTATTCCTTAGTGCCAAGATCTGAAAGGTTCTGAGAATACAGAATGATCAGGAATGGCTTTGTCTACAGTAAGCACATCATCAATGGCTATTTAATAAAAAGTCTCTGGTTCACTCCCTAGTCAATCGCTTGTCTCATTTCTTAGATATAGCTGTGGTTTTAAAGTTATCTTCCAGAAATTTTCTATTTGTATACAAGTGTCTAATATACAGCCTTCCCAGGTGGCGCTAGCGGTAAAGAACACTCCTAAAAATGCAGGTAGAGTTAAGAGACATAGGTTCAAACCCTGGGTTGGGAAAATCCCCTGGAAAAGGGCATGGCAACCCACTCCAGTATTCTTGCCAGGAGAATGCCATGGATAGAGGCCCCGGGTGGGCTACGGTCCACAGGGTCACAACTGTAACACAGTTGTGTCAGGGACACAACTGAAGCAACTTTGCATGCATGCACGCATGTCTGTTATATACTTAAAAGTTCTTTATTTAAATTTTTTGACTGCACTGTGTGGCATATGGGTCTTAGTTCCCTGACCAAGGATGGTGCCTGTGCCCCCTCCATTGGAAGCACCGAAATGCCAGAGAAGTCTCATTATTTTAAAAAATTTGTAAAAATACATATCTTCCCTGGTGGCTCAGACAGTAAAGCGTCTGCCTACAATGTGGGAGACCTGGGTTCAACCCCGGGATCAGGAAGATATCCTGGAGAAGGAAATGGCAACTCACTCCAGTATTCTTGCCTGGAAAATCCCATGGATGGAGGAACCTGGTTAGGCTACAGTCCATGGGGTCACAAAGAGTCAGACGCGACTGAGCGACTTTACTCACTCATACAGCTACATCATATCAATATCTCAAAATCTTTGAATCTTCTTCTGAAACTCCATTTTATGGAGATTAATCTATAAATTGGAGAATAATACCCAGATTTTTTCTCAGTAACATCTTCAGATCAGATCAGTCACTCAGTCGTGTCCGACTCTTTGCGACCCCAGGAATCGCAGCACACCAGGCCTCCCTGTCCATCACCAACTCCTGGAGTTCACTCATGTCCATTGAGTCAGTGATGCCGTCCAGCCATCTCATCCTCTGTCGTCCCCTTCTCCTCTTGCCCCCGATCCCTCCCAGCATCAGAGTCTTTTCCAATGAGTCAACTCTTCGCATGAGGTGGCCAAAGTATTGGAGTTTCAGCTTTAGCATCATTCCTTCCAAAGAAATCCCAGGGCTGATCTTTAGAATGGACTGGTTGGATCTCCTAGCAGTCCAAGGGACTCTCAAGAGTCTTATCCAACACCACAGTTCAAAAGCATCAATTCTTCGGCGCTCAGCCTTCTTCACAGTCCAACTCTCACATCCACACATGACCACAGGAAAAACATTAGCCTTGACTAGACGAACATTTGTTGGCAAAGTAATGTCTCTGCTTTTGAATATGCTATCTAGGTTGGTCATAACTTTCTTTCCAAGGAGTAAGCGTCTTTTAATTTCATGGCTGCAGTCACTATCTGCAGTGATTTTGGAGCCCAGAAAAATAAAGTCTGACACTGTTTCCACTGTTTCCCATCTATTTCCCATGAAGTGATGGGACTGGATGCCATGATCTTCGTTTTCTGAATGTTGAGCCTTAAGCCAACTTTTTCACTCTCCACTTTCACTTTCATCAGGCGGCTTTTGAGTTCCTCTTCACTTTCTGCCATAAGGGTGGTATCATCTGCGTATCTGAGGTTATTGATATTTCTCCTGGCAATCTTGATTCCAGCTTGTGTTTCTTCCAGTCCAGCGTTTCTCATGGTGTACTCTGCATATAAGTTAAATAAGCATGGTGACAATATACAGCCTTGACATACTCCTTTTCCTATCTGGAACCAGTCTGTTGTTCCATGTCCATTTCTAACTGTTGCTTCCTGACCTGCATACAAATTTCTCAAGAGGCAGATCAGGTGGTCTGGTATTCCCATCTCTTTCAGAATTTTCCACAGTTTATTGTGATCCACACAGTCAAAGGCTTTGGCATAGTCAATAAAGCAGAAATAGATGTTTTTCTGGAACTCTCTTGCTTTTTCCATGATCCAGTGGATGTTGGCAATTTGATCTCTGGTTCCTCTGCCTTTTCTAAAACCAGCTTGAACATCAGGAAGTTCACAGTTCACATACTGCTGAAGCCTGGCTTGGAGAATTTTGAGCATTACTTTACTAGCGTGTGAGATGAGTGCAATTGTGCAGTAGTTTGAGCATTCTTTGGCATTGCCTTTCTTTGGGTTTGGAATGAAAACTGACCTTTTCCAATCCTGTGGCCACTGCTGAGTTTTCCAAATTTGCTGGCATATTGAGTGCAGCACTTTCACAGCATCATCTTTCAGGATTTGAAATAACTCAACTGGAATTCCATCACCTCCACTAGCTTTGTTCGTAGTGATGCTTTCTAAGGCCCACTTGACTTCACATTCCAGGATGTCTGGCTCTAGGTCAGTGATCACACCATCGTGATTATCTGGGTCGTGAAGATCTTTTTTGTAAGTTCTTCTGTGTATTCTTGCCATCTCTTCGTAATATCTTCTGCTTCTGTTAAGTCCATACCATTTCTGTCCTTTATCGAGTCCATCTTTGCATGAAATGTTCCTTTGGTATCTCTGATTTTCTTGAAGAGATCTCTAGTCTTTCCCATTCTGTTGTTTTCCTCTATTTCTTTGCATTGATCACTGAGGAAGGCTTTCTTATCTCTTCTTGCTATTCTTTGGATCTCTGCATTCAGATGTGTATATCTTTCCTTTTCTCCTTTGCTTTTCGCTTCTCTTATTTTCACAGCTATTTGTAAGGCCTCCCCAGACAGCCATTTTGCTTTTTTGCACTTCTTTTCCACAGGGATGGTCTTGATCCCTGTCTCCTGTACAATGTCACCAACCTCCTTCCATAGCTGGTCAGGCACTCTATCTATCAGATCCAGGCCCTTAAATCTATTTCTCACTTCCACTGTATAATCATAAGGGATTTAATTTAGGTTATACCTGAATGGTCTAGTGGTTTTCCCTACTTTCTTCAATTTAAGTCTGAATTTGGCAATAAGGAATTCATGGTCTGAGCCACAGTCAGCTCCTGGTCTTGTTTTTGCTGACTGTATAGAGCTTCTCCATCTTTGGCTGCAAAGAATATAATCAATCTGATTTTGGTGTTGACCATCTGGTGATGTCCACGTATAGAGTCTTCTCTTGTGTTGTTGGAAGAGTGTGTTTGTTATGACCAGTGCATTTTCTTGGCAAAACTCTATTAGTTTTTGCCCTGCTTCATTCCGTATTCCAAGGCCAAATTTGCCTGTTACTCCAGGTGTTTCTTGACTTCCTACTTTTGCATTCCAGTCCCCTATAATGAAAAGGACATCTTTTTTTGGTGTGTTCTAAAAGGTCTTGTAGGTCTTCATAGAACTGTTCAACTTCAGCTTCTTCAGCATTACTGGTTGGGGCATAGACTTGGATTATGTGACACTGAATGGTTTGCCTTGGAAATGAACAGAGATCATTCTGTCATTTTTGAGATTGCATCCAAGTAGTGCATTTCAACTCTTTTGTTGACCATGATGGCTACTCCATTTCTTCTGAGGGATTTCTGCCCGCAGTAGTAGATATAATGGTCATCTGAGTTAAATTCACCCATTCCAGTCCATTTCAGTTCGCTGATTCCTAGAATGTCGACATTCACTCTTGCCATCTCTTGTTTGACCACTTCCAATTTGCCTTGATTCATGGACTTGACATTCCAGGTTCCTATGTAATATTGCTCTTTACAGCATCAGACCTTGCTTCTATGACCAGTCACATCCACAGCTGGGTATTCTTTTTGCTTTGGCTCCATCCCTTCATTCTTTCTGGAGTTATTTCTCCACTGATCTCTAGTAGCATATTGGGCACCTACTGACCTGGGTAGTTTCTCTTTCAGTATCCTATCATTTTGTCTTTTCATACTGTTCGGGTGCGCTAAAGCACAGGCGGCTGTGACAGGTGCGCTAAAGCGCAGGTGGCTGAGACGGGCACGCCAAAGCGTGGCAGAGAGGAGTTACCCCATGTCCGAGGTCAGGGGCAGCAGCTGAGAGTGCCAGACTGCGATGGCACAGGAACAGCCGAGAGGAGCTACCCCATGTCCAAGGTCAGGGGCGGAGACGAGACGAGTTACCCCACGTCCGAGGTCAGGGGTGGTGGCCGGGAGGAGATACCCCATGCCCTTAAGCCCGAGGCCAGGGGTGGCGGGCGGGAGGAGGAACCCCTGGCCGAGGCCAGGGGCAGTGGCCGGGAGGACCAACCCCATGCCGTGGCTGCACGGGCACAGGAGGGCCTAGAGGAGCTATCCCACATTGAAGGTCAAGAAGGGCGGCAGTGAGGAGATACCCCTCGTCCAAGGTAAGGAGCATTGGCTGCACTTTGCTGGAGTAGCCGTGAAGAGATACCCCACGCCCAAGGTAAGAGAAACCCAAGATGGTAGGTGTTGCAAGAGGGCCTCAGAGAGCAGACACACTGAAACCATACTCACAGAAAACTAGTCAATCTAATCACACTAGGACCACAGCCTTGTCTAACTCAAAGAAACTAAGCCATGCCCGTGGGGTGACCCAAGATGGGCAGGTCATGGTGGAGAGATCTGACAGAATGTGGTCCACTGGAGAAGGGAATGGCAAACCACTTCAGTATTCTTCCTTGAGAACCCCATGAACAGTAACATCTTAGACATCCCTTTATTGCACATTTCATAGCTGGAGCCACCATCTGCAGTGATTTTAGAGCACAAAAAAATAAAATCTGTCACTGTTTCCCCATCTATTTGCCATGAAGTGATGGGACCAGAAGCCAAGATCTTAGTTTTCTAAATGTTGAGCTTTAAGCCTACTTTTTCACTCTCCTCTTTCATCAAGAGGCTCTCTAGTTCTTCTTTGCTTTCTGCTATAAGTGTGGTGTCATCTGCACATCTGAGGTTATTGATATTTCTCCCAGCAATCTTGATTCCAGCTTGTGCTTCATCCAGTCCCACATTTCTCATGATGTACTCTGTATATAACTTAAATAAGCAAGGTGACAATATACAGCCTTGATGTACTCCTTTCCCGATTTGGAATCAGTCTGTTGTTCTATGTCCAGTACTAACTGTTGCTTCTTGACCTGCATATATATTTCTCAGGAGGCAGGTCAGGTGGTCTGGGATTCCTATCTCGTGAAGAATTTTCCACAGTTTATTATGATCCACACAGTCAAAGGCTTTGGCATAGTCAATAAAGCAGAAATAGATGTTTTTCTGGAACTCATTTGCTTTTTTGATGATCCAACAGATGTTGGCAATTTGATCTCTGGTTCCTCTGCCTTTTCTAAATCCAGCTTGAACATCTGGAAGTTCATGGTTCATGTACTGTTGAAGCCTGGTTTGGAGGATTTTGAGCATTACTTTGCTACCATGTGAGATGAGTACAACTGTGTGGTAGATTAAGCATTCTTTTGCATTGCCTTTTTTTGGGATTGGAATGAAAACTAACCTTTTCCAGTCTTGTGGCTGCTGCTGAGTTTTCCAAATTTGTTGACATATTGACTGCAGCACTTTCACAGCATCATCTTTTAGGATTTGAAATAACTCAACTGGGATTCCATCACCTCCACTAGCTTTGTTCGTAGTGATGCTTCCTAAGGCCCACTTGACTTCGCATTTCAGGATGTCTGGCTCTAGGTGAGTGATCACATGATCGTGATTATCTGGGTTGTGAAGATCTTTATTGTATAGTTCTTCAGTGTATTCTTGCTACCTCTTCTTAATATCTTCTGCTTCTGAGAGATCCATACCATTTCTGTCCTTTATTGTGGGCATCTTTGCATGAAATCTTCCCTTGGTATCTCTAATTTTCTTGAAGACATTTCTAGTCTTTCCCATTCTATTGTTTTCCTTTATTTCTTTGCATTAATCCCTGAGGAAGACTTTCTTAGGTCTGCTTGCTATTCTTTGGAACTCTGCATTCTGATGCTGATATCTTTCCTTTTCTCCTTTGCCTTTTGCTTCTTTTCATAGCTATTTAAAAGGCCTCCTCAGACAACCATTCTGCCTTTTTCATTTCTTTTTCTTGACGATGCTTTTGATCACTGCCTCCTCTACAATGTCACGAACCTCCATCCACAGTTCATCAGGCACTCTATCAGATCTAATCCCTTGAATCTATTTGTCACTTCCACTGTATAATTGTAAGGGATTTGATATAGGTCATACGTGAATGGTCTAGTGGTTTTCCCTACTTCCTTAAATTTAAGTCTGAATTTGGCAATAAGGAGTTCATGATCTGAGCCACAGTCAGCTTACAGTCTTGTTTTTGCTGACTGTATACACCTTCTTCATCTTTGGCTGCAAAGAATATAATCAATCTGATTTCAGTATTGACCAATTGGTAATGTCCATGTATAGAGTCTTCTCTTGAGTTTTTGGAAGAGGGTGTTGCTATGATCAGTGCATTCTCTTGGCAAAACTCTATCAGCCTTTGCCCTGCTTCATTCTGTATTCCAAGGCCAAATTTGCCTTTACTCCAGGTATCTCTTGACTTCCTACTTTTGCATTCCAGTCCCCTATAATGAAAAGGGCATCTTTTTGGGGTGTTAGTTCTAGAAGGTCTTATAGGTCTTCAACAGAACCATTCAACTTAAGGTTCTTCAGCATTACTGGTCAGGGCTAAACTTGGGTTTACTGTGATATTGAATGGTTTGCCTTGGAAATGAACTGAGATCATTCTGTCATTTTTGAAATTGCATCCAAGTACTGCATTTCAGACTCTTTTGTTGACTATAATGGCTACTCCATTTTTTCTCATGGATTCTTGCCCACAGTAGTAGATATAATGGTCATCTGAGTTAAATTCACCCATTCCAGTCCATTTTAGTTCACTGATTCCTAAAATGTCGATGTTCACTCTTGCCATCTCCTGTTTGACCACTTCCAATTTGTCTTCATTCATGGACCTAATGTTCCAGGTTTCTATGAGATATTGCTCTTGATAACATCAGACTTTACTTCCATCAACAGTCACAGTAAAAATCACTGCAGATGGTGACTGCAGCCATGAAATTAAAAGATATTTGCTTCTTGGAAGACAAGTTATGACCAATCTGGAGAGTGTATTAACAAGCAGAGACATTACTTTGCCAACAAAGGTCCATCTAGTCAAAGCTATGGTTTTTCTAGTATTCATGTATGGATGTGAGAGTTGGACTCTAAAGAAAGCTGAGCACTGAAGAATTGATGATTTTGAACTGTGGTATTGGAGAAGACTCTTAAGAGTCACTTGGACAGCAAGGAGTTCCAACCAGTCCATACTGAAGGAAATCAGTCCTGTATATTCATTGGAAGGAGTAATGCTGAAGCTGAAACTCCAATACTTTGGCCACATGCTGCAAAGAACTGACTCATTTGAAAAGACCCTGATGCTGGGAAAGATTGAAGGTGGGAGGAGAAGGGGATGACAGAGGATGAGATGGTTGGGTGCCATCACCGACTCAATGGACATGAGTTTGAGTAAACTCCGGGAACTAGTGATGGACAGGGAGGCCTGGTGTGCTGCAGTCCATGGGGTCACAAAGAGTCGGACACACTGAGCAACTGAACTGAACTATTAGCACATATCATCACATTCAATAACAAAGCATCAGTTATACAACTAACCATAATTTATTTAACTAGTCTTGTAGAATATCTGAAGATTTGAGGGCTATTTTAAACCGCACTATAATGAACATCATTATACATGTGTTTGTACGTACTAGGATACTATCAATATAGGAATGCTATGTTTCAAACTTTTGGGTAACTTTTCTGCCTTTTCTGTCCAGTTCTATCCATCAACCTTCAGCTACGAATGCAACTCCTTTTTGTATTCCCAAAGTTTTTTCATTTATGTGTCATACTTCTCTTTGAAGTTAGGATCTCAGAATTCCTAATAATGTTTACAAACTAAGAGAGAGGAAGAGCAGAGAGGCTGACCTTTTGCAATATGCTTTAAATAAGACACAATATGCTAACTTATATGCAGTCTATCAGGATAATATTATAATATTCAAAAAAACTTACCCCAAAATAGCTTTGGCTAAGAACTTGAGCTTAAATCTTCTGCCCTGCTCTCTGACATAAAGCAATGATGTATCAATAACATATGGATGTATCATCTGAGGAGGAAAGAGAATAGAATGAGTAGCATCCTATGTTAAAGGAAAAAATAAGTGGACTGGGGAACAGAAGGCTTTAGATCTAAGATAGATATAACAGGCTCATATGCTAGAAAAACTAAGTCCTAAATCAGATACTCACTTTCAGTGCTCTGAGATCTAAATCTAAGGAGTGGCCCACTAAGACAGCATCAGGAGGAAGAAGGATCTTCAACCGTCTCTGTACATCTTTGAGTTTGGTTGTCACTGGGTTAAGAATCTTCTTTGTGATTCCAGAGAAACTTTAAACAACAACAACAACAACAAAAAAACAGAGAAATAGACAAACCAGGATATTACTAAGTTTCCCTCCCTGGAAAGCTACTTCGAAAAGAATATTTTAAAAAATTGATAAAACATTAATAAATGCTCAGTGTAATAAGACTGAAAATAAACAAAGAAGAAATTAAAAACTGCCTATAATCCCACTACCCAGAGATCACTTTTTACACTTTAATACCCTTTCATATTTTTTGATACATATATATTCATGTATGTTTCATTTTTATAAAAATGCAATGGCTAATAAGCACATGAAAAAGTGCTCAACATGGCTCATTATTTGAGAAATGCACCTGTCAGAATGGCCATCATCCAAAAATCTACAAACAATAAATCCTGGAGAGAGTATGGAGAAAAGGAACACTTTTGTACTGTTGGTAGGAATATAAATTGATACAGCCCCTACGGAAGACAGTATGGAGATACCTTAAAAAACTAGGGATAAAACTACCATAGGACTCAACAATCCCATTACTAGGCATATAACCCTAAGAAAACCATAATTGAAAAAGACACATATACCCCAAATGTTCATTGCAGCACTATTTATGATAGGACATGGAAGCAACTTAAGATGTTCATGGACAGATGAATGGATAAAGAAGGTGTGATACATATATAGAATGGAATATTATTCACCCATAAAAATGAATGCATTTGAGTCAGTTCTAATGAGGTGGATGAACATAGAGTCTATTATACAGAGTGAAGTAAGTCAGAAAAAGATAAACAAATATCATATATTAATTCATATGTATACAATCTAGAAATATGGTACTGTTGAACCTATTTGCAGGGCAGCAATGGAGACACAGACATAAAGAACAGACTTGTGGACATGGCGAAAGGGAGAGTGTGGGTTGAATAGAGAGTAGCATGGAAACATATATATTACCATATGTAAAATAGATTGCTGATGGGTATCTGCTGTATAATACAGGGAGTGCAAATCCAGTGTTCCGTGACTACCTAGTAGGATGGGATGAGGTAGAAGGTGGGAGAGAGATTCACAAGGAAGGGGACATATGTGTGCCTATGGCTGACTCATGTTGATGTATGGCAAAAACCAACACAATATTGTAGAGCAATTGTCCTCCAACTAAAAATAAATAAATAAAAAAATAAATAACAATTTTAAAATGTTATCATGGGACTACCCTGGTGGTTCAGAGGTTAAGATTCCCTGCTTTCACTGCAGTGGGCCAGATTTGATCCCTGATTGGGGAACTAAGATCCCACAAGCCACATGGGATATCATAATGCATATTACTGTATAATATAAACATAACACTTTCTATATGTCAGGAACAAGTTTTCATATCAATAAATCTATTTCAGCACATCCTTTTAAATGGTTAGAGTAGATATAACATTTTAACCAACCCCCCATTTTCATTTTAACCAACCCCCTACATTTATATTCCCATATTTTTTGCAATACTATGACAAACACGCTTATACATACAGCTTTGTTACATATGACTGTTCCCTAACAATATCGTGTAATTGTCTTGTTACTAATAGGGCAGTCTTTATCATTATCATGGCCTCTCTGTGCCTAAGTAAGCATGAACTGATAGATGTAACTACAATGGGCAACAACAGTAATATTTCCTGGCTTTTCTTTGCCTAATCACAGTACTATGTATATTCTGAAATTGCATGCTTATCTTTGGAATGATAAAAAAATTTTTAACTTCAAATTTCTGCTGTGGAAAAACTTAGTTTCATTTTAGTTTCTGGGGCCAAGGGAGATTAAGGTCTAAGATCATTTGACAACCAAAAGATGATTTATAGATTTTTCAGATGGGGTCTTATCAGAGAGCAAAGATATTTGGCAGTTGCTACAACTGTCAGATTCCATGACAAGGAAGATAATATTCTGGTGATTTAAAGTCATAGGAAAATTAAAAAAAAAAAAAATAAAGTCATAGGAAAATTAAAGTGCAAGAATGATAAGAGCATTATATACCAACATCGTACAATTTCAGTATTAAAATTTACAGTTGTGGTACCCCAGCCTTTTCTTTGATAGTAAGCAGATAATAATATGGAGAAGGCAATGGCACCCCACTCCAGTACCCTTGCCTGGAAAATCCCATGGATGGAGGAGCCTGGTAGGCTGCTCTCCATGGGGTCGCTAAGAGTCGGATAGGACTGAGCGACTTCACTTTCACTTTTCACTTTCATGCATTGGAGGAGGAAATGGCAACCCACTCCAGTGTTCTTGCCTGGAGAATCCCAGGGACGGGGGAGCCTGGTGGGCTGCCGTCTATGGGGTCGCACAGTCAGACACGACTGAAGCGACTTAGCAGCAGCAGCAGTAGATAATAATAGAGCCAGACATCCTGGAATGTGAAGTCAAGTGGGCCTTAGAAAGCATCACTACGAACAAAGCTAGTGGAGGTGATGGAATTCCAGTTGAGCTATTCCAAATTCTGAAAGATGATGCTGTGAAAGTGCTGCGCTCAATATGCCAGCAAATTTGGAAAACTCAGCAGTGGCCACAGGACTGGAAAAGGTCAGTTTTCATTCCAATCCCAAAGAAAGGCAATGCCAAAGAATGCTCAAACTACCGCACAATTGCACTCATCTCACACGCTAGTAAAGTAATGCTCAAAATTCTCCAAGCCAGGCTTCAGCAGTATGTGAACTGTGAACTTCCTGATGTTCAAGCTGGTTTTAGAAAAGGCAGAGGAACCAGAGATCAAATTGCCAACATCCACTGGATCATGGAAAAAGGAAGAGAGTTCCAGAAAAACACCTATTTCTGTTTTATTGACTATGCCAAAGCCTTTGACTGCGTGGATCACAATAAACTGTGGAAAATTCTGAAAGAGATGGGAATACCAGACCACCTGATCTGCCTCTTGAGAAATTTGTATGCAGGTCAGGAAGCAACAGTTAGAACTGGACATGGAACAACAGACTGGTTCCAGATAGGAAAAGGAGTATGTCAAGGCTGTATATTGTCACCATGCTTATTTAACTTATATGCAGAGTACATCATGAGAAACGCTGGGCTGGAAGAAACACAAGCTGGAATCAAGATTGCTGAGAGAAATTATCAATAACCTCAGATACGCAGATGACACCACCCTTATGGCAGAAAGTGAAGAGGAACTAAAAAGCCTCTTGATGAAAGTGAAAGGGGAGAGTGAAAAAGTTGGCTTAAAGCTCAACATTCAGAAAACGAAGATCATGGCATCTGGTCCCATCACTTCATGGGAAATAGATGGAGAAACAGTGCAAACAGTGTCAGACTTTATTTTTTGGGGCTCCAAAATCACTGTAGATGGTGATTGCAGCCATGAAATTCAAAGACGCTTACTCCTTGGAAGGAAAGTTATGACCAACCTAGATAGCATATTGAAAAGCAGAGGCATCACTTTGCCAACAAAGGTTCGTCTAGTCAAGGCTATGGTTTTTCCTGTGGTCATGTATGGATGTGAGAGTTGGACTGTGAAGAAGGCTGTGCACTGAAGAATTGATGCTTTTGAACTGTGGTGTTGGATAAGACTCTTGAGAGTCCCTTGGACTTCAAGGAGATCCAACCAGTCCATTCTGAAGGAGATCAGCCCTCGGATTTCTTTGGAAGGAATGATGCTAAAGCTGAAACTCCAGTACTTTGGCCACCTCATGCGAAGAGTTGACTCATTGGAAAAGACTCTGATGCTGGGAGGGATTGGGGGCAGGAGGAGAAGGAGACAACACAGGATGAGATGGCTGGATGGCATCACTGACTCGATGGACGTGAGTCTGAGTGAACTCTGGGAATAATGGACAGGGAGGCCTGGCGTGCTGCAATTCATGGGGTCGCAAAGAGTCAGACACAACTGAGCAACTGAACTGAATTGAGATAATAATTAACTAAACAGAAGCTACAGGGTATTCCTGGTAAGTCTCATTCCACTCTAGTCTGACATCTATTGAGAGCTGGAGGCAGGGTTAAAAATACCTGGTGAGGTAGTCCACAATCTTGTTGTCAGGTTTAACAAGTTCATCCATAACACAGCCGCCTCCTTCAGCAACCAGTGAGATACGTGTTAGTTCTCTTCCCTTGGATGTAAGGCACTGAAAGATTAGGATGTTGTTAGGCTGCTAAACTGTGGAAGCTCTTGCTTTCTCTCATTATTTAAGACTATATCAGCTGTCATGTATTCAAATCTGCTGGGGTCCCTGAGACAACAGTACAGCTGTTTGCTGACTAGAAGATCCAATATGAATGAAATTAAAGCTAGGCAGGCTGCTGAACATTATTATAGTTAAAGATAACCAACACAGTACTATTTTTCTGGGAAGGATGTGCTTAAGAGGGACAGAAACAATAACATCAATTATAATTGTACCACTTACTGTGTACTACAACCCAGTATCATGCTAAGTATCACTACAAAGTAATTTTTATTAGCATGCACTATTATCTAATGCAATACTAGGTATTTTATATACCATCTCATAATAACCCCATGAAATAGCCTCTAACATTATCCTCACTTTGCAGAGGAAGAATTAGGGAATTAGTTTGTCCAAGGAGACAGGCAAGGCCAGAATACACACCCTGATATGACTCCAAATCCTTAGATCTTATCCACTGTTAAGAGTTGAGAAACTATTACTTGAGCACTAAGTGAGAGGGAATACACAGCATTTGAAAGGAGGTTTAGACAAAGTAAAACACAAAGGAAGCTGAAGCAGGGAAGTCCTTCTTCTAATCTTAAATGTGTAAAACCAAGTCAAACCAATGGTAATTGAGGCAAGTCTTCAAGACAACAATGACAAAAAACCTGTGCAAAAGACAGAAGCAGACTTCAACTGGTAGTCTAGTGATTAAGAATTCGCCTGCTAATGCAGGGGACATGGGTTTGGTCCCTGGTCTGGGAAGATTCCACATGCTGCTATGGAGTAACTAAGCCCAAGAACTCCAATTGCTGAAGCTCATGTGCCCTAAAGTATATGTTCTGCAACAAGATAAGCCACCCCAAGAAGCCCTTGCACTCCAACTACAGAGTAGTCCCTGCTCGCTGCAACTAGAGAAAGCCTGCACACAGCAACAGAGTCTCAGTACAGAAAAAAAAAAAAAAGAAGCAATCAACTTCGAGTAATAATCAAAAATTAGATTGACTAGTTAGAAAACTTATGTGATATTTATTCCTTATCCTGAAGCAAAGATTCACTTTTCCTAAAACGTGATGAAATGGGTCCACTTTCAGTTATTTAAACCGAATGCTAGAACTGAACACAATCAAGACAACTAGACCCTAGTGTGCAACACTCCAGTTGAAAATCAAAAGTAGCACTTACCATTTCACAGTCAAGGCCAAAGAGAGGACTGTTGTCTGTTACAGAACCATTACATTTGGTAGGTACAAAGTTTTCACAGTCAAGAAAACCTAGGAGGAAAAGGAATAAAACATTTACCTTTAGAACTAGAAATGGTAAATATCACTCCTATATTTATTCAGGGAAAACTGAGATTCCACATTTGTGGGGCATTTCAGGTGTTAGACACCTGAAATATGAAGATTAAATGAGATAATTTCTGTCCTTAATTTTTTATCCATCTACTCATTTTTATATTTGGGGAGAATAATGTAGGCTGCTGTTATTGGGGATACTAGGACCTAGACTTCCTTGCAGTTACCAAGTAACAATTTTTTCCTCCTTATTAGTAATAACAAATTGTACCTAAATCCAAAGTCATGGGACCTTTTCCATGTATGCACTAACAGAGGATGAATAAAGTATGCAAATGACTCTATGTGGTATTTTTCTTTCCTAAACAAACAAGAAAAAGAAGGAATGAAATTCCACCATAGCAGAGATCTAAAAGGATTTCACTGAAGGTCGAAAGTTTAACTAACATTCACCATATACACTCTAGTACTCAACCTTACCCTTAAAATTTCTCTGAGATCTCTTTTTAGAAATGTGCCGCATTTTCTAGACTCCCAGCCTGAAAATTCCCTAGAGACTCAGATATAGGCTTAGGATACCCCTTCCTAAGTCAATAAATCAGGCACATTCATCTGAGAAGCCCAAAAGTGTCTGAATCATTGAAGATTCCTACCTTCAGATAGAGGCTGAAACAGTTAAAGGTAACACTTAGATTTTATCTGACAAGAAACTAAGGGGAGTATGAAAAGCTTTGACCAGTTTCTATGTCATAGTACCTTGAAATTTCCAACTGATTACAATTAAAAGAATCAAAAAAGTCTAACCCGAAAGGAATATTCTCAAATCTTGGAGACATGGTACTTGCTGACCTCCTTATCTGTAGTATTAGTATCAATAATACCACAAAATAACTTTTTTAAAGCACTATGTGCCCCATGCTAAGCTTTTTCGGTACATTAACTCAATCTTCATGGCAATCCTATGATATATGAACTGTTAACTCCATCTTACAAATAGCTTTTTTACTTTAAGTAAATCTATTTTAAAAGGAAATGTATGTATCCAGAATACAAAAAGATCTCCAGTAATAAAAAAAGACCAATTAAAAAATGGACAAAGGATCTGAAAAGATATACAAATGGCCAATAAGCATACAATGAGATGCTCAATATCATCAGCTATCAGAGAAATACGAACCAAAATCACAACGAGATACTAATTCACATTAGGATGGGTATAATCAAAAAGAGCATAACAAGTGTTGGTAAGGATGTGCAGAAATTGGAAACCTTATACATTGCTGGAGGGAATGTAAAATGGTGCAGCTGCCTTGTAAAACAGTTTGGGGGGAAGCGGTCCAAAGATAGAGGAGAAATAGGATGGGGAGACCACTTTTTCCCCGACTAATTAATCAAAAGATCATTTGAATGTTGAGCAACTTCTACAAAACAACTTCTGAACACTGTGAAGGACACCAGGCACCCACAAAGGCAGTCCAATCTCTTTGAAAGCAGGTAGGACAAAATATAAGACAGAAACAGAGACAGAAGATTTAGGGATGGAGACCCATCCTAGGGAGGGAGTCACGAAGGAGGAGAAGTTTCCAAACAGTAGGAAACCCTCTCACAGGCATGTCTGTGGGGAGTTTTGGAATCTTAGAGGGCAACACAACCAGGAGAAAAAAAAAAACAAAACCCACAGAATATGTGCCTAACTGCAACTACAAGTGGAGATGGAGAAGTGGCATAGAGGCTCATGCCGAGGACCAGGCCTGAATTCCCTGAAGACAATCTGAGGGAGCTAATGTGAGACAGCAACCCAAACCATGGGCTCCACAGAGACAAAAAAAAAAAAAGAACTTTCCCTCAAAAGGCTCTAACACCACATGGTGACCCCTGGTGTGCTCACATAACAAAGGATTGAGCGAATACCAAAGGACAGCAAGCTAGCTGCTGGCTGCTGTATAGGGCTCTCTCTCCCTGAAGGCAGAGAGATAGGCATGTGATAGCCAGAGCTGGAAGGCAAGGGGCTGCTGCAATCTTGGCCCCAGAGACATCTTCCAACAAACTGAGCAGGCTCCCAGTTGCTAACCATGTCTTCCTGGGATCCTGGACGGTTGACATCTGCCAGGAGTAGCACAGCCTGAGATCAGCTCCCCAGAGGAGACACATGGCATATCTGGGACTGTCTCTCACTGCACACCTGGGAAACCAAGCAGCCAGGACCTGGGAGGTGAATAAGACACACAGCCCACCTGGGACAGTGTAGTAGCCAAGCACCAGGTCTCGCATAAGCTGCTTGGACCTTGGAAGGGCACAAAACGCACAGCCCATCTGGGTCTGTCCCCCCATGGAGAACCCAAGAACCTGAGCAGTTTAGACCTGGGAACTGCATGGAATGCAGGGCCCACTTGGGACAGTGCCCTTGCAGAGCACCCTGGAGCCTGAGAAGTATAGACCCGGGAAATACATGCCACCTTGGACTGTGGCAAACCCAGTGTGGTCCATCCACCATGAGCACTCCCCACACATGCCGGCAGTATTTGTTTGCAATGTCCCTTCCTCCCCACAACACAACTGAACAAGTGAGCCACTTATTTATAAGTGGCTACCTTTGACCACTGTGTCAGGGCAGAGATTATACACTGAAGAGATCTGCAAACAGAGGAAGCCAAAATAAAGAAGGAGGATCCACTCTGGAAGTGACAGGTGCATCAGACTAAAACTCAGCAGTTAATACTGGGACTGTGCACATTTGAGGGGCACCTGTAGAACTTGAGAACAAGTACAAGCTGGAACAAGGGACTATTTGAAACTGAACTGACCCCACACTGCTCACAACAGCTCCACAGAAATTCCTAGATATATTTTTACTATTATCAATTCATAATTTTTAAAAAAATTTAGTTCTTTATTACTCCTTTAACTTTCATTTTTATAGCCTACTATTACCTTTCTTAAAAAAAAAACCTAGTTTAAAAAAAATTCCATATTATATAATTTTTTTTAATTTTTGTGATTGATTTTGTTTTGTATTTTTTATATTGTACTTATGAGAGTCTAACCTCTATCCTAGGTTTTTAATCTTTGCTTCTTGATATTTGTTAGCAATTCTGTACCTTTAAGAATCTAGTCTTCAGTATCCATTTTCACTTAGGGATTTGATTACTGGCTTGCTTGGTCTTTCCCCTTTGACTCTCCCTTTTCTCCTCAAGGTCAACTCTATCTCCTTCCTCCATCTTCTCTTCTCTACATAACTCTGTGAATCTCCCTGGTGTCCCTGGCTATGGAGAATTGTTTCACCATTAACCTAAGGGTTTTATCTTCTGTGCTGTACAGAAGGAGAAGTCTTGAGGCTACAGTAAGAGAAGGACTGAAAGCCAGAGGCAGGAAGCTTAACTCCAAAACTTTAGAACATCAGAGAACTCTTGACTCCAGGAAACATTAATAGACAAGAGCTCACCCAAAAGTCTCCACAACTACACTGAAACCAAGTTCCAACCAAGAGCCAATAAGTTCTAGTCCAAGACACACCACACTAATTCTCCAGAAAAACAGGAACACAACCCTGAACATTAAAAGACGAGCTGCCCAAAGCCATGCCAAACCCATAGACACTACAAAACTCACTACTGGACACTTCATTGCACTCCAGAGAGAAGAGATCCAGCTCCACCCACCAGAACCCAGATGCAAGTTCCCCAAACCAAAAAAACTTGACAAGCCACTGTTCCAACCCCATCCACAGGGAGCAGACTTTGCAATTAAGAGGAACCACAAACTTCCAGCCTGCAGAAAGGGCACCCCAAACACAGTAATCTAAACAGAACAAAAAGGCGGAGAAATATTCAGCAGGTGAAGGAACATGACAAACCAAAGAGGAGGAGATAGGGAGTCTACCTGAAAAAGAATTCAGAATGACGGTAAGGATGATCCAAAATCTTGAAAACAAAATGGAGTTACAGATAAGTAGACTAGAGACAAGGATTGAGAAGATACAAGAAATATTTAACAAAGACCTAGAAGAAATAAGGAAGAGTCAATTAATAATGAACAATGCAATAACTGAGATTAAAAGCACTCTGGAGGGAACAAACAGTAGAATAACTGGGGCAGAAGAGAGGATAAGTGAGGTAGAAGACAGAATGGTGGAAATAAATGAAGCAGAGAGGAAAAAAGAAAAAAGAATTAAATGATGACAACCTCAGAGACCTCTAGGACAATATTAAACACCCCAACATTCGAATCATAGGTGTCCCAGAAGAAGAAGACAAAAAGAAAGGGCATAAGAAAACACTTGAGGCGATAACAGTCAAAAACTTCCCAAAATGGGGAAGGAAATAGCCATCCAAGTCCAAAAAACTCAGAGAGTCCCAAACCGGATAAACCCAAGACAAAACACCCCAAGACACATATTAATCAAACTAACAAAGATCAAACACAAAGAGCAAATATTAAAAGCAGCAAGGGAAAAAGCAACAAATAACACACAAGAGGAATCCCATAAGGATAACAGATGATCTTTCAATAGAAACTCTTCAAGCCAGAAGTGAATAGCAGGACATAGTTATGAAAGAGAATAACCTACAACGAAGATTACTCTACCCAGCAAGGATCTCATTCAGATATAAAGGAGAAATTAAAAGCTTTACAGACAAGCAAAAGCTGAGAGAATTCAGCACCACCAAACCAGCTCTTCAACAAATGTTAAAGTATCTTCTCTAGACAGGAAACACAGAAAAGGTTTATAAAAATGAACCCGTAACAACAAAGTAAAGGGTAATGGTATCATACTTATCAATAATTATGTTAAATGTAAATGGGTTAAATGCTCCAACCAAAAGACAAAGACTGGCCAAATGGATACAAAAACAAGACCCCTTATATATGTTGTCTACAAGAAACCCACCTCAAACCAAGGGACACATACAGACTGAAAGTGAAGGGCTGGAAAAAGTTATTTCATACAAATGGAGACCAAAAGAAAGCAGGAGTAGCAATACTCATATCAGATAAAATAGACCTTGAAATAAAGACCATGATAAGAGATAAAGAAGGACACTACATAATGATCAAAGGATCAATCCAAGAAGAAGATATAACAATCATAAATATATATGCAACCAACATAGGAGCACCTCAATATGTTAGGCAAATGCTAATGAGTATGAAATGGGAAATTAACAGTGACACAATAATAGTGGGGGACTTTACTACCCCACTCACACCTATGGACAGATCAACCAAACAGAAAATTAGCAAGGAAACACGAGCTTTAAACGATACAATAGACCAGTTAGACCTAATTGATATCTATAAGGCATTTCACCCAAAAATAATGAATTTCACCTTTTTCTCAAGTGCACACGGAACATTCTCCAGGATAGATCACATCCTGGGCCACAAATCTAGCCTTGGTAAATTTTAAAAAATTGAAATCATTTCAGGCATCTTTTATGATCACAATGCAGTAGGATGAGATGTCAACTACAAGAAAAAACTATTTAAAAATATAAACATATGGAGGCTAAACAACACACTTTGGCATACCAACAGATCATGGAAGAAATCAAAAAGGAAATCAAAATATGCATAGAAACAAATGAAAATGAAAACACAACAACCCAAAACCTATGGGATTCAGTAAAAGCAGTGCTAAGAGGAAGGTTCACAGCAATACAAGCCTACCTCAAAAAAGAAGAGAAACATCAAATAAACAACCTAACTTTATACCTAAAGCAACTAGGAAAAGAAGAAAAGAAGAACCCCAAAGTTAGGAAAAGGAAAGAAATCATAAAAATCAGAGCAGAAATAAATGAAAAAGAAACAAAGGAGACTATACCAAAGATCAACAAACTAAAAGTGGGTTCTTTGAGAAGGTAAATAGACAAACTGTTAGCCAGACTCATCAAGAAAAAA
This sequence comes from Bos mutus, assembly GCF_027580195.1. Taxonomy (NCBI): domain Eukaryota; kingdom Metazoa; phylum Chordata; class Mammalia; order Artiodactyla; family Bovidae; genus Bos; species Bos mutus. The sequence goes on from NC_091641.1 coordinate 23,440,460, forward strand.
AGAAGAATCAAATCAATAAAATTAGAAATGAAAACGAAGAATCACAACAGACAACAGAGAAATACAATTATAAGAGACTACCATGAGCAATTATATACCAATAAAATGGACAACTTGGAAGAGATGGACAAATTCTTAGAAAAGTATAACCTTCCAAAACTGAACCAAGAAGAAAAAGAAATCTTAATAGACCCATCACAAGCATGGAAATCAAAACTGTAATAAAAAATCTTCCAACAAACAAAAGCCCAGGACCAGATGGCTTCAACAGGTGAATTCCACCAAAAAATTACAGAAGTGCTAAAACCTATCCTACTCAAACTCTTCTAGACAATTGCAGAGGAAGGTAAATTCCCAAACTCATTCTATGAGGCCACCATCATCCTAATACCAAAAACAGACAAAGATGCCACAGAAAAAGAAATCTACAGTCCAATATCACTGATGAACATAGATGCAAAAATCCTCAACAAAATTCTAGCAAACAGAATCCAACAATATATTAAAAAGATCACGCATCATGACCAAGTGGGCTTTATCCCAGAGATGCAAGGATTCTTCAATATTTACAAATCAATCAATGTGATATACCATATTAACAAAATGAAAAATAAAAACTATATGATTATCTCAATAGATGTAGAGAAAGCCGTTGACAAAATTCAACATTCATTTATGATAAAAAACTCTCCAGAAAGCAGGCATAGAAGGAACATACCTCAACATAATAAAAGCCATATATGACAAACCCATAGTAAACGTTATCCTCAATGGCAAAAAATTGAAAGCATTTCCTCTAAAATCAGGAGCAAGACAAGTCTTGTTCACCACTTTCACCACTACTATTTAACATAGTTTCAGAAGCCCTAGCCACAGCAATGGAGAAGGCAATGGCACCCCACTCCAGTACTCTTGCCTGGACAATTCCATAGACGGAGGAGCCTGATAGGCTGTAGTCCATGGCGTTGCTGGGAATTGGACATGACTGAGCGACTTCACTTTCACTTTTCACTTTCATGCAATGGAGAAGGAAATGGCAACCCACTCCAGTGTTCTTGCCTGGAGAATCCCAGGGACAGGGGAGCCTGGTGGGCTGCCGTCCATGGGGTCGCACAGAGTCGGACACAACTAAAGTGACTTAGCAGCAGCAGCAGCAGCCACAGAAGAAAAAGAAATAAAAGGAATCCAGAATGGAAAAGAAGTAAAACTCACTGTTTGCAGATGACATAAACCTCTACATAGAAAACCCTGAAGACACCACCAGAAAATTACTAGAGCTAATCAATGATATAGTAAAGTTGCAGGATATAACATTAACACACAGAAATCTCTTGCATTCCTATACACTAACAATGAAGAAACAAAAAGAGAAATTAAGGAAACAATCCCATTCACCACTGCAATGAAAAGAATAAAATACTTAGGAATAAATTTACCTAAAGAAACAAAAGACCTATATACAAAAAACTATAAAACAATGATGAAAGAAATCAAAGATGACACAAATAGATGGAGAAATACCATGTTTGTGGATTGAAGAATCAATATAGTGAAAATGAGTTTGCTACCCAAATTAATCTATGGATTAAATGCAATCCCTATCAAGCTACCAACGGTATTTTTCACAGAAGCAAAACAAATAATCTCACAATTTGTATGGAAATACAAAAAAACCTCAAATAGCCAAAGCAACCTTGAGAAAGAAGAATGGAACAGGAGGAATCAACTTGCCTGACTTCAGACTATACTACAAAGCTACAGTCATCAAGACAGTATGGTACTGGCACAAAGACAGAAAGATAGACCAATGGAACAAAACAGAAAGCCCAGAGATAAATCCACACACCTATGGACACCTTATCTTTGACAAAGGAGGCAAAATACACAATGGAGAAAACACAATCTCTTTAACAAGTGGTGCTGGGAAAACTGGTCAACTACATGTAAATGAATGAAACTAGAACACTTTCTAACACCATACACAAAAATAAATTCAAAATGGATTAAAGATCTTCATGTAAGACCAGAAACTATAAAGCTCTTGGAGGAAAACATAGGCAGAACACTCTGACATAAATCACAGCAAGATTCTCTATGACCCACCTCACAGAGTAATGGAAATAAAAACAAAAAACAACAAATGGGACCTAATTAAACTTAAATGCTTTTGCACAATGAAGGAAACTATAGGCAAGGTGAAAAGGCAGCCTTCAGAATGGGAGAAAATAACAGCAAATGAAACAACTTACAAAGAATTAATCTTTAAAATGTATAAGCAGTTCATGCAGCTCAATACCAGAAAAACAAAAGACTCAATCCAAAAGTGGGCCAAAGAACTAAACGGACATTTCTCCAAAGAAGACATACAGATGGCTAACAAAACTGAAAATATGAATGAGTGTTCAACATCACTCATTACTAGAGAAATGCAAATCAAAACCACAATGAGGTATCATCTTATGCAGATCAGAATGGCTGCCATCAAAAAGCCTACAAACAATAAATGCTGGAGAGGGTGTGGAGAAAAGGGAACCTTTTTACACTGTTGGTGGGAATACAAACTAGTACAGCCACTATGGAGAACAGTTTTGAGATTCCTTTAAAAAACTGGAAACAGAACTGCCATGCTACTGCTGCTGCTGCTAAGTCACTTCAGTCGTGTCCAACTCTGTGCGACCCCATAGACAGCAGCCCACCAGGCTCAGACCCAGCAATTCCACTGCTGGGCATACACACCGAAGAAACCAGAATTGAAAGAAACACATGTACCCCAATGTTCACTGCAGCACTGTTTACAATAACTAGGACATGGAAGCAACCTAGATGTCCATCGGCAGAGAATGGATAAGGAAGCTGTGGTACATATACACAATGGAATATTACTCAGCTATAAAAAATTAATGCATTTGAGTCAGTTCTAAAGAGGTGGATGAAACTGGAGCCTATTATATAGAGTGAAGTAAGTCAGAAACAGAAACACCAATACAGTATATTAACACTGTATATATGTAATTTATATGGAATATATATGGGATTTATAAAGACGGTAATGACGACCCTATCTGCAAGACACCAAAAGAGACACAGATGTAAAGAACAGACATTTGGACTATGTGGGAGAAGGCGAGGGTGGGATAATTTGAGAGAATAACATTGAAACATGTATATTACGATATGTAAAACAGATGACTGGTGCAAGTTTGATGCATGAAACAGGGCACTCGAAGCCAAGTCAACCCAGAGTGACGGGGTAGGGAGGGATGTGTGAGGGGGGTTCAGGATGGGAGGACACATATTCACCCATGGCTGATTCATGTTGATGTTTGGCAAAAACCACCACAATATTGTAAAGTAATTAGCCTCCAATTAAAATAAATAAATAAATAAATTATTTTAAATTTTTAAAAAGGAAAAAAAAAAAAAGTCTGGTACTTCCTTAAAAGGATAAACATAGAGTTACCATAGGACTTGGTAGGTATATACCCCTTGCTACATACTTAAGAAAAGTGAAAACATATACCCATGCAAAAACTTTCATCTGGATGTAGCATTATTCACAACAGCCCCAAAGTATAAATAATTCAAATGTCATCAACTGATGACTGGATAAATAAAATGTATAAACATACATGGAATATCATTAGAACGAAAATAAATGACATAATAATATATGCTACAACATGGATAAACCATGAAAATTTTATGCTGAGCTAAAAAAGCCAGTTACAAAAGACCACATATTGTGTGATTCCATTTATAAATAGGTAAATTCCATTCACAATAGGTAAATCTATTAACAGAGAGTAATTAGTAGTTGCCTTGGGCTAAAGGACATTGCAGGAAATGATAGTACAAGGTTTCTTTTGGGGTAATGAAAGTGTTCTAAACTGACTGTGGCAATAGTTGACAAAATCTGCAAACATACTAAAACATACTAAAAACTATTGAAATTGTATACTTTAAATGGGTGAACTGTATGGTAGGTTAATTATATCTCAATAGGGCTTTATTTTTTTTTTTAAGAAATTATAACATTACTGCTGTGATTAAGAGGTAATAAATAAAAGAATTTTTATTAAAGTCTTACTACATAACTGACCAAGGCTCTGAGCCTAGACCTATTTATTAAAGAAAATGGAGGTGGGGGTGGGTGGGAGGAATATTAGAAGTACTACAGAAGTATTAAAATGTTAAAGACATATTGATTTCATACACTAAGAAGGAATGAAAGAAAAATAAAAAAGGAATTTTTTTTATTCCCACAAAATATTTCAATGTTATTTAAAGTCATGTTCATGTACTACCTAAAATCAGTCACAGTATACATCCTACAGTTTAGGAAACATTGCACTTAAAGTATTTCCTCTTTAATAGAGGATGGAATAAGTCACTTGGAAAGCAGTCCATAAAAACAAACTTTCAACAGTAATATTTTTAAATAAACTAACAGACATTCTTCCATTGTTGCCAACACAGGATAAAATCTATACCAACCTTGTAATGGAAAGTGATATGTTTTCATTTCCTCCTTTGTGAGAAGGCATCTAGTCAAGCCCACTTTCTTAGAGCCATACTTTTGAATGATGGGGTCTTTCTGCAAGTTGATGCTAACTTTTGAGCTGGCAAAAGGTAAAGACCCTAAAACAAAGATAATCACATATATGTTATAAAGTATGTTTATAAGACCTCAGAGGACATGTCTTTTAATGATGTATAGATCAAACGGTTTATAAGACCCAGTCCCAACTTTAAAGGAGCTTGCATTCTAATATATTTATAGGAACACAAAGCAAAAATAACTCTCAAATGGGTTGTAACAATAAAAGCTATAAAAGGGAAAGAGAGAATACACTGGCTGAGATAGTCAGAAATGGTTCAAGAGAGGAAAAGACTAGCTGAGTCTAGGCTTAAAGAGCAGAATTCAGATATCTGCTGTATTAAACTAGCCTGTTAATGATGGACAGGGAAGCCTGGCATACTGCAGTACATGGGGATGCAAAGAGTCAGACATGACTGAGCAACTAAACTGAACTGAAACTTGTCTGTTACAGTGTCTGCCACTCCTAATAAATCTACTGCACCCCTAACCACTTGCTCAAACACAAGCCTGTTCTTTAAGAAGCAGCAGTTACTGACTGGTTTAAGAGTGGGGACCTGGCTAAAGAGGGAACCAACTATAAACTGACTAGTAACTTGATATTCCTTGCCATGCTCAAAAGGGATAAGGGTATTAGCTAAGCTGATCAGCTTTCTTGCTTCCAAAACTGAACTAGAAATACAGAGAACAGACCAGTTAGAACAGAAAACAAAGAAGCTAAGATGCCATGAAAAGGATAAAGAAAAGGTCTTCACCAGAGGCACTTAGATTCTTGATGTCTTTCTAGTCCACAGGCATCCTTCAAATAATACCCTCTCACTTAAGGTGGCCTAAATGAGTATCTGGTCCTGGCAACCTAAAGAGCCAAAATATCAGAAATAAGAAAAGAGGGCATTCCAAGTAAGAGAAATGTACAAACCAAACTTGGTAAGGTAATGACTAGACAAGTCAGGGAGGACAAAAGATCTTTGTAGAAGAGCAGTATAAGAAACAAGTTGAAAGAAGAGGGAAAAAGTGAACTGTAGACCACTATGAATTTCAGGCTCAAGAGTCTGGACTTCTGGAGCAACAGAAAGCTCCTGCGAAGGGAAGTGGCATAACCAAACACTACTTTAAGAAAGATCAATCTCAAAGATATGTAGAAAATGTAGTAGAGAGAAAAATGACTTTGCAGTAATTCTGGCAAAAAAACAGTCTGGATTAAGATGGTGGAGGGATGGAAGAAAAAGGATAAAAGAAACATTACAGAAGAAAAACTGATAAAGTATAGTGACAGAATAATTCAGTTCAGTCAACAAAATATTTACTGAGTACTTATTATATGCCTGGCATTGCTCTACTCAGTAGATTCCCCAATGAACAAAATCAACAAATTCTCCTAAATTCTAGTTGAGAAGATGCACAATAAACAAATACATAATATATCAGGTGAGGATAAGGTAAAGGAGGAAAGGCAGCGCTAGGGCAGAAAAAGGGTTAATGTCATATATTTTACAATCAGGGAACGTATCTCTTATAAAGTAACATTTGAATAGAGATTCTTAATAGCAAAGGGAATGAGTCATGCAGATTGGGTATGGGGAGCCAAAAGAAAAGAAATTCTAAAATTCAAGACTGGTGTCTTAGAGAAAAACAACACTAACAGAAAAGAGGATTTGAAGGTGGAAGTCTATTATTTAAGGACAAAAAAAATGCTTTTAATTATGCTACCACTGAAGGTACAATGGAGTATCCAGGTAGCAACATCCATCAGGCAGCTGAGAAAATGTAGGCCTGGAATTTGGGACATCAAAGCTAAAGATGCAGGAGTTATCCACAGAAGAGGTGGGTAAACTGGAGAAGAATAGATGAATATTTCAAAGAAAGACTAAAGTGAAGAAAGATCAAAGTGCTATGATCTAATGGACTATAACTTAAGGACTTTGATATTTAGGTTGGGAAACTGAAGCAAAATCCTTAGGACAGAGAATTAGCTATAACCCTCTAGTTCCTCAATGCTTACAGAATAAACCCAAAATTATTAGCATGGCATTTACAGCCTGCAAAACAAAGTTTAAACCTACCTCTAGGCAACCCACTCCAGTGTTCTTGCCTGGAGAGTCCCAGGGACAGGGGAGCCTGGTGGGCTGCCGTCTCTGGGGTCACACAGAGTCGGACACGACTGAAGTGACTTAGCAGTAGCAGCAAGCCTCATCTCTCACTACTACATCTCCTCTTATTCCATCTCCACCCCTAGTCACCCTCAACAATCCATATTCTTCAATCATATCAATTTCTTTTTTCAGATTACATCCTTTCTTTTACAGCTCAATGCTTTTACATGAGTTTTGAATCTCATAATGACTACTCTGTGATTCACTCAAATATGTCAAAACACAGTAGATGTCAAGTTAAACGAAGTTGCAGGTCTGATATGGACATCTATTAGAAAGAAGGAAAGGGGAACAATGCAAAGATAAGAAGTTAGATGCTATTGAGATAGAAGATAATAGGAAACACAGTCATGGAGAATATGGAAAGGAATCATTGGTTTTTCCTCACCACTTTTTCATGTTCCCTCAGTGCAACTATTCAATAATTTAAATTATTTCTGAATACACATACAAAGTGCATTTTGAACAATACTTACCTTACTATCTGCAATGAACTGTTAAGGTCTATTCCATCACTCACCTCCTTGCCCCTCCAAAGACAAGGTCAGCTATAACTTGCTAATGGGACACAACCCAGTCTAAAAAACACTGCTATTGTGGATGTTTATACTTTAGCTGGCCAGCATCTAAACTTGCCTATTCCCCACTGTGAGTAGTATTAGTGAGCATCCCCTCATTAGTAAGAGGTAAGATCTTCCTTCCCATTTGTACACTTGTGTGTACAAAGACCCAGTGAGTTTAAAAATGATTCACAGTAATTGATAAGAATCTACTGTCAGTGATAAGCAGGGAATATACTTTTCTTTTTCCTTAAACACACACACACACAAAATTGCTTTTCTGCTTAATTTAATTGGAGTTGAGTTTTGTTGTTTGCAAAAATAAACTTGACTGATAAACCTACTTGTAAGCATATCCAAGGGCTTCCCTGGTGGCTCAGCAGCAATGAATCTGCCTGCAGTGCAGGAGATGTGGCAGGAACCAGTGGGTTCAATCCCTGGGTCGGGAAGATCCCCCTAGAGAAGGAAATGGCAACCCACTCCAGTATTCCTGCCTGAGAAATCCATGGACAGAGGAGGCTGGTAGGCTACAGTCTATGGAGTGGCAAAGAGTCGGACATGACTTAGTGACTAAGGAACAACAAAGCATATCCATATGAGCAGATATCAAACCACAGTCATAATCATACCTTCCATTGCTTTGGGCAGATTCCCAATTATTTGTTTCTTTTGCAGCCCAATGATATCAGCTAGGAAATCAGATGAAGGGGGAGGCATGCGGAATTTCTGAAAATACATAACAGGCTTTTACAAAAATGTTTGAAAGCAGTTAAAATACTGTCAAAGGTCTAGACTCAGAGCTATGCTATGTAGACTCAGCTCAGTGCTATGAAAAATCTGGACCTTAACTGTTTGCACTGTAAAATGAGAACTGTTTCCTTAATGTGTAAAAATGACTGAATAAGTGAAATACCATTTATCCAACCCTAGCAATTTTCTTTGCTTCCCTGACTATACATTATACTAAAGAAACAAACATTAAAAAACATGTAACTCAGAAAAGCAAAGTACCCTTTATTTTTCAAAGCACTTTCATATACATTACTTTAGTGGATAACATGCCAGGTAAAAACGACACAGAAAAGCGATGATTGAGAGTTCAAGCCTCAGGCTCACCTGGGCTTAAATTCCAGCTCAACCACTTACTAGCTGTAATTTGGATGCATTACTCAGTTTCCTTATGAATAAAATGGGATTTTAAAAAGTATCTCTTATAAGACTATTGTGAGAATTGAAGATGATGCATGCTAAGTATGAATAATAAAGGGCTGAGCACATAGGTAGTAGTATTCAACAAACTAAAGCAGAAAGGAAAATGAAGACCCAAGGAGAATTAGGTTAGGGCTAACAAATTCAAATGCTCTCAAGGGTAAATGGATGAAACAGTCTGATAAAGAATGGAGGAGGCTATGGGAAAATGAAGAGTACATGCCCTTTCTAAAGAAGACAGCTGCTATTCAGCTCCAGATACTTTTTTAAGGGAACTCAATCTTGTGATATTGTCGAGAGGCCAAGAAATATGGATTTTATATAAATTTTACAATTTTCAAAAACACCGATGCCCAAATAAAATGTGACAATGTCAACTACAATCTGGGAACTATAGATTACAGCCCAGGAACTACAGATTGCAATCTGAGATTTTTGCCTAGATTACCAAAAGAAAAACATCAGAGACAAATCTAATCCCAACACAAGGTATCAATCATAACCTTTTTAGCTTTCTACAACTTCTACTTCTTGTTCAATCAGGCTGCCAACCAGCACAGTTTGAAATATATGCACTAGTTGCGAAGTGTGAGAACCTGACTCAAGTCCAAATAAAAAGTTTTCTTGACTTACATGTTTGAATGCCTTTCGGAGAAATCCAAATTCCAAATAGAACTTGTAAAAGTGTAGCTGACTCAATCCCTGCAGTATAAAAACCACCACATTTTTCAGGTGGTTTTGGTGAAAAAGCTGGCACCAGCTGTTGAAAAATCAAACCAATACAGCTAAGACTGAAACTTTTAAGTCAGTTACAGGCATTCAGAAGGGCAGTGTGAAAAAAGCACTGAGCAACAGCTTTCAGAGTTTATCACTGCTCACTGCCTGGAAATGAAGAACAGCTATTATAGCACAGAATTTAAACAAAGATCTCTTGAGGTAATTATTTATTTCATTCAAATCAAGTAGAATACCAAGTGAAACACAATGAATTCAAATCCAAAATCCTATTAAGATGTGTTTTAAACTGGAACTAATTAAGCTCAATTTACAAAGGCTACCTTCAACATCCCAATCTGCTCTACAATCCTTTCTAAGCAAGTAAGCATATGACTGGCTTCAAGAAAGCCAGTTTTAGATAAAGTGACAGAGCAACGGCAGTATCTGTTAATGCAAAGAGGGTTTTTGAGGTATTTAGCTACCCCACCCCCAGACAGAAGTATACATCTGAAAATCTCTCTATTGGTACATACACAAACACAATTTTCATTAGACATTTAATAATGGCACTAAGGATACCAAAACAGTCATATTCTCTTTGCCCTTGATTTGTAGAGAAGAAAAAAGATTGGGATTTTTAATATACGATGTTATTTCAATCAGGTCTCCATCAGAGGTTATAAACTAAAATACCTATAGCAGCCAGACAGATAATATAAATAAGGGAGGCAGGCCAGGTGGGACATTGAAGTATACATCTAAAATGAGAGGCCACTATTCATAGGGACAGTTGCCAGAATTTTTTCAAGAAATATGGATTTTTATAAAGGAATTTCCAATTTAAATTGTTGGTAATTTTGTTTAAGAAATTAGGACATTCTGGGTGGCAAATAAAAATGTCAGGCAGATATGGTTCCCTAGATACAAATTTGAAACCTCAGGTCTATATCCATCTAAAGTTCATCTCATACCTCGGTTTAGGAAAGCTGGATTTGCCCAGAACTGCATACTTCAGCAATTCACATAGCTGGCCATGGGTTACTTCACAGTTTTCAGCAAATAAAACGGTAGATAATCGAGCTTTCTGCAAAAGTAAATCAGGGCATAACAGATTATTGTTATAAACAACAGCAACAAAAACAAGGCAAATTTTAAAATATTCTAGTTTCTTATTATTTTACCATAATATAACCATAAGGAGGGTTCTAATTAATTAGAAATGAAGGTCTAAAACAACCTGTGATATGAGAGTATTAATAAGGTATTTAATAAACACTGATACAGAACCTTAATTATAGATATCCCTAGCTTGTTACGTGCTAGTAATAGCAGGATGAATAAAATATGCTCTTAAGAAGCCCATTCTACCAGGGTGAAAAAATGCAGAAACAGGTAATTCCTATTTAAGATGTAGGTGCTGTTCTAAAGATAAAGGAGCAAAGAGGCTAAAACTGTCTTGGGGGCTTGGAGAATTTTAGAGATAGCATAACTGAGATGAAAATAATGGAACTGGACCTTGAAAGTATGAGTCAGCCGGGTAGGAGGAAACATTGTGCCTAAATACGTAGTTTGGTTTGGCTGGAGACAAGACTGCATGTTTCGTAGAGCAATGGAGATATGAGAGGAAGGTGAAGTTGGAGTCAGATCATAGAAGACCAATGTGGCCTAAGCAAAGGAATCAGACTTTAAGCCTCTCCTTAAAACAGCTTTGTACTTACATAAAGTTATTAAAGTAATTCACACTTATTAAAAATAGAGTCAAATAATAGAGAAGAGTAAAACTGACAATAGATAGGTGAAAATAAGTCACCTGTACTTGTACAATTCAAGTACAACTCATATCATTTTCCTTTTGGTCTGAGAGGCCTCACAGTAACAGTGGTTAGGAGTTCAAGCCCCAGAGTTCCTCTACCTAGGTCAAATACCAAGCTCTACCATTCTAAGTGCTGTAAGATGTTAAGAGGTTAGGGACAAGTACTTTGATCTAAGACTAAGGTTTTTTCATTTACAGAATAATTATAATTCTACCTTATGAAATTATTGGGAAAACCAACAAGGTAATGTACTGAGGCAAGAGTAATGTACTGAAGCCAGTGCCCAACATACCCTAAGATAAGTAAACACCAGTTATTATTATTGCTATTTTCCCATGTGACTATTTAAAGCTAATGCTGAGCACTTACCCACTTCTTACCCCCATCTATTAAATCATTTAATTCTTTGTAAGTGGGCACTACTATTATCCCCATTTTACAAATAAAGAAATGGAGGAATGACAGATAAGTACAGAACCAAAATCAGAATGCAGGCTCCAAAGCTTAAACTCTTTTCGTCTCTATCTTATACTGTCCCCAAGGGATTACACTTTACATTGTTTTGTAACCAACTCCCTCCACCACAAAAAAAAACAAAAAACAAAAACAAAAACCCAGGGAAGGAGTTCCCTGGAAGTCTATTGGTTAGGATTTGGCAAACTGTAATTGCTGTAGCTCACGGTTCAATCCCTGGTAAGGGAAAAGAGACCCTGCAAGCCGCTTGGTATGGGGGGTGGGGGAAATCTGTAAGTATATTTCCATAGCTGTTAAATATAACAAACGTCAATTTTAATAATAGTCCACTCTCTCAACTTACCTAAAAACTTACAGCTTATCTAAAAAAAATTCCCAATTGATGACACTTGTTTAAATTATAAAAAATATTATGATGAGGACCCTTGTATAGACATCCTTGCATGTCTATTCTCTCAGAATAAATTCCTGGTCAAATAATCATGTACATTGTACAGGAGATAGGGATAAAGACCACCCCCATGGAAAAGAAATGCAAAAAAGCAAAATGGCTCTCTAGGGAGGCCTTACAAATAGCTGTGAAAAGAAGAAAAGTAAAAAGCAAAGGAGAAAAGGAAAGATATAAACATCTGAATGCAGAGTTCCAAAGAATAGTAAGGAGAGATAAGAAAGCCTTGCTCAGCGATCAATGCAAAGAAATAGAGGAAAACAACAGAATATGGAAGACTAGAGATCTCTTCAAGAAAATTAGAGATACCAAGGGAACATTTCAGGCAAAGATGGGCTCGATAAAGGACAGAAATGGTATGGACCTAACAGAAGCAGAAGATATTAAGAAGAGGTGGCAAGAATACACAGAAGAACTGTACAAAAAAGATCTTCACAACCCTGATAATCACGATGGTGTGATCACTCACCTAGAGCCAGACATCCTGGAATGTGAAGTCAAGTGGGCCTTAGAAAGCATCACTACGAACAAAGCTAGTGGAGGTGATGGAATTCCAGTTGAGCTATTCCAAATCCTGAAAGATGATGCTGTGAAAGTGCTGCACTCAATATGCCAGCAAATCTGGAAAACTCAGCAGTGGCCACAGGACTGGAAAAGGTCAGTTTTCATTCCAAACCCAAAGAAAGGCAATGCCAAAGAATGCTCAAACTACCGCACAACTGCACTCATCTCACATACTAGTAAAGTAATGCTCAAAATTCTCCAAGCCAGGCTTCAGCAGTACGTGAACCGTGAATTTCCAGATGTTCAAGCTGGTTTTAGAAAAGGCAGAGGAACCAGAGATCAAATTGCCAACATCCACTGGATCATGGAAAAAGCAAGAAAGTTCCAGAAAAACATCTATTTCTGCTTTATTGACTATGCCAAAACCTTTGTCTGTGTGGATCACAATAAACTATGGAAAATTCTCAAAGAGATGGGAATACAAGACCACCTGACCTGCCTCTTGAGAAACCTATATGCAGGTCAGGAAGCAACAGTTAGAACTGGACATGGAACAACAGACTGGTTCCAAATAGGAAAAGGAGTATGTCAAGGCTGTATATTGTCACCCTGCTTATTTAACTTCTATGCAGAGTACATCATGAGAAACGCTGGGCTGGAAGAAGCACAAGCTGGAATCAAGATTGCCAGGAGAAATATCAATAACCTCAGATATGCAGATGACACCACCCTTATGGCAGAAAGTGAAGAGGAACTAAAAAGCCTCTTGATGAAAGTGAAAGGGGAGAGTGAAAAAGCTGGCTTAAAGCTCAACATTCAGAAAACGAAGATCATGGCATCTGGTCAGATCATGGCATCTGGTCCCATCACTTCATGGGAAATAGATGGGGGAAAAATGCAGTATCAGACTTTATTTTTGGGGGCTCCAAAATCACTGTAGATGGTGATTGCAGCCATGAAATTAAAAGACGCTTACTCCTTGGAAGGAAAGTTATGACCAACCTAGATAGTATATTCAAAAGCAGAGACATTACTTTGCCAACAAAGGTCCGTCTAGTCAAGGCTATGGTTTTTCCTGTGGTCATGTATGGATGTGAGAGTTGGACTGTGAAGAAAGCTGAGTCTCAAAGAACTGATGCTTTTGAACTGTGGTGTTGGAGAAGACTTGAGTCCCTTGGACTGCAAGGAGATCCAACCAGTCCATTCTGAAGGAGATCAGCCCTGGGTGTTCTTTGGAAGGAATGATACTAAAGCTGAAACTCCAGTACTTTGGCCACCTCATGCGAAGAGTTGACTCATTGGAAAAGACTCTGATGCTGGGAGGGTTTGGGGGCAGGAGGAGAAGGGATGACAGAGGACGAGATGGCTGGATGGCATCACTGACTCAATGGACGCGAGTTTGAGTGAACTCTGGGAGATGGTGATGGACAGGGAGACCTGGTGTGCTGTGATTGATGGGGTTGCAAAGAGTCAGACAGAACTGAGCGACTGAACTGAACTGAATCACGTATACCTTACATTCTGACAATATTGCTAACTCCTGAAAAAATATACAAATTTATACTTATCAAATAAAAATATACAATACTGACAATGTATGAAGGACTCTATATGTAGCAGTGAGTAATCACAGTTGCCAAACATGGGATGTCAGAGCCTGAGTAGGATGAAGAGAGCATACTACACAGGACGAAGTCCAGGCGAATGCAGAGTTCCAGAAGGAGTGGTAAGAGAGCCTTCTTAAATGAACAGTGAAAAGAAATAGAGGAAAATAATAGAATGGGAAAGACCACAGAACTCTTCAAGAAAACGGAAGATGTTGCAGAGAGGAAGCCAATTCTGACTCCATTATGGAACTGTTTCTTTGACTTGCTTTTCGTTGCTTTTGTTATTATATATAATCATACAGGATGGTCTGCCTCAGAGAATCCTGCCCCTCTGCCTGACTGTTCTGAACTAAAATGTCTTTGTTCAGAACCCTGTCCACCTGTGGATGACAGGAAGGAAAAATTAACACATCCCCTGCCTGAGGCTTGCCATTCTAGGAGATGTTTGCAAAACTAATGGCCTTTTTACTTTGCTTCTTTCTCTCTACCTTTAAAAGAACCTGGCATCCAGCCCCCAATAAAATGTTACTTTGAGGTGCTAGTCTGCCATCTTCTCAGTCTGTCGGCTGTTCCTTACCTCAACACCTTGTCTGTCGGATTCACTGGCCTATTGTGCAGTGAGCAGAGGAAGCTTGGACTCGGTAACAGAGATCCCAAGGAAACATTTCATACAAAGATGGGCACAATGAAGAATAGAAACGGTAAGGACCTAACAGAAGCAGAAGATATAAAGAAGAGGTGGCAAGAATACAAAGAAAAAACTGTACAAAAAACGTTATAATGACCCAAATAACCATGATGGTGTGGTCACTCACCTAGAGCCAGACATCTTAGGAGTGTGAAGTCAAGTGGGCCTTAGGAAGCATTATTATGAACAAAGCTAGTGGAGGTGATGGAATTCCAGGTGAGTTATTTCAAACCCTAAAAGATGATGCTGTTAAAGTGCCACACTCAATATGCCAGCAAATTTGGAAAACTCAGCAGTGGCCACAGGACTGGAAAAGGTCAGTTTTCATTCAAATTCCAAAGGGCAATGCCAAAGGATGTTCAAATTACCATGCAGTTTCACTCATTTCACATGCTAGCAAGATTATGCTCAAAATCCTTCAAGCTAGGCCTCAGCAGTACGTAAACTGAGAACTTCCAGATGTACAAGCTGGATTTAGAAAAGGCAGAGGAACCAGAGATCAAATTGCCAACATCCTTTGGATCATAGAAAAAGCAAGAGAGTTCCAGAAAAACATCTACTTCTGCTTCTTTGACTATGCCAAAGCCTTTGACTGTGTGGATCACAACAAACTGTGGAAAATTCTTAAAGAGATGGGAATACCAGACCACCTTACCTGCCTCCTGAGAAACCTGTATGCAGGACAAGAAGCAATAGTTAGAATCGGACACGGAACGGACTGCTTCAAAATTGGGAAAAGAGTACGTCAAAGGCTGTACATTGTTATGCTGCTTATTTAACTCATATGCAGAGTACATCATGCGATGTGCCAGCCTGGATGACTCACAAGCTGGAATCAAGATTGCTGGGAGAAATACCAACAACCTCAGATATGCAGATGATACCACTTTAACAGCAGAAAACGGAAAGGAACTAAAGAGCCTCTTGATGAAGGTGATAGAGGAGAGTGAAAAAGCTTGCTGAAAACTCTACATTCAAAATACAAAGATCTTAGCATCCAGTCCCACCACTTCATGGCAAATTGATGGGGAAAAATGGAAACAGTGACAAATGTTATTTTCTTGGGCTCCAAATTCACTGTGAATGGGACTGCAGCCATGAAATTAAGATGCTTGCTCCTTGAAAGAAAAGCTATAACAAACCTAGACAGTGTATTAAAAAGCAGAGACATCACTTTGCCAACAAAGATCTGTATAGTCTAAGCTATGGTTTTTCTAGCAGTCATGTATGGATGTGAAAGCTGGACCATAAAGAAGGCTTCATGCGGGCTGAATGCCCAGGAGTTGATGCTTTCGAACTGTGGTGCTGAAGAGGATTCTTGAGAGACCCTTGGACAGCAAGGAGACCAATCCAGTCAATCCTAAAGGAAATCAACCCTGAATATTCACTGGAAGGACTGATGCTGAAGCTCCAGTATTTTGGCTACCTGACGCAAAGAGCCTACTCATTGGAAAAGACCCTGATGCTGGGAAAAGAGTGAGGGCAAGAGAAGGGGGCAACAGAGGAAGAGATGGTTGGGTGGCATCTGTGACTCAATGGACATGAGTTTGAGCAAACTCAAGGAATTAACAAAGGACAGAGACGCCTAGCATGCTGCAGTTGATGGGGGTCACAAAGAGTTGGACATGACTTTGTGACTGAACAACAAGGGTTAGGAAACCAGAATATACATTGCAGGACAGTGGCCCAGTGTGAAGTGTCAAAGCCTGAGCAGTATGAGAAGGGTATCCATGCAGTGGGAACTGGAGAGCAGTGAAGCTGGCATCAGATGTAAGAAGTTGTTTAGGGTAAGGAGGGCACCAGTCCTGAGGGACAAATGGTAGTGTCACTGAATTCAGAGCCTGAAAAGGGTATGTGCAGGCATCCACCATGTGAGTAGCTTGTCACAGTAGCAATGAAGGCATTCACAACGGAGAGTGACCTGGTACATTATGGAGAATGACCAGAGCCTAAGCTGGGTGAGGAGAGTGTGAGGGTGTGAGGCAATGGCAGAAAGAGGGGACCAAATCAAATATATTTGAAGGTAACAAGAGTCAAAATTTTCAGCTATATAAGGAAGTTATAAATATGAAAAGGGAGACAACTAGAATGAACTCAGTGGAATTGGATTGGAAGCAGAGATTCTGATATGAATTGACAGTTTTTCAATATGTATAGATATATCTATATCTATATATATATATATATTTTAATGTAAACATATGTATGTGTGTATAAATCTATACACACGTATTTCTTAGCTCTCATTTGGAATATTGACATCCCAACAGCAATTAGCACATCTAGCACCCAGATCTTGAATTTCTAAATGTCATTCTCCACTAAAAAGAACCAAGTCTCCTCAGAGAGATGGCTGATTTCAGGGCTAAGACAGGGGAAGCACAGAAGAGTCTGAAATATCTTTTTGTGCCAGAAAAATAAGGAAATGCTCAAGAGTGATCAGGTCCACGTCAAAGGGACACAGAAGCTAGCTTAATGATCAAATCTGGGATATTTTGAGCACCAAAATATAGTAATGGATTATAATTAATTGAATAAAATAAGTATCCACAAATTCATACTAATAAAAAATGAATAAACTGAAAGTTTAATGAGGAAGCAACTCCCCACAAAATAACAGAAAAAGAGCAACTTTAGAGAAATTTAGCACATACTTTCTTAATCAAATGATTAAGGTTAATATCATCAGTACTGGTACAAGTCAAATTAGGGTACAACCTTAACACAAGAGAACATAGTATCACTTCTGTGACATTCCTGTCAAAGATGTATAACCTGAATCTAATAATGAGAAAACAAACCTAACTTGAGGGACATTCTCACATTCTACAAAATAACTGGTACAGGTTCTTCAAAGGTAGTAAAGCCACAAATGTCAAAGACTGAACAATTGTTTGCATTGAAGGAAACATAACTAAAGTAACACATTTATTCTAAACTAGATCTTATTGCTAAACAGGACGTTATTAGAACTGGAGAAACCTGAATGGGATCTGAGAATTAGATGGTAGCATATATCCATGTTATTTCCTAATTTTGCTGGTTGCATTTTAGTTATTAGATATTAGAAAATATGTAAACACTAAAATATGTGGGTGGATAAAAGTTTCTGATACTGTCCTCGCAAATTTTAAGTTTGAGACGGTTTCAAAATAAAGTGATGAGACTGTCAACTTCAACTTTCTACCACGTTAACCTTTAAAAAAAAAAATTGTTTTGCCAATCTGATAGGCTCCCCCAAAAGGAAACACATTTTAAAAGACTTCATGGCACTAATTCCCTTACTATTGTTTATCTCTCTCTCCACTAGAAAGGTAGTAGCGATCTTTGTTTACTCACTAATGTTCCCCAAGTGCCTAGAAAGACAATAGAAATCTGATGACTATGTGGATGAATGCCACAGAATGCTCAAGAAATGGTAGATTATCAGCTTTATTAGTCCATTACTGGAATGTAAACTGCACGGGGGCAGGAAATTTTGTGCTTTTATGCACTGGTATATTTGCAGAACCTAGAACAATTCCTGCACACAGAAGACTTCAAAATATTTGTTGAACATTCTTGTCGCGTGCCAGGCACAATACCGGTTTTAAACCGCCCATACCAGCCCCAAGGTAAATGGTATTGTGTTATTATCTGGGAGTTCCAAACTGCCTCGGGCTGCCCAGTCGGGATCCCCCATTGCTCACCTTGGCTACAGGCTGCTGCCTTTCCTCAAGATCCCAATGGGATCTCGTCGCCTCAGCGGCCCCGACCACCTTGCTCGGAATCAGCCTCCTCTTTCTGCCCTTCTTGAGGGTGCTCCCGCTCCTTTTCCTCTCTGGCTCCATGAACCTGTTGAGAAAGATCGCTTTTTAGCGCTGTGAGAAAACCCCGACGCCCTGATGGCCCGGGCTGTCTCCAGAGTGGGGAGGAGCAAGGGCTTCGACAGCCTACCTACCACCCTTCTCAGGTCCTCTCAAATCAGTTTACAGAGCGCTCCCCGCCCACCGTAGAAAGCGAGGGCACCAACCGTCTTCCCTGTTACTCCACGCAGAAAACGACTCAGCATCAAGCCAAACGGCTTTACTGCCGACGCTGGAGGCCGAATTCGAAACGGTTCCCCAACGGCGCAAACGCGCCTCCGTCAGTTAGGAAGAGGGAAGGGAGCGCTTTGTAACTGCTTCTCTGCCAAAAACCACTCCCCAAACCCCGTATCCCCGAAGACGCCGAAAGAAGCCGGGAGAGAGTAAAGATGACCGCCGCCTCTGCCTCAGCCACAGGCAGAGAAGCCGCCGCAGCAGCCTCCCCAACAGCGCGGGGCGTTTGAATGGGCCGGAAGTGGGGGTACAGAGACTTCCGGCAGTTGGGCTGAGGCTAGAAAGGAACGTCAGGGATGGCGACCAAGAGACTCGCACGGTATGCAAGGCGGTTCTGGGCGGTGGCGGGGGATCGCTCCTGATCCGGTGCTGGCGTCCGCGTCAGTGTCCGCGGTGTTCAGCTTCCATTTTCTGCAGTTAGGGCGTGCACTGGCCAGCCTGAACTGGAAGGTCACTCTTCTGGGACTTCAGTCTGGAGCCTCAGTCAGCTCTTTGTTGGAGCGTGAAGGACCAGGGAGGGCTGTCTACTCTGTGCCCCTCAGCCAGTGTCTGCCTATTCTAGGTCTCCGGGAACATTAAGAACGGCCCTAGGGGACCATTTGGAGGTCACCGGCAGCTATCAAGATTACTCCACCTATCAAGCTGTTCACCCTACCACTTACTAGTGATCTGTTTAATTCACAGTGTGAATCATGGCCTCTTTCCTGATTCTTGGACACGCTTTTCACATTTCTAATTAATAGAAACAGTGGAATGCATTCGTGAAAGCATGGGTTTCACAGTTGGATCATCCTGGTTTCACATAGTAAATACGTGTTTTCTGGCAAATTGCCGAATTTGATTTCTCACCCATTAAATGTAGGTAGCAGAAAGGACCGTTTTGTACAGTTGTTGAGGATGAAATGAGATCACCATCTTGATTCAGTGCGTAATATGTCCGTAAAGAATCTGCCTGTAGTTCAGAAGACCGGGGTTTGATCCCTGGATTGGGAAGATCCCCTGGAAAAGGAAATGGCACCCCACTCCAGTATTCTTGCCTGGAGAATTCCTTGGACAGAGGATTCCAAGAATCAGAAGACTGACTAAACTACCACCACCATTATATGGTAAAGAATCAATAGATGTTAGCCATTATTCTCAACTTCCCATCACAGGTCAAACAGGGAAGCTAGAATGAGCGGTGTCTGCCTGGTCTACCTAGCAAAGTATTGAATAGTTTTGTCTCAGGACACTTAAGATGTCAGTAAGCTAAAGACCTCAGTAAGCATATAAGCAGATATTCGCTGGAGAAAGACAACCAGACATGACTTTCTCAATATTAAAGAAGCCATTTTGTGGTCTGAGGCTGGCCACAGTGATCCTTTAAAAATTTTTTTTTTTATTTTGTTTTTGGCTGCCCTGGGTCTTTGTTGCTGTGCGCAGGCTTTTCTCTAGTTGCAGCAAGCAGAGGCTACTCTCTAGCTGTGGTCTGCAGGTTTCTCATTGAGATGGCTACTCTTTGTTTCAGAGCACAGGCTCTAGGGTGCACTGGCTTTGGTAGTTGGGGAGGGCGAGCTCAGTAGTTGTGCTCCATGGGCTTAGTTGCCCCTCAACGTGTGGAGTCATCCTGGAGCAGGGATTGAGCCCATGTCCCCTGCATTGGCAAGTGGATTCCTAACCACTGGACTGCCAGAGAAGTTCAGAAATTAATGCTATTAAAGAAACAAAGAATGCAGAAACAGCTGTTACCAGGCAAGAGAAGTAACAGTGGCAAAGATAATATCTCAGAAGTAAAGACTTAGTCCTGAGAGTTTCCTAGTGGTCCAGTGGTTAAGGCTCCCAGCTTCCATTGCAGAGGGTACAAGATTGATCCCTGCTCTGGAAACCAATATCCTGCAAGCTGCCAAAAAGAAAAAAAAAATTCCTAGTTCTGTTTCAATGGTAAAAATTAGCCTGAAGCACTCAACCACCCAATCACCTGGAACCCAAGGGGTGATGATGTTGACCTTTTTGACTCTCTTGACTTCAATCAGCTAATGTTTAGAATCTCAACCACCTAAGCCCTTACATGAAACATGCATGTACCCTTAGCTTAAACTTACCCAGTTTTGCAGTTTAGGGGCAACACTGGCGTGGGAAACACCAGGAAAGATCCCTAGTGTTATACTTACTTGCTGCAATTAATAAATCCTTCCTTCTGCTCTTTGCCTTGGTGGTCTTTTGGCTTGACACCTACCAAGAGGCTTCAGGTAACAAGCTATTCCCTTTCTGTGGACTTAGAATATTACCCATAAGGATCCTTTATTATATATTACCTTACACTAGTTTTCCATGAATATCTAGTTTACTTACCCAGATATTTTAAACTCCTAGAAGACTGGACCTGCCCTCTCTCCTCTCCACTGTGCTCTTCACATAGCAAAGGCTGGAAAAAAACAGAAGCAAAATTAACTTAGGTTTTCAATGCATCTTTACAACCACTTGAGTTCCTCATTATTACTATAAAATAATAGGAGCACAGAGAAACAGTCTGTTTGCAAATATGCACTTTGAAGCCCATGCAGGGAGAATGACTTGTTAAGTCGCTTAGTCATGTCTGACTCTTTGTGACCACATGGACTGCAGTATGCCAGGCTTTTCTGTCTTTTACTGTCTCCTAAAGTTTGCTCAAACTCTTGTCCATTAAGTCGATGATGCCATCCAACCATCTCATCTTCTGTTGCCCCCTTCTCCTCCTACCCTCAATCTTTCCCAGCATCAGGATCTTTTCCAATGAGTCAGCTCTTCACATCAGGTGGCCAAAGTATTGGAGCTTCAGCTCCAGCATCAGTCCTTCCAGTTGAATATTCGGGGTTGATTTCCTTTAGGATTGACTGGTTTGATCTTGCTGTCCAAGGACCTCTCAAGAGTCTTCTCCAGCACCAGAATTTGAAAGCATCAGTTCATCAGCATTCAGCCTTCTCTGTGGTCCAACTCTCACATACGTACTTGACTACTGGAAAAACCATAGTTTTGACTAGACGGACCTTTGTCGGTAAAGTAATGTCTCTGCTTTTTAATATGCTGTCTAGGTTGGCCATAGCTTTTCTTCCAAGGAGCAAGCATTTTTTGATTTCATGGCTGCAGTGATCATCCACAGTGATTTTGGAGCCCAATAAAATAAAGTCTGTCACTTTTCCATTGTTTCCCCATCTATTTGTCACGAAGTGATGGGACCAGATGCCATCATCTTCGTTGTTTGAATGTTGAGCTTTGAGCCAGTTTTTTGATTTTCTTCTTTCATGTTCATCAAGAGGCTCTTTAGTTCCTCTTCACTTTCTGCCATAAGGGTGGTGTTATCTGCATATCTGAGGTTATTGATATTTCTCCCATCAGTCTTGATTCCCCCTTGAGCTTCATCCATGTCAGCATTTCTCATGATGTACTCTTCATATAAGTTAAATAAGCAGGGTGACAATATACAGCATTGACTTACTCCTTTCCCAATTGGGAACCAGTCTGTTGTTCCATGTCCAGTTCTAACTGTTGCTTCTTGACCTGCATACAGGTTTCTCAGGAGGCAGGTAAGGTGGCCTGATATTCCCATCTCTTGAAGAATTTTTGACAGTTTGTTGTGATCTACAGTCAAAGGCTTTAATGTAGTCATTGAAGCAGAAGTAGATACTTTTCTGGAATTCCCTTTTTCTATGATTCAACAGATGTTGGCAATTTGATCTCTGGTTCCTCTGCCTTTTTTAAATCAAACTTGTACATCCGGAAATTTTGAGATCACGTACTGTTTGAAGCCTAGCTTGAAGAATTTTGAGCATTACCTTGCTAGCATGTGAAATGAGTGCAGTAGTTTGTGCAGTAGTTTGAACATTCTTTGGTAGAATGACTGCTAAAGTCAGAAGAGTGCAAAGAACCAAAGTCTTTTGCCCTCAAAGTCTAGTTCAGTTTCCTCTCAATCACAATACATTAGTATATTAATGAGGGTTATACCATCAGTTTGTTAACTTATGTAAACAGGAATATGAATGATTTTGTTGAACATACCTGGATTGTTTTACATTTTTAGGCAGCTTGGATTAATTAGGAGAAAATCAATTCCACCAGCAAATGGAAACCTAGGAAGAAGCAAATCTAGTAAGTAATGTGCCTCATTTCTTTACATTCTGTAGTCTTGCACTTTTAACACTGGTAAAGGACTCTCTGATCTTTTGCAGAGCAGTTGTTTGACTACTTAATCATCATTGATTTTGAGTCAACATGTTGGAATGATGGGAAACGCCACCGGAGTCAGGAAATAAGTAAGTCTGCACTTGACTGCCAATGGCCAAAGATCCCCTGGAGAAGGGCACAGCAACCCACTCTAGTATTCTTGCCTGGAGAATCCCATGGACAGAGGGGCCTGGTGGGCTGCAGTCCATAGCGTTGTTGGACATGACTGAAGCAACTTAGCACACAGCACACACAATGCTAAATAAGAAAACAAAATGATCTGTGGATTGGTAATTTACTATGAAATCTGATGACAAAAAAGACCCACAAACCTAATACTTAAGTGTGTCATCATATAAAATAATTGTTTCAAAATCTCAAATACATAGAAATTGATGAAAAAAATACCTTTGCAAAAAGAACTATGTTTCAACTTTCATATGGTCTTCTAATTATGGAAATACATTCAAGAGTTTTAAATAGGTATACATGTAACTTTAATAGTTTGATTTATTCTTTGGCATAATTTTATATAACCATTACATTACACTGCTTTGGTCATTTTAATGTGCTGTCACTAAAACAATGATTATTTAATAATACTGTGTGAAGGTAATATCAATATATACTTAATTTAAAGTGATTGCAGCATTAGTTTAACAATTATGTATTCAACTGTCGTTTGATGATTCTTTCATGTAGTTGAATTTCCAGCTGTATTACTGAACACATCAACTGGAGAGATTGAATCTGAGTTCCATGCTTATGTTCAGCCTCAGGAACATCCAATTCTTTCTGAATTTTGCATGGAACTGACAGGCATAAAGCAGGTATGCCCTCTCTTTTTCCCACTTCTCATCCTCCCATTCCAACAAAAAACAAGCAGGAAAGATGTAAATATTAAAACTCAGAAAGAAAATAAAAGCTATATGCCATGTGGAATTAGATTCATTCACTGTTAGAAATACTGTCCCCTCCAGAAGCCCATTGGAATCTTTAAAAATCAGAAAAAACTGGACTTCCACAGTGGTCCAATGATTATGACTCTGTACTCCCACTGCAGAGGTCGTGGGTTTGATCCCTGGTTGAGAAATTAAGATTCCCCCATGGTACAGCCAAAAAAAAAAAATTGGAAAGAATAGTGTTATAAAAATGTGTATCAAATATATTTTATGAAAATTAAGTGATATCAGATTTCTGCCTATCAGGATATCTTTATTGTATTTCTGTGTGATTTTAGATTAGTCAATGTAATTTTTCTTATCTTGCAGAATTCTAATTGTTGTATTATCTCTCTCCTATGTGTTTTAACATCTTTTCACTAGATAAACTGCCAGCTAAAACCTCTTCTTCCTAAAAACTATCCTCCTCATAGTGCCTAATTATGTGTGCAATAATTATGGAATTCAGTTATTGAATTCAGATTATATGACTTTATTTAGGCTCAAGTTGATGAAGGAGTCCCTCTGAAGATTTGTTTATCTCAGTTCTGTAAATGGATTCAGAAGATTCAGCAACAGAAGAAAATTATTTTTGCTACTACAGTGTCAGATATTTCCACTTCTGAAGTAAAATTATGTGCGTTTGTTACTTGGTCAGGTAAAAAAAATAACTTATATTTAGCAATCATTAATGAGTAGCATTGCCACTAGGTAATTCTTTATCTCTAGTAAGAATTACACTTGTTACCTTCCTGGCCACAAAAAGAAATCTTAAATGTCTAGCATGACGTTAACCAACAAAAGTAAACTTATTCATATTTAAAAATTTTTAAACACCTTTAAAAGTTAAGCTCTAAATTTTAAGAATCTTTCTAGATTTCTCTGTTCTCCTGAATCTGGGCAAAGACAGGTGAAAGATTTTTTATCATGGTATTTCTACAACTTTGATAAAAAGAATCCATATTCACCTTGCAATCTTTGCTTTTATACTTTCACGCTTCTAATGTAGACATCAAGGGAAAAAATGGGCCATTTAAAGTACATCTTTTATATGCCCTGATAGAGCATTGCCATTAATAGTCATTGTTAACAGTGCTCTGTCATTGACAGCATAGCATTGATAATTGTGTATGGGTCTGTATGATCAGGCCATTCAAGATGGCTGTTCTTTTGTTCTCTGTATACCCCTGTTTGACCTATACCCTACTCATATGACTGACCTCCCCTCTTGATATATACTTGCCCTTAGCCCCAGCTAGTGATTGTTCTAATCTTTAGATCTTTAGACCAGAATCTTTATCTCCACCATGATAGCTTATCAAAGGGACATGAGGGCTTTCTCCTCAGCTGGTTTCCCTGGTAACTGATGAACCAACTGATATCAATTCCCTCTATAACTGGTAAAACCTTGCCGAAGACTGCTGCCATCATGTCCTGCCCACCATCTGCTTCACATGATGGAGTATGCTCCAAGACCATGCTTCAGACATGTACAATCCCCCTGTTCATTAAACCCTTGATGTCTCTGTCACTGACTCTGGGCTCTTTCTTTGGTCTTAAGGTTGGGCAAGTATAGTACTTGCATGGCTGTGGGGTATAGCCCAACAGGGTCCCTGTAAGATGTTTGGTTTCTCAGTTACATTAATATTTTCTAGAATGTTGAAAGCAGATAATCTTTTCCATCTAAGCCTTGTGATGTGACACCTTACTCTTCTTTCTGAAATGTCAATGTGTTTTACTGGGCTTTTAAGAAATCATTTTGAAACTTAGTTACTGACCTAATTTCTTACTAGTAAGTTATGAGTAATTTTTAAATATTAGGGCAAAAAAATCTTACTCTTCTATTATGTGTTGCATAGTATATAATATATACCATATGTTGTATATGCTATATATAAAATATAGTATAGTGTGTGTTGTTATATATTATTCTAAGTTCTGTTTTATGTCGACTTTCAGCATTTTGTTTATAAATAATAGCGTAAGTAAAAACCATTAGCATCATTGACTTTGTTCTAATATTCTTGATGCAGATTGGGACTTGGGGGTTTGCCTGGAGTATGAATGTAAAAGAAAACAACTGTTAAAACCTGTGTTCCTTAATTCTTGGATTGATCTCAGAGTAACTTACAAGGTAAGGGGGCATGTTCACTTTCCTTCTGTTGAAAAGTTATTAAACTTTATCCCACACATAGGCTTCCCTGATAGCTCAGTTGGTGAAGAATCCACCTGCAATTCAGGGGATCCCGGTTTGATTCCTGGATCAGAAAGATCTGCTGGAAAAAGGATAGGCTACCCACTCCAGTATTCTTGGGCATCTCTTGTGGTTCAGCTGGTAATGCAGGAGACCTAGCTTTAATCCCTGGGTTGGGAAGATCCCCTGGAGAAGGGAAAGGCTACCTACTCCAGTATTCTGGCCTGGAGAATTCCAAGAACTGTATAGTCCATGGGGCTGTAAAGAGTCAGACACGACTGAGCGACTTTCACTTCACACATGGGTATGGGTTTCTACAAACAAAATATTTTGTTTTGAAGCCTCCATATAAATACTTAAAATATATAAAAACAACACAAAAATAAGCACATTTCAAATCTAATAGAATAAAAATCATGAGAAATAAATGGCTAACTGTATAGCCTCTCACATAGTAATTATTTTTTAAAATATATTGTCTTTCATTTGACTAGATTTTCTATAGAAGAAAACCAAAAGGACTCAGTGGTGCCCTGCAAGAAGTGGGAATGCAATTCTTGGGGCGAGAACATTTTGGTTAGTATATCTTGAGATTAATTTTATTATGTAAGTCATTTTATTTTTATACAGTCTTTCATTTGCATCTCATTTTTCAATGATGTCATTAACAAAGAATATCCTCAGCCTGGAAAAAGCCCTAGTCTATACATTCAGATTATTTCCAAGATTTTCAAATTACCACTTCCTTAAAATATTGTAAAGTTTTATATAAGACTGTTATCTAGTGGATTTCTAGTTTCTTAAAAAAAAAAATGAAAAGAATTAGCCATATCAAATGGAGACTGTAAACAAATGCCCAAATAATAGAGTAGACTAGTGAAAAAACTGAACAAGATGATTAGATTATGCATAAAACATGATCCCTACAGAATGTTGGTCATATTTTTTATATATATTTTAGTTTTATTCAATTATAGTTGATTGACAATGTTGTGTTCATTTCAGGTGTACAGTAAAATGATTCTTACATACATATACATGTATTCTTTGTTAGATTCTTTTCTCATTTGGGTTATCATAGAATATTGATTAGAATTTCTTGTGCTATACAGTAGGTCCTTGTTGGTTATCTATCTTATATATGGTAATGTGTGCATGTTCATCCCAAGCTTTTGACTTATACCTCACCCCTTTTTCCCCTCATATCTGAAAGTCTGTTTTTGTTTTGTAAATAAGTTCATTTATATCTTTTTTAAAAATCAGATTCCATGTATGAGTGATATCATATTTGTCTTTCTGTCTGACATACTTCATGTAGTATGATAATCTTTAGGTCAGTCCATGTGACTACAAATGGCATTATTTCATTCCTTTTTATGGATGAGTAATGTTCAATTGTATATATGTGCCACATCTTCTATATCCATTCCTCTATTGAACATTTAAATTGCTTCCATGTCTTGGCTGTTATAAACAGTGGTGCAGTGAACATTAGGGTGCATATATCTTCAGATTATGGTCTTCCCTGAATATATGCCCAGGAGTGGGATTGCTGGATCATAATGGTAGTTCTATTTTTAGTTTTTTTAAGGTATCTGCATACTGTTCTGTAGTGGTTGTACCAATTTACATTCCTACTGACAAGGTAGAAGGGCTCCCTTTTCTCCACAGCCTTTCCAGCATTTATTGTTTGGAGACTTTTTGATGATGGCAATTCTGACTGGCGTGAGATGATACCTCATTGTAGCTTTAATTTGCAATTTTCTGATAATAAGTGATGTTGAATATCTTTTCATGTGCTTTTGGCCATCTGGTGTGTCTTTGGAGAAATGTTTGTTTGGATCTTCTGTCCATTTTTCAATTGGGTGATTTGGTTTTTTGGCATAGAGCTGCATGAGTTATTTATTTTGTTTGTTTATTTTGAAGATTAATCTCTTGCTTGTTGCTTCATTTGCACATATTTTCTCTGATTCTGTGAGTTGTCTTTTCATTTTGTTTATTGGTTTCTTTGCTATGCAAAACATTTAAATTTAATTAGGTCCCAATTGTTTATTTTTATTTTCATTTTCATTACTCTAGCAGGTAGATCAAAATAAAAACTGCTGTGATTTATGTCAGAGAATGTTCTGCCTGCATATCCCTCTAAGAGTTTTATGGTGTCTGGGTTTACATTTAGGTCTTTGATCCATTTTGAGTTTATTTTTTGTGTATATTGTTAAAGAGTATTCTAATTTTGCTCTTTTACATGTAGCTGTCCAGTTTTCTCAGCATCATTTATTGAAGAGACTGTTTTTTTCTCCATTGTATATTCTTGCATCCTCTATCATAGATTAATTGACCATGGATATATGAATTTATCTCTAGGTTTTCTATCTTGTTCCATTGATCTATATATCTGTTTTTGTGCCAGTTTAATACTATTTTGATTACTATAGCTTTGTAGTATAGTCTGAAGTCAGGAAGCCTGTTTCCCCTAGCTCGGTTTTTTTTTTTTTTTTTTTTTGGTCAAGATTGCTTTGGTGATTTGGGGTCTTTTGTGTTTTCCTACAAATTGTAACTTTTTTTTTGTTCTAATTCTGTGGAAAATGCCACTGATAATTTGGTAGGAATTGCATTGAGTTTGTATATTGCTTTGGATAATATGGTCACTTCACAATATTGGTGCTTCCAGTCCAAGAACACAGTATATCTTTCCATCTGTTTGTGTTATCTTTGATTTCTTTCAGCAGTATCATAAGATATGCTGTATTTCATATAACACTGTGAAGTGTTCTGAGTATAGGTCTTTTGTCTCCTGAGGTAGGTTTATTCCTAGGTATTTTATTCTTTTTGATGCAGTGGTGAATGAGGTTGTTTCTTTAATTTCTCTTTATGCTCTTTCATTGTTAGTGTATAAGAATGCAAGATTTCTGTGTGTTGATTTTGTATCTTGAAATTTTACCAGATTTGTTGATGAACTCTAGTAGTCTTCTGGTAGCATCTTTAGGATTTTCTATGACTAGTATCATGTCATCAGCAGCCAGTATCAGTTTTACTTCTTCTTTTCCAATTTGGATTCCTTTTATTTGGTTTTTTTCTTTTCTGATTGTGATGGCTAGGACTTCTAAAACTATGTTGAATAAAAATGGTGAGAGTGGACATTCCTGCCTTGTTCCTGATCTTAGAGGGAATGCTTTCAGCTTTTCACCATAGAGAATGATGTTAGCTGTGGGTTTGTGATATATGGCCTTTATTATTTTAGGGTAAGTTCTCTCTATTCCCACTTCCTTCAGAGCTTTTATCATAAATGGGTGTTGAATTTTTGTCAAAATCTTTTTCTGCATCTATTAAGATAATCATGTGGTTTTATTTTTTAGTCTTTTTATTTTAGAGCATAGTTGATTAATAATGTTATTAGTTTCAGGTATACAGCAAAGTGATTCAGCTCTACATATACATGTATCTGTTCTTTTTCAAGAAGGCAATGGCACCCCACTCCAGTACTCTTGCCTGGAAAATCCCATAGGCGGAGGAGCCTGGTAGGCTGCAGTCCGTGGGGTCGCTAAGAGTCGGACACGACTGAACGACTTCCCTTTCACTTTTCACTTTAACGCATTGGAGGAGGAAATGGCAACCCACTCCAGTGTTCTTGCCTGGAGAATCCCAGGGACGGGGGAGCCTGGTGGGCTGCCATCTATGAGGTCACACAGAGTCTGACACGACTGAAGTGATTAGCAGCAGCATACTGGGTCTTAGCTGTGGCACATGGGATATTTGGTCTTTGTCGCAGCATGCAGAATCTTTAGTTACCAGCATGTGGAATGTAGTTCCCTAACCAGGGATCCCAGCCCCCTGCAGAGTGTTAGCCACTGGACTACCAAGGAAGTCCCCATCCATTTTATTTTTGTTTTAATTTTTGTTGTTTGTTTTTTTTTAACTTTTTATTTTGTATTGGAGTATAGCCAGTTAACAAACTATGTTATGATAGTTTCAGGTGAATAGTGAAGAGACTCAGCCATACATGTAAATGTATCCATTCTCCCCAAACTCCCCTTCCATCCAGGCTTCCATATAACACTGAGCAGCGTTCCATGTGCTACACAGTAGGTCTGTGTTGGTTATCCATTTTAAATATAGCAGAATGTGTATGTCAATCCCAAACTCCTAACTATCCCTCCCCCATCATTCCACCTGTTACCATAAGTTCTTTCTCTAAGTCTCTGAGTCTGTTACTATTTTGTAAATAAGTTCATTTGTATATATAGGTAGATAGGTAGATTGTACATGTAAGTGATACAGGATATTTCTTTGTCTAACTTACTTCAGTCAGTGTATCTAAGTCCATCCATGTTGTGGCAAAGGCCTTATTTCATTCTTTTTAATGGCTGGGTAATATTCCTTTGGGCTTCCCTGATGCCTCAGTGGTAAAAAATCTGCCTGCAATGTAGATATGAGTTTGATCTCTGTGTTGGGAAGATTCCCTGGAGAAGCAAATGACAACCCACTCCAATACTCTTGCCTGGGAAATCCCTGGTGAGCCACAGCCCGGAAGAGTCAGACATGACTTAGTGACTATAACTACCACAAATAATATTCCGTTGTATATATGTACCACATCTTCTTTATTCATTGTTCTGTCAATGGGCATTTAGATTGTTTCAGTGTCTTGGCTATTATAAACAGCACTGCAGTGAGCATTGGGGTGCATGTATCCTTTCGGACCATGTTTTTCTCCAGATACATGCTCAGGAGTAGGGTTTCAGGATCATATGGTCGCTGTGTTTTTAGTTTCTTTAGGAACTCACTTATGTTTTCCATAGTGGCTGTACCAGTTTACATTCCCACCAACAATGTAGGAGGGTTTCCTCTTCACACCCTCTCCAGCATTTACTGTTTGTGAATTTTTTGATGATAGCCATTCTGACTGGTGTGAGGTGAGGGATCTCTAGTTTTAATTTGCGTTTCTCTGATAATTTGCGTTTCTCTGATAATTAGTGATGTTGAATATCTTTTATGTGCCTCTCGGCCATCTGTATGTCTTCTTTGGAGAAATGTCTGTTTAGGTCTTCTGCCCATTTTTTGATTGGGTTGTTTATTTTGATGATATTTAGCTGCATGAACTGTTTGTAAATTTTGGAGACTAATACCTTGTCTGTCATATCATCTGCAAATATTTTCTCCCATTCTGTGAGTTGTCTTTTCATTTTGTTTATGGTTTCCTTTGCTGTGCAAAAGCTTTTGAATTTAATTAGATCCCATTTATTTCTTTTGTTTTTATTTCCATTACTCAGAAACAGATCAAAAAAGATATTGCTGTGATTTATGTCAAAGAGTGTTCTGTGTTTTTCTCTAAGAATTTTATAGTGCCCAGTCTCACATCTATGTCTTTAACTCATTTTGAGCTTATTTTTATGTATGGTGTTAAAGAATGATACCTAGAGACAAAAAGAAAGCACAGTGATCTAAAACCTATGGGCTGGAGCCAAAGAAGTTCTAAGGGAAGTTTGTAGCAATACAGTCTTACTTCAAGAAACAAGAAAGTCTCAAACAACCTATTCCTACACCTAAAGCAATTAGAGAAAGAAGAACAAACAAAACCTAAAGTTAGTAGATGGAAATAAACCATAAAGATCAGACAGAAATAAATGAAATAGAAACAAAGAAAGCAATAGCAAAAATCAGTGAACCTAAAAGCTGGTTCTTTGAAAAGATAAAATTGAGAAACCTTTAGCCTGACTCATCCAGAAAAAAAAGGGAGAGGACTCAAATCAACAAAATTAGAAATGAAAAAAGAATTACAGCTGACATCACAGAAGTACAAAGGATCATAAGAGACTACTACCAGCCACTCTGTGGCAATAAAATGGACATCCTGGAAGAAATGAACAAATTCCTAGAAAGATACAGTCTCCCAAGGCCAAACCAGGAAGAAACAGAAAATAATTATGAACAGACCAATCCCAGTACTGAAATCAAAACTGATTAAAAAACTCCTAACAAACAAAAGTTCAGGACCAGATGACTGAATGTGGGAAATCTTTCATTGGTGAGGCTGCCACACCTTTCCACAAGACCATTTTATATGATGAAATTTAGTAGATGATCATAAAACCAACTGCATGTTCCAATTTCTGCTTAAGTGGTAGTTTACTTCTTTACATAGGTACCACTAAATTCAGTCTTTGATATCTGTTTCCTCAGGGTTGGATGATTCTCGGAATACTGCCCTTCTTGCTTGGAAAATGATCAGGGATGGTTGCTTAATGAAGATTACAAGGTCTTTGAACAAGGTTAGTGGTGTCTTGCCTCTTTATTCCGTTATTTCAAACTCCAGAAGTAATTATAGGCTAACTGAAATGTAGATGTTATGTATGCTGTCATTTATAGATCAATCGGTGCTGACGTTTTTCTTTTTTGTCATATTATATAATACTAAAGAAATTATGAATGCAGGGTTTCTAAAATTGTTGGTTTTATCTGTGGAATCTTAGGTTTCCACTAAGAGGAATCCTAACATTTTCACCAGAAATTTGAATATGGATCAAGTTGAAGAAACATCAACCTGTACCAATAACACTCATGATCCCAGCATATATGGTGGGGAGCCTAAAAATTCAATAAAATCTTACAAGAAAATTCAAATGAAGTCAGTTGGTGTGAATTCTCCTATAAAGGTACAGCAGGATCAGTTACAACAAAAGGACAGCATAAAAGCAGGTCTTTGCAATGTCAGAAGCTGTTTATCTCTCTCTAATGCTACTAAGTCCTGGACTTCTCTGGGGCAGTTGCAGTCTTCCAGCCGGAATACACCTATGCAGAAGCAAATAAACCAACATCTTGGAGTTAATACCAATTCTAAGTCTTTAGCAGTTGGTTCAGAACTGGTACCTGTTTCAACTACCATTTCATCTTTTAATAATGTTTCTGATATGGAAGTGAGTTCTGCTCTTGACTGTTTACCTATGTTGGCTGATTGGGAGGATGTAGCTTTACTGCCAGCATCTCAGCCCGAGCAAAATATATTTTGTATACCTCTCGTTAGTGACTCAAATGTAGACACTTCACTTAATTCTGGAGAAAGAGTAATGGTTTTAGAAGAATCTGAAATGTTAAGTCATGAAAACTTTGGAGGCACAGAAGAAACTCCTCAAAAATCTGTTACCTCTAAGTCTATTGTATATAAGAGTCCCCATACTACTATTTATAATATAAAGGAAGCCAAAGATCCAGGTTCAGATACTTTTGGCTTTAAATTACCTGAACGTAAATCAAGTAATTTCAACAGTGTTAATTCCAATGTGTCTCATCCTTTAGTTTTGGGGAAACATCGTCTTTGTTTAGATGATAGTAAAAGGAATCCATCCAGTCCTCCACTTTTCCCACCAGCAAAAAAACAGACTTTCACTATTCATGAAGAAAAGCCTGCATCATCTAATGACTCCCCAGGAGCAATTTCTTCCTGGAAGATTCTCCCTTCTGTCTTAACTTCTACAGTTAATCTGCAAGAGCCTTGGAAGAGTGGAAAAATAACACCTCCTTTATGCAAGTGTGGCCGAAGATCTAAGAGACTTACTGTTTCTAATAATGGACCAAACCATGGAAAAGTCTTCTATTGTTGTCCTGTTGGGAAGTACCAAGAAAAGAGAAAATGTTGTGGTTATTTCAAGTGGGAACAAACACTTCAAAAGGAAAGAGCGAACAGTATAGTTCTATCTGATTCCCCAGGAGGACTCACTTTTAGTTCTCTAGAAACAAACCTTATTTGTGACAGAAATGTAAATTTCTCTACTAAAAATTCATTGAGACTCAGACCTTCAATGAGAAATTGACCTTTTTTATGTCTAAACTAGTGCAGTAAAGAGAAAAAAGTGTGTATAAGGCTACATGTTGTGAGGACTTTGCATATCTGAGCTCTGTAAGCTACTCTGGGGCTATTCAGCACATTCACACACACGCACACTGAAAATAGAAAAAAATAATATCACAGCCTTCTAATTTCATTCACCAGTTATCTAATTTGTCTTCTCTCCATGTATGAATCCTGATTGTCCCCTGAATTTCCACACATGAGTATGCTGATAATGTCTTACACTATTTTATTTATATTTCATATATTAACTGTTACCAAACTTATCACACTTTTTTGAAGAACCACAAATTAAATACTTGGTAAACTGTATTTATTAGATTAAATATAGTAGCAATATTAATACATGATATCCTATTTCTTTATATTGAATTATAATTGTCATACAATATTATATCAATTTCAGGTGTACAATATATGATATCCTTTTACACTTAGACCTTGAAACGAATTTTAAATTATTTTTAAATTATGTGAATAACAGTGTGACCAATAAAAATTCCCTACACTATTTTCAGGTAGATACTTGTACTTTGAGAATTATGATAATCTATTATTTAAGACTTTTCTAAAAACTTTATAACTTGTTTCATTTTATTTCACCCCTTAAAAATTGGTTCTGATTTATAGTCAGTGTATCGGTAGAATTACTCAACTAAGATCTGAAATTCAATAGGTCAGAGATTTAGTTCAGAAATTGCTTCTACACTATGTGTTTAAAAATTCCTCAACAACTGGTGGTATTCTTTTTATATTACCAAATTTTAAAAACATTGACACTGATGCAGAGGAATTTATTGAATGTTTTATTTCAGAATCCAGCCTGTGAGGTTATAACCACAGGATATTTTAAATCAATTAATTCATAAGCATACTATCACATTTTTTACCACCGTTTCATAATCTTTGATTTTACAGAGTCTTATTTTTTAGAGACCATCATAATTACTGGAATAGACTTAAATTGTTTCCCATTCTTTCTTCCTCAGTTCGTTTCTTTTTATCTTCCCACTAATAGTCTTTGGCAGCTCCTGAATAAATTCTACCTGTAGATATCCAAGGGAAGAAAATTAGGCCAGAAGTTTTCATCTTTAGACAAAGTCAATTATGTAACAGTTCTATTATGAACTCTAGTTGAAAGAATCAGGACACCAGTTGGGAGGTTTTTTTGATAACAGCCAAAAAAGGGAGAATGGATATTGTTGAGGATATTTTTTGTGATATTTAGTATTTACTATAAGTCCAGTAAGCCAAATGATCCTACAAATTAAGTTAAGAGTTTCATTTTAATCTCAAAGATTCTGTTTCTTATCCATGTCATTAGTTCAGTTTGAAATGTTTGGTATAGCACATTTCAAGAGAATGTTCATTAAAATGGAAAAAATAAACAGCTAAAAATTTCTAGAATACTAAGCAAATATTGTTCTTAGAGTACCTACCTTTCTGGGATATTTGTAAGGTGCTGTATTTCTTTTTACATGCTCCTGAATCTCCTTTTTTAGTTGTTCTTGATCATGTGACTTGTAATCAGGATTCAGAACAATAAAAGCCTTTACTACCTAAAATAAATATTTGAATGATGAGTTCTATATTTTTATGTTTCAATGTATCTTTCTCTTAACTTGAGAATCTAAATAAATACCTCATGTGGTGAGCCAAATGTTTATTAGAGTCTGATCTCAGCTTTATGCTCTTAAGCCAGCCAGCTGACTCCCACACCTAGATTTTGTATCTAATGTGTGCCTGTGTGCTCAGTTACTCAGTTGTCTCCAACTCTGTGACCCCATGGACTGTTGCCTGCCAGGCTCCTCTGTCCATGGAATTTTCCAGACAAGAATACTGGAGCAGATTGCCATTTCCTACTCCAGGGGATCTTAATACAACAGAGCTTCTGGAAGCCCTACTTTGATTTTGATCTATACTTGAACTGTCTCATCTCACTACATCTTAAACTACTTTCTGATGTGTTTCTGATCATCTCTGCTCTTGACTTCTTGCCTCATCTGTTATCCCCTTCAAAAATTTTTCTTTTGGAAACTTGGTAGTGCACTAAGCACAGTCTTTTATAAAACAACCCATCCTGATCTAGTCTAGCTTACAGGTCACCACGCTCAGTACGGTCCTAATAAACAGTCTTCTCACTGGGTTTGCCATATCCTTGTTAAAAGAAACAGTTTGCTGAGACTGTCCACTCTTTATTTCATAGACACTTCTGTTGATGCAAGGCAGTTGTGTATGTGTGTCTATGCATGTATATAATTTTATTGTATTCATTGTTTGACATTTCATAAAATTTATTTGTATTTATGCTTGTTCTATTGCTTATCAACATTTTTATGAATTGAAAAATTGCATCCTTGCTATAAGTGAATTGTGCAAAGGCAAGTTATTTTAAGAACTAGTGTTTGTAATTACTGGTTTGCATATTGATGACTCATGCACCTTGGATAAATCTAACTTATCTTTATAGAATTCTTTATAAACCATTACAGAAAATGATAAATTAATAAAGAAAAATCTAACATGGTTAAAAGCATGAACTCTGAAGTATACAACCTGGATTTGAGTCACACTTTGCCTATAATCTCAGGCAAGTAAGGACACATCTCTGCCTCAGTTTCCTTCTCTGTGAAAGGAGTTTATGAGGATTAAGTAAATTAACATAGATATAGGGCTTATAACAATACCTGGAACATACATACTAAGTCATTAAAAATATAAGATATCAGTTGTAGTAATTTCTTTTGCACAGAATTTCAGGGAAACTCTGAAGCCCACTTACAGATTTTAGGTTAAAAAAATCTTATACTTCTAGTACTACAACTAATACCTAATATTTTTAATGAGTTAATATGTTCTGAGTATTGTTATAAGCCCTATACCTATATTAACTTATTTAATCCTCACAAACTTTTTTAAAAATAAATTAAAGATCATTTTTAATTTTATTCTCCGGAGAAAACCAGCAAAGTGGTGTGAATTATTCCTATTTTTCCTAAGACATTTATATTTAAAATTGGAACCCTGCTGTACATTACAACTTTATATCCTTCTCTCTTTTTGTAATTTTTTTGTTGAAGTATAGTTGATTAACTGTTTTGTTAGTTTTAGGTGTACAGCAAAGTGATTCAGATATAGATAAGATATAGTTTTTTTCAGATTCTTTTCCCTTATAGATTTATTACAAAATATGGAGTGTAATTCCCCTCACAGAATCCTTTTACAGAGGAGGAAATGATGACTGATGTTAGGGGAGAGACTCATTCCACCTACTGATGGCATTCAGAGCAAAGGGACAAACTTCAATAATCCCTGAATCTTTTCCCTACTTGCATTACTGGAATGTGGAATATTATTGACCATGCCTGGCAAAAAGTACCTGAAGAGTGGCATGGAATCTTTAAACCCAGACTACCATGTGATCAACCCCAACAGAAGTGAGCTTTCAGGACTTCTGCCTTATTTATTATTTCCTGAAGCCTCTACTTACTGACCAACCCAGCTTGCTTCTGGTTACTTAGTTCCTATTTCTGACCTTGTTCCTAGTCCTGATATCTGATGCCAGCCTATCCTCAGCTACACTAGGGGCCATGTTAGTTTCCAGATCTGGGTAACAACTTGAACGTATCTAATTAGCTTCTGACTTCCCTGGTGGCTCAGACGGTAAAGCGTCTGTCTACAATGCGGGAGACCCGGGTTCGATCCCTGGGTGGGGAAGATCTCCTGGAGAAGGAAATAGCAAACCCACTGCAGTATTCTTGCCTGGAAAATCCCATGGACGGAGGAGCCTGGTAGGCTACAGCCCATGGGGTCGCTTCTGGTGTGAACCTGGGTTGTCGGCATTCACACTGTCTTTGCTCCAGTACTCCATGGAGAGGATTCAAATTCTTTATAGAGTGTATATTTTCAGTCTCATTCTGTAGCAGTTCATTCTAATTAGCATATTTCTATCTGACTAGCATATTTAATAATGAGTCTCTAAATTACATAATTAGTGAATGAATCATTTAGGTAATTCTGTTTCAATGAACTACTGTTTAAAAGTATGTGTTAGACTGCCAACAAACTAAGGGAGAGACCTCTCTCAGTTACCTCTCCTCTGATGGGATCTGGACTGCTGACAACAGCTGACTCTGCAACTGCAGGATGTTCAATAAGGGCACTTTCTACCTCAAACGGACCAATTCGGTAACTGGGAAATAAAACATAAGGCAGGAATTTATAAAGGTGAGCAAAAAGTTCACTCCAGACTACTAACAAGCAGTCAACACAGACATATCAACAAATGAAAATTACCCGGAAGATAATATGATATCATCTGCTCTTGAAACAAACCAGAAATATCCGTCCTCATCCATATAGCCTCTGTCCCCAGTGATATAGAAATTGCCTCGTAGAGTTGAAGCTGTTTTTGTTGGATTATCCTGTAAAACAAATAATAATTTTATTTTGAATGTTATTCTTTGATCCAGTTGGATTTTTAAATATTTAAGGAGAAAAAAAAAAGTTTAGTGTTTTTGAGAATTCTTAGAATGAAGAGGAGCTAACATGAGAAATAGAGATGGAAGTCTAGCATTGAGCCAGCCCAAAATCAGAAAGGTAAACTATAACTACAAAGACTAGGCATGCTGGGAATTTTTTTAGATTGGTCACAAAATAAATATTGCAGGAACTCAGAGGAGTAGGCTAAATAAGTCTTTTGCTAATTGGTTAATATCTCAACACTCATAGGAAAAAAGAGAAGTCAATACACAGAGTTAAAGTACCAATACCTAATGAATCAAAGAACGGGGTTTAAGTACCAATACCTAATGAATCAAAGAACGGGGTTTTATTGTGTGTTTGTTATGTATTTGGTTTGGCTTACACAAAAATAGAAAATTGATTCTGTAAATTTGGCAGGAAGCAAAAGGAAGAAGTATTGTTACATTATGTAAAATTCACTGACAGAACCTGAGCCTTTGATTATATTGGTGTAAACTTTTCTCTAATTTGTATACTGTAATTAGAGATGAAAGTATGTTTGCAAACGGTGAGGAGCTTGGGAGGCCTCTAATAAAAGATATTTACTTAAGTTCACTGCCCCATTCTTTGTTTCTCTCACTCTTTCCATGAAGGGAGACCACTAATCAGATTTCAGGAAAATTATTGGGTTCTGATTTACAGTGGAGTGGATTAATGATGTTAAGAGGGCAGTCTTCTTTCTAGGGTCCCCTTCCTTTTACTATCATGGGCTTGGAGCAGTGATCTTCTAGCCTGGGGGGACCAGCATTTGGGTGTTTCTTCAGTTCTCTGTCCTAGGGATTACTGTTAGGACAACGAATCTCTCAAGAAAAGGCCAAATACCTATCCTAGTTGTATTTTGTGGCAAATAGGGATAGTTACCAGGCACTTCTGAGAAATAAATAGGAAATAGAATAGGAATAGAAATAAATAGGAAATGAGACACTATTTAGTAATAAATCTCTTACTATATAATGGGTAAAAAGGCCAAGTGGTCGGTTAGGTCGAACTCGAATGCCAATATCGCCTTCTTTTCCAGGTGGTAGAACGTTGCCATTTACGTCTAAAATCTAGGATGAAACAGAGTAATTTATTTAAGGAAATTTTTATTTAATACCACATCTGAAACCTTTGTACTGCAGTTTTTGATGTTTTTGTGGTTTTTTTTGCCATTTAAGAATGCAGACTTCAGAAAAATTTTAAGTTTAAAAAATTAAGCAAAATTCCTAAGAGAAATATAATTTAAATTCTTATTGTAAATTACATTGTAAAATGCAGTTTAGCAAAATGTGAAAGAATAAAATTTTTCTTTAATTCTATCATCCAGCAATAATCACATTCTAGTAATATCCTTTGAGATGATATAGACAGAAAAAATATGATCACTTTATATTATAGTGTTTTGCAACCTGCTTTTATCATTTGTGATATATCTTATTGTCTTTTTCTTTCATAAGTATTTAATTACTGGTTTTCCAACTTTGTGAAACAAACAAAATCTTACCTCAGAAGCCAAATGTGTTTATTAGGAAAAGGGAACTGTTTTGTGGCTGAGACGGTGGGTAAGCTGAAGCCTTGCTCTCTTATCCTCTCATGTTCTCTGAAGTACCTAATAATAACTGGCATCTATTAAGCACTTACCACATCCTAAATAATAAATGTTAATGCTCTATTTCATGTGTGCTGTCTTCTTTAGTCCTTACAACAACTTTATCTGGTTAGGAGTATTATTATGCTCATTTTACATATTAAAAAAAACAAAGGCACAGAGAGTTTAAGTAACGCCACAGTGCATGATTGAGGTGAAATTCAAATCTCAGCAATCATACTGTAGAACCTGTGCTTTTCATCATTATACTTCTCTGTGTGATCTTTCCAGGGAGTTAAATTCATTTTCTTAAAATATAACTAAGCATTTCTCAGATTGCTTGCTTACCTATTCTGCTCTTTTAGCTGTTTCTAAATATGAAAACTCCACACTGCTTTTATATACACCCTTAATCTGAGATGTAGCTTGTTAGCAAAGGATATCTTTATCTGGCCCTTTCCAGAACAAAAAGGGCTTATATAAGTCCCCAATAAGAAACTGAAAAGGCAAAAGATTCTAAATGGAAGAACTTATTTTTAAATTCTTGCAAATAAAAAAGTGTAAATTCCCACCGAGTCATCTAATATTTGGCCACAGATATCAAGGTATTATTGATAGAATAGAGAAATGTTAAGAGTTCTGATTACTTTACACAGACTACTATTGAGTAGATAGAAACATAGATAAAATATTCTATCTCTGGGGAGAATCACATACCTCCCTGTTCAAGGGGTCTTAGAATGTTTAAATATGATAATTATGAGATTTGATCTTTGAAGCTGCAAAAGTCTGGCATCCAGCTAGTTAGAGTACATGCTCAGATTTTAGAATATCACTAAAGATGCTCCTAGGTAGGTAAGGAGGGGCACAATAACAAAAGCCCATGGGAAAGAGTTAAAAATGAAGGTGGCCACATGAGACAAATGCATATCAAAACTACAATCTCACACCTACTAAGATGGCTACTATCAAAAAAACAAAACAACAAATGTTGGTAAAGATGTTTGTGCACTATTGGTGGGAATGCAAAATGGTATAGCCACTGTGGAAAACAGTATGGCAATTTCTCAAGAAATTAAAATTACCATGTGTATAAGTGATTTACTTTGTTGTATACCTGTTGTATACCTTGGTTGTGTGTTAACACAACATTGTAAATCAGCTATACTCCAATAAAAAATTGTAAAAATAAAATTACCATATAATCCAGCAACTTTACTTCTGAGTATATACTCAAAAGAATTAAAAACGGTTTCAAAGATTTACTGGTTTACCGTGTTTATCATTATTCACAATGGTTAAAATGTGGAAGCAACCCAAGCACTCATCAATAAATGAATGAACAAGCATAATGTGGTACACATATGCAATGGAACATTATTCAGCCTTCAAAGGAAAGAAATCCCGACACATGCTACAATATGTACTCTTGCCTGGAAAATCCCATGGACAGAGGAGCCTGGTGGGCTGCAGTCCATGGGGTCGCGAAGAGTTGGACACGGCTGAGCGACTTCACTTTCACTTTTCACTTTCACGCATTGGAGAAAGAAATGGCAACCCACTCCAGGGTTCTTGCCTGGAGAATCCCAGGGACGGGGGAGCCTAGCGTGCTGCCCTCTATGGGGCTGCACAGAGTGGGACACGACTGAAGTGACTTAGCAGCAACAGCAGCAGCTACAACATGGATGAACTTTGAGGACATTATGTTAAATGTAATAAGCTGATTACAAAAAATGACTACTGTATGATTCCACTTATATATAGTACCTAAAGTAGTTAAAATCATAGAGACAGAAAGTAGAATGGTGATTGTGAGGGTCAAGTGGGAAGAGGAATTGAGTTATTGTTCAGTATATATAGAGTTTTAGTTTTCCAAGATGAAAAGAGTTATGGAGATGGATAGTGGTAACAGCTGCACAACATTATTTAATATGGTATTATTTAATACCATTGAATGATGCACTTAAAAAT
Source organism: Bos mutus (assembly GCF_027580195.1). Classification (NCBI taxonomy): domain Eukaryota; kingdom Metazoa; phylum Chordata; class Mammalia; order Artiodactyla; family Bovidae; genus Bos; species Bos mutus. The sequence goes on from NC_091641.1 coordinate 23,482,532, forward strand.
GGTCAAACTAATAAATTTTAAGTTACATGTTTTTTACCACAATGGAAAAGATTTGGATAAATAAATGACGGTAGAGATGCTGGTGCACTGTTCCTCTCGTCCACACAAGTTTTCATTAAAGATAGTTACTCTAATAAATCACTGGGCTTGAATGAGTGGGGAACTGGTGGTACATTGCAGTTGGGATGGCTATGAATACAGCTATGTCTGTGAGACCCTGATAGCCATGTATGTTGGGGGTTGTCATGAAGAGAAAACATCTGTGTGAAATGCCAGCTTGATTACTTGTATTGCAGATAATGCTTAATCATCAATATTTCTTTCTCTAACTTAAGGCAGCCTATTAATATTAACCAATGAACTATTAAGTCTTTCTACTGAATGTAACTACTGCTGTTCTACCATCTCTTCTTAGAAAAGCTTTTCAAAGGAAACAAATTCGGGGGAGAGGTGAATAATAATAATAATAGCACCTATCTTTTGTTTTTTATTATTATTTTATTTTTAATTGGAGGATAATTGCTTTACAATGTTGCATTGGTTTCTGCCATACAACAACCCAAATAAGTCATTACTATTACTATCCCTCCCTCTAGAGCCTCCCTCCCACCCCTCTATGTCATCATGGAGTGCCAGGCTGTGCTTTCTCTGTTGTATATTAATAGCAGCTTCCCACTACCTATCTGTTTTATACCTGGTAGTGTATATATGTCAATGCTACTCTCTCAATTTGTCCTACCTTTTCCTTCCCCATTGTGTCCACAAGTCTGTTCTTTACTTCTACATCCCTATTCCTGCCCTGCAAATAGGTTCATCGATACCATTTTTTCAAAATTCAGTATATATGTGTTAATAAACAGTAGTTGTTTTTCTCTTTCTGACTTAACTTCACTCTGTGTAACAGGCTCTAGTTTCATCTACCTGACTACCACTGACTCAGATTCATTCCTTTTTATGGCTGAGTAATATTCCATTGTATATCATCTGTTGATGGGCATCTACGTTGCTTCCATGTTCTAGCTATTGTAAATGGTGCTGCTATGAACTTTGGGGTACATGTGTCTTTTTCAATTATGATTTTCTCAGGGTACATGCCTAGTAATGGGGTTACTGGGTCATGTAGTAGTGTTATTCCTAGTTTTTAAAGGAATCTCTATAAGGTTCTCCACAGTGGTTGCATCAACAACTGTTGGTCCTACCAACAGTGCAAGAGGATTCCCTTTTCTCCACATCCTCTCCAGCATTTATTGTTTGTAGATTTTTCAATGCTGGCCATTCTGATCATTGTGAGGTGATACCTCATGGTGTTTTTGATTTCCATTTCTCAAATAATGAGCAGTTTTGAGCATCTTTTCATGTGTTTGTTGGCCATGTGTCTTTGGAGAAAGGTCTGTTTAGATCTTCTGCCCATTTTTGTATTAGTTTATTTGTTTTTCTGATATTGAAATGCATGAGCTGCTTATATATTTTGGAGATTAATCCTTTGTCAGTTGTTTCATTTGCAATTATTTTCTCTCATTCTGAGGGTTGTCTTTCCATCTTGTTTATAGTTTCCTTTGCTGTGCACAAGTTTTTAAGTTTAATTAGATCCCATGTGTTTATTTTTGTTCTTTCCATTACTCTAAGAGATAGGTCAAATAGATGCTGCAATTTATGTCAGAGTGTTATGCCTATGTTTTCCCCTATGACTTTTATAGTTTTTGGCCCTACATGTAGGTCTTTAGTCCATTTTGAGTTTATTTTTGTGTATGGTGTTAAGGAAGTGTTCTAATTTCATTATTTTACACATAGTTATCCAGTTTTCCCAGCACTGCTTATTGAAGAGGCTGTCTTTTCTCCATTGTATATTCTTGCCTCCATTGTGGATAAGGTACCCATAGGTGTGTGCATTTATCTCTGGGCTTTATATCTTGTTCCACTGGTCTATATTTCTAATAATACCTATCTTGTGGATCTTTATGTGCCAACCACTTTTCTATGCTCTTTAGAAATATTATTGCATTAATCCTCACTAGAACCCTATAAAATCTGTCCTTTTATTATTAGAGTTACTAACCATCTTGATTTGCCCATGACTAAAATCACTGCAGATGGTGACTGCAGCCATGAAATTTAAAAAATGCTTACTCCTTGGAAGGAAAGCTATGACCAACCTAGGTAGCATATTGAAAAGCAGCGACGTTACTTTGCCAACAAAGGTCCATCTAGTCAAGGCTATGGTTTTTCCAGTGGTCATGTATGGATGTGAGAGTTGGACTGTGAAGAAAGCTGAGCGCCAAAGAATTGATGCTTTTGAACTGTGGTGTTGGAGAAGACTCTTGAGAGTCTCTTGGACTGCAAGGAGATCCAACCAATCCATTCTAAAGGAGATCAGCCCTGGGTGTTCTTTGGAAAGAATGATGCTAAAGCTGAAACTCCAGTCTTTGGCCACCTCATGCGAAGAGTTGACTCATTGGAAAAGACTCTGATGCTGGGAGGGATTGGGGGCAGAAGGAGAAGGGGACGACAGAGAATGAGATGGCTGGATGGCATCACCAACTCAATGGACATGAGTTTGAGTGAACTCTGGCAGTTGGTGATGGACAGGGAGGCCTGGCATGCTGCACTTCATGGTGTCTCAAAGAGTCGGACACGATTGAGTGACTGAACTGAACTGAACTGAAGGCAGGGGTGTATCCTCAGGACATACTATCAATACTTTCAGGCCTAAAGCTAAATAGTGAAAGTTGCTCAGTCGTGTCTGAGTCTTGTGGCCCATGGACTGTATAGTCCTTGGAATTCTCCAAGCCAGGATACTGGAGTTGGTAGCCTTTCCTTTCTCCAGGGGACCTTCCCAAACCAGAGATCGAACCCAGGTCTTCCACACTGCAGGCAGATTCATTATAAGCTGAGCAACCAGGGAAGCCCAAGAATACTGGATGTAGCCGACCCAGGAATGGAACCAGGATCTTCTTCATTGCAGGTGGATTCTTTACCAACTGAGCTATCAGGGAAGCACTGGTCATAGAAAACACCCTCTTTCAACAACAAAAGAGAAGACTCTACAAATGGATATCACCAAAATCAGATTGATTATATTCTTTGCAGCTAAAGATGGAGAAGCTCTATACAGTCAGCAAAAACAAGACCAGGAGCTGACTCTGGCTCAGATCATGAACTTACTGCAAAATTCAGACTTAAATTGAAGGAAGTAGGGAAAACCACCAGACCATTCACATATTACCTAAATCAAACCACTTACAATTATACAGTGGAATTGGCAAATAGATTCAAGGGATTAGATTTGATAGAGTGCCTGAAGAACTATGGACAGAGGTTCTTGACATTGTACAGGAGGTAGTGATCAAGACCATCCCCAAGAAAAAGAAATGTAAAAAGGCAAAATGGCTGTCTGAGGCCATAAAATAGCTGAGAAAAGGAGGAGAAAAAGGAAAGATATACCTATTTGAATGCAGAGTTCTGAAGAATAGTAAGGAGAGATAAGAAAGCCTTCCTCAGTGACCAATGCAAAGAAATAGAGGAAAACAATAGAATGGGAAAGACTAGAGATCTCTTCAAGAAAATTAGAGATACCAAGGGAATATTTCATGCAAAGATGGCCACAATAAAGGAAAGAAATGGTATGGACCTAACAGAAGCAGAAGATATTAAGAAGAGGTGGTAAGAATACACAGAAGAACTATACAAAAAGATCTTCGTGACCCAGATAACCACAATGGAGTGATCACTCAGCTAGAGCCAGACATCCTGGAATGTGAAGTCAAGTGGGCCTTAGGAAACATCACCACAAACAAAGCTAGTGGAGGTGATGGAATTCCAGTTGAGCTATTTTAAATCCTAAAAGATGATGCTGTGAAAGTGCTTCACTCCTTATGCCAGCAAATTTGGAAAACTCAGCAGTGGCCACAGGACTGGAAAAGGTCAGTTTTCATTCCAATCCCAAAGAAGGGCAATGCCAAAGAATGTCCAAACTACCACAAAATTGTACTCATCTCACACACTAGCAAACTAATGCTCAAAATTCTCCAAGCCAGGCTTCAACAGTACATGAACTGTGAACTTCCACATGTTCAAGCTGGATTTAGAAAAGGCAGAGGAAGCATAGATCGAATTGCCAATATCCGATGGATCATAGAAAAAGCAAGGGATTTCCCAAAAAAAAATCCACTTCTGCTTTATTGATTACACCAAAGCCTTTGACTGTGTAGATCACAACAAACTGTGGAAAATTCTTCAAGAGATCAGAATACCAGACCACCTTACCTGCCTCCTGAGAAACCTGCATGCAGGTCAAAAAGTAACAGTTAGAACCGGACATGGAACAACAGACTGGTTCCAAATTGGGAAAGAAGTACCTCAAGGCTGTATATTGTCACCCTGCTTATTTAACTTATATGCAGAGTACATCATGTGAAATGCTAGGCCGGATGAAGCACAAGCTGGAATCAAGATTGCTGGAAGAAATATCAGTAAAGCTCAGATACACAGAGGATACCACCCTTATGGCAGAAAATGAAGAGGAACCAAACAGCCTCTTGATGAAAGTGAAAGAGGAGAGTGAAAAAGCTCACTTAAAACTCACCATTCAAAAAATTAATATCATGGCCTCTGGTCCCATCTCTTCATGGCAAATAGATGGGGAAACAATGGAAACAGGACAGACTTTATTTTCTTGGGCTCCAAAATCACTGCAGATGGTAACTGCAGCCTTGAAATCAAAAGATGCTTGGTCCTTGGAGGAAAAGCTATGAGCAACCTAGACAGCATATTAAAAAGCAGAGATATTACTTTGCTGACAAAGGTCTGTCCAGTCAAAGCTATGGTTTTTCCAGTAGTCATGAATGGTCATGAGAGTTGGACTATAAAGAAAGCTGAGCATTGAAGAATTGATGCTTTTGAGCTGTAGTGTTGGAGAAAACTCTTGAGAGTCCCTTGGACTACAAGGAGATCAAACCAGTCAATCCTGAAGGAAAACAGTCCTGAATATTCATTTGAAGGACTGATGCTGAAGCTGAAACCACAATACTTTGGACACCTGATTCAAAGAACTGACTCATTGGAAAGACCCTGATGCTGGGAAAGACTGAAGGCAGAAGGAGATGTGAATGTCGTCACCGACTTCAATGAACATGATTTTGAGCAAGCCCTGGGAGTTGATGATGGACAGGGAAGCCTGGTGTGCCACAGTCAATAGGGTCGCAAAAAGTCAGACACGACAGCAATTGATTTGAACTGAAAGCTAAGTAAGTTCCAGTCAAACTGGAACAAGTTGTTCACCTTGGTCCCTGTCTTATGTATCAGGAAACAGACTTTAACAGCTTACCCAGAGATACTCAGTAATGAACAGGAGAGCCAAAATAAAAGCCATCAGGCAATCCTACCTTTAGACAAGTTTTCATAGCAGACTTAGAATTACTTGAGGTACTTGTTTAAAACACCTTAGGATTTCAGGATCCTACCCTAAATTTATTGAATCAGACTCTGTAGAGAAGAAGAAGCCTGAGAATTTGTATTTCTCACATGTGCCTATGTGATTCTTTATGATCAGATAAGCTTGGGAAGCATTGGTCTAATTTACAACTAACCCTCAGTTAATTTTGATACTGAATTCTCTGTAAACTCATCCATTTTGTGTTTTTGTTGGTATTGTTTTATGTGTTAATATAAGTTCCTTGTCTACACTTAACTTTGACTGGATTGATCTGAGAACAGTTCTAACCCTGAGCAAAGTGCACTAATGGGGTAATAGGATGCCCCCTCAGGATCAAGTGATGAAAATAGTTTCTTGACTGCCAGGAACTAGCCAGGCATGCTGCAGGAAGAGGGAGAACCTATAACCACTGTTGAATTGTATCCTGTTTTGTCCTAGTCAACCCTTTTAGAAGATCTGGAGCTCCCTAACCAGAAGGGGCAACATAGTGTTTCAGTCAAGAGTATGCATGTTCATACCAGATTGCTTAGGATTGAATTCTAGAACTAGCAGCTACTAACTATGTAACCTTGGGTGAGTCCTTTAACCTCTCTCAACCTCATCTGTAAAATGGTTCTGATACTGCTATGTCTCTCATAGGTTCCTTCTGAAAATAAATATTTATAAAATGCATAAAACTATTTGGCACAAATAACTGCTTTGGAGAAAAAAAGAGACAAGCTAATGTTTCTAAACCGTTTCCATCTTTATATGGAGGTTAAGATATCATGGAAGTAGCATAATCATCATCAAAACTAATAGTGTAAGGGAGTAGAAGTGGGGTAGGGGTAAACAGATCGGGTTGTTAAATATTTTCCTGGAAAGGGATGTACAAACCTTAACATCAAAAGCAGGAGAAGGTTTTCCCATTGAGCCAGGCTTAATTTTCATTCCCTTAAAATTTCCACAGATTAGTACCTAGTTAAGAATAAAAAAGAGTAAAGTAGCATTACAAATAACTTATATCTATTCATTTATCCACCATGCATTCATTCAATAAATATTTATTTAGAGCTTACTATGAACCAGGCTCACATTAAAACATTTCCTGCTCTCAAGAATTATAGACAGACACTAATATAGTTAAAATATTAAGTAAATTTGTAACTACTAAAACATCCATATTTATGAAAACATTTATACTCATATTCACATGGTACTTGTTATGCTATTTCTATTTAATAAATTCATCGATTTTTGTTTTTATTTTATTTTTTGTATTTTAATTTTTGACCAGGTACTACTTTCTCATGGTTCATAAATTGAAGCAGTATATAAAGACAATATATTATTTATTTCAGTCTTTTCAAATTTTATTTCAAAATTTATTTCAGTCTTTCACTTATCTGCCCTATCTTATCCCTCCCTTTCCTACATAACAATTTTTGTTATTTCATTTCCTCTAGAATTTCTTATTTCTATGAGTTCTTTAGATAAACCTTTTTAGAGTGTTCTGTGAAGGAGTTTTCCAGCAAACTTAATATTTCAAGTAACAAGGAGCTCAGCATTTTCTATTTTTTCAGCAAAGCCCTAAGATATTTCCTTATTATACAAAGAGAAATCTTTGTATACCTCTAGTATTTTTTTAATAAATTTATTTATTTTAACTGGAGGTTAATTACTTTACAATATTGTATTGGTTTTGCCATATATCAACATGAATCCGCCACAGGTGTACACATGTTCCCCATCCTGAACCCCCCTCCCTCCTCCCTCCCCGTTCCCTCCCTCTGGGTCGTCACAGTGCACCAGCCCCAAGCATCCAGTATCATGCATCGAACCTGGACTGGCTATTCGTTTCATATATGATATTATACATAAATTTTTTAATGCCCTGGTCCTAGTCAATTTTATAGTGGCTTTCCTCAGTGAATGACTATGTAAACAATTGCATCTCTTACAGAGCTCTTTTGTAACCATCTTCCCTCATTTTTTTTTAAAGAAACTGTTTCTTCTAATCACTCCATTCCCTCCCTATCCCTCAATCACAAAGCTACAATAAACAATTTGTTTTTTTTTTTTAATTGAAGGATAATTTCCTTATAGTGTTGTGTTGGTTTCTTCCATACAACAATGCAAATCAGTCATAATTTTATATATATATATATATCCCCTCCCTCTTGAACCTCTCTCAACACACACCCCCATTCCACCCCTCTAGGTCATCCCAGAGCACCAGGCTGAACTCCCCGTGTTATATAGCAGCAGCTTCCCACTAGCTATTTTACGCATGGTAGCACTTTGGTTTTTATTTATCTGGCTGAACTGAGTTCAGCCGTGTCTTTTCAGTGAAGTCTGTATACCGTTTCAGTCTGTCCATATCCTTCGTAGATATCCAGACCTGTCCTGTTTCTCCATTGTTCAGTCACTTCAGGGTTGATTGGTTCCCCAGCACTTACACAGTGCTTCAAGCTCTTGAACTTATAGCTTCTCAGAAAACAGATAAGGAGTTAAATTTAGGAGGAAAATGGATAAAAATGGAAATTAGGATTATTTCTAGTGAAATTTCAGTACAAAATGTTTTAGTTTTTCCCCCAACTTTCCTCTCTGATACAAAATAAACAATTTTATCATGAAACACCAAGTTTTGTTTTTTCTTTTTCTCCATTTTATTGGTGGGGGGTGGAGGGCAGGGGGAGGATTGGGAGTGGCGTGACTTTTTGCAAAGAAAAACCATGCCATCCCTAGGGAAGGTACCACATAATATTATGTTAAATCAGTGATAAAAAGCTTCCTAATTGGTTAAATTGATTGTGGAGCATTTATACAATAGAACACTATACAGTTGTTAAAAAAAATAGAAGGAGTGAAGATGCTCCTGGGTTGTACTATCCAATAGAATTTTTTGTTATGACAGAAATTTCTATACTGAGCTGTCCACTATTGTATCCTCTAGTCCTGTGTGACTGTTGAACACTTGAAACAAGACTAGTGTAACGAAGGCACTGAATTTTTTTTCATTGAAATATAATTGACTTATAATGTTATATTACTTTTTGATTTACATTGTCGTGATTTGATATTTGTACATATGGTGAAATGATTGCACAACAAGTCTAGTTAACATCTGTTACCCTACATAGTTACAAGACTATTTTTTCCTGTGATGAGAAGTTTTAAGATCTACTGTCTTAGCAACTTCGAATATGTAATACAGTATTATTAATTATAGTTTGGAGCTGAATTTTAATTTAATTAAAATGTAAATAACTATATGTGGCTGCTGCTGCTGCTGCTGCTAAGTCACTTCAGTCGTGTTCAACTCTGTGCGACCCCATAGACGGCAGCCCACCAGGCTGCCCCGTCCCTGGGATTCTCCGGGCAAGAACACTGGAGTGGGTTGCCATTTCCTTCTCCAGTGCATAAAAGTGAAAGTGAAGTCACCCAGTCATGTCCGATTCTTAGCGGCCCCATGGACTGCAGCCCACCAGGCCCCTCCGTCCATGGGATTTTCCTGGCAGGAGTACTGGAGTGGGGTGCCATTGCCTTCTCCTAGTGGTTACCAAATTGGACAGCACAGTTTCAGAATGTATTGTAGGTGAAGAAAAGAAGGGGCAGAACTGCGTGCATATCATGTCTCATTTTAAAAGAGTGGAGAGAGAACATATGCATATTGGCTTGTGCAGGCATAAATCTCAGGGAGAAGGAGAACTAAAACTGAAGACAAGTTGTGGAGGAAGACTTTTCACTATATATTCTTACATACCTATTGAATTTTATGTCATGTGAATTGTTTCCTATTTAAAAATTAAATCAGTTTAAAAGTAGTGACCATGTAATACTTTCAAATGGAATCAGTAATAAAGTAAAAGACATTCATTTTCTTTCCTGTTTGCTGGGATAGGGTTTTGAATAAGGGTGATGTATATTTTCTCAGCTCTTGTAACAGACAAAGGATAAACACTGGGCTCAGAGCTATACATGTGGCTTGAACCATCTTTCCTCTCTCTGCTTGAGGAACCCACATTGGATATAGTAGTTATCATGTACAGAATATAAGCAAGAAGGACAGGGAAGAGAAAAGATTGCTAAATACCATACCTACTGATCTGGAGATATGTTTTTAGGCAGAGAGATCCTTTATTTTGTATCTTCCTCTTCCTTTCCTCTCTGCCCATAAGTACCCATTTACCAACTTTACTTACCTGGCCTTATCATTCTGTACAAGCATTCTGTATGCAGTTGGTGCTGAACAGAAGACTGTGATGGGAAACTTGGAAAGTGTCTGCAATTTAGAAGAAGTGGTCTTACACAATTTTTAATAAGTACTTAAATACCTATGGTAGACATAGTAAAACTTAGACCATTATTTATTCTAATGTAAACACTCTAATGGGCTTCCCTTGTGGCTCAGTTAGTAAAGAATCCACCTGCAATGCCGTGGACCTGGGTTCGATCCCTGGGTTAGGAAGGTCCCCTGGAGAAGGGAAAGGCTACCCACTCCAGTATTCTGGCCTGGAGAATTCCATGGACTGTATAATACAGTTCATGGACTCGCAAAGAGTCGGAAACGGCTGAGTGACTTTCACACACACACAAACACTCTCACACCTTTCCTCTGTATATCTTTTCAAGCTTATTGATTTTCCATTGTGGAATACCTTAAATAACGTTATCTACTCTGATTTCTACAAGTTACTTTATTCACTAGTCCTGTCAGTAATAGTGCTAATTCACTTCTAAATATTCACCTCTTGTGCTCTGCCTTACTTGCAAGATGGAAGTTGGCTCAAACCGCGGCAAATAATGTGCAAATACACATGCTCCCTGGATCCACGGAGAAAAAACACTACTCCATGCAGATTTTGCCCAGCCTGTGTCAGAGGTATTCCACATGACATCCAAAGGGGTCAAATCCAGCCAGAACCTAGGTAAACAAAGAATCAGCTCAGTTTAGTTGCCCAGTCGTGTCCGACACTTTCCGACCCCATAGCCTGTAGCATGCCAGGCTTCTCTGTCCATCACCAGCTCCTGGAGCTTGCTCAAATTCATGTCCATCAAGTCAGTGATTTCATCCAAGCATCGATTCCTCTGTCGTCCCCTTCTCCTCCTGCCCCCATCTTTCCCAGCATCGGGGTCTTTTCAATGATTCAGTTCTTCGCATCAGGTGGCCAAAGTATTGGAGTTTCAGCTTCAACATCAGTCCTTCCAATAATATTCAGGACTGTTTTCCTTCAGGATTGACTGGTTTGATCTCTTTGCAGTCCAAGGGACTCTCAAGAGTCTTCTCCAACTCCACATTTAAAAAGCATTAATTCTTTGGCACTCAGCTTTCTTTATAGTCCAACTCTCACATCCGTACATGACTACTGGAAAAACTATAACCTTGATTAGACAGACCTTTGTTGGCAAAGTAATGTCTCTGCTTTTTAATATGCTTTCTAGGTTGGTCATAGCTTATTTCCCAAGGAGCAAACATCTTTTGATTTCATGGCTGCAGTCACCATCTGCAGTGATTTTGGAGCTCAAGAAAATAAAGTCTGTCACTGCTTCCATTGTTTCCCCATCAATTGGCCATGAAGTGATGGGACCAGATGTCATGATCTTAGTTTTTTTGAATGTTGAGTTTTAAGCCAACTGTTTCACTCTCCTCTTTCACTTTCATCAAGAGGCTTTTTACTTCTTCACTTTCTGCCATAAGGTGGTGTCATCTGTGTATCTGATTTTATTGATATTTCTCCCAACAATCTTGATCCCAGCTTGTGCTTCATCCAACCCAGCGTTTCTCAAGATGTACTCTGCATAAAAGTTAAATAAGCAGCGTGACAATATACAGCCTTGATCTACTTCTTTCCCAATTGGGAACCAGTCTGCTGTTCCATGTCCGGTTCTAACTGTTGCTTCTTGACCTGCATACAGATTTCTCAGGAGGCAGGTAAGGTGGTCTGGTATTCCCATCTCTTTAAGAATTTTCCACGGTTTGTGGTGATCCACACAGTCAAAGGCTTTGACATAGTCAATAAAGCAGAAGTAGATGTTTTTCTGGAGCTCTCTTGCTTTTTCGATGTTCCAATGGATGTTGGCAATTTGATCTCTGGTTCCTCTGCCTTTTCTAAAACCAGCTTGAACATCTGGAAGTTTTGATCCACATATTGTTGAAGCCAGGCTTGGAGAATTTTGAGCATTACTCTGCTGGTGTGTGAGATGAGTGCAATTGTGCAGTAGTTTGAACATTCTTTGGCATTGCCTTTCTTAGGGATTGGAATGAAAACTGACCTTTTCCAGTCCTGTGGCCACTGCTGAGTTTTCCAAATTTGCTGGCATATTGAGTGCAGCAGCACTTTCACAGCATCATCTTTTAGGACTTGAAATAGCTCAACTGGAATTCCATCACCTCCACTAGCTTTGTTCATAGTGATGTTTCCTAAGGCCCACTTGACTTTGCATTCCAGGATGTCTGGCTCTAGGTGACTGATCACACCATTGTGATTATCTGGGTTGTGAAAATCTTTTTTGTATAGTTCTTCTGTGTATTCTTTCCACCTCTTCTTAATATCTTATGCTTCTGTTAGGTCCATACTGTTTCTGTACTATTGTGCCCATCTTTACATGAAATGTTCCTTGGTATCTCTAATTTTCTTGAAGAGATCTCTAGTCTTTCCCATTCTGTTTTTTTCCTCTATTTCTTTGCGTTGATCACTGAGGAAGGCTTTCTTATCTCTCCTTGCTATTCCTTGGAACTCTGCATCCAGATGGGTATATCTTACCTTTTCTTTTTGCCTTTAGCTTCTCTTCTTTTCTCAGCTATGTGTAAGGCCTCCTCAGACACCATTTTTTCTTTTTGCATTTCTCTTTTTGGGGGATGGTCTTGATCACTACCTCCTGTACAATGTCATGAACCTCTGTTCGTAGTTCTTCAGGCACTCTGTCTTTCAGATCTAATCCTTTGAATCTATTTGCCAATTCCACTGTATAATCGTAAGGGATTTGATTTAGGTCATTTGTGAATGGTCTAGTGATTTTCCATACTTCCTTCAATTTAAATCTAAATTTGGCAATAAGGAGTTCATGATCTGAGCCACAGTCAGCTCCCAGTCTTTTTTTTTTTTTTTGCTGACTGTATTTTCTGTGCTGTGCTTAGTCATGTCTGAATCTTTGCGATTCCATGGACTGTAGCCCGCCAGGCTTTTCTGTCCATGGGATTCTCCTGAGAAGAATACTTGAGTGGGTTGTCATTTCATTCTCCAGGGGATCTTCCCAACCCAGGGATTGAACCCAAGTCTCCCGCATTGCAGGCGGATTCTTTGCTGTTTGAGCCACTGACTGTACAAAGAATCGACTTGATAGATAAAACAAACTGTGGAAAATTCTTAAAGAGATGGGAATACCAGACCACCTTACCTGTCTCTTGACAAACCTGTATGTGGGTCAAGAAGCAACATTTAGAACTTTATTTGGACAATAAATAAATGACTAGTTCAAAATTGGGAAAGGAGCACAACAAGGCTGTATACTGTCACCCTGCTTATTTGCCTTATATGCAGAGTACATCACTGGAAATGTCAGGCTGGATGAATCACAAACTGAAATCAAGAATGTCTGGAGAAATATCATCAACCTCAGATATGTAAATGAAACCACACTAATGACAGAAAGTGAAGAGGAACTAAAGAGCCTATTGATGAGGATGAAAGAGGAGAGTGAAAAAGCTGGCTTAAAGCTTAACATTTAAAAAATTAGGATCATGGCATCCAGTCCCATCACTTAGAAGGGAGAAAAGTGGAAGCAGTGACAGATTTTCTTTTCTTGGGCTCCAAAATCACTGTGGACAGTGACTGCAGCCATGAAATTAAAAGACACTTGCTCCTTGGAAGGAAAACTATTTCAAAGCTAGACAGCATAGTAAAAGAGAAGACATCACTTTGCTGACAAAAGGCCATATAGTCAAGGCTATTGTTTTTCCAGTAGTCATGTATGGATGTGAGAGCTGGACCATAAGGAAGGCAGAGCACCATAGAATTGATGGTTTCAATCTGTGGTGCTGGAGAAGACTCTTGAGAGACTCTTGGACAGCAGGGAGATCAAACCAGTCAATTCTAAAGGAAATCAACCCTGAATATTCATTGGAAGAACTCATGCTAAACCTGAAGCTCCAATACTCTGGCCTCCTGATACGAAGAGCAGACTCACTGGAGAACACCCTGATGCTGGGAAAGATTGAAGGCAAAAAGGAGAAGAGGGCAGCAGAGGATGAGATGGCTACATAGCATCACCAACTCAATGGATATGAATCTGAGCAAACTCTGGGAGATAGTGAAGGACAGGGAAGCATGGCATGCTGCAGTTTGTGGGGTCGCAAAGAGTTGGACACAACTTAGCAAGTGAACAACAACAACATATATACATTTGAGATATAAATATAAATAAATAAATATATATACACACACACTTGAGATATATAGAGAGACTTAACTATATATATATATATATATATATATGGAAACAAATTTAAAATACAAATAAAGGAATCATCATTTTTGTAGCATTGACACTTCAAACTACAGTTCTGTGAAAATACCTTCCATTTACAGATAATCCTAAACCAAAACTGCTGTGGGTGTGTCCAGTCATTTTAGGATATCCACTTGTTCCACTGGTAAAGAAAATGGCCATCATCTCATTGTGTTTTGTCTTCACACAGGTGTGGTTGTCACTGGCATGTCTATGAAGGAAGAATTACAATGGTTGTATATATTAAACACAGTATCATAGACTGTTACCACAGAAAAGGATTTTCTCAGACCTCTTCATCTCATTGATTAAGCCCCAGGGACTTATACTGAATTCCAAGGTAAAAGCCATCTCTCTCCATCTTTTAAGGTGCTTTCTGGAAACAAGCTAAACTTTGCCATCAATAGCCCATTTATACCAGGTTGACTTCATAGCTTTTTACTGTGTGATGAAGAAGAGTGAAAGCATTACAAAAAAACTCAAGAATTTTATCATACCTTCTACAGAAAGAGTATTCTATGATCTTCTAATCATGTATATGTGAGGTAAAATGTGATTTTAAGAAAAATGAGTATGTTAATAGAAGTCATGTGTAATGGTATAAGGCAGGGGTCATTAAACTACAGGCCTATGGGCCAAACATGGCCTGCCTTTTGTTTTCACAGATAAAGTTTTATTGCAACACAACTGTGTCCATTCTTTTACGTATTGCCTATGACTGCTTTCTACACTATGACAGTGAGTAGGTATGATAGAGACTACATGGTCTGAAAATCCTATATATTTACTATCCATCCCGTTTGTAAAAAACCATTTGCTGCCCCCTCAAAAGGATGGTTTTTCTGTTTCGCACAAGAGAGTCTACATAGTTGTGAACATAGTAAGCAAAAAGACTGAAGAGGATCTATGTATCCACTTAGGGAAGGAAGGGTTTCAGTTAAAGAAAGAAAACATTTTGGTTCCAAATGATAATTGGGCTTTTGTATATGTCATACATCAGGGCAGCTGAAAGGAAGTAAACTCTGTACATTTGAGGCTCTAAGAATCATACAGAATTTTATTAGGAAATATTGAGCTGAAATAATGAATCAGAAATATTCAGCTATGAGAACTATTTCTATTTTTAAATCCTAACATAGCTAAACCAAATGTTTAGGCTATGATTCCATAATTTTTTTCATTATAAAGCTAGTACCTATAACTGTGTACCTATCACTTCTATCACAGATATTATTGCTCATGAAACCTACGGAAGGTTTATTGTACCAATCTCTCAGAAGCAGTAAACCTAGCAAGTAATAGTGTGGGCTTAGAAGCTAGACTGCCTGAGTGTGAAACCGAGTTCTGCCAGATCCTAACATTTGACCTTATTTATCTGTCTAACCAGAGAATCCACCTGCAATGCAGAAGATGTGAGTTTGATCCCTGGGTCAGGAAAAACCCCTGGAGGAGGGAATGGCAACCCCACTCCAGTATTCTTGCCCAGAAAATCCCATCCATAGTGTCGCAAAGAGTTGGATACGACTGAAGCGACTGAGCATGAGTATCTGTATATTTAACAGTTCCTACCCAATAGTTTGTTGTGATATTTAAATGAGTTAATATTGAGTTGGCCAAAAAGTTTGAGTTTTTCCATAATATCTTATTGAAAAACTCTAATGAACTTTTTGGCCAACCCAATATATCTGAAGTGCAGTTTTTGGCACATAACCAGTGCCATATAAGTGTTAGATATTATACAATTATAACACTATTTTTATTAGAACAGAATTTGGCTTTTGGTAAGAACTCAAAAGAGAATCCACCTGCCAGTGCAGGAGACACAGGAGACATGGGTTCAATCCCTGGGTTGGGAAGATCCCCTGGAATAGGAAATGGCAGTTTCAGTATTCTTCCTTGGAAAATGCATTGAACAGAGGAGCATGGTGGGCTACAGTCCATGGGGTCTCAAAGAGTGGGACACAACTGAACAACTGAGCATGTATGCACACAACAAATGTTAGCTATTTTAGAAGAGTCATAACAAGTCCCAGTGCGCTACAGTCCATGATACCACAAAGAGTCGGACACAACTTAGCAACTAAACAATGACAAAGAACAAGTCCATAGTTGCAAACTTGCTCCAAAATCATTGAGTAAAGGTAGGAAGCTCATTCTAGAGGGAATTTGCTGTCACCCTAAAGCTAAGATAACCAATACTTGACAAAAAGTTCCAAGTGACCCCTAGAAGCACCCCATATCAGGGCTTGAATATCTGTGTAATAGTTTTATTAATTGCATCTATTAAGTATTCTTCTTACTATAACCTGATAGAAATGTCACTGTCAGCAAGGGAATAATACAGCATCCACAGAAGGATTGATTCTGATTAGTTCCTATGGGAAATGATAATAGCTCTGTGGTTGATGCTGTGATGCACCTCCTAGATCCTGCTGCAGAGTTTTAGGACATGCTTCCCTTCGGGTGCTGAGATCCCTCTTCAGATATTGCCTTGGCTGAAGATAGCTGCCTTGCTCAAGGTCATGCCTCCTTCTAAAGACAGTTCGTACCCAGTTACTGATTAACAGAAGAACTGTACAAAAAAGATCTTCACGACCCAGATAATCATGATGGTGTGATCACTGACCTAGAGCTGGACATCCTGGAATGTGAAGTCAAGTGGGCCTTAGAAAGCATCACTATGAACAAAGCTAGTGGAGGTGATAGAATTCCAGGTGAGCTATTCCAAATCCTGAAAGATGATGCTGTGAAAGTGCTGCACTCAATATGCCAGCACATTTGGAAAACTCAGCAGTGGCCACAGGACTGGAAAAGGTCAGTTTTCATTCCAATCTCAAAGAAAGGCCATGCCAAAGAATGCTCAAACTACCACACAATTGCACTCATCTCACATGCTAGTAAAGTAATGCTCAAAATTCTCCAAGCCAGGCTTCAGCAGTACGTGAACCGTGAACTTCCTGATGTTCAAGCTGGTTTTAGAAAAGGCAGAGGAACCAGAGATCAAATTGCCAACATCCACTGGATCATGGAAAAAGCAAGAGAGTTCCAGAAAAACATCTCTTTCAGCTTTATTGACTATGCCAAAGCCTTTGACTTTGTGGATCACAATAAACCTTGGAAAATTCTTCAAGAGATGGGAATACCAGACCACCTGATCTGCCTTTTGAGAAATGTGTATGCAGGTCAGGAAGCAACAGTTAGAACTGGACATGGAACAACAGACTGGTTCCAAATAGGAAAAGGAGTATGTCAAGGCTGTATATTGTCACCCTGTTTATTTAACTTATATGCAGAGTACACCATGAGAAACGCTGGACTGGAAGAAACACAAGCTGGAATCAAGATTGCCGGGAGAAATATCAATAACCTCAGATATGCAGATGACACCACCCTTATGGCAGAAAGTGAAGAGGAACATAAAAGCCTCTTGATGAAAGTGGAAGTGGAGAATGAAAAAGTTGGCTTAAAGCTCAACATTCAGAAAACAAAGATCATGGAATCTGTTCCCATCACTTCATGGGAAATAGATGGGGAAACAGTGTCAGACTTTATTTTTCTGGGCTCCAAAATCACTGCAGATGGTGACTGCAGCCATGAAATTAAAAGACGCTTACTCCTTGGAAAGAAAGTTATGACCAACCTAGATAGCATATTCAAAAGCAGAGACATTACTTTGCCAACAAAGGTCCATCTAGTCAAGGCTATGGTTTTTCCTATGGTCATGTATGGATGTGAGAGTTGGACTGTGAAGAAAACTGAGTGCCGAAGAACTGATGCTTTTGAACCGTGGTGTTGGAGAAGACTCTTGAGAGTCCTTTGGACTGCAAGGAGATCCAACCAATCCACTCTGAAGGAAATCAGCCCTGGGATCTCTTTGGAAGGAATGATGTTCAAGCTGAAATTCCAGTACTTTGGCCACCTCATGCGAAGAGTTGACTCATTGGAAAAGACTCTGATGCTGGGAGGGATTGGGGGCAAGAGGAGAAGGGGACAACAGAGGATGAGATGGCTGGATGGCATCACTGACTCGATGGATGTGAGTCTGAGTGAACTCCGGGAGTTGGTGATGGACAGGGAGGCCTGGCGTGCTGTGATTCATGGGGTTGCAAAGAGTCAGACATGACTGAGCGACTGATCTGATCTGATCTGATCTGATTGGACCTCTTGCTTTAGCTGGACATAGCTTTGAAGGGCTATCTAAACTCCAGTGATCCCCGTAAGTTGACTGATGGCTTTTTGAAGTATGTGGATGATAAATTTCAACAGCTGCCCAATCCCACATTGTTCCCTTTTCTTCACAGGTATTGGTCCTAAGATAACTTCTTAATTAACTTACACAACTAATGTCTGTCTTATGGTGTGCTTCCTTGAGATCCCAACCTGTGAAAAACACCACCAGTTCCTTGCCTCAGAGCTTTGCACTATAATCACCAGTTGTTCCCTTTGTCTATTATTTTAATTTTCATTTTTCTGGTTAATCCAGGGTAGACTATCTTATCAATGTTGTGTTTCTTTTTAGAAAACTTTTCTACAACAATTATGGTTACTCACTTCATCATCTCCTTTAGGTTCTCCCAACCCTCTCTGGGGCTCTGAGACACAATTAGTTTGGAGTGCAGATTTTCACATTTAGATGCAACAGCATCAACTGCTGGAGCTAAAACTTCATTGGTAATAATGCACTTTGCTTTTGAAGATTGTAGTCGGTAGAGGATGTCTTTTTGGGTCATCTGAGTGGTTCCTGGAATTAGAACTGTCCCTAAAAGAGAAGAAAATAAAGTATTTAGAAAGGATTTCCTTCATCATGTTAATTAAGGTAGTATAGATAACCCATGTATATTCAGTGTTTCTCAGGGTGCTGCTGCTACTGCTGCTAAGTCGCTTCAGTCGTGTCCGACTCTGTGCGAGCCCATAGATGGCAGCCCACCAGGCTCCCCCGTCCCTGGGATTCTTCAGGCAAGACCACTGGAGTGGGTTGCCATTTCCTTCTCAGGGTGAGTTAGTCAATTTTCCAGGCAGGATATCTATTTGTCTTCCTTTCATTACTATACTTTTGCCTTTAAAGGAATCTCAAAGTCTAGGACCCTTTTGATCTAACATGAAAGGATGTTAAATCCTGGATAATTAATTATTTTCTATCTGGAGACCATTCATAACATTTAACTTGAAGAGGGTTTTGAATTGAAAAGTAATATTCAGTTCAGTTCAGTCACTCAGTCATGTCCAACTGTTTGCAACCCCATGAATCACAGCACGCCAGGCCTCCCTGTCCATCACCAACTCCCGGAGTTCACCCAGACTCACGTCCATCGAGTCAGTGATGCCATCCAGCCATCTCATCCTCTGTCGTCCCCTTCTCCTCTTGCCCCCAATCCCTCCCAGCATCAGAGTCTTTTCCAATGAGTCAACTCTTCGCATGAGGTGGCCAAAGTACTGGAGTTTCAGCTTTAGCATCATTCCTTCCAAAGAAATCCCAGGGCTGATCTCCTTCAGAATGGACTGGTTGGATCTCCTTGCAGTCCAAGGGACTCTCAAGAGTCTTCTCCAACACCACAGTTTAAAAGCATCAATTCTTCGGTGCTCAGCCTTCTTCACAGTCCAACTCTCACATCCATACATGACCACAGGAAAAACCATAGCCTCAACTAGATGGACCTTTGTACGTTTATTGAGTACTTGGAGTGTTAGGTGCTGTGTAAGTGTTTGTATATTCTAACATTTAATCTCTACCAAAAACACAAATGTTATTGTTAACTAGAAAATACACAACATAAAAGTTGAGAATTTTGTTTTATTGGGAGGACTTTCTGAGGGCTTTCTCTGATAGCTCTGAGGGACTGCTCTGAAGGGTGAAGGGAGAAGCCAGGATATACACGGGGGTTTGCAACAAAAACCAGGAAGTTGAAACATCAAAAGATTATAATCAATTAGTGCTTTTCTGTGTATGGGAAGATGCAAGAGTCTAGGCTCACTGATCTCATTCCTTTGATATGCACCTTAACTATCTAGGGCTAATCTGTTCTTTTTCAACCTGAGTTCCCTCAGGGCTCATCTCTGGAGGCAGCTGATGGCTTGATGGCCCTAACATCCTTTGTTTGCTAATATGGCAGGCAGCATTCTTAGTCCACCCTATAAATAATTTGCCTGAATCACTGAAGTAGCAGGGGCAGTGCATGGACTGAACACTGCAGCCTGACTTAAGCTGTAATTTAACCACCTTGGTTCAGTGCATCTTTTGTTGTTGTTCTGTTGCTAAGTCGTGTCCAACTCTTTTCGACCCCATGAACTGCAGCACACTAGGGTTTTCTATCCATCACTATCTCCCTGAAATTGCTCAAAAGTTATGTCCACTAAGTCAGTGATGCCATCCAACTTCTCATCCTCTGTCTCCCCCTTCTCTTGCCCTCAGTTTTATCCAGCATCAGGGTCTTTTCCAGACAGTCAACTCTTCGCATCAGGTGGCCAAGTGCCTCTTAAAACATACATTAATTTTATAATTTTTCCAAGGAGAAGGATTGAGGCATTCATCTTTTTTGTGCTTCTGTTCACATCTGCTATAAATTGTACTGTAAGGTACAGTGTAGTAGTCAAGAGTGTGTCCTAGAGACAGATACTCTTAAAGCTTGGTCTTGAACAAGACTACTTCACCTCTGAGAGTCTCAGATTCTGCATCTGTAGAATGGGGATTATAATAACACTACCTTCTTTATAGTATTATTAAGGATTAAATGAGTTAAATTTTTTAATGAGGTAAATTGGAAGTGGTCAAACAGGAGATGGCAAGAGTGAATGTCCACATTTTAGGAATCACTGAACTAAAATGGCACCTGACCCACCTCTTGAGACACCCATATGCAGGTCAGGAAGCAACAGTTAGAACTGGACATGGAACACCAGACTGGTTCCAAATAGGAAAAGGAGTACATCAAGGCTGTATATTGTCACCCTGCTTCTTTAACTTCTGTGCAGAGTACATCATGAGAAACGCTGGGCTGGAAGAAACACAAGCTGGAATCAAGATTGCCGGGAGAAATATCAATAACCTCAGATATGCAGATGCCACCACCCTTATGGCAGAAAGTGAAGAGGAACTCAAAAGCCTCTTGATGAAAGTGAAAGTGGAGAGTGAAAAAGTTGGCTTAAAGCTCAACATTCAGAAAACGAAGATCATGGCATCTGGTCCCATCACTTCATAGGAAATAGATGGGAAAACAGTGGAAACAGTGTCAGACTTTATTTTTTTGGGCTCCAAAATCACTGCAGATGGTGATTGCAGCCATGAAATTAAAAGACGCTTACTCCTTGGAAAGAAAGTTATGACCAACCTAGATAGCATATTCAAAAGCAGAGACATTACTTTGCCAACAAAGGTCCGTCTAGTCAAGGCTATGGTTTTTCCAGTGGTCATGTATGGATATGAGAGTTGGACTGTGAAGAAAACTGAGTGCCAAGAATTGATGCTTTTGAACTGTGGTGTTGGAGAAGACTCTTGAGAGTCCCTTGGACTGCAAGGAGATCCAACCAGTCCATTCTAAAGGAGATCAGCCCTGGGATTTATATGGAAGGAATGATGCTAAATCTGAAACTCCAATACTTTGACCACCTCATGCGAAGAGTTGACTCATTGGAAAAGACTCTCATGCTGGGAGGGATTGGGGGCAGGAGGAAAAGGGGACAACAGAGGGTGAGATGGCTGGATGGCATCACTGACTTGATGGACGTGAGTTTGAGTGAACTCTGGGAGATGGTGATGGACAGGGAGGCCTGGCGTGCTGCAATGCATGGGGTGGCAAAGAGTCTGACACAACTGAGTGACTGAACTGAACTGAACTGAACAGAGTACATCATGCAAAATGCAGGGCTGGATGAAGCACAAGCTGGAATGAAGATTTCCAGGAGAAATATCAATAACTTCAGACATGCAGATGACACCACTCTTATGGCAGAAAGTGAAGAGGAACTAAACAGCCTCTTGATGAAAGTGAAAGAGGAGCATCAAAAAGCTGGCTTAAAACTCAACATTCAAAAAACTAAGATCGTGGATCTGGTCCCATCACTTCATGGCAAATAGATGGGAAAACAATGGAAACAGTGACAGACTTTATTTTATTGGGCTCCAAAATCACTACGGACAATGACTGCAACCATGAAATCAAAAGATGCTTGCTCCTTGGAAGAAAAGTTATGACCAACCTAGACAGCATATTAAAAAACAGAGCCATTACTTTGCCGACAAAGGTCTATCTAGTCAAAGCTATGGTTTTTTCCAGTAGTCATGTTTGGATGTGCGAGTTGGACTATAAAGAAAGCTGAGGGTCAAAGAATTGATGCATTTAAACTGTGGTGTTGGAGAAGACTCTTGAGAGTCCCTTGGACTGCAGGGAAATCTAACCAGTCAATCCTAAAGGAAGTCAGTCCTGAATATTCACTGGAAAGACTAGTGCTAAAGCTGAAACTCCAATACTTTGGCCACCTGATGCAAAGAATTGGCTCATTTCAAAAGACTCTGATGCTGGAAAAGATTGAAGGCAGGAGGAGAAGGGAATGACAGTGGATGAGATGGTTGGATCGCATCACCGAGTCGATGGACATGAGTTGAGCAAGCTCTGGGAGTTGGTGATGGACAGGGAATCTTGGCATGCTGCAGTCCATGGGGTTGCAAAAAGTTGGACACTACTGAGGGACTGTAGTGAGCTGAAGGGTGTTCCCTGGAATAGCAGCATCTACATCACTTGGGAGCTTGTTAGAAATGCAGGATCTCAGGATTCTCCCAGGCTTCTTGGATCAGAATCTGCATTTTAACAAGAACCCAGTGATTCATATGCATATCAAGGTTTGAGAAAGTGAATTAGATGATTTTTTAAATTCCAGTAACATTGGTTTATAACATATGTTTTGTGTACACATTTTAATTTGACTTAGAAATTATAATTTGACTAATAATTGTAAATTTACTTATAATTTGACTTACATATTGACAACATTATAATTTAACTTATAACCAAAGACTAGTTTCCATGCTCATCTTACCTCCTTTACCCATTTCTCCCACCCCAGACCCCTTGCCCTTTGTAACCACTATTTTGTTCTCTGAGTTTGTTTTTGTTATTTTATTTTTGTTTATTTTGTTTTATTATTTGTTTTGTATTCTACATATGAGTGAAATCATATTGTATTTGTCTTTTTTGTCTGCCTTATTTCACAACTTTGCCTTATGGACTCTCAAGGTCCATCCATGTTGTTGCAAGGGCAAGATTTCATTCCTTTTTATGGCTGAGTAGTATTCCATTGTGTGTGTGTGTGTGTGTGTGTGTGTGTGTGTGTGTGTGTGTTTAGTTCTAAATTTTTTGAAGAATTTGCATACTTTTTTCCACAGTGACTGCACCAATTTACAGTCTCACCAACAGTGTATGAGGGTTCCTTTTTCTTCACATCCTCTCTGTTATTCCTTGTTTTTTTGACGATAGTCATTCTGATAGATGTGAAGTGATATTGTGGTTTTGATTTGCAATTACCTGATAATTCATGCTGATGAACAACTTTTCATACAGGTGTTGAACATCATATATATTCTTTTGAAAAATGTCTATTCAGATCCTCTGCCCATTTTTTAACTGGGTTGTTTGTTGTTGAGTTTCATGAGTTAACTTTTTTTTTTCGATGGTTTTGGCCATGCTGTGCAGCATGTGTGATCCCCCAACCGGGGATCAAACTCATGCCCCCTGCAATGGAAACACAGAGTCCTTCAATAGACCACAGGGAAGTTCCATGAGTTAATATATTTTGGATATTAACCTTTTATCAGATCTGATTTGCAAACATCTCCCATTTGGTAGGTTTTCTTTTTTGTTTTGTTGATGGTTTTCTTTGCAGTGCAGAGCTTTTTATTTTGATGTAGCCTTGTTTTTTTAATTTAGCTTTTGCTTCCCTTGCCTGAGGAGACATATCCAGAAAGATATTGCTAAGAAAAATGTCAACAAGCATACTGTCTATATTTTCTTCTAGGAGTTTTATGGTTTTAGTTTTTACATTCATGTCTTTAATCCATTTTGAGTTGGTTTTTATGAATGGTGTAAGATAATGGTCTAGTTTCATTCGTTTGAATCTTTAGGGTTTTCAATGTATAAAATCATGTCATCTACAAATAATGACAATTTTACTTCTTTCTTTCCAATTTAGATGTGTTTCGTTTCTTTTTTTGCCTAATTGTTGTGACTAGGAGTTTTAGCACTATGTTGAGTAAGAGTGGTAAGATTGGGTACTCTTGTCTTGTTCATGATCTTAGAGGGGTAGCTTTCAGTTTTTCACCAGTATTATGTTAGCTGTGGGTTTGTCATAAACGGCCTTTTGAGGTACATTTGTTCTTTCCCCTTTTTGAGATTTTTATCATAAATAAGTGTTGATTTTATCAAATGCTTTTCCTGCATCTGCATCTATTGACATGATCATATGATTTTTTTTTTTTTTTTTTTTTTTTTTTTTTTGCCCTGTGGCTCTTGGGATCTTAGTTCCCTGACCAAGGATTGAACCTAGGCTCTTGGCAGTGAGCAAGTAGAGTCCAAACTACTGGATCGCCTGGTAATTCTCGATTATATGATTTTTATTCTTCACTTTGTTAATGTGGTGTATTACATTGATTTATTTGCAGATGTTGAATCATCCTTGCATACCTGGAATAAATCCCACTTGATCCTGGTGTGTGATCCTTTTAATGCATTTTTGTATTTGGTTCACTAATGTTTTGTTGAGGATTTTTGCATGTATATTCATCAGAGACATTGGCCTGTAATTTTCTTTTTGTGTATTTTCATTGTTTGATTTTGTAATCAGGGTAATGATGGCCTTGTAAAATGAGTTAGGGAAGCATTCCCTCCTTTTCAATTTTTTTGAAATAGTTTAAGAAGTGCATGTGTGTGTGCTAAGTTGCTTCAGTTATGTCCAACTCTTTGCAGCCTTATGGATTGTAGCCTGCCAGGCTCCTCTGTCCATGGGGTTCTCTAGGCAAGAATACTGGAGTGGGTTTCCATGCCCTCCTCCGGGGGATCTTCCCAACCCATGAATCAAACCTGCATCTCTTAAGTCTCCTGCATTGGCAGGCAGGTTCTTTACCACTAGTGCCTCCTGGGAAGCCCCATAGTTTGAGAAGGATAGCTACTAAATCTCTGAATGTTTGATAGGATTCACCTGTGAAGCTGTCTGCTAGAGGACTTTTATTTTGGGGAAGATTTTCGATTAATGTTTCAATCTCCTTACTAGTAATCAGTCAATTCAGATTTTCTATATCTTCATGCTTTAGTCATGGAAGATTGTAGGATTCTAGGGATTTATTCATTTATTTTAGGTTGTCTAATGTGTTGGTGTATAGCAGTAGACTTCATAGTAGACATAATCCTTTGTATTTCTATTGTATCCATTGTAATTTACCCTCTTTTGTTTCTAATTTTATTTATCTGAGCCTTCTATTTTTTCAGAGAGTCTAGCTAAAGGTTTGTCACGTTTATCCTTTCAAAGAACCAGCTCTTAGTTGCATTGATCTTTTCCATTGTCTTTTAAGTCTCTATTTCATTTGTCTCTGCTCTAATTTTTATTATTATTTTATTATCATTTCCTTTCTCATACAGATTTTGGGCTTGCTTTGTTCTTTCTTTTTTTCTTTTTCTTCTTTTTTTCTAGCTCCTTTAGGCATAAGGTTTAGATTATTTGAGGTTTTTCTTATTTCTTGAGGTAGGCCTACATGATTCACTCTTAGTACCACTTTTGCTGCATCCCATAGATTTTGGTATATCATCTTTTTCTTTTCATTTGTCTTTAGGTATTTTAAATTTTCTCCTTTGATTTCTTCATTGAGCCAATAGTTTTTAAGTTGCATGTTTAGTTTTCACATATATATGATTTTTCCAGATTTCCTATAGTTGATTTCTAGTTTCATTTTATTGTGGTCAAAAAAGATGCTTAATATGGTTTTAATCTTCTTGATTGTATTGAGACTTGCTTTATGACCTAACATGTGATTTATCCTGGAGAATGTTCCAGGTGCACTTCAGAAAAATGTGTATTCCATTGCACTGGATGGGCTATGCTATATTCATATAAATCTATTAAGGTTATCTGGTCTGATGTTTCATTTAAAGTTAATGTTTTCTTATTGACACTCTGTCTGAATGATCTGTCCATTGATGTAAGTGAGGCATTAAAGTAGTCTTCCACTATTATGCTCCTGTCAGTTTCTCCATGTAGGTCTTTATATGTTTTGCTACTCCTGTGTTAAATGTGTATGTATATAGATACATACAGAGAGATAGACAGACAAACAGATAGATAAATATAGATCTATAGATACATAGATAGATATAAATTATTTGTGTCTTCTTGAGGGATTGTTCCCTTTGTCATTATATGATGTCCACCTTTATCTCTTCTGGCTTTATATCTTTTGGCTTGAAAGTCTGTTTTCTCTGATATGAGTATGACTACACCTACTTTCTTTTGGCTGCCATTTGCTTGGAGTATCATCTAACATCCCTTCAATTTGAGGCTATTTTTGACCTTAGAGCTGAGAGAAGTTTCCTGGAGGAGGTATAGAGTTGGGTCTTATTTTTAATCCATCCAGTTACTCTTTTTTTTTTTTTTTTTTTACTTAATTTTACTTATTTTTTAAATTAAGAAAATTGTTAAAGTTTTTACCAATTAATCTACATTTAGGGTAATTATTGATAAATGAGGATTTAGTACTGCCATTTATCTTTGTTTTCTGGTTGCACTATATCTCAATAGTCCTTTTACTACCAATAACGTCTTGTCTTCACTGGGGGGTTTCCCTGATAGCTCAGTTGGTAAAGAATCCTCCTGCAGTGCAGGAGACCCTGATTTGATCCCTGGGTCAGGAAGATCTGCTGGAGAAAGGGATAGGCTACCCACTCCAGTATTCTGGCCTGAAAAATTCCATGGACTGTATAGTCGATAGAGTTGCAAAGAGTCGGACACGACTAAGAGATTTACACTTTCACTTTCTCTTCATTTAGTTATATAGTCTGTCTCCTTTCTCTCTTCCCCTTTTATGTTTCTATTGTCTCAAATTATTTTGTTGTTTCAAAATTATCTTTTTGTGTTGTGAGGTCATTATCAAATTGAAGTAACTGTAGTTATTTTTTATTGCTTTCCTCCATTAACCTTTATGCTATAATTGTTTAACAACCTATTCTAATGTACAGTTGCAATTTTCTGATTCTATTACCTTCCTCAAGGTTTTGTGTACTTCTGCCCTTTTGTTTTTGGTAGAAGAGCCTTTCAACATTTCTTTTTTAAATTAAAGTTTAGTTAATTTACAATATTACATTAGTTTCATGTGTACAGCATAATAATTCAGTATTTTTGCAGATTATACTCCTTTATGTTATTACAGATAATGGCTATAATTCCCTGTGCTATACAGCATATCCTTATAGCTTGTGTATTTTATACATTATAGTTTGTATCTGTTAATCTCATGCCCCTAATCTGTCCCTCCCTCTCTGTTTTCTATCTGTGAATCTGTTTCTATTTTGCATACACATTCATTTGTGTTATTTTTAGATTCCACATATAAGTGATAACATATAGTATTTGTTTTTCTATGTCTGACTTATTTCACTAAGCATAATATTCTCTAGGTCCATCTATGTGGCTGCAAATAGCAAAATTTTATTCTTTTTAATGACTGAATAATATTCCATTATATATCTCACATCTTCTTTATCCAGTTATCTATTGGTGGGCACTTGGGTTGCTTCCATATCTTCCATGACTTTGTAAATTGTGTTGCTATTAACATTAGGGTGCATGTATCTTTTTTCTGAATTAGTGTTTTCATTTTTTCCAGATATATACCCAGGAATGGAATTGCTGGGTCATCTGATAGTTCTATTTTTAGTTTTTGAGGAACCTCCATACTGTGGCTGTACCAATCTGAGCTCCCACTAACAGTGTACAAGGGTTCCCCTTTCTCCATATCCTCTCCATTTGTTATCTGTAGGCTTTTTGATGATAGATATTCTGATAAGTATGAGGTTATATCTAGTAGTTTTGTTTTATAGTTTTCTAATAATTAGTAATGTTGTGTGTCTTTTCTGTGTCTGTTGGCCATTTGGAACTGGCACTGTTCCATTTGAATGTGTGTTTTCCTTCTTCCTGCACCAGACCTTTGCCCCAAAGGTCGGAAGTGATAAAGGAAGTAGGGCTTGTGTGTCTAGAGGTCCAGTGTTCTGTCTATGTAGGTGTCTGGGGCTCCACTTAGATGTAGCCTATTGTCATGTCTTTTCCTGGGTTGTGGTTTCCCTATATCTAGTGCCATGCTGTGGTGTGGAATGAGCAGGAACTGGTCACCTTGGACTGGGGTGCACAGTGAGGTGGTCTCAGAAAACCTGGTAACCCCTAGGGCAGACCTCTCTCTGCCCTGCCCAGGGACAAACCAGCATCTGTGTGCTCCTCACGAGAGGAATCTAAGCTTCTCCAGCCTTTCTATCTGTACCAATAGTTCTCCAAGCGGCTAGTGGGTATTGCCTCCTCCACATGGGTCCCCAGGGCTGAGATGCCCAGTCTGTGACTTGACCTGCTCACTCCCTAGGGCAGGTGTCCACCCAAGAAATCTCCTTTTTCCTCTAAGTTCCCTTCCAGGAGCACAGGTCCCAACTCAATCACTTTTATTCCCACCCTATCCTTTTATATGTATGTCTTTCTTATAGCCTTGGTTGTACAGAAGTCCTGCCAGTTTCCAATTCGTTTTCAGTGAGAATTTTCCACAAGTAAATGTATTTTTGATGTGTTCATGGAGGATATTACTGCCATGTACTCTTTGCCATCTTCAAGAAGCCCTCAACATTTCCTGTAAGGCAGGTGTAGAGGTGATGAACTCCCTCAGCTGTAGTTTTTGTGCAGAAGCCTCCTTATGTTTCCTAATGGAATCAAATAGATCTCTTAGAAATTCTGCATTAAAAAAAATAAAACTTAGTTATCCTTTCTGGTCTGGATCATTTCTAGACTTCTGAAGTCATGCTTGCTAATTCTTTCTTCTTTATGGTCTGCTCTATTTCCAGTGCTTTCTATTGCATTATTTATATCATTTATTGAGTTCTTTGGCTCTAGAAATTCTGTTTGTATCTCTTTTAGAGATCCAACCTTTTGGTAAAATATTCCTTCTGTTTTTATTCTATTTTATTCCTGAGCTCCTTGAAATGACTTTCTGAGTTTTCTTGTGCTTATTGACAGCTATTTTGAATTCTGTATCTGATTGCAATCTTCCATGAGTTTAAGTTTGGTTTCTGGAGAAGTGTCACTTTCTTTTTGTGATACCTTATTACTGTGGTTTTTCACAGTGCTCGTTATCTTGTTCCTCTGCCCACACATTTGAAGGAGTGAATATCTTTCTTATTAGGTAAAATTGTTGTGTGTGTATGTGTGCTCAAACATATCAAACTCTTTGCAACCCATGGACAGCAGCCTACTGGGCTCCTCTGTCCATGGAATTTTCTAGGCAAGAATACTGGAGTTCGTTGCCATTTCTTACTCCAGGGGATCTTCCTGACCCAGGAACTGAACCAGCATCTCTTGTGTCTCCTGAATTGGCAGGCAGATTCTTAACTACTAGGGGCCACCTGGGAAGATTTGTTTATTTTGATTCTAAAAATTCAATACATTGGTAATTAGAGGACCTTCTTTTGTTTTCCAGCAGGTGGCACCACAACACGAGTCTTTGTTTTCCCTAACCTGACCAGCCTCTGACAGTACTATGGAATCAGTATTTTCCACCCTTCATTACCTCTGTCAGGGGTGTGCCTGGAGCCCTCATTGTCACTGCTTGTGCCTTTGGAGTCTTTGGTGCCTTCTGCTGCAAGCGTTGCTGTTGTTGCTCATGTCACCGCTGGGTGCACCATGATGGCAGGCACCTCTGCTGCATCTGGGGTTGTTGTGGCTGTCAGGTTTGCAGGCCCTGCTGCCTTGTGCAGGGGTGCTGGAGCCTTCAGCACACCTGTACCTGGTAGGGCTGGGGTTGCAGGCCCTGCTGCTGCTGCCTGCTTCCCTTTAGCTGCAGGTACTGATGCTGCTGGGAAGCTGGAGTTGTGTACACCACCTCCCCAGCCACCACTGAGTTCTTTCTCAGATGTGTGTTCATCCAATGTGGTCAAAGAGCCAGGATTATGGGCACTCCCCCACCTTGTTCCCTTGAATCCACCTCCTAAGTACCATTCCATCCACCTTCAGATGTACAGATGTGTGGATCTCTCTGGTACCTTGGTGTGTTGGGCAGAGGAACCTTTGTAGAGTTATATGTTTTACTTGTTGCAAATTGAAGGGGAGAGAAAAAGGAAACATCTCACACTACCATGATGTTGAATTACCACATCTAGATGATTTTTTTAAATTTATTGAGATATAGTTGATTTTTAAAGAACTGTTCTTATTTTCAATTTTTATAAAAATTTCTAGAAAATTCTAGAGGGTGCATTGGGCTCTACACTGAGTTTCTGAATGCCTTTGGGCAAATGACTTAATGTTCCTTTTTCCCCAACTATGAAAGCTTTCCCTTCTCTGTTTATAAAATGAGATTTTCTCTTCCTAATCATAAAGCTCTTGTGATGATAAAATGAGCAAATTGAGAAAATAACAGGCAGGAAGCCCAGGGGTCTCCAAACAGAGGGAATAGGCTGCAAGTGTCAGACATTTTTTTATCTCTCTCTTAAGCGGCAGGAGGAAACAAACAAATGTCAGATTTTTTTCCCCGTCTCTATACAATATTAAAAGGAGGTTTCTCTTAAAATTCTGTGTTGCCGTGATGACACCTGGCTCCACCTGAACTTCACTTTTCTCAAATCTTGAGCTAACCAATGCATTTTTTCTTATGGAAATGTTTGTCTTAAGCTATGTTAATGAACTATGTATTCACCCTAGACTCTGTCTTTCTTCAAGTCAGTTTGCTTAAGATTCAGAATGATAAGGGCTCAATAAACCTGTATGTTTTATTCATACATTGTTCTCCTAATCTTTGTTAATAATACTATATATTTACTTGGAAACCTGTCTTTCTTCAAGATTCATGTCAATCATTTTATGGCCCGGGATGAGTCACCAGGTGCCAATGTTATCTTAAAATACATGTTGTGGATGAGGGACCTGGTGCCTTTCTGAGTTTCAGGATATCTCCTTTCTCTAATTAACAGCTTACTGATAGGTATATAACATACTGCTAAAGGCTAGCATGGGGGCATTCTTTCTGGCCCCTTCTGATGTCTATGTCAGAAGCTTTCTCTATCTCTTTTATACTTCAGTAAAACTTTATTACACAAAAGCTCTGAGTGATCAAGCCTCGTCACTGAACCCGAATTGAATTCCTCTCCTCCGGAGGCCAAGAATCCCGGTGTCTTTTCATGACTCAGCAACAATCTTTCAAAATGAGTGAATGTTTATTATAATTCCAGAGGGACCACAAGTGTTATATAAACTTCTTCAAGACCTGTAGGCCGAGATTGGGTGGGATAGTAGCTTTTTGTGGTAAATGGCACTTAAAGGAACTTATTCTTGGCAATTACTATTTTTTTAATGATTATATACTGAGATTTCTGTTGTAAAGGAATTTGACCTACAATACATATGCAAGAGTTTGAAAACGAAAATATGATGAGTTTGTTGTTGGCCCTGTAGACTATAGGCATATCTCTCTAAGAACTTGGAAATAAGGGAAATAGATTGCCTTCTAAGAGCTAAACTGTAAACTCAATATAAAATAGAAAAGAGATATTCATAGTCAATATAAACAGACATAATGATTCACAGAGCAACAAGATTAAGCCATACCCTTATATATAATATATTAATATAAAATTGGTTTCAGAAAGGGATACTGCAGCCACAGAACATAGCAAAAGGAGACTTACTAGGGCAAATCCTGGTAGTACGCACCTAAGCCTGTCTAGAGGAGAAGTCTCTGTTAAGGGATTTTACATATTATAGTCCCTGGGATGAGGTGGCCCCTAGCCAGTACCTATATTCACACTGCACTGTTTTCATTTTCTCAAATCTACAAATTATTTCTTGCCTCAGGACCTTTGTGGAAGCTTTTCCATTTGCTTAGAATGAATGCTTCCATCACCTATACTTTCTCCCTCTGGCTGACTCATCCCTCAGTTTCAGCTTAAATTATGCACCTAACCAAAATGAAGAGAAATTATTTCTTAGCAAGAAAGAAGAGGTCAAAGGAGCAGGAGCTTGAGAGAAGCAGATAGACAAGAGGCCCTGTGGCTCTGTTAGGGGAAGCACACTGACTGAAACCACCCACCCTGGCCAGGCACCATAGTAACCATTTGCATGAGTTGTTTTACGACAGGAGGTTCTGGTAAGGAACACAGAACTAATAAGCCTTCACCAACTGGAAGAGTTCAGGAAAGGTCAAAAGGAGACACCACATGTCTGACCACCTCCCAGAATCCTTCTCTCTAGCATCCATTTTGGCTGAACAAGGCATGCACCACCAAGGTCTCCGAGTCAGAATGATTGACTAAAGACAACACATTAAAAATAATCCCATCACCATAAAACCCAAGACTGCAAGCCATGTGACAGAGCTGTTCTCCTGGGTTCCCTTACCTTCTGCTCTCCACCCGGGTGCCCTTTCCCAATAAAATCTCTTGCTTTGTCAGCACATGTGTCTCCTCAGACAATTCATTTCTGAGTGTTAGACAAGAGCCCAGTTTTGAGCCCTGGAAGGGGTCCCCCTTCGTGCCAACAGCTTCAGAGCAAAAATAGTAGAGACAGAAACTGCCTGCTGAATAGCCTGACCTCTTACAGAGGCCAGTTTTTCTTTCTGCACTTTTTCTCCTGTAAAATTCTCCAGTAAATATTCAATAATTCTTCTTCACTATTGAACTACTGAATATGAATGGATTTCTGGTCCTGGCAATCAAATAGTCTGTTACTGGTGCTTCCCTGGTGGTTCGGTGGTTAAAAATCCACCTTACAAGGCAGGGGACACCAGTTTGATCCCTAGTCTGGGAGGATCCCACATGCCATGGGGCAACTAAGCCTGTGTGCCACAACTACTGAGCCTGCACTCTGTAGCTCATAAGCTGCAACTACTGAAGACCTCGTGCCCTAGGGCCCATGCTCCACAACAACAGAAGCCATCACAATGTGAAAGTTCACACACCATTAGAGAGTAGCCCCTAATCTCTGCAACTAGAGAAAGTCCGTGCAGCAAAGAAGACCAACTGCAGCCATAATATATGCTGCTGCTGCTGCTGCTAAGTCACTTCAGTCATGTCAGACTCTGTGTGACCCCATAGACGGCAGCCCACCAGGCTCCCCTGTCCCTGGGATTCTCCAGGCAAGAACACTGGAGTGGGTTGCCATTTCCTTCTCCAATGCATGAAAGTGAAAAGTGAAAGTGAAGTCGCTCAGTCATGTCCGACTCCCAGCGACCCCATGGACTGCAGCCTACCAGGCCCCTCCATCCATGGGATTTGCCAGGCTATAGTACTGGAGTGGGTTGCCATTGCCTTCTCCAATATATAACATTAGTCTGTAACTAAGCTGTTTTTTAGTTGCTAAGTTGTGTCCAACACTTTTGTGACCCCATGGATTGTAGCCCACCAGACTCCTCTGTCCATGGGATTTCCCAGGCAAGAATACTGAAGTCGGATGCCATTTCTTATCCAGGGTATCTTCCCAACCCAGATTGAGCCTGCATCTCCTACACTGACAGGCAGACTCATTACCACTGAGGCACCAGGGAAGCCCTGTGTTATTAAGACAGTGAGCTTCAACAGTATTCATGAAAGCAGTCATTTTGTTAAAAAACTATGCAAAAGTGGACTGTGCAACTCCAGTGAATAATTTACAAGTACACATGAGATTAGAGCATATAGCTCTCCTCAAATGCAAATAATGATTATAGTAAATTAAGAAAGTTAATATTTATTATAATAAAGATATTAATTCAACAAATATTTTGCTGAAATTTACTGTAAGCCAATCTTTGGAGTCACAGAGATGAATATATCATAGTCATTGCCTTTTAGAAGCTTCTTCACAGTCCTATGAGAATGACTGAGAAGCAACCCCACATCCAAGGAGTGGTAGCTGCGCGGGTGCAGGAGGGCCAAGAGGAGCAACTCCACGTTCAAGGTCAGGAGGGGCGGCCGTGACGCGATACCCCTCGTCCAAGGTAAGGAGCAGCGGCTGCGCTTTGCTGGAGCAGCTGTGAAGAGATACCCCACGTCCAAGGTAAGAGAAACCCAAGTAAGATGGTAGGTGTTGCGAGAGGGCATCAGAGGGCAGACACACTGAAACCAGAATCACAGAAAACCAGCCAAGCTGATCACACGCACCACAGCCTTGTCTAACTCAATGAAACTAAGCCATGACGTGTGGGGCCACCCAAGATGGACGGATCATGGTGGAGAGGTCTGACAGAATGTGGTCCACTGGAGAAGGGAATGGCGAACCACTTCAGTATTCTTGCCTTGAGAACCCCATGAACAGTATGAAAAGGCAAAATGATAGGATACTGAAAGATAAACTCCCCAGGTCGGTAAGTGCCCAATATGCTACTGGAGATCAGTGGAGAAATAGCTCCAGAAAGAATGAAGGGATGGAACCAAAGCAAAAATAATACCCAGTTGTAGATGTGACTGGTGGTAGAACCAAGGCCCGATGCTGTAAAGAGCAATATTGCATAGGAACCTGGAATGTTAGGTCCATGAATCAAGGCAAATTGGAAGTGGCCAAACAGGAGATGGCAAGAGTGAATGTCAACATTCTAGGAATCAGCGAACTAAAATGGACTGGAATGGGTGAATTTAACTCAGATAACCATTATATCTACTACTGTAGGAAGGAATCCCTTAGAAGAAATGGAGTAGCCATCATGGTCAACAAAAAGAGTCCGAAATGCAGTACTTGGATGCAGTCTCAAAAACGACACAATGATCTCTGTTCGTTTCCAAGGCAAACCATTCAATGTCACAGTAATCCAAGCCTATGCCCCAACCAGTAACGCTGAAGAAGCTGAAGTTGAACGGTTCTATGAAGACCTACAAGACCTTTTAGAATTAACACCCAAAAAAGATGTCCTTTTCATTATAGGGGACTGGAATGCAAAAGTAGGAAGTCAAGAAACACCTGGAGTAACAGGCAAATTTGACCTTGGAGTATGGAATGAAGCAGGGCAAAGGCTAATAGAGTTCTGCCAAGAGAACACACTGGTCATAGCAAACACCCTCTTCCAACAACACAAGAGAGAACTCTACACATGGACATTACCAGATGGTCAACACTGAAATCAGATTGATTATATTCTTTGCAGCCAAAGATGGAGAAGCTCTATACAGTCAACAAAAACAAGACCAGGAGCTGACTGTGGCTCATATCATGAACTCCTTATTGCTAAATTCAGACTTCAATTGAAGAAAGTAGGGAAAACCACTAGACCGTTCAGGTATGACCCAAATCAAATCCCTTATTATACAGTGGAAGTGAGAAATAGATTTAAGGGACTAGATCTAATAGACAGAGTACCTGTTGAACTATGGATGGAGGTTCGTGACATTGTATAGGAGACAGGGATCAAGATCATCCCCAAGAAAAATAAATGCAAAAAAGCAAAATGGCTGTCTGAGTAGGCCGTACAAATAGCCGTGAAAAGAAGAGAAACGAAA
Organism: Bos mutus; assembly: GCF_027580195.1. Lineage (NCBI taxonomy): Eukaryota > Metazoa > Chordata > Mammalia > Artiodactyla > Bovidae > Bos > Bos mutus. Next base: position 23,518,136 of record NC_091641.1, read on the forward strand.
AGCAAAGGAGAAAAGGAAAGATATAAGCATCAGAATGCAGAGTTCCAAAGAATAGCAAGGAGAGATAAGAAAGCCTTCCTCAGCGATCAATGCAAAGAAATAGAGGAAAACAACAGAATGGGAAAGACTAGAGATCTCTTCAAGAAAATTAGAGATACCAAGGGAACATTTCATGCAAAGATGGGCTCGATAAAGGACAGAAATGGTATGGACCTAACAGAAGCAGAAGATATTAAGAAGAGGTGGCAAGAATACACAGAAGAACTGTACAAAAAAGATCTTCGTGACCCAGATAATCACGAAGGTGTGATCACTCACGTAAAGCCAGACATCCTGGAATGTGAAGTCAAGTGGGCCTTAGAAAGCATCACTACGAACAAAGCTCGTGGAGGTGATGGAATTCCAGTTGAGCTCTTTCAAATCCTGAAAGATGATTCTGTGAAAGTGCTGCACTCAATATGCCAACAAATTTGGAAAACTCAGCAGTGGCCACAGGACTGGAAAAGGTCAGTTTCCATTCCAATCCCAAAGAAACGCAATGCCAAAGAATGCTCAAATTACAGCACAATTGCACTCATCTCACACACTAGTAAAGTAATGCTCAAAATTCTCTAAGCCAGGCTTCAGCATACGTGAACCGTGAACTTCCAGATGTTCAAGCTGGTTTTAGAAAAGGCAGAGGAACCAGAGATCAAATTGCCAACACTGGCTGGATCATCGAAAAAGCAAGAGAGTTCCAAAAAAAAACATCTATTTCAGCTTTATTGACTATGCCAAAGCCTTTGACTCTGTGGATCACAATAAACTGTGGAAAATTCTGAAAGAGATGGGAATACCAGACCACCTGACCTGCCTCTTGAGAAACCTGTATACAGGTCAGGAAGCAAGAGTTAGAACTGGACATGGATCAACACACTGGTTCCAAATAGGAAGAGGAGGATGTCAAGGATGTATATTGTCACCCTGCTTATTTAACTTCTATGCAGAGTACATCATGAGATGTGCTGGGCTGGAAGAAGCACAAGCTGGAATCAAGATTTCCAGGAGAAATATAAATAACCTCAGATATGCAGATGACACCATCCTTATGGCAGAAAATGAAGAGGACTAAACAGTATCTTGATGAAAGTGAAAGAGGACAATAAAAAAGTTGGCCTAAAGCTCAACATTCAAAAAACTAAGATCATGGCATCTGGTCCCATCATTTCATGGCAAATAGATGGGGAAACAGAGGAAACAGTGTCAGACTTTCTTTTTTGGGGGCTCCAAAATCACTGCAGATAGTGACTGCAGCCATGAAATTAAAAGATGCTTACTCTTTGGAAGGAAAGTTATGACCAACCTAGATAGCATATTGAAAAGCAGAGACATTACTTTGCCAACAAAGGTCTGTCTAGTCAAGGCTATGGTTTTTCCAATGGTCATGTATGGATGTGAGAGTTGGACTGTGAAGAAAGCTGAGTGCCGAAGAATTGATGCTTTTGAACTGTGGTGTTGGAGAAGACTCTTGAGAGTCCCTTGGACTGCAAGGGGATCCAACCAATCCATCCTGAAGTAGATCAGTCCTGAGTGTTCATTGGAAGGACTGACGCTAACACTGAAACTCCAGTACTTTGGCCACCTCACGCGAAGAGTTGACTCATTTGAAAAAGCCCTGATGCTGGGAGAGATTGGGGGCAGCAGGAAAAGGGGACTACAGAGGGTGAGATAGCTGGATGGCATTACTGACTCAATGGACATGAGTTTGAGTAAACTCTGGGAGTTTACTGAGCGACTGAACTGAACTGAGTATGCCCAGACAGAACAGTACAGGTTAAATTAGAAACACATACTATTTCTTTCAGTTCAGTTGTTCAGTCATGTCCAACTCTTTGCAACCCCATGAATCATAGCACGCCAGGCCTCCCTGTCCATCACCAACTGCTGGAGTTCACCCAAATTCATGTCCATCGAGTTGGTGATGTCATCTAGCCATCTCATCCTCTGTCATCCCCTTCTCCTCCTGCTTCCAATCCCTCCCAGCATCAGGGTCTTTTCCAATGAGTCAACTCTTCTCATGAGGTGGCCAATGTATTGGAGTTTCAGCTTCAACATCAGTCCATCCAATGAACACCCAGAACTGATCTCCCCTAGAATGGACTGGTTGAATCTCCTTGCAGTCCAAGGGACTCTCAAGAGTCTTCTCCAACACCACAGTTTAAAAGCATCAGTTCTTCGGCACTCAGCTTTCTTCACAGTCCAACTCTCACATCCATACATGACCACTGGAAAAACCATAGCCTTGACTAGACAGACCTTTGTTGGCAAAGTAATGTCTCTGCTTTTCAATATGCTATCTAGGTTGGTCATAACTTTCCTTCCAAGGAGTAAGCATCTTTTAATTTCATGGCTGCAATCACCATCTGCGTGATTTTGGAGCCCCAAAAAAGAAAGTCTGACACTGTTTCCTCTGTTTCCCCATCTATTTGCCATGAAGTGATGGGACCAGATGCCATGATCTTAGTTTTTTGAATGTTGAGCTTTAGGCCAACTTTTCCACATTCATCTTTCACTTTCATCAAGAGGCTTTTTAGTTCCTCTTCACTTTCTGCCATAAGAATGGTGTCATCTGCATATCTGAGGTTATTGATATTTCTCCCGGCAATCTTGGTTCCAGCCTGTGCTTCTTCCAGCCCAGCATTTCTCATGATGTACTCTGCATAGAAGTTATGTAAGCAGGGTAACAATATACAGCCTTGACGTCCTCCTTTTCCTATTTGGAACCTGTCAGTTGTTCCATGTCCAGTTCTAACTGTTGCTTCCTGACCTGCATATAGGTTTCTCAAGAGGCAGGTCAGATGATCTGGAATTCCCATCTCTTGAAGAATTTTCCACAGTTTATTGTGATCCACACAGACAAAGGCTTTGGCATAGTCAATAAAGCAGAAATAGATGTTTTTTCGTAACTCTCTTGCTTTTTCGATGATCCAGCCAATGTTGACAATTTGATCTCTGGTTCCTCTGCCTTTTCTAAAACCAGCTTGAACATCTGGAAGTTCATGGTTCACGTATGCTGAAGCCTGGCTTGGAGAATTTTGAGCATTACTTTACTAACATGTGAGATGAGTGCAATTGTGTGGTAGTTTGAGCATTCTTTGGCATTGCCTTTCTTTGGGATTGGAATGAAAATTGACCTTTTCTAGTCCTGTGGCCACCCAAAAAGGAAAGCACCTAGACTGGGAGATCAGGGCGATGTTGCTGAGAAGGTGACATTAGAACTGAGACTTTTAAGTTTAATAGGAGTTGTTTAGGGGATTAGGTGCGAATGAAATATTTTCTAAGCATAGGAAATAGTGTGCACAAAATCAAGGAGACAAGAAAGATAACAAACCTTATAGGAAACTGTTTGAGATGGCTGAAGAGTAGGAGTGTGGGAAAATGAGAAAAACAAATGGAAGATAGCTAGAGCTTTCCACAATTCACCTCAAATTTTATCTGGTATGCAACAAAGAGTTATTAAATACTATCAAGCAGCGAAATAAAAGGATAACATATGTGTTCTAGAAAAACACTGCTGTGGAGGATGAATTGGATTGAGATGGGGTATAGACACACACAGAATCAGGAGTAGGGATTCTTTTGGGAAAATCCACTCAGAAGATAGTAAAAATGAAGTAAGGAAAGGGCAATGAAGTTGGAGAAGATGAGGTACTTTGGAGCCATGTAGGAAGTCAAATTTATAAGATGTAAGAACTGATTAGGAAGGAGGAGTAGCAGATGCCTGGCTTAGGGCACTAGATGAATGGTAATTAACCATGAGAGGAATAAAGGTTTGATGCAGGAACTAGGATGGGTTCCTTGAGTTTGTGACTGATTGAGTTGCAGATGATTGTGAATCCTATAGGAGGAGAGAAGAAGTTGGTCTATAGGTGTTCGATTGTTGATTGGTATTAACTTAAACGTATTTCATTATTAAAAAAAAAAAACAACCCAACTCATAGGTCAAAAGATATGGCATGTTTCCAACACATTTCTAAGGTTCTCGAGAATAATACCATGTTGTGTATAGTTCTTCAAATAAAAATGGCCAAAATAAATGTCTCATGATTACTTAGATGTTTTGGAAAATCTCTCATCCACCATACTTTAAATATTGCAACACCAACACTACTAACCTGTGCGCAGACAGGCTATATTTGCAAGCCACCATTCAGGGATCCTGGGCAAAAGCAAAATTACTCGATCTCCCCTTTGCAGGCCACAGGCTTCTGTAAGTATATTTGCAAATTTCCTTGATAAAGATCCTAGTTCCTCAAAACTCCATCTCACTTCTTCTCCATTTCCATTTGTCCACCAGAAGGCTGGATTGGAAGGTTTCTTCCCAGCCTGAGGAAAGACAAACAAGTCAGATTTAAAGGTGGTTGTGCAGCTAAATTCTATTTCAACTGACTTAATGTAATATTTTCTCTGAAGAAAATTCACAGGTCTTTAGTTAGGACATACTTGGAGTATTTGGGAGGAACTCTGGGGTCCTTATTTCTAGATTTTGGGAGCCATGTCACTTCTTTCAGCACATGTGATTTCTCATTTAGCCTGATTATTTTTCTTTCCATAAAGGTAGAATTCTTGCATCCCTTTATATTCTCTCAATGCTCTTTGCCTCATTTCCTGCCATTTTTTATTCTTGGGTTCCCATTTCACTCTAGTCCTTTATATTTATTTATTTTTAGTATTTATTTATTTATTGGGCCACTTTAGGTCTTTGTTGTGGCACACAGGATCTTCACTGCAGCAGGTGGGATCTTTTGTTGTGGCCTGTGGCCAGCAGGCTGAGTTGCCCCATGACATGTGAGATCCATGTTCCCTGCTTTGGAAGGTGGATTCCCAACCACTGGACCAACAGGGAAGCCCCTACTCCTTTTTCTTTTTTAAAAAATTAACCTATAATCATAGGTTTTTATAACCCAGGCTTTTTCAACCATGGAACTCTTAACGGTGAACCAGATGTCCTGTGCATTACAGGGTATTTAGCAGCACCCCTTAGCCTCCACCCATTAGCATACACCCTCCCCCAACTCACAGCAACAAAAGTGTCTCCAGACATTGCCAAATGTCCCCTGGGGGCAAAAATCACTCTCAGTTAAGAAACTGCAGTCTGACTGGTCCTTGCTACATACCTTTTCCATACTGGTCCATTGGTCCAGGACATCTTTGGCAAAGTTGAAATACTCTGGGATCTCTAGTTTAAAGTCCTGTTTCATGGATTCATAGTTGGAGAAATTCTGAGGGGTCACTGTTCTGTAATCTTTATGCAATGCTCTCATAGAGCCAGGAATTACTGGGCACTGAAAATATTTGGCACAAAGTAATATCTTCATGGTGACAAGGGCTAACGTCAGTCTGGCTAAGTATTTTAGCACCCAGAATTTCTACAGATACCAATCCATCTAAAAGACAAACAAAAAGACATGCATTTGTTTCAGCCATATCCCCAAGCAGCCAAGTTTTATTATTATTAATCATCATAGTAGTACTATTTTTTGAGAACTCACTATGTCCCAAATACTGTGCTCAATGCTTTACTTACATACAATTTATCATTAAATCTTCAGAGTAACCCTGTAAAGTGGGTGCTATTATCGTCTCTGCAGATGGAGAATATGATGAATAAGAGGTTGTCTCAGTCCTCTCTGGTTTAAACAACAGATAATTATTTCTCACACTTCTGGAGGCTAGGGAGTCCTAGATCAAGCTGCTGGCTGGTTCAGTTATCCCATGAAGGTCTGTTCCTAGCTTGCAAATGGTTGCTGTCCCTCTGTGATCTCACATGATGGAGAGAGAGAGAACCCTGCTCTCTCTTCCACTTCTTGGAAGATACTAATCCCATCAGGTGCCTCACTGTCATGACCTCAGCTAAACCTAATTACCTACCAAAGGCCCCATCCCCAAATACCATCACATTGGAGGTCAAAGCTTTAACAGAAGAACTGTTTTGAACTGGGATACAAACATTCAGTCTGTAACAGAGGCATTGATTGGATTTGAACCTAGAATTGTCTCATTCCAGCCCATTCTTCTGACAAGTAAGGGCTAGTGCCTCCATATACATTTCTAAAAAAGAAAAGATCTGTGTCATCCAGTTACTCTCAATGAAAGTAAAAAGTTAAGCTTTTATTCTCTTTCATCTAAGGATTTCAAAAGGAGTGTAGAAATGTTAAGGAGAATTTTTTGCAATGGGTAATCCACAGATGAAGAAACTGAGGTAGCAAAGTACCAGTTACTCATGAAAGCACTGTCAAAGCTCCTCTAGTTTATAGACTATAATTCCCACACTCCAGATGGGAGCCCACACTACCTCCAGGCTTGGAGCTGCATTTACCAGAGATATGAAAATAGAGTTTAGCCTTTTGTAGGAGAGGCCTCTCTGGGCCACCCAGTCCTCCCTCCTTCTGTGGGAAATCATTTGATCACAATGTCATTTATTTGGCTGAGGTCTCATAATTGAGGCTATATAAAAACAGTTTTAGGGATCACGGGTTTTCTTCTTAATACTTTCTGTAATCTTCCAAATTTCCTGCAATGAAACACTACTCTCACAATCATTGCTGCTAAGTCACTTCAGTCGTGTCCGACTCTGTGCGACCCCATGGACGGCAGTCCACCAGGCTCCGCTGTCCCTGGGATTCTCCAGGCAAGAACACTGGAGTGGGTTGCCAGTTCCTTCTCCAATGCATGAAAGTGAAAAGTGAAAGTGAAGTCACTCAGTCATGTCTGACTCTTAGTGACCCCATGGACTGCAGCCTACCAGGCTCCTCCATCCATGGGATTCTCCCAGCAAGAGTACTGGAGTGGATCACCATTGCCTTCTCCGGCTCACAATCATTAAATCATCATTTTTAGCTTCAATTCTAACTTTACGGTATGTAAGGCAGAGTAGCTGTGTGGAAGCATTTATGTATTGATATAGTTCCAAACAATGATTAATAATGGATGCCAGCCATACATTTAACTCTAAATGGACCTGGCAATTGGGCATCATATTGTTGCACTCAGTGCATCCTCATGGTTACTTAATATAATGATTTATTATGATAATAAAGATATTAATTCAACAAATATTTCACTGAGATTTACTGTAAGCCAAGGAGCCAAGGAGACCTGGGTACTTTGTCTGACCCTTTGATCTATTTGTATGCAGACCTGATAAGGCAATGAGATGAAGCCCTTTGAGATCATCTGATTTAAACCTCCTCATTTTTCACCTGCAAAGAAAACAGGATCCCGCAGAAGGGAAGCAACTTGCATTAATGTGATATGAGAATTAGAACTAGAATGTTGGTCTACAGATCAATGGGATTTCATTTGAGCAGTGCTTCTCAAACCTGGTTATATATTTGAATCATGAGGAAAGCTTTATAAATGTACTGATGCCTGAGTCTTAATTAAATCAGAATCTCTGGGGTTAGTGTTGTAGCCACGCGTTCTGGGAAACAGATTCACTCAGAAGAACAATGCAGATAGTGGAGTGCAGTTTATTACACCAGCGGGCCCAAGGTAGAGTCTCCTCTTAGCCAAGGACCCTGACCAGTTTTTGTGAAAACCTTATATACCCTAAGTGTACTTGCTCAAACCCACCTCCCCAAATTCCTTGAAACTAGTCTGGACAAGGTGAAAGAGAGATAAGATCAAAGTTAACCCATGATTCATGTGTCACAAGACTAGATAAACAGTGGATATATGTCAGTAGGCCTGTGGTCATATCCCGGTAAACATAATGGAATTTATCACTTTGTTTCGTTACAGAAATAATTAGCATATTCTTTTAGACAATGGAGAGTCCAAGTACAAGTCCTGAGGCTCTTTAATCCGGGAATCTGGTTTTCCATTGGTATGCCATTTCTATAGACACCGGGCACAAAGTTCAGAGTCCATTGGGAGGGTGACCAGGCGTGTAGCCTAACGTTCGCAGCCTGGCCTAAGATGGAGCCCAGCTCTGTCTGTTTCCTCCTTCATTAGGGCCTGGGAATCATATTTTAAAAAATTTCCTCAGAGGATTCTGCTGTGCAACCAAGGCAGAGAGTCATTGATTTGGAGGTTATGATCCATAAACAATCAATATCAGCATCACCAGGAAACTTATTAGAAATACCCATTTTCAGACCCCAGTTTCACATTTTACCAATGAAGAGACTAGTAGAATCACCCTCAGAGAGTTGTCCCAAAGATTAAATGAGACAAAGTGCTTATCATGGTGTCTAGCATATCACTATCCTTTAGCTCAGGAGTCAGCAAACTTTTTCTGTACAGGGTCAAATAATAAATATTTTGGGTTTTGTGGGCCATTTGGTCTCTGTTGTAACTGCTCCACTCAATTCTAGTTGAGGCAGCAGCCACTGACAATACAAAAATGAATAATCATAACTGTGTTACTAAAAATACTAACTATGTCTCATCATGAATTGTTATTCCGTTTTTTATTTTTCCAAATAGTTAAAAATGCAAAAATTATTTTTGGTTCACAGGTTGTACAAAAGCAAGTGGAGGGCTGGATTTAGCCCATGGGCCATAGTTTGCTAATCTTTGCACTAGAATATAAAGTTTATGAGGGTATGGGCATTGTCTATTATGTTCATGGGAATTATAATAGCATTTGGCCAGAGTAAGTGCTAAATAAATATTTGTTGAATAAATAAATGACTTCTTCAGAAGGCAGAAACTTTACACACGGTGTTTTGTGGTTTTTTTTCCCCAATAACTCAGAACTGTCCAGTGGGTTGCAAAGAGTCAGACAGGACTGAGCACACACACACACACACACACACACATACAACACAGCAGAATATATATCTCCTCCTTTAACCAGAATTGTGTGACAACTTGCACTGTTCATGTGGCTAATTTAGATTAATTTAAATACTATTTGAAAATTAGTTCTTTAGCCACACTAGCTACATTTCACAGAGAAGGCACTGGCAACCCACTCCAGTACTCTTGCCTGGAGAATCCCATGGCTGTAGGAGCCTGGTAGGCTGCAGTCCATGGGGTCGCTAAGAGTCAGACACGACTGAGCGACTTCTTTCACTTTTCAGTTTCATGCATTGGATAAGGAAATGGCAATCCAGTCCAGTGTTCTTGCCTAGAGAATCCCAGGGACGGGGGAGCCTGGTGGCTGCCATCTATGGGGTCCCACAGAGTCGGACACGACTGAAGCGACTTAGCAGCAGCAGCAGCAGCTACATTTCAAGTGCCTAATAGCCACATGTGGCCAGTGGCTACCATACACATGTCAGTGCAGTCACAAAACATTTCTATCATTGCAGAAAATTCTTATTGATAGTGCTAACCTATATTGATAATAGCTCAGAACTGGAGTGATATGAAACATTAATATACAGGAAACTTGAGAGGAAGAGTTCCCAAGATAAGATTTTTCTAAAAGTTCAGGTTTAGTAAATTGTTTACTCATCACTTTCCTCTTGTTTGAAGCTGCGTGAGGGAAAGTGTTAACTATTAATCAGAGATCCCGTGGCAGTTCTCTTAGGCTCTAAAAGAGGCTACTTTTTAGAACAGAAATGAAACCCTGAATCTTCAAACATCATTCTCTTTGGCAGTGAGGGTTGAGTGGAAGGAACAAACCTTCTCTCTTATTTGCTGGCAAGTTACATCCTGCACATTTTGCAGCTCTCTTCCTTCTTACAGAATTAACAATGTTTACTTCAATGGGAAGGAAACAGTTAAGTAGTCAACACTAAGTTTTTGGCAACCTGGTTCCAGTATTCTTGCCTGAGAAATCCTGTGGATAGAGAAACCTGGCAGCTATAGTCCATTATGCCACAGAGAGTTGGACATGACTGAGAGACTGAGCACAGCACAACACTGTTTTTAGTGCTTTAACTTTGTTTTTAATTTTGGAGGATAATACCGTCAAATGATTTAAAAAATTACAAAAGGTACACAGTGAAAAATCTGCCTTCCACCCCATCACATAGCTGCCCAGTTTCAGTTCAGTTCAGTCGCTCAGTCATGTCCAAATCTTTGCGAACCCATGGACTGCAGCATGCCAGGCTTCCCTGTCCATCACCAACTCCCAGAGCTTACCCAAAATCATGTCCATCGAATTGGTGATGCCATCCAACCATCTCATCCTCTGTCATCCCCTTCTCCCGCCATCAATCTTTTCCAGCATCAGGGTCCTTTCTAGTGAGTGAGTCAGTTGTTCGCATCAAGTGGCCAAAGTATTGGAGTTTCAGCTTCAATATCAGTCCTTCCAATGAATATTCAGGACTGATTTCCTTTAGGATAGACTGGTTGAATCTCCTTGCAGTCCAAGGGACTCTCAAGAGTCTTCTCCAACACCACAGTTCAAAAGCATCAATTCTTCGGCACTCAGCTTTCTTTATGGTCTAACTTTCACATCCATACATGACTACTGAAAAAATCATAGCTTTGACTAGATGGGCCTTTGTTGGCAAAGTAATGTCTCTACTTTTTAATATTCTCTCTAGGTTGATCATAACTTTCCTTCCAAGGAGGAAGCATCTTTTAATTTCATGGCTGCAATCACCATCTGCAGTGATTTTGGAGCCCCTCAAAATAAAGTGTCTCACTATTTCCATTGTTTCCCCATCGATTTGCCATGAAGTGACAGGACTGGAATGCCATGATCTTAGTTTTCTGAATGTTGAGTTTAAAGCCTACTTTTCCATGCTACTCTTTCACTTTCATCAAGAGGCTATTTAGTTCTTCTTTGCTTTCTGCCATAAGGGTGGTGTCATCTGCTTATCCGAGGTTATTAATATTTCTCCCGGCAATCTTGATTCCAGCTTGTACTTCATCCAACCCAGCATTTCACCTGATGTACTCTGTATATAAGTTAAATAAACAGGGTGACAACACACAGCCTTGACATACTCCTTTCCCTATTTGGATCCAGTCTGTTATTTCATGTCTAGTTCTAACTGTTGCTTCTTGACCTGCATACAGATTTCTCAGGAGGCAGGTCAGATGGTCTGGTACTCCCATCTCTTGAAGAATTTTCCAGTTTGTTATCACACAGTTATTACACAGTCAAAGGCTTTGGCGTAGTCAATAAAACAGAAGTAGATGTTTTTCTGGAATTCTCTTGCTTTTTCAGTGATCCAGCAGATGTTGGCAATTTGATCTCTGGTCCCTCTGCCTTTTCTAAAACCAGCTTGAACAACTGGAAGTTCTTGATCCACATATTGTTGAAGCCAGGCTTAGAGAATTTTGAGCTTTACTCTGCTGGTGTGTGAGATGAGTGCAATTGTGCGGAAGTTTGAGCATTCTTTGGCATTGCCTTTCTTTGAGATTGGAATAAAAACTGGCCTTTTCCAGTCCTGTGGCCACTGCTGAGTTTTTCAAATTTGCTGGCGTATTGAGTGCAGCAGCACTTTCACAGCATCATCTTTTAGGACTTGAAATAGCTCAACTGGAATTCCATCACCTCCACTAGCTTTGTTCGTAGTGATGTTTCCTAAGGCCCACTTGACTTTGCATTCCAGGATGTCTGGCTCTAGGTGAGTGATCACACCATTGTGATTATCTGGGTTGTGAAGATCTTTTCTGTGTAGTTCTGTGTATTCTTTCCACCTCTTCTTAATATCTTCTGCTTCTGTTAGGTCCATACCATTCCTGTCCTTTTTTGTGCCCATCTTTGCATGAAATGTTCCTTTGGTATCTCTAATTTTCTTGAAGAGATCTCTAGTCTTTCCCATTCTGTTGTTTTCCTCTATTTCCTTTCACTGATCACTGAGGAAAGCTTTCTTATCTTGCCTCGCTATTCTTTGGTACTCTGCATTCAAATGGGTATATCTTTCCTTTTCTCCTTTGCCTTGAGCTTCTTTTCTCTTCTCAGCTATTTGTAAGGCCTCCTCAAACAACCATTTTGTCTTTTTGCATTTCTTTTTCTTGGGGATGGTCTTGATCATCCCATCCTTATTCCCTCAGAAAACTCTATTATTATTTCTATGTATTTTTTTAAAGTTTCTTTATATATATTCAAGCAAATGACCATAGTTTCTTTTTTCTCCACCACTTTTATACCACATGTAGTCCAGAATACCCACAATTTTGTCCATAATTTTTTTTTTAATACAACTTTGGAGGGTTTTCCATATCTGTGAACAGATCTTCCTTATTTTGCTTTTTTGTTTTAAATAGCTGTATGGCATTCCAGAACAGCTGTGCTATAATATCTTAAGCCAATCCCCTATCTATCTTCATTTGGACTATTTCCATTATTTTGCAATTAAAGTGAAAATTTCAAACAATTTTCTCCACTCATTCAGAATCCTTCAAACATATGTTGAAAAGAAAATTGGCCAGGCATTTGGAGCTTAAAATGGCCTAATCATTTTGTTCTACCAAAAAGAAAATCCCAACATCTTTGTCATCAAAACTAAGACCACATTTTCCCCAACAAAGTTCTTTTCCTATCTTTTCAGTGATTTTAACTTTTCATAAGGTCCATTTTATAGGCTTTTAGTGAGTGACTTCACTTTCACTTTTCACTTTCATGCATTGGAGAAGGAAATGGCAACCCACTCCAATGTTCCTGCCTGGAGAATCCCAGGGATGGGGAGCTGGTGGGCTGCCGTTTATGGGGTCATACAGAGTCGGATATGTCTGAAGCGAGTTAGCAGCAGCAGCAGCAGTATTCTTTTTAGGTGATAGAGCTGAGATAATTTCCCAATGTAAGCCTGGATTTTTATAATGAGCCATAGAAAACTCTTGTAATAAAGACAGTACCACTTCTGGCTAGATGAACTTTTCAGGGCCTCATCTGCAATGTAGCTTCTACATCCATATAAGCTGCAGTGCCAAGAGAGTTTTCACCACCCCACATCTCCATAACTATCTTTCCTATCAAGTAATCCAAGCAATAATGGTAGCTTGGCATATATAGCCTGAAAGCAAGGTAAAATCCCTACTATTTTCCTCAACTAAACTTCTATATAGAGTTTTTAGATCTATGCTTGACCACGTAGCAGAGAAAAGTGGCTGCCCCCAGGTTATTTCCTTGAGTTTCCATGTATGTTTCCTAAAAGTTCCTAGAAAAAGATTGCATACTTCCTGGATGATGCAGAAGATGGATTCTTATTTGCCACTGAGCAGGGCAGGGAACTAAGTAGTACAGTGAAAAACTCAGCTGCTACTTGGACTCAATTGAATTTTTTTAAAAAACACTTTAAGAAATTAACAAATGAACATGGTTTTTTTTTAAAAAAATTAAATAGCATGAAAAGCTTAAAATGAAAAACTTAGCTGCTATGTTTATAGCCTTTTTTGTGTACATACTCCTGGTCACTTACTCGATAGTATTACACGACAACTGACAAATTCTGATAGAAACACCCCAGCTGCCCAAGATTTCAGTGAGACCATTTTTGATTTGTTGGTCTTGTTTGTTTGCTATCTTTGTTTAAAAGTACATGTGCCAGCCCAGCAAACCATACTTAGAAGACAGATAAGGTGGTACTCACTAAAGTGACAAATTCTGACACAGCTGGAGATGACAGATGACGGCAGACTTATTTCCTTGAGGAGGATCCCTGAAACTTGAACTCTTGCATCTGCTTTGGTGGTGGTAATAACCAAAAGAAGAGAGAATAGCCTGACAGTTGGGAGAGGTTAAATTATGCTCAGAAGTGTCTTGCTTGGATTGGTGAAGACATTCTGGAGGGAGGAGCAAACGTTCTGGGCTAAGTTTACACTGTAAGTTTACACAGTCCCCTGAGGTTACTTATCCCTTTTATAGTTAATAATTTACACACACCACAGGCTTTTGCAGGAATGGGAAAACAATTATTAGAGGGAAAATGTCCATGCAGTTGCTGGAGGGGTTAGTTTCATGAAGGGATTGAGGGAATTTTCTCTCAGAAGAAGGAAAGAAAAAAGGGTGAAAGAAAGCAAAGGGGTTTTGAATAGACAGGAAAGAAATTAAGGTATAGGTTGCTCTAGGTCACAGTGAACCAGTTGCTATGTTTATCTTTGGACCTGTTGAACCGATCAGGACTAAGAATAAATAGTATCAGCTTACTCTTCTGTTTACATCCTTCAACACTTTCTAGTTCACGCCAGGTAAAAATTCAAATCTTTACATGGACTCCAAGAAACTGCATGATCTGACACAGTGTCCTTTCTGACCCACTGCCCTCTCCTTCGCTCCCTCACTCTGCTGCAGCCACATCAGCCCCCTTACTTTTCTTGTAACATATGTATTCCAGCCTTTGGATCTTTGAACTTACAGTTCCCACTGCCTTGAACACTCTTCCCTGGACTATTGCCTTCACCAAATCCCTCTTTTATGAGATGTCCTCTCAAAGAGGTCTTCTCTTACCACATTTTCTAAAATAGCATCCCTCATTTTTGTCTCTTTACCCTGTTTTAACTGTTCACATCTCTTACTACCACCCTTACAAGTAAGCAATTCTTTTTTCCATGGATGTATCACTATCATCTAGAGCAGTTGTTGGCAAATCTTAGGCATTCAATAAATATTTGATGGGAAAATGAAAAGATAAATGACTCGGTTACAGATGACAAAAACCCAAATCAAATTCACTTAAACAAGATGAGGAATTTATTTGTCCCTTTTTAGTTCTAGGAGTTTGTTGTTGTTGATTCCTTGGGATTTTCCATGTAGATGATTATATCATCTACAAGTAGGGACAGGTTTACTTCTTCCTTTCAGATATATGCCTTTTACTTCCTGTCTTGTCTTAGGACTGCCTAGAATTTCCAGCACTATGTTGATTAAGAGTGTTGAGAGCAGACATCCCTGCCTTGTTCCTGATACTAATGGGAAAACATTCAGTCCCTCATGTTTAACTTGATAAAGAGCATCTACAAAAAACTTTATCAAGTGTAGGAAATTCTCCTATGTATCCCTATTTTCCTGAGAGTTTTTATCATCAATAACTCTTGAATTTTGGTAAATGTCTTTTCAGTTCAGTTCAGTTCATTTCAGTCGCTCAGTTGTGTCCGACTCTTTGCGACCCCGTGAATCGCAGCACTCCAGGCCTCCCTGTCCATCACCAACTCCCGGAGTTCACTCAGATTCACATTCATCGAGTCAGTGATGCCATCCAGCCATCTCATCCTCTGTCGTCCCCTTCTCCTCCTGCCCCCAATCCCTCCCAGCATCAGAGTCTTTTCCAATGAGTCAACTCATCGCATGAGGTGGCCAAAGTACTGGAGTTTCAGCTTTAGCATCATTCCTTCCAAAGAAATCCCAGGGCTGATCTCCTTCAGAATGGACTGGTTGGATCTCCTTGCAGTCCAAGGGACTCTCAAGAGTCTTCTCCAACACCACATTTCAAAAGCATCAATTCTTCTGTGCTCACTATCTTGTGATTTTTTTCTTCTTTACCCTGTCAATAAGGTAGATTATGTTGATTGATTTTTAAATATTAAACAGCCTTGCTTCCTTGGAATAAACCCCACTTTGTCCTTTTGTATAATTATTTTCATATATTACCAAATTCTATAGTTTACTTTTCTTGCCAAAGTTTAGAACTTTTTAACCATTCTTTAAAGAAAGACCTGCCCTAGTTTTCTCAACTTCTGAGATTCTGATGACACAAATGTTACTTTTTTTTTTTTTAATGATAGTCCCACAGATCTCTGGGGCCCTGATATATTTTTTTAATTATATGCATTTCAGGTGTACAACATTATAGTTCAGCATCTATATACACTACAGAGTGATCACTACTACAAGACTAGTTACCATCCATCAGCATACAGTTGACTTTTGCATTTCACCTACTCTAAACCACCTTACCCTCTGATAACCACTGTTTTGTTCTCTGTACCTGTGTGTTTTTCACTGATTTGTTTTATATTCCTGACTCAGAGGTCGAACCCGTGTCTCCTGCATTACAGGCAGATTCTTTACCATCTGAGCCACCAGGGAAGCCACCCATACATGAACAAAAATCATATGGTATTTTTCTTTCTCTGTCTGCCTTACTTAGCATAATACTTCAAAGTCAATCCATGTTGTCACAAATGGCAGGATTACATTTGTTTCTATGATTGAGTAGTATTCTATTTAAACACACACATACATATATGAACATATATATGTTTATCCATTATGTGTTACCTCCTTTTTCCATTTATCTGTCAATAAGCACTTAGTTTGTTTCCATATCTTTTCTGTTGTAAATAATTCTGCAATGAACATAGGGATGCATATATCTTTTCAAATTAGTGGCTTTTTTTGTTCTTCAGATAAACACGCAGAAGTAAAATAGTTGAATCATATGGTAGTTCTATTCATAATTTTTTGAAAAATCTCCATACTGTTTTCCATAGGACTGTACCCATAAACTGTGTAAGAGGGTTCCCTTTCCTCCACATCCTCTCCAACATTTGTTATTCCTTATCTTTTTGATGATAGTCATAGGTGTGAAGATCTTACTGTGGTTTTGATTTGAATTTACCTGATAATCAGGTATTATCAGGAAAGATATTGAACATCTTTCCCTCTTCTCTGTGTCTTCTTTGGAAAAATGTCTATTCTGATTCTGTACCCATTTTTCACCTAGTTGTTTTTTTTTTGTTGTCACTGGGTTAAATGAGTTCTTTATATATTTTGGATATTAGCACTTGTCAGATATATGATTTGTAAATATTTTCTCCCATTTTAGTCTGTTGCCTTTTCACCTTGAAAATGGGTTCTTTCACTGTGCAGAAGCTTTTTAGTTTGATGTACTCCATTTGTTTATTTTTGCTTTTGTTTCCCTTAATTTGGAGTTAGAGCCACAAAAATATCATTAAGACCCATGTCAATGAAGATATTGCCTATGTTTTTTGTCTAGAAATTTTATTATTTAGGTTATTACCAGTATTACAAGCTTTTCATCCCCTTTTAACTTTTGTGTATGATATATCAGCTCAGTTCAGTTGCTCAATCATGTCCAACTCTTTGCGACCCCATGGACTGCAGTACACCAGGCTTTCCTGTCCTTCACCAACTCCAGGAGCTTGCTCAGACTCATGTCCATCAAGTCAGTGATGCCATCCAACCATCTCATCCTCTGTTATCCCCGTCTCCTCCTGCCTTCGATCTTTCCCAGCATCAGGGTCTTTTCCAATGAGTCAGTTCTTTGCATCAGGTGGCCAAAGTATTGGAGCTTCAGCTTCGGTATCAGTCCTTCCAGTGAATATTCATGGTTAATTTCCTTTAGGATTGACTGCTTTGATCTCCTTGCAGTCCAAGGAACTCTCAAGAGTCTTCTCCAACACCACAGCTCAAAAGCATCACTTCTTCGGTGCTCAGCTTTCTTTATAGTCAACTCTCATGTCCATACATGACTACTGGAAAAACCATAGCCTTGACTAGACAGACCTTTGTTGGCAAAGTAATGTCTCTGCTTTTTAATATGCTGTCTGAGTTGGTCATAGCTTTTCTCCCAAGAAGCAAGCATCGTTTAATTTCATGGCTGCAGTCACCATCTGCAGTGATTTTGGAGCCCAAATGTAATAGTCTAATTTCATTCTTTTGCATGTGGCTGTCCAGTTTTCCCAGCACTATTTATTGAAGAGACTGTCCTTTTTCCATAATATGTTCTTTTCTCCTTTGTTGCAAATTGTCTATATATGTGTAGGTATATTTCTGGGCTCTCACTTCTGTTCCATTGATCTATGTGTCAGTTATTGTGCCAGTACCATACTTTTTTTTATTTATACCATGTTTTTATTACTATAGTTTTGTGGTATAGTTTGATCAGAAAGTGTGATACCTTGAACTTTTTTCTTCTTTCTCAAGATTTTTTGGTTATTATTCTTTCCTGGCTCCAAGTAAAATTTAGAATTATTTATTCTAGTCATGTGAAATATGCCATTGGCATATTGGTAGAGATTACATTGAATCTGTAGATTGTTTTAAGTAATATGAACATTTTAACAATATTATTCTTACATCTCATGAGCATTATATATCTTTGCATTTCTTTCTATCTTCTATTTCTTTCAACAATGTCTTATAGTTTTCAGTGTACAGGTTTTTCACCTCCTTGGTTATGTTTATTACTAGGTATTTTATTCTATTTCATGCAAATGTAAGTGGGATTATTTTCTTAATTATCTTTCTGATAGTTTGTTACTAGTGTATAGATGCCACTGATTTTTATATATTGATTTTGTATTCTTTGGTTTTACTGAATTTGTTTGTTAGTCCTAATTGTTTTCTTTTGGTGCAGTCTTTAGGGTCTATAGGATCATGTCATCTGCAAATGATGATAGTTTTACTTTTTCTTCTCTGACTTACATGCCTTTCATTCCTTTTACTTGCCTAATTGTCAGGGCTATGACTTCAAATATTATGTTGAATAAAAATGATGTAAAAAGGGCATCCTTGTCTTTTTACTGATGTATGATGTTAATATTTGTTTTATGTATCTTGATGTTTCTATGTTGGATGCATATGAAAATTATATCTTCTTGCTGAATTGGTCACTTTATCATATGTAATGCTCTTCTTTGTCTTTTTTGAAAATTTTTGTTTGAAAGTCTATTTTGTGTGATATGAGTATAGATACTCCAGCTTTTCATTTCCATTTACTGGAATATCTTTTTATCTCTTCACTTTCAGTCCCTGTGTGTCCTTACTTCTGAAATGAGTCCCTTTTAGGCAACACATCAATGTATTTTGTTTTTTTTTTAATTCATTCAGCCACTTGTGTCTTTTGATTGGTGACTTTAGCCCATTTACATTTAAAGTAATTATGAATAGGTGTGTGCTTATTGCCACTGTGTTGATTATTTTCTGGTTCTTTTTGTGTTTTCTCTCTTTTATTTTTTCTCTTTCTCTCTACCCTTATGTTTTTCTGGTTTTCTTTAGTGTTATATTTAAATATTTTTGTATATTTAATATAAGTTTATTCTTTGTAGTTACCATAAGATTCACACACAACATTCTATTAAAAAGCAGTCTGTTTTATAGCAATTTAAATTTTAGCACATTCCAAAGCTTTATGTTTTCACTCCCCATCCCAACACTTTATTCTTTTGATGATACATTTTATATCTTTTTATTTGATGTATTACTTAACTAATTATTTTAACTTTGGTTTATTTTACTACTTTTATCTCTCAATCTTTTTGCTTGCTTTATAGGTAACTTATTCACTACCTTTATTATACATTTACATTTTATGGTGAGATTTTAATTTTCATGTGTTTTCTAATTATTGTAGTGTCAGTTTAATGGTGATTAAATCCTTTTGTTTTGGTTTACCTAGGAAACTCTTAATCTATCCTTCTATTCTTTTTAATGATAAACTTCTTGGGTAGAGAATTCTTGGTTGGAAGTTTTTTCCTTTTAGCACTTTAAATAGGTCATGCCACTCCCTTCTGGCCTATAAAGTTTCTGCTGAAAAATCTGCTGATACCCTTATAGGGTTTCCCTTGCACATAACAAGTTGTTTTTCTCTTGCTGATTTTACAGTTTCTTCTTTATTCTTAACTTTTAACATTTTAATTACAGTGTGTCTTGATGTGTTTATCTTTACATTCAACTTTTTTTCCCCTGAGATTAATCTTATTTGTAATTCCAGAGTTTCCTGGTTCCAGATGTCTGTTTCCTTCCCCAGATTATAGATGTTTAGCCACTATTTCTTCAAATAATTTTTTCTAGACCTCTTCTCTTTCTCTCTCCCATCCTATCACTCCTATATTGTGAATATTAATATCCTTGATGTTGTCCCAGAGGTTCCTTAATTTATCTTTACTTTTTTAAATTTTCTTTATTTTTCTCTCTTGTCTGAGTTCATCACTTAGTCTTCCAGCTCACTTATTCATTCTTCTATCTTATCCAGTCTGTTGTTCAACACCTCTAGTATATTTTTCAGTTCATTATAACTCCTGTCTGATATTTTTAGATATTTTCTGTCTGTTTTTTAAGTTCTCACTGTGTTTGTCCATTCATCCTCCAAGTTCAATGTACATGTTTAGAAAGATTAACTTAAACTCTTTATTGAGTAGATTGCTTGTGCCTATTTCACTTGGTTCTTTTTCTGAGGTTTCATTTTGTTCTTTCAACTGGAATATATTTCTTCATCCCTCATTTTTCCTAATTCTCCGTGTTTGTTTCTATGTGATAGATAAAGTCATCTACCTCTCTGAATCTTTAAGGAGTGACTTATGTAGGAGACGTCCTATGGGGTTCGGAAGTGCAGTCCCACCTGGCCACAGAGCGAGGTGCTCAATAAGTATCTTTTATGTAGGCTATGTTCACCTTCCTTTGTGTAGAGTTGCCACTGCTGCTGTGGCATGCTGGTGGGTGAGCATGGCCTAGCTGCAGGGCCAGGACATGCCTGCTGCCAGGCGCTGGTAGGCAGAGTTATCACTCGGCAGGTATAAGGCCCAGCTGAGGCACAGATGTGTGCCTAGCTCTTGGCAGAGTGCAGTTACAGGTGCTAGCAGGGTTAGATGGAGAATTTCAAAATGGCACCTGCCAGCTTCAATATTGACAACATAGCCTGGGATTGCAAAAATGATTTACACCAGTGTCTCAATCCCCAGGGAGCATCCCAACAGGTTCTTGACTCCCCAGCAGATGCTTCAAGATTAGTGGTTGCATCACATTCACCTATGATCCTTGTGCTTTTCAATCTGGTGTTCTTGTGCTGGGTTTTGGGTTGAGTGAGACTGTGAACAAGCCCTTTTAAGAGTGGATTTTCTGTTCCATTTAGTTCTATAGTTTTCCTGGGTAATTTCCCCATTGGTTTTCAAAGCCAGGTGTTTTGAGAGCTTGTCTCTTTTGTGTAGGATCAATGGATTAAGATGCCTCATGTTGAGCTCAAATCTCTAACTCCTGAGGGAAAATAAATATAGTTTTGTAAGCCTTCCCATCTGTGGATCACCATGGCTAGGGTGTGGTTTTCTCCTTTGGTGAGTCTGTATCTGTTTCTCCTACCACCTTGGTACTGTCCTTTTACTCTTTGTTATGGGTACTCTGTTTACCAAATTTTCAGGACCCTTTCAGAAGGAGAGTGATAAAACTGCCTTAAAACTCAACAGTGGAAAAACTAAGATCATGGCATCTGGGCCTGTCATTTCATGGCAAACAGAAGGGGAAAAAGTGGAAACAGTGACATATTTTATTTTTTAGGCTCCAAAATCACTGTGGACAGTGACTACAGCCATGAAATTAAAAGGCATTTGCTCCTTGGAAGGAAAGCTATTACAAACCTAGACAATGTATTAAAAAACAGAGATATCACTTTGCCAACAAAGGTCTGTATAGTCAAAGCTGAGGTTTTTCCAGTAGTCATATATGGATGTGAGAGTTTGACCATAAGGAGGGCTGAGCCCTGAGATTTAATGCTTTCAAACTGTGATGCTAGAGAAGACTCTTAAGAATCTCTCGGACACCAAGAACATCAAACCAGTCAATCCTAAAGGAAATCGACCCTGAATATTCCTTGGAAGGACTGATGTTGAAGCTGAAGCTTCATTACTTTTGCCACATGATGCAAAGAGCCGTTCTTTGGACAGGACCAATGCTGGGGAAGGTTAAACACAAAAGAAGAAGGAGGCAGCAGAGGATAAGATTGTTAGATAGCATCACCAACTCAATGGACATGAATTTGAGCAAAATCTGGGAGGTAGTGGAGGACAAGGGAGCCTAGCATGGCAGGCTGCAGTCTATGGTTGCAAAGAGTCGAACTTGACTTAGCAAAAGCAGTAACAGCAAACTTTGATGTATTCATGGGAGCCACCTTGAAACCTCCCCCCCCCCCCGCTTTTATATTCTGTTTTCTTTCTGTCATAAATATTGGGTAATTTCTATTGTTCTACCTTCCAGGTCACTGATTTTTTTAATGTTCCTTTCACTCTGTTTTTTAGTCCATCTAAATAGCTTTTTATTTCTCTTATTGTATTTCTTATTTGTAAAGTTTCCTTTTGATTATTCTTTTTTTTTCATACTGTACAATTCCATTTATCTGACATATTTGAGACGACATTATTATAGAAGTGGAAAACACATTACATAGTAGTTGTGGGGGCGCATTAAGGAGAGGGTCAGGGTGGGAGGCGAGGGATGTGGGTATAATAGGTCAACATGAGGGATCCTTGAGGAGATGGAAATACCTTCTTTCTTGATTGTACCGAGTCAATATCATGGTAGTGACATTGTCTATAAAATTTTGCACAATATGATAAAGTGGTAAAGGACAGTGGGTAAAGGATACATGGAATCTCTCTGTATTACCTCTTACAATTCACATGACTCTACAGTTGAGTTCAGTTAAGTTGCTCAGTCGTGTCCTATGGACTGCAGCATGCCAGGATTCCCTGTCCATCACCAACTCCCAGAGCTTGCATGTCCATTGAGTCAGTGATGGTGGATGGCATCACCGACTTGATGGACATGAGTTTTGAGCAAGCTCCAGGAGTTGATGATGGACAGGCAAGGTGTGATTCAGTCCATGGGGACACAAAGAGTCGGTCATGACTGAGCGACTAAACTGAATTGATGCTTAATTCTAGGCTGAGAAATTTTCTTTCAGAAAGTACATCTTTCTAGAAATTATTTAAAATTTTATGTTTGCCAAATTACAGAATGATAATGTAAAAAATCAAGGGATTTGATTTAGGTCATATCTGAATGGTCTAGTGGTTTTCCCCACTTTCTTCAATTTAAGTCTGAATTTGGTAATAAGGAGTTCATGATCTGAGCCACAGTCAGCTCCTGGTCTTGTTTTTGCTGGCTGTATAGAGCTTCTCCATCTTTGACTGCAAAGAATATAATCAATCCGATTTCGGTGTTGACCATCTGGTGATGTCTATGTGTAGAGTCTTCTCTTGTGTTGTTGGACAAGAGTGTTTGCTATGACCAGTGCATTCTCTTGGCAAAACTCTATTAGCTTTTGCCCTGCTTCATTCCGTATTCCAAGGCCAAATTTGCCTGTTACTCCAATTGTTTCTTGACTTCCTACTTTTGCATTCCAGTCCCCTGTAATGAAAAGGACATCTTTTTTGGGTGTTAGTTCAATTGGCTTAAAGCTCAACATTCATAAAACTAAGATCATGGCATCTGGTCCCATCACTTCATGGGAAATAGATGGGGAAACAGTGGCAGACTTTATTTTGGGGGGCTCAAAAATCACTGCAGATGGTGATTGCAGCCATGAAATTAAAAGAAGCTTACTCCTTGGAAGAAAGTTATGACCAACCTAGATAGCATATTCAAAAGCAGAGACATTTCTTTGCCAACAAAGGTTCGTCTAGTCAAGGCTGTCGTTTTTTCAGTAGTCATGTATGGATGTGAGAGTTGAACTGTGAAGAGGGCTGAGCACCGAAAAATTGATGTTTTTGAACTGTGGTGTTGAAGACTCTTGAGAGTCCCTTGGACTGCAAGGAGATCCAACCAGTCCATGCTAAAGGAGGTCAGCCCTGGGTGTTCTTTGGAAGGAATGATGCTGAAGCTGAAACTCCAATACTTTGGCCACCTTATGCAAAGAGTTGACTCATTGAAAAAGACTCTGATGCTGGGAGGGATTGGGGGCAGGAGGGGAAGGGAACGAGAGAGGATGAGATGGCTGGATGGCATCACTGACTTGATGGACATGTGTTTGAGTGAACTCCGTGAGTTGGTGATGGATAGGGAGGCCTGGCATGCTGCAATTCACGGGGTCGCAAAGAGTCGGACACGACTGAGCGACTAAACTGAACTGAATGTAAAAAATAGTTTATGATCATGTACTTTTTAGTTTTCATTCAAAATTAAAGATTTCTACGAGTTAAAAATTCTAATATATGTGATTAAAGCTATTGGAAATTATAAGGGAAACATTTCCATGTGCATGGGAAGTAGGACATGTGTTTTCAGTAAAAGAAGATTCATGACAAAGAAATCTTTGGAAAGGAATATTTTTGTGTAGTCAAAACTGGCTAAGATTTGAATTTAACTAAGTATAAGGGTTTTAATACCAAAAATAAACTGCTGTAAAATTATCATTGGTTTTCTCTCTGCTGTAAGGACAAAGTCTTTTGGGCTATTGGTTTGCTCTTGATAACAGATTACAAAAGGTTTTTATTTACCTTTCAAAATCATCTTCCTAAAAACAGGAATTCTGTGTTTTGTCAAATAAGTTTCTGTGTTCAGAAATCCTAATCTTCTCTATTAAAAGAGCTAAAGTTAAAAAGAAATCTATTTAACTTTCTGTATTTGCCTTAACATTTTCTGTTGTCACTTTAGTTGAATGGGTAACTAAGTGCTGTTTCACAGTGACCTATGATCCTATTTAACCAAGTTATTTTAAAACCTTTGTTGAGATCTTGTGACAAACTTCCCCAAATCAAATTCTGTATGTAGTCCTTTTTGACTGCAAAGTAACTTTGAAAATTTCCAAAGCGTCTCTAAAACATTTCAAAAGATTTTTTCTCTCTCCCTATAAAAAGGTAGAGAGCTTATTTAGGCTTATTTGGTATGTTAAGAGGCCCTTTCCTGATTCTTAGACAGCAATACCATAGAAATGAATATTGCTTCCGTAAGACTTTAAGACAAGCAAAGCTCTTTATTAAAAGAGAGAGCGTGTGCTCAAAGGAAAAGGTGGGAACAAAAGTGCCAACTCGAGGGATAGAATGGGCAGGTTGCTTTTACAACAAAAGGGCAAGTTTGCCTCATGATCACTGATAATTTCCAGAAACTGTCAGCCTTCTTGATCAGTAGTAGATGGCTTCAAGGTGGCTATCAGGAATAGGGAGTGTTTCTATTAGGGGAGAGGAGTGCATGAGAATTTTCTGCAAGAAAACATCAAAAGACATAAAGTTATAGCTTATAGTTGAATTTCTAGGTACACTCCTTAGTGTGACAGAGATAAAGTTAATATTTTATTTCTGATTCTTGTCTCTGGGACTCAGATCCCAGGGCCTCTGCATTAGCTTCTAAGGCATGTTTTACCCAAGCCCGTTTCTCAGTTCTTTTCCAAAATAGCTATACTCTTGTCTTCCTGTCTCAAAATTACATGGGAAGTAGTGTCAAATAAGTAACACAAAGCCTTCTTTATGTTTTGTTTATGTGGGTTAGATTTGTTTCAGAAATTGTATGACATTCCTGGAAATCTGATGTGTCCTGGTAGTATCAGTCATAATTCTACTTATTATCCTGGAAATCTGATGTGTCCTAGTGTATCAGTCATAATTCTAGTTATTATCTTAAAATGTTGTTTGTCACGGATATTACCAAATTTCCTTATTAATTCCATTATAATGAACTCTCATCCTAATGGGCATTTTAAACTCTTTGTCATTTGCAGAGAATTATTGTTTTACTCTGATGCTTTTACAAAAGCCCTCCTGCAAAAGTGAATTCTCAAAGAGAATTCATGGAAAAGAACTTTGACAAGTGCAGTTTTCTGCTAACTTTAAGATCATAAAACTGAACTGGTAATTCTCTTTTCTTCCTAGTTTCTTCTAGAACCAGGAGGAAAAGAGGATTCAAGAATAAGAGTTAATAACATCAGAGTGAATAAGCTGAGGAAGATAATTACAGTTCTTATGACTTTTTTTTGGAAACATTGCCAGTTCCCTAATATTTTCCTATTCCAGATTTAAGTAAATGTTTTTTCCTAAGCTATTTGGACTTATATCAATTTGATAAAATATACCTTTGTAAACAAAGATGAAACATTTCCTTTTCTCCCTACCTGTCTCCAATATATGGAAACTGTTTAGTGTTCTTTTCTGGCAACATAGTTATTTACATAAGTTCAATAAAAATCTGCTATCCTGTAACAGGACAATTAGAAACATTGTAATTAGAAACAATGCTTTGACTGTAATAACATTTGAAATAAATATGAATAGACTCAGATATGATCAGACAGCTTTAAGGACTTACTTGAACTTTAGTTTGGTTTCCTGGCCTTGAAAGTTTAAATTTATAAAAAGTTCTAGCAAAGCAGTCTTCAAAGGAATTTATATGGCCAATCACTATTCTTATTGTATTTATGTAAATATTTAGGCTAAGTCTTATGTAAACAGATTAGTTTTACTTTAATTATCCTAGGAAAAAAAAGAAAAGAAAAACAGGAGCAATTGAAAGAGAAAAATTATGTTTGCACTTTTTTTGTTGATGTTAGATTATAATCCTGTTAATCAATTTTGGAGTTTTCTTTTATACTTGTAAACTGGACAGGATTCTTTCTTTCTTCCTTTCTTTGGCTGTGTAGTTTGTGGGATCTTAGTTCCTTGACCAGAGATTGAACCTAGGTCACCAGACTGAAAGTGCTAAGTCCTAACTGGACTGCTGGGGAATTCCCTGGTCTGGATTTTAAATTCTTCCAGCTTCCTGAAATCTGGCTACAACTCTCCAAACAAACATTTACATTTTTTCCCCCATCCTTCTCATTTGGAGATAGTAAGAACCAAGACTGCTCTTAAATCTCCTTGAAGAGACTGTTTCAGGTCCTCTTCACTATCCAGGTGGCAGCCAAACTTCAGGGACTTGAACTTTGTATGTACATCTCACAGCTAAAGAAGGCTCTACCTGACATCTGATCCAATAGAAACACTAGAGAATGCCAAATCAAATTGACTGGGAAGATAAGTAGCTGACATCAAAGTAGACCGCTTCCTTCCAAGATGCCAGATTAAGACTTGATACTTTAACTAGATATAAAACCCTCTCTTTTTCTCTTTCTTCCTTTAGCCTGGAAAGATGACACCATTGACTGTATCTCCCAGGCCTTTGTTAAGGAGAGGGAGGGTGTAGGTAATTTCTCAGACTGATGGATTTGTCATTAAAAAAAAAAAAAAAATCATATCTGCCCTGGCTGCCAAAGAACCCCTATCTCTGCTTAACTACTGTAAACTTGGGGAATTTTGCGTTCAGGATCTATACAAAGAAAGGAATATAAAGTAAGGGTAACCAGAACCCTTATACAAATTCAAATGGAAATTACCAGGAGGCATTCAAGATTCAAAATTAGCTCCCTTTGATGGAGTCTTACTTCCCTACATACAAGGAGCCTCTCCTTAACTCTTAAAAATGTTGCAGGATCTGCTGCTTTAGCAATAATTGTCTAACAAAATCTTTAGATTCTTTGGCCAAAGTCGTTCTTGATAATAGGTTAGCCCTTGATTGCCTTTTAGCTGAACAAGGAAGTGTCTGTGTTGTAGCCAACACACCCACTACATGTAGATGAACATTTCTGGGGAGGTTAAAATTCAGTTACATGAGACCACTGAAATGATCCAACTTGGCTTAAAAAGATGACTACTTCAGAGTGTTTTTTCAACTTATTTGATTTTGATTGGTTTGGTCCTTAGGGACCACGGTTCCAAAGTACACACCAAATGTTGGGAATTATCCTGCTTATAATAATCACAGTAATCTCCCTGGTTCATTGTAGTCTTTCAAAAGCTCACAACATTCTCCATGACTGTAATTATAACTGGTCAATAAGAAATTTATTGATCAGCACCAATGAGGTAATCCTTTCCATCCCCAAAAGAAAGATGAAGTCATCTGCTTCTTAGACCCCTTTGTCCCCCACAGATAAATCTGAAGTAATAGTTTTTGTCTATGATTTCCTTGTCTTGGTTTTAAACACTTTTCCCTCTCTGTAGTTCTTTGGTGTTCCTCTCTGTTTGCTAGATGGGACACTTTTCAATTTATAAATTGTGCAATGAAACCAATTAGAGCTTTAAAATTTACCCAATGTATTTTGTTAACACCCGCATCCCTCATTTCACAGAGAGATCTGTTTTCTCTGGAAGTAGATCAGGTTTTCTTCTCAAGCATGCAACTCAAGTATAATAACCACCCTCACTCCAAGTTTAATCCCAGAGACTAATCCATTGCACTTGAGTCGTCTTCTGATTATTTGAAACGACGTCTCCTGGAGAATTCTAACCTAAGTGATTGGAATCATTCTTATACCCACCTGTCTTAAGAAAAATCTGAATAAATAAATGCACTTCCCAGTCAACACCAGGTTTCTGAGAGATTCTTTTAACATACCTCCTTTTCCATCATAACAACAAGAAAATGAGTTTAGTGTTGGAACTGATATCTTACAGTGAATGGTGCTGCCACATTCGTGGTCTCCAAAGAATATTTAACACTGGGATTGAAGACAGTCACTCAGAGCTTTGTGTAGATGTTTATTTAAAGTGAAAGTGACAGAAAAAGCTACTGACACAGACATTAGAAGGGGGTAGTAGAGTACCTGCCTCACTAAGCAGGGCATTGCAAACTTCTCAACTGGCTGCTGAGAATAGATAAAAAGAACACTTCAAGGTTGTACAAGATCCATTAGACCCTTTCCCAAGGCATACATCCTGAGATACCTTCAGTACAAGATTAGTCAGAAGGAACGGGTTCTGGGCAATATGTTTCTGGGTGAGATATATTGTTGCTGAGAAACAGGTTCCCAGGCAAGATTTGTTACAGTTACAATTATTAACACAGAGTCTAAGAAAAGTACTTCCATGAGTAAGATATTGTGCTGTGTGATCATTAGCTGGGGTACTTTGCTAACAAAGGTTGGTCTAGTCAAGGCTATGGTTTTTCCAGTGGTCATGTATGGATGTGAAAGTTGGACTGTGAAGAAAGCTGAGCACCGAAGAATTGATGCTTTTGAACTGTGGTGTTGGAGAAGACTCTTGAGAGTCCCTTGGACTGCAAGGAGATCCAACCAGTCCATTCTAAAGGAGATCAGTCCTGGGTGTTCATTGGAAGGACTGATGCTGAAGCTGAAACTCCAATACTTTGGCCACCTCATGCGAAGAGTTAACTCATTGGAAAAGACTCTGATGCTGGAAGGGATTGAGGGCAGGAGGAGAAGGGGAAGACAGAGGATGAGATGGCTGGATGGCATCACGGACTCTATGGACATGAGTTTGAGTGAACTCCAGGAGTTGGCGATGGACAGGGAGGCCTGGCGTGCCATGATTCATGGGATAGCAAAGAGTCAGACAGGACTGAGGGACTGAACTGAACTGAAAGAAAGGCCAGTTCTTGGATAAGATACATTGTTGCACAAGGCTTAAGGAAAGCATCAGCAAGAATGCTCACCTCCTTCTTAAAGGGCCCTAAGCTTTAATTCCCTCAGAACATCTCTTACATAGAGTGGAAGAGGATTACCATTTCTTGAATGTTTTTCATAGGCCATATAGCAGCATCTCTGTAAGGTAAGTAGAACTATGCCCATTTTTTTTTTTAAATAAGGAAATAATGCTGAGCAGAGAACAAATAACCTTAAATCATACAGCTTCAAAGTGACTCTGTTAGAAGGGTAATATCCTTCTACTTTAATGTCAAGTCATTTGATTATACTTAGAATCAACTTGACTGGAGCAAAGATTTTGATAATGAACATGTCGAAAAAGCCCTTATGTTGCCTACCCATAAAGTTCCCAAGGGAAGGGAGAAGGGGAAAGGGCAAGGTAATATAACCAACATGTGATTAGACCCCATCTTTCCATTTTTATTCTTCCCAGTAGACTCTGACTCCTATGTAGACCAACTTTGGTATACAAAAGCAGAGGGAAACTGGCAGGCCTTTTCTGAGCCCCACTGAGGTTTTTCTATCACTTGCAAAGAGCTGGGTGTGTGTGCTTTGTGAAACTGGCACAATTAAGTCAAATAGGGGAAAATGTTACCTGGAATAGTCTCCATCTCTCCTGAGTTCCTATCGCACCAGCCAAGGTTGGCTAAATATTTTCTCAAAATGTATTAGTAAAATAGTCTGAAGTTATGAATATATCCCCCAAATAATTTAAACAACAATAACCAAAAAATTCTTCAAAAATAAAACATTTTTATAAATGGTTCTACAGGAAAAAGGAAAAAAAAATGTATAGAATTGTCTCAACCATTTTGTAATCTGCTTCCAGACAGAAGTCTACTTCATATGCATTTTCTAAGGAGGAAGTAAGAAGCACAGTGTGGTGTTTTGGCAAGAAAACAGAGGCCTGGCTAACAGGCTAAAATTTCCCTCTGAGACTGCCAAAGAAACAACAGGGCTGGGCTGTCTACTCAGGTCAGATCTCAAAACCCACACTTTATTCATTTTGTTATGAGGCCTATTCTTTTAATTTATCAGAAAGAGAGTGTTCATAATCACTATAGACAATAAGACTTTAACAAGAATAGTAAAGACATTCTGAACAAACTTTAGATTCCCAGTATATTAGTTAAGGTGTGCTAGGCTGTGCTGCACACAGGCTTAGACTTCCCTGGTGGCTCAGACAGTAAAGCGTCTGTCTACAATACGGGAGACCTGGGTTCGCTTCCTGGCTTGGGAAGATCCCGGAGAAGGAAATGGCAACCCAGTCCAGTACTTTTGCCTGGAAAATCCCATGGACACAGTCCACAGGTTCACAAAGAGTCGGACATGACTGAGCGACTTTACTTTCTTTCTTTTAGGCTGTGCTGCAGAAACAAACCCAGAACTCAGAGGCTTAAGTTTAATGCAGAAGTTCCTGGTTGACGGACTTTCCTAGATGGCTCCCCTCTATACAGTAGTCAGAGTCCTTATATTCATACATTTCACTCTCTCCTAGGCTTCCTAATATTCCTCTATTGGATCCTCTAAAATCAGCAAGTTGACAAGCAGGAGAGTAAGAGCCAGAGCAAGGGAACATCACAAGAGTGCATTTGTGGAGGATCTCAAGAATTTAGGCCTAGAAGCATGCATCACATCTACCCATGTTTCTCCACCCTTACCTACAGAGGGCTGAAAATTAGTCTAGCTGTATGCCCAAGGAGGAAAGAGAAATACTTTGGTGAATATCTACATCAAGAAAATGGCACCTTATTTTAACTTGTAAAAAGAATATATGCATTATACATTCTGCATAAAAGATACAGAATGACATAAAGAATAAAGTCATCACCAAATGTGTTATGAAACAGTGTGTGTGTATGTGTGTGTTTGTGGGGAGTGCAAGGGAGATATACAGATATAGATATGTAAATCTAGGAGAAGGCAATGGCACACTACTCCAGTACTATTGCCTGGAAAATCCCATGGATGGAGGAGCCTGGTAGGCTGCAGTCCATGGGGTCGCTAAGAATCAGACATGACTGAGCGACTTCACTTTCACTTTCCACTTTCATGCATTGGAGAAGGAAATGGCAACCCACTCCAGTGTTCTTGCCTGGAGAATCTCATGGACGGAGAAGCCTGGTGGGCTGAAGTCCATGGGGTCGCACAGAGTCGGACACGACTGAAGCAACTTAGCAGCAGCAGCAGCATGTAAATCTAAATATATTGAATATTTATAAAAATTAGTTAATATGTATATATTTATATGTAGCGTTTCAAATGACCCTTAAAACTATTTCCCCCTCAATTTCTGTTTTCCTCCTCAATATTCAATATCCCTTTTCCATCACTTAATGACTTCTTGGAGTGGGGTTGAGCTCAATATAGTGGAGTAGAAGGACATGGGCTCACCCCTTCTTACAGAAACACAAAAATCACAACTAACTGCTGAACATTTATTGACAGAAAGACATGGAAACCTACCAAAAAAGATACCCTATATACAAAGATAAAGAAGAAGCCACAACAAGATTGTTGAAAGGGTGCAATCACAATAAGACCAAATCCCATACCTGCTGGGTGGAGACCTACAGACTGGAGAGTAATTATACCACAGAGGCCCTCCCACAGGAGTGAAAGTCCTGAGCCCAACATCAGACTTCCCAGTCTGGGGGTTCAACAAATAGGAGAAGGAGCCCCCAAAGAATCTGGCTTTGAAAGCCAGTATGGTTTGATTAAAGCTCAACATTCAGAAAACAAAGATCATGGCATCCAGTCCCATCACTTCATGGGAAATAGATGGGGAAACAGTGGAAACAGTGTCAGACCTTATTTTTTTGGGCTCCAAAATCACTGCAGATGGTGACTGCAGCCATGAAATTAAAAGACGCTTACTCCTTTGAAGGAAAATTATGACCAACCTAGATAGCATATTCAAAAGC
The DNA here is from genome assembly GCF_027580195.1 of Bos mutus. NCBI lineage: Eukaryota > Metazoa > Chordata > Mammalia > Artiodactyla > Bovidae > Bos > Bos mutus. The sequence continues at coordinate 23,550,090 of NC_091641.1, forward strand.
AGAGAAGGTTCGTCTAGTCAAGGCTATGGTTTTTCCTGTGGTCATGTATGGATGTGAGAGTTGGACTGTGAAGAAGGCTGAGTGCCGAAGAATTGATGCTTTTGAACTGTGGTGTTGGAGAAGACTCTTGAGAGTCCCTTGGACTGCAAGAAGATCCAACCAGTCCATTCTGAAGATCAGCCCTGGGATTTCTTTGGAAGGAATGATGCTAAAGCTGAAACTCCAGTACTTTGGCCACCTCACACGAAGAGTTGACTCATTGGAAAAGACTCTGATCCTGGGAGGGATTGGGGGCAAGAGAAGAAGGGGACGACAGAGGATGAGATAGCTGGATGGCATCACTGACTCGATGGACGTGAGTCTCAGTGAACTCTGGGAGTTGGTGATGGACAGGGAGGCCTGGCGTGCTGCGATTCATGGGGTCGCAAAGAGTCAGACACGACTGAGTGACTGATCTGATCTGATGGTTTGATTACAGGTAGTCCACAGGACTAGGGGAAACAGAGATTCTATTCTTGGAGGATACATGCAAGGTCCCATGCACATAGGAGAAAAAAAATTAGTGACCTCATAAGACACCAGGTCAGACCTACCTGTTAGTATTGGAGGGTCTCCTGAAGAGCCAGGGGATGGCTGTGGCTCATGGTGGGGACAAAGACAGTGGTGGTGGTAGTTCTAGGGAGTACACTTTGCCATAAGCCCTCCCAGAGGCTGCCATTACCTGTACCCAATAGCCAGTAGACTTCAGATGCCTTAGGCCAAACAACCAACAGGACAGGAATACAGCCCCACCCATCAGCAGACAGCTTAAGCTGATTAAAGTTTTTCTAAGCATGGCCCTGCCCTTCAGAGGGACAAGACCCAGCTCCACCTACCCGTGGAGTCCCTCCCATTAGGAAGCCTGCACAAGCCTCTTAGACAGCTTCATCCAACAGGGGAAAGACAGCAGAAGCAAAAAGAACTACAACCATGCAGTCTTCAGAATAGAAACCACAATCACAGAAAGTTAGACAAAATGAGATGGCATAAGAATATGTCCTACATGAAAGAACAAGATAAAACACTAGAAGAAACAAAGATAGGAAACCTGCTAGGAAAATAATTCAGAATAATGATAATAAAGAAGATCCAAGACCTTGGAAAAAGAATGGAGGCAAATATTAAAGAACAAACAAACAGAGATGAACAATACAATATCTGAAATAAAAAATACACTAGAAGGAATCAATAGCAGAGTAACTGAGGCAGAAGAACAGATAATTGACCTAGAAAACAGAATGGTAGAAATCAAGGCCCCAGAACAGAATAAAGAAAAAAAAGAATGAAAATGACAACATTAAATGCACCAACATTCACATTATAGGGGTCCTAGAAGGAGAAGAAAGTGAGAGACAAAGGACCTGAGGAAATATTTGAAGCAATAATAGCTGAAAACTTCCCTGACATGGGAAAGGAAACAGGTTACTCATGTCTAGGAAGTGCAGAGTCCCAGGTAGGTAAACCCAAGGAGGAACACACCAAAACACACAGTAATTAAACTGAGAAAAATGAAAGACTTCTTGGGATAGTCCTTCAACTTTCCAATCACTTTCAGTTATTAAAAGTTTGTCCACTCAAAATTTAAATCTCAAACACAATGTACCTTTTACCTGTTCCTCTCCCTTCAGCACAGACTTGCTCTGTGCTTCTGAGGACCAGCATTGGACAGGAGGGCTGACCACATTTTTGTGGCTCCTCCAAGTCTAGTGCCTGGAATAGAAACAAGCAGTCTTGTCGATCTCCCACTTTCTCTCCCTTCCCAATTCTAAACTCTAGATATTCTCTTGTTGGGGATAAGGAAAAAATACTAGGGTAACAGGAGTTACCATGACAATGTGACTTTAATCCTCTATCTATTGGGTCTACCTGTTTAAGCCCAAGTACTTTCTGGGAGTCTACTTGACACAGATAACTCACACATCTTTAGAATACTTTGTCTTGGGCTACAGTCCTCTCCTCTGTTGTTGTTTCCCTCCCCATTCTCCGTCTCTGTATCCTGCCACCTATCTCTTCTTGCCATCCTGGCTCATTTTCTCACTTAACCAGGTGGAAGGGTACATCAATTCAGGAATATGATGCCAGTTTCTTTTTCTCCCAAACACCTTTAACCTTTATAAGGGACTCCCTTTATGCCCCTCTCTGCAAAGGGGGTGAAAACATTCTTAGCAGCATTGACTAAAGTGGAAATAAGAAGTAGGAAAGGGAGGTGAAAGCACTCTCTTCTCTCCCCTGACCAGACTTTGATGTAAATTGAGAAGCAGAGTGGTGTGGATGTAGCAGGGCTAATTAAGCCATCTTTTTCCAAAGTTGGAGAGATGTACCTAACTTAGTCTTTGTTTACAGTTCTTTTTACACTGGAAATGGCTGAGACAGTGCCTCTTAGTTCTTAGCTTTGAGCTTTAGTTGAGAAATGTGGAGAAGAGTAAAAGTCTAAGCATCATTTTGAGATATATATATATACACATGGATATAAAAATATAAATGACATCTATGTATCTATATCTATATCTATATATATATGAAGTGAAGTGAAGTGAAGTTGCTCAGTCGTGTCTGACTCTTTGTGACCCCATGGACTGTAGCCTACCAAGCTCCTCTGTCCATGGGATTTTCCAGGCAATAGTACTGGAGTGGATTGCTGTTTCCTTCTCCAGGGGATCTTCCTGACCCAGGATCAAACCCAGGTCTCCTGCATTGTAGACAGATGCTTTACCATCTGAGCCACCAGGAAGCCTATATATATATATATATATATATATATATATATATATATATATATATATATATGACTGCATAAAGGGCAAATAAGATATGACACCAAAAGATGCATCCCCCAGGTCTGAAGGTGTCCAGTATGCTACTGGGAAAGAGCAGAGGAGAATTACCAATAGCCTCAAAATGAATGAAGCATCTGGACCAAAGTGAATGTGACCTTCAGCTGTGGATGTCTTTGGTTACAAAAGTAAAATCCAATGCTGCAAAGAACAGTATTGTACTGAAACCTAGAATATTAGGTCCATAAATCAAGGAAAATTGGATGTGGTCAAAACAGAGATGGTAAGAATAAACAGTGACATCCTAGGAATCCATGAATTAAAATGGACAGGAATGGGTGGATTTAATTCAGATGACCATTATATCTACTACTGTGGGCAAAAATCCCATAGAAGAAAAGAGTAGCCCTCATAATCAACAGACGAGTCCAAAATACAGTACTTGGGCGCAACCTCAAAAATAACAGAATGATCTAGGTTTGTTTCCAACACAAGCCATTCAACATAATAGTAATCCAAGTCAATGATCCTACCATTGATGCTGAAGAAGTTGAAGTTGACCAGTTTTATGAAGACCGAGAAGACCTCCTAGAACTAACACCTAAAAAAGATGTTCTACTCATCATTGGGGATTGGATTGCAAAATTAGGAAGTCAAGATACACCTCAAGTAACAGGCAAGTTTGGCCTTGGAGAACAAAATGAAGCAGGGCAAAAGGTAACCGAATTCTGCCAAGAGAATGCCCTAGTCATAGCAAATACCCTTTTCCAACAACACAAGAGACTACTTTACACATGGACATCACCTCAAATTGATTACATTCTTTGTAGCTGGAGACAGAGAAGCTGTATACAGTCAGCAAAAGCAAGACCTGGAGCTGACTGTGGCTCAGATCATCAGCTTCTCATAGCAAAATTCAGGCTTAAACCAAAGAAAACCAGAAAAAAACACTAGGCGAGCCAGGTATCACTTAAATCAAATCCCGTATGAATTCACAGTAGAGGTAATGAACAGATTCAAGGGACTAGATCTAATTAACAGTGTGCCTGAAGAAACATGGACAGAGGTCTGTAATATTGTACAGGACGCAATTTATCCCAAAACGAAACTATCCCAAAGAAAAAGAAAAGCAAGGAGGCAAAGTGGTTATCTGAGGAGGCTTTATGAATAGTGGAAGAATGAAGAGAAGAGAAAAGCAAGGGAGAAATGCAGAGTTTCAAAGAATAGCTAGAAGAGACAAGAAGGCCTTCTTCAATGAACAGTGTTTGATAATAGAAGAAAACAACAAAAGGGGAAAGACTAGAGATTTCTTCAGGAAAATCAGCAACATCAAGGGAGCAACCCGCCCAAAGATGGGCACAATAAAGGACAGAAATGGTAGAGATCTAGTAGATACTGAAGAGATCAAGAAGAGATGGAACAAATACTTGGAAGAACTGTACAAAAAATATCTTAATGAAGTGGATTATTATGATGCTATGGTTAGTCACCCAGAGCCAGACATTCTGGAATGCAAAGTCAAGGGGGACTTAAGAAGCACTGCTGTTAATAAAGCTAGTGGATGCGATGAAATTCCAGCAGAACTATTCAGATACCTAAAGGAGGATGCCTTCAAGGTTTTGCATTCATTATGTCAGATCTGGAAGACCCAGCAGTGGCCACAGGACCAGAAAAGGTCAATCCTCATCCCAATTCCCAAGAAGGGTAGTGCCAAAGAATGTGCTAACCACCAGACAATTGCACTCATCTCCCATGTTAGCAAGGTCATGCTGAAAATCTTGCATGCTAGATTGTGAACATCTAGCAGCATCATGTGAACAAAGAACTTCCAGATGTCCAAGCTGGGTTTAGAAAAGAAAGAGGAGCAGAGATCAAATTGCCAATATTCACTGGATTATAAAGACAGCAAGGTAATTTCAGAAAAATATCTTAGTTTCATCAACTATTCTAAAATCTTTGAATGTGTGGATCATGAAAAACTTTGAAAAGTTCTTAGAGAGATGGGAATACCAGACCATCTTATCTGTCTCCTGAGAAACCCATATGTGGGTCAAGAAGCAAGTTAGAACCCTGTATGGAACAACTGATCGGTTCAAAATTGAGAAAGGAGTATGACAGGGCTGTCTGGGGTCACCCAGTTAGTTTAGTCTATACGCTGAGCACATTGTGAGAAACACTGGGCTCGATGAATTACAAGTTGGAATCAAGATAGGTGGGAGAAACATCAATATGCAGATGATATCACTCTAATTACAGAAAGCAAAGAGGAACTAAAGAGCCTCTTGATGAGGGTGAAGGAGGAGAGTGAAAGAGCTGGTTAAGACTAAATATTAAAAAAAAAAAAAAAAAGATAAAAAGAAACACAAAAAACTAAGATCATGGCATTTGGCCCCACTCAGTCAAATCATAGCTTTGACTATATGGACCTTAGTCAGCAAAGTAATGTCTCTGCTTTTTAATATGCTGTCTAGATTGGTCATAGCCTTTCTTCCAAGGAGCAAGCATCTTTTAATTTCATGGCTGCAGTCACCATCTACAGTGATTTTGCCTTGTCTCTCATGGACATACAATTTGAAAGGTTTCTTTAAGTCTGGTAGTCCTTAGGCCAGAGCTGGGACTAACTTTGTCTTTATGGTAAAAGAGTTAATGATCAGGTAGGCCTCCAGAGTCCCCAAACGAGCAGAGGAGGTGAAGGGACAAATGGCGGACTTTTTTTTTTTTCTTTCCCTCTACATTCCTTCACTAAGCCTTAGTCATGTAGGAGGCTCTTTTAATCCTGTGTTGCTATGGAGACTCAGTTCAGTCAGTTCAGTCACTCAGTCATGTCCAACTCTTTGTGACCCCATGAATTTCAGCACGCCAGGCCTCCCTGTCCATCACCAACTCCCAGAGTTCACTCAAACTCACATCCATCAAGTCGGTGATGCCATCCAGCCATCTCATCCTCTGTCATCCCCTTACTCCTCCTGCTCCCAATCCCTCCCAGCATCAGAGTCTTTTCCAATGAGTCAACTCTTCGCATTAGGTGGCCAAAGTACTGGAGTTTCAGCTTTAGCATCATTCCTTCCAAAGAACACCCAGGGCTGATCTCCTTTAGAATGGACTGGTTGGATGTCCCTGAAGTCCAAGGGACTTGCAAGAGTCTTCTCCAACACCACAGTTCAAAAGCATCAATTCTTTGGCACTCAGCCTTCTTCACAGTCCAACTTTCACATCCATACATGACCACAGGAAAAACCATATTCACCATTCTCATGTTTTCAGGGGCCTCAGGGTCAACATCTGTGTTGATAAACTCTTTCTAGAAATTCTGATGGGTTCTTGTTGGGGTTTTGGTGTATCTCCTGAATTTTGTTTAAGCTCTTTTGCCTAGGTACCCCTTTTGAAGACCCACTAAGATACACTTCCTATAATGCTTTAGGAGCAGCATACCTCCATTGTTAGGATCCCAGTCAGTTAGATTTGCTTTTGGAGTTTCAACTGGATCAGCTAGATAAATAAAGCTGGTATGCTTCCTCCCTAGCCTTGTCAATAACCATCCTTCTTTTATCCCCTGTGAGCATCAAATTCAAAAGAGTAGGAATGTCTGCCCAAGAGGGATGGTAAGTGGCAAAGATCGAAGAGAAAAGTTCAGTCATGTGGATTGGGTCCTCTCGATATGTAGAGTTCTTGTTTTTCCAATTAAACAAATATGAAGTTGAGAATGGCTTGTGCATCCATAGAAACCCAGTTGGTTGGCCATCTGCATTAAGGTCTCCGATGGCATATTGGTGCAAGGCAAATTGCCCTGCTTCAGAAGTGGCTCCTGTCCAAACTGGGTCTTGGATGGTGATGCCAAGCCAGGCTCCTGTGCCCTGGGTGTTAACACAGAAACCCCTAATTGATCTCCACAAGGAGGGGAAACAGGAGCATGGGCAGTTGGAACACCTGCCAATGCAACATGTTTGGCCAGTGGAGGAGTTGGGTTGGTCAGAGAGAGTTTAAGTTCTGAAACAACATATCCTCACTCTCACTTTCTCCCTCTCCCTCTTGTAGTATAGGTGTTTCCTTGACTTTCCTTCCAGATTGCTGCACCATAAGGCAGCAGCCATTTGACTGTTATTCCTGATGTAATACCATAAATGCCTCTACTATGGAATCTCATCATTTTTACCTGCCCTTTCACAAAACAATTTTAATTGTGAGATCATATAATAATTAAGTGAGCCATTTAAGGGCCATCGAGCCCCAGATTCTAGAATATATTGGGACTACACACCATTAGAACAGGATATCATCTCTTTCTTAGTCATAGGCCCACAGCTATATCTTGCCCATTTATTTAGGATACAGCCCAAACAGCTTTCCTTAGGGACAGATGGAGTATTTCCTCTATTGATAAGTTCAAGAATCACAAAACAGAAATTTAATACCAAAGGCACAAACACACTCCATTATGAATGGACACAAAACCAAAAGCAAATGAACCAGTTCACAAAATCAGGTAAATTCAACAATCCCCCCTTTCAAAAAGGTACCCTGCAAATTGGCTTTTCCTTTAAAGGAAAAGTCCAAATTGAGAGGGGAATATGTTCCCAGCAGTACACACCAGAGCAACTTACCCTACTATATGGAGCCCATCAGCTCCCAAATGTCAATTCCTTACTCCAACTACCAAATGCTGGGGCAGCCCATGCCACTTCAGGAAATTCTGAAGGGAAGATCCTGAGGACAAATGTCCTGGCAGCTGCTAGGGCCTTTCCTGAAAGTTCCCCAAGTGGGGCCAGTTCACCACGAGCAGCATGGCTCCTGGCTGACTTGCAAAATTTGTTACTGAGCCCAAGTTCATTCTGCTCACCACATGACAGGTCAATAAATCAAGAGACAAGTTGTTGGAGTAATGAGTGATGAGTTTAATCGGAAAGCTAGAGACCAAGAAGATGGTAGACTAGAGTCTCCAAAAACCATCTCATCTCAGTCAGGATTCAGGGTCCTTTTATATACAATAGGGAGGGGGAAGGGGCTTTCAGTGGCACCAACAAATGGCAAAACAGGGCTATAAGCTAGTTGCTAGTTGACAGTTGCTCACTTGGTTGGGTGGGAGGGGTCATCCCACTGGGGTGCCCTGACCAACTGCTGAGTGGGACTTTTATAGCTGGTGTCTGTCTCAATGGAGCATGCAGGCTGGAGCCAGGGAGGGAAAGGCCCCCTATGCCTTAGGTCCCATGTGGGACCACTGCTACAACACCACAGCATTGCAAGTGTAACATGACTGCTTTTCACAAGCAGCTCAGGATCTCCAGAAATATATGCTACGCAAACCCCACAGATGACATTCTGAAAAGTAAAGGTGGAAGCAAAGGTGAAAGCAAAAAGTAAGATGGTGATAAGATTTTTTGAAATAATGGTAAGATCAGATCAGATCAGTCGCTCAGTCGTGACCGACTCTTTGCGACCCCATGAATCGCAGCACGCCAGGCCTCCCTGTCCATCACCAACTCCCAGAGTTCACTGAGACTCACGTCCATCGAGTCAGTGATGCCATCCAGCCATCTCATCCTCTGTCATCCCCTTCTCCTCTTGCCCCCAATCCCTCCCAGCATCAGAGTCTTTTCCAATGAGTCAACTCTTCGCATGAGGTGGCCAAAGTACTGGAGTTTCAGCTTTAGCATCATTCCTTCCAAAGAAATCCCAGGGCTGATCTCCTTCAGAATGGACTGGTTGGATCTCCTTGCAGTCCAAGGGACTCTCAAGAGTCTTCTCCAACACCACAGTTCAAAAGCATCAATTCTTCGGCACTCAGCTTTCTTCACAGTCCAAATCTCACATCCATACATGACCACAGGAAAAACCATAGCCTTGACTAGACGAACCTTTGTTGGCAAAGTAATGTCTCTGCTTTTCAATATGCTATCTAGGTTGGTTATAACTTTCCTTCCAAGGAATAAGTGTCTTTTAATTTCATGGCTGCAGTCACCATCTGTAGTGATTTTGGAGCCCAGAAAAATAAAGTCTGACACTGTTTCCCCATTTCTTTCCCATGAAGTGATGGGACCAGATGCCATGATTTTAGTTTTCTGAATGTTGAGCTTTAAGCCAACTTTTTCACTCTCCACTTTCACTTTCATCAAGAGGCTTTTGAGTTCCTCTTCACTTTCTGCCATAAGGGTGGTGTCATCTGCATATCTGAGGTTATTGATATTTCTCCTGGCAATCTGGGGTTAAAAAATATTGTTTATCAATAATAAACAATTATTGACTCTAAGTTCAGTGCACCTTTTGCAGATTACCTCCTTTAGGGTTTGAGGCAACTCAAATCTGGCAACAACTTTGTACCTGAGTAGTAACTGTGGGTGAGTGTGGGGAGCACTTACTCCTCCTGAACACATACCTCAAAACGGATATCTTTTCAACGATTTTTAAAGATAAATATATTAACATGATAGTTGCTGAACCTATGGATAAAACCACAGAGAAAGCAGTGTGAAACATTTATGCAACCCATCATTCCTGGTTGTAAGTCATACAGAAACATATTCTGGCAAATTTAGGCTAAAAAGGAATTTATTGGAAACTTTTGGAAAGCTGATAGAATTGTAGGGAAGGCTAGAGGAACAGGTACCAAAGATGCTTGGTGATAGGGTCTGCACGGGGCCTCATTGTGTTGACCTCACCAACAAACGATAAAGTCACAGTGACCCATGTAACTGATCACATTGCTCAAGCAACATCCTATTTTCACCGCTGGCACTTACTTTCCCAAGACTACCTGATCACCCTACCGTGGGACACCTCTGACTCTCTCAAGACTACGTGACTGCCGAATTCCACTTGCAGGCTAAAGATAAACTAACCACCCCACTTCAGGGAACCCAGTTTCCCTCTACTGGGTATAAGAAGGATTCTACTGGGTTTCTTTTCGAGAGCCAGTCACTCTTTCATTTCGCTTTAATAAATCTCCTTTTCTTTGCCTAACTGCCCGGCTTGTTCTCTTCTTCTCCGCACTGGCCTTACAGTTGGGAAAACTTGGAAGCTTGAATCGGCATTAACGTTCTGGAAACTGCCACTACCGCTTCTGAAAGGGCTGCCAATTTGCTTATACTGGATGCAGTAAGCTGCTGCCACCTGTGGCCGGCCCCTACACCAGGAAAACAGGTTCTTCCCGAGGTGAGGCTAAGGCGAGTGCCTGTCAGTCCTGACGAGGGGCGAGCCTCACGCCATCACGCCACAGCCTTCCGCCGTTTACTACCGGCATTAGGACCCGGCGTAGCACAGAATGAGGCTCGGGGGAGGGACTAGGGGAGGTCTTTGCGCTCCGTGACGTAATCAGCCCGCGCCAGCAGCGGCCAGGGCTGTGGAGAAACACGTTTCTGGCGGGCCTCACCTCTAACCTACCATGGCGGCACGTATACAGCAGTCTCCTCAGCCTGGCGGCGGGAAGCGTAAAGGCAAGGCTCAGTATGTGCAGGCCAAGCGGGCTCGGCGCTGGGATGGCGGTGGGCCCCGCCAGCTCGAGCCCGGGATACAGGGCATTCTCATCACCTGTAACATGAACGAGCGCAAGTGCGTGGAGGAGGCCTATAGCCTGCTCAACGAATACGGCGACGACATGTATGGACCAGAAAAGGTACCAGTCCCAGGGAGGGCGGGTCATTGAGGCAGAAGGAAAGGGTGGCAAGCTAGTTGCGTGAATTTGGCTGCCACAGTGGCGGTGAGGAGGCGTGTCCTCGCCTAGGTATATTCCCTCCGCCCCCCCGCCCGATCCCTACCTGGTCTTGTGCTTGAAATGCTTGCACCTCCTTGTTTTCCACCCCCATCGTTAACCAGGGTGGCTTCCAGGTATAGATTGCTTCCTTCGGTTCAGGCGTTGTTTCTGAACCTCTTTCAGAAACACGTATTTCTCATCGTAGCTTTGGGAAGTATTGCTCACCAGGACACTGGTTCAGGTTCACACTTCATTCGGAAAGATTTTTGCCACCATTTGGAACCGTATGGCTGTACAGTGTTTATCCTAAGCAGTAACATCTCTAAAATAGTGGTTTGGGTACTAGTGCCAGTTTCTTCTCAAATGTATATAAAAATGCATTTCAAGCAGTAAAAATATTTTATAACAATACTGTATGAAATCTAGTTGTTCAATTTTGGAAATAATTATATTACTGGTTTAGGATTGTGACCAATACGCACACATGCACACCCCAGGGAATTAAATGAAGGAGGATAGTACAAAGGTTATTTCAATTCAGGTAAGGTACTGTCATTTACTAGCTCAAAGGATGAACATGTTATTTAATTCTGCTGAGCTGCATAAAAAGAATGTTATAGGACTTTGGAAAGTTGGCTAAAAAAATTGCATATGTACATAAAATAACATCCCTGTAAACAAAAAATGCTCCATAAATGTGTAAGATTAGTGCCTGATTGGTAACCATATTCATCACTAGTGGAGCAGAGAACTGGGCAACAAGTGTATGTCCTGTCTATGTGGATACCTTGAGCAAGTTCTTTAACTATTTCAGTAGTACAATTGTAAAGGATTTTTAACTTCATAACTATTAGGTTTAATCTTTTGAAAGGAGAGTGTCATATCAGGCACAGAGATATCTATTGATAGGGTTACAGTCCACCCTGTAATGATTCATCTGGTGAGTACATTTCCCTCTGTCCCAGACTGTCAGGATGCTTTAGAAAACATTTTCAAATGATATGTATGGTAGTCTGAGGAAACTCCCTTCTTTCTCCACATTTTGGAGGAGGTGGTGTCTAAATAAAAAGTTTTATTGTTAATATTGTATCTTCTGCCCCTGGGGGTGGGGTTTATATAAATAGTTAACTAAGAGCTTTTAATATGAGCTGTTGTGGCATTTCTCCTCATTAATTTTATGCAAGCAGTTTGCAGACAAGGATCAACAACCCTCTGGAAGTGAGGGAGAAGACGATGATGTGGAAGCTGCCTTGAAGAAAGAAGTTGGTGACATTAAGGCATCCACTGAGATGAGGCTAAGAAGATTCCAGTCAGTGGAGAGTGGAGCAAATAATGTAGTCTTCATCAGGACACTTGGGATAGGTGTGTCTGACTAATACACTTTAAGATTATTGATCCTATAATATCAGGACATCACCCTGACTCTGAGAACACTGCCTACAAAATGGGTTCATGGGCATGGCTCAGTTAATCATTTGATTGCATCCTCTCTGTGTTAGCCCTGTGTTGGCACTAGGCATATGGAAAGGCGAAATGGGGTGGTGGACTAGCATGGGCTTAGGAGTAGAAACCTGGGTTTGCCACTTCCTTTGTATTTAACTTTAGGCAAAACAAGAGTTCATGGTTCTGTCTAAAAGGAGCAGATGCTACTCAGCTCTCCCAATTTGGAATGGCTCCAGACATTTGGGAATGTAGTCTCAGGAGAGCCAGATCTTCTGATTTTTCAAAAGAAGTTGGAAATCTGGAGAAGTTTCTATGTTTTTAAATGTAGTTAACTAATTTAAAAATATTGAAAACACTGAACAGCCCCAAATAGAATTGTATGTAGTCAGGATGCTTCCTAAGGACTACATTATGGTCTTGTGGCTAAGGGATGACTCTGAGGTCTGAAATCTAGAGTTCTGTACAGACTTAGCTAATGGATTGATTAAATCTTGAGTGACTTGAAGATTTTTGTTTTTGTAAAACATGTTCTATTTAATGTTTATTCGTTTGATTGTTGCTGCTCTTACAGGAAAACAACAGTATGACGTTGTCATTAGATAAATCAGACATCATGAATAAATTAACTCCAGAGTCTTCATGAACAATTGCTTTTGATAAAAGTGGACTTAAAATATTAGATACAGTATTAATACAGAGTGCACCAAAGAAATATTAGTTGGAAGAAATGTTTGGTTAAACTTGCTTAAAATTCATTATGATAAGTTTTTCTAATCTACTGTCAGTTTATGTCGCTGCCAATGAAAATTCTTTTTAGAGAGTCTGAAGAGTTTAAAATGTGTGAGGACTTTGAAACTTACCTGTTTGTTTTGTGCTGATTTTTTTCTTTTAGAACCTGAGAAATTGGTGCATCATATTCTCCAAGATATATACAAAACCAAGAAGAAGAAGACTCGGGTTATTCTACGAATGTTGCCCATCTCAGGCACGTGCAAGGCTTTCTTAGAAGATATGAAAAAATATGCAGAAACATTTTTGGAACCATGGTTTAAAGCTCCAAACAAAGGAACATTTCAGATTGTATACAAATCTCGGAATAACAGTCATATGAATAGAGAAGAAGTTATCAAAGAATTGGCAGGTATGTTTCTCTTAGTGATTTTGCAAAGATGTGCCATGGTAAATATTTGCTTTTAAGATTTTTTTTTTTTTAATATTTAGGGCTTATATTTTTGAGTGAGAGCAAGTATTTTAAAATGTCATTAAATAATATCAAGCCTAACTTCAATATGTTGGGTTGCTGATGCTGCTGCTAAGTCGCTTCAGTCGTGTCCGACTCTGTGCAACCCCAGAGACGGCAGCCCACCAGGCTCCCCCGTCCCTGGGATTCTCCAGGCAAGAACGCTGGAGTGGCTTGCCATTTCCTTCTCCAATGCATGAAAGTGAAAAGTGAAAGTGAAGTCGCTCAGGTTGTCTACTTGAAAGTTATACAGTCATGTCTGACTCCTAGCGACCCCATGGACTGCAGTCTACCAGGCTCCTCCGTCCATGGGATTTTCCAGGCAAGAGTACTGGAGTGGGGTGCCATTGCTTTCTCCAATATGTTGGGTATGAGATTATTTTTGGTAGTTAGATACCAAAGTCTTTTCCAAATCAGAATTGCATTTTCTTTGAGGAAAAAAGAGCTCTTATTAACTTTCTCAGGATTTCATTTGTATTTATGTATTGAAAGCATTCAGAAAACTTGATTCAAATACATGTAAAGTAGTGGACTAGTACATGCATTTATATATATACTATAGTATAACACTACTAGTATATGTAGTGTTTCAACAACTACATTTCTGATAAGGTTAGTTATAAATTTAACAAATTCTAAATAGGGGGAGGTGAAAGATTGTTTTTGTATCCACCGAGCTTAATGGTATCTTTTTTTATCTTGTTTTCCTTTTTGTTACAGGAATAGTAGGCAGCCTCAATTCAGAAAATAAAGTGGATCTTAGCAATCCACAGTACACAGTGGTAGTAGAAATCATTAAAGCTGTCTGTTGCCTGAGTGTTGTGAAAGATTACATGTTGTTCAGAAAATACAATCTCCAGGAGGTGGTGAAGAGTGCTAAGGACTTGTCACAGCTTAACCCAAAGCAAGCAGCACAAACAGGAAATGGGAAAGAAGCTAAATTGGAATCTGGTGACAAATCAAGTCAAAATGACCCAGCAGAAGGAAAAAATAACCAACAAGTGGTACCAGAGAACAGTGAGGAGCTGAGTCCAACAGAATCAATATCTGAGACACATGTGGTGAATGAGGGGGTGGCTAAACCTGAACTTGCAAGTCAAGTCACAGAAGGATCTGAATCAAATGAAAATGATCTCTGATAGGAAAAGAAATTGTTTGGTATTGAAGGTAGATATTTCTTTTTTTTTTTTTTGGAGGTGGATTTTTCAACTGGAGTTTTGTGAGATGTTGCTGGGATTCCATATAAAATTGTGACTAAAAATACTGTTTTTGATATTGTGTTCTCCATAATTTACTCACAGTAGTGGAGCAGCTCTGTTAATAGTTTTGTTAGAGGTCTTTCAGCCATATATGGCAGTGTGCAGTAGGCCCACGTGCATTTGGTTGGCTTAGAACAGACTTTGGATAAATTGGTGAACACTATTGCAGAGAGCAGAGGGTGGTAGGGGAATGATGTTGGCCTCTCCTTCATGATTACCTTCCCCACTATCCCCTTCTGCACTACCAGCTGACTTACAGGAATGAACAGGCTCTGTGAAATCAAAACTCAAGAGGGAAATTTCCATTCTAAGAAAGGAATTTTTGTGTATTGCAACTCAGTTGTCCCCTGCCGCTTTGTTGTAAACATTGGACAAACATGGATTGTATAGGTTAGAAGTGAATTGTTTTGTGAATTTTTTTACTTTTGGGGATTTTTCTTGTTTTGTTTTTATCCACTTCCCACCCCTTTTTTTTTTGACAGTACCATAGGGCATGTGGGATCTTAGTTCCCAGACCAGGGATCCTACCCATAGCCCCTACAGTGGAAGTTATGCTCATTTTTATGTTTTAATAACATTTGTTACAAACAGATCTGATGGTGCAGTGGTGCAATTTTTGAAGGCAAGTTTTGAAAGAAAAATGTTCCATTCTAGGCATAGAATTACAGACATTTCTGATAAGGTTGGTTATAAAGAATGTGTCTTCTGAGTCACTGAAGTCTACTAGTGCAAAAGGGACTCAAATGCTTTATACTGTAAGCTACTTTACAATGTAAAGGGATATATAATCCAAGCTGTTCCATTGTATATCCTTTGTGAAATGCAACTTACAAACTGAACATTTGTTTTAGCAGTTGTAACTATAAAGCATAGCCCCTTGACAAATAAAGATTATTTTAATGGCTTTGGAATACCAGAACAGTAAACCTTTTGTTCAAAAAAACCACATTCAATGAAAAGGTTTAGAAAGCAAATTATTTAGTGGTAGAATTTTTTCCAGAAAAGAAAAATTCGAATAATTGATAAGAATCTAAGAATAATACCAACATTTAGCTAGATCAAGGAGTACAAGAAATTGAAGACTTTACTGTCAGTATAATAAATTGACTTACGTGATGCTAAAGAGGTTTTGTATAAAAGCAGCAGCTTCTCTGTGTGAGCTGATGAATCAACAGATTTCATGAATATTTGTCATGCTGTAGCATTTGTAGGATTTGTAAATGATCAGGAAATTCAAGAAAACTTTAAGTTACTAGGAGCCTCTCCAAACAGTGGTCAATAAAATTTAGTAGGTCTTCATATCTGAAAACCCAGTGATCTGTCATCTGTACTCCTAGTGCCCCATCAGTGGCTGGCTCTGTGACAAATTCTGCATCACTTTATTAAAAGAATATCCTATGACTTTGGTAATTACAGCACATTGCTTTCTTCACAGTGTGAAGAAAAAGCTTGGAGGTGAAGAAAGTTCTAAATAATGCTACAAAAGTGGTTAATTAAAGATACATTTATGTGTTTAAAACAAAAGAACCAACTAAAACCTGAATGAAGAGCATGTAAATCTCTTACATACAGAAATCCAATGCTTATCTGAGGAAGAGTTAGCCACAGGATATTTGAGCTGAAAGGTGAATTACCAGTAAGTTCTAAGTACAAGAAAACACTAGGCCAGATTTTGCTAAATGCTTTGAAGATGAAGAATGGTCTCATTAGACATTTTTTCATTGCAAGAACAAATGAGCTGTTTTTATGAGGGCCTGGAGAAAAATATTTTTTTCTTTAAAGTGACAGGAGTCTTGGATTAAAAGAAACTGACTCTTTGGAATAATTATGTTGAATAAGGCACTCTTGGTTTCCACAGACACTTGGATTTGAGAATGAAGAAAGCAACGTCTCAAGCCTTATTTAAACTCTCCTTGAAGAATTGCAAAACCAAATTAAATAGCATTTCCCCTCCTTTTCCCAACACTATGTGACTGGGTGAGGAACCCTTTCTCAAAATCTCAGCTTGAGATTTTGTCATTGAGAGAATAAGAAGAACTGAGAGTCCTATTCTCACGGTTGTGAATTTCTGTGAAACATGAGTATCCTTCAACTTGGTGCTGACACACGCAATACTTTGAAAGTTTTTTCAGGGGTTCCTCCAGGGTAAAACTGAAAAAAGAAGAGAGATAACAAAGAGGATTGCAAAATAAAATAATTGAGAATACTGAGGGGTTGTGAAATTAGCTTTTGGAGTTGGATTTATTTTTTAACAAGTTTGGCAGTATAAATGTTAAGTCTTGCACCAATGGCTGTAGTTGTTTATTGGCTAGTGAACATGGAAATAATTTTTATCCTTCTAATGATTCTGGTTAATTCTTCAAACCAGAAGAATTTGGGATGGGGCAAAGAGAATAGCTTCCCAGGTGGCTCAGTGGCAAAGAATCCACCTGCCAATGCAGGAGGCACAGTAGACGCCAGGTTCAATCCCTGGGTCAGGAATATCCCCTGGAGAAGGAAATGGCGAATCACGCTAGTATTCTTGCCTGGAGAATTCCATGGACTGGGGAGCCTGGTGGGCTATGGTCCATGGGATTGCAAAGAGTCAGAGGTGAATGAACAGGCCAACTCCTGCTATGTGAATAGAAAGGACCTTGCTAATGCAGATGAGGCTGGTGCTTCCTTATATATCTTTAGAATGTTAACTCTTAATAAGTTGAAGTTATCTTGAAAGGATGATAAAAGCATTCTAAGTATCATTGGGGGAATGTGAATAATAGGATTTTGGTGCCTTCAGACTTTCCAAGACAAAGATACTTTTATTTTGATAGTACAAGACTTGGGGAATAAAATTGGCTGTAGGCATACAATTGTATGGAACTAGGTTCGTTTTATTTTGTGAAAGCTGCTACTCTACATAAAGATTTTGATGTAATAGTTTGTTGTAATCCCCTTCTACATTTGTATTTGGTAAGGCCTAAGTGTGACAAAAGCTCTTCTGCAAATACAAGGTAGTACCGTGTTCTGTTGGAATCTGAGTTCGTTCATTGAGAGATTTATTTTCAAGTTTACCAATTGTTTATTTCCACTAACGTTTGAGCATATTATTTTATATATGATGGGATTCCAGGGTGGGAATGGAGTGCTTTTTCTCTTTTAATTTTTATTTAAAAAAATTAGTTAAACTCCAGTGTTGTGGTTTAGTAAACTTGTTTTGCTTTATGGAGGAAAGTGTTAAATTTGATATTTTAAAACATATTTCTCGATTATTAAATATGATTTCTGAATGTTGTTTTTACTTGTATTTTGCTTTTGATATGGCCAGATATTCAGCTTTTTTTTTTTGATAGTTCCTAATGTTTTCAGAAAAATAAAATTAGTTCCCTAAATACTAGTGTTCTCTGTCTCTACTTTTTCTTTCTGCCTCTTATTAAAGCTCTTGCTCTATAATTGTAATTATAAAGTAGTTTAATCATAAAAGATGTTTTTATGTCATATTATGTATTAAAAGTTGTGTGTTGTCCAAAAAGTAAAGATACAAATATTAGTTTCTAAAACTAAAAACTTCTAAGCATTTTATGTCTAATTCAAGTGTTAGATATTTTACAGTGAGTTTGCTTCAAAATGAAGTATATAGTATAGTACTTAATTAAGTTCATTTATTGACTTTTGAATTCTTTAGAGTCCTTACTTTAAGAGTAGTATTTTAATTCACCTTAAAGAATTAGTAGCACATAAAGATTTTAAGTAGAAGAAATTGCGTCTTGAGCATTTCTCTTAGAATAGTTCTAATCTTTATTTTTAAAAGATCAGGCACAAGGTAAATTCATTGTCCATTATGTTTTTCTAATTAATCATTTGACTCCTATTTTAAACACTACAAGCCATTTATCGTTGCCTTTGTTGTTTGGTCATCATCATTTTCTTCCCAAATATTTTTAGATTTTTACTTACTTATTTTTTGGCGAAGTGCAAAACAAAAACTCAGTAGAGTTTTTCAACCAGGAAAGATCGTAAGCATTTTAAGATAGTAGTCGCTCAATTATTGGGAAAAAGGGGCTAAAAGAAAGCAGCCCTGTTAACTGCTTAATGCCAGTGTGTTCTTGTCAGGCTATGTTCGACCCCATTCATGGTCTCTTAAAACGTTGCGTTTGATTTTCCCAGTGATTGTCTTTGGGAGTTCTTTAACAAATTCCACCTAGTTAACAGAAAAACATAGTATGAGACACTTGATCAAGTTTACTGTCCCCACTAGTAAAGCATGTGACTTTAAGTGTCTGATCAAGTGTCTGTTGACTTTCAGTGTCTGTTGTGTGAAGCTAATTGAATGTCTTGGTCACCAGAAACTGTTCTGTTTATATATAAAGATGACAGTGGAGCTCCATCATGCTGGTTTTTAATGCTGGTTTGCTTTACAGAAGAACAGTCCCTTTATTCTATTGCTTTCCTCTAATTCAAACCAGACCTAGGTCTCTACTTCCCCAGGGAGATGGTCTAGACCTAGGTCTAGAGACCTAGGTCTCTACTTCCCACAGCTAAATGCAAAGAGAAACATCAAGTTAATTCTCGTTTTTTTTTTTGACCTTTTAAGAACTGGGTCCTGGAAGTTCTGGGGAGATTTTTTAAAGATAATTTTGAGTATATACAATTTCCTACTTAGGCCTTGACTTGACAGTAAAATACTTTCTGATCTCCCTCAAGATATGACTACTGTATTTTAAAATGTCCTCAAACATTTATGAAAAGAAACTAGGCACTGATTAAGTGAACTGAATGGAAATTAGGTTGCTTAGGTTGAAATTAACTACCTTTTAGCTGAAATGATGCCAACTGAAACTGAATTCTTACGTAGAGGATCAGTCAATATCAACTAATAGGATTCTAGGACTAGAAGGAAATTGTAGTGCCATCTGTGTGTCTTTATATAGAATTGTCCTTAAATCCCTCCTTTGGAGAAGGTTTCAGGAAAAATTCCACAGTTTCTTTGGATGGTATTTTCTTCCTGTCCCTTGAATTTGATCCCTTAATACTTAAAGTCACATGCTTTGAATTTAGAAAGGTATAATGGCCCAAAAGTACTATGATAGATAAGTCGTGCTGTCTTTGAAAACGATTGGCCACTATTTTTTTTTCCTTATATGAAATGGGACTGATTAGTCTGATAAGGATCTTTAGTAGTTACTTAGTATTGTAGAGATGACCAAAGATTCTAATTCTTCAAACATCTGTAGTATCTTAATATAAAGTATTTTAAAGCAAAATTCTTAAAGTTGAAACAGGTGTCCTCTACTTGTATAATGAGTTACTATAAAATCAAAAGCTAATATATGTACTTACTAGTTTAGATATTTATTTGGTAACACATTTAACTTTTGGGCACAATACTTGCCTTTCTTGGATACTTGTAAGGTGCAGTTGATTTTTTTACATGATCCTGAAGTTCAAGAGTTAATTTCTCTGGGTTGGATGATTTAAAGGGTGCAGATAAAACAACAAAAGCTTTCACTACCTGTAGGGGGAAAAAAATCAATTTATATCAATATATTTCTTTTTCAGACACATGAAAGAGTTTGGAATCAATGGCAAACACCAATACTTAATTGTTTGTTAATAGTAGATTGAGTAATACATGCATATGCTGGAGATCACCTATGAACAAAGCTTGAATACAACTATACAGTGAGGTTTTGAGATCTAATTCCAGATAAATGGTTTGAGAGAGTGAGGAATGCAGTGGTTCAATAAAGCTAAAGGCTTCATTTTATTTTCATGTCACACTAGTATTTAACATTTCAACCAGACTAATCCTGTTTATTAAATAGGCAGTCCTTGATTGACAGGTAGCCACTTATTCCATCATACTTAAGAAGTAGTAGAGGATTATTGGAGGTTTAGAGAATATGTGTTTTGAGAGGATTTTGAGGAGGCCTGATGGAGAAAGTGTGTATGTTGAGAAATGGACTCAGAAAGGACTGATCTACTATAAAAAGTCTTTCTTGCCTGATATTTTTTGCTTCTCTTTGTAATACTGTTTAAAACCCACTAACTAGATAACTACTGAGGTGAATATAAGTTATTAACAATTCATACATTGATTCTAATTCATGTTTAATTCTGATATTCAGCTGAAATGGTTGTATTGAGACAAGGAGAATTTGGTGACAGGAGAAAAGTATTTTGGACAACAGAATCCATTGATCATGGAAGTGATACTGGAGGTATGAGTATGGGATCCACAGAAGGTCATGTATAATTTGAGCCAGGAATACAGAAAGAGATGTGGGAGAATGCTGATAAGCAAAGTGTTTTTGAAATTTCAGTGTAAAGTATATAGGAAACTTCCACGAGGAAAAGAAAATTCTCTCTTCCATACTATTTGACTTCTTCCTAGAACTAAGGCTGGAGCTTCCCTGGTGGCTCAGATGGTAAAAAATCTGCCTGCAATGCAGGAGACCTGGGTTTGATCTCTGGGTCAGGAAGATCCTCTGGAGAAGAAAATGGCAACCTACTCCAGTATTCTTGCCTGGAGAATTCCATGGACAGAGGAGCCTGATGGGCTACAGTCTATGGGGTCACAAAGAGTTGGACACAACTGAGCTGTGGAAAATTCTTAAAGAGATGGGTATACTAGACTACCTTACCTGCCTCTTGAGAACCTGTATGTAGGTCAACAAACAACAGTTAGAACCAGACATGGAGCAATGGACTGGTTCCAAATTGGGAAAGGAGTCTGTCAAGGCTGTATATTGTCACCCTGTTTATTTAACTTACATGCAGAGTGCATCATGGAAAATGCCAGGCTGGATGAAGCTCAAGCTGGAATCAAGATTGCCAGGAGAAATATTAATAACCCCAGATATGCAGATGACACTACTCTAATGGCAAAATGCTAAGAGGAACTAAAGAGCTTCTTGATGATGGTGAAAGAGAAGAGTGAAAAAGCTGGCTTGAAACTCAGCATTCAAAAAACTAAGATCATGGCATCTGGTCCCATCACTTATGGCAAATAGATGGGGAAACAATGGAAACAATGAAAGACTATTTTCTTAGGCTCCAAAATCATTGTGGATGGTGACTGCAGCCATGAAATTAAAAGACACTTGCTTCTTGGAAGGAAAGCTATGACAAACCTACACAACATATTAAAAAGCAAAGACATCACTTTGCCAACAAAGGTCCATATAGTCAAAAATATGGTTTTTCCAGTAGTCATGTATGGATGTGAAAGTTGGATCATATAAAAGGTTGAGTGCTAAAAAACTGATGCTTTCAAATTGTGGAGCTGGAGAGGACTCTTGAGTGTCCCTTGGACAGCAAGGAGATCAAACCAGTCAATCCTAAAAGATATCAACACTGAATATTCATTGGAAGGACTGATGCTGAAGCTGAAGCTCCAATACTTTGGCCACCTGATGGGAAGAGCCAGCTCACTGGAAAAGACCCTGATGCTGGGAAAGATTGAAGGCAGGAGGAGAAGGGGGCGACAGAGGGTGAGATAGTTGGATGGCCTCATTGACTCAATGGATCTGATTTTGAGCAAACTCTGGGAGACAGTGAAGGACAGGGAAACCTGGTGTGCTGCAGTCCATGGGGTCCCAAAGAGTCAGACACAACTGAGCAACTGAACATCAAAAACTAAGGCTACTTTTGTCATTCCCTGAAGTCGCTTTCATTGGGTCCTAATTAGGATTGTGGTATTTGTTTGGGAACTTGGTCACAATCTCTTATTTGCACTGTTTCTGTGAGAAAGTATAGTACGCATTTCACGACAATCATACATATAGTAAAATCTGCTTTTGCTTGTGCAGTATCTGGTCTTCCCTTTTCAGTAACAGCACCCTGATTTGCCTGTGGAGGATTACTTTACCTCTCTGATGGAGTTGACACTAACTCCTATGTCCAATGACTGGCATATGATCCAGGTTGAGCCAGACAGCAAAGATCTTTGCAAAGACAGCAAAAAGCTGTCTCCTTTCCTGGGGTTGTCAAGGTGTAATTTGTTAAGTATATATGGTGTTTGTTACTGTCAGGTGGGAAGAACCTGCCCAAATAGTGCCAACATAAGGAACGGCAGAGCAAGAAATAGAGACAGACTTAGTTTTGCTAATATCACATGAACCCTTGGATGTGTGAGCCAATAGATTGTTTTTTTTTTTAAAGAAATATAAGTCAGTTTGAGTTGAGTTTCTGTCATTTGCTACTAAAAGAATCTTAAAACATTCCCTTTGGTACACAACTCACTTGTAAAGTTGATTGCCTAATATATATTGCCATGTGTGTCTCATTACATGACTACTTTTGATTCATTCTTTAAAGTGGTTAGATGGGCAACTTGAAAATATGAGATTGCTGCTTTAATTAGTGACCTTCATACTACCTCTCCTCTGACTGGATCTGGACTGCTGACAACAGCTGATTCAACGACCGCTGGGTGCTCAATTAGTGCACTCTCCACTTCAAATGGCCCAATACGGTACCTAGAAGGGGAAAAGAAGAAGCCTTTGATATCTACACCTAAGTAGATTTCCCTGGTAAATTGTGACTTTCTAAAAGTACCAAATGTACATACCCAGAGGATATGATGACATCATCAGCTCTGCCAACAAACCAGAAATAACCATCACTGTCCATCACTCCTCTGTCTCCAGTGATGTAAAAATTCCCTCTTATGGTGGCAGCAGTTTTCTCTGGATTGTCCTATGAATCAAACATGACATTGGGGATTAGTTTGATCAGAATAGAAGGGGTGTGGCACCCATGAAGTGACTAGTACATTTCATATTCTATTTCTAAAAAAAAAAATTTAAAAAGGTAGTTCCTGGCAAAGAATACAAAAGAATACAAGAGTATAATAAAAAATATTATCTATGCCACCCATGGCACCACATATCTACCTCCCCCCACCCCCTAAAGCCTATCCAGGTGTCCTTCCTGAGGACAACCAAAGTAGCTGGTTTCTTTCACATAGAGTTTAATCTTCACAAAATCCTTAGGAGAGAGATAATATATCTATTTTTTTCATTTTACAGCTGATGAAATAGACTTGGATTTTGTGACTTGTCCAAGGTTACATAGCAAAACATGTGGGATATGAAATTTGGACCCAAGTCTATATGACTCCCTATTATACCACCTTTTCTATTAAAGTCTATTAAAGTTCTACATTCTTGTACCACATATTCAGAGAAGAAACAGAAGGGTCGTGTAGATGTTAGCCTGAGGGCAATTTCCCCTTCTTTTCCAGGTGGTAGGATATTGCCATTTTCATCAATAATCTAGAATGAAAGAAACAGTTTAGGTACCTAAAACTTTCTTTACACAAAATGAAAATGGGTTATTAATAGTTCTGTAATGAATAGCAGGAATCTGAAATAGTCTCTCTTCTTTGCTGAACCAGTTGGGTATTACCCACCTGCACATCGTAGGGTAGTACTCCTTTCCCCATTGAGCCTGGTTTAATTTCTTGTCCTTTCTGATTGGCACAAATTATTCCCTATTAAGAGAATATATTTTATGTCACTATGTAAAAATTCACTTTTCTGTAGCTATTAATATATCATGACAATGAAATCCAAGACCCAGTTTTGACTGATTTTTCAAGTATTCAAGCTCATCTTCCAAAATATATTATTTGAGACTGCTGCTGCTGCTGCTAAGTTGCTTCAGTCATGTCCGACTCTGTGCGACCCCATAGACAGCAGCCCACCAGGCTCCCCCATCCCTGGGATTCTCCAGGCAAGAACACTGGAGTGGGTTGCCATTTCCTTCTCCAATGCATGAAAGTGAAAAGTGAAAGTGAAGTCACTCAGTCATGTCTGACTCTTCGAGACCCCATGGACTGCAGCCTACCAGGCTCCTCCGTCCATGGGATTCTCCAGGCGAGAGTACTAGTAGTTCTCAAACTTGAGTATGTATCAGTTAAAACACATTGCTGGGGCCCCATCCCAGTTTCTCATTCATAGGTCAGGGAGAGGCCAGGGTATTTGAATTTGTATTTCTACCAAATTCATAGGTGCTACTGATACTGCTGGTTTGGGGACTACACTTTGAAAATCACTCCTTTTGGCTGAGTACCATTAAGTGCACCTTAAGTTCTATTAAGCCCACTGGGACTCTCTGGGGTCCTTCCCAGTGCATTGGAAAGATGAGCTATTCAATTTTGAACCTCTTCAGTCTCTAACACCTCTGAGACTTAGCCTGTGTGAGGAGGCAGGAAAGCCAAGAATAATCATAATTCCCCTTCAGTCAAACCTAGTCGGGCAATTTAGAAGTTTTAGGAAATACCATCACAATTTAGAGCATGATGGGAACACTTCAGGGGCTCAGTTGACAGTCCTGGGGTTGAAAGGCTAAACTTTGTCCATTAAACATACCACTTCTGTCTGTCCGTAGCCCTCATACAGCTCCAATCCAGTTTGCACTTTCCACTGTTCCAGCACCTCTGGATTGAGTGGCTCCCCTCCTGTCAAGCAATGCCGCAGCTTCTTGAATTTATATCTGGAGAGAGAGTTTCACTGGGGTCTTTGGGGAGCAAAATATGAGTGGCTTTCATTGGCAGATAACTAGGACATTGGAAACAAGCAAAGAGTGAGGAAGGGCAAGTCTTAGGAAAGTTCATTCAGAGAATATTTGTTGAGCAACTACTCTTGTCAGATGTTGTTCTAGGCACATGGGGTATGTTATGATTAAAACAGTTTCTTGGTGGAGTTTACATTAACAGGTCATTCAAGAGAGGAAAATGTTGGAGAAAATGCTAATAATGATATTAAGAACTTATTAAGAGCCAAGAAATATGGCAGCTAGTATTAATAGAACATTTATGATGTTACAAGGGCTTGTGGAGCACTCTCATAATCTTCACAAACTCTGTTTTACAGATGAAGACATTGAGGTTGAAAAAAGTTAAAGAACTTGCCCAAGCCCTCCGAAAGATAAAGAGCAGAGTTGAATAATCTGTACTCTACACTTATCACTTGTCAAGTATCTCATTCACCAAACATGCTGCTGTTGTTGAATTCTTACCACAACCTGTGAGGTGGCTCTTAAATATCTCTTATGGATGGAGTTAAGGGAGCCTTAGCAAGGTCCTCTTGAGTGATTGAGATCCACTATTAGGAGCAGAGTCCACCTGTTTGACTTTGTAGCATGAGCTTTTAACCAGTGGCCTACTACTCAATTGCCCAGCCAGGTTCAGGTGAGAAAGCTTGGAACAGCTCAATTCTAACATAGTGAGGTCCATAATGGGAGGGAGGGTTTGGTAGAAAATGAATTGGGCCTATTCAGAATAGAAGTCCTTAAATTAATCTTAAAATTTGAGCAAGATGTTCACATTCTGAGGGCCACAAGGAGTTGATTAGGAAAAGGGAAGATTCATGTCTCCTTTATTGTTTCTCATAGCTATCTCCCTCCTAGACATCCACACCTTGGGGGAAGCCTTTTTTCTGTTTGTTTTGTCTTTAAAGGATCCAGGTTTAGGGGAGAAGCAGGTGACTGTAATGACTTAAATTGTTTCTTCCTTTCTCTCTCTCCTTATGTATTAAATTCATGTTAGTTAAATAAATATACTTTGCAACTTCACCTAATGTTCAGGTGATTTGGCTAAGTTGAATATAAGCTTTAAGTCATAAGACTTTATTAACTTCAGGGCAGTATCAATATAGATGTGTGTGTGTGTGTGTGTTTAGAGCAGGGGTGATAAAAGCACTGGGATTACAGAACTCTTGTTGTCTCTGGAAGTGTTCTGTTGTTCCAGTGATTCTTAAACTGGGGATGTTGGGGGCCAGGGGTGGGAGGTTGCCCTCTAGGAGACTCTTGGTAATGTCTGGAGACATTTTTGATCATCACCACTGATGGAGAGGGCAGTCCTACTGATATAGGTTAATAGTAGGTAGAGGCCAGGTAGAATGCTACAAAGCAAAGGACAGCACTCCATGACACAGAATTATTTGGTTCAAAATGTCAGTAATGGTGAGACTGAGAAACTATCTTGTACTGAAAAGGGGAGATCTGTGTTGCTGGATTATAACTTTTGTTTGTGGTTCAAATGGAGATTTCTGCCCAAATACCTCTTAA
This sequence comes from Bos mutus, assembly GCF_027580195.1. Classification (NCBI taxonomy): domain Eukaryota; kingdom Metazoa; phylum Chordata; class Mammalia; order Artiodactyla; family Bovidae; genus Bos; species Bos mutus. The sequence continues at coordinate 23,576,580 of NC_091641.1, forward strand.
GGTCTTTTTGCACAAGCATCCGGTACACGGTGGGAGCACTGCAGAGGGTCGTGATGGGATAAGTGGTAAGCGTCTGGATGATGGAGAAAGACGAAATATCAGCAGTGGTTAATTAAAGGCAATGACTGGAGCTGATGTCTACAACCTCCTCTTTTCTTTCATTGACATGTGATCATCTCATGGAAAAATACCAATAACCTCAGATACACAGATGATACCACTCTAACAGCAGAAAGCAAAAGGAACTAAAAAGCCTCTTGATGAGAGTGAAAGAGGAGAGTGAAAAAGCTGGCTTAAAACTCAACATTAAAAAAACTAAGATCATGGCATCTGGTCCCATCACTTCATGGCAAATAGATGGGGAAACAATGAAAACGGTGAAACACTTTATTTTCTTGGGCTCCAAAATCACTGTGGATGGTGAAATTAAAAGACACTTGCTTCTTGGAAGGAATGCTATGACAAACCAAGACAATGTATTAAAAAAGCAAAGACATCACTTTGCCGACAAAGGTCCATATAGTCAAAAATACGGTTTTTCCAGTAGTCATGAATGAATGTGAGAGTTGGACCATATAAAAGGCTGAGTGCTGAAAAACTGATGATTTCAAATTGTGGTGCAACCATGAAATTAAAAGACACTTGCTTCTTGGAAGGAAAGCTATGACAAACCTAGACAACATATTAAAAAAGCAAAGACATCACTTTGCTGACAAAGGTCCATTTAGTCAAATCTATGGTTTTTCCAGTAGTCATGTACAGATCTGAGATTTGGACCGTATAAAAGGCTGAGCGCTGAAAAACTTTTGCTTTCAAATGTGGACTCTTGAGAGTCCCTTGGACAGCAAACAGATCAAACCAGTCAAACCTAAAGTAAATCAACCTTGAATTTTCACTGGAAGGACTGATGCTAAAGCTGAAGTGCCAATACTTTGGCCATCTGATGTGAAGAGAAAACTCATTGGAAAAGACCTCAATGCTAAAGATGGAAGGCAAAAGGAGAAAATGGTGTCACAGGATGAGATGGTTAGAGAGCATCACTGACTCAACGGACATGAGTTTGAGCAAACTCTGGGAGATAGTAGAGGACAGAGAAGCCTGCCATGCTTCTGTCAGTGTGGCAGCAAAGATTCAGACACAATTTAGCAACTGAATGAAAACAATTTTAATATTTGTATTTAATATTACATGAAACAGTTATATCAATATTATATTAATATATAATTTGTCAATGACATATAAGATATTTAGATCTTACACATTTAATATTTTATAAAAGAATATTTTATTTTAATATTTATTCTCATTTTGTCTCATTGAATATACTAAATAAGAATACTAATAATGTTATATGTAATTATATGTGATGGTATATTAACATATTATTAAATATTTCTATTTAAATATTATAACATATTTAATACTTTATGAAAGAGAATATTTCATAAATAATAAAATATTCTTATTTTATAAATGTTGGTTTTAAAACTGTAAAATTAACTTATCTACTTCAAGTAACTTTACAAATCTGATGTAGAGACCCAAGTTCTTATGTTACTCTAAATTTCTGTGAAAACTCATAAACCATCTCGTCAAACCAGTTGGCAAAATAACAGGGTGAGCATAGCTTTTAGTCACACACAGGTGTGGTGCTTTTAATAATAAGTATTTTGTTAAACTTGATTGATCATTCATGGAGTTGAAAAATAATTGGCCTTGAATCACATTTTTCTAAAGGCTAAAGAAACTGGAGCCATCTGATATCTCATTCTAGCTGTTGCTGGCTGAGAAGGATGGATGTTCCTGGTTTCAAGAAGAATATTGGGTTCTGAGAATTAGCAAAGTGAGAAGCACAGGGCGAAGGGAGAATGAAAGGCACTACTCTGGGAGAAAGGTGACACCACCTTCATCTCCTCTACACAGGAGTTCGGATTTATCAACTATTGTCTTTGTTTCACTGAAACAGAAACCAAAGATTTATTTAGACTTGAGACTTAATCTGTTATTTAGAACCAGACTCTCAGGCAGTCGGACACAACTGAGCGACTGAACTGAACTGAACTGAACTGAGACTTAATCTGTTATTTAGAACCAGACTCTCAGGTGGCCACTGATTTAGTGATACTAGCAAATTCTGAAGAATTTGAAGCACAAGAGGGGTTTTATGCTTAAGAGCATTGTGGGTGTTCCTTCTTCACTCTGTTAAATACATTTTAAAGCCAAGTCTCTGGAGACTTTACTTCTTAAAAAAGAAATGGTTTTCATAAGCCCAAGAAGTCCTGCATTCTGAGGAATCATGTCTCTATGGTTTTGGGAAAGATGAGAGAAACCTATATGTAATTTAGAAAACTATATGTAATTTGAAGTAGTGACTTACATCCAGGAAAGTGTTGGTGTCAAACTGGGCCATCCGATGCACAAAGACACAGGCTCCTTGAAGCCAGGAGGAAAACACACTGCCAATGGCAGCCTTGATCCAGCCAGTGTCAGACATGTTCCATATGATATCTGTGGACTTCAGGTCTAGCCAATACCTAAGTGATATGGGGAAGCAACAATACAGACCAAGCTGAAATAAAACAAAGAAACAGGAAAGTAAACAAATTTGTGTCCTTAAGGAACAGCCTTGCCTTGGAACCTCAATGGCTATGGAGAAGGGTCAAAAGAAGCCCCATGCCCGGATGAGCAGCACCACCTCTCATTCTTGATAGAGGGCTTTTCAGAATCTTAGGTAGTCTGAGAGTAGACTGGGAGTCTGGGTTTGGCATGGTTTTCTGAGTTTGTCCACTGAGGTGACAACTATTTACTGAGCAAATATTATATGATAGACATTGTTCTATAGCAGAGGGCAAGGAAGACCAGATTTCTTCCCTGTTTTAAGGGAGATAGATAGTGAATAAGTATCTAAGTAAATATCACAATTTCAAATAGTGATAAGTGCTATGAGGAAAATGAAATAGGGTAATGTGATAGTTTTAGGACATCTTGGACGGCCTTTCTGGGTGGGCAAATTTATGTGGCCAAAAGGAGAAGGAGCCACACGTGCTGTTGTGGGGACTGAATCAAGGTCAGTTCCTAAGTTCTTGCTTGACCAGTTGGTTAGATGGTACAATTTCCTGAATTAAGACATTGAGAGTTCTATTTTGTAGATGTTTCATTGGAAATACCTAATAGCCACCCAAGTAGAGATGCCAACTAGGCAATTGGATATACATATTGGCAGCTCAGGGGATAATTAAAAAAAAAAAAAACAGTTTTCCTCCTTACCTTCCACAGAGGGTATACCCAATTCCCAGGCTGCTCTGAGAGTGTTGGGCCATCTTGGGAGAGCCTGTGGTCCCACTGGTGAAATAAATCGCCATTGGTTCTTGACTTCCTGTCTCCACACAACTGTGCTCTGCAGAGGCAGTTCTGTAAAGTATGGGCCCCAAGATGATGACTGAACATGGCAGACCAGTTTAGCTCTGATTTTTTTTTTTTTGCTTTGCTACTTATGCCTTCTTGACACCAGAATGTAATCCAAAGCCTCCCTGAGAGAAATTTCTCAAGAAAACTTATAGGGACTTCGCAGGGACTGCATGGCTTGTGGGATCTTAGTTCTACATCCAAAGATGGAACCTGTACCCTTGGAAGTGAGGGCATAAAAGCTTAACCACTTAACCACTAGACCACCAGTGGTCTAGACCACTAGATTCTCCAGGCAGGAACACTGGAGTGGGTTGCCATCAATGCATGAAAGTGAAAAGTGAAAGTGAAGTCACTCAGTCATGTCCGACTCTTAGCCACCCCATGGACTGCAGCCTACCAGGCTCCTCTGTCCATAGGATTTTCCAGGCAAGAGTACTGCAGTGGGGTGCCATTGCCTTCTCCGAGTTACTGAGTTAGGAATGGGCATATGATGCAATTAGGAAGGAATACTGCCTCCCCCTACCCCATTCATCTTGCTTTTTGACCTTTGGATATTGTTGCAAGAGTACTTGATGTCTGGAATCAGCCTAGCCATGTTGGGATCACAAGAAGCATTATCATCCACACTAAGGATGGCATGATGGAAAGATGAATGAGTCTAGGTCCATGCTATCTTCAAAAAAACACTGAATTAACCAACTCTCATTCCATTCTACCTCTGTACTTATTTGTAATATAATAAACTTGTATTGTTTAAGCCATGCTTACTTGGGTCTTCTATTGCTAAAGCTAAGAGCACTTTAACTGATAGTAATATCTGTGTAATATTGTCTGCATAGACAGCCCCCAAAATTCCTTCCATCCAAGCATGCCTCACTGAGGGATGGAGCCTGTGTCCTCTCTCCTTGAATCTGGGCTGGTCTTAAGACTTGCTTTGACCAACAGGACATGACAGAAGTTGTGCAACTTCTCAGCCTGAGCCACAAAGGCTTTGTAGTTTCACTTTTCACTGGAACACAGCCACCACATAAAAATGTTCAGATTGTCCTGCTGGAGAGACAGGGCATGTGTGGGAGAAGAGAAATGTTTAACGAACACCAAAGTCTCAGACTTATGAGTGAACCCACTTGGATCCTCCAGCTCCAGTCAAGCTGATGTGGAGCAGAGATAAATTGCTTCTGCTGAGACCTACATGAATCTCTAACCCAAAGAATCTTGAGCAAATAAAATGATTGTTTTTATATCACTAACTTTTGAGTTGGTTTGTTACTCAGTATTTAATACCCAATAGAACACCTATGAATTTTTGAAACTCACATATCATCTTTTTAATATCTCAGGTTGAAGGAAACAGAGTTGAGGATACCATTTTAATCCATCCTAATTAGATTAAGATTGCCACTGAAATTTTAAAACAGTAAGGATTAATGATATAAACACACACTATATTGTCAAATATAGTTTCATGAAATATTAATGTGGTTTTCTTGGTAACTTGCCTATCCTACCCCTTGTCCCCTCTCCCCAAATAAAAATAAACCATTCAATTGTATTGACTTTTTCAGTAAAATATATGGTGAAATTGGTATGTGTTGGACTGGAGAAAGGGGAATATCATCATAGTATCTGATACAAACAAGCAAACAAAAACAAACCAAAAAAGCCCAACTCATCTTTGAATGCTTCTTAATCTAGTGTGTAAAACTTTTGATATAAAGCTTTTGATTTTTAAAACAAAGAAACATTATAATCTGTGAGTGACAAGAAGATTTTCAAGCAGGGTTTCCAGCGTATGACTTCTGTCTTTCTTTGCATACCTGAGTTATATATATAATCAGTTTTTTGGAACTGATTATATGCTGATGATTCCAGATTTATATCCTTACCTCCTTGAGCCTGAGACTCAAATATCTACCACTTGCTACACATTTGTTTGTTCTTAGTCCCCTCAATCGGTGGCTCAGACAGTAAAGAATCTGCCTGCAATGTGGGAGACCTGGGTTCAATCCCTGGATTCGATCCCTGGGTTGGGAAGATCCCCTGGAGGAGGGCATGGCAACCCACTCCAGTATTCTTGCCTGGAGAATCCCCATGGACAGAGGAGCCTGGCAGGCTACAGTCTGTGGGGGTGTCAAAGAGTCAGACATGACTGAGCAACTGAGCACACAACTTTAAACTCTTTCTCAAGCTGATAGTATCCCACCCACTAAGTCATCCGAGCTAAAAAGCAGAAGATTCCTGCCTTCATTCTTCATGTTCAATGAGTCTCCAAATCCTTCTAGTTCTTTTTTAGTGTGCCTGCTTCTCTTGGTACTACTCATCAGAGCTTGGACTTAGAATTTCGTCATTGCTTCCCTAGATAAGCCTTTCAGATGGTCTCTCGGATTCCAGTTTGGTTCTATTCAAATTTATTTTTTATGCAGTTGCCAGAGAAATCTATTTAAAACTGGAAACTGACCTTGACACTTCACTTCTTAAAACTCTTCACTGGCTTCCCTTGTCATGTGTGTATTAATCGCTCCGTCGTGTCCGACTCTGTGACCCCATGGACCACAGCCCATTCTTCCATCCATGGAATTCTCTGGGCAAGAATACTGGAGTGGGTTGCCATTTCCCTCTCCAGATCCCTTGTTCATAGGATCAAGTTAAAAATTTAGCATACATGTTCAATCTTTGGGCTTCCCTGGTAGTTCAGCTGGTAAAGAATCCACCTGCAATGTAGGAGACCCTGGTTCTATTCCTAGGTTGGGAAGATCCACCGGAGAATGGATAGTCTACCAACTCCAGTATTCTTGGGCTTTCCTGATGGCTCAGCTGGTAAAAAATATGCCTGCAATGTGGGAGACCTGGGTTTGATCCCTGGGTTGATAAGATCCCCTGGAGAAGGGAACAGCTACCCACTCCAGTATTCTGTCCTGGAGAATTCCATTGACTGTATAGTCCATGGGATCGCAAAGAGTCAGATCTTTATATGAGAGGCTATTATCTGGCTTCTGCTTGCTCTTCTGGCCTCCACTATGACTTCATATTTTCCTTTCTAGCCACCCCCAACTGCTTGCACAAACTTTCTTTGCACATTTTGGGATTTTCTTTGCCTCCATACTTTTTTCATATAGCTCTTCTTCCTGGAACACTGTTTTAAGCCCCTTATGATCAGAATCCAGGGTCTTGAGCTGAAGGGAAGGGTCCTTTTTATTAGGACAGGAAAAGAGAAATATCAGTCAGGCCCATAATTTTAACTGTTTCCCCATTCTAGTATAATATTCTGGAAAATGTTCATGAATGTCTATCCATGGGAGACAGAAGTAGCATAAGAAACCTTAAAGTGAACTCCCAGAAGATTAACTCTAACCAAATGAGATAGTACTGATTATGGCTGTGTGTGGTTTTCTGAGAGAACAGCCAGTTGTTGGCAATTTATGGCTCTCTTTTCCTTAGCTTTTAGAGAAACAATCCATGCCAGTTGTCAAGTTATGACACTCCAAAGTTGTTTGTTTGAAGTGAGGATTCCCTTTACCTTGAAAAATACTCCCCAAATGTATAAATTTCAATTTGAAATTCATGTGAGTTCAAAGTTCTCTGTCTCCTGTGGATTTTGTGATGCTTTAAAGGCTTTCTGGGGACTCAACAGAATGTGGCAGAGTTGTTTAGGACAGGAGTCTTGAAAGTGGGGGAACTTGCTGCCCAGGAGTATATGCAAGATGACTGGAATGAGAAGAAAATAGAATTTCAAATTATATGTATTTTAGAATTCATTCTTTAAAATAATTATTTTTTATATTTGTGTGGTGCACAAAAGTACATGTATATAATTTATAAATAAATAAATACATATGTATTAGGGAGTGTGTTAAAAATATTTTACTGAGGAATATGAATATTCAATTGAATAATACTACCTTAGGGAATTACTGCACTGCTGAATGGCTTTGTTAATTTCAGACTAATAATAATTACAATTACTATAAATCTTACAGAGTGATTACTCTGTGCCAAGCATTATGCTAAAAACTTCACATGCTTCATCACATTTGATTTTTATACAACTCATTGGGGTAGAAACTATACTATTCTTATTTTATGGATAAGACACAGAGTTTTAGAGATGTTATTTGACTTATCCAGAGGTACTCAGTTTATGAAAGACACAAACAGCATCCTCTGGCATAGCTGTGGGAAAACCTTTTGGGTTTGACCAACAGGGTTTAGTTTTGATTACTGGTAAAATTTTATTCCAGCAATGGAAACTACTTTTATTCAACAGAGTTTATATGTCTTCTTTTTATAAGCTAATCAAAAGTATTTTTTAAAAAAACATAAGCTACTTAACAGCTCTTTGAAGGATAATACATTTAATAAACATTTTACTCCATTTTTTACAGTTTAGGAAGCACTTTCTTCCTTATTAGCTTATTTTATCCTCAAAACAACACTTAAGACATGTGCATCCTTATTCTACATATAAGGAAAACTGAGGTTAAGTGTGCTGTTTTGTTCAGTCCTCAGTAAGCATGTCTTAGGGCCCAACTAAATGGTAGGAACTAGAAATGGAATGATCAGTCAAATAGACAAATAGTGCCTTTGCCTTCTTGGAGCTTACTGTTTGGAAGAGGGATGGAAGTTTTTTCTGTAAAGACCTGATAATAAATATCTTAGGCTTTGGGGGTCATAGAGTCTCTGCTGTAGCTACCCAACTCTGCTCTTATAAGATGAGAGCCACTCTAAACAATATGTACAGAAATGGGTGTGGTCATGTTCCAACACAACTTTATAAAAGTGAGTGCCATGCCAGAATTGGCCTATGGGTCATCATTTGTCAACTGCAGAGGAGAAAAACAGATAGTAAATACAGGAACAAATGAGTGGATATGATATTTGGATAGTGATGAGTACTATGAAGAAAACAATAGGATGATGTGGTAGACTAGCTTGGAACTGGTGGTCAGAGATAGTCTCACTGAGGATAAGACATTTGAGTTGAAGTTTGACAGGAAGTCATCAACTTCCTGTTGATGAGGGCTGAGGAAGAGCATTCCAGATAGAAAAAACAGCAGGGGCAAAAGCCCTGAGGTGAACCACATTTAAGGGAAAAAAATGGTGGCCAGAGTCAAGGCTGTGAGTTGTGGGAGACGTGCTCCAGGACTTAGGCAAGTACTAAGTCAGGTAGGACACTCATCTCAGGCCCTGGCAAAAAGGAGGGAAATGGGAGCAGAGCTACAGCCCTTTCTCTGTCCTTAAAACATTTTTATTAGGTGATTTTTTCCTGAGAAGGAGCCTGGATCAACCCACAGCATGCAGGAGTCCTTGGAGGCTAGGAGACTCTGAGATGCAGTTGTGACTGGTGTTATTGCTGGCACTGCAACTAATGTGGGGAAAATACTCACTGAAATAACTCTGGGAAGCTGAGCCACCCATCCTGGCTGTGTGGAGACACCAGGAGTTTGGTCTTCAAGTCTGGACACTCGGACACAATGGACTCCACTGCTGGGATCACCTCCTCACTGGCCACGATGCACTTGGCCTTAGATGCATGCAGCCGATAGAGGATGTCTTTTGCTGTCAGCTGGGTTGTTCCTGGCATGAAGACAAGCCCTGGGAAAGAGACAGGCCTCTGAATAGACTGCAGACTGTGGAAATTTGGGCTTTGTGCCTGCATGGCAAAGAGCTGCAAAATCTAACCTTCAGCTACCCTTGTCTTGGTCTCCAGGAACATCCCGCAGGACCCTGATCTCTGAGAGATCCTTAGAGCACTGGCTTCAGAGTCCGACAGTCCCTGGATCTAATCCCATTCTTGCAACATACTTGCTTTGTGACCTTGAACTTATTCCTTCATCTCTCTGTGTCCTCCTTTCCTTCTTTGTAAAATGGGGAAACTAATAATAAGTCTGGCACATAGTAAGCATTATGCTGTTGTTGTTTAGTTGCTAAGACATGTCTGCCTCTTTTTGCCACCCCATGGACTGCAGCCTGCCAGGCTCCTCTGTCCGCAGGATTTCCCAGGTAAGAATACTGGAGTGGGTTGCTATTTCCTTCTCCAGGGGATCTTCCAGATCCACGGATGGAACCCACATCTCCTGCATTGGCAGATGATTCTTTACCATGAGCCATCATAATGGTGGGCTATTATTATGTACCATTTTAGTCATTGTCATATAACACTTAAACAGTACTTTACATTTTACAGCACTTTACAGGTTTACATTTTCATGAATATCAACTCATCCAATCATCTGAACCTATGGTTTCCAAATGAGTTTGGCAAGATAAGCCACTAGGGATAAGAGAAGAAATTAGAATTTAAAAAATTTATTGCAGATATGGAATTCTGTTTATGACTTTATCTCATTTTTGTATATATTTTTATACATACTGTATTAGCAAAGTAGAACAACTTAAATAACTATATCCAGATGGGAGTATATGTTTCCCAAGAATTTTTATTGATAGATTGTATAGCCAAAAAAAACTTGGAGGCCACTGTTCTAAGCAACCATGTAAATCAATGCAGTTGTTGCCATTTGATGGAATATGAGCCAAGCAAGTGGCAGAGTCAGCCTTCAAGCCTGGGTTTTCTCAGTGGTCTGTGTTCATTGACATATGCCTACATTACTTTGGCAATGCTTCATTTATTCCACTGTTTCACATCATTCTAAACATTGGCCTGTGATGGGCCTGATTTTAAAGTACTAGTTCCTTATGAGAAGAACATATATGGGAGAATTAGATGAAAAACAGAGGGAAAGTGGTTTGTACTTTTTAAAGCAGATCAATGGCAAGAAAGTGGAATGTATGTAAAGCATTACAAAGAGCCACCTCCATTTATTGAGTATGTAATATATGCCTGGTATCTCACTTAAAATTAATCCCAGCAGACAGACGACAACTAGCCCAGGGGCTGTAAAGTAAGTGGCAGAACCAAGATTCAAAGATACACTTCCCAGACTCCAAGACCTGTGTCATATACCAGACTCCTTATTTCTTGGTGAGTTCCCTGAAGTAGGCTAAATAGGAAGATATGGAGTTGAATTCCTAGGAAGGAAACTTCAATTACTGAATGTATCTTAAAAGCTCTTACATGTCATCCCCTCTTGAGAAGATGAATAAATATTTGATGTGATAAGTTAATCAAGAAAATATCTCATCATTCACTCAATATAAAAATATAAGATTTTGCAAACCATTTGTTCTTAGTGGCTCAGAAGTTATTAGTACTCTTGGGGGATTTGTGATGTGGATGTATTCAATGGATAGCTTGGGGGTCAGGAGTAAGTTCTCTTCTAGTGGATTTCAGATTTTTACGCTTTATAGCAAAAGCAAAGTATTTAGCTATGTGGTGCATAGTACTCGTATCTCTGTTTACTGAGATTTAATTATTCTGAACTTGAAAACATAATCCCTCAGGCGCTTGTTTAACATTTAATTAATTGTATATTTTTGACCATTCTGCTTGTGGGTTTGTTTTTAATCTCAGCATTTCACAAATGGCATACATTATGTTAAGTAATATTAGTATATTTTTATGACAAATAAAACCTTTAATCTCTTTCCAACCCACAATTGGTTTCACATTTGCAAATTCCTTTTTATAGTGAATGTAAAAAGAATTTTATATATTGCTATTTTTATGTAATATTGGCAATGAGAGCATTTTTCAACACTATTATGAAATCCTTGTAATTATTCTTTTAATGACATTCCAGCAAATTGAAGCATCATAATTTCAATTAGCAATAACCACACTCTCACTAAACTTTATTCTCAGCTAGTTTTTAAGTTATTTAATAGTTCCTATATAGTTGTTTCCATTTTTTCCTATTATTAATGATATTGCAACAAGCGTTTTTGTGTTCTGTATAGTAGTATATCCTTCGGTATTCTTGTTTATTTTTGATTGACTTATAAACATTTATGTTGTGTGTGCAAACTTTTTCAGTAAAAGGCCAGATTGTAAACATTTTAGGCTTTGTGAGTCATACCATCTCTATTTCAATCAGCAATTCTGCTGTTGTAGTGCAAAAAGAGCTATAGACAATACATAAATGAGTGAGCATGGCTGTATTCCATTATAACTTTAAAGCTTTCTTTACAAAAATAGATGGCCAACTCACTGGCCGTGGTTTCTGCTGAACTCTGTCCTAGAAAGGAAAAGAGTTCTGTAGAAATTTTACTGGGGTACATTATAAATTACTACTGTGGGAGAAAATGTGTCATTTAACACATTAATTTTCTGGGAAGAGGCAAAGGTTTTCCAGCTGGAATCTACAACCTTAGTCTTAAAAGTCATTTTGTTATAGTCCTTTTTTCTTCCTTTTGTACTGCTATGTCAGGGAGAATCCAAATGTATTCAGAGAAGTAAGTTCTGGAGCATCTGGATGAACACATCATAACCAGCACTGCAAAGAGGTATTGGTACCCATATTTGCTTTTATAGAGTTTTGTGTTTAAGCTCCAACTGCATAGCTTTCTAGCTGTGTGACTCTGGGCAAACTTAACCTTTCTGAACATCAGTTTCCTTTCTCACAAAATGGGCATCACATCAATAATACTTACCTCTTGAGGCAGTGTTTTATTATTGCATCATGACTGCTTCTAATTTCAACCCAGTTTTTCTGTTCTTTGTAAGCATAACTTCAGTCAGGACTAACAATTCAGAAAAACCTCTACTTTCAGTCTTTTTCTGTTTCTGCATGATTTAGAAATATTAAATATTGGCACTGACCTGTTCTCATACAAGCCACGTTTATAAGCCACCATTCTGGGATTCGGGGAAGAATCACGGCCACTCGGTCTCCTCTCTCTAAACCACAGGGCTTGGTGAGCACATTGGCAGCCTTTCGGGACAAGGAGCCCAGTTCTCCAAAGCTCCATTTCACCTCATCCCCTTTGCCATTCACCCACCACAGGGCTGGGTTGGCTGGTCTCTCTCCTGTCTAGGTATGCATAGGCACATGGGAAAGAGGGGAGAAGGCGTGAATGAGTGGTCATCAAATAGATGGGACATATTTGGTATCTTTCCCTCAGCATTTGTGCTGGTGGAGCCCAGTAACAGAACCAGTTTGTCTGTGGGGGAGCCACTATTCTATCAAATACCGCCTTGTTGAGACAACCCATCAGGGTGCCCGTCCTTCCCTGATCAGCATGTGGGCCTGTGAACCAAGTTGGGCCAATCACACCTTCTGTCCCTGATTGAGTTTTCTGAGAAGAACAAAAAGATAGAAAATGGTTGGAGCAAAATCCGTCTATTGGCTCTTGGTGCTTATACATCTGTCCTGCTTCCTGTCTTTGTGAAAACTCTAGCTTCCAACCCAATTTTGTGACCTCCCCCACATCCCTTTAATAAATTTCTTTCTTGTTTAAGTTAGAGTCTCTTCCAACCAAAAGCCAAAATGAATGGACCAAGACTGATTAGGAACTTATCATTTTTTACCCTCTTTTGGTAAAGAGAAAGCTGTGGCTTTCATAGGTAACCGAGAACAAGATGGAGGGCCTTTGTGGAAGGAGCTTGATTGGTTTCTGGAGCAAATGTCTTATAGTGATTCTAGAAGTCTGTACTGTAAAATCTTTTTGCTTTATGTATTACTTGGGGGAGATATTACTCTCCTTTTTTTCCCCTATCTGGAATGCTCCCTTTACCTTCCCTAGTTGGAAAACACTTGGAAGCTCATTTCTCATTTCACTTCTTTGGTCAAGTCTTTCTTAGCTCCCACTTCTTCTCCTGACTTCTCTGTGTTCCTGCAGCTTTGTATGTACGTTCCCATTTATTCCATTAAACTTTGTGATATCATAAAGGCATCCCTATCCAATGGATTAAAGCTCTATAAAATCAGAAGCTGGTTCATTTACCTTTGAACTGGTGAACTTGGATAAGTAGCTTAACTTCTGTGAGGTTAAGTTCCTTATCTGCAGCCCCCTTATCTGCAGGGTGGTGATGGGGATTTGATGAAATAATACAGATCTGTATTTCTCAATCGTTAGTCATTTGAGTATCACTATTTTTCCAGATCTGTCTACACTTGTGCTATTGTTCTTTGTATTCTTCTTTACACTGTTGACTCATTTTCAATTGAATACTTTACTTAAGAAGGAAAATATGTTTAATTATTAATACCACCATAATGGGAAAATCAGTACAACTTGCTAAAAATGGGTTACTGAAAAATAAATATGTATACTGAAAACAAAATATGTCCCTACATTTTATCTAGAGATTTTCATCTTCTATCTGTGCTCTCTGTTCAAAAGTGAGTGTGTCAAATATAAGCGAGCTGCTAAAGACAATAGATTTGAAGGAAGATTGTCCATTCTATTTACTAGGAAGAATTAACTCCACATATTCAGTACCTTGTACATGTAGCATATATTCTGAAGCACGGGCCCTCGCAGTGCACTTTGGTAAGCATTGATAAGTAAAGTGTTCAGCTTAGTGCCTGGCTGGGGGTGGGGGTCAGTATGCAGGGACTTTGACCTGGGGATACACTAAACACTTCATAAAACATATTGCTTTTTCCTTTTCAACCTCTGCTTCTGCACCAATGACTATTCATAAAACCAAAGCTCAAGTTACTGTTTTTTGTGACCAGACCAAACAGAAGAATTGGAGAACAAAGAGCTGCTATGTTCGACTTGGGGAAAATGAGGGGAAAGAGGCATAATTCTTTGAGTAACCATGGTGAGGGGGGCTGAGGATGAAGACAGCCATATGTAGTTGAGGGCAAAGTTCTTCCCTGGAGAGAGAGAAGGGCAATTGGAAAACAAAGGAAACCAAGAGGTATGAAAAAATGGAATTAAAAATGGCCACAGAACAAGGAAATGGAAGGCTGAGAGACAGGTAGACACCAAGCATTTACAGGAGGCCCGTCATCTTATACCTTCTCTTTTTGGGACCACTGGTCCAGCACGTCCCCAGCAAAGTTAAAGTTCTTAGGCAATGATCTCTCACAGCGATTTATGGCTTCAAAGTCCGCGAGAGTCAGAGGCGCTCCCAGCTGGTGACTTTTGTGAAAGCGCCGGCCAATTGGCTTTGTGAGCCAGATGAATCTGAATGTCTGGTAGCGGAAAAAAATCTTCATGGTTCCAAAGGGCTTTGTTAGCTTGTGCGGATGTGGAAATACTGCAGTCTGTGGGGAAAGATTGGTGAGGAGTGTTAGTCTCTTCCCATGCTCTGTGGTGAGATTGGGAAGCGGACCTGTAGCTGTGTACCCTCAGGAGTTTGGAAACACCTGAAAACACCCCATCCTTCTTTAGAGCTGATGATTTCGCCCTCATCAGCCCTCTACTACTAGACTCTTGCTCTTCATTCTCTTTGTGACCAGGTTAATCTTAAAAATAACAGCAACAACAACAGCCCACAACTATAGAGTTGTCAAGCTCCTATCTTCTGTTCCTACCTTCTTCCCAAACACATGATAGACAAACAGAATATTTGCTGCCTGGATTGACATTCACGACCTCCTTCTCTCTGCCTCATGCTCTGTTCTAACTCTATCTGCTAAGTCCTCTCTCGAATTTCCTCTTCCAGTAAAGCAGCCCACTCACTTTTCATAAATGTCTGTTCCCACCACTTAGATTTGACCTGTCATTCCCCTGGTTTCTGGGCCATGCTTCCTGCCTTCATTATAGCTCTTTAGACACCTTGGTGTAAGTACTGGATCAGTCATTTTCTGGCTATAGGGCTTTAGGAAAATTATCTTTCTTACACCTCAATTTCCTCATGTGTGAAATGGGGAAAAATGCAGCACCTCTGTCCTATGGTTATTATGAGAATTTAATAAGATAATGTCTGTAAAATGCCCAGCATGTAAAAAGTGTCTTCAAAGTGTTAACTAGTGCTATTGTTAAGATCATTTTCATTAGCATAGTTCCATGAAACAGTCTTACAACATGAATCAGGAAACTTGTGATTTACTCTCAACTCTTTCAAGACTAGCTTTATGACATTGGTAAAGTAACCTTCTTCCCTTTCTGTACTGCCATCTGTATTCTAACATTTTTTTCCCTAATTCTCTGATTTATTTCCTTTGAATTTCCATAACATGCATCTATACTATTCATGCAACAGTTGTCTACCTTGTGTCATTAACTCTTGTTTTTAACATATGTGCCTTGTCTCCTAACCTATCTTGATGTGAGTAGAGGTTATGCTTTGCACCCTTAGCACTTAACATGTCTCATACAGCTATCTTCAGTAATAGAGATTGGAGTGTCAACCACCTTACCTGCCTCCCGAGAAACCTGTATGCAGGTCAAGAAGCAACAATCAGAAATGGACATGGAACAATAGACTGGTTCAAAATTGGGAAAGGAATGCGTCAAGGTTGTATATTGTCACCCTGTATATTGTTTATTTAACTTATATGCAGAATACATCATGCAAAATGCTTAGCTGGATGAAGCTCAAGCTGGAATCAAGATTGCCAGAAGAAATATCAATAACCTCACATATGCAGATGACACCACCCTATGGTAGAAAGCAAATAGGAACTAAAGAGCCTTTTGATGAAGGTGAAAGAGGAGAGTGAAAAAGTTGGCTTAAAATTCAACATTCAAAAACTAAGATCATGGCATCCAGTACCATTACTTCATGGCATATAGATGGGGAAACAATGGAAACAGTGAAAGACTTTATTTTCTTGGGCTGCAAAATCACTGCGGATGGTGACTGCAGCCATGAAATTAAATGGTACTTGCTCCTTGGAAGAAAAGCTATGACAAACCTAGACAGTGTGCTAAAAAGCAGAGACATTACATTGCCAACAAAGGTCTGTCTAGTCAAAGCTATGATTTTTCCAGTAGTCATGTATGAATGTAAAAGTTGGACCATAAAGAAGCCTGAGCACCAAAGAATTGATGCTTTCCAATTGTAGTGTTGGAGAAGACCCTTGAGAGTCCCCTGGACTGCAAGGAAATCAAACCCAGTCAATCCTAAAACAAATCAACCCTGAATATTCATCAGAAGGACTGATGCTGAAACTCCAATACTTTGGCCACCTGATGGGAAGAGCTGACTCATTGGAAAAGACCCTGATGCTGGGAAGGATAGAAGGCAGGAGGAGAAAGAGATGACAGAAGACAAGATAATTGGATGGCATCACCGACTCAATGGACATGACTTTGAGCAAGCTCTGGGAGATGGTGAAGGACAGGGAAGTCTGGTGTGCTGCAGTCCATGGGGTTGGAAAGAGTTGGACATGAATGGGGGACTGAACAACAACAAAATGATCATGTTTACTTCTTTTTTGACTAATATTTATAGTTTTATGTATGAAAGTATGAAAACTTATAAGAAAAGATCAGCATAATTTAACCATGCATCCATGCATGCTGTCGCTTCAGTCATGTTCAACTCTTTGCAACTCTATGGACTGTAGCCTGCCAGGCTTCTCTGTCCATGGGATTCTCCAGGCAAAAATACTGGAGTGGGTTGCTATGCCCTCCTCCAGGGGATCTTCCCGACCCAGGGAAACCCAGGTTTCTGGCTTGGCAGGCAGATGCTTTAGCATCTGAGCCACCAGGGAAGCCCAATTTAGCCATAGTTACACAAAATTAAGTCTGGTAATATCATTGATGTTAAAAACTCTTTATTATGTCCAGGTAGAAAGGAGAAGGATCTTTCTGCTGAAAGTGAGAACCCATCCCCCTCCTAGATACGCACATGCACACATGCATGTGCACAGGCACATATACTACACATATACACACACACGTACCACACACTACCGTGCATCCGCACTTGCCTCTCTGGATGACCTTGTCAAGGTGTTTAATACTTCTAAGTCTCATTTTAACTGTGCAATGAGAGTAATAATTGTACCTTCTTCATTGGCTAGTTGTGGGGTTCAAGTGAGTGCCTTAGGATGGTGCAAATGACTAGGACTCAATAGATGCTGCACATTAAACAAAATCAAACCCCAGAACTATTTCTGGCAGAAACCTTTAATTGCTTGATGTACAAAAACCCTAGAAAAGTATTGGGTGGAGCCACCAGCATCTTGGTGCCTTATCCTATTTCTGCCTCCTTTAATGCCCTGACAGGCTCTTGGGGCTAAAATGAGCCCCGATCCACCTGAAGCATTCTGGCCTTCATTTATTAATACATCATTTTGACCTTTCTTGGTTCCATTTTAATGATGTATTGGAAAGACGCTTAAGATATGGGACACCAGGAGTATTCTTGCTTCCCACAGAAAATAGTCCAGAAAATATAGTGAATATTTTTAATGCAAATTTCCTCTCCATCTTCTCCAAACTGAAAAGTAATTTTTCATGAATTATTTTATTTTCCATATCTCTATGGGCAAATTTTCCATGTCTTAATAAATCATCAAATTAACATATCAACAAATCTAAAACCATGTCATAAAAAGATTGGATCTGAATATATATTTCAGCATTCCCTATGTTATGTGAGTAAACAGTGAAATGGCTTTACATATGCAAACATGATCATTACTGACAAAGACAAGTCAACATATATAGAGTAGGATTTCTTAATTGACCTTAAAATATTTTTGCCAATAATTTTCTTTCTATCTCTGTTGTCTGCTTTTGATTCTCTTAAAGGTTCTCTTTAAGAAGACCACAAAACTCTGAAGAGCTGCCAGTTTTGCATTGAAGAGACCCTTTTTCTGACTTTGTATTCTGTGGAAAGTTAATATGACTCCAGGACCAAATCTGAGGAATTATTGACTGTTTTGGATCAAGACATTATCTCTGTAGAAACCTGTATGTAAATGTGTTTAACAAAATATCTGCAGAAGGATATCTGTAAAAGTGAGAGTTGAACTAGGTGATTTTTGAAGTCTCAGTTATTAGCAATGTGTTAGGGGAAATGAATAGTAAAAAACATGTATTGAGCACTGTGTTAGGTATTTCCATCCAATAACTTGTTTAATTTTCTCAACAGACCTATAAGGCAGGCAGTTTACATATAAGATGTCTGAGGCACTGAGAGGTGAGCAGTTTACCAAAAGCCATTCATCTAGTAAGCAGCTTGCACTTGTCTCTAAAGCCAATGAAAGGAAATACTATCACAGATCTTTGTAATGTTTCTACTAAACTTCACTAAATAGAAGAACAGCCCATTTTTCTGTCAAAGAGACATTCTTATCCAGGGTCTGCAGCAATTCAGTTAAGACAAGACAATGTGACTTTTAGAGCTTTCTATGGATTTAAATACACTTTCACAACTTCTCATTTACTAAAGTGACTTTCATGATACCACATGCATTTCTCTCCTTACCAGAAAATGATATTATTGATCCAGAAAGGCCTTCAGCTCCTTCACAAAGACACCACACTGTATCTGCCAGAAATTTGCTTTCTTCTTTCTTTTCTCTTGGTGGTATCTACGCCATTGTAGCCCCAAGTCTCTGGTGTGCAGCTGGGAGGATCACAATCCCCTGGGAGGAGAGTTCTTATTTCTCTGAATAACCTGTGGTTAAAGGGATAGTGACTTATAAGACACAGTTTGCGGAGGAGGGAGGAAATACAAGAGCAACCTCCTCTCATGGTTCAGTGCCAAACAATGGCTTAACTCTACTACTTAGATTGAAAGTGAAAAGTGAAAGCTGCTCAGTCATGTCTGACTCTTTACGGCCCCAAGGAATATACTGGCCATGGAATTCTCCAGGCCAGAGTACTGGAGAAGCCGTTCCCTTTTCCAGGGGATCTTCCTGACCCAGGAATCCAACCAAGGTCTCCCGCACTGAAGGAGGATTCTTTACCAGTTCAGCTACTGGGGGGAAGCCCACTTAAAAGATTATCATCATCCATTGAACTGACAATATCAAGATTCACACTACTCAAGTGGACTATATTATCAGGACTTCTTGACATGACTATTGAATAAACCAGGAGTATTTGGGCATAATGGATCTGGCCTGGCAAACTTACCCAAGGAGAGCTAGAGAAATCATACTGGAACTCTCAACTAACTAATTAGAGGAGATTATGAGAAATCCTCCAACTCTTGACTTTCATTGAGCACTGACTGTGTGCTACTACAGGACTAGCTGCCTGTCCTAATGTTACTGCTGCTGCTGCTGCTGCTGCTAAGTCGCTTCAGTAGTGTCCGACTCTGTGTGATCCCAGAGATGGCAGCCCACCAGGCTTTGCCGTCCCTGGGATTGTCCAGGCAAGAACACTGGAGTGGGTTGCCATTGCCTTCTCCAATGCAGGAAAGTGGAAAGTGGAAGTCAAGTTGCTCAGTCGTGTCTGCCTCTTCGCGACCCCCTGGACTGCAGCCTACCAGGCTCCTCAGTCCATGGGATTTTCCAGGCAAGAATACTGGAGTGGGGTGCCATCGCCTTCTCCGGTCCTGATGTTACCTCACTAGAAATCATTGAGACAATGTCATCGATAGTTTGAATGTAAACTCTGCCTGCCTGTGCCTTTTTGAATGTCAGTTATAGTTAACAAGGATTGGATTGCATGAAGTCTGTGCCTAAATGTTGCTTTTTGGTGGCGATGGTGGTGACAGTGACCTGACAGTGGCATTTTTCACTTTGTGTTCTTTGGTACCTCACGTGATATCCAGAAGGCAGCATATCTTTTGGGCTCAGACATGAACCTTAGTTGTTTAATAAATGAACTCCTTTAATAAATGAACTCCATTGTGGTAGACTGAATAAAGCCTCTCCCTGAGAATAGGTGAATATGTTATTTAAGTGGCAAAAGGGACTTTGCAGATGTGATTAAGTTAAGGATCTTGAGATGGGGAAATTATCCAGATTACCTAGATGAGCACAAGTGTCCTTATAAGGGGAAGGCAGCACCTGGCAAATAGCTAGGGGTAAACAAAGACAATGCTCATTAGGAAGAGGCATCCTTCTCCTTTGCTTATTCCATCTCCCCGTGGGAGCTCTGATATAATATAGCTCACTGCAGGCTGAACTGCCTGAACAGCTTCTTAGAAGAGGTGAGTCTTGAACTGGGCTTTGGAGGATGGCAAGACTATATGTAGAAAAGAGAGCTTTTGGTGATCAGAAGGAGAATACAACATGGAGAAAGACATGGAGGTAATAATGAGCAGGCCTAGTCAGGGATGGTAAATAGACAAGTTTGTAAAGCAAAGCTTTCTCTTAGGGAATGGTGGGTGACGATATGGAAAAGGTGAGTTATGTACAATACCCTGTAATGGTCTGTATGGGAAAACAGATTCATTTTGCTGTACAGCAGAGACTAACACAATGTTGTGAATTAACTATCCTCCAATAAAAAACTTTTTTTGGTCCAGTTTAAAGCTAAAATTCAGTCAACATACTGACCTTCCCTTCCATCTCCCAGGGTGCAGTATAGAATTCAGAGGGCTAATGTGTCATCCTGGAATCAAAGAACAGAATCTGGTCCATGGTTATTGACAGCATCCATGGTACTCCTGCCGAAAGGTGCAACCCTCACTGATCTTTAATGCTTGCACCCTTCTGCTTCAGCCACTGTGAACTGTCCCCATCATTCTTTGCTCTATAGCTACCAGAGTTGAAAGGTCCTCTTTATAGTCCTGCCTGCAAGTCTTCCACCTCCTCTCAGCACCCCTCTCAGAACACTTTTAGATGCTCTTCTATGTCATGTTGGGGTGCTAGGGACAGGTAGGTCTTCTCTTCCACACATCATTTCCTTTTTACTCATCTGTATATGTGGGGGCACACTTCTATATGGAGATGTACAGCTTTGTGGGCTTCTCTCCAGAAATGGGTCATAAGACCCCTCAGGCTGTGGCTCCCTCAGACTTAACATGCACTATTGGAATGTGTGTGTGTGTGTGTGTGTGTGTGTGTGTGTGTGTTCTGTCCCTGGGTAGAGAGTCTTTTCATGAGCAGGAACACTGCCCACCCTCTAGTTAACCTTTATCTTCTTCAGAGCAAGAATAAAGATATTTACACATTCTTGCCATCTTTTCCCACCCTATGTTCTGAGTTATTAAGTCTTTAGTTTTTCATATGCATAATTAAGCTCCTGGACACACACACACACACCCCACAATGAATTATTAAAAATGCACAATGATTTATAAAACCCTGGCTCTTCAGTTGAAAACCTGTTTTCAATATTACTGATGCTGATAAGGGTTTCGAACCCATTTTGGAACTGAAAAAACCTCATTTAATATCTCCAAATACTATCCAATTCAATCTTTAAAAAGTTGCTGAGGAAAAATAAAATAGCTGTGAGTATATTTGTTAAAAAAAAGATTCAATAAATAAATGGGGCAAAAGTATTCTGAATAATTTATGTAGGTGCCACATGAAGGAAGTGGAGCTTAACTTCCCTCCCCTTGGGTTTAGGCTGTGCTTCAATTCAGTTCAGTTCAGTCCTCAGTCATGTCCTACTCTTTGGACCCCATGAATTGCAGCACACCAGGCCTCCCTGTCCATCACCACCTCCCGGAGTTCACTTGAACTCACGTCCATCGAGTCAGTGATGCCATCCAGCCATCTCATCCTCTGTTGTCCCCTACTCCTCCTGCCCCCAATCCCTCTTAGCATCAGAGTCTTTTCCAATGAGTCAACTCTTCCCATGAGGTGGCCAAAGTACTGGAGTTTCAGCTTTAGCATCATTCCTTCCAAAGAAATCCCAGGGCTGATCTCCTTCAGAGTGGACTGGTTGGATCTCCTTGCAGTCCAAGGGACTCTCAAGAGTCTTCTCCAACACCACAGTTCAAAAGCATCAATTCTTCAGTGCTCAGCCTTCTTCACAGTCCAACTCTCACATCCATACATGACCACTGGAAAAACCATAGCCTTGACTAGACAGACCTTTGTTGGCAAAGTCATGTCTCTGTTTTTGAATATGCTATCTAGGTTGGTCATAACTTTCCTTCCAAGGAGTAAGCGTCTTTTAATTTCATGGCTGCAGTCACCATCTGCAGTGATTTTGGAGCCCAAAAAATAAAGTCTGACACTGTTTCCACTGTTTCCCCATCTATTTCCCATGAAGTGGTGGGACCGGATGCCATGATCTTCTTTTTCTGAATGTTGAGCTTTAGGCCAACTTTTTCACTCTCCACTTTCACTTTCATCAAGAGGCTTTTGAGTTCCTCTTCACTTTCTGCCATAAGGGTGGTGTCATCTGCATATCTGAGGTTATTGATATTTCTCCCAGCAATCTTGATTCCAGCTTGTGTTTCTTCCAGTCCAGCGTTTCTCATGATGTACTCTGCATATAAGTTAAATAAGCAGGGTGACAATATACAGCCTTGATGTACTCCTTTTCCTATTTGGAACCAGTCTGTTGTTCCATGTCCAGTTCTAACTGTTGCTTCCTGACCTGCATACACATTTCTCAAGAGGCCCGTCAGGTGCTCTGGTATTCCCATCTCTTTCAGAATTTTCCACAGTTTATTGTGATCCATGCAGTCAAAGGCTTTGGCATAGTCAATAAAGCAGAAATAGATGTTTTTCTGGAACTCTCTTGCTTTTTCCATGATCCAGTGGATGTTGGCAATTTGATCTCTGGTTCCTCTGCCTTTTCTAAAACCAGCTTGAACATCTGGAAGTTCATGGTTCATGTATTGCTGAAGCCTGGCTTGGAGAATTTTGAGCATTACTTTACTAGCGTGTGAGATGAGTGCAATTGTGCAGTAGTTTGAGCATTCTTTGGCATGGCCTTTCTTTGGGATTGGAATGAAAACTGACCTTTTCCAGTCCTGTGGCCAATGCTGAGTTTTCCAAATGTGCTGTCATATTGAGTGCAGCACTTTCACAGCATCATCTTTCAGGATTTGAAATAGCTCAACTGGAATTCCATCACCTCCACTAGCTTTGTTAGTAGTGATGCTTTCTAAGGCCCACTTGACTTCACATTCCAGGATGTCTGGCTCTAGGTCAGTGATCACACTATCGTGATTATGTGGGTCATGAAGCTTTTTTTGTACAGTTCTTCTGTGTATTCTTGCCATCTCTTCTTAATATCTTCTGCTTCTGTTAGGTCCATACCATTTCTGTCCTTTATCGAGACCCTCTTTGCATGAAATGTTCCCTTGGTATCTCTAATTTTCTTGAAGAGATCTCTAGTCTTTCCCATTCTGTTGTTTTCCTCTATTTCTCTGCATTGATTGCTGAGGAAGGCTTTCTTATCTCTTTTTGGAGGCTGTGCTTAGCAATGTGATTTAAAGAGTAGAGTAGAGAAAGTATCTTTATAGTGGAGAAAGTTTGGAAATGGTACCTTGGCCAGGTGATCAAGGTTAATATCATCAGTAACAAGTCAAGTTAATAGCATGCACCCTTAATATGGTACGATGAGAATGGCACTTTACCTCTGCAGGCTTCCTCCCCAAAACCAATAACCCCAGTCTGACCATGGAATAAACATTAGACAAATCCTGATTCGACAGACATTCTACAAAGGACTCAACCAGCACACCTCACACCTTAAAACTGTCTAGGTCATCAGAAATAAGGAAAGTCTGAAAAACTGTTACAGACCAAAAGAAACTAAGAGACGTGATGACTAAACGTAATATGGTTCCACATTACTACATTAAAGTGATCTTCGAACAGAAAAAGGACAATACAGAAAAACTAGGGAGATCGTAATAAACTGTGGAGTTTAGCTAATACTAATGTACTAAAATTGGTTTATAATGGGACAAATGTGCTAGGGTAATGTTAGAGTTAACAATGGGGAAATTGAGTGACAAGTATATGGGAACTCTGTACTGTTTTTGCAACTTTTCTGTAAATAAATAACAATTCTAAAATAAAAATTATATTCAAGGAAATGGGATAAAGACTATATTAAATGTTTTACTTAAAAAGTACCGTATGAAAATCAGTGTGGAAGAGAAAATGATGTTAATTGCTTCCAATCTGATTCCAAGGATTGAGAGGTGGTGCAGTGCCCAACAGGTGGCTACATCAGTAAGTAATTGTGGTTATTGGAGAATTGCACAAAATATTTTTCTTTTAAAAAAGAGAGATGAGGAAATGCAGGTAAATAAAAAATAGAGTAGGAAAGCAAGATACAAACCAGAGTGAGAGAAACAGACAAAACTCATGCCACGAGGACCTATTTCATTCGCTAGAAGTGTGCCAGAAGTTTGGCAAGAGCTTTCCCTAGAGAGGAATATGATCAGGCACATGTAGTGTCCATAAAGGTAACACAGACCAGTTGTGCAGAAAAGTCTCACTTTTTCCTGATACTGAGACCAGAGGGAGAATTTTCTTTTGTATCTTACTGTGACCATCATCTTTACTGTCATTCCTATAGTAAATTCAACAACGAGGTTTCTCTTTAGTTCGTTTCTGTACCCAATCCATAACATTTCAGCAACATACAGTAAAAGCAAATACTATGAATGTTTGGGAGTAGAGTCTTAACAAACACAGAAGCTAAGAGCAGGTAATCAGCTGGGATGAGGGTTAGATTAGTATCTTTCAGAAAGTCAAGCAGCCTGATAAGGACCGTATCAGCTCCACACAGAGACAGGCCAGGGAAGCAAATAATCCTCGGACACTAGAATATTCTATGCCCTGTGCTAGGAACTAGGGTGTCACAGGTGAATAAGATGTGGATGGTAACTGTTTTGGTGGGTATTGCATCCTGGCTGAGAAGAGCTAGTGCACATGTGACATGTTAACGGGTTTATAGAGAGGGTAGCCCTAGTGGTGGTGGTGAAGGAGATGTGGGAATCAGAATATATTTATGAAGAAGAGGTATTTAGTATGGTTACTCTGGTGGTGTTCAGCAAATGTGTAGGAAGTGAAGATTCCAGATGCACACTGGAGTTGGAGGCATGCCAGAGGTGAAATAGAAAGATTGCTTGGATACTGAACTCTGTTTCTGGCCCATATGAACATCATCTATTGGTCAAGACCATTTTGGTTGGAAGTGACAGAACCCAAATCTACACAGCTTGAGGGAAAGGAAGTGCTTGTTAGCTTGTTGAATCAAGAATGCATTGATCAACCAAATGATAGGAAGACCAGAGTACACCTGGGCCTTGGGAAACCAGAGACTCTTGAATGTCATAGGA
Source organism: Bos mutus (assembly GCF_027580195.1). Taxonomy (NCBI): domain Eukaryota; kingdom Metazoa; phylum Chordata; class Mammalia; order Artiodactyla; family Bovidae; genus Bos; species Bos mutus. The sequence continues at coordinate 23,601,958 of NC_091641.1, forward strand.
ATCTGTACTTTCCTTTTCTTGTCTCTATTTCTTTGTGTGGTTTTTGTTGTTGTTCCATTTCATTGTTGTTTTTTTGTGTGTGTGTGTGTGTGTTTTGTTTGTTTTTTGTTTTTTTTTTTGGCCTTGCCTCTGGCTTGCGGGATCTTAGTTCCCCAACCAGGGATCAAACATAGGGCCAGGGCAGTAGATCACTGAATCCTAAACCACTGGACCACCAGGGAATTCTCTGTCTTTGTGGAGAGATTGTTTTATTTCTCTGAAAACTGGCTTTCTGCACACTGGACACTGGCCTTTGTTAACTTTAAGGTTTTTCATCTTAAATCTCTGCCACTCAAGAGATTGACTATTTATTTATAAGTTGAAAAATTCTGGAGAAAAGATTTGGGTTTGGTTGCTGCTGCTGCTGCTAAGTCGCTTCAGTCGTGTCTGACTCTGTGCGACCCCATAGACGGAAGCCCACCAGGCTCCCCCGTCCTGGGATTCTCCAGGCAAGAACACTGGAGTGGGTTGCCATTTCCTTCTCCAATGCATGAAAGTGAAAAGTGAAAGGGAAGTTGCTCAGTCGTGTCTGACTCTTAGCGACCCCACGGACTGCAGCCTACCAGGCTCCTCCATCCATGGGATTTTCCAGGCAAGAGTACTGGAGTGGGGTGCCATTGCCTTCTCCGTGGGTTTGGTTAAGAACTAATTAATAGAAGCTAAGGTGGAGATGGGGTCAAGGAAAAACATGAAAGCTATCCTGATAGACATATAGTTGAGGAGACAGGCTACTCCAGGAGGATGGTTGCTGTACAGACAGTTTTAGATATCTGTCTTGCTTATTAAATTCTTATTATGACAGCCTCAAGGCCAGAGCTGGGGATATGAGACAGTATTCAATATTCTCTCTCAGGAATACCCTGCCCCTGCAAAAACCAGTAGTTCCTGGATAACCTGCTCTCAAACTCCACTTCTCACATGTCCCCTCCTGTTAGTACTTTCATCCAAAATTTGGGGCAAAGTTATCCAACTGTGATCTTGGGATCCATTTGGCTCCTTGAGCCTCTCTGAGGCCTTTGAATGTTTCTTTTGCATTGTAAGAACTGAATTCTCCCTCCAGCAAGGAGCAGCATGTATTCTATGCTTTCTTACTTGGCTATTCAGGTGTCCCGCGGGAGCCTCTTGCAGTAACTAGGAAGGCCAGGTAATAAGTCACCATCATTAGATTGCCACCAGGCCTCTAATGATTCTTCTGGAAGGGCCAATATTTCTTCCAGTGATGATAAACATCAGGGACCTTGTTATGCAGTAGACCCCAGGGAGTATATGGACATGCAGCTTGGACCATTGGCTGAAACCTTAGGGAACATACTCCATCCCTGGTGAGTGAGGGAATACAGCAATTGTAACCCATAGGTTTCTAGGGGACGTTGCAAATCATATCAGAATAGAAAATATACACTTAACCCCTTAGGTAAGCTGTTTGAATCGGAAGCTAAGAATGTTGACTCGCTCCTCAGGGATAAGCACACCAATCCAGATGCTAGGAGTTTGTTTCATCTTCAGAGATTTCTTTCATCTGGAAATCGTTCACATAGTAGTAACAGCTATTTTAATATGAATACAATACTTCATAATTTCCTGGGATCCTATGTGCTATTATTTCATTGTAATCTTTACAAAACTCTTATAAAGTAGGCAGTAGTAGTACCATTATTTTACAAATGGGAACTGGAACTTTGAGAGGTTAAGTTGTTGCCAAGGGCTAATTGGAAGGACTGATGCTGAAGCTGAAACTCCAATACTTTGGCCACCTCATGCGAAGAGTTGACTCATTGGAAAATACTCTGATGCCGGGAGGGATTGGGGGCAGGAGGAGAAGGGGACGACAGAGGATGAGATGGCTGGATGGCATTACTGACTCAATGGACATGAGTTTGAGTGAACTCCGGGAGTTGATGATGGACAGGGAGGCCATGGGGTCGCAGAGTCGGACACGACTAAGTGACTGAACTGAACTGAACTGAAGGATTATTTTAATGCTTGATTATAATGTGACTCTTTGACAAGACTCCATTGTGGGGGACTTCCAAGATGGCAGAGGAATAAGATAGGAAGATCACCCACCTCCTCACAAATACATCAAAAATTCATTTGCATGTGGAACAACTCCTACAGAACACCTTCTGAATGCTGGCAGAAAACCCCAGGTTTCCAAAAAGGCAAGCCAATCTCCTTAGAATGAGGTAGGGCAAAAGATAAAGATTAAAAAAAGAGACAAAGGATTTCAGGACAGGGACCTGCACCCCAGGAAGGGTGTTGTGAAGGAGGAAAAGTTTCTGCACACTCGGAGTCCAGGGTATGGGGTTTGAGGGGAGCTTCAAAATTTCAGAGGGGAAGGCAGCAACAGTTGCTCAGAAGGCAAAACGGAGAGAATTCACCACAGAGATGGTTGCTGAACAGCACTTTCCAGCTGAGGAACGGCTTGAACTCTTGCACCCATCATGGAGAGTGGGGGCTGGGTGCTGAGGCTCAGGCTCATGAGGGGTGGGGCGTGGTGGTGGGGTGGGACCACAGGGAGAGGATTGGGGTTGACTGCCATGAAGATACACTGAGGCGGCAAATACAACAGCTGAGGGAGTCCAGGTAAAATACTAGGCCTCCCAGTGAAAAGAGATCATTGGCATCAGGGCCCTTTAACTCTGCCCACTCCCAGACAGCAGCTGTACACCCAGTGGAGGCCGCTAAAACGGGCAGAAGTACCAGCGGTGGAGATAGATGTGACTATAGTTTACAATCCCAGAGGGGGAAATGTAAGTCACTAGCCACTGGCAAAGCCAAGGAGAGTGCCTGAGGCAGCAAACAAAATGCCACTGCTGTGCTCTTGAACCCAGAGGTGGCAGCTGCCACCAAACTGTAAGCAGGCACCTTGCAGGGAGCCTAAGCAGCTTAGCTCTTCCAGTTCAGTTCGGTTCAGTTCAGTTCTATTCAGTTGCTCAGTAATGTCCGACTCTTTGCAACCGCATGGACTGCAGCATGCCAGGACTCCCTGTCCATCACCAACTCCTGGAGTTTACTCAAACTATTGAGTCGGTGATGGCATCCAGCCTTCTCATCCTCTGTCATCCCCTTCTCCTCCTGCCTTCAATCTTTCCCAGCATCAGGGTCTTTTCCAATGAGTCAGTTCTTTGCATCAGGTGGCCAAAGTATTGGAGTTTCAGCTTCAGCATCAGTCCTTCCAATGAATATTCAGGGCTGATTTCCTTTAGGATGGACTGGTTGGATCTCCTTGCAGTCTAAGAGACTCTCAAGAGTCTTCTCCAACACCACAGTTCAAAAGCATCAATTTTTCAGCACTCAGCTTTCTTTATAGGCCAGCTCTCACATCCATACATGACTACTGGAAAAAACTATAGCTTTGACTAGATGAACCTTTGTTGGCAAAGTAATGTCTTTGCTTTTTAATATGCTGTCTGGGTTGGTCATAACTTTTCTTCCAAGGAGCAAGTGTCTTTTAATTTCATGGCTGCAGTTACCATCTGCAGTGATTTTGAAGCCCAAGAAAATAAAATCTGTCATGGTTTCCATTGTTTCCCCATCTATTTGCTATGAAGTGATGGGAGCAGATGCCATTATCTTAGTTTTCTGAATGTTGAGTTTTAAGCGAAATTTTTCACTCTCCTCTTTCACTTTCATCAAGAGGCTCTTTAGTACCTCTTCACTTTCTGCCATAAGGGTGGTGTCATCTGCATATCTGAGGTTATTGATATTTCTCCTGGCAATCTTGATTCCAGCTTCTGCTTCATCCGGTCCAGCATTTCACATGATGTACTCTGCATAGAAGTTAAATAAGCAGGGTGACGATATACATGATATATCGTCTTGCCTTGTCTAGCCTTGATGTACTCCTTTCCTGATTTGGAACCAGTCTGTTGCTTCACATCCAGGTCTAACTGTTGCTTCTTGACCTGCACACAGATTTCTCTGGAGGCAGGTCAGGTGGTCTGGTATTCCCATATTTTAAGAATTTTCCACAGTTTGCTGTGATCCACACAATCAAAGGCTTTGGTGTAGTCAATAAAGCAGACAGAGATGTTTTTCTGGAACTCTCTTGCTTTTCCAATGAACCAACAGATGTTGGCAATTTGATCTCTGGTTCCTCTGCCTTTTCTAAATCCAGCTTGAACATCTGGAAGTTCACGTACTGTTGAAGCCTGGCTTGGAGAATTTTGAGCATTACTTTGCTAACGTGTGAGATAAGTGCAATTATGTGGTAGTTTGAACATTCTTTGGCATTGCCTTTCTTTGTGATTGGAATGAAAACTGACCTTTTCCAGTCCTGTGGCCACTGCTGAGTTTTCCAAATTTGCTGGCATATTGAGTGCAGCACTTTCACAGCATCAGCTTTCAGGATTTGAAATAGCTAACTGGAATTCCATCACCTCCACTAGCTTTGTTTGTAGTGATGCTTCCTAAGACCCACTTGACTTCACATTCCAGGATGCCTGGCTCTAGGTGAGTGATCACACCATCATGATTATCTGGGTCGTGAAGATCTCTTTTGTATGGTTTTTCTGTGTATTCTTGCCACCTCTTCTTAATATCTTCTGCTTTGTTAGGTTCATACCATTTCTGTCCTTTACAGTGCCCATCTTTGCATGAAAAGTTCCGTTGGTATCCCTAATTTTCTTGAAGAGATCTCTAGTCTTTCCCATTCTGTTGTTTTCCTCTATTTCTTTGCATTGATCGCTGAGGAAGGCTTTCTTATCTCTCCTCGCTATTCTTTGGAACTCTATATTCAAATGGGTATATCTTTCCTTTTCTGCTTTGCCTTTCACTTCTCTTCTCAGCTATTTGTAAGGCCTCCTCAGACAACCATTTTGCCTTTTTGCATTCCTTTTTCTTGGCGATGGTCTTGATCACTGTCTCCTGTACAATGTCATGAACCTCCATCCATAGTTCTTCAGGCACTCTGCCTATCAGATCTAATCCCTTGAATCTATTTTGTCACTTCCACTGTATAGTCATAAGGGATTTGATATAGGTCCTACCTGAATGGTCTAGTGGTTTTCCCTACTTTTTTCAATTTAAGTCTGAATTTGGCAATAAGGAGTTCATGATCTGAGCCACAGTCAGCTCCTGGTCTTGTTTTTGCTGGCTGTATAGAGCTTCTCCATCTTGGACTGCAAAGAATATAATCAATCTGATTTCGGTGTTGACCATCTGGTGATGTCCATGTGTAGAGTCATCTCTTGTTGTTGGAAGAGAGTGTTTGCTATGACCAGTGCATTCTCTTGGCAAAACTCTGTTAGCCTTTGCCCTGTTTCATTCTGTACTCCCAGGCCAAATTTGCCTGTTACTCCAGGTATTTCTTGACTTCCTACTTTTGTATTCCAGACCCCTATAATGAAAAGGACATCTTTTTTGGGTGTTAGTTCTAGATGGTCTTGTAGGTCTTCATAGAACCATTCAACTTCAGCTTCTTTAGCATTATTGGTCAGGGCATAAACTTGGATTACTGTGATATTGAATGGCTTGCTTTGGAAATGAACAGAGATCATTCTGTCATTTTTGAGATTGCATCCAAATACTGCATTTCGCACTCTTTTGTTGACTATGATAGCTAACTCCATTTTTTCTAAGGGATTCTTGCCCACAGTAGTAGATATAATGGTCATCTAAATTACATTTACCCATTCCAGTCCATTTCAGTTTGCTGATTCCTAAAATGTCGATGTTCACTTTTGCCGTCTCCTGTTTGACCACTTTCAATTTACCTTGATTCATGGACCTAGCATTCTAGGCTCCTATGCAATATTGCTCTTTACAACATCGGACCTTGCTTCTATCACCAGTCACATCTACAACTGGGTGTTGTTTTTGCTTTGGCTCCATCTCTTCATTCTTTCTGGAGTTAGTTCTCCACTGATCTCCAGTAGCATATTGGGCACCTACCGACCTAGGGAGTTCATCTTTCAGTGTCATATCTTTTTTCCTTTTCATACTGTTCATGGGGTTCTCAAGGCAAGAATGCTAAAGTGGTTTGCCATTCCCTTGTCCAGTGGGCCATGGTTTGTCAGAACTCTCCACCATGACGCATCCATCTTGGGTGGCCCTACACAGCATGGCTCATAGTTTCACTGAGTTAGACAAGGCTGTGGCCCATGTGATCAGATTGGTTAGTTTTCTGTGATTGTGGTTTTCAGTCTGTCTGCCCTCTGATGGAGAAGGATAAGAGACTTTTGGAAGATTTCTGATGGGAGAGACTGACTGAGGGGGAAACTGGGTCTTGTTCTGATGGGCAGGGCCATGCTCAGTAAATCTTTTACCCAATTTTCTGTTGAAGGGCGGGGCTGTGTTCCCTCTTTGTTGTTTGACCTAAGGCCAAACTATGGTGGAGGTAATGAAGATAATGGCGACCTCCTTCAAAAGGTCCCATGCACACACTGTTACACTCAGTGCCCCCAACCCTGCAGCAGGCCACTGCCGACCTTCTTCCAAGCTCTTCCAAGGGACTCATGCTGCTGCTGCTGCTGCTAAGTCACTTCAGTCGTGTCCAACTCTGTGCAACCCCATAGATGGCAGCCCATCAGGCTCCCCCGTCCCTGGAATTCTCAAGGCAAGAACTCTGGAGTGGGTTGCCATTTCCTTCTCCAATGCATGAAAGTGAAGAGTGAAAGTGAAGTCTCTCAGTCGTGTCTGACTCTTAGCGACCCCATGGACTGCAGCCCACCAGGCTCCTCTGTCCATGGGATTTTCCAGGCAAGAGTACTGGAGTGGGGTGCCATTGATCCAAGGCCAATTCCTCTAGGAGACTGCACAGCCCACTGCAGACTGTAACAACATCCAGCAGGTCTCTACCACCATAGGCTTCCTCTGATACATCCCACTTGTGGCTGTCATACCCTGCCCTTTCTCTGGCCTGACTGAGCAAGTGAGCCCTGATAAGCCTTCAGCCTTATCACTCAGCTTGAATGATAAGCAATTCAAGCCTGCTCTTGAATGGGTGGGGAACAGACACCAGAGTGTGGTCTACAAGCAGAGTCTGGCCCAAAAGCAGAAATCCAGGGGCCATGTGACTAAAGAAGAGGAAGGGAATTAGCACCTGCAGCCACAGGTGCAGCAGCTTAAATCCCTGCAATTAGCCTGAGACTTTAGCAGCAATTGTGGACTTTGGGAGCAAGGTCAAGCTGGAGTAAGGCAAGATCTGAGTGTGAGCTGATCCCACACGGCCAACAACAGGTCCAGAGATCTTCCTAAAAACATTGGAGGACTTTCTGAGTAGGCAGTTTGTCTGGAGCACACTGTATGAAGTGGAAAATGGAGGAATCATGAGGACATTCTTCTACTACTTTTCTGTATATTTTCTATTTTTTTCTTTTGCATATTGTTTGAATATTGACCTTTCTTTATTATTCCTTTAATTTTTTGTAAACTACTTATTGCTTTTTAAAAAATCTTACTTTTAGATATTCATTTTATTTTATTTCCTTAGTTTTACAGTACTCTTTAGTTATATTGCATTTTCCCCTGTGTTTTTGATTTTGTATTTTTTCTAGTTCAGTTTTTAGTTTTAATTTTTATGGCTTTGCTTATTGGCTTGAGTGCTCTCTTCTTTTTTGACTCTATTTTAATCCTTTTTCCCTTTTTCACTCTTCTCTTTGTAGGCATTGGGTTTCTTTGGGTGTTCTTGGCTGTCTATTGTTGCTTTCACCATTAGTCTTTGGGTTTTGTCTTCTGTGCTGTATGGCCTGTGAAGCCTTAGTGCTACAGTAAGGGTTTGGGCCTCAACAACCAAGGTGAGGGAACCCAAGTTCGGGACTTTGGACTACCAGAGAACTCCCAATCCCATAGAGCATTAATTGGCAAGAGCTGTCCCAAAGGCCTCCATCTCAACAATAAGACCAGACACCACCCAAAGTCCAGCAAGCTTCAGGGCCAGATGCTTGATGCCGATTCTTCAGCAAAACAGGAACACAACCCTGCCCATTAGCAGATAGACTGCCCAGAGCAATACCAAGCGCAAAGACAACCCAAAACACATTACTGGACACAGCACTGACTTTCAGAGAGGCAAGATCCGACTCTATCCACCAGAATACAGACACAAGTTCCCCCAGTGAGTATTGTTCAAAATGCACTAGTCCAACCCTACCAAGGGGGGCAAACCCCACAAATTAGAGAAACTATGAGCTTTCCAGCCTGCAGAAAGGAGACCACAAACACAATAAGTTAAACAAAATGAAAAGACAGAAGAAATGTTTAACAAGGGCCTAGAAGAAATAAATTATTTAAAAGATGGAATCAGACTTCCAGGAGAAATATCAACAACCTCAGATATGTGGGTGATACCACTCTAATGGCAGAAAGGTTAAGAGGAACTAAAGAGACTCTTGATGAGGGTGAAGGAAGAGAGTGAAAAAGCTGGCTTGAAACTAAATATTAAGAAAACTAAGATCATGGCATTTGGTCCTATCACATCATGGCAAACAGAAGGGGAAAAGGTGGAAGCAGTGACAGATTTCCTTTGCTTGGGCTCTAAAATCATGCAGATGGTGACTGCAGCCATGAAATCAGAAGATGATTCTTTTTGGCAGGAACACTATCACAAACCTAGGCAGTGTGTTAAAAAACAAAGATCACTTTTCCAACAAAGGTCCATAAATTCAAGTCTATGGTCCTTCCAGTAGTCATGTATGGGTGTGAGAGCAGGACAATAAAGATGGCAGAGCACTGAAGAATTGATGCTTTCAAACTGTGGTGTTGGAGAAGACTCTTGAGAGTCCCCTGGACAGCAAGGAGATCCAACCAGTCAACCGTAAAGAAAATCAACCTTGAATACTCATTGGAAGAACTGATGCTGAAGCTGAAGCTCCAATACTTTGGCCACCTGATGTGAACAGCCAACTCATTGGGAAAGAACCTGATCCTGGGAAAGATTGAATGCAAAAGGCGAAGAGGGCAACAGAGGATGAAATGGTTCGATGGCATCACCTAGTCAATGGGCATGAACTTGGGAAACTTCGGGAAACGGTGAGAGGCAGGAAAGCCTGGTGAGCTGCAGTCCATGTGGTCACAAAGAGTCAGACATTGTTTTTGGTGACTGAACAAAAGCAAAAGGAAGAAATAAAGAATAGACAATCAGCAATGAACAACGTTATAACTTAGATTAAAAATACACTAGAGGGAAACAATAGTAGATTCTTATGGAATAATCTCCTCTTAAACCATACTCTTATATCTTCAGAGGTTCCTAAGGGGATGAAGGCAACCCTAGATGCCAGATGTAGGATCAAAACATCCATTCTACTTCTTTCTCCAGGAGAATGGCCAGGTCTCCAGGTGCAGCTAGAAGAAGAAAGAACTGTTGTTTCCTGTGAAGGGAAATAAAAAACCTGTATTTAAGAGTTTAAGACAAATTAATGACCTGCATCTCAGGGCCCCAAATGATGTAGGTTACATTACCACATGTATTGCTTCATACTTAACCCTAAATGTTGAGGCAAGAATGCAGTTGTTGGCTTTCCACATTTCTCATTTATCCGATCATATGAGAAATAAGGAGAGTTTATACTGGCACAATTAAATGTTTTTGAATCCATGACATTATCTTCCCTCACTCCACTGTAATATAAATACCGTGAAAAGAAGAATCTTTGTTCTGTCCACTATTGTATCTCTATAACTCTGAATAATACCTGAAATCCAGTAAGTTTGTCAATATTTGCTGAATAAACTGATGTAGTTCTCCCATTGGAACATTAATATGTGTAGGTTCTTCTGGAGACTTTCCTTTTACCCTTATTTGGTTCAATATGTGCATTTTCTGTCCAAGGAAGGATTTGTGGTCTGAATATGGCTTTTATTAATCTTCTACTCAACTGCCTTGACAACTGATTTTTTAATACTGAAAAAATATCTCAAGGAATGCTTTCCACTAAAGGACTTGGAGTTTTAAACTTCATGTAGATTTGGCAACAAAATAAAACACACACACACAATTTGGGGTATGTGTCTTACATAAACAGAACTGGTAATTTGTCATCCCTATAAAACACAGATGGGGATCAAATTTGTATCAGGATAAATGATAAAGTGTGCTATGCTGTATAACAATCCCACAGAACTCAGTCATCAATAGAAAACCAAAAATTCCTTTATTTTTTTGCTCTTACTACTTGTCCATCATGGTTCTCCTGTGAATTGGCTGATGCAACAGCTATTATTTGAAAGGTTGCTAGCAGATGTGGTATAGGGAGAAATTATGTGCTCTACCCTAGAAATGATAGAAATTGTTCTCACTCATTCCCATTCACTGGCCAGAACTTATCACTTGGCTAGATTGCATTTTCTATCACTACATTGGGAGGTACGGATAGTTGGGTAATGACTCTCACAACTATCACTTAACCACAGTGTCTTAGATTCATTCTATATCTGGAGGTATTTCATAAGAAACTCAAGAGAATTTTCCTGGAGAAGCAGTGTTTTGAAAAAAAATAAGATTGACCATTTTGTAACCTTCAGTTCAGTCACTCAGTAATGTCCGACTCTTTGCAACCCCATGGACTGCAGCACACCAGGCCTCCCTGTCCATTACCAACTCCTGGAGTTTACTCAAACTCATGCCCATTGAGTTGGTGATGCCATACAACCATTCCATCCTCTGTCATCCCCTTCTCCTCCTGCCTTTGATCTGTCCCAGCATCAGGGTCTTTTCAAATGAGTCAGTTCTTCACATCAGGTGGCCAAAGTGTTGGAGTTTCATTCCTTCCAATGAATGTTCAGGACTGATTTCCTTTAGAATGGACTGGTTGGATCTCCTCACAGCTCAAGGGACTCTCAAGAGTCTCCTCCAACACCACAGTTCAAAAGCATCAATTTTTCAGCACTCAGCTTTCTTTATAGTCCAACTCTCACATCCATATATGACTACTGGGAAAATCCATAGCTTTGACTAGATGGACCTTTGTTGGCAAAGTAATGTCTCTGCTTTTTAATATGCTGTCTAGGTTGGTCATAACTTTTCTTCCAAGGAGCAAGCATCTTTTAATTTCATGGCTGCACTTACCATCTGCAGTGATTTTGGAGCCCCAAAAAAATAGTCTGTCACTGTTTCCATTGTTTCTCCATCTATTTGCCATGAAGTGATGGGACCAGATGCCATGATTTTAGTTTTCTGAACGTTGAATTTTAAGCCAGCTTTTTCACTCTCCTCTTTCACTTTCATCAGGAGGCTCTTTAGATCTTCACTTTTGCTTTCAGCTCAGGCTTTGTAACCGTAGCAAACTAGATCTTGCATACAGCACAGGGTGACAATCATAGAACTGTTGGAATCAGAGAGACATGAGTTCACATTTCCGCTCTGCCACTTAACATGTGGCATTATGTAAGACACTTAATCTCTCCAAGATGAGTGAGTATTATCATCTTTAAAATGATCTACTTCATAGGTAAAATGAAATTGTTGTGAAGATAAAATGAGATCCTATAAAGAAGTGCCAAGCGCACAATGATACATGTGCGCTATATTCTGATACATGTATCACTTTCTGATACATGTTAGAAATTCAATACACATTAGCTTACTTGAAAGATGGACTGTCTTGACATTTTATTAGTTGGTGTCTCTTGGGTTACGTTTTCTTGGCAGAGGATGCTTTTATGTTCTCAGGAGGTCTAGCAATTAAGACTGCTCAGAGTTCTCTGTGGGGGAACGTTCTTGAAAGAGCAATTCTTTGGAAACGATTCTTTAGCTTACTGGGGTTAGCCTTCATTAATTCTCTGTTTCTACACACAATTTTTCACATGTGTCTTCCTACTCCAGTTTCTCTGAAGTCTCAACATTAGAAAGTCCAAACCTTGGATACCCATTGGTTTCCCCAAAGACGTTTTTACAACACCTTTGTCTCAGTCCCACCTTGAAGAGAGGGGACCTAGTCATGTGTATTTCTTAAAGCACTTCTACTGATTCTGATGAGCAATGAGTATTGAGAACCATTTCCTACATATTCTGGCTCTTACTCACCTCTCCAGCTTCATCTACTACCACCCCTCTTTCTCTTGGTCATCATGCTCCGGCCATCTTTTTGTTCACCAAACATGCCAAGGGCGCTCCTACTTCAGGACCTTTGCATTCATTGTTCTCTCTTTCTAAAAGGTATCTTCTCGAATTTTAATATACATTTGACTCTTGCACAGTTGAAAGTCTGTGTATAACTTTAGAATCCCCTAAAACTTAACTACTATTAGCCTACTGCTGACCAGAAACCTTAAAGATAACATAAATGTCCATTAAAACATTTTTTGTGTTATATTTACTGTATACTATATTCTTACAATAAAGTAAGCTGGAGAAAGAACTTTTAAAAGCATAAGGAAGAGGAAACACATTTATAGTACTATACTGTATTTATCAATACTCTCAGTTTCCATCATCTGTTTGTAAGATGGTCCGTTAGTTATTGTTGTTATAGATTTATGTATATTTTGTGGATGTGTGCTATCTCAGGTGTGCTTAGTCACTCAGTTGTGTCCAACTCTTTGCTACCCCATGGGCCGTAGTCTGCCAGGCTCTTCTGTTCATGGAATTTTCCAGGTAAGAAAACTGGAGTGAGTTGCCCTATGGTATTTATCAATACTTTAAGTTTATATCATCTGTTTACAAGATGGTCTGTCAGTACAAACATCAATATTATCTTACATGATACAAAATACTGTAGGTGTTACATGTATTACTAATGCTAGACATCAAAAATGAAAAAATGATATGAAAAAGAAAATTTTATTTATATCATTACAGGTATAATGATTCATGCATTGATAATGAAGAAGCAGAAATATGACTTCTTTATGGTAGCCTAAAGTAAACCATATGATTTCTTCACATAACCTAGCCTATACATTAATGAATGAATCATAAATGTTCTTGGCATATAGTATTACAGTCATATTCATAATATAATACCAGAAATATTATATTTAAAAAACCCTGCTTATTTGTGATGATAGACTGAAATTCAGTTTCTCCAGTTAAAAGAGAGTAAGAAGGGCACAATGTATGGTAATGTAATTCTTTGAAAGCAAAGTTATCAAACAGGAAGAATAATCATGATCAACATGAAGTGAAAGTTGCTCAGTCATGTCCAACTCTTGTGAAGAATAATTGCACATTGTTAATTTTACATTAGTTATCACTCACCTTATGCTTATGTAAGGGCTTCAGTTGATGATTCCAGAGGGGAAAATGTGAGCCACTAGCCACTGCCAAAGCCAGGGAGAACACATGAGGCAGCAGAGAAAATGCTGCCCCTGCGGGCTTGACTCTAGAGGTGGCGCTGCCACCAAGCTGTGAGCAGCCACAGGTTACTGTGCAACACTTGCTGAGCTTAAGCAGCTTGGCTCTTCCTAGGGACCCATGATGCAGGGCCAATTCCTCTGGGAGCGTGCATGACACACCTCAGATTATAGCAACATCCAGTAGGTCTCTCCAGCTGTAGGTGCTCCCCAGTAAGTCCCAACAGTGGCTACCATATGCCAGCCTGACTGAACAAGTGAGCCCTAATAAGTCTTGGCCTTCACCCCCTTGTCTGGGCAGAGAGCAGACACCAGAGGGCAGCATACAAGCAGAGCTGTGTCCAAAACCAAAGAACACCAGGGGCTATGGGATGGAAGAAGAGGAAAGAAATTAGCTCTTGCACCCCAGGTGCAGCAGATTAAATCCCTGATATTAGCCTGAGACCGTGGTCTTTGGGAACTTCCTTCCTTGCACAGATACACAGAAATCTGTAACTCTAAGAGAAAATCCACAAATTATCTCCTAAGATTTTTCTATGTATACACTGAGATAGATAATTCAGAAGGACCTGATGTTCAGCACTCTTCTCATCCTTCTATGGCCAAAAAAAAAAAAAAAATGCGACCCCACCCCATAAATACATATACTTGAGTCAGGAAGCTGTACGCTGACAACCTCAAGATGGCAAATCGAGTGTACTGCACTGCAGCATCGACAAGATGGTATGAAAAGGAGAGAAAGGCAGTGCCTACTCTCTTATCTCCGACCTCCCTGACTTGGAATGCCATCATATTCCTGGAGCCTGGACAGGCTTGGGTCCCACTGCTGAACTGGGGTGGTTGACACAGCCTGGCGGGATGCCCTTGGTTGACCCTTTTAATACTGTTTCCTAAGTTCTGGCTGGGACCAGAGTCCCAAATGGCACCAAGGGCCTCAAGGGATTTGAAGGCAAGGTTCAGCTAGCCTCAACCTTTTGTGGTGCTGGGGATCCCTGCTCAAGCCTTGTTCCTGAGAGTGCAGCCTCCTACCACTAGCACTTAAGCACCCTCAGCAGCGTACTGTTGTCCTGGAAAGATTAGCCAGGGCGGGCTGTTTGTGTGGTGCTTCAGGGGGAAAGATTACTGAGACTCAAGCCCTTTTGGGTTAGCTCAGGCACACTCCTCCCTAAGGTTTTTGTTACACCAGGAACCAAAGGTAGGCCTGGGTAATGCTGCCACCTTGTGGACATTTTCTGTAACTACAACATTTTCTCCGGTGTTCACCGGCAACTCAAATCAGGAGGGCTGGATTTCTGTTAATGACAGAAATTAACATTACCCGCCTCAGGAAATGTCCTGGGTCGGGTAATGGAAAAATAAATCCCAAATACAGCCAACTTTCAATAACCCAATTGTCAAAAATTCTCCTGACAACCTTTTGGGGTGGGGTGGGGTGGGGAAGCCAAAACAAAATCAAACCTCCACAACAAGACAAGATACTAAGGATCCCTAATGGCTGGAGGAGTGCCATTCAAAACGACAATGGGAAATCAAACCCCACCAGTCACAATGGTCATCATCATTAATCTACAACTGATGGATGTGGGAGAGAGCCTGGAGGAAAAAGAATCCCCCTAAGCTGTCTCTGGAAATATACATTGGCAACAGTCAATATAACGGACAGTTTCTGAAAGCCTGAAAAAAGACTCTCAGAGAGATTAAAACTAGGATCTGACATTCCCACACTTTGGTCTATATCCTGAGAAAACCATTGATCAAAAGGCACAGACAGCCCAACAAAGCTTCAGCACTGCTTCTAATAGCCGAGACACACTACCAACAAAATCTCCAATGAGGGATTAAAGCTGAAACAAGCTGTGGTACATATATACAGTAGACTATTTCTCACTCATAAAAACCATCACTGAAATTAGGGAATTATGACAGTAGTAGCCACAGGGATGATCCTTGAAGGATCACACACTAAGGGAAGTGTGTCAGGCAGAGGAAGACCACGGTTTATGAGGTACCTTCCAGGCAAAATAAAAGTAGACATATAAGGTGACAAACTTACAACCCAAAAAGAGACTCTGAGAATTCAAAGGAAGGATTCCAGAGAAATGTAAGTGATGGCCCAGGAATGAATTAGGATGTCCGTGACTATATACACAAAAATCTGTACTGTAATAGATAATCTACAGTGATTATTCCATTTTTTCCTGTCTACCTTCCATATATAGACAGCAATCCATATCTCTAAAGACAGAAATCTGTATCTCTAAGAGATAATCCACAACAATTATCTCCTAACTTCCTTCTTTATGTACACAGAAAAGTGTATCTGAGATACATAATTCACAAGGACCTGATGCTTGGCACTCTTCTCGACCTTCTATGGTAAACAGTTCAAAACTGCAATAGCGATAAACCATGGATATGTTCTACTTGAATCAGGTCGCTGTACACTGAGGACAAGCACAGCGCTGCAAATCGACTATTCTCCAACACAGCAGCAGCATGACGTTAAAGGCAAAGAAAGAAAAGCGATGCCTGCTTGATTCCCTCCGATCTCCCTGACTTGGGGTGTGATCCATCCTGGAGCCTGTGCAGGCTTGGGTCTCCAGGCTAGACAGCCGTGTTTTTGAGACAGCCCGTCAGGGTGTTCGTTGAGCCCTTTTTAAGCCTATGCAGTCCTCTGTGATCTGGTTGGGACCACAGACCCAAGTGGGATCAAGTCCTCAAAGGCCTTGGGGGCAACAGTCACCTAACCTCCAGTCTCCTGGTGCTGGAGACTCCCAGCTCAAGCCTCCTTCCAGAGAGTACAGACTCCTTAGGCACTGAAGCACAGTCAGCAAGATGCTGTGGCTCTCGTTGGGATTAGTCTGGAAGCTGTGTGTGTGTGTGTGTGTGTGTGTGTGTGTGATGCTTTAGGGGGAATAAGTAGTGAGACACAACCCTTTAAATGTTCGCTCAGGTACATTCCACTCTCTTTCATAACCCTAGCCAACTTTCCTTAATGTGCCGTTTGCCCCAGGAACCGGAGTGGTCATCAAAAGTGCTTCCACCTTGTGGACATTTTGTGCAACTACAGCTTGGCCAAAGGCGTTTACTGAAATCTCCAATTCACAAGCGGGCGCGGGGGGCGGGATGGGGGCGGCTGCTGTCAATGACAGCTTGCCTCAAGAAAGGTCCTGGGGATAATATTAGAGAAAAAAGTTGCAAACACACCCAACTTGCAAGATGCCAATCGAAGCGTAAAATGTCCACACATCCCTAAAAGAAAAAAAATGAAAGGAAAAATACTCTAACCAACACAAGACAAGATGCTCAGCATCCCTAATTATTGCAGGAGGAATGCAAATCAAAACGACAACAAGAAATCAAATCCCACTAGTCAGAAAGGCCATTTTCATAAGTCAGTATATATGGGAGAGAGCAGGGAAGAATGGGGAACCACCCACACGTTCGGCAGAATGAACACTGGCTACAGCTGCTACAACTGACAGCCGCTGCACAGCAGAAAAAATTTTTTTTCAAGAGCGCTAACCCTAGGATCTAACATTCCCACATCTCAGCCTATATCCTGAGAAAGCCATTATTCAAAAAGTCACATGCACCTCCACATTCACTTCAGCACTACTTACAAGAGCTAAGACACAGACCCAGCAAAACGTCCACTGATCGATTAAAGCTCAAAAAAGACCGGGTACTTACAGGCAATGGACTGTTATTCAGCAATGAAAAGCTGGCACTAAAATTATGATATTATTCCACTTGTAGCCATAGAAATGGATGCTGGAGGATCACATTCTAAGCCAAATCAGCCAGGGGAAGACAAGAGTATATGATGTCCCTTCTAGGCGAAATGTTCCTTTGGTACTCCAGGTGTTTCTTGACTTTCTACTTTTGCATTCTAGTCCCCTATAATGAAAAGGACATCTTTTTTTTTATTTTCAAGAAAATCAGAGATACCAAAGGAATATTTCATGCAAAGATGGGCTCGATAAAGGACAGAAATGGTATGCACCTAACAGAAGCAGAAGATATTAAGAAGAGATGGCAAGAATACACAGAAGAACTGTACAAAAAAGATCTTCACGACCCAGATAATCACAATGGTGTGATCACTGACCTAGAGCCAGACATCCTGGAATGTGAAGTCAAGTGGGCCTTAGAAAGCATCACTATAAACAAAGCTAGTGGAGGTGATGGAATTCCAGTTGAGCTCTTTCAAATCCTGAAAGATGATGCTGTGAAAGTGCTGCACTCAATATGACAGCACATTTGGAAAACTCAGCAGTGGCCACAGGACTGGAAAAGATCAGTTTTCATTCCAATCCCAAAGAAAGACAATGCCAAAGAATGCTCAAACTACCGCACAATTGCACTCATCTCACACACTAGTAAAGTAATGTTCAAAATTCTCCAAGCCAGGCTTCAGCAATATGTGAACTGTGAACTTCCAGATGTTCAAGCTGGTTTTAGAAAAGGCAGAGGAACCAGAGATCAAATTGCCAACATCCGCTGGATCATTGAAAAAGCAAGAGAGTTCCAGAAAAACATCTATTTCTGCTTTATTGACTATGCCAAAGCCTTTGACTCTGTGGATCACAATAAACTGTGGAAAATTCTGAAAGAGATGGGAATACCAGAGCACCTGACCTGCCTCTTGAGAAACCTATATGCAGGTCAGGAAGCAACAGTTAGAACTGGACATGGAACAACAGACTGGTTCCAAATAGGAAAAGGAATACGTCAAGGCTGTATATTGTCACCCTGTTTATTTAACTCCTATGCAGAGTATATCATGAGAAACGCTGGGCTGGAAGAAGCACAGGCTGGAATCAAGATTGCCAGGAGAAATATCAATAACCTAAGATATGCAGATGACACCACCCTTATGGCAGAAAGTGAAGAGGAACTCAAAAGCCTCTTGATGAAAGTGAAAGAGGAGAGTGAAAAAGTTGGCTTAAAGCTCAACATTCAGAAAAATAAGATCATGGCATCCGGTCCCATCACTTCATGGGAAATAGATGGGGAAACAGTGGAAACAGTGACAGACTTTATTTTTCTGGGCTCCAAAATCACCGCAGATGGTGATTGCAGCCATGAAATTCAGAGACGCTTACTCCTTGGAAGGAAAGTTATGACCAAACTAGATAGCATATTCAAAAGCAGAGACATTTCTTTGCAAACAAAGGTCTGTCTAGTCAAGGCTATGGTTTTTCCTGTGGTCATGTATGGATGTGAGAGTTGGATGGTGAAGAAGGCTGAGTGCTGAAGAATTGATGCTTTTGAACTGTGGTGTTGGAGAAGACTCTTGAGAGTCCCTTGGACTGCAAGGAGATCCAACCAGTCCATTCTGAAGGAGATCAGCCCTGGGATGTCTTTGGAAGGACTGATGCTAAAGCTGAAACTCCAGTACTTTGGCCACCTCATGCGAAGAGTTGACTCATTGGAAAAGACCCTGATGCTGGGAGGGATTGGGGGCAGGAGGAAAAGGGGACGGCAGAGGATGAGATGGCTGGATGGCATCACCGACTTGATGGACATGAGTTTGGGTGAACTCTGGGAGTTGGTGATGGACAGGGAGGCCTGGTATGCTGCAATTCACGGGGTAGCAAAGAGTTGGACACAACTGAGTGACTGAACTGAACTGAACTGAGATAGCTGAGCAATGAGCCCTTAATTGAGCCCCTCTTAAACCTCTTCTGTCTGGTTTCCCTGACTGAGACCAGAGTCCCTAATGCTCCCAAAGCCTGGGGATCTGACCCTCTATCTTCCTCCCCAGATCCTGTACCTGGGGTCACATGTCCAGTCTCCAGGGTGAACCCCCTCCCCAGATCCTGAAACTGGAGTCACATGTCCACAGTCTCCAGGATGACCCCCCTCCCAGAGCCTGTACCTGGGGCCACACGTTCACAGTCTCCAGGGTGACCCCTCTCCCTAGACCCTGCACCCAGATTCCCATGACCCTTGGTCAGGACACCAGGTCTCTGCTGGTTGAGCCCCTATAGTGGAAATGAGCAAGTTCCTATAACCTCCTGGCTTAGTAGATAGAAGTGTAGGGTCCTTCTCCTCCCCCCACACTTGTCCCAGAGAAATCCTCCTCTTTTCCCTTTGCTTTTGTGTGATATTAACTGTTTTTACAGCTGTCATGAAAATGTCGAACACACTACCTTGGTTCTTGCAGGCTTGAGCCTGTTGTCCCGTTGAGGTGCAGAGAAAACACACCAGGTGCTGGGCTGGTGAGCTGCCATATGCTGGCTCATTGAGACACGTCAGGTAGGCTCCCTGGTTAGAAGAGAAAATCCCTCTTCTTTCAACCCATTTTTATCTTTGTCATCTTGCTGCCACACTCTCCTCCCCAGGTCCATTCATCACAGCTCTACCGACATTTTGTAATAGTGGTTCTCACACTTTAGAACACAACAGAATCACCCAGAGGCTTATTTAAATACAGATGGCTGGGGGTTTCCCTGGTGACTCAGGGGTAAAGAATCCACCTGCCAATGCAGGCCGAGATGGCTGGATGGCATCACCGACTCAACGGACGTGAGTTTGAGCAAACACCAGGAGATAGTGGAGGACAGGGAAGTCTGGCATGCTGCAGTCCATGGGGTCACCAAGAGTTGGACACGATTTAGAGACTGAACAACAAACAGGGAGCCTACCTGAGGCGTCTCGATGAGACCCAGGGAAGGTGTACTTGTCAGAGGGAAAGCCTAAGAGCCCTACCTCAATGCTGACCTCTGGAAGAGCCATGGAACCCCATTCAGAGAAAAGCACGGTTAACCAGAGAGACCCATCTTAGATCCAGACCCCAGACATCTGAGCACTGACGTTCAGATGCAGGCACAGAGTTTTCCAGGACGGAGGCCAGGCCAGGTCTTTACCCAGGTCTCCATATCCTACGCTACAGAGAACCCAGTCAGGTGTAAATGCTCTCATTGTAGAAGCACACGATCTTAGCTAAATATAATCAGTGTAGACGGGACTTGGGGAGGTCTGAACGTACCATGCAGACAGAACGTGGTCAGCTGCAAAGTAGCTTAGGGCTGCGCTCCCTGGAGGCACAAGTCACACACCTGGGGTCTCTCACTGTCGGACAGGGGGCTCACCGCACATGGGAACTTGGATGTACCTTTCTTGAAGAAGAAATCATTACTGGGCTCCATACTTCACCCACATCAGGAAACGGAACAAAAGCTTTGTCACTAAACGTTTCAACGGAGCAAAACAAAACTGTGACCAGGTTCTGCAGCCACGTGGGGGTCAGGATCCAGGGGAGAGCCAGGAACCTCCTGGACCCCAGCCCCGTGTCCTTCAAGGACAGACTGGAAGTGGCCCGGCTGCAGCGTCGCAGGCTTCCAGCAGGCGGCGCTGCCCCTGACGCCCAGAAAGGACAGTCCCTCACAGTCCGGCGTGGAGAGCCAGTCCGTCCATCCTGAAGGTCAGTTCTGGGTGGAGCGCGCTCAGGTCTTGCTTACCTGCAGCCTGGTGGGGGTGGGAGGGGGATGACACCTCCTAGGCTCCCGGCCAGGTGACTTCATGCTGGGGCTGACGACCACAGGGCACCAGGCAGCATCCAAGCAGAGAATGTGGGCAGAGGTGGGGCATAGATGCCATCAGAGCAGAGAGCCCATGGGGAAGTCCCACCTGCGTCTGCCTGCCCACCTGGGGCTCCAAGCCCCAATCCTATGACCCACCACCACCCTCGCACACACATATGCACGTGCACACCTACACACACCGTGCACACGAACAGCACATGTCTGCAAACAGACGCACGCACACGCATAGCACACACTGCTGGGGAATAAAATGAATACCCGAAAGCGTTCATTCCTAAACACAAGTGAAGTTCACATACATCCTTCACTTCTTCTGAGCTTTGATGGTTTTCAAAAGAAAAAGTTTATAAAGTAGTTAATGGTGAATGACTTTTGGATCATGGAACTTTCTGAAGTTATTCCACAAATATTATAAGACGTGAGAGATGAATGTAGATATTCCATGTGTCCCTCGACAGAACGGACAAGCAGACCATGGTCCATCCACACAATGAATGTTGTTCAGCCTAAAAGGAAGGCAGTTCTGACACAGGCTACAGCGTTTGTGAACCCTGAGGGCATTATGCCCAGTGACATAAGGCGGACAGGGAAGAACAAATGATGCTTGAGTCCACTCAAACAAGGCCCCCAGAGCAGTCGGCTCCATAGACACAGAAAGCAGGATGGTGGGTGCCAGCAGCTGAGGGACGGGAATGGGGACTGAGTGTCTCATGGGGGCTGTTTCAGTTTTGCAAAATAGAAGTAGTGACTCAACAACAATGCACCCAAGCATGCTCTGCAGCAGCATTTACAACAGTTGAGACATGGAAGTAACCAAAATGTACGTGGACAGATGAATGAATAAAGAAGTCATATATGCATAGAATGGAATATGATTCAGCTATGAAAAAAAAAAAGGCTTTTGCAGGGATAGCCTAGAACAATCATAGATTAATCTAGAACAGTCTCAGTAAGTGAAGTACTTCAGAAGGAGAAACTGATACCAATGAACGCTATTATAAAAGCAAAACACACACACAGTCTTAGGAAACACACATGGTTACCGAAGGGGAGTGGGGGCTGGACGGGATAAATTAGGAGGCTGGGATTCATTTATACTCACAAATACATATAGACTGTAGAATCAACATAGACCCGTTTTAGGAAGGGTGGTGTGCTACGCACTCTATAATAATGTGTATGTGAAAAAAACAATGATGAATCAACATGTGTATGGGAATAATTGATGAAGACTCTCTACACCTACAAACACAACATTGTAAGTTGGCTATCCCCTAAAGATAGTAAACACTAACTTAAAAAACAAAACAAAACAAGGATTAATGAGACACAGGCTTCTGGCATGTGCCAGAAGAAATCATGGACTAGGAGTAACCTTAAGGCTCTGGTTACTGTAGTAACAGGAGTAGGGCATGAAGAAATCCTGCCTCCTTGTGGCCATTTCTCGCAACAGAAACTTGAAAGCTTTCGCTTATGCTGCAGTGAAATAAGAAAAAGTATTTTCTCTTTGGCCCTTTTGATTCCTTCTCTATTTTAGCTGTTGCTGATCTACAGTCTGCATTGATAACTGTTTCCTTCTTTTCAGAAGATTAACCTATTAACTGTTTTGAAACAATGCAAAAAGGAACAAGAATATAGGACCCTTATACCTTTGTAGAAATAAATGTTTTTTTGGAGGAAATAGAAAGATGACTTTAATCCCCAAGCTGGCAGAGGAGAGAACACAGCAGGCTTGTACCTCAAGAACTGTGTCTCCCCCCATGGGGAATCAAGGGGATCACACAGTTGGGGCTCAGAGTCAGAGGCTGGAGATAAAGAACAAACATGCAAGGATCCTGTACTCTTTCTTTTTATGTTGTTTCAGAACAGTCAATAGGCTGGCATCAGAGAGCCCAGTAACTTGAGTCCGGCAGGCAGTCCCAGGAGGTGGGTCCATTGTCTTTTGTGGATTACACTGCAACTTTCTTTCTGTAATGCAAAAAGAGGGGAAAACAAACTATAAGGGGAGGTTTGTAGAGAGAGTACCATAAAGGTAAGCATCAGGATGTGACTAGCATAAAATCAAAAGATAATAGATTCAAAGTGTGGCTCATGCAGAGTTAAAGGGTGATAGGTGCGGGATATCCCTGGAGAAGGGCATGGCAACCTACCCCAGTATTCTTGCCTGGAGAATTTCATGCACAGAGGAGCCTGGTGAGCTACAGTCCATGGGATCACAAAGAGTCAGACACAACTGAGCGACTAACACACATGCGTGCACTCACACGTGTGCACACACACACACACACGTGCAGGAGATAGCTTACATAACAGGTTAGCCTTCTGACAAGAAGGAAACGTAATTATCAATGCAGACTGTAGATCAGAAACAGTAAGTAGACAAGGACTCAAAAGACAGAAGAGAAAAAGAAAACTATTTTTTATTTCACTGCAAGACATAAACATTTCATATTCACAAGGACTGCTGGGCTCTAATGATACCAGCACTTTAAAAATTTCCACGGGTAACTAGTTGAAAATAAATTAAAACTGGGAAGACTGTGAAGAAGAAAATTTCCACAGTCAATTCCACACACACTGGTTAAAATCAAAGCCCATGAAAATGTGCTGCACATCAGGAATTGTTAGAGATGTGCAAATCAAAAGCACAGCGAGGGAAGACTGCACCCGTTTGAAAGGCCAGCCTCAGTCTACAAAGGTAAATGGTGGAGAAGACATGGAGGAAAGAGCACACTCACGGTGCTGATGAGACGCAAATGCTAACAATCACTGTTGAGAGGAGTATGGAACTGCCTCTTTTAATTTTTAGTAAGACAAACATATTGATTCCACCCCAGATCACAGGAAGACTTAAAACATGTCCTGCTCAGCGTTCCCTCATTGTCAGAACCAACAAGGGGAGAAGGTGTCCGAACAGCAGCTCCACCCGAAGCCGGAAGACAGCCTCAGTGAGAGACACATCAGTCCGGTCTCTTCTTCATCAGGCTGTTAACAAGGCTCCCCGCCTCATAGCAAAGGGGTCCTTAACTCCAAATCCATTTTGTACAGAGAAGAGGAAAGAATCAGACATACACTATAAATTCAATCAAGTATCTTTATTTTTAAATATAAAAAGTGAAGGATAAAAGCAGTAAAAATTACACTTTAAGTGAATAAATTACAAACTAAATCAACTATATATTCTGGCCTATATAAAAGGAGGAGAAGGATGCAAACAACACAAATTACTGTAAGTGAGCAGCCCTTGACTAAGTGGGTACCACCCAAGTGCTCCAGTCAACTCCACCGCTAGACTCGGCTGCAGACACCATCTGGGAACCAGAGCTGCTCTTTTCATCACACCAGGAGGAGCCTTCTTTGTCACCAGGGCACGGACAGAACCCAAGTCTGTGCATTCAGGCTCCTCTTTTGCCAGACTCCAAGCAGAAGGCTCAACCTGAGTTGTGTTCTTCACCTTCTTCTGCTGCAGGTTAACGGTAGTAAAATGAGGCCAAGGAAGGTCCTAGAACTTGGGCACCTCCCCTTTCTGCAGCTGTTTTATTTTCTTCTCTTTCTGTAAGTGACTTTTTTGAATCAAAAGAGAAATGGTGTATTTCTACAGTTCTCCTCACCAGGATTTTGGGCTTAAAAGGTACTCTGTAATGGGACAATTGTTGAGCTCTTATCACTACTGGCTACTTCTCATCCTCATTGTCTTGGGGGTTCTCTTTTTCCAAACAAAGGCAGGAGTCCTGGGGACAGTGAGTGGAATTTCTTTCTTATCAGGAACACCGACAAGATACCATAGGGCAAGTCTTCGCTTAAATTTAAATTGTTTATCCTCTAATACCCTCTTTGCTTCTCGTGGTTTGATTCTTTTCTCCATTTCAAAATCAAAGCCAATAGGCACGGTGGGTGTCTTCTCTGGCAGTTTCCTAGGGAAAATGCACCCACTGTAAAAGAATGCCAGAATCCAGTTTCCATGCTTTAAATTTGTAGAGCCCTGCTTCTACTGGATTACATTTCTTGGATTTTGCATTTGTTTCCAACACCTTCACCACCTCTTGCTGCATTTTTTTCCTCTTCTCTGACTTTTGCTTCTCCAGTACTTTTTAGGATCTTCTGTATATGGAAAGAAGAACCTGAAAAAGAATAGATATGCATTTATGCATGACTGAATTAAGTTCCTGTACACTTTATACAAACACAACACAACTCTATTCCAATGTAAGATCAAAACGAAATTGCGCAGAAAGAAAAAGAAAGGGACATGAAAAAATGCTGCCGCCTTGTGGCCGTTTTTTGTTGTGGCCATAGCAACAACATGGAAAGCTGTGCTGCAGTTTAGTTCAGTTGCTCAGTCGTGTCCGACTTTTTGCGACTCCAGGCTACCAAGTCCATCACCAACTCCTGGAGCTTGCTCAAACTCATGTCCATCAAGTCAGTGATGCCATCCAGCCATCTCATCCTCTTTCGTCCCCTTCTCCACCTGCCTTCAATCTTTCCCAGCATCAGGGTCTTTTCCAATAAGTCAGTTCTTCGTATCAGGTGGCCAAAGTATTCCACTCTAATTGACAATCCATGGACAGGATTTTCCCTGAGGCTCCTGCTTGCCCAAGGAACCAGAGTTGGGCATGAAAAACTGCTGCCACCTTGTGGCTATGTCCAGTAAAATGAAAGTGAAGTCGCTCAGTCGTGCCTGACTCTTTGCGACCCCATGGACTGCAGCCCGCCAGGCTCCTTGGTCCATAGGATTTTCCAGGCAACAATACTGGAGTGGGCTGCCATTTCCTTCTCCAGGGGATCTTCCCAACCCAGGGATGGAACCCGGGTCTCCCGCATTGTAGGCAGATGCTTTTACCGTCTGAGCCACCAGGGAAGCCTAATTTTATTCAAAAGGCCTGAGAGGCTGTAAATGATTCCCTTCAAGTAACGTCTGTGGAAAAAATCATCGAAAAAGAATTCAAAGCAGGGTTCAAGTCCAAAAGCACTTGGAAACATACTCCACATTGTAAGGTGAGTACAGAGAAAAAGAGAGCGAGCCAGGCAGTCAGGCAAGAAAAAGAAAATTTATTAGAGGGAAAAGAGATGGTGACTGGCCCTTAAGGAGAATCAGCGCCCTCCTTTTCTGACAGAGTCCTTCTTACACCCCACCAATGAAAAATTCTTTGAAGGGATGGTCATGTAGCCAGAGGTCTGGAATCTGGTGGTCTCACAGCTTTGAGAAGATAGACGCCAGTGAGACAACAGGATGCCATTTGGGCAATTTGGTCAGTCCCAAGGATAACTGTGATTTATTCTTTGTTTGCGAGGTCGGCATAATGAGCCATCTTATCAATGAGACCCCATGTGAGCCCTATAACACATGACTACCTCCTAAAACGAGGCCAATCAAACCCACCATGAGGAATCACCTTATATTGCTCAGAAAGACCAGGATCAAAAAGATCTACTGAAACTAAGTCCCACAAAGGGCTTAGAGAAAAAGGAATCCTCCTTTCCTCTTCATTGGGATGTAAATGGGTACAGGAAATATGCAAAGCAGCATAGGAATTTCTTAAAAAAAAAAAAAAAAGTAAGCATAGGATAACCTTCTTTGAAGTGAAAATACCTCCTGCCATATTAATACAGGGCAGGTCACGGCCATCAGCGATTTCTGGCCTCCAAATGTGAATGAGGGTGCTCCTAACTGCGATCCTCCAGATGCTGCCAACCCTCAGGGTGACTGCTGAGGAGCTGGGAAATGCAAGAAACAAGGTGAACAGGGACACAGCATTCACACCAGATAGCTGAGATGCAGATGAAAGGAAGAATTCAGTGAGCTCAGAGGCTTGCAACTCGCCATACAGAGCATGCTAAATCCCTTGATTTGATACCTGATCTTTGATATTCAGAATACCTGCTGCCTCTGTTGCAAACTTGCATATAGCCTGACTCCCCCTCCTGCCTCCTTGCAGCACGTTTCTCAGAGCTACTGAGATGCTATCCCCTGGGCTCAGAGTCCTAAACATTCCACCAAATAAAATAACTCTCTACTTTCAGGTTGTGACCATAATTTTTAGTCGACACTTCTGATCGAGCTATTCTACTCTCCCACTCCTGGGCTTAGATCCAAAGAAAATCTGAATTCGAGATGACACACACATTCTTGCTTTCAGGGCAGCATGATTTACAAGAGCCAAGGCATTGGAATCAAACCAATTGTCCAGAAACAGAAATTGAAGTCTAAGAGGTACACCTGTCCACCGGGATCCTGCTAAGTCATAAAACAGCACAGAAGAATGCCAGTAGCCACAGCATGAATGGACCCAGAGACTGGGATCCTAAGGGAAGTGAGAGAGGAAAATAGCATAAGATAACCCTGACTGGTGGAATCTAAAAATTCATACAAAGGAACTCATTTACACAAGAGAAATAGTCTCATAGACTTACAAAACCAACTTATGATTCTCAGAAAGAAAATGTTAAGGCAGAACGAATTTCAGGTCTTCCTGAGCAGTATAACCTGTTTCCCCCCCTACCCCACACAGGGAGAAGGTATTTGCCTTACTCTTCCCCCACCCAGTATATGTGCTTCATCCAATTGGCAAATGACCTGCGAGACCCCTATCTCGCTCCTTGAACCCTGGGTATAAAAGTGGACTAAGGACCCCTGTTCAGTGTCAGTTCTCCCTTGAGCCCACGCACTGTTCTTTTTTTTTTTTTTCTTTTATTTTATTTATTTATTTTATTTATTTTTTTAAATTTTATTTTATTTTTAAACTTTACATAATTGTATTAGTTTTGCCAAATATCAAAATGAATCCGCCACAGGTATACATGTGTTCCCCATCCTGAACCCTCCTCCCTCCTCCCTCCCCATACCATCCCTCTGGGTCGTCCCAGCCACGCACTGTTCTGACAGTGTCTCCCACTCTAATAAACCTTAATTCCTTCTCATTCTGCCTCCCATCTGGAAATTCTTTTCCAACCCGCAGACAGACCACGACATACACTTTAATAGATATCAAATGAAGAAGCCAAAAGGACCTACTGAATACCATAGGAAAGGCTAGAGAACACAATGGAAAAGACACCTCATAGGAAAAAAGAACTGGAAAGAGAATAGATGAACGTCTAAGTGGAACTGAATCAAGTTCTTGCACGCTGGAAACAAACAGGACAACACAAATTTACCCCAACATACAATCACAATGAAATTATAGCAGAAAAACAATCAGTGTGAGGCCTGAAGACATGTGGTCGCCTTCTGGCTCTCTGCCATAAAGCTACTTGCAAAGGTGTGCGGATGGGCACTCCATGTTCATAAGGCCTACGGGCAGCCAGTAGGAAATACCTCCCCTGACAAAGTGTCCTAGGGCTGGTCAGTGAAAAGGAAGTCCAACTTGGGCAGACCGTCAAGAAGCCAATTTCAACAGATAAGTTTCAATCACTCCGTTCTAAACAAGTCCCATGAAAAGTTGTCTCAACATCGCTAAGTGTTTGAAAAATGGAAATCCAAAGTACCACGGGGTATCTATCACCTTACACTAGTCAGAATGGCCATTGTCAGAAACTGAACAGACAGTAAGCTGTGGAGAGGGTGTGGCCAAAAGTGAACTCACCTCCACTGACATTGAGGACGGACCTTAGTAAGAGCAATGATGGACAACAGTGTGGAGGTTCCTCACATCATGAAAAACAGGATGAGATGGGAAGACTAGCTAACACGGTTACGGGAAGCACATGACTGAAACCGCCGACCCTGGCCAGGCCCCAGAGTAACCATTTGCATGAGTTGTTTTATGACTGGAGGTCCTGGTAAGGAACAGGGAACTAATAAGCCACCCCCAACCAGGAGAGTTCGGGAAAGGTTAAAAGGAGACACCACTTGTCTGACCACCTCCCAGAATCCCTCTCTCTGGCATCCATCTTGGCTGAACAAGGCGTGCACCACCAGGAAGGACTCTGAGTCAGAATGATTGTCTGAGGACAACCCAGAAACTAATCCCATCACCATAAAACCTGAGCCTGCAAGCCATTTGACAGAGCAGTTCTCCTGGGTTCCCCTACCCTACTGCTCTCCACCCGGGTGCCCTTTCCCAATAAAATCTCTTGCTGTGTCAGCACATGTGTCTCCTCGGACAATTCATTTCTGAGTGTTAGACAAGAGCCCACTTTCGGGCCCTGGAAGGGGTCCCCCTTCCTGCAACAACACCAAAAGAAATTCCAAGTAATGTAAAGTTCCAAGTGTAAGCACGGATCCTAAGAAATTCCAGAGGAATATTTCAGAAGGACACGCTTTGCCATCAATCACATGCACTTCTTAGAATAATGGAAAATAAACCAGAAATAAGAAAATGGGACCTAATTAATCTCAACAGTATTTGCACAGCAAAGGAAATCCAAAAGGAAAGACAAAGACAACCCTCAGAATAGGAAAAATATTGTCAGACAAAGATACACAGGATGAATTGGTCTGTAATACACATAAACAGCTCTTGTAGCTTCATCAAAAATACAAATAACCTCCCCGCCAAAAAAAAAAAAAAAAAAAAAAAAAGCAGGGGCTATTGTTTTGTTGAAAGTTTTCACTTTCGTTTTTTACTTTTGTCTCAGGTTCAAAGGATTTGGTAACAAAATAGGCCACTTGTTCTATATAAATAAATAAAACCAATATTTATTAGAGAATTACCTAGCTGACTCTCAATATACTAACATTAAAAGAAAACAGAAATAAAAACAGCAGAGGCTACATCATCAAACTGGGTTCTGACCAACATTCAGACTCAAATGGCTCTGAGAAGTTTGGTGTCACAGCACATCTGGAGTCCCAATTGGGAAAAGGTCCCAGGCAGTAAATCCACTCTGTGGGTTTGAGTTCAAAGATTGCAGTTCAGGAATCCTGCTGATAATCCCAGGATACAAACTGATATCTTCATCAATCTGTGAGCAAATTGCAGCTCTGATTTCATGTTAATACTGTTTGTTTTGACTTGTAAATGGAATGCTGTTAAGCCTGGGACTTGGTCATCCAGCCCCTCTTTAGGGGCTCAACAATTGCAAGATTTGTCCATTATCTTATCTGTGGTGCCACAAGTCTTGCACTCACAGCAGGCAGTCAGGGCACTCACAGTCAGGGCAGTATCCAGGCAGTTAGAGGCAAGGTCAGAGGACTGCTTCAGCATCAGTCCTTCCAATGAATATTCAGGGCTGATTTCCTTTATTATCGACTGGTTTGATCTCCTTGCTATCCAAAACTCTCAGAGTCTTCCCCAACACCACAGTTAGAAAGCACAAGAACCATGGGACCCTGCACTCTCACGCCTGGGTGTAGATCTGAAGAATACCAAAATGTTAAAAGACACCCGCACCCCTACAATCATGGCCACAGTAGATACAGTGGCCAAGACACGAAAGCAACCCAAATGTAGAAGGACAGATGAATGAATAAAGAAGATGGGGTACATAAACACAGTGCAATATTGCTTAGCCATGAAGAAGGATGTAATAATGACATTGGCAGCCACAGGGAGCAGAGTAGAGCTGATCAAGCTAAGTGAAGCAAGAAAGACAAGGAAAGACTAGTATCACATGATATCACTTCAAGGAAGAATCTGAAAATGGATACAAATGAACTTCTTTTCCAAAGAGAAACAGTCTCACAGACTTAGAAAAGAGATTTATGGTTACCAAGAAAAAAAGCTGGGGGTGGGGGGGCAGGAAGAAATTAGCTGGTTCAGATTAATATATGTGCACTCAGATCAGATCAGATCAGATCAGTTGCTCAGTCGTGTCCGACTCTTTGTGACCCCATGAATTGCAGCACGCCAGGCCTCCCTGTCCATCACCAACTCCCGGAGTTCACTGAGACTCACGTCCATCGAGTCAGTGATGCCATCCAGCCATCTCATCCTCTGCCATCCCCTTTTCCTCCTGCCCCCAATCCCTCCCAGCATCAGGGTCTTTTCCAATGAGTCAACTCTTCGCATGAGGTGGCCAAAGTACTGGAGTTTCAGCTTTAGCATCAGTCCTTCCAAAGACATCCCAGGGCTGATCTCCTTCAGAATGGACTGGTTGGATCTCCTTGCAGTCCAAGGGACTCTCAAGAGTCTTCTCCAACACCACAGTTCAAAAGCATCAATTCTTCGGCGCTCAGCCTTCTTCACAGTCCAACTCTCACATCCATACATGACCACTGGAAAAACCATACTATTTATGAAACAATCCACAAGGACCCACTGTATAGCACAAGGCACCCTACTCAATACTCTATAACCTATATAAGAAAAGAACCCAAAAAAGAATATAAACACCAATGTACAAGTGAATATACCTGCTGTATAGCTAGCTAGCTAAGTCACTTCAGTTGTGTCTGACTCTTTATGGCCCCACAGACTGTAGCCCACCAGGCTCCACTGCCTGTGGGATTCTCCAGGCAAGAATACTGGAATGGGTTGCCATACCCCACTCCAGGGGACATTCCTGACCCAGGGACCGAATCTGCATTTCTTATGTCTCCTGCATTGGCAGGTGGGTTCTTTACCACTAGTACCTCCTGGGAAGCCACATGGTTGCTGTATATCAGGGGAAAAACCCACAACATTGTGATCACATACATGTGGTGGTAGTTTACTCACCAAGCTGTGTCTGACTCTTGTGACTCCATGGAAGGTAGCCCATCTGGTTCCTCTGTCCATGGGATTTCCAAGGCAAGAACACTGGAGTGTGTGGATATTTCCTTCTCCAGGGTATCTTCCTACCTTGGGTTCAAACCCATGTCTCCTGGCTTTGCAGACAAATTCTTTACCACTGAGTCACCAGAGATGCCTAAATTACATATATACTACAATTCAAATTATATCTTTAAAAAATTAGAAGACAAAAAAGCTGTGTATAGAAACTGTAAGATACTGATAAAAGACCTCAAAGACAACATAAAAAGATGGAGAGATATTCCATGTTCCAGGGTTGGAAGAATCAATATTGTGAAAATGAGTATATTATCAAATGCAATCTACAGAGTCAATGCAATCCCTGTCAAATTACCACGACATTTTTCACAGAACTAGAGCAAGCATTTTCACAATTTGTATGGAAACACAAAAGACCCCAAAGAGCAAAGCAATCTTGAGAAAGAAGAATGGAGCTGGAGGAATCAACCCTCATGAATTTAGACTATATTACAAAGCTATAAAGCTAGTGGAGGTGATGGAATTCCAGTTGAGCTCTTTCAAATCCTGAAAGATGATGCTGTGAAAGTGCTGCACTCAATATGCCAGCACATTTGGAAAACTCAGCAGTGGCCACAGGACTGGAAAAGGTCAGTTTTCATTCCAATCCCAAAGAAAGGCAATGCCAAAGAATGCTCAAACTACCGCACAATTGCACTCATCTCACACGCTAGTAAAGTAATGCTCAAAATTCTCCAAGCCAGGTTCAGCAATACATGAACTGTGAACTTCCAGATGTTCAAGCTGGTTTTAGAAAAGGCAGAGGAACCAGAGATCAAATTGCCAACATCCACTGGATCATGGAAAAAGCAAGAGAGTTCCAGAAAAACATCTATTTCTGCTGTATTGACTATGCCAAAGTCTTTGACTGTGTGGATCACAATAAACTGTGGAAATTCTGAAAGAGATGGGAATACCAGACCACCTGACCTGCCTCTTGAGAAACCTATATTCAGGTTAGGAAGCAACAGTTAGAACTGGACATGGAACAACAGACTGGTTCCAAATAGGAAAAGGAGTACATCAAAGCTGTATATTGTCACCCTGCTTATTTAACTTATTTGCAGAGTACATCATGAGAAACGCTGGGCTGGAAGAAGCACAAGCTGGAATCAAGATTGCTGGGAGAAATATCAATAACCTCAGATATGCAGATGACACCACCCTTATGGCAGAAAGTGAAGAGGAACTCAAAAGCCTCTTGAGGAAAGTGAAAGAGGAGAGTGAAAAAGTTGGCTTAAAGCTCAACATTCAGAAAACAAAGATCATGGCATCTGGTCCCATCACTTCATGACAAATAGATGGGGAAACAGTGGAAACAGTGTCAGACTTTAGTTTTCTGGGGTCCAAAATCACTGCAGATGGTGATTGCAGCCATGAAATTAAAAGACGCTTACTCCTTGGAAGGAAAGTTATGACCAACCTGGATAGCATATTGAAAAGCAGAGACATTACTTTGCCAACAAACGTCTGTCTAGTCAAGGCTATGGTTTTCCAGTGGTCATGTATGGATGTAAGAGTTGGACGGTGAAGAAAGCTGAGCGCTGAAGAATTGATGCTTTTGAACTGTGGTGTTGGAGAAGACTCTTGAGAGTCCCTTGGACTGCAAGGAGATCCAACCAGTCCATTCTAAAGGAGGTCAGCCCTGGGTGTTCTTTGGACTGATGCTAAAGCGGAAACTCCAGTACTTTGGCCACCTCATGCGAAGAGTTGACTCATTGGAAAAGACTCTGATGCTGGGAGGGATTGGGGGCAGGAGGAAAAGGGGACAGAGGATGAGATGGCTGGATGGCATCACCGACTCAATGGACGTGAGTTTGAGTGAGCTCCAGGAGTTGGTGATGGACAGGGAGGCCTAGCGTGCTGCTATTCATGGGGTTGCAAAGAGTCGGACGTGACTGAGCGACTGAACTGAACTGAACTGACAAAGCTATAATCATCAACACAGTATGGTACTGGCACAAAAACAGAAATATAGACCAATGGAACAAGCTCAAAAGCCTAGAGATTAACCCATTCACCTATAAGCACCTTGCCTTTGACAAAGGAGGCAAGAATATACAATGGGGTAAAGATAGCCTCTTCAATAAGTGGTGATGGGAAAACTGGATAGCTGCGTGTAAAAAAATGAAATTAGAACACTTCCTAATACCATACTCAAAGAGAAACTCAGAATGGATTAAAGACCTAAGTGTAAGACCAGAAACTATAAAACTCTGAGAGGAAAATATAGGCAGAACACTCTATGACATAAATCACAGCAAGATCCTCTATGACCCACCTTCTAAAATAATGAAAATAAAAACAAAAATAAACAAGTGGGACCTAATTAAACTTAAAAGCTTTTGCACAGCAAAGAAATCTATAAACAAGGTGAAAAGACAATCCTTAGAATGAGAGAAAATAATAGCAAATGAAACAGCTAACAAAGGATTACTTTCCAAAGTATACAAACAGCTTATGTAACTCAATATCAGAAAAACAACCCAATCAAAAAGTGGGCAGAAGACCTAAACAGACATTTCTCTGATAAAGACATACTGATGGCCACAAACACATGAAAAGATGCTCAATATCACTCATTATTAGAGAAATGCAAAACAAAACTAAAATGAGATATCACCTCTTACCAGTCAAAATGGCCATCATCAAAAAAATCTAAAAACAATAGATGCTGGAGAGGGGATGGAGAAAAGGGAACCCTTTTGCACTGTTGGTGGGAATATAAATTGAGACAGCCACTATGGAAGACAGTATGGAGATTCCTTAAAAAAAAACTAGAAATAAAACTACCTTATGCCCCAACAATCCCACTACTGGGCATATACCTTGAGAAAACCAAAATTGAAAAAGACACATGTATCCCAGTGTTCATTGCAGCACAGTTTACAATAGCTAGGACATGGAAGCAACCTAGATGTCTATTGACAGATGAATGGATAAAGAAGCTATGGTACATATATACAATTAAATATTACTCAGATATAAAAAGGAACACATTTGAGTCAGTGCTAATGATGTGGATGAAAATAGAGCCTATTATGCAGAATGAAGTATGTCAGAAAGAGAAAAATAAATATCATATATTAATGCATACATATGGAATCTAGAAAGATGGTACTGATGAATCTATTAGCAGGGCAGCACTGGAGATGCAGCCATAGAGGACAGATTTATGGACATGGTGGGTAGGAAGGAGAATGCGGGACTAACGGAGAGAGTAGCATGGAAACATGTACACTAACATATGTAAAATAGATGGCCAGGGGGAATTTGCTGTATGACTCAGGGAACTAAAACCAGGGCTCTGTGACAACCCAGAGGAGTGGGATGGGGTGGTAGGTGGGAGGGAAGCTCAAGAGGTAGGGGACATATGTATACCTATGACTGATCCATGTTGATGTATGGCAGAAACCATCATAATATTGTAATTATCCTTCAATTAGAAATAAACAAATTAAGAAAAAATCATATCTTAAAAAAGTGGAAAAGAAATGCTGACTCCATTCCCCTCAGGTATGGTGACCAGTGTTGATCTGACATCCCCGGAGCCTGAGTAGGCTTGGGTCTCAATCCTGCAGTGTCCTGGATCTGAGAGAGCTTGAGAGGATGTGCCAGACAATGAGCCTCCCTTGGTTGGACCTGGACTTCTGTTGCCCTTTGCATAAGTCCATGATCACCGGATCCGGGGTGGGGAGTGTCCTGCAGTGAAACCAAGCATATTGTACCCAAAGGATACTGAACCTCTGAGATGAAACAGCTTTGAAAAGTCCCCTGGGTGCCAAGTCCCTGGTGGTGAAATTCCCACCTCCAGCCTCATTCTTTATGGGTTGCCCCACCTACGAATCACATCACCTTCCACAGAAAAGTGTTGAAGGACCTGGGATACGTCCAGGGGATAAAAGGTAAGAGGGAGATGTCATGAAACACAAGACCAGGGGATAAAATGTAAGGGGGAAGGTGTTTCTTCTGGAACGGTCTCATCTGCGTGACAATCCAGGAGAAGGGCTTTCTTACAGGCTCTGATTGCCTAAGCAACCAGAGTTGGGCAGGAAAAAATGCTGCTGCTGTCCATTTCCCATAACAACAACTTCAAAGCCAGTGCTGATGGCCTCTGAATATCCACAATGCCTGTGGGGCTGGAAAAACACCTGACCACAGGTGATCTCATAGCTGCTGCTAAGTCACTTCAGTTGTGTCCGACTCTGTGCGACCCCATAGATGGCAGCCCACCAGGCTCTGCTGTCCCTGGGATTTTCCAGGCAAGAACACTGGAGTGGGTTGCCATTTCCTTCTCCAATGCATGAAAGTGAAAAGTGAAAGTGAAGTCACTCAGTCGTGTCCGACTCCTAGTGACCCCATGGGACTGCAGCCCACTAGGCTCCTCTGTCCATGGGAGTTTCCAGGCAAGAGTACTGGAGTGGGGTGCCAGGGCCTTCTCCAAGGGAACCATCAAAAATAGAATTCAAAACAGGACCGATGTTCAAGAAGCAAATTTCAACAGGTAAACTGTACTCGCACTGTATAAGATCAAAAAGTACATGGAAACACACTCAACATGACTAATTATCAAATCAATGCAAATCAAAACAACACTGAGGAATCACTACACCACGGTCAGAATGGCCATCATCAGAAAGATCCACAAAGATTAAATGCTGCAGAGCTTGGAGACAAAAGGGAATCTTCCTACACTCTTGGTGGGGGTGTAAATGTGTGTAGCCACTATGGAAAATAACATGGAGGTTCCTTACAGATTCAACAACAGGTACCACATGATCCCACAATCCCACTCCTGAGCTCAAAATCAAAGAAAATAAAAATTTGAAATGACTTGTGCACCCTATTTTCTACTAAACACTATTTAGTAGAGCCAAGACAGACAATCAACCAGCATGTACAGAGACTGACAAAGGAAAACTAAGTGGGATCCAAGACACTGGAATACTCCTCAGCCAAAAACCAAAATGAAATAATGCCATCGGCAGAAGAGTAGATGGACCAAGACATTGTCATACACAGGGAAGTAAATCAGAGAGAGAGAAAAAGATATCATAAGGTATCACTCACAGGTGGAATCTATCAATCTATACAAAACAGACTCACAAGCTTCAAAAACCAATTTATGCTTATCAAAAAGAAGTTAGGAAGAGTGATAAATTAAGACTCTTGCATTAACCAATACACACTAATATATATCCAATAGATAATCAAAATGGAGGAGGCAATGGCACCCCACTCCAGTACTCTTGCCTGGAAAATCCCATGGATGGAGGAGCCTGGTGGGCTGCAGTCCATGGGGTCGATAAGAGTCGGACACGACTGGGCGACTTCATTTTCACTTTTCACTTTTCACTTTCATGCATTGGAGAAGGAAATGGCAACCCACTCCAGTGTTCTTGCCTGGAGAATCCCAGGGACAGGGGAGCCTGGCGAGCTGCTGTCTACAGGGTCGCACAGAGTCGGACATGACTGAAGTGACTCAGCAGCAGCAGCAGCAGCAGCAGATAATCAGAAAAGACATACTGAGTTGCACAGGGAATCCTACTCAAAGCACCACAATGACCTATATAGGAAAACAACCCAGATGAAGAATAGATACATGTCTATGTATTTTTGAATCAAGTTCCTAGATACCTAAAACAGAGACAACATCAGAAATCTATGCTACCTCAATACACAATAAAAATGAAAAATACAACCACAAAAAAGTAGGGCAAGAAGAAACGCTGTTGCCTTGTGGCCATTTTCTGTAACAACGACCGAAAACTGGGCTGATAGGCATTTAATATTCACAAGGCCCGTGGGGCTATCAGTAAAAAACACCTGCCTTCAGGGAACGCCCTAGGCATGGTCATCAGAAAAGGACTCAAATCAGGGAGATGTTCAAGAAGCATGCTTCACTTACACCCATTCGAAAAATGACGTGGAGAAAATGTCCCTATCGATAAATATAGAGAACTGCAAATCTAAATGACACCGAGGTATCACCGCACACGGTTCAGAATGGCCGTTGGTAAAAACCCTAGAAATGATAAGTGCTGGAGAGTGTGTGGAGAAAGGGGAACCCTCCTACACGGATGCTGGCAATATAAATTGAGAACAGCCACTCCGGAGGACACTGTGGATCTTCCTTACACAATGAAAAGGACAATGAAATTAGAATACTTCCTAACACCATACACAAAAATAAACTCCAAACAGTTTAAAAATCTGAACAAAAGGACAGGTACTATATAACTCTTGAGGAAAATATAGGCAGAATACACTGTGTCATAAACCTCAGCAAGTTGTTCTTCATCCATCACTTACACTGCTACTGCTAAGTCACTTCAGTCGTGTCTGACTCTGTGTGACCCCATAGACGGCAGCCCACCAGGCTCCCCTGTCCCTGGGGTTCTCCAGGCAAGAACACTGGAGTGGGTTGCCATTTCCTTCTCCAATGCATGAAAGTGAAAAGTGAAAGTGAAGTCACTCAGTCGTGTCCGACTCTTAGTGACCCCATGGACTGCAGCCCACCAGGCTCCTCCATCCATGGGATTTCCCAGGCAAGAGTACTGGAGTGGGGTGCCATTGCCTTCTCCACCACTTACACTAATGAAAAATAAAACAAAAATAAATGGGACCTAATTAACCTTAACAGGATTTGCATTGCAAAGGAAAGCCTAACCGAAAGAAAAAGACAGCCTTCAGAGTGGGAAAAAATGGTTTGCAAACGAAATAGATTTCACTCCAAAATGTAGAAATAGCTCATGCAGCTCAATATAAAAAACAGACATAAATAACTCAATTAAAAAAATTGAACCAAAGATCTCAATGGACATTTCTTTGAATAAGGTAGACACAAGACCATAAAACATATGAAAAGATACATCACAAATTATAAGAGAAAGGCAGATCAAGTCCAATGTGATATCACCTCAAACCAGTCAGAATGAGTTAGGAGACAGGTAGGCTCTAGGTTTGACATTTACAACTGGCCTCTTGTTTACATTACACTGGGCACGAAGAAGCAGGCTGCAGGCTGAATACTTAGAATTGTTAACATTTCCCGAGACAAGAGACAGGTGGGCTCCAGGTAAGGTATTTACAATCAGCCTCCTGTTTGCCCTCCAAAATGGAAGTAACAACAAACAGGGTAAATACCAGTGTTTGCTTTTGTAAAGATGTTAAGGTAATAGTCATGGCAGTAGTCAAGGCAAGGACAAAGAGAGGACAAAACCCCCTGTGAGTAAAGGATTAGTGGATCTCCCTCCCTCCTCTTTTTGGAAAAGGGAGACCCTACACATGCACAGAAAAGCTCCTTGTGGGTCAAAAGTCAAGGAATAATGCCAGGCCATAATGAATCTTCGGAGAAGGCAATGGCACCCCACTCCAGTACTCTTGCCTAGAAAATCCCACGGACGGAGGAGCTTGGTAAGCTGCAGTCCACCGGGTCGCTAAGAGTTGGACACGACTGAGCGACTTCACTTTCACTTTTCACTTTCATGCATTGGAGAAGGAAATGGCAACCCACTCCAGTGTTCTTGCCTGGAGAATCCCAGGGATGGGGGAGCCTGGTGGCTGCCTTCTATGGGGTCACACAGAGTCGGACATGACTGAAGCGATTTAGCAGCAGCAGTAGCAGCAGCATAATGAATCTTGCTCCTCCCAGAAGCCTTCATTTCGAGATCGGTCTTGACTGAGCGGTGCGTGCACACCCAGGGGAGGGTCCCAGGATAGGTCAGGTGTGGAAAAAGAAACAAGATAATTGGCCTGAAGGAAGACAGAGACCTGGAAGAACTGCCCTATATAAATGACGTGACTTCCTCTTTACTGCACTCCTCACTGGGTTGGGGGGGACACCCACACCCTTTCTCCCTTTCTCTCTGGTGTGCATCTCTGCCTTGCTTCTGTCTTAATTAAACAAACAGTTTTTCTATGTGCTCTCCCACTTGTTGCTGTGCTATGTCTCTAATAATAAACTTTGTACCCGCATTTATAGTTTCTGCCTCTGTGACAAATGAACTTTTCACTGAGGGCAAAGATCCAGGGAAAAATAGTTTGTAGCATCTAACCCTTGCTGGTCTGGTGGCTAGGATTCCTGGTTCTCATCCAGGCTTCCCAGGTTCAAATCCTGGGCAGCGAATTAAGATCTCCCTGCTGCATCACCAAGATCAAGAATGGCTATCTCAAAAAATCTCCAACAGTAAATCCTAAAGTGGGTATGGAGAGAGGGGAACTCTTCCTCACTGTTGTTGAAAATGTAAATCAGAACATCCACTAGGGAGAATAATATGAAGTTTCCTTAAAGAACTAAACATATAAGTTCATGGGATAGCAACCCTATGTCTGGTTCTGGATCCTGAGGACACCAGAGTTTTAAAGGACACCTGCAATGGCACCCCACTGCAGTACTCTTGCCTGGCAAATCCCATGGATGGAGGAGTCTGGTAGGCTGCAGTCCATGGGGTCGCTAAGAGTCGGACACAACTAAGTGACTTCACTTTCACTTTTCACTTTCATGCATTGGAGAAGGAAATGGCAACCCACTCCAGTGTTCTTGCCTGGAGAATCCCAGGGACGGGAGAGCCTGGTGGGCTGCTGTCTATGGGGTCACACAGAGTCGGACACGACTGAAGCGACTTAGCAGCAGCAGCACCTCTGCAATCACGGCCACACTGGGTACAGTAGCCAAGGCACAGAAGCAACCCAAGTGTGAAAGGACAGATGAATGGATAAAGAAATAAGTACAGAGACACAAGGCAATATTATTCAACCATCAAGAAGGATGAAATAAGGCCATTTGTAGTCACAAAGATGAAAATAAAGGTGATCATGCTAAGCGAAGTAGAAAGACAGGAAAAGACCAGGATTATATATATCACCTCTGCTACTGCTAAGTCGCTTCAGTTGTGTCTGACTCTGTGCGATCCCATAGACGGCAGTCCACCAGGCTCCCCCTCTCCAGGCAAGAACACTGGAGTGGGTTGCCATCTCTAGGTGGAATCAAAAATGGATACAAATGAACATCTTTTCTAAAGAGAAACAGCCTCACAGACATAGAAAAGAAACTTATGGTTACCAAGAAGGAAAGGGGGTGGGGAGAAATTAGCTGGTTCATGAACACACTCCTAATAATAAAATAATCCAGAAGGACCCACTGTATAGCATGTGGACCCCTATTCAACACTCTGCAATAACCTATATGGGAAAAGCACCCCAAAAGAACATACAGATGTCTATACATAAGTGAATAAGTGAAAATTGCTCAGTCATGTCCTACTCTAGGCGACCTCATGGGCTGCAACTTGTCAGGCTCCCCTGTCTGTGGAATTCTCCAAGCAAGAACACTGGTGTGGGTTGCCATTTCCTTCTCCAATAAGTGAATAAAGTTGCTGTCCTGTTGGGGAAAAAATATCTACAACATCATAAATCACTTATATCCCCCAGTTCAAATGATACAATTAAAAAAAAAAAAAAAATGGAAATGCTGACTCTAGCCCCCTCAGACATGGTGGCCTAGGCTGGCGGTGTTGCAGAAGTTGGACCATTGAGAAACCAAGCATCACACTCAGAGGGTTGGAGAACTCAGGTTTATTGAGCCTGTGGTCCCAGATGAGCTAATGCTCTGAAGTTCTGGGGCCCCGCGTTCAGGGTAAGCCTTATTCTTATAGGGTCAGTACACACAAGAACAGTTGATGCTGGTTGATTGGTTACCTGGATGCTATGGGCTATGGGCAGTTACAGAGTGTGGGAGTTGCTACAGGTTACATGCAGGGAATTTGCAAACAGAAACTCATAGAAGCAGGAACAGAACATTCCATTCTTATCAAAACATCTTATGGTTACAGTTGATTGCTAGGTCATCTTGTTCCTATCTTGGTGCAGTAAGCATATCTTACAGAAGCATAATGAGCATGAAGTTATTTCTAGCTGAGGGTAAGTTTTCAGTTTTCCTCTTCTGGCCCCCTTCTTGATGCCCCTTAAATCTTATAAGGCATCAGCTGCTTGATCTTCTTGGCCCAGGAGCTGATAACCTCTCAGGGCTAGGAGGTGTGTGGTAGCCCTCCTGTCTGTGGCGGCTTCAGCTAGGCTGGAAACCATCCTCATGAATAATGGCAAGGGGCAAGGGAAGAGGACGCAGGTCCCAAGGTCCTCCTTGGGACTACCCACACTGGAGTTTTGAATCCTCCTAGATAAGAAAACCATCCCGGAAATAGCTCTCTGGGATTCCATCCCTTCCAAGTCTGGACTGGGACAAGAACTATTTTAGCCATTTCCCTGGTTATGTCTTCTATAACCTTGCCTTTATCATCTATCTGTAGACAATAGTTGCTAAGACTGAACTTCCCACAGACACCCCCCTCTGCAGTAAGTAATCTAGGACCAGGTGATTCTGAGAGATAGCTTTATGCATCTTGGTTTGTTGTTCTGCCAATAAATTAAGAGCCTTGGCTGTTTCACTAGTAATGATCTCAACCACTGCCTAGAATCAGATAATTCTGTTAACCATGTAAATTGGGCTTTGGTAGCCCCAGAACCCATCTTATGCCCAAATGGCTGGCCTGCAGTATTGGATTATGCATTCAGGAGGCCATTCATCATCTTTCCAGTTTCCAATCTGTAGAGACCTGCACTTTTTGGGGAGGCCTGTGTCTTTATAAACTGGGACTCCCAGTGATTCACCTTGGGGTAGGGGAAGTAGGAAAAAGGAGGGATGGACAGTCCCCAATATCCATGCCCCTGACCA
Organism: Bos mutus; assembly: GCF_027580195.1. NCBI lineage: Eukaryota > Metazoa > Chordata > Mammalia > Artiodactyla > Bovidae > Bos > Bos mutus. Next base: position 23,644,209 of record NC_091641.1, read on the forward strand.
GTTGGCTGGCAAAACTGAATATGTGTTAACCACACAAATCCAAAAAAATCCTTCTGGAGCAGACCAACGGCCTTCAGTGGACAAGTCATCCCAGCTGGTCTTTAAATCAGGGAAGCTTGCTAGAGGGTGAAGATTAGGCTCTGTATAGTTTGGGCTTCCCCACCAATCAGAAGTGTGAGTAATTGCATTATAATATTTTTTGGCCAAGACAAGAGAGGTTTCCTACCAGAATGTTGAATAATGGGCCCCACTGCCCCTGAGTTGTTGAAGGGTCTCTGCGGGTCTAATTCTTTAGCTTCCTAGGCCCATGGTTCTCCTGTATTAATTCTGAGCTGCCCCATAGCAAGAATGGTTACATAGCAAGAAGAAACCAGTAATGTCTGGGCTATTTTTAATAACAGATTTTTAAGATTTTAAGAACAGATTTTTAGTTTTGACTGAAATTGTAGGGGGGACCACTTTCTATCTCTTCATGAAAAGAATGGAAGACCTTGTGTAAAGAAGTCTGCTGTGGAACAGAAATACGGCGGAACTCTAACACAGTTCCTGGGTCAGCACCTGTCCCATAGATATAAATACCGATTTTGACACCATTTTTCCATTTTGAGTCTCTGGGGTTGAAGATAGTGAAATTGACAGGATTACATGTCCCTCGTTTACAACTGGGGCTCGCAGTTCCCTTTTGAAGGCCAGCTATCTTGCTTTTATCTCCCCAGGTTGCCCACGTGACACAGCTCCAGTAAGGGCAGTAAAACCAGCGGTCACCATAGCAGTAGGAGCCGGGGGATGCTAATGGACACATATATTTGTCATTGTGTGTGTATGTCTGTTCCCATGATAAGCTCCCGCAATTTGTAACATTCTTGGGGTTTTTGTCAATAGCAGCGCATACATCAAAGTATACCGACACTGGAAGGTCTAAATTTTCAATTCGTGTCTGGTTAATCAGAATCCCTCCTTCTTGGTGCCTAACCTCTAACCGATCTTCAGTGGGGAGGGACAGGTGGTTAAAACAAATTTGTCTGTTTTCTTGTAGACAAATAGAATAGGTTGTTTTATTATGTACACAGGTTCCTTGGACCTCTCCTTCACAGGAGAAGTGAATATAGTAAAACAAGGTCCAAGTGACCCCCTGACCTGATCTAGTCATGCGTATGCATGGAGTACATGAGGGGTCTATTTTACTTTCTAATGCACTACAGCTCAGCAGGATATAAACCGCTATTACACTAAACATTTGAGTGCACTTAATAAACCCATTCCTTTTGGGTAGATTATAGCCAAAGCAACCCCTCGTGTTTGACCCACAGAAAGCATCAAGGCCAGTGGTGCAACCAGTCCCTACTGGGCAGGGTGCCATTGTAACCCTGACTCTCAGATGTCCCTCGTTGAATTCCTCAAGCTTCTGCCATGCGTGGACCAGCCAGCCCTGGAGTGACTGGAGCAGGGCTGAAGATCTTGGGCAGGATTCAGGTGCCTATGAAAGAAAACCAGAAGCGTCTGGTTCAGATGAGCCTCAGCAGTCCAGGTTTCTTGCCCTTCTAGAGGTGCTGTTCTCTTCACCCGGCTTTGGTGAATCCACGGGATGACACCTGTGACCTTAACAGCAGTAGGGGTCACCAGGATGACCCTATGAAGGCCTGTCCAGACTGGCTGAAGTGATTCCTTTTCCCAGTCTTTAACCCATACCTCATCTCCTGATGGATAGGGATGAACCCAATTGCCCAAAGGAATGGAAATCCTTCCTAAGGTTTCTCAAGTGATATGGTGGAAGACTTTTCCCAGGGTCTGGAGGTGTCGGGACATCTCAAGGTCAGCTAGTTGTTGGGGTCTCCCTTGAGCTTCCCTATCACTGGGGGTGGTCTCCCATATAAGATCTCAAAGGGAGAAGAGCCTGAGGCCCTCAAGGTGCACCGGGCTCAAGCCAGGGGTAGGGGTAGCATGTCAACCCAAGGTAACTGGGTAGCGGAGCTTAGCTAACATAGTCTTGAGGGTCCAGTTCATGCACTCAGCTCTCCCTGAGCTTTGTGGCCTGTAAGCGGTATGGAGTTTTCAGTGTGGAGCTTTCATTTGACTCTCAGTGTCTTGAACAAAGTGTGGTTTATCTCAGACACAAAGGCTGGCTCGTTGTCAGACCCTATGGAGAGGGGTAGCCCGTATCTCAGGATTGTGTCTCTTAGTAGGGCCTGGCAACCTCTTGTGCCCATTCAGTGTGTGTGGGAGGGGTAGACCTCACCCCATCCTGAGTAGGTGAAGACCACCACAAGTAAACATGTATAGCCCCTGCGAGGCTTGACTTCAGTAGAGTCCATTTCTGATGATGCCTGTGACTGTGCCCAGGGAAGATGAATGGCTCCTCTATTCTTCAGGGAGAGAACAAACAAATCCAACCAGCCTGCTAAAAGAGTTCCCTGCTGTCTGGGCAGAAAAGGGGCCCCCAGGTTTGGCCAAAAACCATGCACCCATCATGGTGGATCTGAGGCCAGGGGCCATCCTGTCAGACAGAGGCAGTATCTAGTACCACGGAAAGCACACCTGGGAATTTGGGACCAAGCCTATGCAATGCTGAAATTCTGATTGAGTGTCAGGTTCCCTGGATCACTCTGCTGCTACCAGTCAAGAAGCCTGGAGGGAATGACTATCGCCCCATCCAGGACCTCTGCACCATCAACGCAGTAATCCCTATCCATCCAGTGGTCCTGAACTGAACCCACGGAGGTAGCTGATTGGCAATTTGCAACCAGGAATCTATGTGTGGAAATCGGTCTGGGTGCCTGGGGGTCCCTGTCACCACTCAGTATACAGCTCTGACTATAGGAAGGTCTAGAGCACCCTTTGCAGGCCATCTCACCCCGAAGGTGGGCCATTCTGACTCACACAGGGTGCGGAGCTTTCTCAAGGTCATCTTAACCCCATCTTAACCCTGAGGTCATCTTAACCCGTTGGGGTTAAGGAAAAACCCTTCTTAAAAATTTTATCATACAGTATAAAACAGTTGGCTTAGAGGAGCTTCCCCCCATATTGACAAATGTAATCCACCTCTTTGGCTAGGAAGGAAAGGGGGACACACAGGAAGGGCCTCATCTAAGGGAGACCTAGGTAGCACTGATGTCACCAGTCCTGGAAGGCCCAGTATTCCCAGATAGCACAATTATATGCCTCTTTGAAGATGGCCCTGATCGCTAAATGCCTCAGGGAGACAGGACCCAAAGGAGGTGGTCCCTTGTAATGGGATTCACAGAGGAATAATTTCAGGTGGGGCTCCAGAGGGGATCTGGGGTGACTGACCCTCTCGAGGGTGCTAAGCTGGCAGAGAGAGCAGTACGTGTACTCCTCGCCTAAGCGGAGGGCCTGAAATCCTTGGGGAATCAGGGGATTATGAAAGAAAAGGTGACAGAGGAAGGCAGCCTTATAATGAAAATCCAAAAGTATGCAGGAGCATGTCAGAGTTGCCACTCCACATGGGCTGGCTCAGGGGACCAAGAGAGAGGGAGGTACAGATCTGTTTGGCAAAAGGGACAAGTTTTTCGAGAAAAACCAATTTCTCAATAAGTCAGCTCAAAGAGTCAACTGATGGAAGGGGAGACTGAGCCTTAAAAATTTTAAGAAAGTAATTTTGGCAGAGGGCCCTAGGGCAAAAGGACCATTTGGACATATGCAACTTCTAAATCAAATCAGTAACCAATTGTTCCCCTCCCTGTGTATCCTGCCCTGCGTTGGTGGCACAAAGACAAACAAGGGTGGGTGCCCCCTCAAAAGAGGAGACCATTCAGGTGCCCACCTGGCCACGTTCCCGTGGGGAACTTAGGTATCTCTTAGCCTTGGTGGGTCAGTATAAGCCCCTGACCAGGATCTGACTTGCAGGAAGGGACTGGGTCCCCCAGAGACAGACACCACTGTGAGCCGTATGATGTTACCACGGAACTGCAGGTTAGGGCCCACTCAGACTCTGTAGCCACGACGGCCATGGAGCCACACAATCGCCCTGGAGCAAGGGCGAACCAGAGTGTTCACTCACACACATGTTCAGTTCAGAGTTTATCACAGTGCCTCCCCACTCTGGAAAGGTCCCTAACTGGTGGTCTTCTTACTGAAGACCGTAGGAGGTGATCAAATTCCTCTTCCATCCAGAGACAGGTCTTGGCTGGGTAGTGTGCCCCAGGGCCTTACCTTATCCTGTGGCCTTACCTGGCTAGTTGGTCTGCCCCTCCAGTGAGTCTGGTCAGGGTTCAGCTGTTTGGAAAGTCAGAACACCAGTCTCAAAGAGAACCCAGAAAACCGTCAGGTGGCGTGCCGCCTTGGTCGTCTCAGAGTTCCTCTGCTCTGGCCTGGCTGGTGTGGTTGGAATCTCACTGAGGCCTCCAGAAATACTGCAGGAGTTGGACCGTCGAGAACCCAAGCACCACCCTTGGAGGGTTGGAGAACTCAGGTTTATTGAGCTGGTGGTCCCAGATGAGCTAACGCTCTGAAGTTCTGGGGCCCTGAGCTCAGGGCGAGCTTTACTCTTATAGGGTCAGTATACACAAGTACAGCTGGTTGATTGGTTACCTGGTTGCTATCGGCTATGAGCAGTTACAGAGCACAGGAATTGGTATGGCTTACATGCAGGGAATTTCCAGACAGAAACTCACAGAAGCAGGAACAGAACATTCCATGCTTATCAGAGTATCTTATGGTTACATATGGGCTTCCCTCGGAGAAGGCAGTGGCACCCCACTCCAGTACTCTTGCCTGGAAAATCCCATGAACAGAGAAGCCTGGTAGACTACGGTCCATGGGATCACAAAGAGTCGGATATGACTGAGAGACTTCACTTTCTTTCTTTCTATGGTTACATATAGTTGATTGCTAGATCATCTTGTTCCTTGCTCAGCGCAGCAAGCATCTTACAGAAACAGAACGAGCATGAAATTATTTCTAGTTGAGTGTAAGTTTGAAATTTTCCTCTTCAGTGTCACATCCCTGGAACCTGTGCAGACTTGTGTCCCAGGGCTGGAGTATCTTGGATCTGAGGGGGCTAGTGAGATGTGCCTGGCAATGAGCCCTCTACCAAAACACCTGGAGACTCTCCAGCTTCAAGGGTTGGGTGAGGTCCTCCTGCAGCCAACCCAAGCCTACTGCACCCAAAGGATGCTGGAATTTGGGGATGGAAGAGCTTTGAAAAGTCCTCGGGGCTCCAAGGCTCTTGGTGGTGGAGATCCCAACTCCAACCTGGTTCCTGGGGGTCACCCCACCTGCAGATGACATCACCCTCTGCAGAGTGAAGTTGCAGGAATTAGCACATGTCTGGGAAATAAAGGTTAAGGGACAAGAAATCAAGAGACACAATTCACCCTGGCTGTCTGTTACTTCTGCCACATTCTGCTCAAATTGACAATCCAGGAGCAAGGATTTCCCTTAGGCTCTGGTTGCCTAAGTCACAAGAGTTGGGCAGGAAGAAATGCTGCTGCTTTGTCGCCATTTCCTATAACAACTTTAAAACTGGTGCTAGTGATCTCTGAATGTTCACAAGGCATGAGGGACTGGAAAGGACACCTGCCCTCAATAAAATCCTTGGGGTAAATCACCAAAAAAGGAATCCAAAACTGGGTCGATGTTCAAGAAGCCAATTTCAACAGTAAACTATACTCACATGTATTAGATCAAAAAGCACATGGAAACATACTCCACATGACAAATTATCAAATCAATGCAAATCAAAACAACACTGAGGAATCACCTCACCATGGTCAGAATGGCCATCATCAGAAAGAGCCACAAAGATTAAATGCTGCAGAGCTTGGAAACAAAAGGGAATCTTCCTACGCTCTTGGTGGGGGTGTAAATGGGTTCAGTCACTATGGAAAACAGCAAGGAGGTTCCTTAAAAAACTCAACACACAGGCACTATATGATCCAGCAATCCCATTCTTGGGCTCAGATATGGAAAAAATCATAATTTGAAATGACTTGTGCACCCCTATATTCAGACCAGCACTATTTACTAGGGCCGAGATAGAGAATCAACCAAGGCCAGAGACTGAAAAATGAAGACTAAGTGAGACAAATAGACACTGGAATACTCCTCACTCATAAAATAGAATTAAATAATGCCATTGACAGTAGCAAAGATGGACAAAGATATTACCATGTGCAGTGAAGTAAATCAGAGAAAGAGAGAGAAATATCATCAGATATCACCTACCAGTGGAATCTGTCCATTTATACCAATGAACTACTATACAAAACAGAAACAGACTTACAAACTTCACAAACCAACTTATGATTACCAAAAAAAAAGAAAATTAGAAGGAAAATTCAGACTTTTGCATTATCACATACACACTAATATGTATCCGTTAGATAGATAATCAGAAAGGACATACTGAGTTGCACAGAGAATGCTACTGAACACAATTTTCAGAGCAAGAATAGATATACATCTATACATATCTGAATAAAGCTCTTTGACACCTAAGAAACACATTGGAAATCCGATCTTTTCCAGTCCTGTGGCCACTGCTGAGTTTTCCCAATTTGCTGACATATTGAATGCAGCACTTTCACAGCATCATCTTTAAGGATAGAAACAGTTCAATTGGAATTCCATCACCTCCACTAGCTTTTTGTTCGTAGTGATGCTTCCTAAGGCCCCCTTGACTTCACACCCAGGATGTCTTGCTCTAGGTGAATGATCACACAATCATGGATATCTGGGCCATTAAGATCTTCTTTGTATAGTTCTGTAAATTCTCGCCACCTCTTCTTAACCTCATCTGCTTCTGTTAGATCCATACTGTTTCTGTCCTTTATTGTGTCCATCTTTGAGTGGAATGTTCCCTTGGTATCAAATGGCCTGTGCAGCTGTAAATGACACCTGCCCTCAAGTAATGTCCCCAGGAATATCATCCCAAAAGATTTCAGCTGCTGCTGCTGCTAAGTCGCCTCAGTCGTGTCTGACTCTGTGTGACCCCATAGACGGCAGCCCACCAGGCTCCCCCATCCCTGGGATTCTCCAGGCAAGAACACTGGAGTGGGTTGCCATTTCCTTCTCCAATGCATGAAAGTGAAAAGTGAAAGTGAAGTCGCTCAGTCATGTCCGACTCTTCGTGACCCCATGGACTGCAGCCTTCCAGGCTCCTCTGTTCATGGGATTTTCCAGGCAAGAGCACTGGAGTGGGGTGCCATTGCCTTCTCCAAAAGATTTCAGAGTGGAGTCCAATTTCAAGAAGCCAATTTGAAGAGGTCAACAGTATTCACACTGTTTAAAGTCCAGAAGCACCTGAAATATACTGCTTATAACAAACTCCTAAAACAATGCCAAGCAAAACCACCATGAGGAATCACCTCATGTGGCTCAGAAAGACCCGCATCAAAAAGGTCTATTAAAAGGAAGTCCTGCAGGGGGCTTAGGGAAAAAGGAATCCTCCTTTTCTCCTTGTTGGGATGTAAATGGGTATAGGAAGTATGGGTAGAGGCATGAGTTTCCTTAAAAAAAAAAAAAAAAAAACTAAGCATAGGGGAACCATGTGATTGGTGAATCCCACTCTCCCACTCCTGGGCTTAGATCCAGAGAAAATGTGAATTTGAGATGACACATGCAGCCCTGTTTTCAGGGCAGTGCGATTTACAAGAGCCAAGACATTGGAATGAAATCAAGTGTGTCAGGACAGAAAAATGAGGTCTAATTAACACACTTCTCCACTGCAATCTGCTATTATAGAAAACAGAGCAGAATAGTGAAAGCAGCCTCAGCATGGATGGAAGAGATCGGGATACTAAGGGAACTGAGTCAGAAACAGAAACACACATATCACAAGATGTCCCGAACTGGTGGATCTAAAAATTCACACAAAGGAACTACTTTACACAAAGAAACAGACTCAGAAACTTAAATAACTTCTGATTCTCAGAAAGAAAATATGAGGGCACAGGAGCAATTAAGAGGTTGGAATAAACATCTACAGATGAATCTATTTCAAATAGATAAGCTACACAAACATATTGAATACCACAGGAAAAGTTAAGAACACCTCGTAATCATCGTAAAGAAAAAAATTTCCCAAAACTAATGAAAGTCTGGGTGGAACCGAATCAAGTTCTTGTACACCAGAAACAAACAACACAAAATAATCCTACACCCGTACACAATAATAATGAAATTACAGCAGTAAACAACAAGAGTGGGGTCTGAAGACATGCTGTCACCTTCTGTTTTTTTGCCATAAAAACACTTGCAAAGCTATGCTCACGGGCACTCAATACTCCCAAAGGCCACTGGGCGTCAGTGAGAAAAACCTCCCCTCAGGCAATGTCCTAGGGCTGGTCAGCCAAAACGATTTTAAACCTGGGCAGACCTTAAAGAAGCTGATTTCAAAAGGCTAGTTTCAATCATGCCATTTTAAACAAGTCTCATGAAAAGTTGTCAACACCGTTAAGTATTAGATAAATGGAAATCAGAACCACCACCAGGTATCACCTTGCACACATCAGAATGGTCACTGTCAAAACCTCCCCAGACAGTAAGTTGTGGAGGGCTGTGGACACAAGGGAACCCTCCTCCACCGCAGTTGAGGATGTAAACGGTAAGAGCCCTGATGGAGGGCAGTGCAGAGGTTCCTTAAACAATGTAGCTGAGAATGAGATGGGAAGATTTCCTCACACCCTATACCAAAGTGAAAGTGAAGTCGCTCAGTCGTATCCGACTCTTTGCGACCCCATGGAATGCAGCCTACCAGGCTCCTCCGTCCATGAGATTCTCCAGGCAAGAATACTGGAGTGGGTTGCCATTTCCTTCTCCAAAAGCAACTACAAATAATTAAAAGTGTCAAGTGTAGACACCGATCCTAGGAAACCTGGAGGAATATATAAAAAAAAGATGGGAGAATCTCAGGTCGCATTCTATGTAAAGAATATGTGTGATGATGAAGGAGACGAAAGAGACGCTCGTTCGATTCCTGGGTGGGGAAGATGCACTGGAGGAGGCCATGGCAACCCACTTCAGTATTCTTCCTGGAATACTACAGACAGAGGAGCCTGGCAGGCCACAGCACATGGGGTCCCATAGGATCAAACAGGACTGAAGTGACTAAGCATGCATGCATGCATATTGGAAGAACATGCTTTGTCTTAAATCGCATTAAGGAACATTTTCATGCACGTCTAAGAATAATGAAAATAAATCAGAAATAAGAAAACATGACCTAATTACCCTTAAAGCCATTTGCACAGAAAAGGAAACCCTAAAAGACAACACTCAGAATAGGAAAAATATTGGCAAAGATGCACACAAGGAATTTGTCTTCAAAATACACAAACAGCATGGGAAGTACCATATCAGAAATACAAACAACCTCTCCTCATTTAAAAAAAAAAAAAATTGGCCAGAATAGAAAATGAGATCACTTTTAGGAACAAATACAGATTGCATTAGACATGTGGAAAATGTTCAACATCCCTATGAATGGATACAAGTGAACTTCTTTAGCAAAGAGAAACAGCCTCAGAGAATGAGAAGAAAAACCTATGTTGACCAAAAAAAAGAAAGGTGAGTTGGAAGGTGAAATGAACTGGATCAGACTAACATGTGCTCACTAGTATCAGAGAAAGAACCCAAAGAAAATCACTATGTAACACAAGAAACCCTACTCAACCTTCCATAGCAACCACCTGGAAAAAGAAGCTGAAGAAGAACCTTTGTTTCTATCTCTAAGTGAACCAAATTGCTGTAGATGAAAAACAAGAAAAAAGGCAAAAAACTCCCAAAAAACAGCCCACACAAAACAGTGCCCAAGCTTGTGATTAACCTGTACATCCAAGTCCCAAATATAGAAGAAAAAAGGGAAAAAATGCAGAATTTCTTTCCCTCAAGCCATTCTAACGTGAGCGGAGTCGCATCCCTGGAGCCTGAGAGACGGGGGCCCCAAGGCTGGAATGTGGAATGCTGAGGGAGCCTGCAGCATGTGGATGCCAGTGTGACCCCAGATGGACCTGGAGTGGCTCGTGCCATGCTGTCTCCTTGAGCCCACCAAAGTCTGGATATTGGCTGGCCTTCCTCGAGGAAATCCTAGCAAACTGCACCCAAATGCAGTGGAACCTCTGGTCTGTAATAGATTTCCAAACACCCTGGGCTCCATGTGTCCCTTGGACTGAGGATTTCAACGCTGGCACCTTTCTTAGTGTGACCTAGCTATGGATTGGAGAAGGCAATGGCACCCCACTCCAGTACTCTTGCCTGGCAAATCCCATGGACGGAGGAGCCTGGTGGGCTGCAGTCCGTGGGGTCTCGAAGAGTCGGACACGACTGAGCGACTTCACTTTCACTCTTCACTTTCATGCATTGGAGAAGGAAATGGCAACCCACTCCAGTGTTCTTGTCTGGAGAATCCCAGGGACGGGGGATCCTGGTGGGCTGCCGTCTATGGGGTCACACAGAGTCAGACACGACTGAAGCGACTTCGCAGCAGTAGCAGCAGCAGCAGAACTAATACAGATTGCATTAGACATGTGGAAAATGTTCAACATCCCTATGAATGGATACAAATGAACTTCTTTAGCAAAGAGTAACAGCCTCAGAGAATGAGAAGAAAAACCTATGTTGACCAAAAAAAGAAAGGTGAGTTGGAAGGTGAAATGAACTGGATCAGACTAACATGTGCTCACTACTATCAGAAAAAGAACCCAAAGAAAACCAGTATGTAACACAAGATACCCTACTCAACCTTCCATAGCAACCATCTGGAAAAAGAAGCTGAAGAAGAACCTTTGTTTCTATCTCTAAGTGAACCAAATTGCTGTAGATGAAAAACAAGAAAAAAGGCAAAAAGCTCCCAAAAAACAGCCCACACAAAACAGCGCCCAAGCTTGTGATTAACCTGTACACCCCAGTTCCAAGTATAGAAGAAAAAAGGGAAAAAATGCAGAATTTCTTTCCCTCAAGCCACTCTGACGTGAGCAGAGTCACATCCCTGGAGCCTGAGAGACGGGGGCCCCAAGGCTGGAATGTGGAATGCTGAGGGAGCCTGCAGCATGTGGATGCCAGTGTGACCCCAGTGGACCTGGAGTGGCTCGTGCCGTCTCCTTGAGCCCTCCAAAGTCTGGATATTGGCTGGCCTTCCTCAAGGAAATCCTAGCGAACTGCACTCAAATGCAGTGGAACCTCTGGTCTGTAATAGATTTCCAAACACCCTGGGCTCCATGTGTCCCTGGGACTGAGGATTTCAACACTGGCACCTTTCTTAGTATGACCTCAGCTATGGATTATCCCACTTTTGGCAGTGTGGTTTTGCAGGAGTTCGGATGAGTCCTGGGACTCAAGGCTAAGGGGGAAGAAGTAATGAGACACAAGCCTTGGGTGTTTCTCCTGGTTCACTGACTCTCATTGGCAGTACTCGCAAAAGGCTCTGCTTGCCCAAGGACCCAGAGTCAGGCATGAAGACGTGCCACCGCCTTGTGGTCACATCCTCTAACAACTACTTTAAGGTTCCTGCTCAATGGCTCTTACCGGTCAAAAGGCCTCAGTTCAGTGCAGTTCAGTGGCTCAGTTGTGCCCGACTCTTTGCGACACCACGGACTGCAGCACACCAGGCTTCCCTGAGATGGTCCATCACCAACTCCCAGAGCTCACTCAGACTCATGTCCATCAAGTTGGTGATGCCATCCAACCATCTCATCCCCTGTCATCCACTTTTCCTTCTGCCTTGGATCTTTCCCAGCAGCAAGGTCTTTTCCAAGAGTCAGTTCTCTGCATCACGTGGCCAGAGTATTGGAGCCTCAGCGTCATCATCAGTTGTGAATATTCTTTGGAAGGAATATTCAGGACTGAACTCTTGTAGGATGGAAGGTTGGATCTCCTTGCTGTCCAAGGAACTCTCAAGAATTTTGTCCAATATTACAGTTCAAAAGCATCAATTATTTGGCACTCAGCTTTCTTTATGGTCCAAATCTCACATCCATACACAACTCCTGTAAAACCTTTGAAAAACCTTCCTGAAAAACTTTGATTAGACGGACGTTTGTCAGCAGAGATTTCTGGTTTTTAATATGTTGTCTAGGTTGGTCATAGCTCTTCTTCCAAGGAGCAAGCGTCTTTTAATTTCATGGCTGCAATCACCATGTGCAGTGATTTTGGAGTCCAAGAAAATAAAGTCTGTCACTGTTTCCATTGTTTCCCCATTTCTTTGCCAAGAAGTGATGGGACTGGATGCCATGATCTTCATTTTTTGAATGTTGAACTTTAGGCCAGCTTTTTCTCCCTCCTCCTTCACTTCAACAAGAGGCTGTTTAGTTGCTCTTCACTGTCTGTCATAAGGGTGATGTCATGTGCAAATCTGAGGTATTGATATAATTTCTCATGGCAGTCTTAATTCCAGCTGTGCTTCATCCACCCTGACATTTCACATGATGTATTTTGCATATAAATTAAATAACCAAGGTGAAAATGCACCCCCTTGACATACTCCTTTCCCAACTTGCAACCAGTCTGCTGTTGCATGTCCAGGTCTAACTGTTGCTTCGTGATCTGCATCTGCATTTTTCAGGAGGCAGGTAACGTGGCCAGGTATGCCCAAATCTTTAACAATTTTACCTAGTTTTTTTGTGATTCAAGCAGTGAATGACTTTAGTGTAGTCCATGAGGCAGAAGCAAAGGTTTTTCTGGAGTTCTCTTGCTTTTTCTATGATCCAATGGATGTTGGCAATTTGATCTCTGGTTCCGCTGCCTTTTCTAAATCCACCTTGAACATCTGGGAGTTCTCAGTTCATGTACTGTTGAAGCCTAGCTTGGAGAAGTTTGAGCATTACTTTGCTAGCCTGTGACATCAATGCAATTATTTGGGAGTTTGAACATTCTTTGGCATTGCCCTTCTTTGGGAGTGGAATGAAACCTGAGCTTTTCCAGTCCTGTGGCCAATGAGAATTTTCCAAATTTGCTGGCATATTGAGTTCAACACTTTCACAGCATCATGTTTAAGGATTTCAAATAGCTCGGCTGGAATTCCACCAGTTACACTAGCGTTGTTTGTAGTGGTGCTTCCTAACCCCCCCTGACTTTGAACTCCAGGATGTCTGGCTCTAGGTGAATGATCACACCATTCTGCTTATCCGGGTCATTAAGATCTTTGTATAGTTCTTCTGTGAATTCTTGCCACCTCTTCTTAACATCATCTGCTTCTGTTAGGTCCATACTGTTTCTGTCCTTTATTGTGCCCATCTTTGCATGGAAATTTCCCTTGGTATCAAATGGCCTGTGCAGTTGTAAATGACACCTGCTGTCAAGTAATGTCCCTAAGAAAATCATCCTAAAAGATTTCAAATTGGGGCTTAATTTCAAGAAGCCAATTTCAAGAGGTCAGTAGTACTTAGACTGTCTAAGGTCCAGAAGCACCTGAAGATACTCCACATCACGAACTCCTAAAACAATGCCAATCAAAACCACCACGAGGAATCACCTCACGTGGCTCAGAATGACCCGCACCAAAAAGGTCTATTAAAAGGAAGTCCTGCAGGGGGCTTAGGGAAAAAGGAATCCTCCTTTTCTCCTTGTTGGGATGTAAATGGGTATAGGAAGTATGGGTAGAGGCATGAGTTTCCTTAAAAAAAAAAAAAGGACAAAACTAAGGATAGGGGAACCATGTGACTGGTGAATCCCACTCTCCCACTCCTGGGGTAGATCCAGAGAAAATGTGAATTAGAGATGACACATGCACCCTTGTTTTCAGGGCAGCGCGATTTACAAGAGCCAAGACATTGGAATGAAATCAAGTGTGTCAGGGCAAAAAAATGAGGTCTAAGTAGCTCACCTCTCCACTGCAATCTGCTATTATAGAAAACAGAGCAGAATAGTGAAAGCGGCCTCAGCATGGATGGAAGAGATCGGGATACTAAGGGAACTGAGTCAGAAACAGAAACACACATATCACAAGATGTCCCGAACTGGTGGATCTAAAAATTCACACAAAGGAACTACTTTACACAAAGAAACACACTCAGAAACTTAAATAACTTCTGATTCTCAGAAAGAAAATATGAGGGCACAGGGAGCAATTAAGAGGTTGGAATAAACATCTACAGATGAATCTATTTCAAATAGACAAGCTACACAAACATACTGAATACCACAGGAAAAGTTAAGGACACCTTGTAATCATCGTAAAGAAAAATATCTCCCCAAAACTAATGAAAGTCTGGGTGGAACCGAATCAAGTTCTTGTACACCAGAAACAAACATCACAAAAGAATCCTACGCCCGTACACAATAATAATGAAATTACAGCAGTAAACAACAAGAGTGGGGCCTGAAGACATGCTGTCACATTCTGGTTTTTTTGCCATAAAAACACTTGCAAAGCTATGCTCACGGGCACTCAATACTCCCAAAGGCCACTGGGCGTCAGTGAGAAAAACCTCCCCTCAGGCAATGTCCTAGGGCTGGTCAGCCAAAACGATTTTAAACCTGGGCAGACCTTAAAGAAGCTGATTTCAAAAGGCTAGTTTCAATCATGCCATTTTAAACAAGTCTCATGAAAAGTTGTCAACACCGTTAAGTATTAGATAAATGGAAATCAGAACCACCACCAGGTATCACCTTGCACACATCAGAATGGTCACTGTCAAAACCTCCCCAGACAGTAAGTTGTGGAGGGCTGTGGACACAAGGGAACCCTCCTCCACCGCAGTTGAGGATGTAAATGGTAAGAGCCCTGATGGAGGGCAGTGCAGAGGTTCCTTAAACAATGTAGCTGAGAATGAGATGGGAAGATTTCCTCACACCATATACCAAAAGCAACGACAAATAATTAAAAGTGTCAAGTGTAGGCAGGGATCCTAGGAAACCTTGAGGAATATATCACAAAGGACGGGAGTATCTCAGGTCACATTCTATGCTAAGAACCTGTCTGATGATGCAGGAGACATAAGAGACAAGGGTTCGATTCCTGGGTGGGGAAGATGCACTGGAGGAGGCCATGGCAACCCACTTCAGTATTCTTCCCTGGAATACTACAGACAGAGGAGCCTGGCAGGCTACAGCACATGGGGTCCCACAGGATCAAACAGGACTGAAGTGACTAAGCACGCATGCATGCACATTGGAAGAACATGCTTTGCCTTAAATCGCATTAAGGAACATTTTCATGGACCTGTAAGAATAATGAAAATAAATCAGAAACAAGAAAACATGACCTAATTACCCTTAAAGCCATTTGCACAGAAAAGGAAACCCTAAAAGACAACCCTCAGAATAGGAAAAATAGTAACAGACGAAGACACCCACAAGGGATTTGTCTCCAAAACACACAAACAGCACATGCAGCTACATTTTGGAAATACAAACAACCTCCCCTGGTCAAAACAAAGCAAAACAAAACAATGGGTCAGAATAGAAAAGGAGATTTCTTTGAGGAACAAATATAGATTGCATTAGACACAGGGAAAATATTCAGTATCCCTATGAACGGATACAAATGAACTATTTAGCAAAGAGAAACAGCCTCAGAGAATGAGAAGAAAAATCTATGTTTACCAAAAAAAGAAAGGTGGGTGGTAGGGTGAAATGAACTGGTTCAGACTAACATGTGCTCACTAGTATAAAAACAAAACAAAGCAAAACAGCAAAGAAACCCAGTATGTAACACAAGAAATTCTACTCAACACTCCATAGCAACCCATCTGGAAAAAGAAGCCAAGAAGAATGTATGTTTCTATCTATATGTAAATCTTGTTGCTGTAGATGAAAAACAAGAAAGAAAGCAAAAAATCAACCAACCAACCAAACAAACAAAAAAAACCCCTCAGCTCCCAAGATTGTGACTAACGTGTACAGCCCAGTTCGAATTATAGGACAAACAAGGAAAAAAATTCAGACTTTCTTTCCCTCAAGCCACTCTGACGTGAGCGGAGTCGCATCCTGGAGCCTGAGAGATGGGGGCCCCAAGGCTGGAATGTGGAATGCTGAGGGAGCCTGCAGCATGTGGATGCCAGTGTGACCCCAGGTGGACCTGGAGTGGCTCGTGCCGTCTCCTTGAGCCCACCAAAGTCTGGATATTGGCTGGCCTTCCTCGAGGAAATCCAAGCGAACTGCACCCAAATGCAACGGAACCTCTGTTCTGCAAGAGATTTCAAAACACCCTGGGCTCCATGTGTCCCTTGGACTGAGGATTTCAACACCGGCACCTTTCTTAGTATGACCTTAGTTATGGATTATTGTACCTTTGGCAGTGTGGTTTTGCAGGAGTTCGGATGAGTCCTGGGACTCAAGGCTAAGGGGGAAGAAGTAATGAGACACAAGTCTCGGGTGCTTCTCCTGGTTCACTGACTCTAATTGGCAGTACTCGAAAAAGGCTCTGCTTGCCCAAGGACCCAGAGTTTGAAGACATGCCGCCACCTTGCGGTCACTTCCTGTAACAACAACTTTAAGATTCCTGCTTAATGGGCTTCAGTTCAGTTCAGTTCAGTTCAG
Organism: Bos mutus; assembly: GCF_027580195.1. Classification (NCBI taxonomy): domain Eukaryota; kingdom Metazoa; phylum Chordata; class Mammalia; order Artiodactyla; family Bovidae; genus Bos; species Bos mutus. The sequence goes on from NC_091641.1 coordinate 23,660,643, forward strand.
TTGCTCAGTCTGTTCAACCCCATGTACGGCAAAACACCAGGTTTTCCCGAGTTGGTCCATCACTAACTCCCAGAGGTTGCTCAAACTCATGTCCATGGAGTCAGTGATGCCATCCAACCATCTCATCGTCAGTCATCCTCTTCCTCCTTCCTTCCATCTTTCCCAGCATCAAGGTCTTTTACAATGCGTCAGTTCTCTGCATCAGGTGACCAGAGTATTGGAGCTTCAGCTTCAGCATCAGTTCTTCCAATAAATATTCAGGGTTAATTTCATTTACGATTGACTGGTTGGATCTCTTTACTGTCCAAGGGACTCTCAAGAGTCTTCTCCAACACTAGAGTTCAAAAGCATCAATTCTTTCATGCTCAGCTTTCTTTATGGTCCAAATCTCACATCTATATAAGACTAATGGAAATACAATAGCTTTGACTAGATAGACCTTTGTTGGCAGGGTAACGTCTCTGCTTTTTAATATTCTGTCTAGGTTGGTCATAGCTTTTCTTCCAAGGAGCAATCTTTTTTTAATGTCATGGCTGCAATCACCATCTGCAGTGATTTTGGAGCCCAGAAAAATAAAGTCAGCCACTGTTTCCACTGTTTCCCCATCTATGTGCCATGAAGTGATGGGACCAGATGCCATGATCTTCATTTATTGAATGTTGAGTTTTAGCCAGCTTTTTTCAGTCCCGTCTTTCACTTTCAACAAGAGGCTCTTTAGTTTCTCTTCTCTTTCTGCAGTAAGGGAGGTGTCATCTGCATATTTGAGGTTATTGATATTTCTCCCAGCAATCTTGATTCCAACTTGTGCTTCATCCACCCTGGCATTTTGCATGTTGTATTCTGCACATAAGTTAAATAAGCAAGGTGAGAATACACAAGCCTTGCTGCTAAGTCACTTCAGTCGTGTCCGACTCTGTGCGACCCCATAGACGGCAGCCCATCAGGCTCCCCTGTCCTGGGATTCTCCAGGCAAGAATATTGGAGTGGGTTGCCATTTCCTTCTCCAATGCATAAAGTGAAAAGTCAAAGTGAAGTCGCTCAGTCGTGTCCAACTCTTAGCGACCTCATGGACTGCAGCCCACCAGGCTCCTCTATCCATGGGATTTCCCAGGCAAGAGTACTGGAGTGGGGTGCCATTACTTTCTCCGACACAAGCCTTGACATACTCCTTTCTCAGTTTGCAACCAGTCCATTGTTCCACGTCCAGTTCTAACTGTTGCTTCTTTATCTTCATACATTTTACTCAGGAGGCAGGTAAGATGGTCTGGTCTTCCCATCTCTTTAACAATTTTCCACAGTTTATTGTGATTCACACAGTCAAAGGCTTTTGTGTAGCCAATGAAGCAGTAGATGTTATCTGAAATGTTGGCAATTTGATCTGTGGTTCCTCTGCGTTTTCTAAATGCAACTTGAACATCTGGAAATTCTTGGTTTGTATATTATTGAAGCCTAGCTTGGAGAATTTTGAGCATTACTTTGCTAACATATGAAATAAGAGCAATTTTGTGGCAGTGTGAGCATTCTTTGGGGTTGAAATGAAACCTGACCTTTTCTAGTGCTGTGGCCAGTCCTGGGTTTTCTAAATTTTCTGGCATATTGAGTGCAGCACTTTTGCAGCCTCATCTTTTAGGATTTGAAATAGCTTAGCTGGAATTCCATTACCTCCCCTAGCTTTCTTCATGGTGATGCTTCCTAAGGCCCACTTGACTTTGCATTCCAGAATATCTGACTCTAGGTGAGTGATGACACCATCATGGTTTTCTGAGTCATTAAGATCTTTTTTGTATAATTCTTCTGAGTGGACATCATTAGATGATCAATACTGAAATCAGGTTGATTATATTCTTTTGAAGAAGAAGATGAAGAAACTCTATATAGTCAATAAAACAAGATGAGGAGCTGACTATGGCTCAGATCATGAACTCTTTATCGCAAAATTTAGACTTAAATTGAAGAAAGTAGGGAAAACCACTAGGCAATTCAGATATGACCTAAGTCAAATCCCTTATGATTTTACAGTGGAATTGACAAATAGATTTAAGGGATTAGATCTGATAGAGTGCCTGAAGTACTGTTTGAGGTTCTCAACATTGTCCAGAAGGTGGTGACCAAAATCATCCCCAAGAAACAGAAATGCAAGAAGGCAAAATGGTTGTCTGAGGAGGTCTTACAAATAGCTGAGAAAGAAGAGATGTGAAAGGAAAAGCAGAAGGGGAAACTTATATCCAACTGAATGCAGAGTTCCAAAGTGTAGCAAAGAGAGAGAAGAAAGCTTTCTTAAGGGAAACCTTAATTTCCTCAAAGAAATAGAGGAAAACAAAAGAATGAGAAAGACTAGAGATCTCTACAAGAAAATTAGAGATACCAAGGGAACATTTCATGGAAAGATGGGCACATTAAATGACAGAAACAGTATGGACCTAACAAGTAGTAGAGATTAAGAAGTTCAGTTCAGTTCAGTTCAGTCACTCAGTCGTGTCCGACTCTTTGTGACCCCATGAATTGCAGCACACCAAGCCTCCCTGTCCATCACCATCTCCCGGAGTTTGCCCAAACTCTTGTCCATCGAGTAGGTGATGCCATCCAGCGTCCCCTTCTCCTCCTGCCCCCATCCCCTCCCAGCATCAGGGTCTTTTCCAATGAGTCAACTCTTTGCATGAGGTGGCCAAAGTATTGGAATTTCAATTTCAGCATCAGTCCTTCCAAAGAACACCAGGACTGATCTCCTTTAGGATGGATGGGTTGGATCTCCTTGCAGTCCAAGGGACTCTCAAGAGTCTTCTCCAACACCACAGTTCAAAAGCATCCATTCTTTGGTGCTCAGCTTTCTTCACAGTCCAACTTTCACATCCATACATGACCATTGGAAAAACCATAGACTTGACTAGACAGATTTTTGTTGGCAAAGAAATGTCTCTGCTTTTGAATATGCTATCTAGGTTGGTCATAACTTTCCTCCCAAGGTGTAAGCGTCTTTTAATTTCATGGCTGCAATCACCATCTGCAGTGATTTTGGAGCCCAAAAAAATAAAGTCTGACACTGTTTCCCCATCTATTTCCCATGAAGTGATGGGACCAGATGCCATAATCTTCGTTTTCTGAATGTTGAGCTTTAAGCCAACTTTTTCACTCTCCTCTTTCATTTTCATCAAGAGGCTTTTGAGTTCCTCTTCACTTTCTGCTATAAGGGTGGTGTCATCTGCATATCTGAGGTTATTGATATTTCTCCTGACAATCTTGATTCCAGCTTGTGCTTCTTCCAGCCCAGGCTTTCTCATGATGTACTCTGCATAGAAGTTAAATAACCAGGGTGACAATATATAGCCTTGACATACTCCTTGTCCTATTTGGAACCAGTCTATTGTTCCATGTCCAGTTCTAACTGTTGCTTCCTGAGCTGCATATAGGTTTCTCAAGAGGCAGGTCAGGTGGTCTGGTATTCCCATCTCTTTCAGAATTTTCCACAGTTGATTGTGATCCACACAGTCAAAGGCAGAAAATGAAGGGAAACTAAAGATCCTCTTGATGAAGTTGAAAGAAGAGAGGGTAAAACCTGGCTTAAAATGCAACATTCAAAAAACTAAGATCATAGCATCTGGTCCCAACGCTTTATGGGAAATAGATGGGGAAAAAATGGACAGTGACAGACTTTATTTCTTGGGCTCCGAAATCACTGCAGATGGTGACTGCAGCCATGAAATGAATAAACATTTTCTCTTTGACATTTGCTCTTTGAAAGCTATGACAAACCTAGACAGCAAATTAAAAAGCAGAGACATAACTTTGCCAACAAAGATCCAAATAGTCAAAGCTGTGGTTTTTCCAGAAGTCATGTATGGATGTGACATTTGGACCATAAAGATGGCTGAGTGCCAAAGAACTGTTGCTTTCAAACTGTGGAGCTAGAGAAGACTCTTGAGAGTCCCTAGGACTAGAAGGAAATCAACCCTGAAGATTCATTGGAAGGAATAATGCTGAAGTTGAAGCTCTAATACTTTGGTCACCTGATGTGAAGAGCCATCATGGAAAAGACCCTCATGCTGGGAAAGACTGAGGGCTGGAGGAGAAGAAGGCAGGAGAGGATAAGAAGGTTGGATGGCAATACTAACTAAATGGACATGAGTTGGAGTAAACTCTGGGAGATAAGCAAGGACAAAGAAGCCTGGTGTGCTGCAGTTCATGGGATTGCAGAGAGTCAGATATAACTATTGACTGAACAACAACAACACACCTAAGAATACAGCTAATTATGGCCCTTATTGTGTAATAAAACTCAAAAGGAATTTAAAATGCTCCTAGGTAATTATGTTAGACCTGTAACTACTGAGAGTGTATCAAGAAAAATACTTCCTCACTTTTAAATTCAACGACTGACGGAATAATTTCATGTCTAATATACATATAGCCAATAAATACATAGATACAAAATATCAAATGAAGAAATACACTATGAGGAAATAAAATCATTGTGCTGCAGTGAGATGTGATTATATATGTAACTTGTCATTACTGGATGATATTTTCAATATAGTGGTGTTAACAAAGATATACAAAAATCAATTCTGATATTATATAAAGCCACATGCGCAGTACAAGGCCTATCTCCTTTCTTACAACAAATGAAATGAGCCTTGAAAGTATAGGTGATGAATGTAAGACATAGGAAAACATTTGAATATATCTGAATTAGAAAGTACACAAAAAAAGAAAAATAAATTATAAATGTATGAAGGCAAGCATCAATGTTCATATATGAAAAAAATCTTTGTAAAAAAAAATTTTTTTTAATTAAAAGAGAACACCATTGTGCTGTTGCTTCTAAATCTGATGCATGGGTTCCTAGTGGTCAGTCATCGTGGTTGGTGAGCAGTAACTGAGCCAAGATGCTACAGAATTTTCTTGCTCTCCATCAGATTACTAAGAGGACCATAAGTACTGCTTCAGGCAGGCAGTTTGAAAATAAGGTTCCAAAGAAACAAAAGCTGTTCCAGGAAGATAATGGAATTCCAGTGTATCTGAAGAGTGGGATAGCTGATGCCCTCCTGTATAGAGCCACCATGGTTCTTATAGCTGGTGGAATGGCATATGCCATATATAAGCTGGCTGTGGCTTCATTTCCCAAGAAGCAGGATTGACTTCAGTTTATCCTCCCAGCAATGAGTTGGTTCAATTCCATTCAGCTCTCTGTGGGCCAGCAATCTGATATATAACCGAATTCTTTGGAGATCAGTATTTATTGATTTGTACCAACTGCCACCAATAAAGCAGTCTTTACCATGAAAAAAAAAAAGAAGAAGAAAAAAAACCACAACAAGAGACAACTGATGCATGAACTTTGCTTACTTAAATCTTAACCAATTCTAATATGGTCTTAACCTTTTATTTAATGATAACAACTACAGTGAGGTCCTTTGAATGAGTTTTTAGTAAGCTGAATCACTCAAAATTATTTAAAATCATCATAGATCATGACAAATTGTAAAACACAGCAAGTCTTTCAGCTGAAAAGGAGATAAGCTAACAAGTAAATTCTTAAAACATTATTAATGACTTTACTTTTATTAAAGGCAGTAAAGTAAAATTATAATAAACTCTGCCTTGGGTATAAATCTTGGAGAACGGAATGGCTACCCACTCCAGTATTCTGGCCTGGAGAATTCTAGGAACTGTATAGTCCATGGGGTTGCAAAGAGTCGGACCTGACTGAGTGACTTTCACTTGGGTATAAATGAAATACTTAAGCTTAAAATAATGTAAGTTTTATCATACTTACTTGTCATGTTCTCCATAATTTTCAGCTACTTCAATGCTGTTGGAAAACAGCCATTAAAAATTAGTGAAAGAATATTATGCACTGGTGTGCATTTTCACTTGTTACCTGGGGTTCTTTTCCCAACATTATTTGGAAAGTGGATCACCAGTTTATTTTCTTGGAAGATCTCTATATTGATTATTCAGTGTATTGTTACTGAGTCCAAGCTTGCTCTGCTCACTGCACCACAGGCCAGTGAATCTGAGAGATGAGGGGTTAAGGCAAGGAAGAGACTATAATTGAGGAGCCAGCTGACCGAGAAGATGGCAGGCTAGTACCCCCAAATAACCATCTTATCTGATCTGGATGCTGTTTTTTTTTTTTTAATAGATCAGAGATGTGGCGGGAGGTGAGGAATCAAAGTAAAAAGACCATTCATCTTGCAAACATCTCCTAGAATGGCAAGCCTCAGGCAGAGATGAATTAATTTCTTCCTTCCTGCCATCTACAGGTGAACAGAGTTCTGAACAAGGGCACTTAATTTAACAGTCAGACAGAGGGGCAGGATTCTCTGAGGCAGGCCATTCTGTATGATTATAGTAGCAAAAGCAATGAAAAGCAAGTCAAAGAAACCGTTTCCAAAATGTAGGAATTTGGCTTTTTCTGTGCAACAATTCCCCACTGTCAAAGTCCCTTCCACAATCTTGTGGGAAAAGGGGGTGACGATATTTCTGCTTAGTCAGATGGATCTTTCAGGGAGTGTCTGCCCTCATTGCCAGTGTTTCAAATGTTGAGATTTGTCTTTAATTTTTAAATTTTTTTGGAAAGTGTTCATTTCACACTGATAGACTTAGAAAAGCTGAACTTCAAATACATGAGACAGCACCTCAAATTAAGAAATTTAGACCTTTTCTATGTATGAAGTGAAAGTCGCTCAGTTGTGTCCGACTCTTTGTGACCCCATGGACTATACAGTCCATGGAATTTTCCAGCCCAGAATACTGGAGTGGATAGCTGTTCCCTTTTCCAGGGGATCTTCCCAATCCAGGGATCAAACCCAGGTCTGCCGCATTGCAGCCAGATTCTTTACCAGCTGAGCCACCAGGGAATACATAGCTTCTATGTATGGGGAGATGCAAAAGTCAGGGCTCATTAAAATTATTTCCTTAGTATGTACCTCACCCATCTGGGGCCTGCAGTCCTGCACTCTCAGAATTTCCTCAGGGTTCACCATAGGGAGTGGCTGGAATGCTTGCAGTCTATGGACTGATAAGTGGCATGTATTCACCCTCCTTGGGGTTCACTGGCTCACACTGAAGGGCTGCAATTGCTGATTCCATTCTTCAAGTCTTCCCCTCTTGGTCATGAATGAGCATTATCTGGGAAACATTTCATCATTAACTTTTGTCCCACATTACTAGATGCTTCGTCCCAGTTCAGTCACAATTTCTTGATATGCTATTCCAGGTGTTAAGTTTTAGATCAGGCCCCATCAACAATTAAAAATTCTCTGGATTCTAACTATAATCCAGGAGACATTTTCCCTTGTTGCTTCTTCCCATACCTAGAATCAGAGTATTTTATACTATAAAATACAAATATTTTATATTACAAATGTGAGTTTCTTAAAATGTTTAGCCATAGAAGTTTTGTTTGAGGCCTGATTACACATTGGTTACTGCAAGAGACAACAATCTTATAAATTAAACTGGATATAAATAATGTAGACAAAGACACAGTGCGGTAGGGAGACACAAAGCACAATATGAAAACAAAGAATAAATGTAAATAATGATTAGATGATCAGTATAAGTAGTTGTAATCCAGTTTCAATAATCAAGTGACCAAAGGAGCCATAGCTGATTTAATGAGCTATCTACAGTTTCATTGCACTGGCCATGAATACTTATGCATAAGCCTAATCTTTGAGATGAGTGTATGTTACTGGCAGAATTGACCAGGTAGAGAGAAAAAGATATATGTTCCAAAAGGTATAATCTACCAAACTATTGGAAGTCATAATTAATTGGAGAAGTTTTTCTTTCACCTGGAAAACATAAATTTAAGCCAGTAATCCTTGAAATCTATAAAAATTACAACCATATTTATCAGTTTACTTCGGTTTTATATAAATAATCCTTTTTGTTAACAGCTTTATGAAGTCGTCAGGTTTCCCATGAGAATTCTTCAAGTTCTTATTCAGTTCAATATTATATTTTGAAAGTCAGAAACTTGTAAAGTCTTTTTTATAAATCTTGAATATGAGACATTTTGTAAAGGCATTAGAGTAAAACCATAACTGTCTACATTAACAAAAGGCTTTAAAAAAGACAAATTTTAATCTGATTACTGCTGTGACACGTAACATTTTCAGATAACTAAAATTATGACTGATAATATTTTACCAAGACATATCAGATTTTTAGGAACTCCCTATAATCTTGAGAATATCTGTACCATTTACCATATTATATAACAAAGTTTATGACTCATTTGACAACACTTCCCTTAAACCAAACATACCAAATAAACATGATTAGTTTAATATTTCCCTTTGGAGTTCCTCAGGGGAACTTTGAAGCATCCCAAAGTTAGCTAGAGGTCAAAGGAACTTTATTATAGTTTGATTTGGGAAGACTTGTCAAAGGAATACCAAGTAACATTTTAAAATACAACCGACCACGGGTCACTGTGAAACTTAGCCAAAGTGACAATAAAGGGGGCGATCCTAAGATGGCGGAGGAATAGGACAGGAGAGCACTTTCTCCCCCACAAATTCATCAAAAGAACATTTAAATGCTGAGTAAATTCCACAAAACAACTTCTGAATGCCGGCAGAGGACATCAGGCACTGAGAAAAGCAGCCCAGTGTCTTCAAAAGGAGATGGAGAAGTCTTGAGACTACTGTAAAAGTAAGACTGAAAACCAGAAGCAGGAGGCTTAAGTACAAATCCTGAGACCACCAGAGAACTCCTGACTCCAGGGAACATTAATTGACAGGAGCTCATCAAACGCCTCCATACGTACACTGAAGCCAAGCACCACCCAAGGGCCAACAAGTTCCAGGGCAAGACATACCACGCAAATTCTCCAGCAACACAGGAACACAGCCCTGAGCTTCAATATACAGGCTGCCCAAAGTTACTCCAAACTCATTGACATCTCATAACTTGTTACCGGACACTTCATTGCACTCCAGAGAAAAGAAATCTAGCTCCACCCACCAGAACACCGACACAAGCTTCCCTAACCAAGAAACCTTGACAAGCCACCCATACAACCCCACCCACAGCAAGGAAACTCCACAATAAAGAGAACTCCACAAATTGCCAGAATACAGAAAGGCCACCCCAAACACAGCAATATAAACAAGATGAAGAACAGAGGAATACCCAACAGGTAAAGGAACAGGATAAATGCCCACCAAACCAAACAAAAGAGGAAGAGATAGGGAATCTACCTGATAAAGAATTCCAAATAATGATAGTGAAAATGATCCAAAATCTTGAAACCAAAATGGAATCACAGATAAACAGTCTGGAGACAAGGATTGAAAAGATGCAAGAAAGGTTTAACAAGGACCTAGAAGAAATAAAAAAGAGTCAATATATAATGAATAATGCAATAAATGAGATAAAAAACACTCTGGAGGCAACAAATAGTAGAATAATAGAGGCAGAAGATAGGATTAGTGAAGTAGAAGACAGAATGGTAGAAATAAATGAATCAGAGAGGAAAAATAAAAATGAGTTAAAAGAAATAAGGACAATTTCAGGGACCTACAGGACAATGTTAAATGCCTCAATATTCGCATCATAGGAGTCCCAGAAGAAGAAGACAAAAAGACCATGAGAAAATACTTGAGGAGATAATAGTTGAAAACTTCCCTACAATGGGGAAGGAGATAATCACCCAAGTCCAAGAAACCCAGAGAGTCCCAAACAGGATAAACCCAAGACGAAACACCCCAAGACACATATTAATCAAATTAACAAAGATCAAACACAAATAACAAATATTAAAAGCAGCAAGGGAAAAACAACAAATAACACACAAGGGGATTCCCAAAAGGATAACAGCTGATCTTTCAATAGAAACTCTTCAGGCCAGGAGGGAATGGCAGGATATACTTAAAGTGATAAAAGAAAATAACCTACAACCCAGATTACTGTACCCAGCAAGGATCTCATTCAAATATGAAGGAGAAATCAAAAGCTTTACAGACAAGCAAAAGCTGAGAGAATTCAGCACCACCAAACCAGCTCTCCAACAAATGCTAAAGGATCTTCTCTAGACAGGAAACACAAAAAGCGTGTATAAACTCGAACTCAAAACAATAAGGTAAATGGCAACGGGATCATACTTATCAATAATTACCTTGAATGTAAATGGGTTGAATGCCCCAACCAAAAGACAAAGACTGGCTGAATGGATACAAAACCAAGACCCCTACATATGTTGTCTACAAGAGACCCACCTCAAAACAGGGGACACATACAGGCTGAAAGTGAAGGGCTGGAAAAAGATATTCCATGCAAATAGAGACCAAAAGAAAGCAGGAGTAGCAATACTCATATCAGATAAAATAGACTTTAAAACAAAGGCTGTGAAAAGAGAGAAAGGATGCTACATAATGATCAAAGGATCAATCCAAGAAGAAGATATAACAATTATAAATATATATGCACCCAACATAGGAGCACCACAATATGTAAGACAAATGCTAACAAGTATGAAAGGGCAAATTAACAATAACACAATAATAGAGGGAGACTTTAATACCCCACTCACACCTATAGATAGATCAACTAAACAGAAAATTAACAAGGAAATACAAACTTTAAATGATACAATAGACCAGTTACACCTAAATGATATCTATAGGACATTTCACCCCAAAACAATGAATTTCACCTTTTCCTCAAGTGCGCACGGAACCTTCTCCAGGGTAGATCACATCCTGGGCCATAAATCTAGTCTTGGTAAATTAAAAAAAATTGAAATCGTTCCAAGCATCTTTTCTGACCACAATGCAGTAAGATTAGATCTCAATTACAGGAGAAAATCTATTAAAAATTGCAACATATGGAGACTGAACAACACGCTGCTGAATAACCAACAAATCACAGAAGAAATCAAAAAAGAAATAAAAATATGCATAGAAATGAATGAAAATGAAAACACAACAACCCAAAACCTGTGAGATACTGTAAAAGCAGTGCTAAGGAGTAAGTTCATAGCAATACAGGCATACCTCAAGAAACAAGAAAAAATTCAAATAAATAACCTAACTCTACACCTAAAGCAACAAGAAAAGGAAGAAATGAAGAACCCCAGGGTGAGTAGAAGGAAAGGAATCTTAAAAAATTAGGGAAGAAATAAATGCAAAAGAAACAAAAGAGACCACAGCAAAAATCAACAAAGCCAAAAGCTGGTTCTTTGAAAGGATAAATAAAATTGACAAGCCATTAGCCAGACTCATCAAGAAACAAAGGGAGAAAAATCAAATCAATAAAATTAGAAATGAAAATGGAGAGATCACAACAGACAAAACAGAAATACAAAGGATCATAAGAGACTACTATCAGCAATTATATGCCAATAAAATGGACAACTTGGAAGAAATGGACAAATTCTTAGAAAAGTACAACTTTCCAAAACTGAACCAGGAAGAAATAGAAAATCTTAACAGCTCCATCGCAAGCATGGAAATTGAAACTGTAATCAGAAATCTTCCAGCAAACAAAAGCCCAGGTCCAGACGGCTTCACAGATGAATTCTACCAAAAATTTAGAGAAGAGCTAACACCTATCCTACTCAAACTCTTCCAGAAAATTGCAGAGGAAGGTAAACTTCCAAACTCATTCTATCAGGCCACCATCACCCTAATACCAAAACCTGACAAAGATGCCACAAAAAAAGAAAACTACAGGCCAATATCACTGATGAACATAGATGCAAAAATCCTTAACAAAGTTTTAGCAATCAGAATTCAACAACACATTAAAAAGATCATACACCATGACCAACTGGACTTTATCCCAGGGATGCAAGGATTCTTCAATATCTGCAAATCAATCAATGTAATATACCACATTAACAAATTGAAAAATAAAAGCCATGTGATTATCTCAATAGATGCAGAGAAAGCCTTTGACAAAATTCAACATCATTTATGATAAAAACTCTCCAGAAAGCAGGAATAGAAGGAACATACCTCAAAATGCTGCTGCTGCTGCTAAGTTGCTTCAGTCATGTCCAACTCTGTGTGACCCCATAGATACCTCAACATAATAAAAGCTATATATGATAAACCCACAGGAAACATTATCCTCAATGGTGAAAAATTGAAAGCATTTCCCCTAAAGTCTGGAACAAGACAAGGGTGCCCACTTTCACCACTACTATTCAACACGGTTTTGGAAGTTTTGGCCACAGAAATCAGAGCAGAAAAAGAAATAAAAGGAATCCAAATTGGAAAAGAAGAAGTAAATCTCTCACTGTTTTCAGATGACATGATCCTCTACATAGAAAATCCTAAAGATGCCACCAGAAAATTACTAGAGCTAATCAATGAGTATAGTAAAGTTGCAGGATATAAAATCAACACACAGAAATCCCTTGCATTCCTATACACTAATAATGAGGAAATAGAAAGAGAAATTAAGGAAACAATTCCATTACCATTGCAACGAAAAAAATAAAATACTTAGGAATATATCTACCTAAAGAAACTAAAGACCTATGTATCAAATCAGATCAAATCAGATCAGTCGCTCAGTCGTGTCCAACTCTTTGAGACCCCATGATCGCAGCACGCCAGGCCTCCCTGTCCATCACCAACTCCCAGAGTTCACTGAGACTCACGTCCATCGAGTCAGTGATGCCATCCAGCCATCTCATCCTCTGTCGTCCCCTTCTCCTCCTGCCCCCAATCCCTCCCAGCATCAGAGTCTTTTCCAATGAGTCAACTCTTCACATGAGGTGGCCAAAGTACTGGAGTTTCAGCTTTAGCATCAGTCCTTCCAAAGACATCCCAGGGCTGATCTCCTTCAGAATGGACTGGTTGGATCTCCTTGCAGTTCAAGGGACTCTCAAGAGTCTTCTCCAACACCACAGTTCAAAAGCATCAATTCTTTGGCGCTCAGCCTTCTTCACAGTCCAACTCTCACATCCATACATGACCACAGGAAAAACTATAGCCTTGACTAGACGAACCTTTGTTGGCAAAGTAATGTCTCTGCTTTTGAATATGCTATCTAGGTTGGTCATAACTTTCTTTCCAAGGAGTAAGCGTCTTTTAATTTCATGGCTGCAGTCACCATCTGCAGTGATTTTGGAGCCCAAAAAAATAAAGTCTGACACTGTATCTACGGTTTCCCCATCTATTTCCCATGAAGTGGTGGGACCGGATGCCATGATCTTCGTTTTCTGAATGTTGAGTTTTAAGTCAACTTTTTCACTCTCCACTTTTACTTTCATCAAGAGGCTTTTGAGTTCCTCTTCACTTTCTGCCATAAAGGTGGTGTCATCTGCATATCTGAGGCTATTGATATTTCTCCTGGCAATCTTGATTCCAGCTTGTGCTTCTTCCAGTCCAGCGTTTCTCATGATGTACTCTGCATATAAGTTAAATAAACAGGGTGACAATATACAGCCTTGACGAACTCCTTTTCCTATTAGGAACCAGTCTGTTGTTCCCTGTCCAGTTCTAACTGTTGCTTCCTGAACTGCCTACAAATTTCTCAAGAGGCAGATCAGGTGGTCTGGTATTCCCATCTCTTGAAGAATTTTCCACTGTTTATTGTGATCCACACAGTCAAAGGCTTTGGCATAGTCAATAAAGCAGAAATAGATGTTTTTCTGGAACTCTCTTGCTTTTTTCTATGATCCAGAGGATGTTCGCAATTTGATCTCTGGTTCCTCTGCCTCTTCTAAAACCAGCTTGAACATCAGGAAGTTCACGGTTCACATATTGCTGAAGCCTGGCTTGGAGAATTTTGAGCATTACTTTACTAGCATGTGAGATGAGTGCAATTGTGCAGTAGTTTGAGCATTCTTTGGAATTGGCTTTCTTTAGAAAACTATAAAACACTGGTGAAAGAAATCAAAGAGGACACTAATAGATGGAGAAGTGTACCATGTTCATGAATTGGAAGAATCAATATAGTGAAAATGAGTATACTATCCAAAGCAATCTATAGATTCAATGCAATCCCTATCAAGCTACCAACGGTATTTTTCACAGAGCTAGAACAAATAATTTCACAATTTGTATGGAAATACAAAATACCTCGAATAGTCAAAGCAATCTTGAGAAAGAAGAATGGAACTGGAGGAATCAATTGCCTGACTTAAGGCTCTACTACAAAGCCACAGTCATCAAGACAATATGGTACTGGCACAAAGACAGAAATATAGATCAATGGAACAAAATAGAAAGCCCAGAGATAAACCCACACACCTATGGACACCTTATCTTTGACAAAGGAGGCAAGGATATACAATGGAGAAAAGACAATCTCTTTAACAAGTGATGCTGGAAAAACTGGTCAACTACCTGTAAAAGAATGAAACTATAACTTTTTCTAACACTATACACAAAAATAAACTCAAAATGGATTAAAGATCTAAACGTTAGACCAGAAACTATAAACCTCATAGAGGAGAACATAGGCAAAAGACTCTCCGACATAAATCACAGCAGGACCCTCTTATGACCCACCTCCCAGAATATTGGAAATAAAAGCAAAAATAAACAAATAGGACCTAATTAAAATTAAAAGCTTCTGCACAACAAAGGAAACTATAAGCAAGGTGAAAAGACAGCCTTCAGAATGGGAGAAAATAATAGCAAATGAAGCAACTGATAAACAACTAATATCAAAAATATACAAGCAACTCCTGCAGCTCCATTCCAGAAAAATAAACGACCCAATCAAAAAATGGGCCAAAGAACTAAACAGACATTTCTCCAAAGAAGACATACAAATGGATAACAAACACATGAAAAGATGCTCAACATCACTCATTATCAGAGAAATGCAAATCAAAACCACAATGAGGTACCATTTCACACCAGTCAGAATGGTTGCTATCCAAAAGTCTACTAGCAATAAGTGCTGGAGAGGGTGTGGAGAAAAGGGAACACTCTTACACTGTTGGTGGGAATGCAAACTAGTATAGCCACTATGGAGAACAGTGTGGACATTCCTTAAAAAATTGGAAATAGAACTGCCTTATGACCCAGCAATCCCACTGCTGGGCATACACACTGAGGAAACCAGAATTGAAAGAGACACATGTACCCCAGTGTTCATCACAGCACTGTTTATAATAGCCAGGACATGGAAGCAACCTAGATGTCCATCAGCAGATGAATGGATAAGAAAGCTGTGGTACACAATGGAGTATTACTCAGCCATTAAAAAGAATACATTTGAATCAGTTCTAATGAGGTGGATGAAACTGAAGCCTATTATACAGAGTGAAGTAAGTCAGAAAGGAAAACACCAGTATAGTATGCTAACACATATATATGGAATTTAGAAAGATGGTAACGATAACCCTGTATGGGAGACAGCAAAAGAGACTCAGATGTATAGAACAGTCTTTTGGACTCTGTGGGAGAGGGAGAGGGTGGGATGATTTGGGGGAATGGCATTGAAACATGTATAATATCATATAAGAAACGAATCCCAGTCCAGGTTCCAGTACAGGATGCTTGGGGCTGGTGCACTGGGATGACGTGGAGTGATGGTATGGTGAGGGAGGTGGGAGGGGGGTTCAGGATGGGGAACACGTGTACACCCGTGGTGGATTCATGTTGATGTGTGGCAGAACCAATACAATATTGTAAAGTAATTAGCCTCCAATTAAAATAAATAAATTTAAATTAAAAAACAAAACAAAGTGACAATAAAATATTTAAAGGCAAATTCAGATTATTTAAAAGGTATCTGTTATCAAAAATGTTTTCCAAGAAAACTTTTTTTCTAAACAGAAAGTAAAAAAGCCAAATCCAAGTCTTAGGTCACTCCCATAAGTCATTTACCCAACAAAATTTAATTCAGTCTTAGGAAATCCTGATCATGTATAACTGTTTTCAGTATTTTTTTTCTCATATTGTCTACTGAAAAATGTGGTGACTTGCAGGGAGCCGGCGTGAGGACCTCCACCCGTGGCAAAGGTCATGAGGAAGGAGGCTTGACATACGCAAAGGCGGGATCGAGCCTCAGGAATCCCCCTGGATATTCTCGAGCATCTACCCTCAAAAACCAGAGTCTGCCTGCTTTACTGCTTTGTGCTCTCACCTCTGACTTTACTGGGTGCTGTCCCCCACCACCATCTCACTCTCTCTGATAAAGAGTTAACTTACAGCTCTGGTTAATAAAGTTCCTGGGCATTAGGAGTGTTTAAATCCAAACCCCTCAGATAGCTCTCTAACTCGCCTGACAAGTTTACCCGGACTCCTACAGCTATGCATATGATTGTTTACAGTCTCTCAGTCTCTAGAGGCACGGGAAGCTTAAGATATTCAAATAGCTTAGAGCCTCTCAGAGAGTTAGAAACTGTCAGAATAAAACTAGTAAAAGATTTCATTGATGAGCCAATGCTTGCTGCCAAGTTTCCACATCCCCTGTATTGTATCCTTGAATGTGTATTAATTAATATAGTTGGTATGTATAAAAAATATGTAGTGGCCTTCGTGTTAGCAACTTTAGAACCTTAAGGTAATAAATTCTTTTCTTTGTTGTAAACCCACTGCACCTCTGCCCTATAGGAATGCAACTTTATCTAACATCTTTGGAGGATGGCACCAAACCTTAAAATAATTACTCTCAGAGAAAATAAGTCTTACCGTTGACAAACCTTTGTCAAGAGTCATAAATGTTAATAGGCCTTCTGGCCAGAAGATGATGTAAATCACCTAAACCATTTGTATAAAATAAATTTGCAGGAAAGAAACCCTGGTTTTGATAAGGATCAAAGACTGCTGACTTTGCATGGTTTCACGTCCCCTATTATCCTCTATGTACAACTTATGGTATAAAAGCCTCTGTTGAAAATAAAGTTACTGGCCTTGCTCACCAAAGCTTGGTCTCCCCATGTCATTCTTTTCACATTCCGGCTGAGTCTCCATCTGGAGCATGGAGGTCCTCTGCGACCATTTATTTGCCTGGGCTTCTAAGACCCACTCGAGAAGGTGTCTAAGGTGGAGCACCTTCCGCTATTCGAGAGGGCGCCTGTGGCCTCTGTGGTCAGAGCTAACCTGATGTCACAGGTTATATTGATTTTCCGCGTAAACCAAGCTACTCAGCCTCTTTTCTCCGCTGAATTTTCCTACTGAGCTATCCTCATTCTATTACTCTTTATATCTCTAATTAATATTTAAATAAAGCTATAAGCTATTGTATCCAGTGAACTCGCCGAAGCCGTCTCCCCTTCGAATACCCTGGATCAGCCAGGGCTGGACCTTGGCAGTGACTAAAGTATGAAAGAGCAGATAAAACCAAGGAGGGTCTTGGAATGCGGGAATGGAAAAACCATTATCATCCTTCCCTCCCCTATGTTGTAACTATTAAGGGGTTTCAGGTCATCCTGAGCATTTAACCTGCCTCACACGGAGAAGGTATTTGCCTTACTCTTCCTCCACCCAGTATACATGCCTCATCCAATCAGCAAATGACCCACAAGACCCCTATCCTACTCCTTGCACCCTGGGTATTCAGTTCAGTTCAGTGCTCCGTCGTCTCCAACTCTTTGTGCCTGCAAGGACTGCTGCATGCCAGGCCTTCCTGTTCATCACCAACTCCTGGAATTTACTCAAACTCATGTTCATTGAGTCGGTGATGCCATCCAACCATCTCATCCTTTACCGTCCCCTTCTCCTCCCGCCTTCAATCTTTCCCAGCATCAAGGTCTTTTCAAATGAGTCAGTTCTTTGCAGCAGGTGGCCAAAATATTGGAGTTTTAGCTTCAGCATCAGTCCTTCCAATGAACAGTCAGGATGGATTTCCTTTAGGATGGACTGGTTGAATCTCCTTGCAGTCCAAGGGACTCTCAAGAGTCTTCGTCAACACCACAGTTCAAAAGCATCAGTTCTTTGGCACTCAGCTTTCTTTATAGTCCAGCTCTCACATCCATACATGACTACTGGAAAAAGCAAGCCTTGACTAGATGGACCTTTGTTGGCAAAGTAATGTCTCTGCTTTTTAATATGCTGTAGAGGTTGGTTATAACTTTTCTTCCAAGGAGTAAACATCTTTTAATTTCACGGCTGCAGTCACCATCTGCAGTGACCCTGGGTATAAAGGTGGACTAGGGACCCCTTGTTCAATGTCAGTTCTGCCTTGAGCTGGCACACTGTTCTAACAAATAATAAACTTTATTTCCTTCTCATTCTGTCTCATGCCTGGAAATTCTATTCCAATCCGTGCACAGACCATGACAAAAAAAAACATATCTTGGTTTCCTTAAAGTTTAAAAGTTTTTTCCGCATTGAGGTAATTGTTTGGGGGGCTGACAAATTTGTAACAGATACAATACTTTATTTATGTTAAACTTAGGCACAATGGAAGTATTATACTTAATATTTTTAGAAGAAACACACTGACTGAAACTGCCCACTCGGTCCAGGCACTATAGTAACCATTTGCATGAGTTGTTTTATGACAGGAGGTCCTGGAAAGGAACAGGGAACTAATAAGCCACCCCCAACCAGGAGAGTTCAGGAAAGGTCAAAAAGTGACACCACGTGTCCAACCACCTCCCAGAATCCTTCTCTCTGGCATCCATCTTGGCTGAACAAGGCATACACTACCAGGAAGGACTCTGAGTCAGAATGATTGGCTAAAGACAACCCAGAAACTGATTCTATCACCATAAACCAGAGACTGTGAGCCACATGGCAAAGCAATTCTCCTGGGTTCCCTCACTGCCGGGGACCAGCCCCAGCTGATCCAGGGTATTCGAAGCGGGGACGGCGTCGGCGAGGATCAGGAAACAATTGCTTAATTAAACGTTAATTAAGAATATAAAGAGTAATAGAATGAGGATAGCTCAGTGAAGAAATTCAGTGAAGAAAAGAGGCTGAATAAAATTCCAAAGCAGGGAATTTACGTCACCTACGAAGGCCGCAGGCATCCTCCCGTTCTCCCGAAGGAGAGGAGACACTAAGGCCTCCCCGGTCAGATCTTAGAAGCCCAGGCAAAATTAGTAGGCTTGACGAGCTTCCCTGCCTCAGAGGAAAAGTTCAGCTAGAAGGTGAAAGAAAGAACGACATGGGGACACCAAATTCCGGTGAACAAAAGGACATACTTTATTTTCCAAAGCAGTTTTATACCTTAAGTTGTGCATAGAGGATAATGGGGGGAAGGGGTAGAGGCATGCAAAGACAGCAGTTCCTGATCCTTATCGAAGTCAGGCTTTCAAACTTATCATATGCTAAAGTTTAGGTGATTTACATCATCTTCTGGCCAGGAAGCCTGTTAACATTTTAAGAAACTTATTTTTCTCTAAAGGTGATTATTCTAAAGTCAGGCGCCAGCCTCCAAAAAGCATTGGAGAAAGTTGCATTCCTATAGGGCAAAGGTGAGGTGGGCTCAATCAAGAAAAGAATTAACTCAAGGGTCCAAGATTACAAACATTGAGGCAACTGCTTACATTTCTATACACCCATTATATCAATCAATACACCGCCAAGGACACAGTAGGTAAGGGATATGGAGACTTAGCAGCAAACATTGGCCCAACAAGTGAAAAACCCTTCACCAATACAATTTCTAATCAATCTTTTAACTACTCAAAGGAATCTGTGTTTAGACAGTTTAGAACATCTCCTGCCTCTCACAGTTGGGAGGCTCTGAACAATCACATGTTGCCGGAAAAAACCTATTCAGGCAGGCTAGAGGACTTCCCAAAGGAGTTTGTAGGTTGAAACACTGTCACACCCAAGAATTATTAACTGGAGCTGTAAGCTAACTCTTTTTTCAGAGAGAGGTAGTGGGGGACAGCCCCCCCATAAAGTCAGAGGTGTAGGTGAAAGCACAAAGCAGAAAGTAGGCAGACTCTGGTTTTGGGGGTAGATTGCTCGAGAATTTCCAGGGAGACTCCTGAGGCTTGATCCCGCCTTTGCGTATGTCAAGCCTCCTTCCTCATGACCTTTGCCATGGGCGGAGCTCGCTCCCCACACCTCACCCTACTTCTCTCTGCCCTGGTGCCCTTTCCCAGTAAAATCTCTTGCTTTGTCAGCACATGTGTCTCCTTGGATGATTCATTTCCGAGTGTTAGACAAGAGCCCACTTTCGGGCCCTGGAAGGGGTCCCCCTTTTTGCAGCAATATTATATTTAATATGTTGATGACTCAAGGTATTTACATTATTACATCAACAATCTTAAACATTAATGAGTGAGTGAGTGAAGTCGCTCAGTCGTGTCCGACTCTTTGCGACCCCATGGACTGTAGCATACCAGGCTCTTCTGTCCATGGGATTTTCCAGGCAAAGGTACTGGAGTGGGTTGCCATTTCCTTCTCCAGAGGATCTTCCCGACCCAGGGATCGAACCCTGGTCTCTCACATTGCAGGGAGACGCTTTACCGTCTGAGCCACAAGGGAAGCCTTGAGTATATGTTGGATAGGATGTAATTCCTTACTGAGATTTTGACTACAGGAAGAATCACTGTAATCTAGGCAGAGCAAAACTGGAGATTAGAGTCATGGACATGACCTGGTTTGGGCAAGAAGATTTAGGCCTGGGAGATGGAAAAGAGGCAGAAACCTCTACATCTTCCAGGAATGAAGATGTACTCACTTCAGTGTAAGTGAAGCGAAAAGTGAAAGTCACTCAGTCGTGTTCAACTCTTTTCAACCCCGTGGAGTATACAATCCATGGAATTCTCCAGGCCAGAATACTGGAGTAGGTAACCTTTCCCTTCTCCAGGAGATCTTTCCAACTCAGGGATCGAACCTGGGTCTCCTGCATTGTAGGCAGATTCTTTACCAGAGCTACAAGAGAAGCTCAAGAATACTGTAGTGGGTAGCCTATCTTTTCTCCAGTGGGTCTTCCAGACCCAGGAATTGGACCAACTGGTGTCTCCTACATTGCAGGCGGATTCTTTACCAACTGAGTTATCAGGGAAAAGGGGAAATCCCTATCATATGTGGTTGCATTGCCAAAGGCCACAACACTACATTTCTTTCTCAGGTCTGTTCTTGGGATTGGCAGAGCAGAAAGCAGGCAAAGCTCAGGGAGGGAGGACAGAGTCATGAGGATACAGATTCCCCAAAATACCCAAGACATTTGCATTATTCAAAATCCCCAACCAACCAATCGAGAGGGTCCCAGTTCAGACTACATGCTCATTCAGAGCACTTTGAACAGATACAGGGTAAACCCTGGGAAAACCACAGAGGAAGCAATGCATATATGTGTTGTACAGATAAGGAAATGGAGATTTGTAGTGGCATATAAATAAATAAGTTCATGATTTCCCAATTATTTAGATAGCTTCTTCTTTTTTATCGCAATATTTTTCTAGGTTTTTTGCTTGTTTGGGATATTTTCTACTAACTGTATTAAAGCTTAAAAATTAAACCTTCTAGGAGTCCAACCTACCGAAGTTCTCTTCTGAGTTCTTCAGCTCAAATATAATTTAGGATATCTGCTCTCAAATGTTCAATTGATTTTTAATAAATTGGCATTCTATACGAAAATTATTTTTTATTTCTACTAATTTCATTTTTAAAATCTTTATATAGTGTTTGTTAGAATTCCTTTTAATCTAACTCCAACATGTTAATCTATATGAGTCTTCTTTTTTAAAAAATTTTTCTTTTATTGATCATAGTTCTTGCACTTTGCACAGGATTGTGTTTTTGATTCTGCATCAAACATTCTGTTATGCTAGTCACTAAGGAAAAAGATCAAAGATACACAGGGTGGTTTGTGGCTGGGGAATTGACATGCACGTATATGACTGACTGTACCTCGTCTCCACTTTATCATTCTACCCCATGCCTCCTTCTCTCAACCTGATGTTCTGTGTAGATGCCGAGGTGTCAGATCATAATTGACACCCACACCTGCACTGCCAGGTGTCTCTTAAGGCGACTATATTGACAGTGTCTGTGTGTATCCTGTGATCTGTGTATTTGATATGTTGCTTGGTAATGTGTGCACAGGTTTTTAGCTTTTTTACGATCAGAAGTAGATGATCATTTCAGGATGGGTGTATGTGCTGAGGGACTGGTAATGGAGAAGAGCATTGTAAACTTACTCAGTTTGTTCTAGAGAGTTGCAGTACCTGCATCCCTGCAGAAATGACACTGCTGTTTTCACCACTTTCCCATTCGAAACAGCAATTCATTGTGTTACGTCTTATTTATCATGGAATAAACCAATGCAGTGCTTTATATTTCATAAAATTACTTATATTTTAAATATTGGTCATATGCATATTGGATTGAGGGGTTTTCCTATTATTTATGATGATACATGACTTAACACTAGTAGGGAGCCAATTTCCTGAGACAATGGTGCCTTATCAAGTCTTCCTTGAAACTTCACAGGAATGTTTATGTTCCAAAGGGACATTCAACTATTAACCTAAATTTCACCAAGATGATGATGTGGAACAGAAACACAGTTGACCTTCTGTGAATATGCAGTTTGTGAGAGAACTAAACCTTCCTGCCGGAAGCCACTGAGAATCTGAATCACAAGTGAACACACTATAACCATGTCTGTCCTGAGTGATGCATGACTTAATGTCTTTGGAAGAGAAATTTCCCAATATAGAGTCACCATCTTCCTCAAAACCTCAGGGAGAGGTCACAGGAGGGGGACTGTAAAAGGTATAATCCTTCTCCAAGGTAGACCTTGGCTCAAGGCAAAGTTATAGTACCCACCTCCCATGAGATCTTGGAAAATTCACATCCCCTCTGTGTCTCCTCATCTACAAAATGGGTTATTGAGAGTGTTATGTAAATGCAACTCTGCACTTAAATAATTTGGTCAATTTGCACATTATACTGCTCAGTGTGAATCCACAATACATTTTATCTGATACTACTCAGTAATTTATTGGTGGTCCCAGCTCCTTAGGGTTGGAAGGAATTCCGGTTGACTGACAGTAAAGTGAAAGTGAAGTCACACAGTGGTGTCTGACCCTTAGCGACCCTATGAACTGTGTAGCCCACCAGGCTCCTCTGTCCATGGAATTTTCCAGGCAAGAATACTGCAGTGGGTTGCCATTTCCTTCTCCAGGGGATCTTCCTGACCCAGGGATTGAACCCAGGTCTGCCGCATTGCGGGCAGATGCTTTACCACCTGAGCCACCAGGGAAGCCGGTTGACAGTAAGAGACCCAGTATCTCTGAAGCCTGATAACCTCAGAAGGGATTCAATTCCATCTTTGCTAGTTCTGGGCTATGGATAGTGGGACCAGCACATTGCCTGAAGTCAGGTTTTGAACAATGAAGGTCCAGCTGGTGCGGTGGGAAATGCCGCATGACTAGGTATATGAGGAGTCAGGGTCAACTCCCCACAAGCTAGACTCTAGGATTTATTGCTAAAAGGAAATTCTACTCCTGAAAACTAATCCTTTGGAACCAGCAATCCCAAACAAAATGGAAGGTACAAATCTTTCCAAGTGTGATGATCCCTAGGAAGCTCAGCTTCAGGAAGGATGCAGCATCAGAGCTCCAGGAACTGTGATGCCTAGGAATCTTGCCTTTTCTGCCTCCTCCACTCTGGGTCTTTTCACAGAGTGGCTTCAACTCTGGCCCATCATTCCCCACCACATACACTGGACTGGCCCACTCCTTCCTTTTTGCTTCCTTTCATCTCTGCTTCTCTGTACAGTTGTTCCCCTCTGTCACTTTCTGTCACTCTCTGGGACTTGACTCTTACCCCTCTCTCTCAATCACTGTTTCTCTCCCTGCTTCTCCCTTCCTCTGTCTCTCTCTGCAGGCCCTCAGGCATGCTGCTCCAGTCCATCACTATCGAGGCCCACAGGGCACCAGTTCTCCCAGTCCTCCTACCCTCATTGGCAAGATTTGGCCCAGGTTCTGCTCATAGTGGGTGAGAATCTGTTTTAGAGACTGCTCATACTGATATTATCTGCTGCCCTGGGGCTCCCAGCTATTCCTGGGCAGCCCAGTCACACTTTGGACCTGTTGGTGGCCCAGCCTTGACCCCAGAGCTGCTGGAGGACTTTGGTGCCTCTGCCACCTGGAAGGAGGGGGGACCCTGCAGGCTCCAAGGGCTACTGGGGCAGGATGGGTTGGATTGGGGGACTTGAAGGGAGATAGATATTTCTACCCAACACCTTCTTCTAGACACTGATGGGGGTCTCAACCATCACTGCACATTTGTCAATAAAGAGATTGTGGGAGGCTTAAGGGAGCTCATGGGACTTACTAAGGAAACTTTTGCATTACCCACCCCACTCAGAGCCACCTGGATTTGTGCTATTAGGGACAGCTGGAAGGTGGGGGAAGAAGAGTACTAGGCCTGGATTAGTGCAGGACCCCCGCATTGGACTCCCTCAGCCACTCCTGGCACCTCCTCCATCCTTCACAATAAGAAATGGCCACTTCATGGGGACAGAAGCCTGTCTCTCTGATGACCAGACACCCCTTTGTCTGACAGGATCCGTGCACTCAGTGAGTATTTATAGATTGAATAAACACAACCATCCCTAGGTCCAGACATAGGATGTGTCCAGCACCCTGGAAGGATCTATTGGGCCCCCTTGCACTCAACACCACATCCACGGATGCCCCTGCTTCTGCCCCATTGCTGTAGGTCCTGCCTGTCTGTGACCTGGGTGTCAATGAATCACACCCTGTGTACACAATGGGTGTGACTCTTGGTCCTCCAGGAAGCAGACACTGACACAGAGATAGAACTGTGGAAGGTTTATTAGGGCTGACAATGGGAGAGACAGTAGTGGAAGGGGCAGGGAAACATTTGGGCCAGAATGTAGATCTGACACCTTCTTTAAATATACAATTACCATAATCTGCTTGTCATGGCTCAAAATCCTCTTCAAATTTAAACTGGTTCTCCTGTAAGGGAAAGACATTCTGATTTATTTCAATGTAATGTGAATTTTCCCTACACGCATTTTGCCTTCTCTAACACATCTGTGATCTCTGATGAACACTTTACTGTGTGGCTGCATCTATGACTCTATACATAATGAAAACAATTCTTATCAGATCTCTGAATGTACACACTCTCTTACTTTCTTTTTTAACTAGTAGGACATGAATTTTTACAGGGGAAAGAGTGTCTTTGCCTTGTCTTTTAAAGCACAGATTACTAAGCTCTAGGCCTCAGGGCGTATATCCTTAGGTTAATTTAATGTATTTTCCAGAATATCTTTGATGATTCTGTGTGTAGACATTTTCTTTTAAACTACAAGAGCAGTGAGCGACAAACACGTCTCAGCCAGTCTGCAAAATTCTATATGTACTTGATCTCATCTTTCTCACGATGACATCAGAAATCAATATTATCCCTGTTTTAATGATAAAAAGCTCACACTCTGTCTAGGTCCCACTGAGTATTAGGGACTGAACAACAGGTATACAAGCAAAGAATCATGTACAATATACTGTGAGGAAAATGCGGGAGATGCAAAGCTGACAGTCAGGGGTGGAGACTAGAGGATGCAAGGATGTGGTGACAGGGGTCCTGCAGGAGTGGCCCTGGATCAACCTTGAATTCCCTGGGAAGAACCTGCCTTATGTTGAAGGCCAAGGCAGCTATTCAGCTCATCTAGATCCTGACTGCATTTTCAAATCATTGGACCAAAAAAAAAAAAAAAAACCAAACTTCAGCCCCACAAAATATTCTGAAAGAACCAAGTTAAACATCCCTGTTTATCCAGAGCCTTCTTTCACCCATAACCAGAACTTTCAGAAATGCAGTGAAAACAATAATCCGAATGAGACATTATCTAAGGGCTTTACGGCAACAATGGCATCTAAAGGGGATAATGCATCGCCAGCACTGTGTCATTTCAGCACACAGCGGCCCCGTGTGCACATCTTACTGCCTTCAGAGTTCCTGCCCAAACTGTTTGCCCTGCTGGGAACGGCCTTCCAGTTCCATCTAAGTGACAGCACCTCACTTTTTACTTTTTCTTCTAAAACATCCTATGTATTCCTGTGTGACTCACAGATTCCTCTTTTGCACTCTAGGGCCTTGAACTGGTGCTTGTGTTACGATGATCACAAGTTCTGGGTCACTTATGTATCATTTATCTCTCTCTTCTGTTTCTCTCAGGGGATATTTTAATTCTTGAAATTAGGCATGTGTCTTACGTTTCACAGAACCCAACAAGTGGTTTCTGTATGAGGCGAATCTGCAAAACTGGTATTTCTCTCATTCTCTAAAAAGCCTCTTTTCTTCTCTGCAAGGAACACCTGATGCCCAGCTCAGTTTGGGTGACCAGCCCATCAGTACATGTGAAGACCAGTCCATCATATGCATGTCCTAAGAAACTTGAGGCATAAATGTTACAATGACCTCAGTCAGGTTTGTCTTTGCATTACAAAGCCATCAGTATACATATCTGCATTGCCACTAAAACTCAAAAGAAAAATAAATGAACATGCTTCACAAATTAGCATACTCTTCAGATCATCTTACCATCTTAAAGATGTGGAGGCATTGGGTGGGGTCCCAGAGGAAGCCAGGGTGGAGGAGGTGGAAGAGGCCCACAGCCCTTGAGTGGTGATAAAGGGCAGCCCATGGGGTAGGGCATGCAGGGTGGTCATGGGAAAGGAAAGCGCCCTCTTGCATCCATACTGACCTGTAGAACAGAAGTTTAAAATATGCTGATATGACAGACAAAAGCCCCAATATCAACAAAAGCTGAAACCCAATGAAGCAGGTCCCAGCACCTCGTACCCTCCTCTCTTCCAGGTTCCAAGAGAGCAGCCTAATGCCAGAGAACTCCACACATCTTTCTAGGTCCTGCCCACAGCACTGGTTAAAAGGGTATAAAACACTGTTAACACATGCTAATGCCTGCATCTGTAAATGTATAACGTCAAGGGTCCTAGCTCAGAGGATTAACAGAGGAAATACCAAAGGTCTAAAGTAGCATATTCCTGACAGGAAGGCCTCCATGTGCAGAAGAACCCTCCACCACTCCTTCACTACCACCAAAGAAACTTGTTCTTTGTACACTAAAAAGAGAGGG
Source organism: Bos mutus (assembly GCF_027580195.1). Lineage (NCBI taxonomy): Eukaryota > Metazoa > Chordata > Mammalia > Artiodactyla > Bovidae > Bos > Bos mutus. Next base: position 23,687,613 of record NC_091641.1, read on the forward strand.
AATGAAAGGAAATGAAAAGCCCATTCTCTGCACATGGAATCATAGCTACTCCTAGGAAAAGCTCTGCCTGCAAGATCACGCCCACATCCTCTGTGTTTCCTTAATGACAAAGGAGACCTAATCTCCTTGGACGCGCTGCCCATGGGCACAAAGATGTCTAGGGAGATGGGGATTCCTGGAGTCCTGCAGGGGAGCCGTGCATCTGTTTTAAGATTTCAGGGAATCCTAAACCGATAAACAGACAGGCCCAGTTTCATTTATCTTAATACACAGGAAATTCTGAACTTTAACTACCCTATGGGAAATGCGTACTATGGAAAAAAAAGAGTTGAGCACTCTAAATAACAGAACTAAGTCAAATGTGTTTTGATTTCAGGTATATAAATCCTGTGATGTAAGATGAGAGAGGTGTCAGCTGTAACAGCTTAAAGGGCACAATACAACCTGCTCACATGCACACAATGTAAGGACTTGTTGGAAATCACCCCAGCAGGTTATTATTGACCTTCACTACTCTGTTTAGTGTACATGTTCCACTAAAAATATAATATTTCTGAAAATTGAGATTTTTAAATCTAGTTGTCACTAGAATGATTCTGTTTAGCATATTTTCCAACAGAGATGGGGTAGCAATGAATTACGAAATTTATATTACCCAAGCAAGTTATGACCAACCTAGACAGCATATTAAACAGCAGGGACATTACTTTGCCAACAAAGGTCCATCTAGTCAAGGCTATGGTTTTTCCAGTGGTCATGTATGGATGTGAAAGCTGGACGGTGAAGAAAGCTGAGTGCTGAAGAATTGATGCTTTTGAACTGTGGTGTTGGAGAAGACTCTTGAGAGTTCCTTGGACTGCAAGGAGATCCAACCAGTCCATCCTAAAGGAGATCAGTCCTGGGTGTTCATTGGAAGGACTGATGTTGAAGCTGAAATTCCAGTACTTTGGCCACCTCATGCGAAGAGTTGACTCATTGGAAAAGACCCTAATGCTGGGAAGGATTGCGGGCAGGAGGAGAAGGGGATGACAGAGGATGAGATGGCTGGATGGCATCATCGACTTGATGGACATGGGTTTGGGTAAACTCCGGGAATTGGTGATGGACAGGGAGGCCTGGAGTGCTGTGATTCATGTGGTTGTAAAGAGTCGGACACGACTGAGCGACTGAACTGAAGTGAAGCACATTAAATTTTCACAGAACACACAAAGGTACAAAATAATAGTAATATCACGTTTCAGTAATCTAGTAACATTCCCAAATACAGGAGATCAGGAGGGAGTCAACTGTGCCAGGAGACTTAAGTATGGAGCTATCTGTCATCCTCCTCACATTATTTCCAGGAACACACAGTGGGCAGGCCTCAGGAACACACAGTAGAAAGTTGGGCAGGCCTCAGCCTCTAAGCACTTATGGTTCTGGTTGTTGTTGAGTCATTCAGTTGTGTCTGACACCTTAGGACACCATGGACTGCAGCACGCCATGCTTCCCTGTCCTACACTACCCCCCAGAATTTGCTCAAACTCATGTCTATTGAGTCAATATTGCCATCCAACCATCTCATCCTCTGTCACCCCCTTCCCCTCCCACCCTCAATCTTTCCCACCATCAGGGTCTTTTCCAATGAGTTGACTCTTCACATCAGGTGGCCAAAGTACTGGAGCTTCATCTTCAGCCTCAGTCCTTCCAATGAATACTCAGGGTTGAGTTCCTTTAGGATTGACTGGTTTGATTTCTCCTGTCCAAGGGACTCTCAAAATCTTCTCTTAGCACCACAGTTCAAAAGCATCAATTCTTTGACAATCAGCCTCCTTTATGTCCAACTTTCACATCTAGTACATGACTACTAGAAAAATAATACTTTGACTATATGGGCCCTTCTTGGCAAAGTAATATCTCTGCTTTTTAACACTCTGTTTAGATTTGTCTTTTCTTCCAAGGAGCAGGCATTTTAATTTCACGGCTGCATTCACCATCTGCAGTGATTCCAGGGCCCACTGGGCCACGCTCAGTAAATCTTTAATCCAATTTTCTGCTGATGGGTAGGGTTGTGCTCCTTATCTCTAGTTTGGCCTTTCACCACCAGACTGGGTGAGTTTCATCCAGTTTTCACATGCCCATCTGGGTGTTGTCTCTGCTTTGGCTCAGCCTCTTCATTCCTTCTGGAGCTATTTCTCCACTCTTCTCCAGTAGCATATTGGGCAACTACCTGCCCGGGGGGGTTCATCTTTCACTGTCACATATTTTTGCCTTTTTATACTGTTTATGGGTTTCCCAAGGCAAGAGTGCTGAAGTGGTTTGCCATTGCCTTCTCCAGTGGACCATGTTTTGTCAGAACTCCACTATGACCCATCGGTCTTGGATGGGCCTCCACAGCATGGTTCATAGTTTCACTGAGTTACGCAAGGCTGTGATCTATTTGATCATTTTGGTTAGTTTTCTGTGATTGTGGTTTTCATTCTGTCTGCTCTCTGATGGTTGTGGATAAGAGACTTGTGCAGGCTTCCTGATGGGCAGGACTCTCTGTGGGGAAAACGGAATCTTGCTCTGGTTGGCAGGGCCATGCTAGTAAATCTTTAACTAATTTTCTGCTGATGGGTGGGGTTGTGCTCTCTCTGTCTATGGTTTGGCCTGAGGCGGCCCAGTCCTATGGTCTGTAGTCTCTAAGGAAGGGCTATAGTCTCTGTGGTAAGCCTAATGGCAACCTCCTCTAGGAGGACTTATGCCAACATGCCATGCTTCTTAGGAATGCTGCTGCCAGTGCCCCTGACCTCATGACAGACCACTGTCAACCCATGCTTATGCCGGTTCTGGGAGTGATACCAAATGTGACTAGCTGAAAACAGAGAAGCCTGTAGATTCCTGGGGAGGAGTTTGCTTTCCCAAGTAAAAATGACATGGTAGATATAGCACAATCAACCACACAATCTAGAGATGAAGAAAGGGTGTTGTATAAAAAGAAGTTTCCAGAAATAGTTGCAACCATAAATGACCACAGCATTTACCTGGCCCTTTGTACATCCTTAGTAGGGAAAGAATTGCTGTTTCTCATGGGAGCCATGCCAGGTCCTGTATCTGATAAAGGAGAAGTGATTGGAGGTTTATTCAAATTTGTACAGATTCTGAGAAAGAAAAACAATCCTACATACCTTCTTCCACCACCTTACACTCTTTCCCACTCTCAGGTCCATTACCAGAGGTCAAGGGTTTCCCCCATGCCTCAAGTGATCCCCAGGAGGCGAGCAAGACCCTGACTTTTGAGGAAGACCACAGGGCCAGAATTCATGTATTTTCAAAACTAATCAACCAACTGTGGATGGTCTCAACTAGCTGGAAATCAACATTGAAGCAACCGTTTCCCAAAACGGTTGAGGAAATCCCAATTTAATCTCAGATTAGAAACTGAAATGAGAATATCCTTGGATAGGCAGAATATCAACAAACCCTCACCATGAAGAACAGGAGTTCTTTTTTTGGGCCACAGGGGGATTTTTCAATTTTCCTGTCTCTGTATAAGTTGTCTTCTATATGTGACCAGGTATTATATAAATATTCATAAAGGGAAATAGACTAATTTTATAGTAATGAGAAAAGGAAAGCTGTGGAGATTCATCAGTGAAAGTGTCAGGTCATGGCGATGATGTTAGAGGAGCAAAATTACATAGAAATTTAATGGAAATTAAGTGGACTACCTAACCCATTGTAAAATAATAAAACAAATAGAATAAAGGAACATCCAAAAACAGTAAATGAATGCCTATTTTGCTAATAAAAAGAATAAATTCTCTCCTATATTTTCAAGGTGGGGAAGCAAGCTTGGACCCACTTGCCCTCCAGGCTCTCTCTTTAGTTAGAGGAACCAAGGTTGGGGGCTAAGGGGATGGGGAAGGTCCCCAGTAAGTGGTGGGGCCTTAGCTCCACCAATCACAGGGCACAGGCTGAGAAAGTCATTCTGACTGAGGAATCTGAGGAAAACATCTTCTGTCACTCCTTGAGACAACTTCTTGTCTTCAGTAAGCACTGGTTATTGTTCCCAGGCAACACGATCATCATTCACAGGAGAAAGAATGACATGGTGCGGTTTTGCAGCAGGTGTTAAGTTGTTGCACTTCACAATGTGCTCCCTACCTCTCCCTGGGAGTTTCTATGTCTCAGGTCTTCCCAGCACCTGGGTTTCGGCATCCCGTATTTCTCTTGCAGCCCCTGTTTTTCAATTATTGCCAGTCTTGAATATAGAAAAAGAATGGACTTCAGTGAGAATTCCAACACCAGTCCTTGACTAGACACTAATGTCTTAGCCCTAATACCTCAAAGACACCCTTAAAAACTGTACAGGAAATCCCATACTTGTGTCTCAAGTAGGCGGCTTCCTTGCTCTGCTCTGCCATCTCTCTCTCCAAAATCCGACCCTTGATCTGTGGGAGGAAAAGCACACCCAAGTTCAGTTGTGGGAATGACAACACGAAGGAGAGAAAGAAAAAAAAAATTACCCAGTTGTCCTGAGCCTTCTTCTCAAGAAGAGAAATCTGAAAAAGGCAACACATGAATAAACTCCCCAGGATTGGGAATCTAAGGACCCCTCTTCAGCGCCTGAGGTGCTCAGTAACTTGGGTGGAGGCGGGTCACCTGGTGTCTGAAGCTGACCTCCTCCTGCTGCAGTTCTTCTTGCATTTGTTCAATCTGTTGCCTGTGAGTTATAATACAATTGCTTTCATCACATAAAGCTTAACACTGAGCATGATTTTAATACTTGCCCAAGTTCCCGTTATCCTCATCTCTATCTCCAAATATAATTTAGGAATACATATAAAGCACTTTTCACATGATTAGAAAGTGTCAGTAAGAACAAATCTACCATTAACATCCTTCGCTTATTTATTATTTTAGATAATGCCTACAGGCTTCTGAGTTGATATAATTCCCATACATTTCCAAAATTTCTCTCATTATTGTGTGATGAGTGACTGATCATAAAGCTTTGATTCTCTTTTTACTTATATTCTTACCATAATTTCCAGGGTTGCCAAAACTAGGTCCCTTAGTGACACTACTGTATTAGTGGACGCAGTTCTTCCTAAAACAAGGTGCATTCTCAAGTAACTTCAACTAAGTTTCCATACAGTCTGGCCAGCTTTGGGGATCAGTATATTTTTAGTGACTTAAATGGTTTGTTCTTTGTAATACTTATCTTTTCCCATACATTCTCTATGTATATTTCTTCTGAACTTTTGGGCTAATTGGTGCCAAACATTGTACAAAAGTTAAAATCAAAAACTCAAAAGTAATTTCATGAACCACTGGTATTTAGTATTTAACCTTACTTGTAATTGTGTGCTTCTGTTGAAACTAATTTCAAATTTCCCTCTGCAGCTGACAGCTGATTCTCCTTTTCCATCCACTCACATTGTTTCTTTTTCAGTTTCCTAAGATGGAAAAAGATATATACATTGCCCAGTAGCCAGTGTGAAATTCGGACTTCCTTATCTCCTAGAATTCTGAAGGTCTAGCTTCAAATGTTCCTCGCCACCACCCCATCTGTGTGTAGATTGACAACACAATCCGATGAATGAACTGAAGTCCCCCATGGAGGATTAAAGTAAAACCAAACTCTGACCTGCTAGGAAGTCTCTCTGCAGTCTAAGTTTTCTCTTTACAGTTCTTTACTCCTATTCATTCATCATAAAGTCTCATAAATAACCTACTTGGTGCCCTCCCAGGGTCAGTCTTGCATTTGAGATGGTAAAGACTCAATTTGTGTCAATGTGGAAAATGATGCCTGACCAACTCATCCCAAGTAAACACATTATGATGAAGCAGGGGATCATAATTAGTTTTATGCCTCCATGGGGAGCCCTGATTCTTCATCCAGGCTGTGTATGGATGCAGACAATCAGCCAAAGAGAGTCTTCCATGATATGGCTTCATTAACACTCTCCAATAACTATCCAGAATTTCTATGGTTCAGGAGTGGAATCCCTACCTCTTTTTCTAAGGAAAAAATAAAAAAAATCCTCCCAAAAAAAAAAAAAGATCCAAGAAGAAAAAGCAAATCTTAGTGCTGTGTTAAAATGATGTGGACCGTCACACAGTCAGGGTGTCATCTCTAGGAGACAGATTTCAGATGGAAAACTAATAGCTCCAGGGTATTAACCTACTTTCACAAGACTGAGTCATTGATATTGAGAACAGTGAAGGTCAATGGCTTAACAAAGCCATTGCTGTTTTTTATCAGATTATTTTGTTCATGGTTCCAGTTCAAATGGTTTCAATCTGATATTTTTCTATGGGATCATATGCAAAATTCAAAAATTCTAGAAACAAGGATAAAAACACTAAGGAGAAAAACGTACCTGTATTTCTGTCTGGTCTCCCAGGCAATCTTTAAGCAAATGCTTTAGACTGGCTGTAATGTAGTGGTTGTATGGTAAGCTATTGAGTGCAGAATAAAGTGTGACTTGACAGAGGGTTGGGAGAACCAGACAATGTGCTGGGACTGAAACTTAAAGGACAGTGTAAATGGAACCAGAGGGGATCCAGGTATTAATTTAATTGATACTGGGACAATGCCTCTACTACCTAAAAAAACTATAAGAAAGAATGTGTGATGATCACTTAGAACAGAAAGAAAAATGTGGATTATGGAAATCAAGGTAGGATGAATGTGTTGGATGAATTTGGCAAAAATACCCTGGAACCTATTCTAAAAGAAATACGATTATCTACATTGGTTGACACATTCATTTATACAACAGTATTTGGAACATATGAACATCTTACTCTTCTGCAGCCATTTTTCTTTGTTCATAGAATTCAACAAGGAAGGCTTCCTTTCTCTTCAGCATTTTTAATTCCACTTCCTTCTCTGCTTTCACAGACCTCAGTGTATCACAGATGTCTTTCAGGTTCTTTTTATCTTCTGTAAGGAAGGCATTTTCTTTGGGTGAGAAGTTGTTTGGGGTGGGGATAAAAGTGAGGAAGAACCCTGAAGGCAAGAATTCTGCGCCTTCCCCCAGCAAACTTATTTCCATTATGTGGGGCCTTCCTCCCAACAAACAACGTACCTACAAGTTGGCAGTTTTTGTTCCTCAAGGCTCTCAGCTCTAAATTCTCAAGTTCAGCACTGGCATCTTGTAACTTTAAACAGACATGAAAAAAAAAACAAAACACTCAAGAAGTAATGATCCACAACAATATGAGTATACTTAACACAGGAGGGTTGTGCACTTAAAAGGGTTAACATGGTTCATTTGATTTATGTGCATTACAGCATAATCAAAAATTGGTAAGGAAGGTATGGAAGTAAGATGGCAGAGGACAAGGACCTTGATGTCACCTCCTCTCACAAAAACATCAGAATCAAAACTAATTGCTGAATAACCATAGATAAAAATGACTGGAACCTAGCAAAAAAAAAAAAAAAAAAAGGATCTACATTCAAAGACAAAGAAGAAGCCACAAGAAGACAGGATCAAGGCTGCAACTGCAAAATAACCAAGTCCCATACCCGCCGGATGCCTGCCTGCCTGCATGCATGCTCATTCATGTCCGACTCTTTGCAACTCCATGGATGGTAGCCCACCAAGCCCCTCTGTCCATGGAATTTTCCAGGCAAGAAGACAGGAGTGGGTTGCTGTTTCCTTCTCCAGGGGATCTTCCTGACCCAGGGATTGAACCTGCATCTCTTGTGTCTCCTGCACTGGCAGGCGGATTCTTTACCAGCTGAGCCACTGGGGTGGGTGACCCTCAATCTGGAAAATAATTATATCACAGATGTTTTCCCATAGCAGTGACAGTTCTGAGACCCATGTCAGTTTCCCCAGCCTGAGGATCTGTCACTGGGATGAGGAACCCCTGGAGCATTTGGCTTAGAATGTCAGTGAGGCTTGATCACAGAAATGCCACAGGACTAGGGGAAAGAGACACTCCACACTTGGAAGGTGCAATCAAGGTCTCATGAGCAATAGGACCCAGGGAAGAAGCAATGACTTCATAGGAGCCTGGGCCAGACCTACCTGCTGGTCTTGGAGGGGGCTCCAGGAGGTAGAGGCAGCTGTGGCTCACTATGGGGACAGGGACACTGGTGATGGAAGTACTGTGAAATACTCACTGACATCAGCTCTCTGGGAGGCTGCCCTTTTGTTACCCAGACCTGGCCCCACTCAAGACACTGTAGGCTCCAGTGTTGGGATGCCTCAGGCCAAACAACCAGCAGGATAGGAACACAGCCCCAGTCATCAACAGGCAGGCTGCCTAAAACCTTTCTGAGCCCAGAGCTATCTCTAAACATACTCCTTACCTTGGCACTGCATGCCAAAGGAACAAGACCCAGCTCCACCCACCAGTGGATTGGCACAAGGCGCTTCCACCATGAGGCCTGCACAAACCTCTAGATCAACCTCACCCAGCAGAAGGCAGATTCCTGCAAGAAGAAGCAAGAGGAAGTACAAGCCTGCACCCTATGGAAAAAAGACCACAAACACAAAACGTCAGATGACAAAATGAGACAGCAGAAGTATATGTTCCAAAGGAATAAGTTAAAACCACAGATGAACAACTAAGTGAAGTGGAAGTGGGCAATCTACCCAAAAAACAATTCAGAGTAATGATAGTAAACATGATCTAAGATCTCAGAAAAATAATGGAAGCACAGACCTAGAAGATACAAGAAATGTTTAACAAAGAGCTAAAAGAAACAAAGAACAGAAAACAGTGCTGGAGGATACAATAACTGAAATGAAAAATACAGTAGAAGGAATCAATAGCAGAATAAATGATGCAGTAGAGTACAAGTAAGCAGCTGGAAGACAGAATGTTGGAAATTACTGCCATGAAACAGATTAAAAGGGCAGAAAAGAAAAGAAATGAACACAGTCTAAGAGACCTCTGGGACAACACTAAATGTACCAACATTTGCATTATGGGGGAGAGAGAGAACAGAGAGAGAAAGAGCCTGAGAAAATACTTGAACAGATAATAGCTGAAAACTTTCCTAACATGGGAAAGCAAACAGTCAGCCACATTCAGGAAGTTCAGGGAGTAGCACAGAGGGTAAACTCAAGGAGGAATACACAGAGACACATATTAATCAAACTAACTAATGCTAACCCTAGCCCTAACCACCAAACCAGCTTTAACATAGCAATGCCAAAGAATGCTCAAAGTACCACACAATTTCACTCATCTCACATGCTAGTAAAGTAACGCTCAAAATTCTCCAAGCCAGGCTTCAGCAATACGTGAACCGTGAACTTCCAGATGTTCAAGCTGGATTTAGGAAAGGCAGAGGAACCAGAGATCAAATTGCAAACATCTGCTGGATCACTGAAAAGGCAAGAGAGTTCCAGAAAAACATCTATTTCTGCTTTATTGACTATGCCAAAGCCTTTGACTGTGTGGATCACAATAAACTGTGGAAAATTCTGAAAGAGTTGGGAATACCAGACCACCTGACCTGCCTCTTGAGAAACCTATATGCAGCTCAGGAAGCAACAGTTAGAACTGGACATGGAAAAACAGACTGGTTCCAAATAGGAAAAGGAGTATGTCAAGGCTGTATATTGTCACCCTGCTTGTTTAACTTCTATGTAAAGTACATCATGAGAAACGCTGGGCTGGAAGAAGCACAAGCTGGAATCAGGATTGCCGGGAGAAATATCAATAACCTCAGATATGTAGATGACACCACCCTTATGGCAGAAAGTGAAGAGGAACTCAAAAGCCTCTTGATGAAAGTGCAAGAGGAGAGTGAAAAAGTTGGCTTAGAGCTCAACATTCAGAAAACGAAGATCATGGCATCTGGTCCCATCACTTCATGGGAAGTAGATGGGGAAACAGTGGAAACGGTGCTAGACTTTATTTTTTGGGGCTCCAAAATCACTGCAGATGGTGACTGCAGCCATGAAATTAAAAGACGCTTACTCCTTGGAAGGAAAGTTATGACCAACCTAGATAGCATATTGAAAAGCAGAGACGTGTCTTTGCCAACAAAGGTCTGTCTAGTCAAGGCTATGGTTTTTCCAGTGGTCATGTATGATGTGAAAGTTGGACTGTGAAGAAGGCTGAGTGCCAAAGAATTGATGCTTTTGAACTGTGGTTTGGAGAAGACTCTTGAGAGTCCCTTGGACTGCAAGGAAATCCAACCAGTCCATTCTAAAGGAGATCAGTCCTGGGTGTTCTTTGGAAGAACTGATGCTAAAACTGAAACTCCAGTACTTTGGCCACCTCATGAGAAGAGTTGACTCATTGGAAAAGAATCTGATGCTGGGAGGGATTGGGGGCAGGATGAGAAGGGGACGACAGAGGATGAGATGGCTGGATGGCATCACCGACTCGATGGACATGAGTTTGGGTGAATTCTGGGAGTTGGTGATAGACAGGGAGGCCTGGCGTGCTGCAATTCATGGGGTCGAAAAGAGTTGGCCATGACTGAGCGACTGAATTGACTGAAGGAGACAAAACAATCGAATTTCAAAAACTGTGAGATGCTGATGAAAGAAATCAAAGATGACAGAAACAAATGGAAAGTTATACCATGTTTTCATATTGGAAGAATCAATATTGTCAAAATGACCATATCACCCAAGAATCAATGCAAATTGTTCAAATTATTAATGGTATTTTTTGAAGACCTGAGGAGAGAGCAAAGAGGAACTAAACAGCCTTTTGATGAAAGTGAAAGAAGAAAGTGAAAAAGCTGGCTTAAAACTCAGCATTCAGAAATCAAAGATCACACATCCAGTGCCATCACTTTTTGGCAACTATATGGGGAAATAATGGAAACAGTGACGGAATTTATTTTCTTGGTCTCCAGAATCACTGCAGATGGTGACTGCAGTCATGAAATTAAAAGACGATTGCTCCTTGGAAGAAAAGCTACAATAAACCTAGAAAGCATATTAAAAAGCAGAGACATTATTTTGCCAACAAAGGTCTGTCTAGTCAAAGTTATGGTTTTTCCAGTAGTCATATATGGATGTGAGAGTTGGACAATAAAGAAAGCTGAGTGCCGAAGAATTGATGCTTTGAACTGTGGTGTTGGAGAAGACTCTTGAGAGTTCCTTGGACTGCAAGGAAATCAAACCAGTCAATCCTAAAGGAAATCAGTCCTGAAAATTAACTGGAAGGACTGATGTTGAAGCTGATGCTCCAATACTCTGGCCACCTGTTGTGAAGAACTGACTCATTAGAAAAGACACTGATGCTGGGAAAGATTGAAGGAATGAGGAGAAGGGGACAACAGAGGATGAGATGGTTGGATGGCATCACCGACTCAATGGACATGAGTTTGAGCAAGCTCCGGGAGTTGGTGATGGACAGGGAGGCCTGGCATGCTGCAGTCCATGGGGTCGCAAAGAATCTGACACGACTGAGTGAGTGAACTGAATTGAACTGACAGGGTCTAGTGAAATCCTACAACTCACAAGGAGAAACAAACAGCATTGTAAAAGTTAAACCAGAGCTGTCTTTTTGCATACAAACTGATGATGTTATTGTTTTGCTGCCTGGGATTATAAGCTGGAGCCCCGCAGACTGCAATTTGAAGTCTCACTCTTGGGGTGGAGCACCTCCCAGGATCATTTCCCAGTGGGGACTTCAGATTGTAGGGCTTCCCAGATGGCGCTAGTGGTAAAGAACCCACCTGCCAACAGTAAATGAGTGAAAGTTGCTCGGTCGTGTCTGACTCTTTGTGACCCCATGGACTATCCAGTCCATGGAATTCTCCAGGCCAGAATGCTGGAGTGGGTAGCCTTTCCCTTCTCCAAGGGATCTTCCCAACCCAGGGATCAAACCTTTACAGCCAGGTCTCCCACACTGCAGGCAGATTCTTTACCAGCTGAATCACAAGGGGAGATGAAGACATGTGGGTTCTATCCCCGGGTTGAGAATCCTTTGGACAGAGGAGCCTGGTGGGCTACAGTCCATGGAATCTCAAAGAGTCGGACATGACTGAAGCAGCTTAACATGCACACTCACACTTCAAATTGATATTAACAAAGGACTTTCCAATGCCGTTCAAGTCTGGATGTAGGTCAGTCCAATTTGGTGATGTATCTGCTATTACTTTTCTCTGTTGATTCTATTTACTATCTTTTAATGACTATATTGAAATTAGGTAAACTAATCTTCTATACAGAATCGAAACTTTATTTGTGTGTAATGAGTGGTTTATTTTGTTTGAATCCATTGAATTTAAAATGAAAGTAAAAACTTTTCGCAAAACATGCCATTTGCAGCAACATGAATGGACCTAGAGATTATCATACTAAATGTGGTAAGTTAGAGAAAGACAAATATATATATCACTTATATGTAGAATGTAAAAGAATGATACATATAAACTTATTTATAAGCCAGAAACAGATTCACAGACATAGAAAACAAACTTATGGTTACCAAAGAAGAATGGTAAGGGGATTAATTAGGAATTTAAGATTAAATATATACACACTACTATATTTCAAATAGATAATGAGCAAGGATCTACTGCATAGCACCAGGAAATCTACTCAATGTTCTCTAATAACCTATATGGGAAAAAATCTGAAAAAAGGATACATGTATATGTATAACCAAATCATTTTGCTGTACATCTGGAACTAATACAACATTTTAAGTCAACTATATTCCAATATAGAATTTAAAATAATTGAAAAGGAAGTATTGATTTTTCAGTTTTCTGAATTAAACAGTCTATGGGAGTAAAACTTGTTACCTGATTCTTCTCAGTGTTGAGCTGAACATTCTGTTCATGCAGTTCTTCAGGTTTCACTTCCACTTCACTGACACAAGCTTCATTAAAGGCACTTTCACACTGAAGCAAAACATTCTCATCAATGACTTAATTCCCAAGAAAAACAATTCCAAGCAAATATCATTTTAATCTTCTAAGACGTGAAAATCTTTTCTTTGTAAAAGCTAACTTATACAATGGAAATCCTGCAGCAAATATAGGTAGTTTACCTCTGAAATTCCTGAGGTGTTTGCTAAAATAGCATCTTTCATGTCCTCTGTAGAATTTTCTTTTTCCAGTATCTACATAGGATAGAAACAAGAAATGTACTGAGATGGACTGTATATCACTGAATGGACACACTCAGTGATATGCTGAAAAGTGGTAATATCAAACAAGCATATCCCAGGGTGATCCCTAAGTTTCATGTGATAGTAGATCCAGGGTGGGCCCAGGAAAAATGTCAAGCCCATAAAGAAATGCAGAACAAAGAAAGCCATGAAGGCACAAGTATTTCATAGCTTCATAAAATATCTTGCTCACTGAATAACAACAGAGATGACTGGATGACAAGGGTGGAAAATTGTCCATGTCAAACAGCTCATCAGTGGGTGTTCTTGATGGAAAAGAAAGAAAACTTTCCCAAATTCACATTGAAAATTCTTTGTTCAGCAGAAAGAAGGGTAGGGCTCATACAACTTGGCTAGATATTTTCCTTCACCTCTCATATATTTCCTGGGATTGTCTATGTGAAGGCAGTGCCAAATAGTGAGAAAACTCAGAAAATTAAAAAAAAAAACTTCCTAGTCTCTGAAACTGGAAAAGTCATGGGGATATGAGTATGTGATATTCCAGATCATTGTTCAGAAGGAGGTTCAGCTCCCAAACACGCACAATCTATGGTGGTGAATAGTAAGAGGAGATGGAGCCCTCAACTCACCCAATGCACAGAAAGCCTCAAAAGTCTAACTGTGATAAACTTAGCAGCCAAATTCTTACCAAGTTTGGTGTCTTGACATTCTGACCCCTCACAGATTGCAACCTAGCACGAGAACTTTGGAGGAGGTCATTCAGAGATTCAGTCGTTTTGAATGTTATTCAAAACAATTGTTTTGATGTTATCTCAATTGTTTTGATGTTATCCTTTAACAAAACAAATTGAATGAGTAATAATTACTCATTACTCTTCTGTTTTCAGAATGTAATCCCAGGTAGAGACAGGATTTTTACCTTAAATTTTAGTGCTTCATGAGAGAGCATCTTATTTTGTCTCCTAGTTTCTTAAAGACGTTTCTTTGAGTCATTGATCTATGCAAATATGTGCAAAAGGAAATCAGAGTTACAAATATGGATTACTGTGCCAGCCAAACCTATCTTTTGATTGTGAGTCCTTCTACAAATACAGAAAACAGTGCTTTACATCTATGGAGCTTGCTATGAACCTGGACTGTTTATGGAACATGAGAAATAGGATGGCAGGATGAAAGAAAACAAAGAAAAATAACTGAACTCTCAGAGGGGGAAGAAGCTGAAGGTAAAATCATGAAAAATAACAAAATAACAAAATAAATAACAAAATAAACAAAATAACAAAAATAATAAAATAACAAAATGATACCTTCTGTTCCATATTGGCTATATTTTCTGCAAGTTGTCTGTTGTCCTTCACAAAATTACTGATTTTCTCTGATATCTGTTTCAAATTAACTAAAGAGAGATAAAACAATTACTAAGATTTAGTAGAAAAACTCAGTTAAAATTGAATTATCTCAGTGTAAGCAGCAGACATACATTATCTTTTTCTTTTCTCTTTATATAACTTTACTATCATGTCTAAAACAAGCAAATTTTAGCTAGCAGAATTTGAAACCTAAGAAACATTATTTCAATGAGATTCCTATGTAAAACACTTTCAAAGATGAATAAAAACATTAAATCGACTTCTAAATTCTCCTCTATCTATAAGTACCATTCTCAGAAAATTCAGTCACTTCAGCTAGCTGTGTCGTCACCAAAGATGAGTATAGAAAAAAGCAAACATCCTGTCAACTTAAAATTCTTGCCTCCAATTACTAAGGTGAATATATATGTTGCTATAAGAAAAAGAAACTCCTTATTTCATCCAGCTTCAACTCACATCCAGGCCCTATGTGCAGTTCCACAGAAGGCAAGTTCGAAATGTTGACTGATAGGCTCTTGAAAGGCTTCCGATGTCTTCCTGATGCCCTGTAGATTGCCTTTCTCTTTGGAATTGAACACACTTGCATACAATGTGGGCTTCACTAACTTGGTGCTAGAGGACATAGTCCCTAAAAAATAGCATTTTCCTCCCAAGATGGAGATAATGTTAACATCAATTTTCGGGAAGACAGAATGCATAAAGCACCCAATCACAGGTGTATACACATGTATGAAGCCCCTGGTGGCTCAGACGGTAAAGAATCTGCTTGCAATGCAGGAGAGCCAGGTTCCATCCCTGGGTTGGGAAGATTCCCTGGAGAAGGGAATGGCAAGCCACTCCAGTATTCTTGCCTGGAAAATCCTATGGACAGAGAAGCCTGGGGGGTTAGAGTCCATGGGGTTGCTAAGAGTTGGACATGACTGAGTGACTAACACTTTCACTTTCACATGTATCAAGCTCAAGAATACAGCCTGCAATTCCAGACTCCTCCAACAGACATTTAATTCCCTCATCGGATCACACAGTGCAAACTTATCTTCTGTTTGCCCAAGGTGAAAGCTCAGATGCCGAGATCACTTATTACTGCCACCATTGCTGCATTCATTGTGATGAACACCAACATTTGAGGGCCTACCAAGTGCCAGCAGCCACCCTGCTCTCAACAGATAAGCCCACATAATCATCACTATCTATAAAGCACATACAGAATTCATTATCCCTATTTTGCATCATGTTCATTTCCACTCATTCTCCAGTGGCATGAATGTTTTCCTCCACTTCAGACTCATAACCCCTGGCTTCATCCTTTGTTGTGACACACAATGCCTGGCAATATCTGCATTCTTCCTTAAACCCGAAGCTTCTTCACTATGGTTTTATCATCTTCACCTTTCACCAAAAACTGGGTCATGACAGGTACTCATTCCAAACTTCAGTCTCATCATCCCTTGCTTCCTAACCATTTATATGCAAAATTAAATTCATCCTATTCTCCCCACTCCCCACTCTTGTGATCTTTTCCTCATTCTTTTTTTTTAAATCTCAATGGATGGCAATTCCCTCTACAATAGCATTAGACTTCAACCCAGGAGGAGGAAATTTTTCAAGAGTAACCATCACAATATAAAGTAATATCCTCTAATTAAAAACTAAAAATAAAAATTATACTTAAAAAAACAAGTCAATTAGACAAATACAAAAAGTCACTGTATTTACTTCTAGCTGAATTAAAACTAACATCAAACACCAGTACTGAGAAAATATCACAAAGGAGTCTAAAGCTTAAACTCTTACCTTGAAATATTGGGGGCTTGACCTAGGGAAGGAAGAAACAAAATTAAATTTGATATCAAAACATATTATTTTAACAATCTATAGCTCCAGTAATTTGGCCACTTGATGCAAAGAGTCAACTCATTAGAAAAGACCCTGATGTTAGGAAAGATTGAAGGCTGGAGGAGAAGGGGGTGACAGAGTACAAGATGGTTGGATGGCATCACTCACTCAATGGACGTGAGTTTGAGCAAGAACCGGGAGATGGTGAACGACAGGGAAGCCTGGTGTGCTGCAGTCCATGGGGTTGCAAAGAGTTGGACAGGACTGAGTGACTGAACAGCAACAGCCAATAGTTCCTGATAAAATATCAAAATAATAATCCCCAAAATTATAATAATCATTTTGATAGTGATAATGATTCATATGATTAAAAATAACAACAAAAAAGAATTTACTATTTAAGTCGGGCTACTTCCTACACAATTTCTGATAAGGAACACAATGGTAAATAACTTATTTTTGACCAAAAGGTCTTTTTCAGTGAGTAAGTGAGTGAAGTCACTCAGTCGTGTCCGACTCTTTGCGACCCCGTGGACTGTATCCCACCAGGCTTCTCCATCCATGGGATTCTCCAGGCAAGAATACTGGAGTGGGTTACCATTTCCTTCTCCAGGGGATCTTCCCGACCCAGGGATTGAACCCACGTCTCTGACATTGGAGGCAGATGCTTTAACCTCTGAACCACCAGGGAAGATAAGAATGGATAAAAGATCTTTTATATTCTACTAAATGAGCACCTATCTATTTAATTTTGATAATGCAATGTATTTTGTTTTGATAATCTTTTATTTTTAATAACACAATGTTATAAATATACTAAAGCATTGTTATTTTCTTAAATGCAATATGTACATTGCAGTTCAGAACCTAGGATTATTTAAAAGCTTCCAAAAGGAAAAGGCAAAATCTTTCTGCTGAGATATGCCTCTTAACTCACTAGAAGCTTTTCTGAAATCTTTCAGGGAGTTGGCTGCTTGACGAATTGATATACACTGAAACATATCATGGTTTGAATTTTCCAGACCAATGAAAATAGAGGGTAATCTATGGGAAAGAAAGTGGGAGATGGCTAGAGGAAGAGCACAAGCAACAAAAGAAAGGACAATAACATTTCAAGAAAGGAGAAATGTGCTTCCCAGATATGAGTTATAACCTGAGGAATTTTAGCTCAAGAAAATCCAGGCAGAGCTTCATCTTAATATTATGCAAAGATACATTTTCTTCACCTTAAAACATATTTCCTCATTCAAAATCATAAGCAATATTCAGATTGAGACTGAAAGCTTTCTGAGGCTAGCCCCAAGACTTGCCAAGATATTAGAATATCATTAACTTTACACACTGCACAGGAGTGAGCTTTACTGTCCTTTGTCACCTAATCCCCAGGCAGGGGCATGTGAAAAGAAGGATGGGGTCACCAAATACTTGATATTTATGTTTTCATCATGAAGAAAACGTTTTACAGATGGTCATTTTTCCACTGAGAATATAGTTCTTTGGCTCACTGAGTTCTTTAATAAAAAGATTAGAGTATTTTGCAAAGCATTTTCATTTCAAAGCTAATTTCTGTTAGAGTTTATACTCTAAAAGGAAATAAAGAGGAGAGTTGGACTCCTGGATTCTGGTCCAACTTGTAAGGAACTTGGAAATTGTCACTCATCCACAAACCAGACAAAAGCCAAAAGACTGGAAAAACACCAAAACTCTTTGTAGATCACTCAGAGAACTGAAGCCACAAGGCAAATTCTTGCTAGAGAATTAGAGAAACTGACCTGCAGATACAGGTAATCATCATTTACTGGAGCAGAGGCCCAAAGTCAGAATTCTCTACAGAACAGAACATCATGGGAGAGAAATCTATACTCTAATGGATGAAGTTCTGGGGGCTCTGTGTGGCCAAGGGCATGAAATTTAATAATGCCAGATTGCCCAGTGTTAGGGGATACCCTATGTTTCATCAGTTTTATCTTCGGGAATCCTAAAAGATATGTAAATATTGGGGGGAAATCTCCACATGCTGTTGACATGAGAGAGGGAAAAATAGTCATTTAAAAATAAACACTGTATTCTTTTCTATTTTTAAGTGGACAAAATATCAAACAAAAAAGGAAATTATAGGCCAGTATTACTGAAGAACAAACATGCAAAAATCCTCGACAACATATTCACAAACCAAATCCAGCAGTATATTAAAAGGATCATACTCTGAGATATGGGACTGATTTCAGGGATGCAAGGATGGTTCAATATCCACAAATCAATCAATGTAATACAACATATTCACAAATTGAAGAATGAAATCCCTATGATCACATCAATAGATGGAGAAAAATTCAGCACATATTTTATATATATATATATATACACACACACACACACATACATACATATACATAACTACCTCAGCATAATAAAGTCCATCCATGACAAACCCACAGCTAACATCATATTCAATAGTGAAACACTGAAAGAATTTCTTCTAAGATCAGGAACAAGACAAGGTCATCTACTCTTCACTTTTATTCAACAAAGTTTTGGAAATCAGCAACAGCAATGAGAGAAGAAAAAGTAAAAAGCAATCCAAATTGGAAAGGAAGAAGTAAAACTGTCACTATTTGCAGATAACATGATACAGTATACAGAAAATCCTAAAGATGCCACACAAAAACAACGAGTTCATTAATAAATTTTGTAAATTTGAAGCATGAAAAATTAATATACAAAAATCTGTTGGTTTTCTATATAATAACAATCAACTATAAAAAAAAGAAATTAAGGAAACAATCTCATTTACACTTGCATTAAAAAAAAAAAAATCTGTGTTCAGAAACCTATGAGTTTAAAAAAACCCCGTTCTCAGAAACCTATGAGGCTGATGAAAGAAATCAAAGACATAGAAAGGTACACTGTGTCCATGGATTGGAAGAATTGATATTGTTAAAATGACCATACTACCCAAGGCAATCTATATAATCAATGCAATCCCTTATCAAAATACCAATGGCATTTCTCATGGAACACGGGAACCACCTGAAAGCGATCCCAATGTCCAAAGCTGGAACTATTTGAGCAACAAAATGAAAGAGGATTGCATTATTCTAGAAAAATCAAAATACATTTCAAGAAATCCATATGGAAATATTTCCCTTAGAGGATGAAATCTGCATGATTATGTAAATGCTCAGTTCTCCAAGATGTGAAATAGAACTCCCCACTCCTTGTGGTGTGCACACAGTAATTTCATCAGGGAGGATGTACACTGTGGCCAGGGGAGAAACACAAAAAGCACTGACTAAAGATCTTTTCTAATAATTTTAATAATACTTATAAATGGAGGAGTATACCATTTAAAAATTGTCAATCACTATTCTGAACACTTGCTGCTGCTGCTGCTACTGCTAAGTTGCTTCAGTCGTGTCCGACTCTGTGCGACCCCGTAGACGGCAGCCCACCAGGCTCCCCCGTCCCTGGGATTCTCCAGGCAAGAACACTGGAGTGGGTTGCCATTGCCTTCTCCGAAACTTACATGATAGTGTACATCAACTATACTTCAGTAAAGGAAGCCAAGCCCTCAAGAGAAACAATTTTACTAGAGTCTAAATGGGGTTTGGCCCAAAGACGAGGTGACATCGGCAAAGGGAAATGCCCAATTCCAATGCTCTCTCTCTCTCCTTCCTGTCTCATCTATGTTAAACTCAGCCTACCCTCTAGCCTGGTAATATAAAATCTTACATTAAAGGCCTATATATAATACCTCAGTTCCACCACAACAGGGCAAAATATGGAGCTAACAACAAATCCTTACAAGGCATACTAAAAGAAGAAATCACACAGTTTGAATTCAAAGTGCAAATATTTGAATCACACTTAATATGGAAGAGACAATCAGATCATTATCTCTGGGGATTTAAAACCTTAGAGGATAAAATCTGCATGATTATGTGATTAACATGGTAATGGATCCAATGGTAAAAAGTGGACAATATGCAAGAGTAGATGAGGAAAAAGGATCCAAAGGAAAACGGAGGAATCAAGAACACTAACAGAAATGAGGAACACGTTTGATGGGTTATTAACAAACTCAACATAGCTGAGAAAGAATCAATGAACTTAAAGAAACGTCAGTAGAAACTTAAACAGATGCAAAGAAAATAATAATAAAGCACAAATTACTCAAGACAGTGGGACAATTACAAAGGATCTAACCTAAACATAATAGCAATACCAGTAGAAAAAGCAAAAAAACTTTTGAAGCAATAATGACCAAGAAATTCTAAAATAATGATAATAATGATAATCACCGAGCCACAGATACAGGATGCTCACAGATTTCCAAGTGGGAATGAATACATACATATATATTTAGATGTTGTTTATATATTTATATAACATATAAGAGAAAGAAAAACTTACGTAGAAGCCAGGTGTGGAGGGCATTGGAGTAATAATAACACCTTACCCAGAGAGGACAAAGATAGAAATACATCAGACTTCTATTCAGGAACCATGTAATCAAGAAGAAAGTGGAACGAAATATATTAAAAGTGTTAAAAGGAAAGAATCATCAACCCAGACTTCCGTAAACACTGAAATTAGCCTTCAAAGCACACTATGGAATAAAGAAAATTGTGAGAGATAATGAAGGGTATTACTTTAATGGTAAAGAGGTCAATTCTGCAAGAAGACATAACAATTCTTCATATGTATGTATTAATAATAGTGTCAAAAATTGACAGAATTTCTAGGATAAATAGATGAACTCATTATTATAGTCAGAAATCAAAACATTTTATCAGTCATTGACAGATCCAAAATATAAAAATCTAATAAGAATACACTTGAACTGAACAACATTATCAACCAGCTGGGTCTAACGACATCTATAGAAGACTTCAACCAGTGACAGCAGAATACACATTCTTCTCAAACTCATACAGAGCATTCACTAGGACCATAATTCAGAGCCATAAAACACTTGACAAATTGAAAGTAATGGCATAGAAAGGATATTCTCAGACCACAATGGATCTGTAAGAAATCAGTAATAGAAAGATAACTGGAAAATCACATGAAAAATGGAAATTAAACAACATACTTCTAAAGAAAACATGGGTCAAGGAGGACATCTCAACAGAAATTTGAAAATATGTCAATCTAACTGAAAATAAATACATTAAAATTTGTGGGATGCAGTGAAAGCACTGCTTGGAGGGAAATTTGTAGAACTGAATGCAAATAAAATGTCTGTGACTATAAACATTCCCATCATGGATGATTAAAAGTACATCTATAAGGTACTTTAGTAATACTCACAGCAAGGATAGTCCTCCAGAAGAAAATGACAAACTCAGAAATTCCCAAGGAGGCAGTAATCGTTGTAAGCCTGCAAAGGACTTCATAAGCCTCAGGCCCAAGATGGAAATGGTCAAGCAGAATGTGGACCAGCTGAAATAATATTTGAGATGATGAGGAAACTTGAAGACAATCGCAGTATATCCATCACAAAGAATCAACTTTAGAAAACATAAACCAATCTCCAGGAGGTACCTACATCCCTCTTATATATCCTCATGGAGGAGACAGGGGACAGAAGGATTCTAAAGGAGCAGGAGGAAACTTCTGGGAGTGTTGTGTTTACAATCTTAATGTAGTAATGGTTTCATTGCTGCACACACATGTCAAATATCAACAGACTGTACTCATTAAAGAGGTGCTTGCTATCATAGATAAATTATACCACACTTCAGCTGTAGAAAAAAAGTCCGATACACAAACTGTTAGAGATTTTATTTTGCTAACAAACACATTGCAAGTATTTTAAAAACAGTCAGCAGACATTAACCTATGAATGTAGAAGACATCTTAAAATTGAAAAATAAGTGAATGCAAACAGAGTGGATGGGAAACCTATGCCTTCTGCTGTATCTTCATGAAGTACCTGGAAAAACTCCTACTGAACGTTTCCTAAAATAACTCCAAAATGTATAGAAGGATGGGGAAAATAACAAGAAAAATGTATGTTAAAGATATAAATGAGAATAACAGAGAAATATTTATAGATATTGAAATAAGTGAGAAAGATCGCAGCTTGTTATAATAAAACTGATTATTTTTTCAACCAAAATTAATTAAAAATTTCCATTTAGCCCAAGTTTCTAAAGACATTGAGGTTTTTTTTTCATGTGCACTTTGATTCTGAACCAGAGCACATAATGTCAGACTTCTGAAGTACATAATGATTTATACAATAGAATCATTTCATATATTATGATTAAAATGATAAGAATTGAATTTAGCTAAAAATACAATTCCAAACAGTCAATAAAAAGAAGTCACTTACATTTTTCATAGCATTGCACCTAAACAATTAATAGCAACCATGAAAATTAAATTATAAAAAAATCAAAGTTTCTGAATAATAAAAACAAGAAGAAAGCATATTTTCTTATAAAATCTAGCTATGTAAGTATTTTAGGAGGAAATAAACTCAATGTGATTCATACTAATCTACATACCAAGTTTCAGTTTTGTAAAAATAAAATCCCTCTACTCTAGAAAGTAGCTTCTGAAATGAACAGCATTTTCATCATCAACCCTCACAACTGAGGTCAGTAAAATGTGTGCTGTTGGGAATCATACACTGTCTTTGAGTAGACGCTGTGAGAGATAAAAGAGGCTCTTAGCACAAAGGTTAAACACACAGATCGAATGCACAAAAAAGACCAACACCATCTGGTCAGTAACTGGTAAAACATCAGGCGCGGGCACTCTTGTTCTGTATGGCAACTGCCTAAATGCTGACACCAATAGCTGACTCCTACCTGGAATTGATCCAGTGGGGTCAATAAACTGAGGTTCTCAGAGTCAGTGGCCATGAGCAAGAGTGGAGGTGGCAAATGCAAGACAAGTTGCTTTATCTGAGTGCCCAAAGATGAGATAGGGAAAAGAGAACTTCACTAATCTATGAGAATACAGTCTCAATCCCTTTGAGGGAAAAAAAAAATTCCAACAAAGATTATCTAGACATTTCTTCCTTTGTAGGCTCAAAAGAAACAGGTGGAGGTATTCATGTCGCATGACTCTATCTCAATGCAAAGGTTGTCCCAGGTACTGGGCCTTTGCAATTCCTTCAACATCTGGTGCATGCCAAAGAGAACAAATCAATTTATCTCTTTGGGGTGTTCTCAGTTTTTATCTTACTTTCCTGTGTGTGGAAGAACATTTTTATGGGGATGAAAACTTTCATAGTATGGTGAACCTGGCATTTCTTTATATTTGAACAATTCTAAGGACTTGAAGGACCTTTCTGTTTTGGGTAAATCAGCACTCTGTACATAGACACTTCATTAAAGAAAGGGCAATGACTCATTCACCTCCAGGTTATGTCACTCCTAAGGAGTTCCCTGTTACAAACATCCCAGCAGGGTGTAGCCATACTGACTGGGCTCTCAGGGCTCCCATCAATCTGGCTGGACAGAGTCCCTGAAGGCAATATTCAAAAACACAATGAAAGGGATGCCTCAGAAGTTGATAAAAGTCAACAAACCAGAAAGCCCAGAGCACAAATGGCATGTCACTCTTTAGCAGACCAGTACCAACCCAGAGCTTAAACACCACAGTTCGCAGGACTGCCAAACTTCACAAATATGAAGGGTGTGCTTACAGGAAAACACACTCCACAGGGGAGGACCCTGAACTTGTGTAGCTTGAAGAGGGATCTTGACAAGCTTTCCAGGAGCCAGTCTAATTTTGAGCCCAGGACTTCTAATAAATAAGAGTTCCTTACTTAAAAAAAAAAATAACACTATTGAGACCTAATTCATATATCATACAATTCATTCATTTTTGACATACGACTCAACAGCTTTTAGTACATTTCCACTTCCTTCTTTGACCAAATAAAGTTACTATTTCAGGTTTCATCCTGTCAAGCCTGCTGTGTTTTGATTCTGGCAGCAGCGACAGGGCCAGGACAATGATGAGAACAGCTGCGGCAAGAGTTGGTTCAGGCTGGTCAAGAAACCTGCCCTGAGGACCTTGGTCTTCAGGAAGGACTGAGTTCCCCTTGAGGACACCAAGAAACATGCAGTTATTTAAGTTCAGTATGACAGAGCCCAATAAAAAGGAAGAAACCACTGGTGTTTCGTGTTTACTTACATGCATGTTTGGGAAAAGTGGAGACCTGAGTAGGAAGAGACAGAACAGCAGTGTCTCCATCCCCATACGCTGCTCCGCCCAGGGGCTCCGAGGTTGCCAGCTAAGAAGTAGGGTGGGGAGGGGAGAAGAGTGGTTGGATTTGGAGCTGGGGAAGGGATGGGGGGGTGGTGGTGTGGCAGGAAGGGGGTGTGGTCTCCTGGGAGGATTAGAAGGGGCTCCGGAAAAAGTACCAGGGGGTCAACCAAGTCCTACAAGGGAGGAAGGAGTGTTCCGACATCTCAGTAGGCCAGCAGGTCAGCAGGTCAGCAGGTCAGGAGGCAACAAAAAACAGCTAAAGTGGAATCGCAGGAGCAGTTGGAGGGGACGAACGGGGCTCCGTCTTCCTCCTAGTTTTCTCCTGTTTGGACGATGCCATAGCAACACAGACGTCATAGTGACATCCCTCGCGACCCCAGTTTTAGAATGCCCCTCCCCTTTCTGCTGACTCCTCAAGCGCCATTACACCCTGGTCCTCTGGAACCTTTTCCGACCTTATGATTTCTTGTCCTCTTGAATCCAGGTTCCCTGTCCCCCATTTCTGGATTTCCTTTGAGAACCCCCATGGGCAGTGCTAAAAACTGTATAAATCAGTTAATGACGGAAATACAAGAATGATCAAATATACAAGCAGACTGGGAGGTTTTCACACTCCTCCTTCAAAAAGTCATACAATGTGCACACAGGACATCTGTAAGGTGTAGAAGATCTATTAAGATCTTCTATTAAGTCAGTCATTTTAATCATGATGGTTTCCCTGGTGGCTCAGTGGTAAAGAATCTGCCTGTCAATGCAGGAGACCTAGGTTCCATCCCTGAGTTGGGAGGATCTCCTAGAGGAGGAAATGGCAACCCACTCCAGTATTCCCACACCAGTATTCTTGCTTGGGAAATCCCATGCACAGAGGAGCCTGGTGGGCTACAGTCCATGGGGTTGCGTAAGAGTTGGATACGATTTAGCAACCAAACACTTTAATCATACAACTGTACCCATATATCCATCAGTATCATATAACAACTAAAGGAAGCATTAGTTTTAGGCACATATAGCATATTTACAAAAACTAACACTATTTATTTTGGCCACAAAGCAAATTTAAATGTATTTCAGAGGAGCAAAATCACACAGAGCATGTTTTTGGTAATGTAATTGTTCTAGAAGAGTCGAGAATGAAAGCTAATTAGTATTTCTCATGTTTGGGAATTCAGAAATACCCTTACAAATAAAATATGGGTAAAAAGCAATTCCAAAGGGAAAGATGCTACAGTTGAACTGAACTACATGGTCATGATAATATAGTAATAAAATCTTGTTTCCTTCTGGCCTGTGTATTCCACTTTGTTTGACAAGAGGGTATGGTCTGAAAATCATCCCTAAATAATTTAGACATTTTAATACCTGAAACAGGGGTAGATACATCCCCTGTTAGCATGGGCTTTAGGTTATGAACCTAAACACGGGGAAAAAAATCCACTCTAAGTTCATCAATGTCTCTTCTGGGGGGATCTGAGGACAACACCCAAACAGCTTGGCAATACCAGGAGTGCTGGGTGGGGAGAGCCAAGTAGGTGGGCAGGGGCCAAAGGACCCAGGTGGTTAGACAAACCCTACTGGTGATCATCTATTCTGGGCCATGCCCTGAGGTAAACTTCCTAAAGATACTTTTCTGCAGTGTTTTCCCAGTTCCTTCAGGCCCATGGCAGCTTTAAAATCATTGCTTTAAATCTATAGCTTTTTATTATTATGGAAATTTATTGTAAACAGGAAGCATTCTATTAATGTTATAATGGAAAATCAATGCATTTTAATATAAATACAAAGAAACGATAAAGAAAAGCAAAACAAAAAACAGATCACAAAACAATAATGTTTAATCTTCTTTAGATGCATTAGCCTGCCTCCTAAGCTCCACAGTTGGGCTATCTAGTTATAAAAAGGCAGACTAGGCACAGAAGGGGGTGGAACTCAGACTAGGCCAGAAGTGAATGGGAGGCCTATAAGGGGCTGAGGATTCACCCTAGTTATAGCTCAAGCAAGGACGATAGAAAGAAGTGAACAGAGTTAAGGGCCTGGAAACTGTGAGACCATTTGTGTAGCTGAGGAAGCATCTCCAAAGCCCGTTCAGCCTCTCATCCAGGAGAGCCCTCCATGGCCCCTGGAGACAGGGCCAGGCGCCTAGGGCTTGAGACCCAGCTGTGCTGCTTCCCTGTAGTGGGACCCTGGGTGGGTTTCCTTTCCTAAAATGGGAGTGTCCCCTCCTGCATCCAAAAACTGTCATGAAGATAAAGGGGGGCAATGTGCTGAGCACCTGTGCACATTAGCATCATCGTCTCCCCAAGGGCAACTTGACAGCTTAGGAGGTGTGAAGCCTTTATAGGTCTCCCCTGTTACCAGCCTGTGCTAAGCACTGCACTTTGCAGGCATCTTTTTATGGTCCATACCATCTGCAGCCTCATTGCACAGATACAAAATCAGAGTCTGAGTGGTCAGGAGATGTGCTTTACCCAGGCTGAGAAAAGGCTCAGAGGGGACTTAGGTCTAGGAGGGAATGTTGAGAGAGGAGGAAGCTGAGGCTGGAGTCTCCAGAGAAAGAAGGGGCCAGAAAAAAGCTTTACCTGTAGTCCAATTTTGCTCAGGGTCAGCCTTGCTCTGAAGATGAAGCAAACCAGGTAGCCATGGTCAAACCTGACTCTTCCACCTTGGGCTGATGGTCAGCCATTGCTGTGGTGATCATAATATTATACAATAGTCTTGATGATGTCTTTACTGTTATTGTGTTTTTGTAGAAGAGCACAGCCCACTCTGACACATAGCAGAGGTTCTGGGGAGACTCCCTTCTTTCCCTCTCTTGACCTTGGGATCTGTTAAACCCCATACAACACCCCCACTTCAAGTGCACGTTGTCCCCAGAGTATGTCCTGTTCCCAGAGCCACCCTATGCTGGCTACTCTTTGGCATCTCAGGACGTAGGCACAGCCCTCTGAAAGACCTTGCCATGGGACAGAAGCCTAGCACAGCATTTGAAGCTAGGAAAACACCTACTTCTGAGACGGTAACAGGCAGGAAGGCTAGGGGTCCCCAAGTGCCAGACTTTTTTTTTAATCTCTCTCTTAAGTGGCAGGAGGAAAGAAACTACAAGCACCAGACTTTTTTTTTCCCCTTCTCTATACATCATTAGAAAGTTTCTTTTAAAATTCTGTGCTGCCATGATGACATCTGGTTCTACCTGAACTTAACATTTCTCAAACCTTGAGCTAACCAATGTGTTTTTCTTATGGAAATATTTTTCTTAAGCTATATTAATGAACTATGTATTTGCTTGGAAATCTGCCTTTATTCAAGATTCATGTCAATTGCTTTATGGCCCAGGATGACTCACGTTGTGCCAATGCTATCTGAAAAGACATGTGGGTGAGGGGCCTGGTGACACTTTCTCAGTTTTGAGGCAATTCCTTTCTCAAATTAGCATCAATAAACTGTGGAAAATTCTGAAAGAGATGGAAATACCAGACTACCTGATCTGCCTCTTGAGAAACCTGTATGAAGGTCAGGAAGCAACAGTTAGAACTGGACATGGAACAACAGACTGGTTCCAAATAGGAAAAGGAGTATGTCAAGGCTGTATATTGTCAACCTACTTATTTAACTTCTATGCAGAGTACATCATGAGAAACGCTGGGCTGGAAGAAGCACAAGCAGGAATCAAGATTGCCGGGAGAAATATCAATAACCTCAGATATGCAGATGACACCACCCTTATGGCAGAAAGTGAAGAGGATCTAAAGAGCCTCTTGAAGAAAGTGCAAGAGGAGAGTGAAAAAGCTGGCTTAAAGCTCAACATTCAGAAAACGAAGATCATGGCATCTGGTCCCATCACTTCATGGCAAATAGATGGGGGAACAGTGGAAACAGTGGCTGACTTTATTTTTCTGGGCTCCAAAATCACTGCAGATGGTGATTGCAGCCATGAAATTAAAAGACACTTACTCCTTGGAAGGAAAATTATGACCAACCTAGACAGCATATTAAAAAGCAGAGATATTACTTTGTCCACAAAAGTCCATCTAGTCAAGGCTATTGTTTTTCCAGTAGTCATGTACGGATATGAGAGTTGGACAATAAAGAAAGCTGAGCACAGCAGAATTGATGTTTTTGAACTGTGGTGTTGGAGAAGACTCTTGAGAGTCCCTTGGACAGCAAGGAGATCCAACCAGTCCATCCTAAAGGATATCAGTCCTGGGTGTTCATTGGAAGGACTGATGTTGAAGCTGAAACTCCAAAACTTTGGCCCCCTGATGCAAAGAATTGACTCAGTTGAAAAGACCCTGACGCTGGAAAAGATTGAGGACAGGTGGAGAAGGGGATGACAGAGGATTATGTGGTTGGATGGTATCACTGTCTCAATGGACATGGGTTTGTGTAGACTGGCAGTTGGTGATGGACAGGGAGGCCTGGCGTGCTGTGGTTCATGGGGGTCACAAAGAGTTGGACACAACTGAGCCACTAAACTAAACTGAACTGATAGATAAATAACTTCTTGCTACAAACTAGCAAGGCGGCACTCTTTCTGCCCCCTTCGGAGGTCTATGTCAGAAGCTTTCTCTATCTCTTTCATGCTTTAATAAAACTTTATTACACAAAAGCTCTGCGTGATCAAGCCTCGTCACTGACCCCGGATCGAATTTCTCGCCTCTGGAGGCCAAGAATCCTAGCATTGTTCACGGCTTGTAGCCGAAACCTTTCCTTCCACGACAGTTTGGATGGGGCAGATCATGCTGATCTCCAGAGTGCAGTGGCCTAAAGTGGGATCTTAGTTTCTTGACCAGGAATCAAACCCAGGCTGTGGCTGTGAAAGCACTGAATCTTAACCACTAGACTATGAGGGCTATTGGGCTTGAAAAAGGAGTTCAGCCCTTGTCTTCTTTGTAGAAAAAATTAAGCAACTACAGAAGATAGTGAAGCAGCTACAGCTTATTAGAAGAAAAGTACATGTGGAAAGCTAGAGTCACGTTTTTGAGGTGGCTTAAATTGCTACATGGGGGCAGTTCTCCACGTTCCCTCTAGCCAGTCATATTGCTTTGTTGTGCTTTTTGCCCATATTTGGCCTGATTCAGGGTTCTCCTCAATGTGCCCACACATCTTTTAACAAAGATGGATTCCAGCATGAGTGTGACTGTGGTTATATAAGTCTGCATGGATGGACCTGTATGTCTGAGTTTCTACGTCTGTGAGTATATCGATTGTGACTGAATTTTCCATTGCACAACTATTATTGAGTGTCTTTCTGTTTTTCTCTCTATGCACTTGTGTGTTTGCATTTTTGTCACGAATTGAGTGTACATTGGTTGTGTAAATCTGTGTGTGTCTGTGACTCAGGCCTTACATATTAGATATGTGTGTATGTGTCTCAGGGCATATATATCCTTGGAGTTGTGTTTGTATTTTATATGTATGGGAGTGTGTTGTATGTGAAGTTGCTGTTCCTTTGGATGTTCCTTTTTGTATCTGTCTGTCTTCTTCTTTGTATCTATTTGCATGTGTCTGTGTTCTGTATTTGCATCTGTCTCTGCCTGCATGTCGGAGAAGGCAATGGCACCCCACTCCAGTACTCTTGCCTGGAAAATCCCATGGATGGAGGAATCTGGTAGGCTGCGGTCCATGGGGTCCCTAAGAGTCGGACATGACTGAGCGACTTCACTTTCACTTTTCACTTTCATGCATTGGAGAAGGAAATGGCAACCCACTCCAGTGTTCTTGCCTGGAGAATCCCAGGGATGGGGGAGCCTGGTGGGCTGCCGTCTATGGGGTCACACAGAGTCGGACATGACTGATGCGACTTAGCAGCAGCAGCAGCTGCCGGCATGTTTGTTTTGTGCCTCCATAAAATATGTGTGGGTCTGTCCTATGCGATTGTTTCCCGTGGCCCTGAGTATGTGCACCTGTGTGTGTGTGTGTGTGTGTTCCCCTCAGAGTCATTGCCTTTGTTGGTCTGCATGTGAGCCATACATGAGCCCACCACCTGAGTCCCCAGGGGAGGCTGGGGGGATTCTGTGCCTAGTGTCTCCATGTCTGTGGTGTCTGTGTATTTCCTTATGAGTCTGTATATCTGTACACCCGAGGGCAGCTGCAGAGGGGATCTGCCTATCGGTGACCCCCAGGAATGGGTGAGAAGGGTGACGGTGTGTGCTTTTCTCACTCCCAGATTCAACCTCTTCTGCCTCCACTCCTTCTGCCTCCCGCTTGCTCCTTGAAAGAAAAGCTATGGCCAACCTACACAGCGTATTAAAAAGCAGAGACATCACTTTGCCGACAAAGGTCTGTGTTGTCAAAGCTATGGTTTTTCCAGGAGTCATGTATGGATATGAGAGTTGGACTATAAAGAAAGCTGTGTGTGAAGAATTGATACTTTTGAACTGTGGTGTTAGAGAACTCTTGAGAGTCCTTTGGACTGCAAGGAGACCAAACCAGTCAACCCTAAAGGAAATCAGTCCTGAAGCTGATACTCCAATACTTTGGCCATCTGATGCGAAGAGCTGACTCATTAGAAAAGACCCTGACTGGGAAAGATTGAAGGCGGGAGGAGAAGGGGATGACAGAGAATAAGATGGTCCACCAACCTGATGGACATGAGTATGAGCAAGCTCTGGGAGTTGGTGATGGACAGGGAAGCCTAGCGTGCTGTAGTCCATGGGGTTGCAAAGAGTTGGACATGACTGAGCGACTGAACTGAACTGCCTCCACTCCTTCCAGCCTCTTGGTGGTTCCGTCTCAGTCTGCATGGATGAATGGAGTGAAGGATTAGTTCACAGAATCACAGGCCAAGGGGATCAGAGGGCCCTGGATGGCATAATAAGGAGGGGTGTCTGGGGAGGATTTTGGGCCCCTGGGAAGAGGCTGGGGAACAAAGCTCCTGGGTCCCTTGGAAGAGCTGGTGGAGTCCTGCAGGACTCCTGGGTCCCCAGAGGGTAGGACTCTCACTCACCTGTGCTGACCCCAGCTCAATCTGCAAGCACCAACATCAGCATTATTAGTCAGGGGAGAGGCAGCAGATCCACTGGATGGTGGCAGATGAGAAGTGTAGCCACCAAGCTGGGCTGCCCTCCCCTCTACTCCATTCCTTAGACACCACAAATGCCCTGCCTCCTGCCTCACTCTCTAGTTGGGCAGAGGCAAGCCAGATCCCTGGGGCCCCACAGATTGTCCTCCTAGACCTTCAGCTCCTGGTCATTGAATGAGTGTGAGGGGTCACCCAGAGTCTCTGGAACCAGGAGGGAGAATCAGGCCCTGGGGCAATCTTTGATGGGGATTCTGGGAATTACAGAGGGCCAGCACTTAGCTATGGTGTTAGAGAAGACTCTTGTGAGTCCCTTGGACTGCAAGGAGATCAAACCAGTCAATCCAAAAGGAAATCAGTCCTGAATACTCATTGGAAGGACTGATGCTGAGGCTGAAGCCACCTGATGCAAAGAACTGACTCATTGAAAAAGACCCTGATGCTGGGAAAGATTGAAGGCAGGAGAAGAAGGGGATGACAGAGGATGAAATGGTTGGATGGCATCACTGACTTAATGGACATGAGTTTGAGCAAGCTCAGGGAGTTGGTGTTGGACAGGGGAGCCTGGCATGCTGCAGTCCATGGGTCGCATAGAGTGGGACATGAGTGAGTGACTGAACTGAACTGAGCATTTAGCACAAGATTTCTCAAAATAAACACACAACAGAGTCACTGTTGATGTTAACTCAAATATTTTATTTCCTCTCTGAGCGCTCACCTGGGAAATCTGAGAGGAACAGGGAACTTGAAGAAAGGATAGTGACTGATATTAATTTAAAAGTGCCAAAATGCTGGAATGTTAGCCTTCCTGGTTCTCTTTCAGGTCACCGCTCTCAACATTCCTCTCCTCATCTCACCATCGTGAGGAAACTGAGGCAGTTAGGAATTTGGCCAAGATCACAGGATGACTTCAGAAGTTATTGCCAACTACTTCTGACCAAACTCCTTCTTCCGAAGCTCACTTCTCTTTATCTTGCCAGTGATGGTTTTGGGCAGCTCTGAGACAAACTCCACCTGGATGAAGGTAAAGCAAACCCATTCCAGTTGAGTTCCCCTGACCCCCATCATTTTCAATCAACTCCCAGCAGCTCTCCTCCTTTGCCCCTTCACAGACCCCCAGACAGGTGGACACAGTGGGACAGTCTGGTTCCACCATTTTTGTCAGATTCTTCTCCTACCCTCTGAAGTTGGATGCAGCCCTTTGATGTACTTTGGCCAATGACATATGAGTAGGAGTGAAGTATGCCACCTCTAATAAAAAAGCTGGGAATCATTGAGACAGGCCACCTTCTCTGTGCATCTCTTCTAGTACTTTGGCGGGTACCTACAAGGCAGTTGCTCCTTTATCCTGGTCCCAAGATGAGAAGATGTGGAACAAAGGCCCCAGGAAAGCCATGGTGGACAAGTGGCATGAGCAAGAAAGACCTCTTCCTTGTTACAATCCACTACAAATTCGGGGCTGTTTGTTACCCACAGTAACATCTAACCCTTCTTAACTGCTGCTGCTGCTAAGTCGCTTCAGTTGTGTCCAACTCTGTGCGAACCCATAGACGGCAGCCCACCAGGTTCCCCCTTCCCTGGCATTCTCTGGGCAAGAACACTGGAGTGGGTTGCCGTTTCCTTCTCCAATGCATGAAAGTGAAAAGTGAAACTGAAGTTGTTCAGTCATGTCTGACTCTTCGTGACCCCATGGACTGCAGCCTACCAGGCTCCTCCATCCATGGGATTTTCCAGGTAAGAGTACTGGAGTGGGTTGCCATTGCCTTCTCCAACAAATAGTATAGTATTATATATATTCTTTCATAGCCTGCATTTTTATCTCAATACTATATTGTCATGATATTTTTATGTTAAAAATAAAAATCACATTTTAAGTTGCAGAATAATATTAAATTTCTTGAATAATTTAATCCTTTATCTATTGTTGAACATTTTTTGTATGTTGTTCATGGTATTTAAAACAAATGAAGTTGAATAAAAAGTATCAGAATGTATTACATGTTGTTAGGATAAATATCGTTTTGCTAATTTTTCTTTGTTATGTACATATATGTATACTGGATGGCAATATAAAATGTATATTTCACTACAAATAATGTTTTTCAAAAGTTTGGAAGTTGCTGATTTGGATGTCTTTTTCAAATTTTGAAAGATTATAAATAATTTACGTGGATATCTTTGGACAATTGTCTAGTATTTTTTCTTTAGGTTGACAAGCCAGCAATGGATGAGTTTCTAACACAGGATAGAGGTTCTATCCAATTAAGTGGGCTCCCCAACACCCATAAACTGAAAAGCTTCTTCTGTAGGCAAAACTTTTAATTCTCTTGGGTGCTTCTGCTTCACCCCAGCTACACAACATCCTATGAGACCGAGGCAGTGGAATCCCCAGAAGCGCTCAAAGGGACCAGACCCCACCCAGCTGCTCTCGCTCACCTTCCTCGGGTACTTGTATGGGGCTGTCACTGACTTGACATGCTGCTGCAGCTCCTTGGTGAGCTCGCCTGGGTCACGGCTCGAGAATTCCGGGTTCAGGACAATAAATGCCTTCACTACCTGCAGTAAAGAACCAGCGTGGAGACTCAGTTCAAAAAGTAAATGCTTGGCACTTCCAAGGGTTAAGACTCTCCTCTGCAGCAGAGGGCAGTGCTCCATCCCTGGTCAGGGAACTAAGATCCCACATACTATACCACACTGCGTGGCCAAAAATAAAACAAAGGGTAAATGCTCATTACATTAATGGAAAAACAAACGGACAGTTGAGCTTTTAGAAATCTGAATACTTGTGATTTCCACTTTTTGCCCTGGAAAAGTCACTTAACTTCTCTTAATCTCAATTTCCTTTCCTGTGAAATGGGGAGAAAAGAGGTTCATTCTTCATCAGGTTTATGTAAAGATTCCATGAGATAATGCATATAAAACATGAAGCTAGTTTAAATTTATCTGCATTCCTCTCATTGTTATCACCATTTTCACTAGGTAGGTAGAGTTCTATGGACATTTAATAATTGTTAAAACTTGGCACTTAATAAATGTTGGTAATCTACTAGTTTCATATTATTACTTATGTCTTCATTTAATTTCACAGGGATTGTACACAGAAGGTATTCAATGAACACTTGCTGAATCAATGAATGTATCCTCTGGACCCAGAGTCCTCAATTTCCCTTTTGACTCTACCACTCATTAGCTGCGTAATCCAGACAAGTTATTTAACCTCTTCATGCCTCTGTTTCCTTCTCTGTAAAAAGGTATGAAAAGAGTCATTAATTCATTGTGCTCTGTGAGGGATAAATAAACTGGTGCATAGAAAGGGTTCATTAACTCCTAGATGGCATCAGCAGCCGCATTCCCAATCAGCATCATTTCAGTCACAGATGAGGCCACAGTGCCCCCTGATGTCCACATAGTGTTAAGTGCACATGTACACTGCCCTCCCTCCACCCAAGGCTGGGTAGGTATGGGCCTGGACCATGCATGGACATGTCTCCCCAGGCCCACACCCAGCCACGATGACCCCATGTCTTCCTCCTCACCTCGCCTCGAACCGGGTCCGGGCTGCTCACCACAGCAGACTCAGCCACCGCTGGGTGCTCTGCCAGGGCATTCTCTACTTCTGCTGGCCCAATGCGGTATCTGCAGGACCAATGGTTCCTTTTGAGCAAATTCCAGGGCTAGGGTGACCCAGGCCCTCAGGTCTCACCTTTTGGAGAGATACATCTTCCCCTGGCACAGAGGGGAACTGTCACAGGGAGCCAGAGGCCTGTGCAAAGGCTGTGTAAGAGGACTGAAATGTGGATTCCTGAAGTCAAGCAGCTTCCTCTGGCATAAAAACTCTTTATCTTCAACATTTGTTGAAATTTTACATCCTGTTCCTAAACTATGTAATGTGTCATTTTATTTCCTTTATAAATTATTTAAGACTTAGGGACAACAGAATTGGAATCAGACCGTTTTAGTTTAAATCTGGGCTGTACCCTCTACTGTCTTGGAAACTTCAGGCAAGTTTTTCTCCACTGGTCACTGATTCAGTTTCCTCAAGTAAAATGAGCATAATCAAGGGAATTCCCTGGTGGTTCAGTGGTTAGGACTCTGTGCTTCCACTGCCAAGGGCACAGGTTCAATTCCCACTCAGGGAAATAAGATCCCTCATGCTGCACAGTGTGGGCCTCCTCCCCTAAAATTAAAAAAAAAAAAAAAATAGAATGGGCATAGTCACAGCTGCCTTCTAGCATTGAGAAGTGGATTGTATAAGACACTGCACAGAGCGCTGTCACATAATACATATTCCATAAAGGTGAATTTTATTATTGTTGTTGTTATGTTTTTTTGTGGTGTGTGCTTCATCAGAGGAGCACACAGAATAAGCTCCCTCAGCAAAGAGGGACCAAAGTAAAGATTTCCTTCCCAGTCCCTTTAAATTGCATGATGACTTACCATGGTTCAGAACAAGTCTGAGAGTCCACCACCAATGCACGAAGGATCTGGGCAAGCTAGATCCCACGAGGCATATGAGAGTGATACCTTCTGGCTCAGGGTCAGCTACACCTACCCGGATGCATTGATGACATCGTCACTCCTCCCAAGGAACCAGAAGTAGCCCTCTTCGTCAATAGTTGCTCTGTCCCCAGTGTTATAAAAGTCCCCACATTCCACTTCAGCTGTTTTCTCTGGGTTATCCTGCAAAGAGAACAGCACTCCTTTGTTGAAAGCAATGAGTTTAGAGATGATGAGCCTCAACACAGGGTTCAGATACTGGCTTCAAATCCTGCTCTACCTGACTTGGGCAGTTTTTATATCTCTCTATTTTCATTGCATGCAAGCACTCAATGCATGCTACTGGTAAAATAGTGAACAATACTAAGCAAATTTTAAGAGCATTAAAAAAAATAACAACTCAGTTTTGTGTGGTACTCCAGTAGAATAAAATTTCTACTAGAGTATAATTCCATTTATTTCATTCACTCTTATAAGCTCAGCATTCACACAGTGCCTGGACAGATGGGAGATGTCAATAAATGTTTGCTGAATGAATTTTCTTCTCAAAAGATTACCTATTTGAGCCTCACACAAAGACTGTGAAAATGGTGTTTTAATTAAACTTTTAAGATAATTGTATATTTGCATGCAGTTATGAGAAATAATTGGACTTCTCTGGTGGTCCAGATGGTAAAGAATCCACCTGTGAAGTGAGAAAGGTGGGTTCGATCCCTGGGTTGGGAATATCCCCTGGAGGAGGAAATGGCAACCAACTCCAGTATTCTTGCCTGGAGAATCCCCACGGGCAGAGGAGCCTGGCAGCCTACAGTCCATGAGGTCACAAAGAGTGGGACACAACTAAATGACTAAGCACAGAATAAGAAATAATATGGGCTTCCCTAGTGGCTCAGATGGTAAAGAATCTGCCTGCAATGTAGGAGACCCAGGTTCAATCCCTGGGTTGGGAAGATTCTCTGGAGAAGGAAATGGCAACCAGCTCCAGTATTCCTGCCTGAAGAATTCCATGGACAGAGGAGCCTGGCGGGCTACAGTCCATGGGGTCCCAAAGAGTTGGACATGACTAAGCAACTAACACTTTCACTTTCATATGAAATAATAAGAGCGATCTTACCTACCTTTACATGGTTTCTCCCCATAGTAACATCTTGCAAAAATAATGTTCAATATCACAACTAGGACACTGATATTGATACCATCCACAAATCTTACTCAGATTTTTTATCTGCACTCACATGTGTGGAAAAAGACATTCCTTTCAATTAGGAGTCAAAAGAGAGCTGAGATAGCTATCAAATAGTAAACAAAGTAAACTTGAAGTTAAATGTGTTACAAGTGATAAGAAAAGGATATTATATATTGAAAAAAGGGTTAACTCACCAAGACTATATAATGTTTAGAAGCAAATATGCATTTGACAGCCTAGTACCAAATATTTGATGCAAACACTGACAGGGAGAAATCAGAATTATATAAAGGGAGAAATCAGAATAATATAAAGTAAACATTGACAGAATTCAAGGGAGACATACGCAGTTCTACAATAAAACTGGAAGAGTTCAATATATTACTTTCCATAATGGATAGAACAAGCACGTGGAAGGGGAGTAGAGCTACAGTTCAGTGGGAACAGAATTTCTTCTGGGAATGGTGAAATTTTTCTGCAGATGCATAGGGGTGATGGTTGTCCAATATTCTAAATTTTACTCAGTGCTACTGAATTGTATGCTCAAGAATAGTGAAAAGAGTAAACTTTATGTTACATGTATGTATATATTTTACTTCAAGAAAAAGGAAATGAAAGAACAGAATATAAATCAACAAATCTTAGTGGAACAGTGATGTCTCTTTGCCATGAGAACATGTGAAATGGGAGAAATCGATGTGGCCATATGTGAAGACATTTTTGCAAAATAAAATACGTCATGTACAATTTTTTTAAAGTAATTTCTCTTGACCACCCCAGTTCAATTTAACAAGAATCTCTGTGGTTGGATCCTACCATTTAAAAAATATTTCCTCAAATCATTCTAACTTGTAAACAGGATTAAGGACTGATGATCTGTATGCCTGTTACTCTATATTTCTCTTTTATCCAACCTTTAAATTGTGCTACTGAGAATAAGGCTAAGACTTGCATATTTGCTTCTCAGCATAGGACCATGAGAGAACCAGGATTCCCTTCCCACTTCAGGCCATAGTGTGAGGACAACAATGACACCAGTGGCTGTGACTTTACAGAAAGGAGATGGAGTCTGAGATCAGTTTCAGGGCTTGTCTACACTTCCACAGTCAATCTCGGAAGCTAAGAATTTCCTTTCGGTGGCCACTGCTAGCCAGAGTTTGTCTGATGAAGAGTTATAGCAGGTTTCCTTATATTTATTGTAGATTCCTTTATTGTAGATTTCTCTAATCTCTGAATTTCTCATTTAGAGTTTGGGGCCTAAAACACATCACCTTGAGCTCTAATCCTGCCATTTATTTTGTCTTGGGGAAAACATGTCAATTTTTCAATATGCATTTTTTTCCTCTGAAATAGGGGATAAAGACACCCCTGGAGGCTCAGCAAGATTTAATAGATTTGTGTCCATCCTGTTGGTAGTATGTTGGTATGATTTGAACCCATTCAAAGCCAACATTCTTAACCATAAGAGATAGTTGGACTTCAAGTCTGTTGGTTCTGAAGTTAAGCTGTTTTCTACTCCATTAGTCATCCTGTAAGTGTCAGATGGGTTATGATAGAAAGGGATGTGAGATTAAGAGCTTTGAGATTAATTAGATTTCATTGACCTGGCGTGAATAAAGGAAGATGGAAGACGTTTCAGAATGCAGAGTTGAGTTTAGTCTGTTATCACCTACACAACTCCCTGTGAGGATTCTTGGAGCTGTTTGGAAGCAGATGGTGTGTTCTTACCTCATAGTACATGAAGAGGCCTATGGGCCTGGTGGGCTTGATCCTGATGCCAATGTTTCCTTCCGTGTTGGGAGGCTGGATATTGCCCTTGTCATCAATGATCTGGAGCAAGAGATCTGTGAATCCCACCCTGCAAGGATCCCCAACATTCCTGCCCCACTCAAATATTGCCTGGCCTATTCATGTGACACAGTAGGGGTAACTGCGGAAAGGGGTTGTGATACAGGAGCCCTCTCAGAAAATAATAAAACTGTCAGAAGTCTTTGAAGCCAGCAAATGGAGAAATCCAAGTCATGGGTGAATCTATTTGTTTCATAGATATATACACATCCCAAATGTGTCTTCAAGCTAGAAAATATGGATCAGGAAAGACTAAAAGCACCAGCAGTGGAGAGAGCCTCCAGCGCTACAGTAAGTACTCTTTCTCCAGGCTAGGTGAGCGAGGCCTCTGGACATCCCGGAAAGCTGCACTCATGCCCAGAACGTTGCACTCATGCCCAGGACATTTCTCAACAGAAACTTCCCCAGGAAATTAGAGGAAATGTAGGCAGAGAGTAGAAAGGACAACTGGGAGGCATGGCTGGTTCTGTCATCTCCTGCCACACAATGGTCTAATCTTAGCCAAACACTAACTGCTCTCTGCCAATATCTTTCCCATCAAACCTGAATGTCAAAGGGTGGGATGGCCTTCCCCATGGAACCTGGCTTGATCTTCATCCCCCGGAGAGTGCCACAGCTTATTCCCTGTTTACAAAAGAAGAGAACTGGAGTTGGCCAAGAGTCTAGGCTGATCACAAAGCTTCAAGAATCAAACACAGCATCCATGCTCACAAATGTCATTTAATGCTGTGCAAAGAGCCCTTGTGGGGAAGCTGGAAGGCATTGACCCAATTCTAGTCAGCAGGCATTCACTGCATCTGACATGAACTGGGACTGAGCCTGATGCTGGGTCTGATTCCAGTGGGAGAGGCCAAGAAGAAGCAGAGGAGTCAGCTCCAGGCTGGGGGCGTATAATGTAGGGTGTGGAGTTCACACTTTATACTGGACATGTGTCAGTGTCCCAGAGGAAGGCCATGAACCCATTTAATAAACACTTACTTGGAGCTGCCTCAACTACTTTTCAGAGTTGTGTTGAAATTATTCACATAGTTCATGTTGTCCCCTTTGCACTGCCCTACTCCTTTGGTCTTCCTGATGAAGCTTTTTCCTTCTTAACGGTTCTCTAAAATATTATTTGGGCTTCCCTGGTGGCTTAGAGGTTAAAGCGTCTGCCTGCAATGCGGGAAATCTGGGTTCGACCCCTGGGTCAGGAAGATCTCCTGGAGAAGGAAATGGCAACCCACTCCAGTATTCTTGCCTGGAGAATCCCACGGACAGAGGAGCCTGGTGGGCTACAGTCCACGGGGTCGCAAAGAGGTGGACACGACTGAGCGACTTCACTTTCACTTTCAAAATATCATTCTTGCTAAAGTTAAGAGCTTTATATCCAGATAGACCACAGGTTGAATCTTGACTCCACCCTTTACTAGCCACATACCAATTAATCCCCCTTGATGTCCTCTCTGTCAAAAGAGGATAATTATAACATTTATCACTTTGAGTGCTTTTGAGTGTGAGCCAGGCATACATCAAGTATTCAGTAAACAACTACTTCTAACTATCATTCAGGTCCCAAGAAAAGTAAGTTGGAAGATTTTCTTTCTGTAGTATTTTCCCCCACACTTCCATTGTTGCCAGTGGGGCATTATGTTTGTTTTTGTTAGTCTGTTTCCCTCAGTAGATAATGAGCATTCAGAGAATAGAGATGTCCCACCCATCTTTGCACCTCCAGCATCTAAACACAATATCTACCTAAAAACCAACAATGAAAACCATAAATGCAGTAGGAGTTCAGCACTGTGCCCAGAAATGTGTATAGTTCCTTCCATTTACCTTGTCACAACCTGGCAAGATTGGCATTGCATTTCCATTTCAGAGATGGGAAAGCTCAACTCAGCAAGACTCAGTAATTTGCCTACAGTCTTGAAACCTGTAACTGGAAGGCTGAGATCTGGACTGGGGTCTGAGCTCCTGGAAGAGGAAGCATTTTCTCCTCTGCTGTCACTGTTCACACTATAGGCATGTAGAAAATGTTGCACAGATGCGTGGACAGGTGTGAAAATGTTTGGTGAAATAAAGCACCATCTAGGTATTGGAGAGTTTTCTGTTATGAGTCATTGAGAAAAATGGTCAAGTGTCATGAGTGTGGTGTGTAGTTCTAACCTCATTCTCCTTGTCCGAATATAAACTGTAAACCAGCAAGGACATACCTAGAGTCTTAACATTTCTTGGACCTGGAAGCAGACCCCAAAACTGATTCTTTAATTTTTGTTTTGGAGAATAATGTCAGACAAGTGAATTGGGTCTAGAACATCTATTTTGCTACAGGTCCTGAGACGACAGTCATCCCTCTGTCACCTAAAGGGGTGATAGGGAGGTAGGGGAAAATTGCTTGGTCCAGCATAGAAAATGGATTGAGAAAGTGTTGGAAGAAAGGTACCTGCTCACACTATCATGGATAAAGTCCTTGAGGTTAAGACACGCATGATACTATGAAGACCCTGCCTACCTGACTGGTTGGTGATCCTTTTGGGGATTACATTGTGTGTATATGGGGGTGCATATAGAAGTCTCTCCCGTGCTAGTGTCTCACAATCCAAGCTCTATGTTCTCTAAACAGGCAGAAATGAACTAGTGAACTTCTAGTACCAGTTCTTGCCTGCTCCTCTAGTTGCTGCCTAGGAAGGGATGGTGAAGTGGACAGGCTCTGTGGTGGTGGCCTGCATGTTTCTGGAGAATGCCATCTGTCCCACTGCCCTTCCTGGGCTCCCTTAAACCAATTATCACAGGTACAGTGGCACCATGCCCTTAGACCCTTTTATAAGTCTTTGTCCAGTAGTTTTCAGCACATTGGTCTTTTGACAAATGGATGAGCTGTGAATTGTCTTTTCTGTCAATTTGTTTGGGATAAATTAGCTAAGAGCTCTGAAGCCTCCCACTGGCTTTGAGCAATGCTGTGCACACATTGGTGCCTTTGCACATCCTCAGCATGATGCAACTTATCTCCTGAGGTCAGTGGATAAGCACATCTTGACCGGTCCAGAAGGGACATTTCACCTACCGTTTCTGACTGTCCATAGGCCTGGTAGAGCAGAACACCTGTCTGTCTTTTCCACTGTTCTTGCTCCTCGGGCAGCAGGGCTTCCCCACCAGTACAGCAGTGTTCCAGAGTGGGGAACCTAAGACTGAGCAGAAGGCAAAGTGTCAACAGAGGCTCAGATTAGGCTTGGGTGCTCTACTTTAGGCCCGGGATGTTAAGAGCACTGTCATCTGGATCATTCATCCTTCTACTTCTTCACTTTCTTACTTGCCTTCTGGGCATTTACTAATGGTCAGATCCAAGTGGAAGGCACTCATTTCCTTTTGGTCCCTGTTAACTCCTCTAGAAGAAGGTAAGTGGTGGTTGTGGTGAGTCTAATGGGTTAAATCACAGAGATCAGGATTGAATTTGGATGTTGATCTAATGGGGGTGGGGAGTGTGCTTAGAACTCATTCTAAACATGTGTAGCTAAAGGGATATTTTATAAACCATAAGGACTGAGGGATAAGACCCCAAGGGTATGCTAGGATGATAATAAAACTATACTGCCTTCAGTGGACTTATATGAATTGAAGAGCTTTTGTTTATTCTCTGGCTGGAGAACACAAATTAGGGGTTGGAAATGAATTGCTCAGGACATCAGGAAGAGTGAGCTTTCTGTAAGAAAAGAAAAGGATCACAGGCAGCAGCCCTGAAGGATTCTGGACTGAACAGAAATGTCTGCTGTGAACGTTTGCAGTAGTTTTCCAGGTACGTTGTGTGTGTAACTCCTCTCCTCAATTTCTCCATGAAAATGTCCATAAATGACACAGAAACTATCACAAAACGATGGATTCCCTGAAGGAAGTGGGTAAATGGGATTGAGGTCTTAGTACCAGTTGGCATAGTGCTGAGCTGGGACAACTTCTAGGGATGAGGGAGGTGGCAGACTCCCTTATCACTCTCTCTTGGTACAAACAGAGCCAGTAGTAAAGGACAGGATGACTGGTTTCATTGAGCGCATGTTTCTCATTCTTATTGAGCTTTATCTGAAATACATAAAATGGGCAGAGTGTCCAGTGGAGTCAATAGTTAAGCCCTGGTTGAACTTTAACTAGGTTTGGTCACCTTCTCGGGGTTGTCGCAA
Organism: Bos mutus; assembly: GCF_027580195.1. NCBI lineage: Eukaryota > Metazoa > Chordata > Mammalia > Artiodactyla > Bovidae > Bos > Bos mutus. The sequence goes on from NC_091641.1 coordinate 23,730,783, forward strand.
GAAGAGACTGAAATATAAGATTTGAAGTAAAGTTGGAAACATATTTCAACTAGATTGAGGGTTCATGAGTAAAATCAAGCTGTATTTCAGTTGTCTTAATAAACTGAACTCCTTAATATTTTAACTCTTAAGTCTGAAACATTAGCTCTGATTTTGAAGTAGCCATTTCACTTTCAGAGTTATGTAAGTTATATAAGAGTTATATAAGTGACCATAAGGTTCAAAGAACAGATTTCAAGTTAGTTAAAAAATAATCCACAAACATGTGGAAATGCAAAAACAAAACCAGAGAATACAAACACATTAAGTTGGCAAAATTTAAAACTTTGACAATAACTAATACTACCGAAGATATGGAACAATAGGACTTCTCCTACCCTCCCAGTGGGAGCATACATTGGTTCAATACTTTGGAAAACAAAGAAGTAGCGTGCGATGTCAGTGTGACCTAACAATTCCTTTCCCGGAGAAGTTCTACAGAAATGTGTGTTTATGCATCACTATACATGTGCAAGAATTCGATGTAGCATTAATCAATAGTCCCAAATGAAACATATCCAAATGTCCATTAATAGAATTCATTAAAAATGTGGTACTTTTATAAAATATGATATTTTATAGTAATGAAAATTGACTCCACTATCAGGTAACAATGCAGACACATCTTAGAAACATAACAGTGAAAAACTAGGCCAGATACTACAGAATAATGTATAATTACATGAAGTTCAAAAGCGGGTAGAATAGAACAATTTTTCTGGGGATATTTCCTTAGGAGGTAAACTAAGGGAAAAATAAGGAAATGAACACCATAAAAGCCAAGATAGTAGATTCCTTTTGGGGAGATGGGGAGGCATGAGAAGGGCTGTGGGGTGCTGGCAATGTTCTCTTTTTGTGACTTCAGTGAGTAGTTACGTAGATGTTTTGTTTTCAACAACTCATTAATCTGTAAATGTGGATCTTATGTATTTTTCTGTATGTTTATTTCACAACAAAAGTGCTTAAAAAAGAAAAAGAAACAAAACGATGAAGGTTCACTGAATGTTTCATTTGGGTAGACTGGCTGCTAATTATCACCACCAACACTTACCATACACACACACACACAGAGTATCCGCAAAGAACCATAGTTGAAAACAGACTTCAGTGTATCAGATTACTTAAAATGGTACCCAGATATTCTTGTTACCAGCCACAGCCACTTCTACCTTACCTGGTGTAATTCTGCTGCAAAATCATTCGGTATACAGAAGGTGCAGCAAGGCATTGGGTAATTGGATATTTGAAAAATGTCTAGAAAGTGAGGAGAGAAGAAACTTTATTTTCACAATTAAGGTTTAAAATACAGATCTGTTATTAGCATTTTAATTCTGATCTTTCCTCTAGGGGAGCCCATTTATTCATTTGTTAATTCTTTCAATATATAAATTGAGCATGAATTTCATACATGGCACGTGTCAGGTACTATTGGGGGAACACAAGAAAGCCTAAGTTGAGGTGTTGGTCAGAAAATTGATGGAGGTAAAGTTTTGTTTTGTGAATATGAATAGTAATATTTTAATTTCATATCTTTCATTTTAGTCACGATCTCCCATCTTCAATAAGAGAGATTGAAACTATTAATAAGTAAATTCAAAAGCTTATTATTAAACATTCATGAAAGTAACAAGTATAAAATATAGTAAACAAACTTTCAAATGCAGTTTGGAGTAAATTTGTAGAATTAATACTTTGAAATAATTCAAGTCTAAAATACACTGAGACTTTAGGGACACCCCTTGTAGGGAAAGGAGAATTGGACCTGGTGGGGGATTCAGGTCATTTGTGCAGCTTTATGCCTCAGAGACTGGTAGAATGAAGGCAGAAAATAATGAAGGAGAGGCAGATATTGATATAGGATCAGGGAAGGAGAAATGGAAGGTACAGTTTCAGCTGCTGAAGGGATGATCAGATAGACCTAACCAACCAGCAGAAAGATGTGGCGAAATTATCTGGGAGAGAAAAGACGAGGTAATTTCGAGAGCCACCTGAGTAGAAGTGTCTGCTGGAGAAACTGAAGTGAAGGAAATTACTTGGAAGGGAGGGAAAGCTGAAGGCAGAGTCTTGGAAGAGTGCAATGTTCAGGAGTAAGCGGGGTAAAGAGGCTGTGGCTGTCGCAAGTGGAGAGTGTTCCATGGAACAATTTGACATTAAGGAAGGAAAGACAGGGTTGGTCCAATGTGTACCAAGGTGAAGGGAAGATATTTTTAGGATGAGGAACTTTGCATACGTTTATTGACTGAGGAGTAGCATCAATGAAAAGCGAAAGATTGAAAATACATGAGAAAAGGTTTAGAGAGTTTAAGATTAATAGAGAGGGGCTCCAAACAGAGGGCAGGGAAAAGAACAAGACTGACAGCAGGTGTCAAGTGGGAGCTGGACTTTGAGAGGTGAAGAGGCATGTCTGCCTCTGACATATAAAGCAGGGGAGTGAGTGGAGACACAATTTTCAGGTGAGGAGAAATACAGTGAAGGTGTTCATGCAGGTGACCTTGATTACTGTCATAAGGTATACTTAACAGCAACTGCTACCATTTATTGAGTATTTTCTATGTGCTACTTTCAGGGCTAAGCACACATAATCTCATTAATATTCCCAACAATTTTGGAGGCAGCAACCACTAAAACTCCCACTTTACAGATAAGGAAACTGAAGCTCAGAGTGCCACTAATAAATGTCAAACATGGGATAAGTAACTAGATCTGCCACATTCCAAGGCCTCTGTTTCTAAATACATCATTAAACTGAGTATACACACACACACACACACACACACACACACACACACACACATTCACACTCCAGCTACCTGGCCCTGGTAGAGTGAGGGTCCATGAGACCTGAGCTTGCTTTCATTTCTCAGAAATTATATTCTGGTTCCCAAGTCCACAAAGTCTGATCCATAGGTCTAGGGAAAGGTTTGGAATGTGTGTTTTCTTCAAGGTTACATCTTGATGTAATTCTGATACAATGACTGATTTAGTGCTTCACACTTTAGGAAACCCAGAGCCAGGGTTGTGTTAAGAGACTTCTTTGCTAAATAAAATATTTCTCAGTTGGGTCAAACTTTTGAGCTTGAAATGACTTTCTTTTGGGAGTTTGTTGATGTTGAAAGGTTAATCTTCTTACCTCTATAATGACCTTAGGGTCAAACTGAGGCAGATGATGAGCAAAGACTGTAGACCCCGCTGTCCATGGTTCAAGCAGGGACCCCAAGGCAGCCAGAATCCAGCCTGTGTCTGACAGGCACCAGAAGACATCAGACATCTTCAGCTGCAACAATTTCCTGCTATCTCCAAAATACAGTTGGCCTCAGATACTATTGTGACTACTATCCTCCCCTTCTTTACACCCTCATTCCTCAGGGTTTTGCTACTCAGTGTTTATCATTAGTCCAGATATCAGCTGTCTCCAAAAAGCCTTCTCCTCCCCTGGTTTAGTTAAAAAGTTAGAAAATATATAGAACATTGTTTGGTTTGAATATTATTAGTTGGAGGAAGGGAAGAAGAGGGAGAGAGTTTGGTTTAACATTGACTAAATAGTTATCCCAGCTTCAGCTCTGTGTTTGTTCCCCGATAGGGAAGTGGCTTAGTGTGGCTTAGTTTCAGATATTATTTTCCCTAAGAGCTCATGATTGGGCTTCATGCCCAGTTTGTCCACAGTTGAGGAGGGAGAGGATCTGCCACTTAAGGTCACACTGCTGGAGCATTTTATCTTTCCCACCAAACCCTGGAGCCACTGACAGGGACACAGAGGCTTGTCATTTGTGTGGTTTTCAGAATGCCTTCTGTTTCCACTCACTCCTTTACATCTCCTCTGAAGGTGCTTAGGTAGGACCCAAAGGTTCCTCTTTTGATATTCAGAGGTGTCTGTCAGCAAACACTCATACCTAGCCTATACTCACACCTTCAGGGGTGTGAACCAAAGACAGCAAAAAGAATAAACAGGATGGGGTCAATTCCACCTAGAGTTCCTTTCCCAGCACATACAGATGCACACTCCACCCCGTATCTGTGGCCCAGCTTCTAAGTTGGTGCCCTCTTTCCTACCATGCTGGGAAATAGGATCGTAAAGCGAATCCGTGGTTGTGCTTTGCCATCTTGGGGAAGCCCGTGGTCCCACTGGTGAAGAAGATGGCCATTGGGTCCAGGGTCTTTGACTTAATACAGATGTGATCTGGGGAGGCTGATCTGCAAAGGAATTCAGTACAAAGGACAGAAGTCATGTTTCTTACTATTTCATTCTCTGGGGAAGCAAAAGAAACAATATGAGGCTTTGAGTTAGAAAAATGGGGTTTGTAACTCCCAGTATTAGGCATCAAAGAAAGTTTATGGGAGGCTCAGATAGGTGACCTGACATTTCTGCATTTTAAAAAATGGGGAAAATATGATGGATTATTTCTTAATTTAACAAACACCGAAATAGTATTTCCTATGATTCTGGACAAGGCTCTATATGATTTACAAGTAAGAATTCATTCACTATTCAGAGCAACCCTAAGACGTAAGTAATGCTTTTATGCAGATGCTTTTGCAGATGAGGAAATGGAGGCTCAGAATGATTAGGTAACTTACCTAAAGACGTATAGCCAGCAAGTTGCAGAGCCAGGGTTCAAACTCAGTCTGATGCATACACTGTGCTTTTAGTCACATTGCTAACCTTGTTTTTTACACAGACTAGCTTTGTTGTTGTTTAGTTGCTGAGTCCCATGCATGCTCAGTCGTGTCTAACTCTTTGTGACCCCATGGACTACAGTCCTCCAGGCTCCTCTGTCCATGGGATTTCCCAGGCAAGAATATTGAAGTCAGTTGCCATTTCTTTCTCCAAGTGATCTTCCTGACCTAGGAATCTAACCCACGTCTCCTGCATCTCCTACTTCGCAGGTGATTTCTTTACTACTGAGCCACCTGAAAAGCCCCACAGACTACCTTTATAGGAATTTAACCTCATAAACTTGGTGTTGAGGGGTGGGGAAGAAAAAGCTAGGGAGAATGGAAGTGATATATATATATACACATATATATATGGGAGAAGGCAATGGCACCCCACTCCAGTACTCTTGCCTGGAAAATCCCATGGACGGAGGAGCCTGGTAGGCTGAAGCCCATGGGGTCGCTAAGAGTCGGACACAACTGAGTGACTTCACTTTCACTCTTCACTTTCATGCATTGGAGAAGGAAATGGCAACCCACTCCAGTATTCTTGCCTGGAGAATCCCAGGGACAGAGGAGCCTAGTGGGCTGCCGTCTATGGGGTCGCACAGAGTCGGACACGACTGAAGCGACTTAGCAGCAGCAGCAACATATATATATGACCTGGCATGAGTTTGAGGTGGTTGGGGTTAGGGCTAGGTTTAGGGTAGGCAGAATCTGTGCTGTGTGCTTAGTTGCCCAGTAATGTCCGACTCTTTACAACCCCATGGACTGTAGCCAGCCAGGCTCCTCTGTCCATGGGGATTCTCCAGGCAAGAATACTGGAGTGGGTTGCCATGTCCTCCTCCAGGGGATCTTTCTGACCCAGGAATCAAACTGGGGTCTCCTGCATTGCAGGTGAATTCTTTACCAGCTGAGCTACCAGGTTCCTTCATATCCCACATATCACTGCTTTGATATGTGGGAGCTTCTCCTAGACTCAGAGTCTCTTTCTTGAGCCTATTATGATGGTAAATGAAAGTTTCCTTGTAAGTATTCAATCAGAGAGACTGCAAGTAATCCCAGTGCTGGAGGAAGCACTGGCTCTCGTGGAGAAATGATACCATACTGACTTTGGGCAATTTAAGGGAGTTCAAATGAATTTCTTTGTTTAAGCTATTTTCATTTAATTTTCTTTATAATCTAGCATAAGATGTGTAGTATATTTCACTAGTATATTTGCCTTTTGTGGTTTAAGTAAACAGCTTTAAAAACTGTGGAGTTACTTTAAGAAAACAAATCCAGCATGATTTGTGTGTGATATGAAAAATGCCTGAAGGCTTGCAGAATCAGTTTTGAGGGAGTCTTTGTTACCTCCAACACTACCCTAACTTTTCCCTCAAGCTGTCCCTATTGCCACCTACCCTAAGAGATGGAAAGTGTTTGCTCCCAAAGCTGCCTGTCAGCCACAGCCTCATTCTTCACTGTCTCAAGTTTCACCTTAAAAATTCATCTTAACTTTTCATTCAACTCCTGTAAATGTTAATTTTTATATAAAAATATTTCAGATTCTCCACCTATAAGGAAAATGAAACACAATAACCCTCTGACTCTATGTATCTCTTTTGCACAAGGGTATATATTATTAGTATATATATATTAGTGAGAGAGGCATAGAAGCTAAATTTCCCCATTTTATAGATAAAAACATTTGCACCTAAGAGAGGTAAATGAACTGAGGGCTGCTTAGCAAATCAGTGACATAGCTGGGGAGAGAAGCTCAGACCTGGTGAGTTTCCTCCCACTGGCTAATTTTCTACCAGCACTTGGAAGTGAATGGCCTTCTGCCATTCCTCAGAAAGTACATTCGTCAGAACAGAAACTTACTTAACCAGTGATCGGAAGTCCAGCCACCCTTCACGGCTGTGGTCAGATACCAGGAGCTTGGTTTTCAGAGAAGGACACTCAGGTGCCACAGACTCCACCTCTGGGGCAAGGGTATCTGTGGTCACGATGGCTTTGGCTCCAGACACTTGTAGTCGGTAGAGAATGTCCTTGGCCTTCATCTGGGTGGTCCCTGGCATGAAGATGATCCCTAGGTATGGGAAGGAAACTGCTTGTTTTTGTTTCGCTTTCACAGCTTCACAACCCTGGGCTTCAGGCCTGGTTTATCTGCATAGAAATCCGCTGGCCTCTGTTATGCAAAGTATGGTCCAGAGCATCAGTACTACCTACGGCACAGAATCTGACACCCCACCCCAAACTTACTGACTCAGAATCTGCATTTTAACAAGATCTCCAAGTGGTTTCTATGCACATTAAAAATTTGAAAAGCCTATCCTAAACTTTTCTACTGTAGATGGATCTAGCCAGTAGAGTCCTTCTTGACACAACTACCCATGGGATCTGGGAAAGACACAAGTAGGACAGTGTCCCTGATGCTGCATCTCTGCCCCCATTTTTTCTCCTCTCACTTTCTTCTCTGAACATCTCTTGTGTCACCTTGAATTTCTTCTGTTTCCTTCGTTCCTCATACCCTAAGTTAACCACACTGTCCTTTCAACTTTCCTACCTTCCTTCTCCCATCACCAACAATTAATTCAACTTTTGTGTGCTTCTATTGGATTCTAATTTTTCCATCAGGCGCCCGTTTCTGAGTCTTCCTATTACTCACCTTCCGTATTACTAGCCTGTTTATGTTCCACAGAGCACTGACTTTTTCTCCTTCACAGTTCTTCTCTTTGCTAACACCTGTGCCCTCTCTCCAGGAAGACCCTCTTGGCGTCATCCTGACATTGGAGTGAGCACTGCTCACGCTTCACCTTTCTGTCACACAACTCTATTCTCTATTTCAAAATGACCATTCTTCATCTAGGCTACTCCTGACTCTTAAGTATTTTCATGTACTATGCCTCTTAGAATTTTCATCCTTTACTTCTATTCTTCTTTAATTCTTTTTATCCCAGAGGTCTCAACTCATGTCTTGGATTTCTCATGTGTCTTGGATTTCTCATGGGTGGGGAGAGACCAAATTATCCAAGACGGTGTGTTCAGGCTCTCTTGCCCCACGTTTTGTAAATAATGACTGTGTAGCAGCTGAGATCACTCATAGCATGGCACATGTGCATCACGAGGCACCCGTTTGGTCAGGGATTCAGTGCTATGTGCAGATAGGAACTCCACCTAAAAAGCAGCGGCATTACTGCTGGATCACAGCTGTGTCCAGCTGGGTCAGCCATGAGAGGAGAGAAAATAAGTGTGTCTGCTGCTACAGCTGCTGTGCCAGGCAGGAGAGAGGTTGTGTTGTGTTAGGTTATGCTATGGCTGCTGCGTCAGCCAGGAGAGAATAAACGTGGCTGCAGTTCCTATGGCTCCTCCAGTCTCCTTCCAGCCTTAGCTTGTGCCTTGCCTACCCTAGGTTCAAGGAACAGTGTGGACAGTGTGAACAGGATCAGATATAAATCATGGAACATCTCTTAATGATACAGATGGCATGGCATCTCCATACGCACTCAGCCATTGCTGTTAATTCTTGATCTTGATGGATTAAACAACTATTTGCGAGGAGATAAGAGAGAGAATATATGAACAAGAACATGACATACTGTATGAATATGCATGACAGAACTGAAGTTGATTCAAAAAAGAATCCATGAATCTCATACTAATTATATAGGTCAATGCATAGACAAGCATTAAAGGGAAAGGAAAATCTCTACACAAGAGTGCTGGCTAATAAGTGTAAAGGGTATGATATAAATAGAAATACCTAATATAAAACTACCATTAAAATATTTAATTCAGTCAAGACTCATCAATGAATTTTCAAATCATAAACTGAAAGACAGTTGGGGAAAGGATATTCACAAAGTCCCATAATATTACATGACAGATTACTTACTAACTACAAAGGGAAAATGCACCTTTACAAAGGTGGATGCTACCTTTCTAAAGTGATAAAACAATGTCATTGATGTTAGGACAAACCAACTGTATATATCCCCAATGTGGTACACCAAGAAAGACACAAGTCCTTCTAGTACTTGTGCAAAGAATGTTCATCCTGAATATAATCATAAAGAAGGAAACAGAAATACAAATTTTGAGGGATATTCTGTAACACATCTGGCTTAGGCACTTCAAACTGTCATTGCATTGTCACACAGACAATATAGTATGTAGAGAAACATTCTATATTAAAGAAGGCTGTGGTGAGACAACAACTAAATGCAACACATGATCCTCATTTGGATTTTGTACAGTTGTTTAAAAAAAAAAAAAAAAAAACAGTTGGCTGTGCGGTGTGGCACATGGGATCTTGGTTCCTTGAAGCCATGACCCCTGCATTGGAAGCATGGGATCTTAACCATTGGACTGCCAGGAAAAACCCTGGGTTTTTGATTTAAGCACAAAAATAATCCTATAAAGGACATTATTGGGATAATTGAGGAATTTTGACTCTGGATGTACATCAGGTAACTATATTGAATCAGAGTGAGACTTCTTGTGCGGTTATGTGAAAGAAATGTCTCGAATCTTAGCAGATACATATTTCAGTGTTTATCTGGTGTTTATGGGTGTCACAGTGTCTGCAACTGATTCTTTAATGACTCCCTTGGAGAGGGGATCCAATATGGCAAAATGTTAATAACTGATGAATCTTATAAGGAAGTAAGAATGTCTGAGACTGTGTAAGATAAAGTGTGTGTGTGTGTGTGTGTGTGTGTGTGAGAGAGAGAGAGAGAGAGAGAGAGAGGGAAGAAGGCAGAATTACGACACTGTGCTTGATAAGGTGTGAGTATAAGGGAAAGAGTAAATGAGGAGTAAACTAGTATTTAAAGGAATTTGACAGAAGGAAAGACTATTAAGAAGAAAAAAGTTAGGGGAAGAGGAAGCACCTAATATTTCAGGACCAATTAGCTCTAGGCCTGTCCTAAGGTCTCTTTGGGTCACTGACCTGTTCGGATGCAGCCCACACACACAAGCCACCACTCAGGCACTCGAGGCAAAATCAACGCTAGACGGTCTCCCGTCTGAAGGCCGCAGGTCTGTGTCAGGACGTTGGCTGTGCGACAGGTTAAGTCTGTCATCTCTCTGAAGCTCCACTTCACTTCATCCCCTTGATCGTTCACCCACCACAGGGCTGGGTTTGGACTTCTCTTGCCCTCCTGGTTAAGATCATATACCACATGTTAGTTCCTGCTTCAAAGGAAAGGGACACCAATTTGGTCAATCCACTACCATAGTCATATTCCTGTGAGTGTAGCTCAATGTCTGAGATCCCATGTTAAAACATTTGTAGAGCCAGGAGAAGTTGGGGGGACGTGTGATCCAGCCAACTCCTGGTCTACTGTAACCCTCTCCTCTTAAATCACATAAAACCATGAATAACCTTCATGTCACTTATTGAAGACTTAAAATTTTATTCTCCCATGTGTCTGCCTTTGTTCCACATGGACAGTAGGTTACTCTCTGTGCCTCAGTTTTCTCTTCTGTGGAAAGGGTAGAATAATACTACCCAGAATATAGTAAAGTTTAAATTAATTATTTTAGAAGGAAAAGTGCCTGGCACATAGTATGTGCTCAATAAAATTTGTTGTTGTTGTTTAGTCGCTAAGTTATGTCCAACTCTTTGTGACCCCATGGACTGCAGGGTGCCAGGCCTCCCTGTCCTTCACTATCTCCTAGAGTTTTGCCCAAGTTCATGTCCACTGAATTGGTGAGGCCATCCAACCAACCCTAAACTTCATTACCCCTAAACTTTCCCTATAAGAAATGCTAAGAGGATCCCGGCGGAGGAGGGAGCAGCACGCTGAGCTTCCGCAGTGGTGCGCGGAGCCGAGCACCCTGGGTTGCGCCTCCCGCTGGTGGAGCCCGGCACTTCGGGTTCCCCAACGCTCTCGCTGCCGCCGCGGGGTCCCCCGCTCCCCCAGCCATGTGCCTCGGGTGGCGTGCCTGGGGTGCAGAGCCCACCTGGTGGCTTCTGCCGCCTGCCCTTGCCGCTGGCATGCAATTAAAAAAAAAAAAAAAAAAAGAAATGCTAAGAGGAGTTTAAGTTGAGATGAAAGAACTTTAGAGAGTAACCTAAATACAAAAATATAAAATTATTTAATAGAGATAGATATACAGACAAATATAAAAGAAGTATTGTTATAATTTTGGTTCATAGCTTCACTTTTTATTCTTTCACCGTATGTAAAACACAAAAGCATAAAAAATAATTATAAACTATGTTAATGGGTGCACAATATGTAAAGACGTCTTTTGTGAAATCAGTAACATAATATGGGAAGGTGTAAGGGAACTGGAAAAGAGTAGGGTTTTGGATGTGAATGAAGTTAAGTTGCTATTAGTTTAGAATAAATTGTTATAATTTAGAATGTTATATACAATCCCTATGGTAACCATAAATAAATTATCTATGGAATATACACAAAAGGAAATGAAAATCAAAACATATCACTACAAAAAATCAACTAAGTCATCTTTACCTATAATTATTTTAAATGTAATGAATGAAATGCCCTAGTCAAAAGATCTAGGTTGGTAAACTGGATAAAAAAAAAACAGAATTCAACTGAATACTGTTGACAAAATTGTTATTTTGAATACTGTTGATAAAATTGTTATTTCTATGTAATGGGATATGATAAAACCAAACAAAAATGCTTTCAGAATGTTTCTGCAGTAAAAATCATACAATATCAATGTAGAAAAGTAAAATCATATTTACATTGAGTCTAAAGTTCTATAATAGTATCCATCCATTCATTCATTCATTTACTATATATCTGCTAAGTTCTCACTGTTTCTTGGGCACTGTTCTTAAGCCAACATGATACAATGGTGTACAAGACATCCATCTGCACATGTAAATGAATGGTTTTAAGTGTTTATGGATAATTTTCATTTTCTTGTTTAAGTCAAATCTTTAATTGTACGTAAGTAAAATGATTTTTAAAATTTTTTTAATTCCCCAAAGAAAACATGTTTGGAGTAAAAGTTCAGGCAACACACAATTTTACTAACAGAAAAATTTCTTTAAATTCCTTATCACAATTTCAGTCCCTGAATGTCAACACTGAAAATTGCTTGATGTATAGTCTTCCAGCAGTTCTTCGCACAAAAGTGCAAACCTGATCGTATCAGTTTTGCCTCATATACTTGGAACAATAGAGTGTGGCTCACCTGATATAAGATTTATATACATACATACATATATACATACATGCATATATACATACATACATATATACATACATGCATATATACATACATGCACACACACATACCTATATAAATTTATATGTGTGTGTGTATATACACACACACACACATATATATATGGAAAAATCAGTGCTAAAAAAAAAAAACCACTCTTGTCCATTGGGTTAAGGAATGTTAGCAAATATAGTTGTGCATTCTCTGTATAATGGGAACAGAGTATGTAACATTTCTGTAAGATTTTATAAAATAATAGAAGTTCTGGGTTATCAAAGTGAAAACAATAGTTGTTTTAATTCGGACAGAAATTCAGACTGAATTCTAGTAACTTGAAGATCTTGATTAAACAGTTGTGGGGTTTTGTGCTCAGAATTAATCTGATAATATGATATTAAGATTTACATGTTATCAAGAAGATAAAACACAGCCTTTAAACTTTATATGAGATTTAAATCTTTATGCAGTGAGATTTGAAGCTAAGGGAAATTGAGAAATAGATTTTTTAAAAACCTACTAACTCAGCAATAAAAATTAATGAAGAAGAAATACACAAAGCGATATAGATGAATCTGAAAAACACATGGAGTAAAAGAAACCAGACACAAAAGAGTACATCCAATTTATTCCATTTCTATGACATCCTAAGAAAGAGAACTATAATGGTAGTGAGTGCAAATCAGTGGCTACCTGGGGCTCCAGGTAGGGGGGGTGGATACTGATTAGAAAAGGACAAAAGGAAATGGTAGTGATAGAAATGTTCTAAAACTTATTAAAATCTCATTTTAAATGTTTGAATTATGTTATAGGTAAATAATAGATTTAAAAGAGTTGATTTAAATAAACAAAAACTTACTCCTTGTTAATCTCTAACTAGAATATAATTTGAATAGGAAAATAGGAAAGGTAGACTAATTACTCATGTGATTGACGAATGATATGATTCTTTCTGAATGTTAAAACACATGAGTTTACTGAAAATAAAAAGACTTGCCTCAGTTTTAATTAGAATAAAATAAAAGTAGAATTTCTATAAATTAATTATAGAATATGATAGATTTCATAGAATTTGAACCCTAATTCATATAGATAATACATTTCCCCAACAATGATATACTTTACATTTTCTTCCATTGCCTTTGGAATGTTTACTAACAACCAGAAATTTCAAAAGTTTGAGTATGTGGTTTGACCACAATGGAATTAAGCTAGAAATCATTACCAAGAGGAGTAGCTCATCTCAACTATCAGGAAACTAGCCAATAAAAAGGCAAATAAAAATAGTTTGACCTAATGGTAATGAAATATGCCATATCAAATTTGTATAATGTACCCCAAAAGAGTGTGCTTAGTGAGAAATTTATATTTTTAATGTATATATAGGAAAAGAGGAAGACTGAAAGGTAAGGACATAATCTTCCAACTCAATAAGCTAAAAAATTAAAAAAAGGATTATAAAATTAAATCAAGGGAATGTACATGAGAAGAAATAATAAAGACAAGTGTAATTATCAATGAAATGGAAAGGAAATACACAATACAGAATACCAGTAAAACAAAAACTGGTTTTGAAAAGATTAATAAATTTGGTAGATTCTTAGGAAGACTTGTCAAGGAAAAAAAGACCATAAAAATATTAAAAATAACTAGGAAAAAAAAGTGTACATTATTACAATACTTATAAGACATTAATATTAATATTTATAACCTCACATCTATTTTAAAAGTTAAATACATTACCAAAAGCTTTCTTACAATAAAAATACCAGATTTTACATCAAAATATTTTGCTATGCATATTAGTGTGTTAAGATTTTGACTTGAAAAACTGCTGTTTTTTTTTTTAAAACAGTGATTATTATATTTCAATCCTATCTCAATAAAACAACAAAAATTAGTGATAGCTTAAATTCTTTATCAAAGCACTTAGAAGAGTATCTGGTGTAAAGCAAATGTATTGAGTGAATAAATTAAAAAAAATCTGGAATATAAAGCATAATGAGGAATTCCAGGGTTAAATTAAATCTAAAGATGACCACAGTCAACAGTAGGCCAACACCAGCTCCTGGTACCCCTGTTGGGCACCTGAAGCTATCCCAGGATCCAGGTTGACCCACCAGTGTGCCGAGATCAGCCCTGGAGCATACTAGGTCATACGGCTAACAACACCAGGAACCTGCTTTGCCTACCAGTTGGTAACCACTACATGTTACAGGCAATGTCAGCCAACAAGTCTAGGTGCCAATCTTGCCTACCAGCATACCCACAGTAGTTTACTATGCCCTAACAGAAGAGCCCACATGGCCCACAGAGGGGATAACCATAGAACATATAACTCTAGTGACCAGAGGGGAGTGTGCTGCTGAGTCCATAGGAGGTTTCCTACATTAGGTCACTTCACCAAGAGCAGAAACCATTTGTAAAGCTAGGCAGAAGGTTAAAAGGCAAAACAATAAAATCATCTATATCCACAATAAGTAGTTAAGAGATATGTAAAAGAAATATGTAAAATGTGTCATAAAAAACAACAAACATGGGGGGAACAGTAAAAATGCAGGATGATTAGAAAGCATCTCACTTTAAGGGATCATCAACTTTATATATATTGATAACCACAAGCCAAAAACCTGCAATAGGTACACATACAGAAAAGAGAAAGAAATTCAAACATAACACATCAAATCATAAGGGAAGAGAGCAAAAAAATAGAACAAAAAAGGCATTACAAACACAAGCAGAAAACAACAGAATGTCAATAAGTACATACCTAGCAAAACTTACTTTAAATATAAATGGATTAATATTCTAATCAACTGGCATAGAGTAGCTAAATGGATTTAAAAAAAGCAAAAACAAAAACACAAGACTGATTATATCCTGCCTACAAGAAGACTCATATCAGGTTTAAAGTCACACACAGACTGAAAGTGAGGGGATGGAAAAATGCTTTCTATATAAATGCAAGTGAAAAAAAAATCTGAGATAACCATACACATATCAGGCAAAATAGACTTTAAAACAAAGTGTGTAGCAAGAGACAAAGAAGGGACTTCATTTCATAATGATGAAGGAATTTCTCCAACAAGAAGATAAACATATATGCACCCAACATGCTGCTAAGTCACTTCAGTCGTGTTCGACTCTGTGCGACCCCATAGACGCACACCAGGCTCCACCAGGCTCTCCCATCCCTGGGATTCTCCAGGCAAGAACACTGGAGTGGGTTGCCATTTCCTTCTCCAATGCAGGAAAGTGAAAAGTGAAAGTGAAGTCACTCAGTCATGTCCGACCCTCAGCGACCCCATGGACTGCAGCTTTCCAGGCTCCTCCGCCATGGGATTTTCCAGGCAAGAGTACTGGAGTGGGGTGCCTTTGCCTTCTCCAATGCACCCAACATAAAAGTGTATAATTCATGAAGCAAATACAGTAGACCCTTCAGCAACACAACTTTGAACTCTATGGGTCCTGTTGCATTTCTATACACTAATAACATACTCTCAGAAAGACAAATTGAGAAAACAATCCTATTTACAACTGCATCAAAAAGAAAAAGACCTCTAGAATGAATCTAACCAAAGAGGTAAAAGACTTGTATCTTGAAAACTGTGGCATATTGATGAAAGAAATTGATGACAACAAAAACAAATAGAAAGATACTGTGAACATGGATTGGAAGAATTAACATTGTTAAAATGACCAGATTCCCCCCAAAATCCATAATTTAATGCAATTCTTATGAAAACATCAGAACTTAAAAAAAAATTATAAAATTTTCTAGATAGCCAAAACACTCTTGAAAAAAAAAAGAACAAAGCTGTATCATACTCCTATGATTTAAAAGCATACTACAAAGCCATCGTAGTCAAAACAATATGACACTGGCACAAAAACAGATCAAAGGAATAGGATAGAGTCCAGAAACAAAACCACACTTACATGGTCAATTAATCCACAGCAAAAGAGACAAAACTATGGAATGCAGAAAAGACAATCTGTTCAATACATTGTTTGAAAAAATAGGACTGTTATGTGCAACAGAATCAAACTAGAGCAATTTCTCATGCAATATACAAAAATAAATAGCATGGAACTAAGACTTGAAAGTGAAAGTGTAGAGTGAAAAAGTTGGCTTAAAGCTCAACATTCAGAAAATGAGGATCATGGCATCCGGTCCCATCACTTCATGGGAAATAGATGGGGAAACAGGGGAAACAGTGTCAGACTTTATTTTTTGGGGCTCCAAAATCACTGCAGATGGTGACTGCAACCATGAAATTAAAAGACGCTTACTCCTTGGAAGGAAAGTTATGACCAACCTAGATAGCATATTCAAAAGCAGAGACATTACTTTGCCAACAAAGGCCCGTCTAGTCAAGGCTATGGTTTTTCCTGTGGTCATGTATGGATGTGAAAGTTGGACTGTGAAGAAAGCTGAGCGCCGAAGAATTGATGCTTTTGAACTGTGGTGTTGGAGAAGACTCTTGAGAGTTCCTTGGACTGCAAGGAGATCCAACCAGCCCATTCTGAAGGAGATCAGCCCTGGGATTTCTTTGGAAGGAATGATGCTAAAGCTGAAACTCCAGTACTTTGGCCACCTCATGTGAAGAGTTGACTCATTGGAAAAGACTCTGATGCTGGGAGGGATTAGGGGCTGGAGGAAAAGGGGACGACAGAGGATGAGATGGCTGGATGGCATCACCGACTCGATGGATGTGAGTCTGGGTGAACTCCGGGAGTTGGTGATGGATGGGGAGGACTGGCGTGCTGCAATTCATGGGGTCACAGAGAGTCGGACACGACTGAGTGACTGAACTGAACTGAACTGAAAATTTAAATATAAGGCCTGAAACCAGAAAAGTCCTAGAAGAAAACACAGAACAGTATGCTATGACACTGATCTGAGTAATATTTATTTGAATATCCTTATGCCCAGGGCAACAAAAGAAAAAGTAAATAAATGGGATTATATCAAAATAAAAACCTGTTGCACATTGAAAGAAACCTTTAACAAAACCCTATTGAATGGGAAATACGTTTGCCAAAGATAAATCTGAAAAGATTGATATTTAAAATATACAAAGGGCTTATACAACTCAACAACAAAAATAAAATAATTAAAAATGGGCAAATGACTTGAATAGACATTTTTAAAGAAAACATACAGATGATCAATAGATACATAAAAAGATGCTCCACATCATTAATCATCTAGGAAATGAACAAACATCAAAAGCACAATGAAATATCAACTCACACCTGTCAGAATGGATATTACCAGAAAACAACAAATAACAAGTGTTGGCAAGGATGTGGAGAAAAAGGGACCCTCATGCACTATTGATGGGAATGTAAATTTGTGCAATCACTATGGAAAACAGTATGGAAGTTTCTCAAAAAGTTAAATAGAACTACTGTACTATCTAGCAGTTATATTTCTGAGTGTTATCTGAAGAAAAAAACACTAATTTGAAAAGATATGTACATTACAACACTATTAACAATAGTCAAAATAAAGGAATCACCCAGAAGTCCATCCAGAGATGAATGGAGAAATACATATATATATATTGTCCTGGGTTCAATTCCTGGCTCAGGAAGATTCTCTGGAGAAGGGAACAGCTACCCTTTCCAGTATTCTGGCCTGGAGATGCCCATGGACAGAGGAACTTGGTGGGCTATGGTCCATAGGGTCACAAAGAGTCAGACATGACTCAAGCAACTTAGCTCATGTGCATGTGTAGATATAGATATATAGATGATATAGAAATAGATAGATAGATACAGTTGTTATCTAGTCACTAAGTCATGTCCAATTCTTTGAGACCCTATGGACATGCCAGGCTTTTCTGTCCTCCCCTATCTCCCAGAGTTTGCTCAAATTTATGTCCACTGAGTTGGTGATGCTATCACATCATCTCATCCTCTGACACTCCCTTCTCCTTTTGCTTTCAATTTTTCCCAGAATCAGGGTCTTTTTCCATGAGTGCATCAGGTAGCCAAAGTATTGGAACTTCAGCTTCAGCATCAGTCCTTTCAATGAATATTCAGGGTTGATTTCCTTTAAAACTGACTGGCTTGATCTCCTTGCAGTCCAAGAGACTCTCAAGAGTCTTCACCAGCACCACAATTCACAAGCACCAGTTATTTGGTACTCAGCCTTCTTTACAGTCCAACCCTCACATTCATACATGACTCCTGGAAATATCATAGATTTGACTATGTGTACTTTGTTGGCACAGTCATGTCTCTGCTTTTTAATATGCTGTCTAGGTTTGCCATAACTGTTCTTCCAAGGAGCAAGCGTCTTTTCATTTCATGGCTGCAGTCACTGTCCACAGTGATATTGTAGTTCAAGAAAGTAAAATCTGTTACCACTTCCATTTTTTCCCCTTCTATTTGGCATTAAGTGATGGGACCAGATGCCATAACCTTAGTTGTTTAATGTTGAATTTCAAGCTAGCTTTCTCACTCTCCTCTTTGACTCTCATCAAGAGGTTCTTTAGTTCCTCTTCACTTCTGTCATTAGAATGGTATCATCTTCATATCTGAGGTTATTAATATTTCTCCCAGCAGTCTTAATTCCAGCTTGTAATACATTCAGCCCAGCATTTCACATGATGTATTCTGCATAGAAGTTAGTTAGATAAGCAGGGTGCCAATATAAGCAGGGGGTCTTACTACTTTCCCAAATTTGAACCAGTCAGTTGTTCCATGCCCAGTTCTAACTGCTGCTTCTTGTACTGCATACAGGTTTCTCAGGAGACAGGTTAGGTAGTCTAGTACTCTGATCTCTTTAAGAATTTTCCACAGTTTGCTGTGATCTACATAGTGAAAGGCTTTAGCATAGTCAATAAAGCAGAAGTAGATATTTTTCTGGAATTCCCTTGATTTTTCCCATGATCCAATTAGTGAAGTGAAAGTCACTCAGTCATGTCCGACACTTTGCAACCCCACAAACTATAGCTAGCCAAGCTTCTCTGTCATGGAATTCTCCAGGAAAGAATACTGGAGTAGGTAGCTGTTCCCTTCTCCAGGATATATTTCCAACTCAGGGATCGAACCCAGGTCTTCTGCATTGCAGGGGAGTTCTTTACCATCTAAGCCACCAGGGAAGCCCATCATTGAACTTCATGATCCAGTGAATGTTGGCAATTTGATCTCTGGTTCCTCTGCCTTTTCTAAACCTAGCTATATGTCTGGAAGTTCTCAGTTCACATACTGCTGAAGCCTAGCTTGAAGGCTTTTGAGCATAAACTTGCTAGCATGTGAAATGAGCACAAGCATATGGTAGTCTAAACATTTATTGGCATTGCCTTTCTTTGGGCTTGGAGTGAAAACTGATCTTTTCCAGTCCTGTGGCCATTGCTGAGTTTTCAAATGTGCTGATATATTGAATGCAGCTCTTTAACAGCATCATCATTTAGGATTTGAAATAGTGCAGTTGCAATTCCGTCACCTCCACTAGCTTTGTTCAAAGTAATGCTTCCTAAAGCATAGTTGACTTTACACTCCAGGATATCTGGCTCTAGTTGAGTGACCACACCATCATGGTTATCCAGGTCATTAAGATCTTTTTTATATAGTTCTTCTGTGTATTTTTGCCACCTCTTCTTAATCTTTCATGCTTCTGTTAGGTCCATACTGTTTCTCTCCTTTATCATGTCTATCTTTGCATGAAGTGTTTCCTTCATATCTCCAATTTTCTTGAAGAGAGAGATCTCTAGTCTTTCCCATTCTATTATTTTCCTTCAATTCTTGGCATTGTTCATCTAAGAAGACCTTCTTATCTCTCCATGTTATTCTCTGGAACGATACTTTTAGTTGGGTATATCTTTTCCTTTCTCCTTTGCCTGTCATTTCTCTTCTCAGCTACTTGTAAGGCTTCCTTCAGTTCAGTTCAGTTCAGTTCAGTCACTCAGTCGTGTTCGACTCTTTGTGACCCCATGAATCGTAGCACGCCAGGCCTCCCTGTCCATCACCAACTCCTGGAGCTCACTCAAACTCACGTCCATCGAGTTGGTGATGCCATCCAGGCATCTCATCCTCTGTCATCCCCTTTTCCTCCTGCCCCCAATCCCTCCCAGCATCAGAGTCTTTTCCAATGAGTCAACTCTGCACATGAGGTGGCCAAAGTACTAGAGTTTCAGCTTTAGCATCATTCCTTCCAAAGAAATCCCAGGGCTGATCTTCTTTAGAATGGACTGGTTGGATCTCCTTGAAGTCCAAGGGACTCGCAAGAGTCTTCTCCAACACCACAGTTCAAAAGCATCAATCCTTCGGCGCTCAGCTTTCTTCAGTCCAACTCTCACATCCCTACATGACCACAGGAAAAACCATAGCCTTGACTAGATGGACCTTTGTTGGCAAAGTAATGTCTTTGCTTTTCAATATGCTATCTAGGTTCGTCATAACTTTCCTTCCAAGGAGTAAGCGTCTTTTAATTTCATGGCTCCAGTCACCATCTGCAGTGATTTTGGAGCCCCCCAAAATAAAGTCTGACACTGTTTCCACTGTTTCCCCATCTATTTCCCATGAAGTGATGGGACCGGATGCCATGATCTTCATTTTCTGAATGTTGAGCTTTAAGCCAACTTTTTCACTCTCCTCTTTCACTTTCATCAAGAGGCTTTTGAGTTCCTCTTCACTTTCTGCCATAAGAGTGGTGTCAAATGCATATCTGAGGTTATTGATATTTCTCCCAGCAATCTTGATTCCAGTTTGTGCTTCTTCCAGCCCAGCGTTTCTCATGATGTACTCTGCATAGAAGTTAAATAAGCAGGGTGACAATATATAGCCTTGATGTACTCCTTTTCCTATTTGGAACCAGTCTGTTGTTCCATGTCCAGTTCTAACTGTTGCTTCCTGACTACCACTAGACGACCACTTTGCTTTCTTGCATTTCTTTTTCTTTGGGATGGTTTTGTCAGTGCCTCTATACAATGTTGCAAACCTCCATCCATAGCTCTTCAAGCCCTCTGTCTACCTTATCTAATCCCTTGATTCTATTCATCACCACCACTGTGTAATCCTAAGGGATTTGACTTAGGTCATTCCTGAATGGCCTAATGGTTTTCAATACTCTTTTCAATTTAAGACTGGATTTTGAAATAAAGAGCCATGGTCTGTGCCACAATCAGCTCCAGGTCTTGTTTTTACTGACTGTATAGTTTCTCCATCTTTGGATGCAAAGAACATAATCATTCTGATTTTTTGTATTGGCCATCTGGTGATGTCCACGTGTAGAATAGTCTCCTGGGTTGTTTTGAAAATGGTGCTTGCTAGATTGTAGCATGTTTTCTTGACAAAATTCTCTTAAACTTTGCCTAGATTCATTTTGTACTACAAGGCCAAACTTGCCTGTTATTCTGGGATACACACACACACACACACACACTCTCTCTCTCACACATGGAATATTACTCACCTATAAAAAATAATGAAATCTTGACATTTTGACAAATAGATATCTAGGGTATCTTACGGTAGTCAGAGAAAGTAAATACCATATGGTTTCTCTTACTTGTGAAATCTTAAAAAAACAAGTAAATGGCCCCAAAATAACAAACATAAAAAAACTCAATGATAAAGAAAACAAACTGATAGTTGCCAGTAGGGGGGTGACGAATGAAATACTTTAAGGGGATTAAGAGGCACAAACTTCTAGCTATAAGATAAATGAGTCACAGGGATGAAATGTGCAGCATAGAGAATATAGTCAATAACATTGTAATAGCTATGTATTGTGACAGGTTGTAACTAGTCTTATCATGGAGATCATTTTTAATATATGAAAATGTTAAATCACCTATGTTGTACAGCTGAAACTAATATAGTATTGTAAGTCATCTATACTTCAATATAATATCTAAATATAAGATTAGACTATTTATTTATATAAAACATAATTTATTTTTTAAAATTTCACAGCAATTAAATTTTCTGTAGGTAGATTATGGCAAACTATTTATTTTAAATATTGTTACATATCAGATTGATTGTAATTTAATAAACAAAGAAGGTGGTTTAAGTATAATTTAAAATCATAAGTGCCATGTTATGCTTTTGTAAATTGTTGTTGACAATAAGTATGCAATGAATATGCCCCTTACAGACTCATCAAATGATCAATATGTGATGTGATATGTCAAACTAGGAGACACAGTCATGGAGTATCAATTTCACATGCATTAACTAATTGATTGATATACAGACTTTAAACAAATTTATAAAAGAAGATTAAAGTTCTGGAAGTTAAACTTTTTGCATTGTTTAATTTGGAAATAATATGTATTACACCAGTAGTATTTAGATAAACTGAGACAATCATGTTTTTATCCTAGAAGTTGTAAACACAGAGCCTATAGAAACTAAACAAATTACAAATGAGATAAGTCTGTCAGATTCCTCTGGGGCAACCTGGAGAGCCATGTGTCTCCCAAGGAGGCAGTAACCATTAGTTCTATGATTGCTGCCATATAGGAATGAAGGCTTTGTATTGTTTAAAAAAAAAAATGAACAGAACTTCAATTAAATAGAGTTAAGAAACCAGCTTTTGGGTTTCCCAGGTGGCATTAGTGGTAAAGAACCCACCTGCCAATGTAGGAGACATGAGATGCAGTTTCCATCCCTGGGTCAAGAAGATACCCCTGCAGAAGGGCATGGCAACCCACTCCAGTATTCTTGCCTGGAGAATCTCTGGACAGAGGAGCCTGGTGAGCTACAGTCCACAGGGTCACAAAGAGTCGGGCATGACTGAAGTGAGTTAGCATACACACAGGTAGGAGAAGAGACAAGGGAACTCTCACATGCTACAATGATAAGAGAGTCCAAAAGGGAAAAGAAAGCCTCTTATTTCTACACAAGGACTCAGCTGAAGCCATGGACTCTTTTTTGCTATAACCCTATAAATCCTTTTCCTTTCTAAAAAAGAGTTTTCTTCCCTTGCTGTATGGGGGCTTGCACACAGAATTACATTCAAGAGCCAGAAAACATGGACCTATTGGCTCAAAAAAACCAAACCAAAACAAAACAAAAGTAGGCAAACATGACCATGGTATATTAAGAAATTTAGAAATTTCTTCAACACTTAATTAATTTGGGGAGATATTATAGGACAAAGAGCCAGACATTATGTGGCAATGACATTTGGCTGTTGCTTTCTTAAGCTTTGTGGTTAATAGATATTTGAATATATTTATTGAGCAATGTGTTTAGTCGCTCAGTCACGTTTTTGCATCAGGAGTTAGTAGGAAGAATTTGCTCCTGTCATGATTTTGCCCAAACAAACAAAAGTCAATGTCGTAGATGTTGTATTCATCTATCCTGAGACATGATGTGGAGAGTCATACTATCAAAATAGGAATGATGGAGAGGTGTATGTTGTTTACTTTTCTATCTGAATACATGATTTTGGACATGAATGTGACCTCTCATGAATAGACTTGGGATGCTGCTCCAGCAATCAATTGGAATGTAATATCCTAGGACCCTAGAGAAAGATAGTAATACAAGGTTTAATTTCCAAGGATAGTTAGGAGTTATAAATGGTCTGAATGTGACTATATTCCATTACTGGACCTATGTTGCCTGACTTAGGCTAAAAAAAATTACATTAAAATGTTGGATTTCTAACAACATTTTTATAAATAAAATGTGTTGAAAATTGAGTCAAGTTTTGCCAAAGAATTGGTGCTTTTGAACTGTGGTATTGGAGAAGACTCTTGAGAGTCTTCTCAAAGGAAGTCAGTCCGGAAATCAGTCAAAGGAAGTAAGCCCTGCATATTCATTGGAAGGACTGATGCTGAAGCTGAAGCTCCAATACTTTGGCTACCTGATGCAAAGAACTGACTCCTTAGAAAAGACCCTGATTCTGGGAAAGACTGAAGGCAGGAGGAGAAGGGAATGACAGAGGATGAGATGGTTGGATGGCATCACCCACTCGATAGACATGAGTTTGAGCAAGTTCTGGATGTCGGTAATGGACATGGAAGCCTATCATGCTGCAGCCCATGGAGTCACAAAGAATCGAGCATGACTGAGCGACTGAACTGAACTGAAGAATATCAACAAAAAACTTGAAAAATATCTAACTATTATTTAAATGAGGTAAAAAATTTTTAAGCAGTTACTTCAAATGAATAAAAAAATTCTTTGGATGGTTGTTTAAAATGGGATAAATAAAATAGACATTAATGTGATTAAACAAGATTTGATATTACTACATTACCTAATTGAGCCAAGAGGGACCTCTTACTGATCCCCAACGTTAAAAGCCAAACAAGTCTGTTAGGTTTAAAGTTTGAAGTTATATATTTAAGGATTAGAAAAGTTTAACCTTGGATAACTAACCAACAGTTATATTTGGACAGTTAGGTCAAAGGGCCTGACTTCCTCAATTCTACTCAGATCTGGGGATCTCAGAGCTTTTTATATAAAAGTAGGTAAAACAAACAGGGAACAAAAAGAAAAAGCTTTCTAAACTCTTGAAGGAGTCTTTGGGCCTAGAAAAGAAAACAACAGTCTCAAAGGCCCTTGCGATCTAACTTCCGAGAAAACAAAACCGAACTTTAGGTCCCGCCCTGATGCTCCAGGTGGTTGTATCTATCTGGGACTTATCACCCCCTGCCCAGAAGCCTTATCACCCCCTGCCCAACTACAAATGCCATCTCAACTAAAGAATACCCCAAACATCCCACCTGACTTATCCCTTATTGCTTCCACAAACCTCCCTTTAAATATGAAGCCTCCCTGATCCTCTTGCACTCAGCCTGGTCATTAGGCTGACTGTCGCCCCTCCTTGCCTAAATAAAGGTAACCTACTTCTGTTGAGGTAGTCTCTCCTTCTTTTCTGCCTCGGCCCGAACTATACCTTACAACTCTTCCAAAGATCAAAGCTTGTTGATTGGATCCTTAGGAAAACTAAAGTTCAAGGTATACACATTGGTGGAATTTAGATAAAGGTAGATGCTGGGAGGGATTGGGGGCAGGAGGAGAAGGGGACGACAGAGGATGAGATGGCTGGATCACTGACTTGATGGACCTGAGTCTGAGGGAACTCTGGGAGTTGGTGATGGACAGGTGCTGGGAGCCAGCACGGGAGTTCCCAGCAATGACAAAGGTCATGCAGAGAGGCCTGATATGCAAAGGTGAGTCAGGGCTCGAGGTATCTACCCCAGATGCTCAGGCATCTACCCCAAAACCAGAATCTGTCTGTTTTACTATTTTACGACTTTCACCAACTCCTCTGACATTAACAGGGGGCTATCCCCGACCACCTTTCTCTGAAGGAAATCAACTTAAAGCTCTAGTTAATAAGCCTCCTGGGCATAATAGGAGTGTTTCAATCCAAACCCCTCAGATGGCTCTCTAACTTGCCTGACAGGTTTACCCGGACTCCTACAGCTACGCACACAATTGTTTACAGAGGCATGAGAAGCTTAAGATGTTCAAATAGTATAGAGCCTCTTGGAGAGTTAGAAATTGTCAGAATAGAACTAGTAGAAGATTTCATTGTTGAGCCAATGCTTCCTGCCAAGTTTCCACATCCCCTGTACTGTATCCTTGGAAGTGTATTAATTAATATAGTTGGTATATAAAAAAATAAGTAGTGGCCTTGGTGTCAACAACTTTAGACCCTTAAGGTAATAAATTCTTTCTTTGTTGTAAGCCCACTGCACCTTTGCCCTATAGGAATGCAACTTTATCTAACACCTTCAGAGGATGGCACCAAAATTTAAAATAATTACTCTTAGAGAAAATAAGTCTTACGGTTGACAAACCTTTATCAGAGTCATAAAATGTTAACAGGCCTTCTGGCCAGAAGATGATGTAAATCACCGAAACCATTTGTATACGATAAGTTTGCAGAAAAGAAAGCCTGGTCTCGATAAGGATCAAAGACTGCTGACTTTGCATGATTTCACACCCCTTATTATCCTCTATGCACAACTTAAGGTATATAAGCTCCCTTTGAAAACAAAGCTATGGGCCTTGCTCAAAGCTTGGTCTCCCCGTGTCGTTCTTTCTTGTTTTCCTTTCTCTCCTTTTCTTCTCTACTCTTATTTCAGGCCAAAATAATTGGAGCACAGGGGTCCTCTGGGACCACTTACTGGCCTGGGCTTCTAAGACCCACTTGAGAAGGTGCCTAAGGTGGGGCACCTTCAGCGATTTGAGAGGGTGCCTGTGGCCTCCGTGGTCAGAGCAAACCTGGTGTTACAGGTTATATTGATTTCTCTCATAAACCAGTTATTAATGAGCCTCTAAAATCTCTCAGCCTTTGCTATTCTAATCGCCAATGCCGTCATCCTTAGGGAATCCCTGGATCCAACCGGGGCAGGACCCCGGTAGACAGGGAGGCCTGGCATGCTGTGATTCATGGGGTCGCAAAGAGTCGGACACGACTGAGTGACTGAACTGAACTGAACTGACTGATACCAATTGATATTTTAAAATGGGTTTTCTTTAAGGTGGTTACAATTCTTATTTATTTATACTGTGGGATAAACAAGGCATATAGATTGCCACTAAGGAAATATTAACTAAATGTACTGAGGAAACCAATAGTTAGTTACCTGAGTCATACAAAGTAAGTAAACGGGGAACTAACATACAAAGATTAATTTAAAAAATAGTGATTTTGTTTTGGTTTAATTTATAGACTCAGAAAGGTCTTTGCTAAATGCATTGTACAAATCTTTGAAGACATGATAGATTAAAACTCTAAAGTTACAAAACATAGAACTTTGTAAATTAAATTTCAGTTTGATTAAAAATCTTGCACTGATTTTAATAACTTTAGGTGAAAAACTGTTTTTTGAAAAACTGAGCAATTGCCTTTGTCTCACAAATGTCTAAACCAGAATATGAATACAGGCCTTTAGGAGCTGAGACTAAGCCCAATTAAATAGGCAAGACCTGGGAAACCTAAAAAGAGGGGGGAAAAAGTGGCAGTTTTAAATCAAAACTGCTGAGAATGTTCCCTCAGCCAAAATTTATAGACAGTAAGCCATAATCATCTGAACAAGCAACTTTATGGTATTCCAACTGTTTGTTAACTAGCGACTTTACATCAATATTGTACTTCCTGGTTCATAGCTAGTGAGTGAAAGTTGCTCAGTCGTGTCCGACTCTGCGACTCCATGGACTATGCAGTCCATGGAATTCTCCAGGCCTGAATAATGGAGTGGGTAGCCCTTCCTTTCTCCAGGGGATCTTCCCAACCCAGGGATAGAACCCAGGACTCCTGCATTGCAGGTGGACTCTTTACCAGCTGAGCCATGAAGGAAGCCCAAGAATACTGCAGTGGGTAGCCTATCCCTTCTCTAGCAGATCTTGCAGACCCAGGAATCAAAATGGGTTCTCGGGTTCATATTTAAGCTTTTAGTAAAGCTGTTAGGGGAAGCACACTGATCGAAACCACCCACCCTAGCCAGGCACTATAGTAACCATTTGCATGAGTTGTTTTATGACAGGAGGTCCTAGTAAGGAACACAGAACTAATAACCCTCCACCAACTGGAAAAGTTTGGAAAAGGTCAAAAGGAGACACCACTTGTCTGACCACCTCCCAGAATCCTTCTCTCTGGCATCCATCTTGGCTAAACAAGGCGTGTACCACCAGGAAGGACTCTAAGTCAGAATGATTGGCTAAATATTACCCAGAAACTAATCCCATCACCATAAAACCCGAGACTGCAAGCCATGTGACAGAGCTGTTCTCCTGGGTTCCCTTACCCTACTGCTCTCCACTCGGGTGCCCTTTCCCAATAAAATCTCTTGCTTTGTCAGCACATGTGTCTCCTTGGACAATTCATTTCCGGGTGTTAGACAAGAGCCCAGTTTCCGGCCCTAGAATGTACACCCCTTCCTGCAACAAAGCAATGAGATCTCCAATTTGCTTATGTTTGTATACACATTATATGTATGAGATATCTCTACTTCTAAAAGGTATCATTAGAATTGAATTTATAAAGAACTCTTATTAATTTTAATAAAAATCACTACATTTAAAGAAAACTGGCCAAGATGACTTTCAGGTTCAGGTAAACTGGAAAATATTCACTGTTAACCCGATACGTGATATTAATGTTTAAGTTTGTGGATCTAAATTAATATTGATGTCATGGGCTTCCCTTGTAGCTCAGTCAGTAAAGAATCTGCAACCCATTCCAGTATTTTTGCCTGGAGAATTCCATGGACATAGGAGCCTGACAGGGGTCACAAGAGTTGGACACAACTTAGCAACTAAATCACCAGGAGTCATCAGAATTAAGTATAATACTCTATGTTACCTAGGTTTAATAAATACATTACTAATCTCTTGCAAGAAAATAACTGGACATGATGAAGATTCAAGGTAAATGTAAATGAGATTAAAAACTTATAGATAAAAGTTTTAAAGTAATCATATTTTAGAAATATTTACTTAAAATGATCTTTCCAGTTGTTTGGTAACAAGATTCTAAAGCTGTGCCAATTTAAGCCATGTGATGAAAGTTTATTTAAAAAATACTGAGACAATTACTAGATAGAAAAATTAAAGGTGTTTGAAAATATTAATGAAAATGGTATTACCTAAGATGTTTTCTATAAAAAAGAAATGTTTCAAAAATTATTACTGATGTTTAAGCTCACTAATTTATAAAATGCCAATGTAAAGACAGTGCATAATTGCTTCTTAGTTTTACTAAAATTAAGGTTTTAAGAGTTCAGCATTCTAATTTATATTTGAAATTAAGGCTATTAGAAATGATACTGTAACTTTTCAGAATACGGTAGGAAAGATAAGTTTTCAATAAAGAAGATATGAAAACTGGAATTACAATTTAGTGAGGAAAAAGAAAAATTGACCTGGTTAATTTTACTTGGATGAAAAA
The DNA here is from genome assembly GCF_027580195.1 of Bos mutus. Taxonomy (NCBI): domain Eukaryota; kingdom Metazoa; phylum Chordata; class Mammalia; order Artiodactyla; family Bovidae; genus Bos; species Bos mutus. The sequence goes on from NC_091641.1 coordinate 23,759,548, forward strand.
GGAGAGACAAGCTGGATACAAAAAGGGATGAGAGATTATGAAGAGAGCCCTGAGAAAAAAGCTTTACACATAGTCAAGAATTAATGAAATTTAGATTGATGTTAACTAAGTGTTAGGTAGTTAGAATAGGAAAAAGGAGTCCAGAATGGTGGTGGCTAAAAGACAAGGAAGGGAAAAGCCCACAAAAATAGAACAAAGGAAGGTCCAAGGACAAGAGTGAGGACGTCAGGTAGAACAAAAAGCAGTCCTGGCTAGCCCAGTTTACATAGGGCAGACCTGGGAGGGGAGGAAAAATAAAAAGAGGAGTCAAAAGGCAGGGGGTCTCTCTCCCATGCTTGCACGCCCTCTCTGTCTCTCTTTCTCCCTCTCTCTCTCTCTTCGCATCTTTTGGTTCGGCATGCCCTCACACCTTGAAGATGTATTTTCCTTATATTTTCTAAATAAAACTGAACTGTTACACGGAGCTGTAACATGACCTGTCCAAGAGCTGTGACGTGCTGAGGGCTTTAACATCCGTCGCTTCAAATTTTTGTTGTGATGAGACAGAACTGAGGAAATTACATGCTCCCCACACATTTATGTTGCCTTGACTCCGATTTAACTTGGCTGAAACAACCTCAGCATGGCCCCCCCAAGGAGGAGGCCAAGCACAGCAGGAGTCCGACTCAGCAAAAGCTCCCACGGTGGAAGCAGAACACGAAGAAAACCCAGTGCAGGGGAAGTGACAAGAAGCCCATCGTGCTGGAAACTGGGACAGTGAAAAACTAACTCAGCAGAAAGCTCACGCGGCTCAGTCTCAGGTTCGAGAAGACCTCCGGTTTAGTTAGGAGGTCCTCTCTCTTATGGCTGGAGGGACATATGCCTGATGAAATTTTAATTCCTTTACAATCTCTCGTTTCTTGTTTCCTCAAACACCCGACAAACAGGCGAGTGGCAGTGGGCACAACTGAGGGACTCTGGAGAGGTTAGTCCTCGGTATGTCCCAAAGGCACTATCTGCTGAGCCCCAGTTGAGTTCAGTTCAGTTCAGTCGCTCAGTCGTGTCCGACTCTTTGTGATCCCATGAATCGCAGCACACCAGGCCTCCTTGTCCATCACCATCTCCCGGAGTTCACTCAAACTCACATCCATTGAGTCAGTAATGCCATCCAGCCATCTCATCCTCTGTCGTCCCCTTCTCCTCCTGCCCCCAATCCCTCCCAGCATCAGAGTCTTTTCAATGAGTCAACTCTTCTCATGAGGTGGCCAAAGTACTGGAGTTTCAGCTTCAGCATCATTCCTTCCAAAGAACACCTAGGGCTGATCTCCTCTAGAATGGACTGGTTGGATCTCCTTGCAGTCCAAGGGACTCTCAAGAGTCTTCTCCAACACCACAGTTCAAAAGCATCAATTCTTCAGTGCTCAGCTTTCTTCACAGTCCAACTCTTGCTGTTGCCCAAATTGGTGGGGGTTCTTCTGTCCTTAATCTTTGTGCCAAGGACCAGGCCAATGAAAACTCTGAGCACAGGTCAGGTATTTAGCAGATTTTCTGGCAGGCTATGAAGGGGATTCCTTGGCACGTTTTGCCCACTGCTTTTTCCTACTGTCCTTCAGCTCCCCTCTCCTGGGACTTGAGCCCAGCCAAAACCCATGATGCCTAGCTTCAGGACCTACTGAAGTTCAGGCTCTGATGTCTCATTGCAAAAATTCAGTGTGAGACACAGTGATAGGTAAGATGTGGATTTGCTAGGATTCAGAGAGAAGTACACTCTGCAGGGTGTGGGCCATTGCAGAGGGCAAGGGCTTAGGCCATGGACTTAGGCCATGGAATGTGGTCTGGCTAGGTTTTGCAAGTAGGGTGGTGAATTCATATGCTAAGGAGTGGGAGGATCATTTCAACCACTGGAGAACCACCTACTCCTCTGTCTTTTTGACAGTGCCTTGGAGCAGTCCTGTCACATCTGGGTGTGTCACTTAGCTTACAGATCAGAGATTAATGTTTCCTTGAATCTGACTTGTCCTCTTGTCAACTGATTTTAATCGGTTTATGTTAAGGCTTTGTGCTGTGTCATTCTTTCAAAAGTTGTGCCCTGCCCCCTTCCCTCCTGTTTCACGCTCTTTTCCTGAGCCCCGTCCAGGCCCCCAATGTTGCCTCTACAATCTTCTGGAGGGACAATCAGAAAACAGCTGACCCTTGGGAGGGAAATACTGTGTAGTATCCAATCCCTTTAGATATTCAGGCCTTCATCTTCCATGTTTCCTACAACATGTGCAGCATCAGTATCTCTCAGTGAACCCACTAGGGCAGGCAACAGGCACACAGTGTCTGCTAGAAGTCCATCAGTTGGCATCCCTTCAAAGGCAATTGGTTTCTGGGGATAATATTTGCCCCTTTAGGAGTTGGCCCTGCAGGCTGCTTGGGCCAAAACCCTTAGCACCCTTCTCTGAAGGTTACAAACATACCCCAGAGTCAAATCTCGTCTTCACTTTTATAGAACATCTGATCTATTGTCTCTTACCAATTTGTTCTTGAGACACTTACTAACTCCTACAACCAGGACCCTGCCCCCTTGTAGGCAACATTGCTCCATCCAGCCTATTATTAAAACACTTTAATGCCCCTAACAGGGCCAGATAACCCACTCCTTTGTCATTGCTTCTGTTATTACCTAAAGTGGGCCTAGGACAATGAAATGTTTACCATTGGAGTCACCCTAACCTGCTCTTATGGAGAACTAGGGGAGGAAATCAGTGACTTACAATCCTTTAGAGCAGTAAGAGGATAAGGCTTATGTCCACTTCACCAGGTTCCCAGTCTCAGGGCACAGGCTTGGATTGCTTTACATCTTGATATCTGTTCCCATCTGCAGTGACCAAACTGGCAATGAGTTAAAATTACAACTCCTTAATCCTATCCAGCACTGATCATGCTGGAGACCTTGGGGACGCCCAACTCCATTCATGGACTGCCTTGACCTGCCTAGGGATCTGGTCCTTGAAAGTTTGTCACGCCTCAACCTGCTCAGGGATCTGCCAGTCCAGGGGTCCCAGAAGGTTGTCACGCCTCGACTTGCCCAGGGACCCAATTCTTGGGAATTGGGCTGACATACCTCAACCTGTCCAGAGATTCAATCTCCAGGAGGCTCTCATGCCTCAGCCTGCCTGGGGATCTGTACCCTGACCCGGGGCGCCTGACTCTTAGGTTGCAACAGTACTGGGTAGGATAAGCTTCAGAAAGACTCACCCCTAAGGAAGTCCACCCATGGAAATAGAAGGAAGCTTATTACTTGTGGGACTGTGCCCAGTCTCAGCAGTAACTCAGGAGCCCAGTGAGAACCCCACTGCCTTTCTGGAAAGTCCAAAATAGGCCCTCCAAAATTTTACCAATCTGGACTTAGACTCTTAGGAGGGACAGGTGGTTTTAAAGGACAAATTCCTGTCCCAATATGCATCAGATATCAGAATAAAGTTACAACAACTACAGCAGCAGGACCCTGCTTCTTCTTTTGATGAGACTGCTTGTTACAAAAGCCCCCAATACCTTTTGTAACAGAGAACAGGAGAAGGAGGCCAAGGCCCAGGAAAGGGAGAAAAGGAAAGAGACAAGGCATGCCCAGATGCTGGCCGCCTTCCAGGGAAGCCGTATGGCAAACCCCGAGTCCTTGAAGGACAAGGCACGAGCAAATGCCTAATTTGTAGACAGGCGGGACATTGAGCCAAAGAGTGTCCAAACCATGACAAGTCTCCTAAAATGGCTTGCTATAAATGCCATCAGCTGGGACATTGGGCAGCACTCTGCCCTTGGGACCCAAGAGCCTCAAGGTCAAGAGCCAAGCCTTCCCTCATGATGGTTCAACAGGACTGAAGCAGCCCTCTCCAGCCAGCCAGCCTGTTGCACATAACCGTCATGGGTCTGGAGCCAAGGGTGCAACTGGATGTGGCAGGTAGGTCCGAGAATTTTTTGGTTGACACGGGGGCTACCTACTCTGTCTTGATCACCTACTCTGGAGCCTTCTTCTCCCAAACCTGTACCATTTGGGGTGCTACAGGAAAAACAACTACTAAAAGATTCACCCAAGTGCTTCTTTGTTGCTGGGATCGACAACTATTTTCCCACCAGTTTCTGGTGGTCCCCAAGTATCCTACTTCCTTACTGGGAAGAGATATACTCACTAAACTGGGGACCACCTTTGTGATGGGAGGCTTTTCAGCCCCTAGAGCCCTACAGCTTCTGGTTACTACTGAAGAACCCATTACACCCTCTCCAATAGAGAGGGACTAAAAACTCTGGGAGGTCAAAATTAAACCCCAGGTGCGGGACCAGGGGACTCCTGGAAGAGCCCACTAAGCTGAACTGGTCATCATTGTCCTCTGAGATGCCACTCGGTTTCCTAACCGGAAACAATATCCCCTCAGCAGAGAGGCTTGGGAGGGACTACTTTAATAAATAAATTCCTTGCTTGTGGGCTATTGGTTCCCACCAATTCACCGTGTAATGCCCCAATCCTCTCAGTAAGGAAAAAGGATGGAATCTGGTGAATGGTTCATGATCTCTGGATGGATCATAAGTGAAGCTGTAGTCCCCCTACATCCCACAGTACCCAATCCCTATGTAATCTTGGGGGAAAATCCCACCCAGTGCCAAGTGGTTTACAGTCTTGGATCTCAAAGATGCATTCTTTTGCACCACTGGCTAAAGAATCCCAATATCTTTTTGTCTTTGAGTGGGAGGCTGCAGAAGAAAGACACCAACAGATGACTTGGACAGTATTACCTCAGGGGTTCAGAGATAGCCCCCACCTATTTGGACAGGCCCTTAGTTGGGATCTCCTAGATCTGGACCTGGAATCTAATGGGAAAATAGTACAATATGTAGTTCAGTTCAGTTCAGTTCAGTCACTCAGTCATGTCCGACTCTTTGAGACCCCATGAATTGCAGCACGCCAGGCCTCCCTGTCCATCATCAACTGCCGGAGTCTACCCAAACCCATGTCCATTGAGTCGGTGATGCCACCTAACCAGCTCATCCTCTGTCATTTCCTTCTCGATATGTAGATGACCTACTAATCTGCTCTCCAGATGAAAAAAATGTCCAACAACGTGCAATTCAGGTTCTAAGCTTTTTGGCAGAGAGGGGATATAAAGTCTCCCATGCTAAGGCACAGATGATCGAGACAAAGATCACTTACCTGGGAGTTCAGATTACACATGGGTCCAGGAGGCTTTCCTCTGATCTGGTACAAGGAATCCTCCAGTTGCCCTCCCCCATGACTCAAAAACAATTGAGAGCTTTCCTGGGGCTAACTGGGTATTGTAGAATCTGGACACCCAACATATGGTCTAATTGCCCAGCCCTTATATGAAAGCTTAAAGGGACAGGATGATTCAATCCCACTGATGTGGGGAACTCCTCAAAAGAAGGCAGAGGCTACACTGAAACAAGCCTTAACTCAAGCACCCGCCTTGATGTTGCCAGACCCAGAAAGAGCATTCCAACTTTATGCCCACGAAAAAGAGAGAATAGCCTTGGGAGTGTTAACTCAAAGGTTGGGATCTGAGCCCCAGCCTGTAGCTCACTTATCCAAGACGCTAAACCCAGCCACCTGAGGCTGGCCTCCCTGCCTTAGAAATCTTACAGCTATTGCAATCCTGATAGAAGATGCTTTAAAACTCTCTTTTGGGTGCAAACTAATTTTTTACCAGCCACCAAGTGAAACAACTCCTAAATGGGAGAGGCCATTTGTGGATGTCTGATCAAAGAATCCTCAGGTATCAAGTAGTGCTGATGGAAAATCCAGGCCTCACTTATATCCCCTTGTGAGATTCTTAACCCAGCCACTCTCCTGCCTACCCCCGAGGGCTCTCTCCCCTTTCATTCTTGCCTAGAAACCTTGGACCACTGGACAAAACCCCGAGAAGGATTGTTGGAAGATCCTCTGACCAATCTTGAGGAAATCCGGTACACTGATGGAAGCAGCTTTGTCTTGGATGGAAAAAGAAGAGCTGAATATGCAGTAGTCTCCAATTTTGAGACCATAGCGGCTAAGCCTCTGCCACCAGGTACTTCAGCCCAATTAGCTGAGCTCATAGCCCTGACTCAAGCTTTAGAGCTGGGAAAAGGAAAGAGGGTAGCCATTTACACTGACTCCAAGTCTGCCTTTCTGGTGCTACATGCACATGCTGCTATTTGGAAAGAAAGGGGCCATTTCACCACCCGAGGGTCCCCAGTGAAATATGGTGATCAAATCCTTAGACTCTTGGAGGCAGTCCATCTGCCCACTGAGGTTTCTGTCTCCCACTGTTAAGGACACCAAAAAGGGAGCACAGAAATGGCATGAGGGAACCAAGCAGCTGATCAGGCAGTTAAGAGGGCAGCATTACAGAACAATGACCTAACAGGGGTTGCCACCTTAGTTCTACAGACTAATTTGCCAGAAACTCCTTCATATACTGAAGGTGAGACTCTTAAAGCTAAGAATGAGGGCTTTCAAGATCATATGGGGTGGTTCCAAAAGGAGGGTCTCCTTTTTCTGCCTGGGAAACTCCAGTGGAAGTTGGTTAATGCCTTACATGCCACCACTCATTTAGGGAAAAAGCCCTCCAAAGATTACTAGAAAGGGCTTTCAGAGGAACAGACCTCCAAATGACTATAAGGCAAGTGGTCTCCTCCTGTCCCACTTGCCATTTAAACAACCCTCAAGGAGCTCCTGGTGGCTCAGACGATAAAGCGCCCGCCTGCAATGCAGGAGACCTGGGTTCGATCCCTGGGTTGGGAAGATCCCCTGGAGAAGGAAATGGCAACCCACTCCAGTATTCTTGCCTGGAGAATCCTGTGGACAGAGGACCCTGATAGGCTACAGTCCATGGGGTCACAAAGAGTCGGACACGACTGAGCAACTTCACTTCACAAGGAGCTCAAAGACCCCAGCTGGCCCAGCCTGTCCAACGATGTGGGACTTACCCAGGAGAGGACTGGCAGATGGACTTCACCCAGATGCCAGTTTCTCAAGGGTATAAATACCTATTAGTCACGATAGATACATTCACAGGATGGATTGAAGGCTTTCCCGCCTGGACCAAGAAGGCTGAGGAGGTGGTAAAAACAAAACAAACAAAAAAAACTGCTGCATGAAATCTTCCAAGATTTGGTCTGCTCAGGTCATTACAAAGTGATGATGGGACATCATTTACTTCTAAGGTCACTCAGTTCAGTTCAGTTCAGTCGCTCAGTCATGTCCGACTCTTTGCGACGCCATGAATCACAGCATGCCAGGCCTCCCTGTCCATCACCAACTCCCGGAGTTCATTCAAACTCATGTCCATCAAGTCAGTGATGCCATCCAGCCATCTCATCCTCCATCATCCCCTTCTCCTCCTGCCCCCAATCGCTCCCAGCATCAGGGTCTTTTCCAATGAGTCAACTCTTTGCATGAGGTGGCCAAAGTATTGGAGTTTCAGCTTCAGCATCAGTCCTTCCAATGAACACTCAGGACTGATCTCCTTTAGGATGGACTGGTTGGATCTTCTTGCAGTCCAAGGGACTCTCAAGAGTCTTCTCCAACACCACAGTTCAAAAGCACCTTAGGGGTCTCTAAAGCATTGGGCATTACTTATTATCTCCATTCTGCTTGGAGGTTTCAGTCTTCAGGAAAAGTATAAAGAGCCACCCAATTCTTAAAATCAGGGATAAAACAGATAACCCAGGAGACCTCTCTTGGATGGAAGGAGGCTTTACCAATAGCTCTCCTCTGCACCTGTATTGCCCCTAAGGAACAGGTTGGTCTTAGTCCTTATGAGATGCTATATGATGTGAGAGTTGGACTGTGAAGAAAGCTGAGCACTGAAGAATTGATGCTTTTGAACTGTGGTGTTGGAGAAGACTCCTGAGAGTCCCTTGGACTTCAAGGAGATCCAACCAGTCCATTCTAAAGGAGATCAGTCCTGGGTGTTCTTTGGAAGGACTGATGCTGAAGCTGAAACTCCAATACTTTGGCCACCTCATGCAAAGAGTTGACTCATTGGAAAAGACTCTGATGCTGGGAGGGATTGGGGGCAGGAGGAAAAGGGGACGACAGAGGATGAGATGGCTGGATGGCATCACCGACTCGATGGACGAAAGTTTGAGTGAACTCCGGGAGTTGGTGATGGACAGGGAGGCCTGGCATGCTATGATTCATGGGATTGCAAAGAGTCGGACACGACTGAGCAAATTCATGGGGTTGCAAAGAGTCGGACATGACTGAGCGACTGAACTGAATTGATGGGAGACCTTTTGTTTATGTCAATGATCTCTTCCTAGATCCAGAGTCTCAGACCCTCCAGTTTCATACCATGGCCATTGGGCAATTCCAACAGGATATACGCTTGTGGGGTGTGAACCAGTACCCAAAAGATTCTAAGGGGTCACCACTATATGCTCTAGGGACTCAAGCCCTAATTAAAATCTGGAAAGATGGGCCCCCAAAGGCTCAACTCCAGCCCATGTTGGAGGGCCCCTACCCTGTTAATACTTTCTACCCTCACACCGGTCAAGGTACCAGGACATGACTCCTGGATTCAGTACTCTTGAGTCAGGCTGTGGAAGAAAACAGAGGAAGACACTCAGTACACCCGTGGGCCCCTAGGAGATCTCAGATACCTATTCAGAACAACAAATGAGTGCCATTCCAATGAACACCCCCCAAATCTAGTTTCTGTGGATATTTCTCAGGACAGCTCTAAAGAGCCAACACAGCTTGGCAGGGGCTGTACTCCAAAACAGACAGGAGATAGATCTTCTGATCCCTGAAAAAGGAGGGACTTGAGCTATCCTGGCGAAGGGAATTTGGAGTTGGCTAATGCCCCTACTAGTCCTTGTTATTCCATATTGATGCTGCTTATGATTGCTCCATATATTATCAATTGTCTAACCCGTTTTGTCTCTGCCCAGGTCAACAAACTACAAAGTGCAGTGCCAGTTCAAGCAAGGATATATAAAATTACAGGTGACCACAGAAAATAACACTCACCCTTAGATGGACACCACTATAAGGACTCTGAGGCCTGAGACTAGCAAGAGGGGGAGGCCCAATGCCCCTCGCCGTCCCAGTTCAGTAAGAAGTAGCCAGAAAGACCTCAAAGCCCCTATTCCCAAAGAATTGGGCCTCCCATCGCTTGAGGGGGGAATGTTAGGTAGTTAGAATAGAAAAAAGGAGTTCAGAATGGCGGTGGCTAAAAGACAAGGAAGGGAAAGCAGAGATGTTTTGACATCATCATCTCATGAGACCAGGTTAAAGAGTGGCTTATAGAATCAAACAGTCTGAACACAAATCCTGCTCCTCCACTTATTAGATAAGCAAATTCTGTAGGTTTTTGAACAATTGTAGCCTCAGTTTCCTCATCTCAAAAATGGGGATGATTAAAGTGTCCATTTTATCAGAATAATAAGCACAAAGTGCTTGGCATAGCACATAAGTAAAAAGGGCTCTCCAAAAGTGAGGGCTCTATTTTCCTTGGAGTTTTTTGGAAATTCAGAAAAAGGAAAAAGATGGAGGCAGGATAAAAGTCCTCATAAAAGGCATATAAGTTCTGAATACTAACATATTGAGAGGGTTAACAGTCAGGTAGGAAGGCCAGAGCTCCGCAAGCAACAGGAGGAAATAAACTGTAAGTGGCAGACTTTTTTCCTCTTCTAATCCTGTGTTGTCATGAGGACACTTGGCTCTGTCTGAAGGTAACCTTGAGCTGCTAATGGCTCAGCAAACAAATGCATTTTTCTTATGGAAATGGTTTTTTTAAGCTATGTTAATGAAACTATGTATTTGCTTGGAAATCTGCCTTTCTTCAAGATTCATGTCAATTGTTTTATGGCTGGAGATGACTCCCCTTTTGCCATTCTATCTCAAAATGCATGTTATGGGAGAGGGGCCTTAACTATCTCAGTAACTCTCTCAGTAACCATAACTCTCTGTCTTGAGGCATTTCTTTTATCAGATTAGCAGCTTGCTAACAGGTACATAATGTCTAGCAAGGGGGTATCTTTTCTGCCCGCTTCTGATGTCGATGCCAGAAGCTTTCTCTCTTTTATACTTTAATAAAACTTTGCTACACAGAAAGTTCTGAGTGATCAAGCCTCATCTCCAGCCCTGGATCGAAATCCTCTCCTCTGGAGATCACGAATCTTGGCATCACTCACAGTAGCCTTAACCTTTGCAGCCTTAACCTTTTAGTATGAATGTATGCTCATGGTAAATTAAAAATACATCAACTCTTTGACTCCATATCAGGTAAATTCTTTCTTCTGAACAAATACAGTGTTGAGTGGGCTTTCACAATGTGGAAAATGCCAGCAGGAACTTTGAGCTGAAACACCCCCCATTGTCTACCCAACTTCTAGTGTCACCACTGTGCCTCTCTTGGGAAAAGAGAAACCAATAATATGCATTTTTTTTGCAGATACCACTGGGATGGGTTTCTCTGGATACACCCCAAAGCCACGTTCAAGTAGGTAGTTGATAGGGAGGACTCCAGCTATACCTGCCATCCTCATAGGATGACATGATTTAGTTACATGTGTCAGATGTTCATGTACACAATCAAGGTTACACCCTCCCTCTGGGTGTAACCTAAAGTCAAGCCCATGCTTTACGAGATGAATTCTAGTTAGACTCACAGTCTCATTAGTTGAAGATGAGAATTCAGACCAACATCAACTTGCTGACCTGTGATTAGAACTTGACACTTGGTCATGATTACTTGACTGAGTACCAGATACTTTCACCTGCTATCTTGTTTCTTAAATGAGATTATCCCCCTTTCACAGATAAAGCCACTGGGGCTTAGAGAATAGAGGAAGTGTCCAGCTGAGAACTGAACCCCCAAACATAAGCTTTTCCCATGAAAATTGTAGACTTAGTCAGAAGCCCTTTTAGTTCTGTGCCCCTCTTCCTATTAGGAGAAGGAGGTGAATCCTGTTCTCACACACAACACAGAGGCCTCCTTACCTTCTCCATTTGAGTCCAGCGGTCCAGTACATCACTTGCAAAGTTAAATTCCTCAGGTCTGTCATAGTCATTCCATCTTAGGGTTCCAGCTCCTGATAAAGATCGGCAGCGCAGGTGCTGAGGGGCATGGTGGAAGCCAGGGCAGGACATGTGGATGCCCCAGAGGACCCGAAACTTCATCAGCCTTTGCATAGTGGAGCAGTCCTCAGGAAACAGACACAGAATTCTCAGGTCACTACCTGTCTTGAGAATAGATGGCTAATATGTTGGTCATTGGAGCAGAAATTCATTCCACTAAATAAAGGCACATTGCTGGCTAATTACTAGAGTAATAGCTTTGTTTCAGTTCACTGGAATTTGGAGGGCACAACTAATAGCTCACTGAAATTTGAAGGCATAGCTAAACTGACTTAGCTGGGAATTTCTCTTTCCAAATGAAGAATCACAAGGCAAAAATTATGAGGAGGGGCTATAGCTACTAGATGAGGTAGGCACATATTCCTGAGGGTCTTCTCCTTCTTTTTTAAACTCCAGGGATGGAAGCCAGCCATGTGGCCACGGTTTTTTTGGTAGAAACAGTATTTTCAAAGTCCTGTATGTCATGCTATCCTTGCTCTGGAAACATCTCTTCCTACTGAGCCCAAATATGTGGTTCTCATGAAAACTGTCATAGTTTTAGATGATCCCATCGCATCCAAATTTGATTGGTCCATCATTTCCCATGATATATATATATATATTTAAATACAAACTGGGCTGATCATAATCCCTCTCCAAAATTGTGTGTGTGTGTGTGTTACCAAAGCCTTAGTGGAAGCCGTGAAAATATACACTTTGGAAATTGTCAGTGGCTATAATTCCTGTAATGTGGAGATAACTGCTCTGCATAAGAGAAGAAAATTTGTAAATTTTCAGGGACATGGAAATAAGGGGTAGAGAGAATCTTGGAGGCATGCAAGTCTCTGGTTCATAACTATTGCTCCTGAGGCATGTCTACATCTCTATCCCTCTCTTGTTAATATCCTGTCCTGAATTTTATGTACCAACAATTTTTCCTGTCTGAGATTGCGTTTCTCTTACTTGATATTATAAGAATACTGACAAATATGCACCACCACACTCAGATAGAAGAGGCTAATATCACAGCACTCTCCCTACTAAACAGGGATCTGGCCTCAAGGTCTTCCCCAGGACAGCATTCAGGTACCTATTATCAATCCATCATTTGACCTATGAAATAAAAATTTTTTGCCACTCCAGATCCAACAAATGCTTCTGACATGGGGATAAAATGCTCATTTACTAGGATACTTTTCGAAGTTTGATGGTGGAAATTGGCTTAAGCAAGAACTTCTGTTATATGAGCAGAAAGCCACTTCACAAATAGCTTTGAGGTTTAAGCAGTTTATCCCTGCAAATAATTAAGCCCTCTCCCCCTCAGTTACAGCAACAAGATAATACTGTTTGATGATAGACTCATGAAAGAAATCAATAAAACACGACTCCATTTTCAATCTGTTTAGACTTGAGTGGGTTGCCATTTCCTTCTCCAATGCATGAAAGTGAAAGGTGAAAGTGAAGTCTCTCAGTCGTGTCCGACTCTTAGCGACCCCATGGACTGTAGCCCACCAGGCTCCACCGTCCATGGGAGTTTCCAGGCAAGAGTACTGGAGTGGGTTGCCAGTGCCTTCTCCGTGTAATAACCTAGCCCCAATTAATTTTGGTGCTGCCTTCAGAACCCTGCTACTGCCTACAGAGAAGAGTATTGACTTAAAAAATAGTCACAAACTAAAAGTTGATAGTTATGTTTTATTCAGTGGGAATTTTTAGGACTTCAATCCCAGGAGACAGCATCTCAATGACTCTGAGAGAATTGCTCCAAGGAAGTGAGAGGAGGGACCAGGTTAAAGTTTTGCAACAAAGGATAGATAGACTGAACATCAGAAGACTATTGTTAATTAAAGGAAGCAAGGTAAAGTTAACCTTCAATCACTTGCCAAATCTTCTGAATGCCAAATAAACTTAGTTTAACATTCTTCTCTGAGATGTCCCAGAGATTTTTCTTCAAAGCATCCCAGAGTCAGCAGGAAGCTAAAGAGCTTTAGTTAGATTTTGATATTTGAGATGTTTGTTAGAAATGTGAACAAAGATTTAAAACACAACAGGATCATTGGTCACTGAAACAATGCTTATTTACTTAACCAAAGTAAAAGAGAAATCAAATTCCAGTTTCTTATTAGCTTACTTAGCCAAATCCATTTAGTTAACGTCAATCTAAATTTAGTGAACCTTGACTATGCATAAAACTTTTTCCTCCTCAGGTTTGCTTTTCACAGTTTCTCATCACTTTCTGTATCTAGTCTCATTTCTTATACAAATAAAATCAACAAGCTCATTCTTTCTTTTTTCTCAATAAAATGCAATTTTATTCCTCATACCTTCTTTACTGAAAACACACATTTTATGTCCTACTGTATACTAAAATGTTACTGTATTATTTCTAATAGCTTTAACTGCATATTTAAATTAGAAATTTCAACTCTTAAAACCTTAATTTTTAGTAAAAGATAAGAAGTAAGTAATTATGAACTGTTTTTTACATTGGCATTCTATAGATTGTTGAGCATAAACAGCAGTGATAATTTCTAAAAGCACTTGTTTTCTTATAGAAAACATCTTGCAGTGACATCAAGCATTTTCATTAATATTCCTAAATACTTTTAGTTTTTTTCTTTAGTAATTTATATCTCAGTATCTCATTAATGAAATTATCTAGTTATTCAATAAACTTTTATCATTTAACTTAAATTAGCCCAACTTTAGAATTTTAAGTTACCAAATATCTGGAAAGATTATTTTAAATAGATTTTTCTAAAATAGAAAAGAGTTTACCTCAAAGCTCTTATCTTATTTACATTTATTTTAAAGTTTCATTGTATCAATAAAATATAAATCAATGGTGGTGGTTTAGTCTCTCAGTCATGTCCAACTCTTGTGACCCCATGGGCTGTAGCCTAGCAGGCTTTTCTGTCCATGTGATTCTCCAGGCCAGAAACTGGGGTGGGTTGACAATTCATTCTCCAGGGGATCTTCCTGACCCAGGAATCTAACCAAAGTCTCCTGCATTGCAGGCAGATTTCTTACAAACTGAGATAGTAGGAAAGCCCAAATCTGCCTGTGAATCTGCCTGTAATGCAGGAGACCTGGGTTTGATCCCTGGATTGGGACAATCCCCTGGAGAAGGGAAAGGCTACCCACTCCAGAATTCTGGCCTGGAGAATTCCATGGGTCCATGGGGTCACAAAGAGTCAGACATGACTCAGTGACTTTCAATTTCACTTGTTGTCTAGTTCCCCTATTTGGGGCTCCATTGTGGCTCAGCTGGTAAATTAATAGTGATTCAAACCATAGATATGCAAGAGCCTTCCCCATAAGAGAGTGGGGAGGATGTAACCTAAATTTGGAGAAAGTGAAAGTTGTTCAGTTGACTCTTTGAAACCCCATGGATTATACAGTCCATGGAATTCTAGAGGCCAGAATACTGGAATGGGTAGCTTTTCACTTCTCCAGGGGATCTTCCCAACCTAGGGATTGAACCCAGGTCTCCTGCACTGCAGGCAGATTCTTTACCAGCTGAGCCACAAGGGAAGCCCAAGAATACTGGAGTGGATAGCCTATCCCTTTTCCAGGGGATCTTCCCAACCAAGGAATTGAATGGAGTCTTCTGCACTGCAGGTGGATTCTTTACCAAGTGAGGTATCAGGGAAGCCCAAATTTGGAGAATTTACTCTCAAAAACAGTACTGTATTGTGTTACTCGATCAGTCACGTCCAATTCTTTGCAATTCCATGGACTGTAGCCCACCAGGCTTCTCTGTCCATGGAATTCCCCAGGCAAGAATACTGGAGAGGGTAGCCATTTCCTTCTCCAGGGGATCTTTCTCACCCAGGGACTGAACCTGGTCTCCTGCATTTCAGGCAGATTCTTTACTGTCTGAGCCACCAGAGAAACCAGAAAAATAGCAAAGGCCATGTCAGGGGAGTGTAATTTCTTCAGTTCCATCTCACCACAGCAAAGATTTGAAACTGTGGACCAGTGTCACAGCTCAGTTAAAGCTCAGTTTTATTTGGCAAGCAAAGGAAAATACATCCTTGAGGCATGAGGGTAGGCAGACCCAAAAGAAGAGAGGCTCAATTTTGGCTCCTCTTTTTATATGTTTTTCTCCTCCCCCTGAACGTGCCCTGTGTAAGTTGGGCTAGCCAGGAGGGCTGTTGGTTTCACCTGAGGTTCTCACTCTGGTCCTCAGATTTTCTTCTGTTCCATTTTTGTGGATTTTTCCTTTCTTTGTCTTTTAGCCACCACCATCTTGGACTCCTTTTTCCTATTCTAACTACCTAACAGACCAAGTTTTTAAAAACATGAACAAACAAAACACACCAACACAGAATGTCCTAGGAAGAACAGGTAGAACATTTACATCTCAAAACCCAAGTTTCCTCCTGAAGGCCTTTGTTTAAAGTCTGAAAAGATATATTTACTAAGCTAGCTTTTAACCTTAATGTAACTTAACTGTGTAAGCAATGAAAGAGCCTCTTCAATTTTTAGGGTGAGATTTCCCTTCAATTTCCACTTAAGTAAATACTTATAATTTTTGTATGTACATTTACCCAGCTGGGATGTTAGCTGGAGGCTGGCAATCTGTTGTTCCTTTTCTTTTATTTTGAAACTTTTATTTTCCATATTGAAGTCAGTTTGTTGAGATAAAATTGCAATGATGACTGTGTGCTGGGCCAGCATGTGCTTCTTGGGAGTGCCACTTCTCTGATTTTGCCCCAGAGTTGTTTCAGCCCCATCTTACATGTCTCCGGTCTCCCATTGGACTGTAAGACTTGCACAGGTGCTCAGGTCACAGAATGGCCAATTCTTATGTGCATCCTTGGTTGGGCAGTTTGTTAATTACATGACTAGGTTTCCCTATAGGGATAAGGTGGGCTGTAAAAGGTTTCTTAGTCCCCTGAGAAAGACATTGCCAGCCAGGAGGAGAGAGTCCTTCTTCGGAGCTCAGAAGCACTCATAAGATTTCAGTTTTATTTCAAAAAACTTTATTAAGGTAGCCAATAAAAGGAAAAATGACAGGTCCATCTTCCCCCTAATAACCCCGTCCCACCTTACTCAATGTTTAAGCTAAGTCTTCCTCTCAGTCTCTAACTGAGGATAGCCAACCACTCAGTATCCAAATTGAGTCTTCCCAGTACCTTTTACACTGAGGATAACCTTCTCAAACAAAATCTCCCCAGTGCATTCTACACCGAAGATAACCCACTAAGCACCTAAACTGAGTAAAATCTTCCCAGTCTTTTGACTGAGGATAACCCACTCAATATCTAGACTGAGCAACCCAGGTACCTCTTCTTAAAACCAAGTTTCAAGGATAACCTCTTCTCCCACCGAATAAAACTTAGGATCATCAACCAATAAACAGGAGATCCTAGAACCAGGAGACACTCATTCAAATTTGTCTGGACTCCTCAAGAAAGTGGTTGGGCACAACGGGCCTCTGCTGCTACCAAGGCTCTGGATACTCACAGGGTTCAGGTGGAGAAGAAGAATTTGGTCAGGGTCCCTTCTTTGCAGTCACCATAACTGTCAACATAAAAAAATATTCACAACCTAAAAGTCAACAGTTATGTTTTATTTGGTGGGAAAATTTAAGACTTTGATTCCAGGAGCAGTTCCCTCAGGGTCACTTGAGATGTTGTCTCCTGGGCTGAAGTGCTAAAATTTTCCACCAAATGAAACATAACATTCAACTTTTAGGTTGTGACAATTTTTTAAGTCAACAAGAGGATAGATATATGAAAGCTTCATCTTGAAGAGTTTGTCAGTGTGGATCCTTGGGCAATGTGAACTAAAGTATGTCCCCTTCCTTTTTGGTGTCTGTCAGTCAACAATACTTGTTGAGTCCTGTCCCCAGGCCACAGGTGCAAGAAGCAACAGGTACCACAGAGGCAGAGCCCAGAATTAAGGTCACCTCAGAAGCAAACTGAGCCCGTTTGTAATGTTTCCAAAAGCCCCCGTGATCATCACCATTAGGCTTCCTGACCCATATTAGCCAAAAATGTGTACCCTAGTGCTCACCCTATAGTGCCTCACCCAATTACCTAATGCCAACCTACATATTGGGGAACCAAGAAAAATGGCCTGTTAATGGCACAGTAAATTACATGATCTCTTTTATTGTTCCCTATGGCACTCAGTCCCAGTCCTCTTGCCTGGAAAATCCCATGGACGGAGGAGCCTGGTAGGCTGCAGTCCATGGGGTCGCGAAGAGTCAGACACGACTGAGCGACTTCACTTTCACTTTTCACTTTCCTGCATTGGAGAAGGAAATGGCAACCCACTCCAGTGTTCTTGCCTGGAGAATCCCAGGGACGGGGGAGCCTGGTGGGCTGCCGTCTATGGGGTCGCACAGAGTCGGACACGACTGAAGCGACTTAGCAGCAGCAGCAGCAGCATGGCACTCAGTCAGAGTTTGGATCTAAGGGACTCATGCTACATATACCTTTCTGTTGTCACCTTATCCCCTGTCCTCCTATGTCTCTCCCTCCATCAGATGTCCTACCCCATGACTTTCTCCCATAATCATAAACCTGAAAAGGAAAAAAAACTCCAAAAATTGTAAAGAATCCCCTTCTAACTCCTCCTGTCTCTTGCAGGGGGTGGCAGGGGGAGGGAAGAAATTTCCCCCATTCCTTCAAATTCCTTTACTCCTTCATATTCTTCTGATCAAACAAAGACCCCATCTCCCCAAAGGAACAATCCCTACTAGGATGATATTTTATCAGTCAGTTTGCTTCTGTCATCAGAACCAATTTGAGCACTATTTGATCTATATTTTAGCTCTGAAATTATTACTACAAAAAGGAGGATGACATTTTTGACACAAGATGGCCATGATATTCTTTAGATTCTGGATAAAACAGGTTAAAATGAAATCTTTTTGAAATATCAAGATCTGTTCTTTTTGCACATGCAATTAGACAAAACTGGCTTGTTGAAACATGTTTCTTTTTGGAGCGCCAATCCTGAGAGAAGCAAAAATATGCCTAGGAAAAATTCTGAAGTTAACTCCTACCATGTCCTTGAGATACAAAGCCTGCTCTGCCTGAGACATCAGCCTTGTTAACTAGTAGAACTTCAAGCCAAGGAAAAAAGAGGCAAAGAGACATTTTAAATCTTAAGCAGAAAACTGTGAGATCTGTGTCTGTTTGGATATATATGTATGTCTCAGTGTGTGTCTCTGTCTTTGGGTAATATTGCTAAGGTTAATTTGTAAATGAGCTCTAATTCAATTGGACTGAAGAAAAGTAAGCACTTACAAATCAAACAGCTCTAAATAAAAGAGAAATGGTTCACATGAACCAGGAAAAAGTTCACTATTAACTGGTATTAATATTTGTTAACCTAATTAACATAGGCATATCTTAAGAACAACATCACTGATTCAATGAACATGAACTTGGGCAAACTCCAGGAGATGGTGAAGGACAGGGAGGCCTGGTGTGCTGCAGTCAATGGGGTTGCAAAGAGTCAGACATGACTGAGCAACTGAACAACAACAACATCTTAAGAACACACTGTAAAGAAACTTTTAAGAAAATGCAAATAAGATAAGAGCTTTGGGTGATTTATGTTTTCCAATCTATAGAATGCTGTTATAAAGGACAGTTTATGGTTGCTGAAGGAAAGTAGGATGTGTGTTTTTAATAAAAAAAAAGTATAAGGAATGGAATTACATTTTATTAAGGGAAAAGGAAATAAGTTTGATTTATAGGTGGCAAACTTATACATTTTGACTTACAGGTTCTCTGAATGGGCAAATAAAATGATGGAAATGAAAGTGAAAAAAATATTTTTGGGACATGGACCCCAAGAAGAGAGTTTTGTACATGGTACAAGTTTCTTAAGACATTAAATTGCCTTTGAAATCTTTTATTATTACTTTAGCTAAATGAATAAATTTTGTTTCACAGTGAATATAAGCTGGTACCAAACTGGAATTTGGCTTTCTGTCCTTGGTAAAAGACAAACTTTTCTTGGAATGCTGCTTTTGATAATGGACTGTGTGAAGGTCTTTGCCTTTATTATTTTTTAAAACATTGTTACTGTGATAAAATAAATATTACTTCACAATGATCTCTGAAGGTTATGGCACACATAGACAAAGCTCATTCTGCTTCTACAAAAATTAACCCCTCATCTGCTCCTAAATCAGGGAATTTAAAATGGATAAACAATGGCTGTAAGTCAAATAGTCAGAGTCATGGGGAGTCCAAAATGGCTGCTTGAAATTTCCTGGCTCTTGATAAACCTTATTTTTTTCATTTAATGGGGTAAAGCCCTTCCTGGCTGCAAAGTTGATGTTCTCACAATGGAGAAAAAAAAAATGTTTAAAATGTGTCTTCCACTAAGGTATATGTTTTACAATCTCCAGTGATCAAGGCATCCACTTCACTGAACAAATCATGCAAGTCTGAATAAAAGCTTCACAGACGTCTTAAAACTATCGCTGTCACTATCATCCTCAATCATCAGGAAAGGACAGAAGAACAGAAATTAATTACATAGGTTTAAATAAATAAATATAATTATAAGTTTCATGACTTTTTGTCTGACATATTACTTGGCTTCTAATCTTTGTTTTCAGATATAAAGACGCTCTTCTCCTCAAGCTACTTATGGTTCAAAATAATTTGGTAATTTATACTTGTGGGTAAAATTAAAACATTTTTCTTTTCTCTCTGCCTTGTCCCTCCAGAAATTGGAGACACTTGGGTTCTGAACAGCCTTACTAGGTAGGCTATAAATTAAAACTAGATAAATAAAAAGACTGTCTCTTGAATGTACAGAAATCTCAAAGTATTTTGGGGACCTCCAAAAGAGAAAACAATCCACTGTAGCAAAACGACAGGCCTATGGCATCTATAGTCAATGGACCAAATTTATTTTAAAAATTAATTAGTCTTGGCTGTGTTTAATAAAAATGGGGGTAACTTCAAAAAATTATGTTTCAGTAAATGTTTCAGTACTAGTTTTGTTAATTAAGGTCTATATTTACTAAGACTCACTTCCCAGTTAGTCCCTTGCTACAAGATGTTATTCTGCTACAAGATTTAATTGAATTAATAGAAAGATGTTTTAAGTTTGCTTCTGAAGCCTAAATTTATAATCAATCTTTGGGTAAAGATCAGATGCTCCATGATCTACAACCAGGAGATTAACACCAGGCCATAGTCATTTAACACACTAAATCAGACAACCTGGGATATACTGGACTGCATCTGATAAAAGTTCTTAAATTTTTACTTGTAAACTTACTGCTACCTATATTGTTTGCTATACTGCCTGTTTCAGAAAATTGCTGTCTCTTACACAAAATTGTCATCTCTTACATTTCAAATGTGTGACTGAGTCTCTAACAAAATGATATATAGTTTCATATGAGATCAATGATTATAATAATGTAGCTCTAGATATGGGAAAAATCAACAAGAGGGAACGTTTTCCTGGACTATAAGAGACTACTAGTAAGGCAGGTATTGGCCAGATCTTTTACTATTTTCATGGTCAAGTCCAACAATAGCATATTAAGTGACCTATTAGAAAAATCTTCACTAGACCTGGGAATGAGCATTCCTATCACTGTGGGATGAAATAATCTTAAAAGGCCCCCAAACCAAGGATCAAATTTACAGCCATGTAGGGCCCTGCTGACTGGAAACTGGCACTTGCCATCTGCCTCTACAAAGATTAAATCAGGAGCCACTGGAGCTGCTGAGCTTCACCACCCTCTGAAAGGAGTTCAGGGCAGAAATTAAAAATAAGGCATTCTATACTCTGGGAAAAACTGGCGGGACAGGCTTTCAGATAGACATTTTCAAGAAAATACGTTCATGAACCCCAATTCTTGCATCTCCTCATCCTAGAGAAACACTAACATCCCAGGCCGACGTCTTGTCCTGGTGTTCCTGACTATCCCCTCTTTTAGGCCCCTTGGCAGCCTTTCTATTTCTATTAATCTTTGGGACATGTGTCTCTAATTTTCTTATAAAGTTTGTTTCTTCTAGAATACAAATAAATCTCCAGATGATGCTACAAGGATATCAGCTGGTTGGCACATGGACTACCCTGGAACAAGCTGCTTTGTCATTCCATGGACTCTTATCTCCCTGGGACCCCATGAAGCCCCTGTCCAGCAGGAAGAAGCCAGAGATGGTCTCCATCTCTTTCCCAATGACCTGTGTCCTTATAACACGAGAGTTGGATGGCAGCTACTTAGACATGAGCAGAGTGTTACAGGGCTGAAGGCTTGTCTTACTGATAAGAAGAACAGGGAATGTTGAGTCCTGTCCCCAGGCCACAAGTGTGAGGCTGCGTACCAAGGCCACGGAAGTGGAGCCCAGAACCAAGGTCATCTCCAAAGCTGACTGAGCCCCTTTGTAACATTGCCAAAGCCCCCTGGATCATCACCAGCGGGCTTCTTGACTTATATTAGGCAAAAATACCCACCCCAGTGTTCACTTTATAGTGCCCTAACCAATCATCTATACCAACCTTCCAGCAGGAATTTTTTGGTTTTGTTTTGAGGCATAAAAATTGGCTACTAACCCACGGAAACTGTTGACTCTCCCTAGTCTGTTAGGAGTTGTTGGCCCACTGTGCTCACAGTGCCCACTTTATCTTTGTCCTTAATAAACTCACTCCTGAGTGCAGTACTCTGTATCTAGAAATTCTTTTCTACTCCACACTTGTACTGCCTCAATAACACTCTTTTTTTTCCCTTCTTTTTTAAACAACACTGTCTTTTGTTTTACAGAACACTTAAGCAAAGAAAGACCCAAAGATGTCAACTGACCCAGATGTTTGACTCTCACCCTTTGGAGAAAAATAATTTGAATTGCCAATATGTAAACACAGAGAGATTTCCCTTAAAACATGAATTGAAGATTTCTCTTGAAAACTTAGAAGGCCTGGAAAACTTTTATTTCAACCTGGCACCAACTGGCAGGAGCTGAAAATTGTCTGTGTGCATGCTAAGTCATTTCAGTCATATCCAACTCTTTGAGACCCTATGCACTGTAGCATGCCAGGCTCCACTGTCCGTGGGATTCTTCAGGCAATAATACTGGAGTGCATTGTCATACCCTCCTCCAGGGGATCTTCTGTGTTGCCTGCATTGTAGGTGGATTCTACCCACTGAGCCACCTGGGAAGCCTGAAAATTGCCTGCTTCATTTAAATGAAACCTTCTTCAATTCAACATAGTTTCCATCACTCTTTATTTTGCCACAGCTATCTGCTTCTCCACTGATTCTACCTATCTAGTATTTGTTGACACTCTAGACTTTATTTTTTGGGGCTCCAAAATCACTGCAGATGGTGATTGCAGCCATGAAATTAAAAGACACTTACTCCTTGGAAGGACAGTTATGACCAACCTAGATAGCATATTAAAAAGCAGAGACATTACTTTGCACCAAAGGTCCATCTAGTCAAGGCTATGGTTTTTCCAGTGGTCATGTATGGATGTGAGAGTTGGACTGTTAAGAATTGATGCTTTTGAACTGTGGTGTTGGAGAAGACACTTGAGAGTCCCTTGGACTGCAAGGAGATTCAGCCAGTCCATTCTAAAGGAGATCAGTCCTGGGTGTTCTTTGGAAGGACTTATGCTAAAGCTGAAACTTCAATACTTTGGCTACCTCATGCGAAGAGTTGATCATTGGAAAAGACTCTGATGCTGGGAGAGATTGGGGGCAGGAGGAAAAGGGGACAACAGAGGATGAGATGGCTGGATGGCATCACTGACTCGATGGACATGAGTTTGGGTGAACTCTGGGAGTTGGTGATGGACAGGGAGGCCTGGCGTGCTGCGATTCATGGGGTCGCAAAGAGTCGGACACGACTGAGTGACTGAACTGAACTGAGCTTAAAATCTTTGCCATAGGGCCAGATTCCAAGACAGATATGGATTTCCGTGAAGTTGCAAGGCAAATTTAGTAGCAGAGATAGTTCTAAAATCCTGCTCTTCCTTCCATTTTTTTCCAACACATACCTCTCTTCACACGCATGAACCCACTGGAGCAAGAACACCAGACTCAGTTGCTAGTTTTATACACAGGTGTTTACATGACCACAGGATTGTCCTTAAAATACTCAAGGACAATCCATAAAACCCCTTAATAAGTGGCTAAAACCAAGACAACAGAAAGAGAAATAATGGGGAAATTAACTCTTTAATATGGGCTGAATTGTGCCCCCTCAAAATTTATGTGTTCAAGTCCTAACACTCAGTGCCTCAGCGTGTGACTATATATAAGACAGAATCTTAAAAGAGGTAATCCAGTTAAAATGAGGTCTTTAAAGAGGTAATTCAGTTAAAATGAAATTTAACCTCATATGACTTGTTCAGAGTGCCTTGATGAGTTCTTACAACAGAACTTTGATTTCACAAGCATTTGGACTGAAAAAGCTATTTGTTTTATAAGGCAACATTTTTAGTGCATTACAGAGGATCCCAGCATTACAGAGCCAGGTTTGGCTCCACTTGGTACCAGGTGCATGATCTCGGCCATCGTTTATGTCTCCAGACTTGGAGGGCATAGTAATAATACTGTGTACAGTGAGTAAAAATACTCACTATGCTTTCGTAAGGATTAGTGAGATAATCAATATAATCAATTTCTCAGTGCTGTGTCTGATACAGAATAAGGGCTTAATAAGTGTTGAGGTGTCTTCTAACTCCCAGAAAATACTGAAGCCAATCCCTACCAAGTTAGATATATAGAAAATATGTTGTTAATAAAAGGCATTCACCTTAAGTGATTTGAACAAACTTTCACATAATGGAGCTTTTTTCTCAATGTTTTAACTTCTAGGTCTTTTTTACTCCTGTTGGCACCCTCCTCCCACTGCCTACCACATTCAGATATCTGACATTAAATCAATCACCAGTACACCAGTCATGGTGCTGGGCATACCACGTATTCCCTCTGATCCCTTTCTCTCAGTTTCACCATCCTCACTTTGCAACAAAGGAAATGAAGTGTCAGAGAAGAGACTCGCCCCAGGTCTGTAAGTGGCATTGCTAGAATTGAAACTGGGGCTTTAGATTTCACGTTCAGGGCTCTATATATACTTCACTTCCCCGTGGCAGACAAACACACACAGATACATACACGCAAAGAAGCGGTCCCTTACCTGGTACTGTCTAGGAAACGCTTGGTTATGTCTTGGATGGGGACGTTGCAAGTTCAGTTCTCTTCTGATTAGAAGTTCAGTTCTCTCTGTGTTTAGACAACAGAAATTGGTTCCTGACTACAGCTGGGGTGAAGTTGGCAGGAATGAAATGGGGGGAGGAGATTCTCAAGTGTGACAGGGCAGAAAGCAATCATAAGCCCTCATGGAGAGAAAGCCAGTTAGAAAAACAAACTATATAACGTAATTTCCAATTATTGTGGGCCTGCCTTGTGGTTTGAATGAACAAATAAAGCCAAATGGAGCACTTTCATAAGTTCTCTGTGGATAACCTGCTCCCCTTTCCCAGTCTTATGTCCCCAGTGTTCTTATTTAAGTGAGAGCCAGGTGGCAGCATTATCTAGTAGTTAAACCTGTGCTTGGTTAGGGGCAGGAGGAGTAAGGCTCAAGATGGAAGGGATATATATATCCCTTATATATATATATGGGAATTATATATCATATAATTGTGATTGATTTGCATTGATGTATGGCAGAAGCCACGACAACATTGTAAAGCAACTATCCTCCAATAAAAGATAAATACATTTTAAGAAAGCCTGTGCTTGGAGGTGGAGAGATTTGGGCTTAAGGGTCGGGTCTGCCTCTTACCCTTTCTCTTACCTTTTTGGACATCCTTTTCCTACACTTCGGTTTCCTTATCTATGAAATGGGAGTGCTAACGGTGACCCCTCTCTCCTATGGTTTCTCTTTGTGGTTGTCATTATTAGTATTAGGTGAAATAATTCATGAAATGTACATAGCACAGTGCTTGGCATAATCAATGTTGGCTGCTCTTATGAACTTAAGACTCTGACAGAAATAGCTTAGTGTGCTAGCAAGATGTAAGGTCTTTGGAACCCCAAAGTCTTGAGCTTAAATCCTGGCACAGCCACTTATAAGATGGTCCATGGCAGCACTTTATCTCTAACATCTCAAAGGTAGAGGAGTTAGGGGTTGTCAGTAAGATTTATCCCACGAAATCTTCAAAAGTTTTGCACAATGTAAAGTGTGTAGAGTGCCTGGCCCAGGGATGTAGACCGTGGGTTGATACTGATGTTGCACTAGATAAGCACGGATTGTCACAGGTAGTGTCTTGTTCTGTTAGTTTTCCTCTAGAGCCATTTTGTGGTGTCATTAGGGAACAAGGGATGTCTAATATCCTGGCCCAAATTTCCCAGCACTTTTTCCCTCCCAACCTCCATTGAACCAGGGGGAAACCTCTGCTGAAAGCCACCGCCAAAGACTGCCAGAGACAGCTAGAACACCCTGATAGGCCTGAGGGGAAAGCCTGGCTTCTGTGAGGTGGGTCTTGCTCTTCCTGGCCGATGCATTGATGATGAATCCTTGCTCAGGATTAACTCTTATTTTATGGAGAGGAGGAAATAACTCTGGCCATAGTAAGCTAAATATTATGAAGTAAAAAATACCCTATTACTCAAGCAGAAGAGGCAGTCACTTTTGAGGATAGAATGGGGACAGGAGGATCAGTGCACAAGGCAATCTCTGGATCTCAGTACATCTCCCTTGTGAAACTATAACACTAGTGTTGTGGTCAAAAAGACAGGTTCTGGGGCCAGGCAGTCTCAGTTTGCATCTAGCTTTTACCAGTTACCAGCTCTGGGACACTGAGTGGGTTTATTAATCCATTTGTACCTCAGTTTTCTCATCCTAACAATGGGTGAGTGGCAGAAACAGTAGAATTCTCAAAAGATTCCATGTGCACATCTGTCCTTCTCAAGTTTCCTCTGTAGTTAGGGTGAGGTGATTGAATTCCACTTTAGGACAATGAACTCCAAGTGGAAGTGACAAAAGTCACTTCTGGTCTAGGGCATTTAAGAACTGGTTTGAGTTCTCTTCTCTGTAAGCGTCTCCTGACTCAGTAGTCCTGGGAACCATGTGGGGAGATAGTATTAACAGCATCAAAATATGGCAGAAATTCTATCAGCCTAGTTCTCTGTAAGGTTCTTTCTGCATTACAGGTTTCAGATATCACATTCTCTCATCGCTTTTGTGGGCTTTTTCTGGGCTATCTGGACCTCCCAAATCAATTGTGGGCCAGGCTCTAGATCCAGTTCAGAGCCTCAGGGTCTGCCACTTACCCTCTTACTTACTTGCCTATTTCTCTCCTCTCAGGACCCTCTTGCTTTCAGAGTACCTGGGCCCTGGAGGGACATGGACAGTAGAAGAGTACTCATGAGTGGGTAGAGAAGAATGACTGAAAAAAATCATGACTTCATCAAAAAGCTAGATGTTAGATTCAGAAAATAGTTTTGCTCTTCTGAGCAAGTGCCCTTTCTCTGCTCTCTTCTTCCCTCTCTCTCTTCTTCTGTAGGCAGACTGGTTCTTTTGGTGGACTGAAGATTTAGTTGCTGTTTAGTTGTGAAATCGTGTCTGAATCGGTGTCCCCATGGGGTTGCTAGGCTCCTCTGGCCATGGGATTGTCCTGGCAAGAATACTGCAGTGCGTTGACATTTTCTCTAGGGCATCTTTCTGACCCAGAGATCAAACTCATGTCTCCTGCATTGCAGGCTGATTTTTTTACCACTGAGCCGCCTGGGAAGCCCAAAGATTTAGTTAAAGATAGTTAAAATTAAACACTAATGCTAATCAGTTCTTGCATTACTCTCTTCTAACTTTTGTTATCATATCCTACCTTTTCTGAGTCTTCTTTCTCAATATTGATCATAGGATTCTTTCTTCTCTTAATATATTATTGTTCTCCAAGGACTCATCCACAGCTAATAGCTCTTCTCATTCCATTTATTCTCTCTCTGTCTCGCTGTCTCTCAATAATTTCCTAAACACATTAAAAATGTTTACTTCCCTCTAGTTCAAATTTACATATCTAGCTGATTACTAAAATATGTCGTAACCCCTGTATTTCATAGATAGCATGGATGAATTAATATGACCACAACTGAATTCTGTGTTCCCACCTTCAAACTATTCCTCTCAGAAAACCTTACAATCACCTACCCCAGTTTACTTAATCAAAAGCTTAGACATCATCCTTCTGTGCTCCCTTACCCTTAACCTGATCTGCCTTATTTAGTCACTAAGTTACCAAGTTCCGTGAAGAAGGAACTTTTTTCCTAAGCATGTCTCAAATTCTCCTTTGATACACTTACCATTCAGCTACCAAGGTAATCATTTAGAAATAAATTGCTGACTGAGTTCATTACTGGCAAGATAAAGTCCAAACTTTTTATCATGTGATATAATGACCATCCCTTCTGATATTTTGCAACCTGAACCTGATGTTGAAATAATATTGAATTTAAGTGACGTGACCCTGTCCTTTTTCAGGTAAGTTCTTTCTTCTATCCGCAGAACAGATAATTGCCACAATCTGGGGGCAACTTATGCCATCAACACATACACAAGAATACTCTGTGTATTCTTAAGGCTAATGATTGTCCAGGAAAGTTATGCACAAGCTGTACTGGGTAACAGGGACTTGACAGTCATTACTTCTTGGTTCTGAGGGTTACTGGGGCATCTAAGGACTTTGACTAGACAAAGACATGAAGGATGAGGTAGTGTATTTTTATCTCATCTTGAACAAAACAAGAGACAGTGATGTCCTTGTGCAGGCACATCTTGAAGATATTGCAAGTTCAGTTCCAGACTGCTGCAATAAAGTAAATATTGTGATAAAGTGAGTCACACAACTTTTTCTTGGTTTCCAAGTCCATATAAAAGTTACATTTATAATACACTGTAAGCTATTGTGTGCAGTATCAATATGTCTTTAAAAAGTACATAATTTATAAAAATGTGTGTGTGGGTATGTGTGTGCTCAGTTGTGTCCAACTGTTTGCAACCCCATGGACTGTTGCCCACTAGGCTCTTCTGCTCATGGAATTTTCCAGGCAAGAGTACTAGAGTGGATTACTATTTCCTCCTCCAGGGGATCATCCCAACTCAGGGATCAAACCCGCATCTTTTGTGTCTCCTGCATTGACAGGTGGATTCTTTACCACTATGCCACCAGGGAAGATCCAGTTTAAAAATACTTTATTGCTAAAACAGCTAACCATCATCTGACAGTTCAGAGTTGCCCAATCCCCTCAATTTTAAAAACCATAATATCTGTGAAGCACAGTGAAGTGAAACAATAAAATGAGATATGCTTGTAGTTACAGTGAGCCAATCTGAAAGTACTGGCTTAATATTGCGATTTCTATATACAAGCCAAATGGAGAAGAAGATGATGTGGAAGGAAGAGAGGCAGATTCTGTACTTTGGGTAAGTTGTAGATTTTCCCTAAAAGTATGAGATCTCAACATCACTTATTCCAGAGCCTGGAGAAGCATGGGACATGCACTGAGTAAGGAGATATGATCAAAATCATTCTCACAATAGGATAAAGAACAGCGAAAGTGTCAGAATGATCAATCTACCGGATTTAAAATTTTTGAAAGCTAAATGATATTCCCTTTTGCTCTTTGATTAGCAGGTTGTGTTTCTCTATTAGGGCAAACATAAAACTGGTGAATTTTGGGGCACTCTAGGAAAGGAGTAAGTCACAGTATATTCACATTCTGGTGAATGTTTTATTATTGAGTTGTAATTAAAATATAATATTATATTAGTTTCAGGTGTACAACAGTGAATTGATATTTGTATACATTATAAAATGATCAATGGAATAAGACCAGTTAACATCATCAACGTACCACACTGTTACAATATATTGACTCTGTTTCCTATATGTACATTACATCCTTGTGACTTATTTATTTTATACCTGGAAGTTTGTACCTATAATTCTCTTGACCTGTTTTGTTCATCCCCCACCAATCCCCATCCCCCCTGGCAGCCATCAGTTTCTTTGTATGTATGAGTCTGTTTCTGCTTTACTTTGTTTGTTCATTTGTTTTGTTTTCTAGTTTCCACATATAAGTGAGATCATGGGGAGTCTGTTTTTCTCTAATTTATTTCACTTAGCATAATACCCTCTAGATCCATCCATGTTGCCACAAATGGCATGCTTTTGTGCTTTTTATGGCAAGTAATATTCCGTTGACACCACATCCACTTTATCTATTCATCTATCAGTGGATATTTAGGTTGCTTCCATATCTTGGCTATTGTAAATAATGCTGCAAAGAACATAGGGAGTACATATATCCAAGGAGCGGTGGCTGCGCGAGTGCAGGAGGGCTGAGAGGAGCTACTCCATGTTCAAGGTCAGGAGGGGCAGCTGCAAAGAGATACCCCTCGTCCAAGGTAACGAGCAGTGGCTACGCTTTGCTGGAGCAGCCGTGAAGAGATACTCCACATCCAAGGTAAGACGGTAGGTGTTGTGAGAGGCATCAGAGGGCAGACATACAAACCATAATCACAGAAAGTGAGTCAGTCTAATCACATGGACCACAGACTTGTCTAACTCAATGAAACTAAGCCATGCCATGTGGGGCCACCCAAGACGGGTGGGTCATGGTGGAGAGGTCTGACAGAATGTGGTTCCCTGGAGAAGGGAATGGCAAACCACTTCAGTGTTCTTGACTTGAGAACCCCATGAACAGTATGAAAAGGCAAAATGATAGGATACTGAAAGAGGAACTCCCCAGGTCAGTAGGTGCCCAATATGCTACTTGAGATCAATGGAGAAATACCTCCAAAAAGAATGAAGGGATGGATCCAAAGCAAAAACAATACACAGTTGTGGATGTGATTGGTGACAGAAGCAAGGACTGATGCTGTAAAGAGCTATATTGCATAGGAACCTGGAATGTTAGGTCCATGAATCAAGGCAAATTGGAAGTGGTCAAACAGGAGACGGCAAGAGTGAATATCGACATTCTAGGAATCAGCGAACTAAAATGCACTGGAATGGGTGAATTTAACTCAGATGACTGTTATATCTACTACTGTGGGCAGGAATCCCTTAGAAGAAATGGAGTAGCCATCATGGTCAACAAAAGAGTCCAAAATGCAGTACTTGGATGCAATCTCAAAAACGACAGAATGATCTCTATTCGTTTCCAAGGCAAACCATTCAATGTCACAGTAGTCCAAGTCTATGCCCCAACCAGTAATGCTGAAGAAGATGAAGTTGAACGGTTCTATGAAGACCTACAAGACCTTTTAGAACTAACACCCAAAAAAGATGTCCTTTTCATTATAGGGGACTGGAATGCAAAAGTAGGAAGTCAAGAGATACCTGGGGTAACAGGCAAATTTGGCCTTGGAATACGGAATGAAGCAGGGCAAGAAAATGCACTGGTCATAGCAAATACCCTCTTCCAACAACACAAGAGAAGACTCTACACATGGACATCACCAGATGGTCAACACCGAAATCAGATTGATTATATTCTTTGCAGCCAAAGATGGAGAAGCTCTATACAGTCAGCAAAAACAAGAATGGGAGCTGACTGTGGCTCAGATCATGAGCTCCTTATTGCCAAGTTCAGACTTAAATTGAAGAAAGTAGGGAAACCACTAGACCATTCAGGTATGACTGAAATCAAATCCCTTATGATTATACAGTGGAAGTGAAAAATAGATTTAATGGACTAGATCTGATAGATAGAGTGCCTGATGAACTATGGACAGGGGTTCGTGACATTGTACAGGAGACAGGAATCAAGACCATCCCCATGGAAAAGAAATGCAAAAAAGCAAAATGGCTGTCTGGGGAGGCCTTACAAATAGCTGTTAAAAGAAGAGAAGCCAAAAGCAAAGGAGAAAAGGAAAGATATAAGCATCTGAATGCAGAGTTCCAAAAAATAGCAAGGAGAGAAAAGAAAGCCTTCCTCAGCGATCAATGCAAAGAAATAGAGGAAAACAACAGAATGGGAAAGACTAGAGATCTCTTCAAGAAAATTAGAGATACCAAGGGGAGATTTCATGCAAAGATGGGCTCGATAAAGGACAGAAATGATATGGACCTAACAGAAGCAGAAGATATTAAGAAGAGGTGGCAAGAATACACAGAAGAACTGTACAAAAAAGATCTTCATGACCCAGATAATCACAATAGTGTGATCACTCAACTATAGCCAGACATCCTGGGATGTAAAGTCAAGTGGGCCTTAGAAAGCATCACTACGAACAAAGCTAGTGGAGGTGATGGAATTCCAGTGGAGTTTTTCAAATCCTGGAAGATGATGCTGTGAAAGTGCTGCACTCAATATGCCAGCACATTTGGAAAACTCAGCAGTGGCCACAGGACTGGAAAAGGTCAGTTTTCATTCCAATCCCAAAGAAAGGCCATGCCAAAGAATGCTCAAACTACCGCACAATTGCACTCATCTCACACGCTAGTAAATAATGCTCAAAATTCTCCAAGCCAGGCTTCAGCAATACATGAACCATAAAATTCCAGATGTTCAAGCTGGATTTAGAAAAGGCAGAGGAACCAGAGATCAAATTGCCAACATCCTCTGGATCATGGAAAAAGCAAGAGAGTTCCAGAAAAACATCTATTTCTGCTTTATTGACTATGCCAAAGCCTTTGACTGTGTGGATCACAATAAACTGTGGAAAATTCTGAAAGGGATGGGAATACCATACCACCTGATCTGCCTCTTGAGAAACCTATATGCAGGTCAGGAAGCAACAGTTAGAACTGGACATGGAACAACAGACTGGTTCCAAATAGGAAAAGGAGTACGTCAAGGCTGTATATTGTCACCCTGCTTATTTAACTTCTATGCAGAGTACATCATGAGAAACGCTGGGCTGGAAGAAGCACAGGCTGGAATCAAGATTGCTGGGGGAAATATCAATAACCTCAGATATGCGAATGACACCACCCTTATGGCAGAAAGTGAAGAGGAACTCAATAGCCTCTTGATGAAAGTGAAAGAGGAGCGTGATAAAGTTGGCTTAAAGCTCAACATTCAAAAAACGAAGATCATGGCATCTGGTCCCATCACTTCATGGGAAATAGATGGGGAAACAGTGGAAACAGTGTTCCATTATTTATATATAATAACAGTTTCTTTTTTTTTTTGGCTCCACTGCAGATGGTGATTGCAGCCATGAAATTAAAAGAGGCTTACTCCTTGGAAGGAAAGTTATGACCAACCTAGATAACATATTCAAAAGCAGAGACATTACTTTGCAAACAAAGGTCTGTCTAGTCAAGGCTATGGTTTTTCCAGTGGTCATGTATGGATGTGAGAGTTGGACTGTGAAGAAAGCTGAGCGCCGAAGAATTGATACTTTTGAACTGTGGTGTTGGAGAAGACTCTTGAGAGTCCCTTGGACTGCAAGGAGATGCAACCAGTCCATTCTAAAGGAGATCAGTCCTGGGTGTTCATTGGAAGGACTGATGCTAAAGCTGAAACTCCAGTACTTTGGCCACCTCATGCGAAGAGTTGCCTCATTGGAAAAGACTCTGATGCTGGGAGGGATTGGGGGCTGGAGGAGAAAGGGACGATAGAGGATGAGATGGCTGGATGGCATCACTGACTCGATGGACATGAGTTTGAGTGAACTCCAGGAGTTGGTGATGACAGGGAAGCCTGGCGTGCTGCACTTCATGGGGTTGCAAAGAGTCAGACATGACTGAGTGACTGAATTGAACTAAACTGATATCTTTTAAAAAATTAATTAATGCACTTCAATTGGAAGATAATTATTTAACAATATTGTGATGGTTTTTGCCATACATCAACATGAGTCAGTCACAGGTGTACATGTGTCCTTCGCATCCTGAACCCCCTTTCCACCTCCCTCCAGACCCTATCCCTCTGGGTTGTCCCAGAGCATGGGCTTTGGATGCCCTACTTCATGCATTGAATTTGCACTGGTCATATATTTTATATGTGGTAATGCACATGTCTCAATGCTATTCTCTCAAATCATCCCACACTTGCATTCTCCTGATGAGTCCAAAAGTCTGTTCTTTACATCTGTGTCTCCTTTGCTGCCCTGTATGTAGTATCATCAGTACCATCTTTCTAAATTCCATATATATGGAGTTAATATACAGTATTTGTATTTCTCTTTCTGACTTACTTCAGTCTATAAAAGAGGCTCCAGCTTCATCCACCTTATTAGAACTGACTCAAATATGTTCCTTTTTATAGCTGAGTAATATTCCATTGTGTCAACATCCTTGTCTATTCATCTGCTGTGGACATCTAGGTTGCTTCCATGTCCTAGCTATTGTAAATAGCTGCAATGAACATTGGGGTACATGTGTCTTTCAATTCTGGTTTCTTCTGGGTGTATGCCCAACACTGGAGTTGCTGGGTCATATGGCAGTTCTATTCCTAGTTTCTTAAGGAATCACCACACTGTTCTCCATGCTGCTGCTGCTGCTAAGTCGCTTCAGTCGTGTCCGACTCTGTGCGACCCCATAGACGGCAGCCCACCAGGCTCCCCCATCCCTGGGATTCTCCAGGCAAGAACAATGGAGTGGGTTGCCATTTCCTTCTCCAATGCATGAAAGTGAAAAGTGAAAGTGAAGTCGCTCAGTCGTGTCTGACCCTCAGCGACCCCATGGACTGCAACCCACCAGGCTCCTCCATCCATGGGATTTGCCAGGCAAGAGTACTTCTCCGTAGTGGCTGTACAAGTTTGCATTCCAACCAACAGTGTAAAACAGGGTTCCCTTTTCTCCATAACCTCTCCAGCATTTATTGTTTGTAGGCTTTTTGATGCTGGCCATTCTGGCTGGTGTGAGATGATACCTCATCATGGTTTTGATTTGCATTTCCCTAGTAATGAGTGATGTTAAGAATGTTTTTGAGTTTATTAGCCATCTGTATATCTTCTTTGGAGAAACGTCTGTTTAGGTCTTTTACCCACTTTTTGATTGGGTTTGTTTTCTGATATTGAGTTGTATGAGCTGTTTGTATATTTTGGAGATTAAGTCTTTGTCCGTTGTTTCATTTGGTATTATTTTTTTTTCCATTCTGAGAGCTGTCTTTTCACCTTGCTTCTAGTTTCCTTCATTGTGCAAAAGCTTTTATGTTTAATTAGGCCCCATATGTTTATTTTTGTTTTTATTTCCAATCCTCTGGGAGTTGGGTCATAGAGGATCTTGCTGTGATTTATGTCAGAGATTGTTCTGCCTGTGTTTTCCTCTAAGAGTTTTATAGTTTCTGGTCTTACATGTAGGTCTTTAATCCATTTTGAGTTTATTTTTGTGTATGGTGTTAGAAAATGTTCTGATTTCATTCTTTTACATCTAGTTGACCAGTTTTCCCAGCACCACTTGTTGAAGACACTATCTTTTCTCCATTGTATATTTTTACTTCCTTTATCAAAGATAAGGTGTCCATAGGTGCATGGATTTATCTGTGAACATTCTGTTTTGTTCCATTGATCTATATTTCTGTCTTTGTAGCAGCACTATACTCTTGATGATTGTGGCTTTGTAGTATAGTCGGAAATCAGGAAGGTTGATTCCTCCAGTTCCATTCTTCTTTCTCAAGATTGCTTTGGCTATTTGGGGTCTTTTATGTTTCCATACAAATTGTGAAATTATTTGTTCTAATTGTGTGAAAAATACCATTTGTTGTTTGGAAGGGATTGCATTGACTCTATAGATTGCTTTGGCTAGTATACTCATTTTCACTATATTGATTCTCCCAATCCAAGAACATAATACTTGTGTTCTCCATCGTTTCTCTATCTATTTGTGTCATCTTTGATTTCTTTCATCAGTGTTTTATAGTTTTCTGTATGCAGTTCTTTAGTTTCTTTAGGCAAATTTATTCCTAAGTATTGTATTCTTTTCATTGCCATGGTGAATGGGATTGTTTCTTTAATCTTGCTTTCTGATTTTTTATTGTTGATGTATAAGAATGCAAGGAATTTTTGTGTATTAATTTTTATATCCTGCAACTTTACTATATTTATTGATTGATGAATATTCATTGATTAGTTCCAGCAATTTTCTGGTGGCATCTTTAGGGTTTTCTATATAAAGGATCATGCCATCTGCAGTGAGAGTGTTACTTCTTCTTTTCCAATCTGGATTCCTTTTATTTCTTTTTTTTCTCTGATTGCTGTGGCTAGGACGTCCAAAACTATGTTGAATAGTAGTGATAGGAGTGGGCATCCTTGTCTTGTTTTTGATTTTAGAGGAAATGTTTTCAATTTTTCACCATTGAGGATAATGTTTGTGTGGGTTTGTTGTATATGATTTTTATTATGTTGAGGCATGTTACTTCTATGCCCACTTTCTGGAATTATTGTCATAAATGGGTGTTGAAATTTGTCAATGGCTTTCTCTGCATCTATTGAAATAATCATATGGTTTTTATCTTTCAATTTGTTACTATGGTGTATCACATGGACTGATTTGCAAATATTGACGAATCCTTGCATCCCTGGAATAAAGCTCACTTGATCATGCTGTATAATCTTTTTAATATGTTGTTGGATTATGTTTGCTAGAATTTTGTTGAGGATTTTTGTATCTGTCTTCTTGAATCAGTGTTGTTTTCTTCAGATAAATACCCAGAAGTGGAATTGTTAGGTTGCATGGTCATTCTCCTGGCAATCTTGATTCCAGCTTGTGATTCACCAAGCCCAGCATTTTGCATGATGTACTATGCATATAAGTTAAATAAGTAGGGTGACAATATACAGCCTTGATGTACTCCTTTCCCAATTTTGAACAAGTCATTTGTTCTACAGCCAGTTCTAACTGTTGCTTCTTGACCTGCATACAGGTTTCTCAAAAAACAGGTAAGATGGTCTGGTATTCCTATCTCTTTAAGAATTTTCTACAGTTTGTTGTGATTCACACAAAGGCCTTAGCATAGTCAATGAAGTAGAAGTAGATGTTTTTCTGGAATTCCCCTGATTTTTCTA
The DNA here is from genome assembly GCF_027580195.1 of Bos mutus. NCBI lineage: Eukaryota > Metazoa > Chordata > Mammalia > Artiodactyla > Bovidae > Bos > Bos mutus. The sequence continues at coordinate 23,795,590 of NC_091641.1, forward strand.
TGACCCAACGAATGTTGGATGCCAGGCTGGATGAAACACAAGGTAGAATCAAGATTGCCAGGAGAAATATCAATAACCTCAGATATGTAGATGATACCACCCTTATGGCAGAAAGTGAACAGGAACTAAAGAGCTTCTTCATGGGGGTGAAAGAGAAGAGTTAAAAAGCTGGCTTAAAATTCAACATTCAAAAAATGAAGGTCGTGGCCTCTTGTCTCATCACTTTCTGGCAAACAGACGGGAAAACAAACAATGGAAACAGTGTTAAACTTTATTTTCTTGGGCTCCAAAATCACTGTGAATGCTGGATGCTGCCATGAAATTAAAGGTCCTTGCTCCTTGGGGAAAAAGCTATGACCAACCTAGACAGCATCTTAAAAAGCAGAGACATTGCTTTGTTGACAAAGGTCCATCTAGTCAAAGGTATGGTTTTTCCAGTAGTCATGTATGGATGTGAGAGTCGGACCATAAGATGTCTGAGCGCTAAAGAATTGGTGCTTTCAAACTGTGGTGTTGGAGGAGACTTTAAGAGTCCCTTGGACTGCAAGGAGATCCTATCAGTCCATCCTAAAGGAAATCAGTCCTGAATATGCATTGGAAGGACTGATGCTGAAGCTCCAGTACTTTGGCCACCTGATTCATAGAGCTGACTCATAAGAAAAAACCCTGAAGCTGGAAAAGATTGAAGCAGGAGAAAAAGGGGATGACAGCAGATGAGGTGGTTGGATGGCATCACCAACTCAATGGACATGAGTTTGAGCAAGCTCTGGGAGACAGTGAAGCACAGGGAAACCTAGTGGGCTTCAGTCCACGGGGTCCCAAAGAGTCAGACATAACTGAGAGACTGAACAATATCAACAGCAATGGTCTTTCTATTTTTGGCTCATTGGGGAACCACCATGTTGCTTTTCTGTAGTGGCTCTACCAATTTACATTCCCACCAGCAGTTCCTGAACGTACACTTTTCTCCACATTTTTGCCTGTTTCTTGTTTATTTGAAAATAGCCATTGTGACAGGTGTTAGGTGATATTTCATTGGAGAATTGATTTTCATTTCCCTCATGATTAGTGATACTGAGTACCTATTCATGTGACTGTTGAACATCTTTAAGTCTTCTTTGAAAAGATGTATATTAAAGTCTTCATCCCATTTAAAATTCAGGTTTAAAGTTTTTTTATATTGAGTTTTATGAATTCTTTATATATTTTGTTTGTTAACCCTTTACTGCATATATCATTTGCAAATATTTTCTCCCATTCAGTAAATTGCCTTTCTAATTTTCCTGGTGGTTTCCTTTCCTGTGCAGAAGTTTTATAGTTTGATATAGTCCCAGTTATTTGTTTTTCCTTCTATTGCACTTGCCTGAGGAGACAGGTGCTAAAAATATTGCTAAGGCCAAAGTCAAAGAGGCTATTTCCTATGTTTTCTTCTAAGAGTTTTATGGTTTCTGATCTTACATTTGAGACTTCAATATATTTTGAGTATATTTTTCTATTATGATGTAGGAAAGCTATTGAGTTTATTCTTTTGTTCAGTCCAGCTTTCCCAATGTCATTTATTGAAGATTGTCTTTTCCTATATTGTATATTCTTGCCTCCTTTGTCATACATTAATTGATCACATGAGGGTGGCTTTATTTCTTGACTCTATGTCTCTTCCATTGACCTCTCTTTTTGTGCCAGTATCATACTGTCTTGATTACTGTAGCTCTGCAATAAAATTTCAAGTCTTGGAGTATAATGTCTGTAGCAACTTTTTTTCCTCAAGATTGCTCTGGCTAGTTGGGGTCTTTTGTGTTTCCATAAACATTTTAACTTGTTTATTCTAGTTCTGTGAAAAATGCCATTGGTATTTTGATAAGGGTTGTACTGAGTCTGTTGATTGCTCTGGATAGCATAGACTTTTTAACAACAATGATACTTTTAATCAATGAGCACAGCATATCTTTCTATTTTTTCAGACATCTTTAATTTCTTTGTAAAATATAATAGTTTTCAGAAAACAGGTCTTTCACCTACTTTATGAAATTTATTAAATAAATTTAATATAATTTAATGAATTTATTATATTTATAAATATATAATAAATATTATATTATAATATAAATTCATGAAATTATAAGCAAGATTGCTTTTTTTTTTTGCTGAGACTTTGTTATTAGTGTATAGAAAATCAAGAGATTTTGGTGTATTGTTTATATGTTGCAACTTTACTGAATTCATTTATTAGTTCTAATAGTTTTTTGATGGCATCTTTGAAGTTTTCTACATTCAGTTTCATCATCCACAAGTGGTTAAGTTTTATTTCTCCCTTTCCAGTTTGGATATTTTTATTCCTTTTATTTTCCTAATTGTTGCAGCTAGGACTTTCAATACTATGTTGAATACAAATGGTGGGTATATGTATGTTTGTCTTGTTCCTGATCTTAAGCTTTTCCTTTAAAGGAAACACTTTCAGATTTTCACCATTGCATCCTATATAGCTGTGAACCACATATGGCCTTTATTATGTTAAGGTATGCTCCTTCTGTTAGTTAGGAAGTTAGGCATGAGCAATGAGGGATACCCTAGCTGAAAAGAATGCAAACGGATCTCTAAAACCCATTCCAGACACACCTGGGAGAGATCACAGATAAGCTACAAAATAACCACAGAGACTTTTCCAAATCCTGCACATGTGCCCTTGGCACACAGTGGATACAAAATAACCACAGGGCCTTCTTCAAGTAACTTTAGGCATCTAGGAGCCCATTTCAGTTCAGTTCAGTTCAGTTCAGTCGCTCAGCTGTGTCCGACTCTGTGACCCCATGGACTGCAGCACGCCAGGCCTCCTTATCCATCACCAGCTCCCGGTTTACTCAAACTCATGTCCGTTGAGTCGGTGATGCCATCCAACCATCTCATCTCCTGTTGTCCCCTTCTCCCGCCTTCAATCTTTCCCAGCATCAGGGTCTTTTCCAGTGAGTCAGTTCTTCACATCAGGTGGCCAAAGTATTGGAGTTTCAACTTTAGTATCAGCCCTTCCAATGAATATTCAGGACTGATTTCCTTTAGGATGGACTGATTGGATCTCCTTGCTGTCTGAGGGACTCTCAAGAGTCTTCTCCAACACCACAGTTCAAAGGCATCAGTTTTTCAGCACTCAGCTTTCTTTACAGTCCAACTCTCATATCCATACATGCCTACTGGAAAAACCATAGCTTTGACTAGATGGACCTTTATTTTAATGTCTCTGCTTTTTAAGATGCTGTCTAGGTTGGTCATAGCTTTTTCCCAAGGAGCAAGGACCTTTTAATTTCATGGCTGCATTCACCATTCACAGTGATTTTGGAGCCCCCCAAAATAAAGTCTGTCATTGTTTCCACTGTTTCCCCATCTATTTGCCATGAAGTAATGGGACCAGATGCCATAATCTTAGTTTTCTGAACGTTGAGCTTTAAGCCAACTTTTTCACTCTCCTCTTTCACTTTCATCAAGAGGCTCTTTAGTTCTTCACTTTCTGCCATAAGGGTGGTGTCACCTACATATCTGAGATTATTGATATAATTTCTCCTGGCAATCTAGATTCCAGTTTGTGCTTCATCCAGCTCAGCATTTCTCATGATGTACTCTGCATATAAGTTAAATAAGCAGGGTGACAATATACAGCCTAAGTGCTCCTTTCCTTATTTGAAACCAGTCTGTTGTTCCATGTCCAGTTCTATCTGTTGCTTCCTGACCTGCATAAAGATTTCTCAGGAGGCAGGTCAGGTGGTCTGGTATTCCCATGTCTTTCAGAATTTTTCACAGTTTGTTGAGATTCGCACAGTCAAAGGCTTTGGCATAGTAAATAAAGCAAAAGCAGATGTTTTTCTGGAACTCTCTTGCTTCTTTGATGATCCAACAGATGTTGGCAATTTGATCTCTGGCTCCTCTGCCTTTTCTAAATCTAGCTCAAACATCTGGAAGTTCACGATTCACATACTGTTGAAGCCTGGCTTGGAGAATTTTGAACATTACTTTGCTAGCCTATGAGATGTGTGCAATTGTGTGGTAGTTTGAGTATTCTTTGGCATTGCCTTTCTTAGGGATTAGGACTTCCCTGGTGGCTCAGAGGGTAAAGCGTCTGTCTACAATGCGGGAGACCCTGGTTAGATCCCTGGGTCAGGAAGATCCCCTGGAGAAGGAAATAGCAATTCACTCCAGTACTATTGCCTGGAAAATCCCATGGACACAGGAGCCTGGTAGGCTACACCAGCCCCACCCATCAACAGAAAATTGAATTAGAGATTTACTGAGCATAGCCCCGCCCATTAGAACAAGACCCAGTTTCCCCCTCAGTCAGTCTCTCCCATCTGGAAGCTTCCATAAACCTCTTATCCTTCTCCATCAGAGGATGCTGCTGCTGCTGCTAAGTCGCTTCAGTCATGTCCGACTCTGTGTGACCCCATAGACGGCAGCCCACCAGGCTCCCCCATCCCTGGGATTCTCCAGGCAAGAACACCAAAGTGGGTTGCCATTTCCTTCTCCAATGCATGAAAGTGAAAAGTGAAAGTGAAGTCGCTCAGTCATGTCCGACTCTTCGCGACCCCCTGGACTGCAGCATAGCAGGCTCCTTGGTCCATGGGATTTTCTAGGAAAGAGTACTGGAGTGGGGTGCCATCGCCTTCTCCGCTATCAGAGGATAGACAGACTGAAAAACCACAATCACAGGAGCCCATTAGGGGTTCACAAATATTCTAGATCTGATTATAACAGACTGAATTATGGGAAGACATAAACAACACAGCCTGCTGTTATATACAGAGAAGGCAATGGCACCCCACTCCAGTACTCTTGCCTGGAAAATCCCATGGACAGAGGAGCCTTGTGGGCTGCAGTCCATGGGGTCACGACTGAGCGACTTCATTTTCACTTTTCACTTTCATGCATTGGAGAAGGAAATGGCAACCCACTCCAGTGTTCTTGCCTGGAGAATCCCAGGGATGGGGGAGCCTGGTAGGCTGCTGTCTATGGGGTCGCACAGAGTCAGAAACGACTGAAGCGACTTAGCAGCAGCAGCAGCTGTTATATAACTTGTCAATCAGCCTTGAGCCTATGCCCATTTGCATTCTTTTTCATTGATTGATGGTGGGTACAAGGCCTATTTTGCACAGGACATAACCAAAAGGAGGAGACTGGAAATATATAAAGGTGGAAGGTAAGAGAGAGAGGGAGGACTTCTTTGGGGTCAGCCTGCTCCCATGTCTTGGCGGTATCAGTCTAATAAAAGATCTGTCTGCTTGAGCTGAGTTGAGCTGAGCTGAGCTGTATCTTGTCCCTTGTTTTAAACCCTTTATTCCATCACTCCAAATTTTTATTGTGATGAGGCAAGAACTGAGGAAGAGAAATAAACCAACCTGAGATTTCTATACCCACTTTCTGAAAATATTTTTTATTATAAATGAATGTTGAATTTTGCTGGATGCCTTTTTTACATCTTTTGAGATAATTATATAATTTTTATTCTCAATTCATGAACATATTTTATCACATGGATGGACTTATGCATGTTAAACTACCTTTGCATTGTGGAATGAATCTCCCTTGATCATGGCATATGATCCTTATAATGGGCTGTTGAATTCTACCCACTAATATTTTGTTGAGGATTTTGTGTCTCTGTTTATCAGGGATTTGGGCCTGTAATTTTCTTTTTCTTTCCGATATATATATATGTATATTTCAAAAGAATTTCACTTGCTTAGTTTTTGGCTGTGCTGGGGCTTCATTGTTGCATGGGCTTTTTTCTAGTTGGGGCGAGAGTCGGGGATACCCGTAGTTACAGTGCATGGGTTTCTTATTGCGATGGCGTCTCTTGTGCAGCATGGGCTGCAGTGCTCATAGGCTTCTGTAGTTGTGGCATGGTGGTTCAGTAGTTGCAGCTCCCAGGCTCTTAGAGCACAGGTTCAATAGTTGTACAGTTTCATGCAGACTTAGTTGCTCCAGCATGTGGCATCTTCCCAGACCAGGGATTGAACCTGTGTTTCCTGCATTGGCAGATGGATTCTTTACCACTGAGCCACCGGCGAAATCCTCTTTGAGAGGTTTTTGTTTTAGGGTAATGTTGGCCTCATAAAATGAGCTTGGAATTATGCCTTCCTCTTCAATTTTTTGTAATAATATGAGAAAGGTAGGCTTTAACCCTTCTTTAAAGAGTTTATAAAATTCCCCTTGATGTCATCTACACCTGAACTTTTGTTTTTGGATTTTTATAAAATTACTGACTCAATTTTGTTATTAATAATCAGCCTAATCAGTTTTTCTATTTCATCATGATTTGATCTTGGAAAATTGAATGTTTCTAGGAATTTATACATTTCTTCTAGACTGTCTAATCTGTTGGCATATGATTATTTTAGCATTCTTTTATGATCCTTTGTATTTCTGTGGTGTCAGTTGTAATTTCTCCTCTTTCATTTCTAATATTATTTATTTGGGCTCTCTTTCCTTTTTTCTTAATAAATCTGGCTAAAGATTTTTTGAGTTTGTTTATCTTTTCCAAGAATCAACTTGTAGTTTCATTGCCCATTTCTATTGTGTTTTTAGTCTCTATTGCATTTATTACTATTCTAATATTTCTTAGGAGGAGGAAATGGCAACCCACTCCAGTGTTCTTGCCTGGAAAATCCCATGGACAGAGGAGCCTGGTGGGCTGCTGTCTATGGGGTCGCACAGAGTCGGACATGACTGAAGCGACTTAGCAGCAGCAGCAGCAGCAATCTTTCTTAATTCCTTCCTTCTACTGACTTTGGTCTTTGTCTCTTATTTTTCTATTCCTTCAAATGTATATTTACATTCCTTATTCAGCATTTTTATTTCTTGAAGAAGTCCAGTATCACTATGAACTTATTTTACTGTTTCTATTTTCATGTATCTCCAGGTGTTTTTGGTTCATTTAGATCTCTTCATTAACACATTGATTGTTTATAAGCATGCCATTTATTGTGGTTATGTTTTTTTTTCCCCCAATATTTTCTGTAGTTGATATCTAGTTTCATACATTTATAGCCAACAAATATGCTTGATATGATTTCAATCTTCTTAAAAATAGTGGGTTTTTGTGTGTGTGTATGTGTGGTCTATCATGTCCTTGAGAATGTTCCATGTGCACTTGAATATGTATTTTTCTGATTTTAGAAGGAATGTTTTATATATATATGTGTGTGTGTGTATACACACACACACACACACACACACACACAACAAGGTCTAATGTGTCATTTAAAACCAATATTTACTTACTTATTTTCTGTATGAATGATCTACCCATTGATGTATGTTGGATATTAAAATCCCCACTATTATTGCATTGTTGTCTGTTCCTCCCTTATTGCTATTAATTTTTTTCATTTATTAATTACAATATTGTGATGGTTTTTGCCATACATCAACATGAGTTGGCCCTAGGCATACATGCATCCCTTCCCTTCTGAACGTCCCTCCCCCTTCTTCCCCCCACCTCATTCCTCTAGATTGTCACAGGGCACCGGTTTTGGGCACCCTGTGTCATATACCAAACTCCCACTGGCTATCTATTTTACATACGGAAGTGTATATGCTTCAGTGCTATTCTCTCAAATCATCCCACCCTCTCCTTGTCCCACTGAGTCCAAAAGTCTGTTTATTATGTCTCAGTGTTCCCATGTTACATGCATGAAGATTTATAAAGGTTACATCCTTTTGCTGGACTGACCTCTTTATCATCATTAATGTCCTTTCTTGTTCCTATTACAGTCTTGTTTTAAAGTCTATTTCATTTAACCTGAGTATTGTTATCCCAGTTTCCTTTTATTTTCCATATACATAGAATATCTTTTTCCATACCTTCACTTTCAGTCTATGTGTATCTTTATATGTGAGAGGTGAGGTTCTCATAGGCAGTATATACATGGCTCTTGTCTTTTGTTTTTGTTTTGTTTTTAATATCCTTCCAGCTACTCAATGTCTTTTGATTAGAGCATTTAGTCTATTTACATTTAAAGTAATTATTGATAGATATGTACTTATTGCAATTTTGCTAATTGTCTCTCAGTTTAGTAATTTCTGTTTCCTTCTCTTGGTCTCTTCCTTGTGGTTTGATGGATTCCTTTAGTCTTTTGTTTGGATTCCTTTCTCTTTATTTTTGTATATCAATTGTAGGTTTTTTTGTTTGTGGTTACCATGAGATTCATCTGGATCAACCTGCATATTTAACCTTCTGTTTTAAGCTGACAGTTGGTTAAACTCAAAAGCATTCTAAAAGCACTACATTTTTATCCCCCTCGCATACTTTATGTTTTTGATGTCATATTTTATATCTTTTTATTTTGTATATCCCTGAATTACTTACTGTAGTTATAGTTGATTGTACCACATTTTTGTCTTTTAAACTTCGTACTAGATTTTTAAGTGGCTGATACATTGCTTTTACTATATATTTGCCTTTACCAGCAATTTTTTCCTTTTATATATTTTCTTATTTCTAGTTGTGATCTTTCTTTTCTGTTTATAGAAAACCTTTTAACACTTTTATAAGGCCAGTTTAGTGGTAATAAACTCCTTTAGTTTTTGCTTCTCTGGAAAACTCTTTATCTCTCCTTTAATTTTTAGTGCCAACCTTGCCAGATAGAGTATGCTAGGTTGAGTTTTTCCCTTTCAGTACTTTAAATATATCTTGCCTATAAAGTTTCTTCTGAAGAATCCACTGATAGTCATGAGGTTTCCTTGTATGTGATTAGTTGTTTTTCTTTTACTGCCTTTTAGATTCTCTCTTTATGTTTGATTTTTGCCATTTTAATATGTCTTGCTATGGATCTCTTTGGATTCATTTTGTTTGGGACGCTCTGCTCTTCCTGTATCTGGATGTCTATTTCCTTCCCCAGGTTATGAAAACTTTCAGTCATTATCTCTTCACATAAGTTTTCTGTCCCTTTCTCTTTCTCTTCTTCTGGGACCCCTATAATACAAATGTTAGAATGCTTGAAGCTATCTCAGAGATCCCTTAAACTCTCATCATTTAAAAATTTTATTTCTCCTTTTTCATGTTCGAATTGAGGGATTTCTACTATTCCATCTTCCTGATTTTTCATTCATTCTTTTGTATTATCTACTTTGCTATAGATGATCTTTAGTATATTTTAAATTTCAGTTATTATATTCTTTGTTTCTGATTGGTTCTTTCTTATATTTTCTAAGTCTTTGTTGAAGTTCTCACTGAGGTTCTGCAATCTTTCCTAAGTTCAGTGAACATCTTCATGATGATTTCTTTGAACACTTTATCAGGTGAATAACTCATCTCTGTTTTATTTAAGTTTTTCTAGGGTTTTATTTTGTTCTTTCATCTGGGACATATTCCTGTCTCCTCATTTTGTTTGACTTTTGTTTCTGTGAATTAATCAAAAGACACACCTCTCTTTTTCTTTAAGGAGTGGCCTCATGTGGGAACATCTCTTGTGTGGACTACTTTCACCTGGCCCCTTTCACAGGTCAGCTGGAGCTATATTTGACCTAGGTCAGAAAAGTCACTGGGGAATGCTAAACCCAAGGGCACCTTGGTAAGGTGACTAGAGCTGCAGCAGAGCATGGTTAGGTGTAGTTCCTGGGTCAAGGCTGCCTTGGCAAGTGGCTGGAGCTGGAACAAGCATGGGTTACAGGGAGTCATAGGAGCAGTGGTGCTTATCAGCACCTCTGACCCTGGAGAGGGCTCCAGCTATTTCCTGTCATTTTGGCTGGTGGCTCAGATGGTAAAGAATCCACCTGCAATAAAGGAGACTCAGGTTCAATCCCTGGATCAGGAAGATCCCCTGGAGAAGGGAATGGCTACCCACTCCAGTATTCTTGCCTGGAGAATTCCATGAACAGAGGAGCCTGGTGGGCTACATTCCATGGGGTCACTAAGAGTCAGACATGATTGAGATATTAACACTTTCACTTTTCACTAGGGTTAGCAAATGGGTTTCCTTCTTGTATGGTCTAGGAGGCCTTTAAACTATTTTCACTATGTCCCAGGGAGGATAAGTTTGCACTCGGACCCTTCAGCAATATTGCTTCCTACTGAAGATTGCTGTGATAGGGGTGGGATTCTCATGTATGCCATGTCTCCATCTCTCTTATCTATATCTATGTGGTCTGCCTATGTGCAGTAGTTATTCAATCCGTCCTGAAGTATTCTTCAAGAGGAATTGTTATATATGTAGGTATATATTTGGTGTGTCCCTGGGAGGATGTGAGCTCAAGATCTTCCTACACTGCTACCCCCTCTCTCTAGGGAATATTTAAAACATTACTTTAAGAGTAGTAAGGGTTAGAGAAGAAGGCAAGCAAAGGGATGCATAGACATTGTAAGCAGACAGGTCTGTGTTTGAACCTGATGCTGTCATTTACCAGCTACGTGACTTTGCAGAATATCACTGAATCTCTCCAAATCTTAGGTTTTTTCCACATAAAATGGGAAAAAATAATAGAACTTGAATTGAAAAGTGAGATTAATATATGTGTATCTTGCCATAGGGCCTGACACTTAGCAAGTACTTTATAAATAATTGATATTCTTATTAAAGCTGTTGTTATTATTACTAAGCATTCTTAAGAAGAAGAGTCATAGACTCTCAGAGACCCTTTGCTTTTTTCTTCAACTCACTTTAAACTTTAATCTGCTAGGAAGATTCACCTTCCATCTCTTAGTTATAGGTAAAGCCCTCATAGTCCTTACCCCTCTCCTGGATCCCTGGCTCTGGGATCCAGAAGTCTTAGGAACTGACTCTGTGGTTTATTCTTCAACAAAACTTCTTTGTTTTCCCCAAAGATAACCCTTAGGGTCTTAACTTTAAAATTATTTTATTATTGATACTAGGAAGAGTAGATAACAAAAAAATAGAAACAAAAGCCATGGGAGAAGGGCCACCCTTTTGAGGTGCCTGCACTATTCTCATAGCCATGATCTGAAATCTGTAGATGCCACGTTGAGATAAGACATAATAGTATTTGTGAAATGGCTTGCATGGACAGTGCTTTGCATGTGGCAAATGCTCAATAAATGGTGTTTCCCCTCCTCTGGTCATGATTTCCCCCAAATCTGAAGTTACTTGAGGGTGATTCTAATTTTCCAACCACACTCACAAGCCTCTCTGTATGGAGATTTTGTTCTAGGGGTGTGATGGGGTGTTATAGCCTTTTGTTTCCTAGATAAGATTCAGTTTTCTTCATGATTCTTGTCACTATCTATTTGTGGGAGAAAACTAAAAATTTCCTTCTCTCCTCCCTTTTTCCCCTTCTTCCTGTCTCCCATCATTTTTCTTTATCATTTTCTCTTACTATTGATATTTTATTGAGTTCTGTCTTTTCTTTTTTCCCCTTTCTACCTTCCCACCTTCTTTCTTTCCTTCATTTCTTCCTTTCTCCTCTTTCTTTTTTTCTTCTTCCCTCTAATTATTTCCATCTTTCCTCCTGGCCTCCATCTTATGATCCCTCCCTCCTTTTCTTATTTCTCAATTTCTTTTTATTGCTATTTTAATTTCTCTTTCTTCTTTCCCCACCTTTTTTTCTGTTTCCTTTCCTTTCCTCTCTTTCTCATTCCTCCTTTCTTTTTCTTTTTTCAATATCTAACATGGTAAGATTTTGAAATAATAACCAAGGAAAGACAAAAATCAGATCATGTTTTGTCATAAAGAATCTCATATCCCCAGAGGAAGGCAGATGACTCAAATGGATTTAAAGGGGAAGAAGGGTAGGATCTAAGGTAAAGCACCTTGCAGGTATCACTAGACTCCGACCTGCTCAGACTTTTTCCACTCCTTGTCTCGAAGCTTTGACCGCTGAATTTTCCCTGTGTTGGTCTTGGGCAGATCTAAGACGAACTCTATCTGTTGAGAAAAGATCAGTCCAAAGTGGGTTATTTGTGACCCCAATGGGTTGGATTTTTCAGAGGAATTGCTATAGAGTGAGAGGAAACTCTTGAGGCCAAAAGCTCCAGGTGAGTGAGGACAGATCCTGGTAAGTCCCTTGGGAAACCCCTTGTGTGATACAAATCTTCAGAAAATGTTCTGGGATGAGGACAAGAGATTAAACATAAAGATTAGTTAGCTGGTCTCTGACATTCTCTAGAAGAGTGAAGATGCAGCATGATGAATGCAACATGACACAGTAAACAGCCATCTGAGTTTTTACCTCAGACTCTCTGGGCTCCAGCCTTTCCTTTACCATGTGCCTGGCTTTGGTCAGGTCACTTAGTTTTTCTGAGACTCAGTATTCCCACTGAGCAGACTGAAGGATAACAACTTTGTTGAGTTGTTGTGATAAAAAAGTGCAATTACATAGACTAAATTCTTGCATGAGGCTATAGGGGAAGAAAATTTGCCAGCTCAAAATGTGCCTCTTGGGCGTGAGGATTAATTTAGGCTTATTATTTTTAAGAAATAGAAGACTCAGGATGCTTTTCTTGTTCCTTACCCCATAACTGCTTAAAATGTTTAAATAGTTTGTTCCTGAGATATCTCTGCAAAGAATATGGTCTAGGGTGTGGGGAAGATTCAACAGGGCCTAGACATCAATGTCCATCTGTGACCCATTGTATCTATACAGCTCAGAAAACATTTATTTACCAAATATTTGATTTTCCATTTCCATTAGAATTGCCTAACACCCTTTTGAGGTTCCCTAAACCACTACTCCCAACATCATGTTTTGTCTTCAGCTGAATGTGGTATTTAAGGTGAGGGTTCTGACTCTTTTGGTGAGTTATTGAGTTTTCCTGAGTCTCTCCCAAGAATACATGACTAAATTTGTGTTTGATTTCTCCTATTAATCTGTCTCATACTGATTTAATACTTAGACCAGCAGGAAGAACCTAGAAAGGTAGAGGAAAATTTCTTCCTCTCCAACAGGGTAAACACTCAAAAATATTAAGTATGGCTATTAATGTAGAACAGATAGATAGATATCTAAGAGTTACAAGGTCTGGTTTTGAATTCCATCTCAATCATTTCCTATTTGTCTGTCCTTGAAAAAGCAAAATGGTTGTCTGAGGAGGGCTTACAAATAGCTGTGAATAGAAGAGAAGGCAAAGGAGAAAAGGAAAGACATAAGAGATAAGGCCATATGAGATAAGATGAAGATAAGAGATAGGAGATAAGAAAGCCTTCCTCAGTGATCAATGCAAAGAATAGAGGAAAACAATAGAATGGGAAAGTCGAGAGATCTCTTCAAGAAAATTAGAGATACCAAGGGAATATTTCATGCAAAGATGGGCACAAAAAAGGACAGAAATGATATGGAGCTAACAGAAGCAGAAGATATTAAGAAGAGGTGGCAAGACTACACAGGACTGTACAAAAAAGTTCTTCATAATCCAGATAATCACTATTGTATGAGCACTCACCTCCTGGAATGTGAAGTCAAGTGGGCCTTTGAAGCATCACTATTAATAAAGCTAGTGGAGGTGATAGAACACCAGTTGAGCTATTTCAAATCCTAAAAGATGATGCTGTGAAGGTGCTGCACTCAATATGCCAGCAAATTTGAAAAACTCAGCAGTGGCCACAGGACTGGAAAAGGTCAGTTTTCATCCCAATGGCAATGCCAAAGAATGCTCAAGCTACTGCACAATTGCACTCACCTTACAGGCTAGTAAAGTAATGCTCAAAATTCTCCAAGCCAGGCTTCAACAGTACATGAACCGTGAACTTCCAGATGTTCAAGCTGGATTTAGAAAAGGCAGAGGAGCCAGAGATCAAATTGCCAACATCTGTTGGATCATCAAAAAAGCAAGAGAGTTCCAGAAAAACATCTACTTCTGCTTTATTGATTATGCCAAAGCCATTGACTGTGTGGATTACAATAAACTGTGGAAAATTCTGAAAGAGATAGGAATACAAGACCATCTGACTTGCCTCCTGAGAAATCTGTATGCAGGTCAGGAGGCAACAGTAGACCCGGACATGGAACAACAGACTGGTTCCAAATAGGAAAAGGAGTACATCAAGGCTGTATATTGTCACCCTGCTTATTTAACTTATATGCAGAGCACATCATGAGAAATGCCAGGCTGGGTGAACAAAAAGCTGGAATCAGGATTGCCGGGAAAAATATCAATAACCTTAGATATGTAGGCGACATCACGATAATGGCAGAAAGAAAATAAGAACTAAAGAGCCTCTTGATGAAAGTGAAAGAGGCGAGTGAAAAAGTTGGCTTAAAACTCAACATTCAAAAAACAAAGATCATGGCATCCAATCCCATCACTTCATGGTAAATAGATGGGGAAACAATGGAAACTGTGAAAGACTTTATTTTCTTGGGCTCCAAAATCACTGGAGATGGTGACTGCAGCCATGAAATTAAAAGGTGCTTGCTCCTTAGAAGAAAAGTTATGACCAACCTATACAGCATATTCAAAAGCAGAGACATTACTTTGCCAACAAAGGTCCATCTAGTCAAAGCTATGGTTTTTCCAGTAGTCATGTATGGATGTGAGAGTTGGACTATAAAGAAAACTGAGCAATGAAGAATTGATGCTTTTGAACTGTGGTGTTGGAGAAGACTCTTGAGAGTCCCTTGGACTGCAAAAAGATCAAACATTCAACCCTAAAATAGATCATCCCTGAATATTCATTGGAAGGACTGATGCTGAAGCTGAAACTCCAACACTTTGGCCACCTGATGCGAAGAACTGACTCACTGGAAAAGACCCTGATTCTGGGAAAGATTGAAGGCTGGAGGAGAAGGGGATGACAGAGGATGAGATCATTGGATGGCATCACCAACTCTATGGACATGAGTTTGAGCAAGTTCCAGGAGCTGATGATGGACAGGAAGCCTGGCGTGCTGCAGTTCATGGGGTCTCAAAGGGTTGGACACGACTGAGAGACTGAACTGAACTGAACTGACCTCCCTCTATATGGATCAGCTTGCCAGGGCTTTGGTCTAGGAGTTGAATGGTCTTGGGTTTAATGCAAAGAATAACAAAAGGGATTGGTGTTTAGTCTCTAAGTTGTGTCTAACTGTTTTGCAACCCCATGGACTGTAGCCCACCAGGCTCCTCTGTCCATGGAATTTCCCAGGCAAGGATACTGGAGTCGCTTGCCGTTTTCTTCTCCACGTGCTCTTTCTGACCCAGGGATGAACCCATCTCTTGCATTGGCGGGTGGATTCTTTACCACTGAGCCACCAGAGAAGCCCCAACAGCAGGGATACAGATAAAGAAAAAGTATCATAGAAGCTGGTATGGGAATCTTCCATAAAGTAAGACTGACTTTGTTGAAGGAGTTTGTTAAAATCACAATGGAATAGAGCAGGAGCTGGCAAACAATAGTCTTTGGGCAAAATTCAACCTTCCTCTGTTTTTGTAAATGAAGTTTTGTTTAAACACATCCCCACCCATTCATTGACAATCGTCTCTGGCTGCTTTCATAGTATCAGGGCAGAGTTGCAATAAAGACAGTATGACCTAAAATATTTAATGTTTGGCCACTTGGATGTAGATGGGGTAGAACGAAGTCTCAGGGGAGATCAGGGTTTAACGGTAAGAGGAAAACCACTCTGCATATTACGAAGAAGGAAGCAGAAAGATATAGTTACTGGAAGGAGGGAAGAAGTGGAAAAAGTCTACTGCCCTGGGCATTCTAGATGTGAAACTCGAAAAAGGAGACATATCTATTGAATAATATAGTGTTATACTGTGGGATAGTACCACCCCACCTGATCCTCCAAGATACTGTTACAATTCAAAATTTATATTATGATTGGATTTCTAGTCTCCTTTTAAAAATACTTATGAAATGTTTACTAATGTGCTGGTCACTCTTCCAAATGCATTATGCCTTACAAATATTAATGTTAACTCATATTAACAACTGTGAAGGTGTAACGCCACTAGCCCACTTTACAGATAAGGAATTTGAGGCACAGAGTAATTGTTCAGAAATGTAATGGAGATGAATTTTGAATGGAACAGTCTGATTTCAGAGACTCGGCGTAATGCCTCACTATCAGTTTGAGGTTGAAATTCTGTGTGGTGGATTCTTTGATGTGCTACTCAGATCCCTTTGCCGGAATGAAAGACTTACTCCCCCACTGCCAAACCACCTTGGGGAGTGCAGCAGTAAAGGAGAGTTATCTCTTTCCAGGGCAGCCTGTATCCAAACCCAACCTACACGAGCATAGAGACCCTTCTCCCTGTCTTCCCCTGGGAAAAGTTGTCCTAGCTTCAGAACTCCTCATGGGGTTGGCTGAAGCCCTTATTAAGACTACATAACAGTGCATCTCACGGAGAAGGCGATGGCACCCCACTCTAGTACTCTTGCCTGAAAAATCCCATAGATGGAGGAGCCTGGTAGGCTGCAGTTCATGGGGTTGCTACGAGTCAGACACAACTGAGCGAATTCACTTTCATTTTTCACTTTCATGCATTGGAGAAGGAAATGGCAACCCACTCCAGTGTTCTTGCCTGGAGAATCCCAGGGATAGGGGAGCCTGGTGGGCTGCTGTCTATGGGGTCACACAGAGTCGGACAAGACTGAAGTGACTTAGCAGCTGCAGCAGCAACAGTGCATCTCCACATTCTGCCCTGGAGTTTGAGGATAAGTCTTTCTCTCAGGTTTGAGCTTCTACCCTCTTTGTGTTTTGAAGCTCCTCAGGTTTTATTCAGGTTCTACTTAAAGGTTTCATCCTTGCTAGTTAAGGCCTTGTTCTGTGTGTGGGTGCTCCATTGAAACTTTAGCCTGATACTAAAATCAGGCTGTCCCAGTTGGAACGTGCTAACCTTTGACATGATTCTCTTTGAAACCAGGACTGTTTCTCCTAGAACTGACTGGACTTGAGCCTAGTTCTTTGGGAACAGGGGTTAGTTAATCAGAATTGTACAGACTCAGCCTTTGACCCAATCCTTTTGGAATAGAGATTGTTCTACTGGAATTGCACTGAGCTGCTTTTGATGTACCTCCTCTGGGACCAGATAATTCAGTTCGGGGGCCAAACTGTTCCTCAACACTGGCTGGCATTAGGCCTCCGAGCAATTAAGATTGCTTGAGTTGTTCCAACTGTTTGAAAATTATTCTTTCTTAGAGAAAAACCTCTGGGAAATAGAATTCCCAGTTATCTAAGTATTTCCACCTTGCCCCTCCCACACATCAAGGACCCTGGTCTAGTTTATGTTTGAAAACCACAGTCTTCATTCATGCCAATTTCTAACTATATAAATTGACTTGATCAAAGACAATTTAGAATATCAATGGTTATTATGGGGAACTTTTGAAAACCCCAAACTTATTTTTCTTTAAACCAAATTGGACAAATACAGCTTTAAAATTTCCAAAACTGAATGGAACATCTCTTTCAACTGGTGTTTTAAGACTTTCAAATGTTATCAGGAGTCTCAAATTGCCTCTTTGCAAAATCTGATTTTAAAATTAACTGAAGCAAGTAAACAAAGAAAGACAAAGTCCCCTTTGAAGCCTAAGGCTCTTCTTCCTTGGCTTTTTTGTCTCAGTGTCAGTCTCTGGGACTGTCTTATTGCTCTAACACAGTCCCTCCTCCTCTGGCCCCACTTACAGCACCATCTTCCTCTTTCCCTTCTATGCCTCCCACACCTTCTCCATATCCTCAGTTCCTCCTTGCTAATTCTCTCACCAAACTTTCCTTTTCCCCTAAAATTCTCCCCACCCTATTTTCCTCTGAATAAATCAATATCTGCTCCTTCAAAATTAAGCCTTCTGAAGATCCAGAAGCTAAACCCTTAATTTTTTATATTCCTTGAACTAAAGCAGAACTATAAGCCATAGTCAAAGATTTTCCCAAAATAACCAAAGATCCTCACAAATTCGCTGAGTGATTTAATATAGTCACTCAAACTTAATCTGGTTTCTCCAACTTATATCAGCTCATCACTAAATGCCAAGCTCAGTATTGGATGAAAACTGTTAATAGGGAAAAGCTTGAATGATCTCTGGGTTGGGAAGATCCCCTGGAGAAGGGAGCTGCTACTCACTCCAGTATTCTGGCCTGGAGAATTCCATAGACAGTGGAGCCTGGCAGGCTAAAATCCATGGGGTTGCAAAGAGTTGGACATGACTGAGTGACTAACACTTCCAGTCCTAACTGACACAGGAGCCATACTCTCAGTGCTCAATCACACTACTATAAAGCGTCCCCTGTCTTGGAGTATTAAAAGGGATCTCTAATGAATGTCAAGAGATTATTCTCTCTGAATCCATTTCCTTTTGTTCAGGCTGGTTGAGAAATAACACACACTTTTCCCCTTAGTGCCTCTGCCCCTACCCATTTATTAGGCTGATACTTCTTAGAAAACTATCATGTCAGAATTTCTTTCTCAAAAAAGGGAACCAATAATTCTAGAATTTAACAGTAGTCATCAAAGCAGCCAACTATGTGAATGATTTATTTGCTCTGTGTCTGATGGTACTACAGCTAATTCTAGAAACACAGATCATCTCTCCCTGTTGCATTGGTTCCCAACTTCCTAATGAGCAAAATCTCCACCTGATATTGGCAAAATTCACAGTGCACCTCCCATCAAGATTCTAATAGATCTTTCAAATCCTCTTCTCAGAATTAATCAATATCTAAAAGTAAAGAAGCTCTGCAAGACATAACGTCTGAATAGAAGATTAAAAGGTTCAAAGTCACATTATCCTTGGACTGCTGCTGCTGCTGCTGCTAAGTCACTTCAGTCGTGTCTGACTCTGCACCACCCCATAGATGGCAGCCCACCAGGCTCCCCTGGGATTCTCGGGGGATTCCCTGAGATTCTCCAGGCAAGAACACTAGAGTGGGTTGCCATTTCCTTCTCCATATACTTGGACTAACCCTTGCATATTTCTATTTTACCAGTGGAAAAACCTGAAAGTGGAGGGCAGAGATTTGTCCAGGACCTCTGAATAATAAACAATCATTATCCCAATACTTTATTGTCCTTAACCCTCATCACTACTAATATCCATTCCCACTGGAAGCAAATTCTTCAATATTTATGCAGTCCATTCTTTAGTATTCTAGTTGATGAAGCCAGCCAACACCTTTTGCCTTACCTGGGAATAAAAGCAATTTACCTGGACCATAATGACTCAGGGTTTTACTTAGGATTTGTCACAAATCCTGAAAGCTGATGTGGATGATATCAAGTTCTCTAGATGTTCTGCTGTTGTGGTTTAACAGTGTTGTCCAACTTTTTGTGACCCCATGGACTGCAGCATGCCAGGCTCCTCTGTCCTGCACTATCTCCCAGAGTTTGCACAAATTCATGTCCCTTGAGTTGGTGATGCTATCTAACCATTTCATCCTCTGCCACCCCCTTCTCCTCTCGCCTTCAATCTTTTCCAGAATCAAGATCTTTTCCAATGAGTTGGCTCTTCATGTCAAATGGCCAAAGTACTGGAGCAGTCCTTCCAATGAACATTCAGTCCCTCCAATGATATCATTTAGGATTGACTGGTTTGATCTCCTTGAAGTCCAAGGGAGTCTCAAGTCTTCTCCAGAATCACAATTTGAAAGCATCAGTTCTTCACCATGCAACCTTCCTTGGGCTTCCCTTGTGGCACAGATGGTAAAGAATCTTCCTGTCATGCAGGAAACCTGGGTTTGATTCCTGGGTTAAGAAGATCCTCTGGAGAAGGGAATGGCAACCCACTCCAGTATTCTTGCGAGAATTCCACAGAGGAGCCTGACTGGTTACAGTCCATGGGGTTGCAAAGAGTCAGACACGATGGAGCAACTTGCACACACATAGCCTTCTTTATGGTCCAACTCTCACACCCATACATGACTAAGGGAAAAACCATAGCTAGGACTATATGGACCTTTGTCAGTAAAGTGATGTCTCTGCTTATTAATATGCTATCTAGGTTTGTCATGGGCTTCCTGGGTAGCTCAGCTGATAAAGAATTTGCCTGCAATGCAGGAGACCTTGGTTCAATTCCTGGGTTTGGAAGTTCCCCTGGAGAATGGATAGGCTACCCACTTCAGTATTCTTGGGCTTCCCTGGTGGCTCAGCTGGTGAAGAATCCACCTGCAATAAAGGAGACCCTGGTTCAATTTCTGGATTGGGAAGATCCCCTGGGGGAGGGCATAACCACCCATTCTAGTATTCTCGCCTGGTGGACAGAGGAGCCTGGCAGGCTACAGTCCATGAGGTCTCAAAGAGTTGAACACAACTGAGTGACTAAGCACAGCACAGGTTTGTCACAATTTTTCTTCCAAGGAGCAATCATCTTTTAATTTCATGGCTGCAGTCACTGTCTGCAGTGATTTTGGAGCCTAAGAAAATTAAATCTGTCACTATTTCCACTATCCCCCATCTATTTGCCATTAGGTGATGGGACTGGATGCCATGATCTTACTTTTTTGACTGTTGAGTTTTAAGCCAGCTTTTTCACACTCCTCAAGAGACTCTTTAGTTCCTCTTCCCTTTCCACCATTAGAGGGGTATCGTCTGCATATCTAAATTTGTTGCTATTGTTCCTAGCAACCTTTATTCCAGCTTGTGATTCATCCAGCCCAGGATTTCACGTGATGTATTTTGCATATAAGTTAAATAAGCTGGGTGACAATATACAGCCTTGGCATACTCCTTCCCCAGTTTTGAACCAGTCTGTTGTTCCATGTCCAGTACTAACTGTTTCTGCTTGACTAGCAAACAAGTTTCTCAGGAGACAGGTGAGGTGGTCTGGTACTCCCATCTCTTTAAGAATTTTTCACAGTTTGTTGTGATCCACACAAAGTCTTTAGCATAGTCAATGAAGCAGAAGTAGTGTTTTTCTGGAACTCCCTTGTTTTCTCCATGTTCCAACAAATGTTGGCAATTTAATCTCTGGTTCTTCTGCTTTTTCTAAACCCAGATTGTACATTTGAAAGTTCTTGGTTCACGTACTGTTGAAGCCTTGTCTGAAGGTTTTTGAGCATAAACTTGCAGGATGTGAAATGAGAACAATCGTACAGTAGTTTAAACATTCTTTGGCATTGCGCTTCTTTGGGACCGGAATGAAAACTGAACTTTTCCAGTCCTGTGGCCACTGCTGAGTTTTCCAGATTTGTTGGCATATTGAGTGCAGCACTTTTGCAGCATCATCTTTTAGAATTTTAAATAGTTCAGCTGAAGTTCCATCACCTCCACTAGCTTTGTTTGTAGTGATGCTTCCTAAGGCCCACCCGACTTCACATTCGAGGGTGACTGGCTCTAGGTGAGTGACCACCATTGTGGTTATCTGGGTCATTATGACCTTTTTAGTATAGTTCTGTGTATTCTTGTCACCTTTTCTTAATCTCCTTTGCTGCTTCTGTGAAGTCCCTACCATTTCTGTCCTTTATCATGGACATCCTTGCATGAAAGGTTCCCTTGATCTCTCCAATTTTCTTGAAGAGATCTCTAGTCTTTCCCATTCTGTTTTCCTCTGTTTCTTTGCATTGTTCACTTAAGAAGGCTTTCTTATCTCTCCTTGTTATTCTCCCAAAGTCTGCATTCAATCTACATTTGTCTTTCCCTTCTCACTTGCCTTTCACTTCTCTTCTTTCCTCAGCTATTTGTAAAGCCTCCTCAGACAACCACTGTGCCTTCCTGCATTTCAATTGCTTTGGGATGCTTTTGGTCACTGCCTCCTGTACAATGTAACAAGCCTCTGTCCATAGTTCTTCAGGCATTCTGTGTATGAGATCTAGTCCCCTGAATCTATTCATCACCTCCACTTAGAATCATAAGGGATTTGATTTAGGTCACACCTGAATGGCCTAAATGTTCCCTACTTTCTTCAATTTAAGCCTGAATTTTGCAATAAGGAGCTCATGATCTGAGTCACAGTCAGCTTCAGGTCTTGTTTTTTGATTGTATAGAGCTTCTCCACTTTTGGATGCAAAGAATATTATTAATCTGATTTCAGTATTGGCCATTAGGTGATATCTTTGTGCAGATTTGGCTCATGTGTTGGAAATTGGTATTTTCCATGACCAACATGTTTTCATGCTAAAACCCTGTTAACCTTTTCCCTGCTTCATTTTGTTCTCCAAGGCCATACTTGGCTGTTACTCCAGGTATCTCACAACTTCCTACTTTTGCATTCCAACCTCCTATGATGAAAAGGACATCTTTTTTGGTATCATTTCTAGAAGGTGTTGTAGGTATTCATAGAACTGTTCAACTTCAGCTTCTTTGGCATAGAGGTTGGGACATAAACTTGGTTACTGTGACGTTGAATGGTTTGCTTTGGAAATGAAAGAAGATCATTCTGTTGTTTTTTGAGACTGCACCCAAGTGCTGCATTTCGGGCTCTTCTGTTGACTATGAGTGCTACCCCATTTCGTCTAAGGGATTTTTGCCCACAGTGATAGATATAATGTTCATCTGATTTAAATTCATTCATTCCCATCTATTTTATTTCACTCATTCATAAGATGTCAATGTTCAATCTTACTGACTCCTGATTGACCATGTCCAATTTACCTTGATTCATGGACATAACATTCCAGTTTCTTATGCAATATTATCCTTTAAAGCATCAGACTTAACTTTCACCACCAGACACATCCAGAGCTGAGCATCATTTCTTTTTTTTGGACCAGTCATTTCTTTCTTACTGGAGCTACTAGTAATTGCCCTCTGCTCTTCCCCAGTAGCACATTGGACACCTTCCAATCTGGGGGTGCTCATCTTCTGGTGTCATATCTTTCTGCCTTTTCATACTGTTCATGGGGTTCTCCAGGCAAGAATATTGGAGTGAGTTGCCATTTCCTCTTCCAGTGGGCCACGTTTTGTTAGAACACTTCATTATGACCCGCCCATCTTGGTGTCCCCACATGGCTCATAGCTTCATTGAGTTACATAAGCCCCTTCACCATGACATGGCTGTCATGGTCCAAAGAGTATTTCCCCAAACGATCATTTAGAAAAACTTGCTACAGAAGCCAAATAATTGGCCTCATAAAAGGAAAATAAGATGAAAAATTCAAGAATTATTGGTTTGATAAATAGTGATAGCTCTGATTTGAACTAAATAACAACTCAGTCCTACCAGAGCCTCTAAAGCTCTCATAATAGCTTCCCTTTCTGGTCCTTCAATTCTATTTTAATTGAGGTTTCTGTTTATTAAATTCATATGTTGGGAGGCGGTCCTGAGATGGCAGAGGAATAGGATGGGGAGACCACTTTCTTCCTGACAAATTCATCAAAAGAGCATTTGAACGCTGAGCAAATTCCACAAAACAACTTCTGAATGCTGGCAGAGGACATCAGGCACCCAGAAAGGCAGCCCATTGTCATCAAAAGGAGGTAGGACAAAATATAAAAGATAAAAAGAGAGACAGAAGGGGTAGGGATGGAGATCCGTCCCGGGAAAGGAGTCTTAAAAGAGATGTTTCCAAACACCAGGAAACACTCTTAATGGTGGCTCAGTGGGGAATCTTGGAATCTCAGAGGGCAACATAACCAGAAGGAAAAATAAATAAATAAATAATTTAAACCCACAGATTACATGCCTAACGGCAACTTCCAGCACTTGCAGCTGCCACCAGCAAGAGGGGGCTGAACAGGGAGGCGAGGGCTGCATTGCTTAGGGTAAGGACCGGACTGGAATGCCCTGAGGGCAATCTGAGGGAACTAACGTGAGACAGCAACTCAAACTGTGGGATAGCCAGAGAGAGAAAAAAATAAAAAAAGAGAGAGAGAACTATCCTGTGAAAAGCCCTAACCTGAGGCACTGCCAGGCCCGCTCACAGAACAAAGGACTGAGCAAATACCAGAGGAGAGCTAGCAGATTGTGGACCGGCCCATCCCTGCTGGAGACAAGCAGGTGGGTGGTGGTGGGGCAGCCAGAGCTGGAAAAGGGCAATCACGACCCCAGAGAGGCATACTTTACCAAACTGCAAACAGGCTCCATTGCTAACCAAGAGTTCTTGGGATTCTGAATGGTTGACATCTGCCCGGAGGGTCACAGCCAGAGATCAGCTCCCCAGAAGAGACACACGGCACACCTGAGAAGGCACACCCATTGTACACCCAGAAAACCGAGCGGCTGGGATGGGGGAGGCGATAAGACCCACTGCCCACCTGGGGGTGACTGTGCTCAGCAAGCACCTGGTCACCTGAGCTGCTCGGACCTGGGAAGGATACAAAACGCAGGCCCAACTGAATCTAAGCCTTTGGGGAGTACTCGAGAACCTGAACCTGAGTGGCTTAGACCTGGGAAATGCACACAACCCAGGGCCTGCCTCAGTTTCTGGCAGAGCAACCTGGAGCCTGAGCAGTGTAGACTGGGAAAGCACACATGCCGTGAGTGGGGGCAACAGTGCAGCTGAAACACTGGGAGCACTCCCCACACACGCCAATGATATTTGTTTGCAGTGTTCCTCCCTCCCCACAGCGTGACTGAAAAAGTGAGCCTAAATAAGTGACCACCTTCACCCCCTTGTGTCAGGGTGGAAATTAAACACTGAAGAGACCAGCAAACAGAAGAAGCTAAAATAAAGAGGGAACCACTTTGGAAGTGACAGGTGCAACAGATTAAAACCCTGTAGTTAGCACTGACTACATTAGAAGGGGCCTATAGATCTTGAGACGGAGAAGGCAATGGCACCCCACTCCAGTACTCTTGCCTGGAAAATCCCACGGACGGAGGAGCCTGGTAGGCTGCAGTCCATGGGGTTGCTAAGAGTTGGACACGACTGAGCGTCTTCACTTTCACTTTTCATTTTCATGCATTGGAGAAGGAAATGGCAATCCACTCAGGTGTTCTTGCCTGGAGAATCCCAGGGACGGAGGAGCCTGGTGGGCTGCCATCTATGGGGTTGCACAGAGTTGAACATGACTGAAGTGACTTAGCAGCAGCAGCAGCAGCAGCAGCAGCAGCATAAATCTTGAGAAGTATAAGCCAGATTAAGGAACTATCTGAAACTGAACTGACCCCACAATGTCCACAACAGCTCCAGAGAAATTCCTATATATATTTTTGCTACTGTCATTTTTTAAATTAAATTTTTAAAAAAATTTTTAAGTCCTCTATTACTCCTTTAATTTTCATTTTTATAATCTACCATTACCTTGCAAAAAGACCCTAATTTTTAGAGAAAAATTCATATATATATATATATTTTTTATAATGTTTGTGACTTTGTTTTGTTTTTTTAATATTGTATTTTTGAGAGTCTAACCTCTACTCTAGATTTTTAATCTTTGCCTTTTGGCATTTGTTATCAATTTTGTACCTTTAAGAACCCAGTCTTCAGTACCCATTTTTACTTGGGAGTGTGATTACTGGCTTGATTGCTCTCTCCATGGGTCGCCTCCACCTCCTTCCTCCCCCTTCTCTTCTCTACCCAACTCTGTGAATCTCTTTGTGTGTTCCAGAATGTGGAGAACACTTAGGGAACTGATTACTGGCTGGATCTGTCTCTCTCCTTTTGATTCCCCCTTTTTCTCCTCCTGGTCACCTCTATCTCCCTTCTCCCTCTTCTCTTCTCCATGTAACTCTGAATCTCTCCAGTGTCCCTCACTGTGGAGAAACTTTTCATCATTAACCTAGATGTTTTATCATTGGTGCTGTATAGATGGAGAAGTCTTGAGGCTACTGTAAGAATAAGACTGAAATCCAGAGGCAGGAGGCTTAAGTTCAAAACCTGAGACCACCAGAGAACTTCTGACTCCAGGGAACATTAATTGATAAGAGCTCATCCAAAAGCCTCCATACTTACACTGAAACCAAGCACCATCCAACAGCCAACAAGTTCCAGAGCAAGACATACCACACAAATTCTCCAGCAACCCAGGAGCATAGACCTGAGCTTCAATATACAGGCTGCCCAAAGTCACACCAAACCCACTGACATGTCAAAACTCACTACTGGACACTTCATTGCACTCCAGAGAGAAGAAATCCAGCTCCACCCACCAGAACACCGACACAAGCTTCCCTAACCAGGAAACCTTGACAAGCCACCTGTTCAACCCCACCCACAATGAGGAACCTCCACAATAAAGAGGAACCACAAACTGCCAGAATATGGAAAGCCCCCCACCCCCAAACACAGCAATATAAACAAGATGAAAAGGCAGAGAAATACTCAGCAGGTAAAGGAACAGGATAAATGCCCACCAAACCAAATAAAAGAGGAAGAGATAGGGAATCTACCTGAAAAAGAATTCAGAATAATGGTAGTGAAAATGATCCAAAATCTTGAAAACAAAAATGGAGTTACAGATAAATAGCCTGGAGACAAGGATTGAGAAGATGCAAGAAATGTTTAACAAGGACCTAGAAGGAATAAAAAAGAGTCAATATATAATGAATAATGCAATAAATGAGATAAAAAACACTCTGGAGGGAACCAACAGTAGAATAACAGAGGCAGATAGGATAAGTGAGGTAGAAGATAGAATGGTAGAAATAAATGAGCAGAGAGGAAAAAATAAAAAAGAATTAAAAGAAATGAGGATCACCTCAGAGGCCTCTGGGACAATGTTAAATGCCTCAACATTCGAATCATAGGAGTCCCAGAAGAAGAAGACACAAAGAAAGACCATGAGAAAATACTTGAGGAGATAATAGTTGAAAACTTCCCTCAAATGGGGAAGGAAACAATCACCCAAGTCCAAGAAACCCAGAGACTCCCAAACAGGATAAACCCAAGGCAAAACACCCCAAAACACATATTAATCAAATTAACAAAGATCAAACACAAATAACAAATATTAAAAGCAGCAAGAGAAAAACAACAAATAACACACAAGGGGATTCCCATAAGGATAACAGCTGATCTTTCAATAGAATCTCTTCAGGCCAGAAGGGAATGGCAGGACATACTTAAAGTGATGAAAGATAAAAACCTACAATCCAGATTATTGTACCTATCAAGGATTTCATTCAAATATGAAGGAGAAATCAAAAGCTTTACAGACAAGCAAAAGCTGAGAGAATTCAACACCATCAAACCAGCTCTCCAACAAATGCTAAAGGATCTTCTCTAGACAGGAAAGGGTATACAAACTCAAACCCAAAACAAAAAAACAAACAGCAACGGGATCATACTTATCAGTAATTACTTTAAATGTAAATGGGTTGAATGCCCCAACTAAAAGACAAAGACTGGCTGAATGGATACAAAAACAAGACCCCTACATATGTTGCCTACAAGAGACCCACCTCGAAACAAAGGGCACATACAGACTGAAAGCGAAGGACTGGAAAAAGATATTCCACGCAAATAGAGACCAAAAAAAAGCAGGAGCAGCAATATTCATATCAGATAAAATAGACTTTAAAATAAAGGCTGTGAAAAGAGACAAAGAAGGACACTACCTAATGATCAAAGGATCAATCCAAGAAGAAGATATAACAATTATAAATATATATACACCCAACATAGGAGCACCATGATATGTAAGGCAAATGCTTACAAGTATGAAAGGGGAAATTAACAACAACACAATAATAGTGGGAGACTTTCATACCCCACTCACACCTTTGGATATATCAACTGAACAGAAAATTAACAAGGAAACACAAACTTTAAATGATACAATAGACCAGTTAGACCTAACTGATATCTATAGGACATTTCAGAGAAGGAAATAGCAACCCACTCCCGTATTCTTGCCTAGAGAATCCTGTGGACAGAGGAGCCTGGTAGGCTGCTGTCCATAGGGTCGCATAGAGTTGGACACAACTGAAGCGACTTAGTGTGCAAGCATGCATTGGAGAAGCAAATGGCAACCCAGTCCAGTATTCTTGCTTGGAGAATCCCAGGGATGGTGGAACTTGGTGGGCTGCTGCCTATGTGGTCACACAGTCAGACACGACTAAAGTGACTTAGCAGCAGCAGCAGCATAGGACATTTCACTCCAAAACAATAAATTTCACCTCTTTCTCAAGTGCACATGAAACCTTCTCCAGGATAGATCACATCCTGGGCCATAAATCTAGCCTTGGTAAATTCAAAAACATTGAAATCATTCCAAGCATCTTTTCTGACCACAGTGCAGTAAGAATAGATGTCAATTACAGGAGGAAAAACTATTAAAAATTTCAACATATGGAGGCTGAACAACAAGCTGCTGAATAACCAACAAATCACAGAAGAAATAAAAAAAGAAATCAAAATATGCATAGAAATGAATGAAAATGAAAACACAACAACCCAAAACCTATGGGACACTGTAAAAGTGACACTAAAGGAAAGGTTCATAGCAATACAGGCTTACCTCAAGAAACAAGAAAAAAGTCAAATAAATAACCTAACTCTACACCTAAAGCAATTAGAAAAGGAAGAAATGAAGAACCCCAGGGTTAGTTCAGTTCAGTTCATTCGCTCAGTTGTGTCCAACTCTTTGCGACTTCACGAACCACAATACTCAAGGCATCCCTGTCCATCACCAACTCCCAGAGTCCACCCAAACCCATGTCCATTGTATCAGTGATGCCATCCAACCATCTCATCCTCTGTTGTCCCTTTCTCCTCCTGCCCTCAATCTTTCCCATCATCGGGGTCTTTTAAAATGAGTCAGCTCTCTGCATCAAGTGTCCAAAGTATTGGAGTTTCAGCTTCAACATCAGTCCCTCCAATGAACACCCAGGAATGATTTCCTTTTGGATGGACTGGTTGGATTAGTAGAAGGAAAGAAATCTTAAAATTAGGGCAGAAATAAATGCAAAAGAAACAAAAGAGACCATAGCAAAAATCAACAAAGCTAAAAGCTGGTTCCTTGAGAAGATAAATAAAATTGACAAACCATTAGCCAGACTCATCAAGAAACAGAGAAGAATGAAATCAACAAAATTAGAAATGAAAATTGGGAGATCACAACAGACAACACAGAAATACATAGGATCATAAGAGACTACTATCAGCAACTATATGCCAATAAAATGCACAACTTGGAAGAAATGGACAAATTCTTAGAAAAGTACAACTTTCCAAAACTGAATGAAGAAGAAATAGAAAATCATAACAGACACATCACAAGCACAGAAATTGAAACTGTAATCAGAAATCTTCCAGCAAACAAAAGCCCAGGACCAAACAGCTTCACAGCTGAATTCCACCAAAAATTTAGAGAAGGGCTAACACCTATCCTACTCAAACTCTTCCAGGAAATTGCAGAGGAAGATAAACTTCCAAACTCAGTCTATGAGACCACCATCACCCTAATACCAAAACCAGACAAAGATGCCACAAAAATAGAAAACTACAGGCCAATATCACTGATGAACATAGATGCAAAAATCCTTAACAAAATTCTAGCAAACAGAATCCAACAACAGTTTAAAAAGATCATACATCATGTCCAAGTGGGCTTTATCCCAGGGATGCAAGGATTCTTCAATATCCACAAATCAATCAACACAGTACACCACACTAACAAATTGAAAGATAAAAACCATATGATTATCTCAATTGATGCAGAGAAAGCCTTTGACAAAATTCAATATCCATTTATGATTAAAACAACAACAACAACAACAACAACAACAACAACAACAACAACCCGGAAAGCAGGAATAGAAGGAACTTACCTCAACATAATAAAAGCTATATATGACAAAACCACAGCAAACATTATCCTCAATGGTGAAAAATTGAAAGCATTTCCCCTAAAGCCAGGAATAAGACAAGGGTACCCACTCTCACTACTACTATTCAACATAGTTTTGGAAGTTTTGGCCACAGCAATCAGAGCAGAAAAAGAAATAAAAGGAATCCAGATTGGAAAAGAAGAAGTAAAACTTTCACTGTTTGCAGATGACATGATCCTCTACATAGAAAACCCTAAAGACTCCACCAGAAAATTACTAGAGCTAATCAATGAATATAGTAAAGTTGCAGGATATAAAATTAACACATAGAAATCCCTTCCATTTATACACTAACAATGAGAAAACAGAAAGAGAAATTAAGGAAACAATCCCATTCACCATTGCAATGAAAAGAATAAAATACTTAGGAATATATCTACCTAAAGAAACAAAAGACCTATATATAGAAACTATAAAACACTGGTGAAAGAAAACAAGACACAAATAGATGGAGAAATATATCATGTTCATGGATTGAAAGAATCAATATAATGAAAATGAGTATACTACCCAAAGCAATCTATAGATTCAATACAATCCCTATCAAGCTACCAGCAGTATTTTTCACAGAACTAGAAAAATAATTTCAAAATTTGTATGGAAATACAAAAAATCTTGAATAGCCAAAGCAATCTTGAGAAAGAAGAATGGAACTGGAGAAATCAACCTGCCTGACTTCAGGCTCTACTACAAAGTTACAGTCATCAAGACAGTATGGTACTGGCACAAAGACAGAAATATAGATCAATGGAACAAAGTAGAAAGCCCAGAGATAAATCCACGCACCTATGGACACCTTATCTATGACAAAGGAGGCAAGAATATACAATGGAGAAAAGACTATCTCTTTAACAAGTGGTGCTGGGAAAACTGGTCAAGCACTTGTAAAAGAATGAAACTAAAACACTTTCTAACACCATACACAAAAATAAACTCAAAATGGATTAAAGATATAAACAAAAGACCAGAAACTATAAAACTCCTAGAGGAAAACATAGGCAAAACACTCTCCGACATACACCACAGCAGGATCCTCTCTGACCCACCTCCCAGAATATTGGAAGTAAAAGCAAAAATAAACAAGTGGGGCCTAATTAAACTTAAAAGCTTTTGCACAACAAAGGAAACTATAAGCAAGGTGAAAAGACAGACTTCAGAATGGGAGAAAATAATAGCAAATGAAGCAACTGACAAAGAATTAATCTCAAAAATATACAAGCAATTCCTGCAGCTCAATTCTAGAAAAATAAACGACCCAATCAAAAAATGGGCCAAAGAACTAAACAGACATTTCTCCAAAGAAGACATACAGATGGCTAACAACACATGAAAAGATGCTCAACCTCACTTATTATCAGAGAAATGCAAATCAAAACCACAGTGAGGTACCATTTCATGCCAGTCAGAATGGCTGCTATCTAAAAGTATACAAACAATAAATGCTGGATAGGGTGTGGAGATCTTCTTACACTGTTGGTGGGAATGCAAACTAGTACAGCCACTATGGAGAACAGTGTGGAGATTCCTTAAAAAACTGGAAATAGAACTGTCATACGACCTAGCAATCCCACTGCTGGACATACACACAGAGGAAACCAGAATTGAAAGAGAACATGTACCCCAATGCTCATCGCAGCACTGTTTATAATAGCCAGGACATGGAAGCAACCTAGATGTCCATCAGCAGACAATGGATAAGAAAGCTGTGGTACATATACACAATGGAGTATTACTCAGCCATTAAAAAGAATACATTTGAATCAGTTCTAATGAGGTAGATGAAACTGGAGCCTATTATACAGAGTGAAGTAAGCCAGAAAGAAAAACATCAATACAGTATACTAACGCATATATATGGAGTTTAGAAAGATGGTAAGAATAACCCTATATGTGAGACAGCAAAAGAGACACAGATGTATAGAACAGTCTTTTAAACTCTGTGAGAGAGGGAGAGGGTGGGATGATTTGGGAGAATGGCATTGAAACATGTATATTATCATATGTGTAATGGATCGCCAGTTCAGGTTCAATGCATGGGACAGGGTGCTCGGGGCTGGTACACTGGGATGACCCAGAGGGATGGGATGGGGAGGGAGGTGGGAGGGGGTTTCAGGATGGGGAACACATGTACACCCATGGCTGATTCATGGCAACATATGGCAAAACCACTACAATATTGTAAAGTAATTAGCCTCCAATTGAAATGAATAAATTTATAAAAATAAATAAATCCATATGTTATCAAGTTCATAGAAACTGAGGCTCATTTGAAATGATATGTCATCATCAAATATTTGGTGACAATCTTCTACCAGACCTGGTCCAAATATCTTGGGAAAGCTTTCTTATCAGATTGTCACAACTCAGCCAACGAAAAGACACTATACTTTGAACTTTCAGTTTCTCCCCTGGATACTCTGTTTACTATAGCCTTGCCAACTTCCCTTTCTTCTCTTCAAAAGAGACCTCCTTTCCTTACACATGGCTTGCCATAGTTCAAGACTCTGAATTTCAATCTTTGCTGCTGTCAAATAAACCCATTTTTGCTGGACAGTCTGGGGTAAAAAATGGGAAAAAGTAGAGATCTCTTCAAGAAAACCAGAGATGCCAAGGGAACATTTCTTGCCAGGGTTGACAAAATAAAGGACAGAAACAATATGGACCTAACAGAAGCAGAAGATATTAAGAAGAGGTGGCAAGAATACACAGAAGAACTATACAATAAAGATCTTCATGACCCAGATAGCCATGATGGTGTGATCACTCACCTAGAGCCAGAAATCCTGGAGTGTGAAGTCAAGTGGCCTTAGGAAGCATTAGTACAAACAAAGCTAGTGGAGGTGATGGAATTCCAGCCGAGCTATTTCAAATCTTAAAAGATGATGCTGTGAAAAGGCTGCACTCAATATTCCAGCAAATCAACACCTCAGCAGTAGCCACAGGACTGGAAAAGATCAGTTTTCATTCCAATCCCAAAGAAGGGCAATGCCAAGAAAAGGTCAAACTATCACATGATTGCTCTTATTTCTCATGCCAGGAGGGTAATGCTCAAAAGCCTTCAAGCTAGGCTTCAGCAGTACGTGAGCTGAGATGTTCCAGACGTATAAGTTAGGTTTAGTAAGGGCAGAAGAACCAGAGGTCAAATTGGCAACATCTGTTGGATCATAGAAAAAGCAAAAGAATTCTGGAAAAAATCTACTTCTGCTTCATTAACTACACTAAAGACTTCGACTGTGTAGATCACAAAAAACTCGAAAATCCTTAAAGAGACAGGAATACCAGACCACCCAACCTGCCTCCTGAGAAACCTGAATGTGGGTCAAGAAGCAACAGTTAGAACTGGACATGGAACAATGGACTGGTTCAAAATTGGAAAAGGAGTATGACAAGGCTGTGTATTGTCACCCTGTTTATTTCACTTATATGCAAAGTACATCATGTGAAATGCTGAGCTGGATGAAGCTCAAGCTGGAATCAAGATTGCCAGGAGAAATATCAATAATCTCAGATATGCAGATGACACCACCATAATGGCAGAAAGCAAAGAGGAACTAAGAGCCTCTTGATGAAGGTGGAAGAGGAGAGTGAAAAAGCTGGCTTAAAACTCAACATTCAAAAAACAAAGATCATGGTATCTGGTCCCATCACTTCAGGGCAAATAGATGGAGGAAAAATGGAAACAGTAAGAGACTTTATTTACTTGGGCTCCAAAATCACTGCAGGTGGGGACCGCAGCCATGAAATTAAAAAAAACACTTGCTCCTTGGAAGAAAAGCTATAACAAACTTAGCCAGTGTCTTAAAAAGCAGAGACATCACTTTGCCCACAAAGGTCCATATAGTCAAAGCTATGATTTTTCCAGTAGTCATGTATGGATGTGAGAGTTGGACCATAAAGAAGGCTGAGTGAGTAAAAATTGAGGCTTTTGAATCGTGGTGCTAGAGAAGACTCTTAAGAGTCCCTTGGACAGCAAGGAGATCAAACCAGTCAATCCTAAAGGAAATAAATACTGAATATCCATTGGAAGGATTGATGCTGAAGCTAAAGTTCCAATGCTTTGCCCACTTGATGTGAAGACTCATTGGACTCATTGGAAAAGACCCTGATTCTGGGAAAGATTGAAGGCAATGGAGAAGGGGATATCAGAGGATGAGGTGGTTGGATGGCATCACTGACTCGATGGACATGAGTTCGAGCAAACTCTGGGAGATGGTGAAGGACAGGGAAGCCTGGTGTGCTGCAGTCCATGGGATCATAAAGAGTCGGACATGGCTGAGCAAATGAACAACAACAGCAAACACCTCTCTCTTCCCTTCTGTTTCCTTCCCCTTGTGTTGATCCCAAAGCACTCCCTAATAAACCTCGGCATGTTAAGTTCCTTCCCAGAGTTTGCCTCTCAGAAAACCCACCCATGATAATTAGCCTGTGTTGACAAAGCATCATTAAAAATCTGGGTTACCTAAGTATCTGACATGTGTAAAGCTTACCACTTAAAAAGTATAGTGTGTGTGTGTGTATGTGTGTCTACCCCAGACACAAAAATGTGTTTTTCATTTCCTCCAGCAAGCTTCTATCTTGTACCCACCTCCAAAACCTGGGATATCCATTTCTACATCAATCTCCATGCCTTAGTTTCTTGCCCCAGTGTAAAAATAGCTGAAAACAGGGAGAGTGTTTTTATGTTATTTGTTATTGTTCTATGTTATTTACCTTTTCTGGTAAGAGCAGTTCCTTTTTATTGTGGTGAGCTCACTGAGTCCGTGTCAGGGGTGTAGGGCAGCCCTCTCTCCCATCCTTCTTGTACTTGCTCAGGTCTGATTACATAACTCAGAACTGGCAAATCAGAGTGCCCATTCCTCTGGTTACAAAGATTGGTTTAATCATGGGTACATAACCTAAACTGGTTCAATGAGAATGAACTTGAAGACTTTTGCTGGTGCCTTTGAGGGGAAAGATGATTTTTTTTTTTTTTTTTTTACTGAGATTATCTAAGCTGCTAAAACTGTTTTTTTGGAGCTCCTGGGGACTATCTCACAGGGAGCACAATTCAAGAAATGAAGCCAATACAGAAAGAAGGAGAGTTAAGGGATGGAAAAAGACATCCCTGACCACACCATCTGAATGTTTGGTATCAGCCACAACAAAGCTTCCCCAACCTTGGACTTTACAACTGTGTGAGCAATACACTTCAGATTGAATTTCTGTCACTTGCAAATGAGAGAATCTTGAATAATATAGCAAGACCTCAATGCCAAGAGGGGGGATATGGGCCAGATATTGGCTAGAACTTGTTTCCATGGGCGAATCTGAGTTTCAGTTCAGAGTGAATTAAAGGCCAATTTTCAGGCATCTAGGCAGCTACTGGATTGTCCTTTTGGATTTTCTTGGTCATAATCAGGCAGAACTTTAGAGTAAAGTCTTGGTCCTCACCCTGAAAAAGAGAACTACAAGAGAAAAACCATATCTCCATCCCTGAGTAAAGGGGGAAGGACATGGGAATCCAGAGGCCTTACCTTCCTCGGGTACTTGTATGGTGCTGTCACCAGCTTCACATGCTGCTGCAGCTCCTTGGTGAGCTCTTCTGGGTCACGGGACAGAAAGTGTGGGGCCAAGACCACAAATGCCTTCACTACCTGCAGCAAGGATGAGGGCCCAGAGAAAGATCAGAGTGCATTGTCATGCCCTGGGATAATCAGTGTCAAGACTTCCACCACCGCCACCACCTTTATATCCCCTCATTTGCACCTCCAGATATCTGGGGCTAGGGAAAAGTAGGACCTGGGGACAATCATGGCCAAGATTCCAACTTTCTCTCAAGTTGTTTATTGATGAGCAGGTAGGACTGTAGATTGAGACCAGGATTACCTCATATCCCAGGGACAAT
Source organism: Bos mutus (assembly GCF_027580195.1). Lineage (NCBI taxonomy): Eukaryota > Metazoa > Chordata > Mammalia > Artiodactyla > Bovidae > Bos > Bos mutus. The sequence goes on from NC_091641.1 coordinate 23,831,035, forward strand.
AGAGTGTGATGGGAAAAAGTTAGTTAGAAGAGAGGAAAATAAAGGCTGGGAACAATAAACCTAAAAGATTTGTTTAACCTCTCCAAGCTAGTTTGCCAACCTATAAAATAGAGATCCAACTTCCATATTTAATTCATGGGAAATAAAAGGAAATCATATACAGTATGGCTTAGCTCAGTGCTTGGCACCCAGGGTTTTGAGCCTATGATATTTCCCACACCTGCCAGGTGTATGATATTATCAATTTTCACCCTGGACATCAACCCACGTCTTTCCACCTTAAATTTTCCTTCACATACACAAGCTCTTCTAGATTTCATCTGGGCTTATTTCATTAACCTTGGCATTACAGGGGCCTTTCTTCCTCTCTTCCTCTCACTAAAAACCACATGCCTCAAAGACTCTATCTTGGCTTAAATTCCTCCTCTGTTCTAGTCAGGGAATAGATTCTGATTCAAATGCCAAACAGGATAGAATATCTGCAGCCCCAAAAGACAGACTTTGTGTAGTACTTATTACAGGTCAGACTTTGTTTCAAGCACATTACAAATATTAACACATTTAATCCTCACAACAGCTTTGCATCTTGCATATGGTTAAACTGAGACAGAAAGGCTAAATAACTTGTCCAGGGACACACAGCTAGTAAGCAGCAGGGCTAAGGTTTGGGCCCAGACTGTCTAGCCCCAGAGTTCATACTCTTAACTACCATCTGTACACCCCCCAGGCCACAGTTCCCCCATCACCTCTCCTCGAATGGGGTCCGGGCTGCTTACTACAGCTGTCTCAACCACAGCAGGGTGCTCCGTTAGTGCATTCTCCACTTCTGAGGGCCCAATCCGGTACCTGCAGAAAAACCTGTCTTTCAGAGAAGACTGGACACTCAACCTCTAGCTCAGCTCAGAAGTCTAGAATCAGACAGAATAAAGAACTGGATTACCCTTTTCCTGCCCAGAAACCAAGCTTACCCACTGGAGTTAATGATATCATCTGTTCTTCCCATGAATCGGAAATATCCATCTTGATCCTTGATTGCCCGGTCTCCCAGGACCCAAAAATCCCCTCTGATGTTGGATTCTGTCTTCTCAAGATTGTCCTGGTGACCACAGAAAGACAGTCATTATGCCTGCAAAGCCTAAATCCTCTGCCCTGGGCCTGCCATCACCAGATGTGCAGATTGTTCACTTTACAACTTGAATTACTACACATGGTAGAACTTCCCTGAATAGGTGGAATTGGCACTTCCCCTTTTATTTATTCCACCCAGAGTCTCTCACTTACTCCTCTGGGGTCCAGTTTGATGGATAATATTAATGAATCCATTCGCCCATGCTCTCGGGCCTTTCCCCCATTGGATTCAACCTTTCCTTTACTGGTCAGCCTAACCCCTGCTCCACCCCATGACACTGTTCAAGGGCATCATGATTTATGAGACATTTTTCTTGGGTCCAGATTGTTAGATATGAAAGTTCTAGAGATACACCAGCAAGCTGTCTGAGGCTTGGGTCAATGTGCATATTTCTGTAATGGCTGAACCCCTCTGTTCAACTGAAGTGCCTGTTTATAAGCACAGAGAATGATTGAGGTTTGCCCCTTGTCAGAGGATCTCTATCTCTATATTTTGTTCAAGAGTAGGGGTGTGAGCTTTAGAGTAGATGCTCCATCTCTGGGTTAAAAGGTGGCATAAGGAATTCATACCCCTAGCTCCTTCATTTGGAAGTTAGGGGTATTGAAGATCTGAAAAAGCAAGAGGAATCTGAGGAAACTGAGGTGTGAGAGAGGAAACGGAGGTATGAGAGACCAGTAACTTGCCCAAGATCACACAGCAATTAGTAGAGCAGGATTTTAAACTCAAGTAATTTGGGCCCAAGGACTCAAGGGGTAATTGAAAGGATTAAACAAGTTTAAAGCATATAAACTGCTTTAGGAGAGTGCTTACCATGTGGTAAGCTTACAATAAATGGCAGCAACTGTAACTATTGGATTATTTACTTTATTCTTTAATCATCTTGGTGTCAGAGGTCCCAGCCCATTGTTCACTGTGGTGGACTTGAATGAGTCTTGTAAACTCTGACTTTACCATTCTCACCCATAGAGTGGGGCAGTTGGATCTGAGGGTCACCTATTTTTAATATTCCAAGATCTGAAGATAGGAATGCTTTTAACTTATGGTGAAGTCTTAGTGTAAAGCATCTTGCATGGCTCTAGAGGAGATCAGTGGCATAGAGCAGGGGCATGGTACTTGAGAGAGGGGGCAGTACTGCCCTTGGAAGAATGCTGCTCTATATTATTCAGGGGCAATAAACTTTCTGTCATAAAACAGCTCTTGGAAGTGGAAAAGGGTTACTGTGAGAAAGACAATTAATCAACTGGAATCTTAACCATAGGCTAAGAAAAGCAGGAGTGAATAACCAGGCTTTTTGCAAGGCAAAGTGCCCGTTCCTAGACACTTTTTTCCTTTGTCCCTTTGTCCCTATTTCTTACCAAAGCTTCTTGGGAGGTGGGAACTCCCCTCATGCCTCTCAGAACCCACTATTTCCACTAGGATACAGAGGGGGATGAGTAAGCTTTCCTCACCACATAGCCAGAAAAGATGCCTATAGGTCTGATGGGTTTGACTCGAATGCCCACATCTCCTTCTGTGCCAGGTGGCAGGACATTGCCCTTGTCATCTATTACCTGCAGAAAGAAGCAGATTGGAAGAATGGTCTGCATAACAGTAGACAGCTTGAATGGCAACATGAAAGAGCTGATCAAATAGAAGATCATCTTACTCTAGTGGTGACTGAAAAGAGTTGGAAACCAAGAGAAGCCAAGAGCTTTAAGTCCAAATTTTTAATCCATTTGTCTGAAATGGTTTAGGTGCAACCCCTTAGTGAGACTGGACCAGATGATCTTGGGAAGATACTTGTAGTTTTAGGAATTCATGAAGTATAATAGCACCCTATTATTTTTGAGGCTCACAGACTTGGACATCAGATAGATTAAAGTTCAAATTATGACTCTGATACTTTATTAGTTGACTTTGTGTTACCTAAGTTCTATGTCTCAGTGTCTTCATCTGTGAAACAGAGATAATAATAGCTTATTTCACCAAATTATGTGAGAATTAATTAATATACTAAAAATCAGTCTTCATAAATGATTATCATAGATATAAGGGATCAGGTAATTACACATAACACTGACTAGAATGTAAATTGTTATACTTTAAATACATATGCTTATATATATATATATATATAAACATAGACACATATAGATAAGTTCTATATCTTGGAATTTAGCCCAAAGAAATAATAAGGAATAGGAGCAAAATTTTAGCTATGGCATATTCATTGTAGTGTTGATTTTACTGATGAAAATTTTAGAAATCATCTATTAACTAACAAAAGGCATAAAGAGTGGTGGAACCATACTATCTATTGCTATGTAGTAATTAAAAATTCTGCTGTAGATAGGTATTAATTGACCTGAAAAGATGGCCACCCAAGATTACACAGTGATAAAATTAAGTTACAGAATTGTATGTCAAAATTCACCCCATTTTTGTTTTAAAATGTGTATATTTATATAATTAACTAGCTAACCAATTTTCCACCTATTCAAAGTGGTTTTTCCTGGATGATTAGAATATGAATAACTTCCTTTCTCCCCCATCCATCCCTCCTCCTACCCTCCTTTTTAAATATTATTTTAATATCTTTATTGTTTTTGTACAATGTAATAAGTAAATTGCTGAAAATAATATATATATATATATGTACCCTCACTCCTTAATACCCCTAACAAACCTGCACATCATAATGGGGAATTGCAGTTCCCAGGTACCCAGGTTTGATTTTCATTGTCTTGGAAACTCTGCAAGTGAGTCCCTGTGGAAAGTAGTAGACAGATTGGTAAAAAAGATTCAACAGAGCAGGTCCTGACACAGTCCTGTAGTTGGTTCATGTTTGGTAGCTCCCTCTCTCCTTTTTGCCTGGCTTGTTCCCTTTTCCTGGAACCTCCATCCTAGAGGTTTCACTAAAGTATTTGAAAAGCTTCTGATTGACCTTGCCCCAGGGAAGAGGAACTAACAACTCATAATTAAAGCATTGCAATCGCTTTAGAGGGGCCAAACTTTAATAAGGGACTATGGATACCAAAAGTCCTTTAATACAGTGTGGGATTAAATTCTCTCCCATAAGAAGGAGAGCGCTGTTTGAATCCTGAGATGAATTCTCCTATGGAGATCTTGGTGTCCAAAGGAGCATCCCTAGACATGGTCTCCTGTGAATGGCTAGAAGCCCAGCCGTAATTCCATTGTCCTCAGCCACACTTGCAATGTTCTTCCACATCACAGTGCTGCCATGAGCCCTCTCAGGAGCTCTAATGGGTCAGGGGACCAATTAACTATAAAAGGATGTGGATAGAAGAGTATAGAGGAGGAGGCAATAAGTACTGAGAGTCAAAGTAAGAACGCTGGGGAAAAGAGTTGGGGGGAGTATTCCCCAGGTTGTTTTGATAACATGAGTCCACATTGTGCTCAGTTCAGTTCAGTTCAGTTGCTCAGTCGTGTCTGGCTCTTTGCGACCCCATGAATTGCAGCACGCCAGGCTTCCCTGTCCGTCACCAACTCCCAGAGTTCACTCAGACTCACGTCCATCGAGTCGTGATGGACTCTAGCCATCTCATCCTCTGTCGTCCCCTTCTCCTCCTGCCCCCAATCCCTCCCAGCATCAGAGTCTTTTCCAATGAGTCAACTCTTTGCATGAGGTGGCCAAAGTACTGGAGTTTCAGCTTTAGCATCATTCCTTCCAAAGAACACCCAGGACTGATCTCCTTTAGAATGGACTGGTTGGATCTTCTTGCAGTCCAAGGGACTCTCAGGAGTCTTCTCCAACACCACAGTTCAAAAGCATCAATTCTTCGGCACTCAGCTTTCTTCACAGTCCAACTCTCACATGCATACATGACTACTGGAAAAACCATAGCCTTGACTAGATGGACCTTTGTTGGCAAAGTAATGTCTCTGCTCTTCAATATGCTATCTAGGTTGGTCATAGCTTTCCTTCCAAGGAGTAAACGTCTTTTAATTTCATGGCTGCAGTCACCATCTGCAGTGATTTTGAAGCCCAAAAAAATAAAGTCTGACACTGTTTCCCCTGTATCCCCATCTATTTCCCATGAAGTGATGGGACCAGATGCCATGATCTTAGTTTCAAGGGACCCCAAAAGTTCCAAGAAGATATCTCAGCAGATGAAGTGGTGGTGGTGGTGGTTGTGGGGGGGGGGTCTTAGTGGTTTCTCTTCTCCATCCCTTACTTCAATCTGAGCAGCTTGACATGTGCCCAACACATGTAATAAACTCAGATCTCTGGCAAAACATTCCCCCACTACAGAGGACTCTCCTGATGACACCACCTGAAATACTAGGCCATTATCCCACCTATCTTCACTTTATCTGCTTCACTTGTCTTTGTAGAACTTTTCACCATCTGGCATGTCATTTATTTGTTTATATGTTTCTCCCCCATGACGGCTAGAATGTAATCTCCATGAGAGCAGGATCTTTGTCTGTTTTAGTTCTGCTGAATTGCCAATATCTCCCCCATAGTAGGTCTTAATAAATATTTATATTTATTGAATAAGTATATGATAAGTGGTAACTCATATCTTTATTATCAAAGAGCCTTTGAAACCCACGAGTTTCACCAGCCCATGCTTTCCTAGAGCAAGTTTCCTACCGTTTCTGTCTGGCCATAGAATTCTAGGATGTCCAGTCCTGTTTGGGCCTTCCATTTTTCCAGAGTGTCTGGAAGGAGGGTCTCCCCACCACTGAAGCAACACTTTAGATGTGGGAACTTGTAACTGAGGAAGAGAAGAGAAATCAGTGTTCTCCTGGGCCTCTCTTGAACCAGACTCTGCTTAAGCCTAGAGCTGGATTCTAGGTGCTTTGACAATGAGGTTGACTTTATGGGGGCTATGCATGCTCAGAGGGCCACATAAATAAGCACATGTGTATGTCACAGAGGCAAGGTATGGCCAATAGACCAGAGGCTCTTAACCCCAAAATCCCCATCACCTGGAAAGGTCCTGTAGTAGCAACATCCGGTAAACAATGGGTGCGCCTACCATGTAGTTAATTGGATAGCTGGACAGAACCTGGAAGAAGAGAGTTGAACTTAATCAGTAGCACAGTGGTTATGGGTATGGGCTATGAAGCTGTAGACTTAAACCTTGGCTTCTTTACTGGGTCTACTTCAGGCCAAATGAGCCCAATTTTCATGAACCTTCAAACCAAAAATGACAGATGAATGATTGCAGTTTTTATTACAGAAAAACGTCGAGGACAGTTTGTTTTTTTTTTTCTTTTTGGTCAAATCAGGCTGCTTCTTCCTGCCAATTGACTGACTTGTCCCTATGAACTCACCTCTAGAATTACATAAACTTCCAGTCACCAATGGGAGATCAGCTGCTGTTGCAAACCAACCGTGTGGTCTTAACTGGTGGAGGTTAAGTCTTTAACCTCCTTAGACCAGTTTTACAATAGGTTAATGATCTCTGTTTGTTTCCAAGGCAAACCATTCAATATCACAGTAATCCATGTCTATGCCCTGATCAGTAATGCTGAAGAAGCTGAAGTTGAACATTTCTATGAAGACCTACAAGACCGTCCAGAGTTAACAACCCCAAAAGATGTCCTTTTCATTATAGGGGACTGGAATGCAAAAGTAGGAAGTCAAGAAACACCTGGAGTAACAGGCAAATTTGGCTTTGGAGTATAGAATGAAGCAAGGCAAAGGCTAATAGAGTGCTGCCAAGAGAACGCACTGGTCATAGCAAACACCCTTTTCCAACAACACAAGAGAAGACTCTACACATGGACATCACCAGATGGTCAACACTGAAATCAGATTGATTATATTCTTTGCAGCCAAAGATGGAGAAGCTCTATACAGTCAGCAAAAACAAGACAGGGAGCTGACTGTGGCTCAGATTATGAACTCCTTATTGTCAAATTCAGAATTAAAATGAAGAAAGTATGGAAAACCACTAGACCATTCAGGTATGGCCTAAATCAAATCCATTATACAGAGGAAGTGAGAAATAGATTTAAGTGACTAGATGTGATAGACAGAGTGCCTGATGAACTATGGACTGAGGTTCGTGACATTGTATAGAGACAGGGATCAAGACCATCCCCAGGAAAAAGAAATGTAAAAAAAGCAAAATGGCTGTCTGAGGAGGCCTTACAAATAGCTGTGAATAGAAAAGAAGCCAAAAGCAAAGAAGAAAAGGAAAGATATACCCATTTGAATGCAGAGTTCCAAAGAACAGCAAGGAGAGATAAGAAAGCCTTCCTCAGTGATCAGTGCAAAGAAATAGAAGAAAACAATAGAATGGGAAAGACTAGAGATCTCTTCAAGAAAATTGGAGATACCAAGGGAACATTTCATGCAAAAATGGGATCAATAAAGGACAGAAATGGTATGGACCTAACAGAAGCAGAAGAGATTAAGAAGAGGTGGCAAGAATACACAGAAGAACTGTACAAAAAAGGTCTTCAAAACCCAGATAATCATGATGGTGTGATCACTCACCTGGAGCCAGATATCCTGGAATGTGAAGTCAAGTGGGCCTTAGGAAACATCACTATGAACAAAGCTAGTGGATGTAATGGAATACCAGTTGAGCTATTTCAAATCCTGAAAGATGATGCTGTGAAAGTGCTGCACTCAATATGCCAGCAAATTTGGAAAACTCAGCAGTGGCCACAGGACTGAAAAAGTCAGTTTTCATACTAATCCCAAAGAAAGGCAATGCCAAAGAATACACAAGCTACTGCACAATTTCATTCATCTCACACACTAGTAAAGTAATGCTCAAAATTCTTCAAGCCAGGCTTCAACAATATGTGAACCATGAACTTCCAGATGCTCAAAGTGGTTTTAGAAAAGGCAGAGGAACCAGAGATGAAATTGCTAACATCCGCTGGATCGTCAAAAAAGCAAGAGAGTTCAGAAACTTCTGCTTTATTGATTATGCCAAAGTAGATTTATTGATCTACTTCTGCTTTATTGATTATGCCAAAGCCTTTGACTGAGTGGATCACAATAAACTGTGGAAAATTCTGAAACAGATGGGAATACCAGACCACATGACCTGCCTCTTGAGAAACCTATATGCAGGTCAGGAAGCAACAGTTAGAACTGGACATGGAACAACAGACTGGTTCCAAATAGGAAAAGGAGTACGTCGAGGCTATATATTGTCACCCTGCTTATTTAGCTTATATGCAGAGTACATCATGAGAAAGCCTGGGCTGGAAGAAGCACAAGATGGAATCAAGATTGCTGGGAGAAATATCAATAACCTCAGATATGCAGATGACACCACCCTTATGGCAGAAAGTGAAGAATTAAAGAGCCTCTTGATGAAAGTGAAATAAGAGTGAAAAAGTTGGCTTAAAGCTCAACATTCAGAAAAGTAAGATCATGGCATCTGGTCCCATCACTTCATGGCAAATAGATGGAAAAATAGTAGACACAGTCCCAGACTTTATTTTTCTGGGCTCCAAAATCACTGCAGATGGTGACTGCAGCCATGAAATTAAAAGATGCTTACTCCTTGGAAGAAAAGTTATGACCAATCTAGACAGCACATTAAAAAGCAGAGACATTACTTTGTCAACAAAGGTCCATCTAGTCAAAGCTATGGTTTCTCCAGTAGTCATGTTTGGATGTGAGAGTTGGACAATAAAGAAAGCTGAGCGTGAGGAATTGATGCTTTTGAACTGTGGTGTTGGAGAAGACTCTTGAGAGTTCCTTGAACTGCAGGGAGGTATAACCAGTCCATCCTAAAGGAGATCAGTCCAGGGTATTCATTGGAAGGACTGATGCTAAAGCTGAAACTCCAATACTTTGGACACCTGATGTGAAGAGCTGACTCATTTGAAAATACCCTGATGCTGGGAAAGATTGAGGGCAGGAGGAGAAGGGGACGACAGAGGATGAGATGGTTGGATGGCATCACCGACTCAATGGACATGAGTTTAAGTAATCTCTGGGAGTTGGTAACGGACAGGGAAGCCTGGCTTGCTGCAGTCAGTGTAGTCGCAAAGAGTCGGACACGACTGAACAACTAAACTGCACTGAATCCCAACCGTATTTTCCCCAAAATATTTTTGGGACATAATTCAGGTAGAAAGTGCTTTTAAAAGTTAAAAGCACCTATAGACTTTACAGAAGTGCTACAAAAAATAAGGTACTACTGAGTACTTGCCAGGCTCTGTGCTCTCTCATTTAATTCCCACTATAACCTGATGGAGTTTGTATTATCATCCCCATTTTACAGAGGGTTGAGCAACTTGCCCGAAGCCGCACAATCAGCAAATAGCAGCACTGTCATTTGCAGCCTATACTTTTTAGTAATACCACCTTCATGGACTTCCCTGGTGGCTTAATGGTAAAAAATCTACCTGCCAATGTAGGAGACACAGGTTTGATCCCTGGGTCTGGAAGATACCCTGAAGAAGGAAGTGTCAACCCACTCCAGAATTCTTGTCTGGGAAATCCCATGGACAGAGGACCCTGGTAGGCTAGAGTCCGTGGGGTTGGAAAAGAGTTAGACACAACGGAGAGACTAAACAACAGCAATAATATCACCTTCATTCCATGCTTTGCTTTGTACAGAATTTATTACAAAGAATGGTTTAGACAGAACATCTAAAAAAATCACTAATGTTAACACACCATGTAATTATTTCCTCTGAGTGCTTTTGACATACTGGTATAAGAGATGAAAATTATCTCACTTCCCTTATTGCCTTGCCTTACAGGAAGCTCAACATGCAATTATCTACTTATTTGCTTTACCCACTTATTTGCAATTACCTACTTATTTGCTTCCTTTCCTTAGTCTTCCCACTCACTCACCCAAATCTTCAGCCTATATTTCCCTAATAGGCTTTATAATTTTACATTTGTTCCATACTTTTTTTCTATTTGTGACTCTTTACAAAAGCCACTTCAAATCTTTTTGTGGAAGGAGACAGAATAAGAATTTGTTTAAAACAGAAAATGACAGAATCATATAAAGAGAATCTCTTGAGAGACTGCAGAACTTGCCCTTGGAAGATGTCATCTATGCTTCAGTTTGCTCCTGGTATCTCTACTGCCAGCCAAACAGAAATCTGAGTCATTAACTGCTACAGAGATCTGGAGGCCCCAGGGTGTTAATTGCCCACTCTCTATCACAAATGAAGTACAAATTGGGTGTGCCTTTGCAAGCAAAATGAGCCTATTTCCATTGCTTTGTTGCCGCAGGATCCTGCAGTTTGTAGATTTTATTTAATGGTTACTCCATCAAGTTCCACAGGAAGAACTCTTATTTATTCTTCAAAATTCCTCATAGATGATAATCTCAGACTGAAAATGACCCTAATGTCCACCAACAATAGGATGGTAAGAGAAACTGTGATAGACCCACAGAATGGAACACTATACAGACTTCTAATATGTGCAGTAATATGGACAGTATTCACAGAGAATATATTGAATGAAAGAAGCCTGACACAAAAGATTACATGAAGTTCAAGAAGAGGCAAAGTAAATCTATGGTGATAGAGGTTAACAATGAATAATCTATGGAGTGTGAACAATGACATGAGGGGTATGGCCTGTTTCTGCAATGCAAGTAACATTTTATATCTTGATCTGATGGTGATTACATGGCTATGTGTTGTGGACTGAATGTTGTGTCCCCCCACAATCCATACACTGAAGCCCTAAGCCCCAGTGTGATGGTATTTAGAAGTAAGTCCTTCAGAAGACAATTGGGTTTAGATGCAGTCATGAGGGCGGGTCCCTCATTGTGAGATTATTGTCCTTATAAGATAAAGAAGGAATACCAGGGCTCACTCTCTTTACTGTATGAGGATATAGCAAGAAGGCAGCCCAGAAGAGAGTTCTTACCAAGAACCCAACTATACCGGCAGCTTGAGCTCAGATTGCCAGGATAATGAGGAAATAATTGTTTGTTGTTTAAGCCACCCATGCTATGGAATTCTGTATAGCAGATGAGCGATTAATAAAAGGTCTAATGCAGGTAAATCATTTTCAAGCTACACACTTAAAATGGTTACACTATAGGCACACACATACACACACATGCACAAGACAGCATCATCTCTAGTAGTCCATTCCTCTGCATTACACTCAGTTCACTGTCATCTATCTGATACTTGATACCAGAGCAAGGGCCCATTAAATATGTGTTAAATGAAGGAATGACCCATGATGCTTGTCTCCTGAATATAGTCCTTTTAATTGTGTATGTGTCTGTCTCCTTTCCCAGACCATGAATTGCATGAGGGCAGGAACCATTTCCATCTTGCTTACTGAACACTTTCTATCCGCATGGCTAAGCTTAGTAAAAATTAGACGAATTGAAAGAAACTTCAAGATGGGCTCACTCTGACCATCCGGTGCAAACTGGATCTTCTCTTACCTTTAGAATGATCACTGGATCAAACTTTGGCAAGAGATGGATAAATGTGCATGCTCCTGACGTCCAGGGTTCCAGAAGTGAGCCCAAAATGTTCACTATCCAAGCTGTGTCTGATATAGGCCATATTATGTCAGAGGCTTGCAGGTCTGTCCATTTTCTGAGAACACAGAGGAAAAACATATATGAGTGCATGTGGGTGTGGATGGAGCATGAGTATGTGTATACGTGGGTAGAGGTAGGTATGTGTGCAGAGGACTGTGTGTACCTGAATGTTTGCATATGTGTATACGTATATTAAGGTATAAGCAAGCAGGGGGAAGGAGAGTTGTTCTATCCACATGTCCTATCTCAAGAGCAGGTGCCTGTTCAGAAGGTGTGACTCCAGCTCCCATGACTCAACAGCTAACTGGGTCTCATTTCCACTTTAACTCCAGTACTGAGTACAGCTTGTGGCCTGTGATAACCACTTAGGAAATGTTTACTAAAAAAACACACCTAAGTGGATATTCTAAAAAGTGGCCTTGCCTGCAAGTTGAACTTTGGCTGCATAGACCTTGGTTGGTTCTCTTTTTTTTTTTTTGAGCACAACTGAGGGTCTCATGCAGAGTGACACTTGTAACCTTTCTCTTTTTAGGCCAGAATTTAAAGTATTAAGCTTGTCTTAAAGCAAAAATACATGAACCATGAACTTCCAGATGCTCAAGCTGGATTTAGAAAAGGCAGAGGAACCAGATATTAAATTGCCAACATCCACTGGATCATTGAAAAAGCAAGAGAGTTCCAGAAAAACATCTATTTCTGCTTTATTGACTATTCCAAAGCCTTTGACTGTGTGAATCACAATAAACTGTGGAAAATTCTGAAAGAGATGGGCATACCAGACCATCTGACCTGCCTCTTGAGAAACCTATATGCAGGTCCGGAAGCAACAGTTAGAACTGTACGTGGAACAACACACTGGTTCAAAATAGGAAAAGGAGTATGTCAAGGCTGTATATTGTCACCCTGCTTATTTAACTTATATGCAGAGTACATCATGAGAAACACTGGGCTGGAAGAAGCACAAGCTGGAATGAAGACTGCTGGGAGAAATATCAATAACCTCAGATATGCAGATGACACCACCCTTATGGCAGAAAGTGAAGAGGAACTCAAAAGCCTCTTGATGAAAGTGAAAGTGGAGAGTGAAAAAGTTGGCTTAAAGCTCAATGTTCAGAAAACTAAGATCATGGCATCCGGTCCCATCACTTCATGGGAAATAGATGGGGAAACAGACTTTATTTTTCTGGGCTCCAAAATCACTGCAGATGGTGACTGCAGCCATGAAATTAAAAGATGCTTACTCCTTGGAAGGAAAGTTATGACCAACCTAGATAGCATATTCAAAAGCAGAGATATTACTTGACAACAAAGGTCCATCTAGTCGAGGCTATGATTTTTCCAGTGGTCATGTATGGATGTGAGAGTTGGACTGCGAAGAAAGCTGAGCGCCGAAAAATTGATGCTTTTGAACTGTGGTGTTGGAGAAGACTCTTGAGAGTCCTTTGGACTGCAAGGAGATCTAACCAGTCCACTCTAAAGGAGATCAGTCCTGGGTGTTCTTTGGAAGGATTGATGCTAAAGCTGAAACTCCAATACTTTGGCAACTTCATGCGAAGGGTTGACTCACTGGAAAAGACTCTGATGATGGGAGGGATTGGGGGCAGGACGAGAAGGGGATGACAGAGGATGAGATGGTTGGATGGCATCACCGACTCAATGGACATGAGTTTGAGTAGACTCTGGGAGTTGGTGATGGACAGGGAGGCCTGGTGTGCTGCGATTCATGGGGTCACAAATAGTCGGACACGACTGAGCAACTGAACTGAACTGAACTGAACTGAAAGCAAAAATAATTTAAGCTGCATAGAAAGAACTTCCCTGTGGCTGGGAATTACCATAGAATATGTCCCGTCCTAAAGATGATTGCTACTTTCACCCACAGCCAGCTCTGTAGAGAAATTAGGTCATAGCCAAATGGAATCAAATTTTCGAGGGTGAGTGGAATTTAATATATTAGCTTCATTTATTTATCTTTCCATCTTTTGAAACTGTTTTTCTTACTGTAGCTCTTCTATTAAATAATTTCTATGAAATTTAATTTTCTGATGCCATAGGCTCATAGATAGGACATTTAAGTTTTTGAGGTCTTTTGCATTAAAGCATTTTCTAGTTGTAATAAAATTAGCATGGCAAGCAGGATCAACTGAAAAAATCAAGATCTCTTGTTATCATTGCATGACAATCTTAACACACTATTTTCTGACTCCACTGATGAGATTGATGTAGAGTGAAAGAAAAGACTAAATTATGAGATCCAAGATACAGAAATTCTGAGATCTCAGTTCATATTATTAATCCAATTACAGATCCCTATTTAATGAATTTGAAAAGTAATTTGCTACTGACAAAAACAGCCTCTTGGAATGTGGACAGCATCAAAGAAAATTACTAACATTCCAAAGGACAAGCTACAGGTCAGTCTTGGGAAAAAATGCATATCAACCTTGTGCTAAGCACTCAAGCTAATAGATACACTGCTCAAAGCACTGAAGAGGTTTTGTGATCTCTTGTTATCGATGACAGAAATGTTCTACCACGGGTCACTGGATACCCAGCTTGCTAAGCCATGTTCCCCCTTGCCCTCCTTTCCAACTCTGTTTCTCAGAAGTGCCACATGGTAACCTATTTATTTCAAGAGAATTGAATTTGAGTTCAGAAACATCTCAAGGTCTAGTCACATAGTTTCCAGAGAGAAAGGACTCTTCTTACCCAGCATCCATCTTGGCCTTTATTCCTAGGCTTGAGTGGGAGTGTTCTGCCATCTTAGGAAGGCCACTAGTTCCACTGGTGAAGTAGATGGCAGCTGCTTCTTGGCTCCCAGTCTCCACAAAGCAATGGGTAGTAGATGCTTTCCTGACAACAGTGACAGATTGTCACCTAATAAGATCTGCCCTGGACCCCAGATGTCTTGGTGACTCATGCCTTCCCATCTTCCCTCATACTGGAGAGGCAAGTCAGCTGACACACTCTAGAAGGGAGGCTTATGAGTGGATAAGATTTTGAGACTTTGAGTCAGTCAGACTTGGGTTTGAACACCACTCAAGTTTGATACTTTGTTAACCATGTCACTCTAGATTATTTATTTAACTTCTCGGAGTCTCATTTTCCATATCTGAAATATGGGATCAATATAACACCCATCTCAGAGTTATTGAGAAAGTTAACTTTAACACAAAGGAAATGGCAACTTGCTTTGAGAACTCAGTGAATGTTAATTTGCTTGTTGTTGGAAGCCACAGCATGACAGCAGGTGCACAGGAGATGCTCAATTAGTGTAAATTTTCCCAATCTACCCTTTTGTAGTCCCTAGAAGCATTTACTCCTCTTTGGAGTCTCTCAAAGCTGCTGTTATGTTGTCTATTTCCCTGACAGTTATATTAAAGACTGTAACACTAGAAAGAAAAAGCTTACACCCTCCCTAGGAATTTCCTAAGGTATTGACTCTAGTGTGGAGATTTCAGACATATGAAAGGGAGACTTTTCTGGCCAATCATGTTATAGACGGCTGGCAGCCTCATTTAGGGATGCAGAAGATGGGAAAAGGAGTCTAGAAACCCTGTGTACCAGCCATCTCCTGTGTTTTACCACATACCCTCTCAGCTTTACCTCTTATTCAACACAGTCAAAAGCTCTGGGTGAGTTCCAACTTGCTGTTGCTTCTACTGCGAGCCACAGTGAGGTGAGGCACTCTGTGCCTCCAGCCTTCATTCTCTGTCACCACCATGGCATGGGACTCTGAGCCTATCCTGCACGCATGTATGTGCAGCCCGGAGTGTGGGGTAAATAACACCTCTGGGCAGCCCTCTATGAATGCAGGTTAAGGGCTGATGGGTCAGTGTTTGTCAGTCCTTCAGTAGATAATCCTGAGAGGCATTCTGTGTGCTCCTCAAAAGGTCCCTGCAGATCAAGGCCCACTTATGCTGTGCAGTGACTCAATAATAAAGATAATAAACTCTGTATTAACTCTTACTTCTTTCCTGCTTAACTCTCCCCCATCATACACACTGCTCCTCAGACTTCCCAAATAAAGAACCTGCACATAAGTGCAGGTTTCCATCTTTGGTAAAAGCTCAGGCTAAGACATGTTGATGGGCTTCCCTGGTGCCTCAGTGGTAAAGAATCCACCTGCCAATGCAGGAGACGTGGGTTCGATCCCTGGCCTGGGAAGATCCCCTGGAGAAGGAAATGGCAACCCACTGCTGTGTTTTTGCCTGGGAAATCCAATGGACAGAGGAACCTGATGGGCTATAGTCCATGGGGTCACAAAAGAATTGGACAAAACAGTGACTAAACAACAAGACACATAGATACTCACCACAGTAGTGTCTTGAAGTCCAGCCACCCATCCCGTTTTTTCTCAGACACCAATAGTTTCGTTTTCAGAGAAGGGCACTCAGGTGCCACAGTGTCCACTATCTCAGCCACCTCATCCCCAGCCACAATGGCCTTGGCCTTAGACACCTGCAGCCTATAGAGAATGTCTTTGGCTTTCATCTGGATGGTCCCAGGCATGAAGACAAGGCCTGGAAAAAGTCAAATGACTTAAAGACAGAACTGGAAGGGATGGTTAATTTCTCCCCTAGAGAATCCTAATATGAACAGCCAGTGGGGAGCAGCTGGGTTAGGGGAGGTTGGGGTGGTGATAACCAATGGGGAGTATCAATAATAAAGGAACTGGGGACCAGAGAGTGATTTAAACACAGATGTCCCTGGGGTTGTCAGAGCTGTAAGGAGTCTACTGAGACTGAGAGAAACCGAATTGCCTGCTGTTACAACATTGGTAGTCTAAGGCCACTAACACACACATACACACACACACACACTGCCCTATAGAAGTTTGCTATATCCAAACAATCATATATAGTAACTAAAATATTAGAGCCTTAAAAGAACTTGCAATTGTCCATGCGATTCTGCGGTGCTCAAGGTCCTGACTATCTCAAGCATGGGACACTGAATTTTCTTTGGGAAGAGCACTCCTAGGTTTTTGTTTTCTATCTTGATGAGACTTTTGTGACTTTGCTTTATTCTTCTGGATAATAATTAGACTGTTTCTCACCTGTCATAAAGCTGCTTTCACATGTTCTTCCTGGTTATTAGTCTCCACCTCTGGCTTGCTCTCTCCCACTCTCAACACTTCAGGATCCACACTGCAGACCCATTACCACCTCAACTGTCCCTCCATCTCCTGCTCTGAGTTCTCCTTCCCTTCAGACCATTATCTCTCAGTGTGTCACTTTGGGTGACTTTTCTCTCATGGCCTGCTCACTCCTCCCATGGGCTACCTGCTTCTCTAGCTGTGTTCAGATTCCTCTGATAACTCTTACTTTCTTTTTTTTTTTTTACCACACTCACATTTTCTTCCTTATTGATGAGAATGCTTGTTGTGTGTGAAGAAGACCAGGAAAGATAAGTTGTAAATGAGGGATACTGGTGTTTCTTGAGGCTCTTTCACTTCTCATCTCTTATATCTAAAAATTGATAATTTTAAATTTTTGTCTGCATCTCAGATGTTATGCCCTTAAATCCCAGCTATTCACTTCTCATCCCTTCCTTTTTATCCATATATTTAAAAATTGAGATATAACTGACATACAATAATTTATTTATTTGAAGTATACAGATTAATTATTTGATATACCTATATACTATAAATGAATACCACAATAAATAAATAAATATTAAATAAAAATAGATAATTAATAAATACTACCTTATGTCATCTATCACTATACATGACTACACTTATTTTTTATCTTGTGATGAGAATGTTTAGAATTTACTCTCTACAATACATATTGTTAACTATAGTGATCATGTTTTATATTATACACCTAGGACATGTTCATCTTATAACTAGACCGTCTCCCCACTTCTTGAACATTACTTGGGTGCGCCTAACTCAACAGCTTCCAAATTGAAATTGTCATCTTTCCCTGATTTCCCATAGCTGCTTCTCACTGTGAAAAAGACCACTGCATCCACCCAGTTGCCTGAGTGACTCTGACTTCTCCATCTCACACGATTTCTTCCTCTACCTAATGTCATTCATCAAAAAAAATCTTGCGATCAGTTTTCTCAAATCCAACCACTTAACTTCATTTCTACTTCCCCATCCAAATTGAAATCACTATCATTCTTTGTCTCCTATTTGAATTCCTCAACCCCATTCTTTCCCTCCTTCATCCCATTCTCCATGCACCATCCAGAGTCACCATCTATACATAGAAAACAATCATGACATGTAATCAGTTTACGGTTTCCATTCCTCACTGCATAAGGACCCAGTACCCTTCCCTTGCCATGGCTTACAAGATTCTGCCAGTTTAGCACCTGTCCATCTTTCCAGACCCATTTGCCATTACTTTCTCTTTGCTGCCTGGGCTGTAGGCACACAAATCATCATTCCAGGTTCTTTCATGATTTTCAGGCTTCCCTCCCCTCTACTGTTCCCTCTGCTTGGAGCACTCCTCCTCTCTTCCTCCTTTCCTGGTTCAATCCAACTTGTCCTTCAGCTCTCAGACTAAATACTACTTCTACTAAGACTTTTGTAAACCTCTCAGATTAGTCTGTTTGGGTCTCCTTTTATAGCAAAGATCAGCAATTTTTTTCTACAAAAGGCCAAGCAAATGTCAAATATCTTAGGCTTTATGTGCCAGAGGCTCTCTGTCCAAATTATGTTAGTCTGTTATTATAGTTCAAAAGCAATCACAGATAATATACAAAAAGGGCATGACTGGGTTCTAATAAAACTTCTTATTTATAAAAACAAGCTGTGGGCTGGATTTGCCCTATAGGTAATAGTTTGACAAATATTTTGTATAGGTTCTTATAGAACCTCATGCCACTTATCAAAACTGTGATTCAATAGTTGTATATGCAATTAATAATTTAAAGCAGCTGTCTTTCTCCAGAGATCTGTGAGTCCCATAGACTCTGTTTTGTTTACTCTGTATTAGCAACCAATTAGTATAGTGCTTAGGGCATAGTTTGCTTAAATAAATGGGAGAACAGTGGTGTCTCTATATGACGAGGGACCACATGATAGGTGGAGGGGGCATCTTTTGGGAGGAATGATTGCATTTCTCTGCCACCACTTTCCTTCACAAGGGAGATGGTGCCCTGCTCAGGTGGTCAATCACCAACCTGCCCGCATGCAGCCAAGGATCACCAGCCACCACTCAGGCACTCGGGGCAGCACCACTGTCACACGGTCCCCACGCTGCAGACCACATGGCCCTGCGAAGACGTTGGCTGTTTGTTGACTGAGTTCACTCAGTTGGCTGAAGTTCCACATTACCTCATCGCCATTGCCATTCACCCACCACAGGGCTGGGCCAGGGGGTCGCTTGCCAGCCTGAAGAAAGAAAAGGCCTAATGATTAAAGTGGGCTGGTACACAAGCATGTAAAATAAATTCCCATCTTGGAACTGCCGCAGTGGTGCTTAATAAGCTTTTTGATCCCAGGACTCCTATACACTCTTAAGAAGTATTACAATCCTAAAAAGCTTTATTTATAAGCCCTTTATTAATATCTCTCAATGTTTGTTAGAAATTAAACTGAGAAATTATATACATGTGTGAATAAATCCATTATTGTTGTTGTTTTTGCTCAGTCGCTAAGTCATGTCCAACTCTTGGTGACCCCATGGACTGCAGCACGCCAGGCTTCCCTGTCCTTCATTATCTCCTGAAGTTTGCTCAAAGTCATGTCCAGAGTTGGTGATGCCATCCAACCATCTCACCCGCTGTCATCCCCTTCTCCTTCTGCCCTCAATCTTTCCCTGTATCAAGATTTTTTCCAATGAATTGGCTCTTCACATTTGGTGGCCAAAATATTGAAGCTTCAGCTTTTAAATATAACAGTAATAAGTCCATCATATATTAACACAAATAAGATATGTTTTATTGAAGAAGTAAGTATACTTTCTGAAACAAACAAAATATAATGAGAAGAGTGGCATCATTTTATATTTTTGCAAATCTTAATATCTTCCTTAATAGAAGACATTTGGATTCCTTTATTTTTCTGTATTTACTTCGTTGTAGCCTCTGGAAAATGACACAGTATACTTCCGAGAGAATAAGAATTAAAAAGGCAAATATTACCTTAGATTTATCTATCTATCTCTATGTATTTATTTTTTATTGTGGTAAAATATGCTGTGCTTAGTTGCTCAGTCATGTCCAACTCTTGCAACCCCATAGATTGTAGCCTGCCAGGATCTTCTGTCCATGGGGATTCTCCAGGCAAGAATACTAGAGTGAGTTGCCATGCCCTTCTCCAGGGGATCTTCCTGACCCAGGGATCCAACCAGGGTCTTCTACATTGCAGGTGGATTCTTTACCAACCAAGCTACCAGGGAAGCCCATGGTAAAATATACATCACATAAAATTTACCATTGTAGCCATTTATAAAGTACACGGTTTGGTGGCATGCATTTATACTGCTGTGTAATCACAACCATCATTTGTCTCCAGAACTTTTTCATTGTCTAAAACTGAATCTGTGTATTCATTATACAATGACTCCCCAGTCCCTTATCTCCCAAGTCCCTGGTAGCTACTATTCTACTTTTTGTCTCTGAATTTGACTACTCTGCTGCTGCTGCTGCTAAATCGCTTCAGTCATGTCCGACTCTGTGCGACCCCATAGACGGCAGCCCACCAGGCTCCCCCATCCCTGGGATTCTCCAGGCAAGAACACTGGAGTGGGTTGCCATTTCCTTCTCCAATGCATGAAAGTGAAAAGTGAAAGTGAAGTCCCTCAGTCGTGTCCGACTCTTAGCGACCCCATGGACTGCAGTCTACCAGGCTCCTCCATCCATGGGATTTTCCAGTCAAGAGTACTGGAGTGGGGTGCCATTGCCTTCTCCATTGACTACTCTAGGTACCTCATATAAATGGACTCACACATTATTTTTCCTTCTGTATCTGGCTTATTTCACTTGTCTATAATGTTCATCTATGGTGTATCATATATCAGAATTTCGTTCTTTTTAAAAAATGTTGTGTAGATATGCCAATTTTATTTATCCACTAGTCCATTGATAGACATTGGATTGTTCCTACATTTTGGCTACTGTGACTAATACTACCATAAACATGGTGTATAAATATCTCTTCAAAACCCTGCTTCTGATTCTTTGGGGTACATACACAACAATGGAAAAACTGGATTATACAGTAACTATTTTTAATTTTTTGAGGAAATATATTGTTTTCCACAATGGCTGGACCATTTTACATTCCCACCAGTGTTGCAAAAGAGTTCCAATTCTTCTTAGTTTTGTTTTGAATTGTTTTCATTTTACATATTCCCCGGGGAAAAGTCTCAGGAATCCTCAGGGTCTCCATATCATAGTTTGAAAGCACTAATGTCAAGTCAAAGAGAAAAATTTATTTGTAATTGTATTAGATATTTCAAAATTCCTCTTTATAAGGGTTGACTCATTTTGCACTTTGATCAGTACCTGTGTCTATTTCCTCATAGTTTTGTCAACAGAGTATGTTGACAAAATTTTTATGTAACTAGTAGGTAAGATATATTATTTCAGTGAAGTTTTCATTTGTGTAACTATTACTATGAGTGAAGTTGAGCCTTTTTTCTTATATTTAAGGGCCTTGTGAGTTCACTTTTCTGTGAACTGTTTATATATTTGCCCATATCTATTTTTGATTGCATCTTTTTATTCTTGATTTCTAGGAGCTCTTTTTGCATTAGAGATATTAACTTTTGGCTCTTTTATGAGTTGCATATCTTTACTCTGATTGTCATTATTTTAAATTTTGCTGACAGTGTTTGTCAATGGAAATTTGTTTTTTTGAAATGTACATATATTTAGTAAATCACTGATTTTATGAATTCAGGATTTTGAGTCATGGTAGTAAAGACCTCCTTCATTATTCTAAAGAAGTATAACTTCAAAATAAAAGCCAGAAATCTAAATTTTTATTTGAAAAGTTTCAACTTTAAAATGTTTACCAATTTTTTTTTTTTTTTTTTAGAGAGCCCTGCACCATGGGCTATGTTTAGCCTAGAGGCCTGGCATTTGCCATTTCTGTACTAAAGTTATGTCATGGTGTTGAGACATCACAACTATGATTCCTTCTGATGATCATTCTTTTAAGCCCATGCTAATAGAACCACCTCTTCTGCTACCCTAGCCAGAATGAATCCTTTCATCTTCCATAAAGGTCCACTGAACTCAGGTAAAGTCAGTCATTGTGTCAGCAATGAATGGAGCAGAATTCTGGAAGTCCAGGCTAGGAAAGAAAATTTAGGAATTTTTGTATCACTCTCTTCTCTGATGCCTCATGTTGGAATCCTTTTGACACTCCCTGCCTAATAATCATTCTACTTGTGTATCCCTAATGACAAGGACACATAGCTTTCTGAGAAAACTGACTCAGTCTTTCGTTGATGCTGGTTTAACAAGAGAATGCTGATTTTTCTTTTATTAAATACAAATTTACTTCCTCTATGACTCCAACTCGCTAGTCCTTGTTTCACCCTGGGAGGTCACAAGAGAGAATGTGGAGGAGTATGTTCAGGTCAGCTGTGCGTTTCAGCTGTCTGAGGTGTGGCAGTTCCCAGATTGCTCCACCCTGCATCAGTTTCCTGAACCCTTCTTTCAGCCAAGCTCATGTTCTCTTGTTCCTACCCTATGCACCTTAATGGAAGATGGACATCTTGTTCACAGCTCATTATAGTGCCTGACACATAATAAGTACTCAACAAATACTTATTGAATGAATGGATGAACTAGTGAACTCAGCCAAATTTTCCAACTGTGTGCCTCTTTTCCACCCCATTACCTTCTCCATGCCAGCCCAGTGATCTATCACATCAGTAGCAAAGTTAAATTTGGCAGGAACTTCCTGGTGTCCCCACTGCAGGGATGCCAGTTGCCTAGTATGAATGCGGATAGTGTGATTGGACATCTGAGACCTCCATAGGATGCAAAGTGCCTGGAGTTGCCGCCCCCAATGCATGTTCAAACCTATGAAGGAAAGAAAAGACAGAGGTGAGTCTGTAGAGTCAGCAGTTGCTTAAGGAGCCCCATTCCAACCTTACAGGATTCTTCCAGAAATTAATTTGCTGTGATTATGAGTGAACTGGAAGTCAGCATCTATCTTAGTCACCTTCTGATGTACCATTCTCTGAAAACACAGCACCTGCTCTAAATCCTATTTTTCCAGCACCTCTGACAGTTTTGTGAACACCCAATTCCACACAATGAATCCTTTTGTGCTTAAAACACAGTAGTGTGGTAGATTGAATTGTGATTACCAAAAACTCCGTGTGCATTCTGGAGAAGAGTGTGTATGCACCTCTCGTTGACTTTGGCTTGTCCATAGGACATGCTTTGGAGAATGAGATATGAGTGGATGTGCTTGTGTACTTGGTCAGAGACTCTTGCATTTATGCCCTCTGCCATGAAAATGGCCTCCCTGGTGGCTCAGATGGTAAAGAATCCTCCTGCCAATGCCATGAGAACAGCATATCCCAAGTGAGCCGACCTCCAGCCTGGGTCCCAGAACGCATGTTGACTTGAGCTGAGCCTAGTATAGCCACAGATAATTTCCAGACTCACAGGAAAATATTTTTGGATATAAGCATCTGAGATGTTCAGGATGATTGCTATCATGGCAAAAACTGACTAATACAAGCAGCATTTGTTTTCTTTAACTGATACTTGACTGAGATATCTTGAGTACTATGTATTCAGCACACAGGACCTGACAAATAGCATTACTTTAGAAATTATAACTGTTGGGATTTTCATTTCTGTCTCTGCATTGGCTCCAGGCAAAGTAGTTCAAAATCTACTGGTCTCTGATTTCCAACATGTGCACCTTGATGAGGATTGCAGAATTTAAGTGTAATGACCTTTGACGCAAGGAATCCAGCCAGTAGTTCCTCCAGCTGGTCAGATTCCCACTTCCTGTTGTTTGGGCAGTAGCGGTCAGAATGCTTAAGGTCTCTTAAAGACCTTCCTGTCTTTTCTAAATGAACAAAAAGTGAAGATTTCCTTACCAGCTCCCAGGCAGGAAATTCTTTTGCCTTTCTACATGCTGATTCCTCTCTCTTTCCATACCTGGCTCATTCTCATTCTTCTGGCCTCACCTTCTCTTAGAGCCCTCCTTCCCTGACTACCACCCAACTTCCATCCCAATTTGACCACCTTTCTCTCAGTCACCCCAGTCCTTCCCTTTTGCTGTGCTAAACACTCCCTTTTCCTTTGCCCACTGCTGCCTCCTCACTAAGACCTGGCAGACCTTTCTTGGTCCCTAGAGACTGCAGACTACTTTTCCCTGTGGATTGTCATTCTCCTCACCAGTCATGACTTCTAAAGATTGGATAGTGCCATCATGAAGCATGACTCCATCTGTTCATTCCTCACAACGTGCTCACCTGCCAAGTCCTTTCAAGGAAGTCTCTCTGGAGATCTCTTGGTCTCCGTCCTGAACAGACAGCACCAGAACCCCTGTCGCCTTGGAGGATGGCACAGCTAATCAGGCAGATAGCTCGAGAATCCCTACAGCATTCAAAGAGGGCACAGCTAATCATTAACTGAGGCTAACTCGGGATAACACCAGTCCTCCTAGTTATGTTTATGGATTTCACAGTCCTAGAGCCTTGGATCCAGCCAGGAACTAGTCTTTCAATCCAGGAGATCAAAAGGAGATTTATGCACAAGACTGACAGCAGGTTCATGCTCCAACATGAACAGGAGCTCCTGACAGGAAGGCAGGAACAGAACTCACACAGAGTTGATGTACATCCTGTCCTCTCATTTCCTTCAGCCCTTTCCTTCACCTGATTTTCCTCTTATTCTTGGTGTCTATTAATAATTCCTCCTCATCTCCTTTATTCACACTTGGTGCATGATTCTATCCACTATCATAGCTTGAAACCCAATTGCCTCGCTGATAACCATTCATGTGTCTCCAGCCTAGATCTCTCTCCTGCACACTAATCAGCTTGACCTCTCTCCCCAGATGTCTAACAGGCCTGTCAAACATGCTTTGTTCAGAGCTGAGCACCTCATCTTCTCTGTTTCAGTGAAGTATCCCACTCTGCCTGCCACCTTGTCCATCTCAGTGAATGTTAGTGCTTATGCAGCTGTGTTCGAGTCAGAGGGTCAGAAAAACAAAGACCTTTCCACATCATTGAGTAGATAATATAAAAACTCGGAATGGAACAGTAACTTGCTTAAAGCTATGCAGAAAATCAGTCTCGGGCACAGGTAGAACCCTAAACTCAAACACACCCAGGCTGCTGACTCACAGTGAATCCTCAGGGCCCGAGATTAGACCTGGAAATTGGGGGGCTCTGAGATGCTGAGACAGTCTGTTTTCCAGGAATACCCTCCGAAGGAAAATATCTCCAGCCACCTTGGCTTCTGTATCTTCTCGGATCTTCCCTGATGCCACAGAGCTTTCTCATCTGCTCCCCTGTATCCTATGCCCACTCTGAGTTATTTCTCCAATGTGCTGGCCACCCACCACCCATCTACTAAAAGAGCCCCTTGATAGGCAGGGATGGGAGTTCCCTGAACATAGATGTCTCTGTTGGAGGCTAACAGGCCAGGGGCAAGACTAGGGTGCCAGTTACCTGGCAATGGTGAGGGCACAAGTGACAGAGACCCAAATCAGGGGACAACTAGGGGAGCCAGAGGGGCTTAAATACCCTTGAAGCTAGGGTATAGGATCTGGGGAGCCTTGTGTGCTGTGCTTAGTTGCTTAGTCATGTCCAACTCTTTACCACTTTA
The DNA here is from genome assembly GCF_027580195.1 of Bos mutus. Classification (NCBI taxonomy): domain Eukaryota; kingdom Metazoa; phylum Chordata; class Mammalia; order Artiodactyla; family Bovidae; genus Bos; species Bos mutus. Next base: position 23,856,406 of record NC_091641.1, read on the forward strand.
CAGACTATAGCCCACCAGGCTCCTCTGTCCATGGGGATTCTCCAGGCAAGAATGCTGGAGTGGGTTGTCATGCCCTCCTCCAGGGGATCTTCCCAACATAGGGATCGAACCCAGGTCTCCCACATTGAAGGCAGATTCTTTACTCTCTGAGCCACCAGGGGAGTGTTAGGGAAATCAAATTGAAGTAGTCTTATTCAGGCTTCAGAGGCAAAACAGCAGAGCAGGCCTCTGACCTTGCTTCTGACTTACTGGCCACGGCCCTGACTACTGCTGTGGGTGTCAGCCACACCTGCTGTGAGTGTCAGAAGAGAGGCACAATAGAGAGATAGGAAGCGGATCATGCAATTTGTTTAGTTCCTGCTGGAGGTCTGGACAACCGTTCCTTGGATTTAGCAACATTCCAAGATTTACAGAACAAAACAAACAACATTAACATGAAACTAGAGCTGCAATTTGCTCACAGATTGATGATGATACCAGTTGGCATCCTGGGATTATACGTGGGAAGCCAGAACTACAATCTTTGAGATCTCACCCAGGGAGCAGACATGCTGCCTAGGACCTTTGCTCAACTGGGATTCCAGATGTGCTGTGACACGGGATTTCCCGGTGCTGTTTGAGTCTGAATGTTGTCAAAACCCAATTTGGTGATGTGTCCTCTGCTGTTTCTGTTTCTCTTTTCTTTTAATGCTAGTAATATTGAAAGTAAGCTAGATAAGTCTCTAATAAATATTGGTATTATTTGTCTATAACAAATGGCTTATTTTGTTAACAAATTTTTTTATGAATGTGAAATGTGATGAATGTGATGATGAATGTGAAAACTTTTAGCAAAACAGGGAGAGAAGAGGAGATATACCTTGAGAGGATACCCAAAGCACTTTGCTTTTCTCTGGGAAAGCCTAGAAATAATTCACATAGAAAAACCTTCTAATGTAGAGAAGCAGCTGTGTCCTGGGAAGAGATACATTTTTTGGAAAAATTCATAGAATTGCACCACCTAGCCCCCAAACCCAGTCCTGAAAGTGTCAACCCTTTCTTAAATACCCTGCAAAACGTATTTCTGAATGTCTCAGCATCACAGTCATGAGACTCAGTTCTCTTCCAGGAATTCTCATCACTGTATGCCCTAAATCCCTCTTACTGTCACTGTTCTGTGTCCTCTCACTACCTACCAACAGAGAAGTTTCACAGCACCAAGACTATGAGGACAGCTGTGCATGTCCTTCCCTTCTTTCCAGTCACTCCCTTTATTTTGACTTATTTGCTATAAAGAGTAGGAAAATACTTGGAGTGGAGACCTAGGTCTTGCAGAGTAAGACACCTGAGTTGCTGTCCCTGCTAAGGCTCTGTAAAGCAATAGGTGAATCTGCTTAGAAAGGGAGATAAGGCTTTCTGAAGGAATTTGATGGCAAGACATACAAATTACCTTGTCATCAGTGCTGGAAGTCTTCTGAGAATGTCAGGCTCTCTCTAGCCACCCAGAGTCTCAAAATTATCAGCTATTTCTCCTGTTGTCTTCTCTCTTTTTAAAGGCTCCCCACTCTGTCTTAAGTGTCTATCAGAGACATCGAGGCCTCTCACCTCTGCCTCATTTACTTCCAAGGATTGGGAAGGGGATGCAGACTTCACTGTAGTCCCAGTCCATTCCTGCTCACTGCTGCTTTCAGTGCCTTAAATTCCTCTCTTCCTGAGACCAGATTCGTGCTTTCTTCTGTACCAGTCAAACTTTCTTCTGTGTGCAAATACTCTCTGGCTCTTTATCTCCAGTGGTTGGTAATCTTTTCATTCATGACTATACAGTAAGATTCAAGATTAGGGATCAGGGGCCTAAAGTATGTCTAGATTAGGCCCAATTCCTGAACTGTGTGCTCTTGAAGAAGTTATGTTACCCTTGCCTCATCACAAGACTCAGTCTTCTCATCTGAAAACTGGGGATAAGGCTAAAGTACCTTTAAGGATTGAACTTGATAATGCACATCAAGCACCTAGCACATGACCATGTTTACAAAACTTCTAGTACCAGAAACTGCTAGCCTGAGCTGCTTCTGGAGAGGAGAGCTAGTCTGATTTGAAACAGGTCTAAGAGGGCCTTTAAAAAAATTATTCAAATTTGAGTTTTTATTAAAATGTTCCAACAGCTAAAAAATGAACCAAATGCATAGCACATAGTATGCACTTAGTAAATCACAATGGGAGTAATTTGAAGAGGTCTTTAAATTCACACAGCAGCCTGGGCAGGGGACCTGGGTGCCTTAACTTTCCTGCTGAACACATGGATGCAGCACAATTGAAGAATGAGAGTTGTGATCCTGGGAACAATGATTGTTTTTGTTCAGTCCCTGAGTCATATCTGCCTTTTTGTGATCTCATGGATTGCAGCATGCCAGGCTTCTCTGTCCTTCCCTATCTCCTAAAGTTTGTTCAAACTCATGCCCATTGAATTGGTGATGCCATCCAACCATCTCGTCCTCTGTCATCCCCTTGTCTTCTTGCCTTCAATCTTTCCCATAATCAGGGTCTTTTCCAATGAATCAGCTCTTCACATCAGGTGGCCAAAGTATTGGAGCTTCAGCTTCAGCACCAGTCCTTCCAATGTATATTTGGGGTTGATCTCCTTTAGAATTGACTGGTTTGATCTCCCTGAAGTCCAAGGGACTCTCAAGAGTCTTCTCCAGCACGACAGTTCAAAAGTATCAATTTTTTGATGCTCAGCCTTCTTTTATGGTACAACTCTCATATCTGTACATGACGACTGGAAAAACCATTGCTTTGACTATATGAACTTTTATCAGTAAAGTAATGTCTCTGCTCTTTAATATGCTGTCTAGTTTTGTCATAGGTTTTCTTCTAAGGAGCAAGCTTCTTTTAATTTCATGGCTGTAGTCACCGTCTGCAGTGATTTTGGAGGCTAAGAAAATAAAATCTGTCACTATTTCCACTTTTCCCCCTTTTATTTGCCATGAAATGATGGGAATGGATGCCATGATTTTAGTTTTTTGAATGTTGAGTTTTAAACCAGCTTTTTCACTCTCTTCTTTCACCTTCATCAAGAGGCTCTTTATTTCGTCTTCACTTTTTGCCATAAGAGTGATATCATTGGCATGTTTGATGTTATTGATATTTCTGCTGGCAATCCTGATTCCAGCTTGAGCTTCCTCTAGCCTGGCAGTTCACACGATGTACTCTGCCTCAAGTTAAAATAAACAGGGTGATAATATACAGCCTTGATGTACTCCTTTTCCTATTATGAATCAGTCCATTGTTCTATGCCTGGTTCTAACTGCTGCTTCTTGACCTGCATACAGATTTCTCAGGAACTGTAAGAAAAGTCATTTGTCTTCCCAGAAATAGAGGCAAAAGGGCCTATAGGATCATTTGGTTTAGACATTTGTGAAACCAAATTACCCAAGATAAGCCATTCAAACCCTGTCTTCCCCAGAAATATCTGTCCCTGTCAATTAATCAACAAATATTTATTAACTGCTGCTCTCAGATGGACACAGAGTAACCTAGACAGATCCCTCCCAGTGTGGATGTTAAACAACTAACAACATGTAAAATGATTAGGTTCATTTTAAATACTGTTAAAGGTAGGTCAGAAGTCAGATAAGCCACAGGTCTACTCAGCACTTGCCAGTGATTTCCAATTTCATGCAGAAGAAATTCATGTCAGTATTTACTACACCATCCATCAGGAAACCCTCCCCCTCTGCCTGATGATTAAACTAAAGTGCTTTTGCTCAGCTCACAAAGAGGCAATTTGACCCTGCCCACTTGTGAATGCAGAAAAGAAGAAATTAACACATCTGCATTCCCAGTGCTAACTAAGCAATGAAATATTTTGCAAGATAAATGGTCTTTCCATTTTCTCATTGCTTCTCCCTCTCTGATTCTATGAAAGAAACTGACATCCAGACCCCAATGAAATGGTTATTTTTAGACACTAGTCTGCCATCTTCTCAGTCAGCCAGCTTTCTGAATAGTTGGTATGAAACCATTCACCTCAGATTGGTACTTGAACCCATGTACCAGGATGCAAACCTGGTCAAAATCCAGCTTGGGACTCTAATCCATGTAGCTGGTCTTGAACCCAGCCAAAACCCATGATCTTCCAACTGAGCTTGAGTCCAGTTCAGTTCAGTCACTCCATCATGTCCGACTCTCTATGATCCCATGAATTGCAGCACGCAAGGCCTCCCTGTCCATCACCAACTCCCAGAGTTCACTCAGACTCATGTCCATCGAGTCAGTGATGCATTCCAGCCATCTCATCCTCTGTCGTCCCCTTCTCCTCCTGCCCTCAATCCCTCCCAGCATCAGAGTCTTTTCCAATGGTCAACTCTTCGCATGAGGTGGCCAAAGTACTGGAGTTTCAGCTTTAGCATCATTCCTTCCAAAGAAATCCCAGGGCTGATCTCCTTCAGAATGGACTGGTTGGATCTCCTTGCAGTCCAAGGGACTCTCAAGAGTCTTCTCCAACACTACAGTTCAAAAGCATCAATTCTTCAGCACTCAGCTTTCTTCATAGTTCAACTCTCACATCCATACATGACCACTGGAAAAACCATATCCTTGACTAGACGGACCTTTGTTGGCAAAGTAATGTCTCTGCTTTTGAATATGCTATCTAGGTTGGTCATAACTTTCCTTCCAAGGAGTAAGCGTCTTTTAACTTCGTGGCTGCAGTCACCCTCTGCAGTGATTTTGGAGCCCCCAAAAATAAAGTCTGACACTGTTTCCACTGTTTCCCCATCTATTTCCCATACATATCTGTTATTAAAAGCAATCTTTCAATAAAACTCTGGAAGGAAGCAAATCTAGTCTTATTTCAGTCCAGTCCCAACAAAATCCCTTTACCCAAATAAATTTAACCCAATCTTAGAAAATCCTGATCATTTACAACTTTTTTTTTTTTTTGGTATTTTTTAGAATTCCTCCCACCTTCATTTATTGAAAACATACATCTTACTGAGGTAGACTTTATTAGGCAGTTACTGTAGGAACTCGGCCTGTTTCAATAAAAATCCTACTCCATTAACCTAAAATCATACCCTTTGTCCCAATTTTCTGTCTCTCAGAGGAATGTGTCCATGATCTGATAAATCAACAGCATTCAAATCCTGGAATGGGTAGTAATTAACGTCTGTTCCATACGCCTGAGGGAAAAACAACTAGTGATCTTTAATCTTTACCCCATACATCTGGTCCATTGTAAAATGGCTGGGGGGGGGGGTCATGAGAAAAGGTCATGGGATGGTGACTTAATGTCTAAGAAAACTAAGAATCCAAGGATTAGAAGAAGCTGTAAAAATGTCTAGTTAAATACTGTGACTTTTAAGCTGATTGGTTACAAATGACGTATGTTGAAAGTAAGAACAAAACAAAAGTATACTAATCATTACTAGTAAGGATATAAACTGCTGCAACTCCCACCTTTTTGGGCACTTCACCCTCTCTCAGTGTCTATGCTGAGAGTTTTGTACATTTCTCTGTCTGAAATAAACTCTGTTTGCTGGCTACCATGAGTGTTTGTGTATTTGTGAAGTTTATTCTTCAGCTCTGTAAACAAGAACTCAGATGCCAGTTTCATCACTTTTCTAAAGAGCTTATTTTTTTCATTTCAAATTACTTTTCTTGCCAACAGTTTTTCAATGGACATAATAAAGTATTATTTGACTTTTAGAAAACCTAGGTACTGTGGAAGTAACTTAACATTAGTGAATCCATATTAACCAAACCAGTAAGCTTAAGCCACCTTCAACATCAGATATTAGTTTAATGTTGAATATCTCCTAGTTCTGGTTGACTGTAAACTTATACTGGCTAGTATTATATTTCTGAGTATTTATATAAGTATTTGGCAGTAAGGAGTTCACGATCTGAGCCACAGTCAGCTCCTGGTCTTGTTTTTGCTGACTGTATAGAGCTTCTCCATCTTTGCCTGCAAGGAATATAATCAATCTGATTTCAGTGTTAACCATCTGGTGATGTCCATGTGTAGAGTCTTCTCTTGTGTTGTTGGAAGAGGGTGTTTGCTATGACCAGTGCATTTTCTTGGCAAAACTCTATTAGTCTTTGTCTGCTTCATTCCGTATTCCAAGGCCAAATTTGCCTGTTACTCCAGGTGTTTCTTGACTTCCTACTTTTGCATTGCAGTCCCCTATAATGAAAAGGACATCTTTTTTGGGTGTTAGTTCTAAAAGGTCTTGTAGGTCTTCATAGAACCGTTCAACTTCAGCTTTTTCAGTGTTACTGATTGGGGCATAGACTTGGATTACTGTGATATTGAATGGTTTGCCTTGGAAACGAACAGAGATCATTCTGTCGTTTTTGAGATTGCATTCAAGTACTGCATTTTGGGCTCTTTTGTTGACCATGATGGCTACTCCATTTCTTCTAAGGGATTCCTGCCCACAGTAATAGATATAATGGTCATCTGAGTTAAATTCACCCATTCCAGTCCATTTTAGTTCGCTTATTCCTAGAATGTCTATGTTCACTCTTGCCGTCTCTTGTTTGACCACTTCCAATTTGCCTTGATTCATGGACCTGACATTCCAGGTTCCTATGCAATATTTCTCTTACAGCATCGGATCTTGCTTCTATCACCAGTCACATCCACAGCTGGGTATTGTTTTTGCTTTGGCTCCATCCCTTCATTCTTTCTGGAGTTATTTCTCCACTGATCTCCAGTAGCATATTGGGCACTTACTGACCTGGGGAGTTCCTATTTCAGTATCCTATCATTTTGCCTTTTCATACTGTTCATGGGTTACTTAAGGCAAGAATACTGAAGTGGTTTGCCATTCCCTCCTCCACTGGACCACATTCTGTCAGATGTCTCCACCATGACCCGCTCGTCTTGGGTTGCCCCATGGGCATGGTTTAGTTTCATTGAGTTAGACAAGGCTGTGGTCCTAGTGTGATTAGATTGACTAGTTTTCTGTGAGTATGGTTTCAGTGTTTCTGCCCTCTGATGCCCTCTTGCAACACCTACCATCTTACTTGGGTTTCTCTTACCTTGGACGTGGGGTATCTCTTCACGGCTGCTCCAGCAACGCGCAGCTGCTGCTCCTTACCTTGGACGAGGGGTACCACGACTGGTCCCTATGAAATGTCCAGTCCAAGTCCCAAGTTTTTCCGTGCTCTGGTGCTTGCAGCAAGTTTCCAAATGTTCCATTGTTCAGGTGCACTCTGTTTATCAAGGATGATCCTAGGACGAGGTGGGGCTGACCCACCATCAAGCCACTCAAGAAGTCCTTTGTCATAGTAATGTTCCATCGTAGTGTCAGTTACCTTCCATATCACACACAGTGTTGTTAATATCATCTGAGCAGTCAGATAACCACATATCATGGGATCCCCAATCAACAGTTGTATGATTAGCCACAAACATTGATTTTCTTGATTTGGTTTGACATTTGTCCCAACGAACAGGAGTATAAGTAAAGTTTTTATAAGTAAACCCTTTGCATAATGTTTTTTGTTCTTTCCCTAACTCTTTCCCTAAAGTCTCAGTAGTATAAACATGGTTTACAGACAAAGAAAGGGCAGTAAATAATCCTAGCAATGTCTGAAAGTCTTCTTTTGGAGGCAGGACGAAAGCCCGTTTGTCAGCTGACGTTTATACACAATTTTGCTGGACCCACGCACAAGGTAAGGACTTCATAGCCTAAAGAAATGTTAATTAGTTTTCTTTCCTGCCCAGGGTGTGAGGGCCCTTTCGTGTACTAGGGAGAAGGCATACGTATAGAGTCATTAGTTGAAATGATTGGTCTTCTCTCCGTCCATTCGACCACCTGTAATAGCGGGGGTTGGATATTAGTCTGAGCTCGAGCGGGGGGAAGGTACAGGCCAAAAGACTGAGCATTGCCAGGAGAATGTATTCAGGATTCGGAGGCGATCCCTGTTGAGAGACCAAATTTTCAGCTTGATTAGTAAGGGTTTTTATTTGTCCCCAAGTGGGGAGATCATCGGGGTGATGCCGCCAAGGGCGGTGCTTTCTGGAGATCTTTAGAGCAGACATAGCGTGTATTGGAATTTCTTCTTCCTGGGGTTCTTGTTTCATCTCCATTTTGAATGCTGGGGCACCCCTTGGGTTGAATCTTAAGAAGAGGTTAAAAAATTTAAAACAAATAAAGCTGTATTAATAGTTATAGGTTTAGAAAATATGTTGGAATCTAGTAAAGTCTGCTTTAGATAAGAAAGACAGTAGTGTACCTGTGTATTCCCCCTTTTTAAATCTTTTTATTTGTAACTTTAGTGTGTGATGTGTTTGTCTGACTATGTCTTGTGTAAAGTGTCTAGAAATATAGGCAGGGTATAACATGTTGTGTGGCTTCACCAGGAAGAGGTGTGGCCCAGATAAAAGAGGAATTTGTGCCTATATAAATGTGTAGGAAAGAAAATGGAGAAAGTTCAGGGCAATGAGTTACATCCATTTGTCATCGTTCATTAGGTTGTAAACCGTGAGGATTGATACCTTGTGCGATGGGTTGAAGATGTAGGGGTCTACAAGTAGAGCAATTACTAATAATTTCTTTAGCCTGGCGGTATGGGATTTTCCCTAGCTGGTGTAGGGAGCCAGCATAGTTATGCAACAGAGCATGCTGTTCCTCTGGAGTAGCAAAGGAAACCAGTTTATCAGCTTGCTCATTACCATAGCCATCGGGCCTGGAAGACAAGAATGTACTCGAATATTTGTAATATAAATGGGAGAATTGCGGTTTCTAACAACAGATTGTAGTTTGAAAAAGAGTTGTTGAATAATAGGTTGATTGGAGTTTATGGTGGAGGTGTCTATACTTTTTAATACAAAAACAGAATATATAGAGTCAGAGACTATATTAATGGGGTAAGGATGTAGGCAAATAACTTGAATAAGAGCATATAATTTATTTTGTTGAGCAGAATTAAATTTAGTATAAAAGACTTGATATTCTTTAAGAGACCAGAATGAAGCTTTGGTGTTTTTAGTCCCATCTATATAAAAATCCTTGGCCTGTGGTATAGGCTGTGAGCTGATAATGTGAGAAATAATAAATTCAGTATTTTTGAAGAAATTTCAGAGCTTACCAGTTGGATAATGAAATGAAAAATTTCCAAAATATTTCAAAAAAGCTATTTGAAAATCAGGAGAAGTTTGTAAAGCATTCTCAAATTGAGATTTTTTTGATAGGTATTACAATTTTATGAGGATCAGAGCCAATTAGAGTTTTATTCCTATTTCTTTTATTGATAACGATTAGAGCAATTAAATCAAGGTAGGATGTAAATGACTTTAATTCCCTAAAATGGGTATAGATCCATTCTACTGGGTGTTTTTGTTGGGCAAGAAGTCCTGTGGGAGAATGAGGAGAGGGGAGTATAAAAAATTCTAGAGGTAAATCTAGTTTGATGTGAGTAAGAAATTGTTTTTGTAATTTATTTTGCACCAAAGAGAGTTCCTCTCGTGCCTCTTGAGAAAGTGAACGAGGGTTATTTAAATCAGGATCGCCTTTTAAAGTATTAAATAGGTTATTCAGTTGATAATTAGCAATGCCTAAAGAAGGTCTCGGAGAAGGCAATGGCACCCCACTCCAGTACTCTTGCCTGGAAAATTCCATGGACAGAGGAGCCTGCTGCGCTGCAGTCCGTGGGGTCGCTAGGAGTTGGACACGACTGAGCGACTTCACTTTCACTTTTAACTTTCACGCATTGGAGAAGGAAATGGCAACCCGCTCCAGTGTTCTTGCCTGGAATCTCAGGGACAGGGGAGCCTGGTGGGCTGCCGTCTATGGGGTCGCACAGAGTCGGACACGACAGAAGCGACTTAGCAGCAGCAGCAAAGAAGGTCTAATCCAATTAATATCACCTAAGAGCGTTTGAAAATCATTTAAAGTTGATAAATACAACCTGTACAGGACTGGTTGAGTACAGATCTGAGTTGGCTGGGGAGTAATGCGTTGCCTATTAACAACAAACCCCAAGTAATGGTAAGGTGTAGAGGTTTGAATTTTTTCAGGGGCAATGATTAGAGTTTTTAAAGCATCAGTTCAGTTCAGCTGCTCAGTCGTCTCCGACTCTTTAGGACCCCATGAATCGCAGCACGCCAGGCCTCCCTGTCCATCACCAACTCCCGGAGTTCACTCAGACTCATGTCCATCGAGTCAGTGATGCCATCCAGCCATCTCATCCTCTGTCGTCCCTTTCTCCTCCTGCCCCCAATCCCTCCCAGCATCAGAGTCTTTTCCAATGAGTCAACTCTTCGCATGAGGTGGCCAAAGTACTGGAGTTTCAGCTTTAGCATCATTCCTTCCAAAGAAATCCCAGGGCTGATCTCCTTCAGAATGGACTGGTTGGATCTCCTTGCAGTCCAAGGGACTCTCAAGAGTCTTATCCAACACCACAGTTTAAAAGCATCAATTCTTTGGCACTCAGCCTTCTTCACAGTCCAACTCTCACATCCATACATGACCACAGGAAAAACCATAGCCTTGAGTAGACGAACCTTTGTTGGCAAAGTAACGTCTCTACTTTTGAATAATGCTATCTAGATTGGTCATAACTTTCCTTCCAAGGAGTAAGCGTCTTTTAATGTCATGGCTGAAGTCACCCTCTGCAGTGATTTTGGAGCCCCCAAAAATAAAGTCTGACATGGTTTCCACTGTTTCCCCATCTATTTCCCATGAAGTGATGGGACCAGATGCCATGATCTTCGTTTTCTGAATGTTGAGCTTTAAGCCAACTTTTTCACTCTCCACTTTCACTTTCATCAAGGGCTTTATAGTTTCTCTTCACTTTCTGCCATAAGGGTGGTGTCATCTGCATATCTGAGGTTATTGATATTTCTCCTGGCAATCTTGATTCCAGCTTGTGTTTTAAAGCATAGTTGAGTTATATCAAACATGTGTTCAGTTTTTAAGCCAGATGGAGCCGAAAACAATATACCATCTATATAGTGAATAACAAGAAAGTTAGGAAACTGCTTTCTCACAGGCTCAAGGGCTTTGACTATGTAGTACTGACACATGGTGGGAGAATTCATCATCTCTTGTGGCAGTACAGTCTACTGGTACCATTTATAAGGTCCAATATGATTAGGATAAGGGAGAGAGAAAGTTGAATCTCTCTCGGTCTAAAGGGTGTAAAGGTATATTAAAAAAAATCTTGTAAATCAATAATAATAATATGCCCGTTTTAAGGAACAGTGGTAGGTGATAGGATTTCTGGTTGTAATGTACCCATAGGTTTTATAGATGCATTAACTTTTCTAAAGTCTGTTAGGAGACGCCATTTGTTAGATTTTTTTTTTAATGACAAAAATAGGAGAGTTCCAAGGAGAACAAGATTCCTCAATATGCTTTAATTTTAGTTGTGTATCTATAAGTTTTTTTAGCCACCTGTAATTTCTCTTTTGTGAGAGGCCACTGCTCTGTCCAAATAGGCTTGTCATATTTCCAGGTTATTTTAATAATTGTATTGTTTGTTAAATGAGCAGTGGCCCCCAGGAAAAATGTGGAATGTATATCTGAGTTTGTCATATCTTATATCTTTTTATTAAAAGCATATATCTTACTTTTCCTTAGCAACTATGAAGTCTCTTGTATATTAGCATTTTATAGATTGGTGAATATATTCATTATATCATATTATAATATATATTTATTATATATATAAATATATGTTTATATTTACATATATCAATATATTATACATTATATATTTATTAATAGTTTAAAATCTCTTTAGTTTTTCTGCAAGAAAAACTTTTTTGTAAGAGGAAGTTAATGTTTAGTAATTAATGTTTTAAAATCTTATTTTATTTGAAAATGACCTAGCTATTTAATAAACTTTTATTATTTAGTTTAGTACAACTCTAGAAATTTAAGTTATCCCAATCTTAAGAGATTATTTTAGATTATAATAACAGATTATAATAATAGAGTATTCTATTAAAAATATAATTATTTTTAATAGAGTTTATCTAAAAGTTTTTATCTCATTTCTATATTTCTATATATATATAAAAGAGTTACCTTTTTGTTGACAAATTTAGTTTACCTTAAACCTAGGCATAATAAAAGTATTATATAATGTTGATGACTTAAGACATGTCTTAATTAGATTAGCAATTATATTTAAATTATATTTATATTTAAATAAACATTATATATATATTTAATATTTTTCAGTTCATGTGAATTTGATTTTAAATAGACCTCATTAACTTCATATTATCTAAAAACAAAGCTGGTATATCGATGGCAGCACTGCCAGATGTTGAGAGTTTTAGGTAAAAGATGGAATTTGCCCCCAGGTTTTTGTTGAAGGGGACCTGGGTGGGGTGGGGGGGGGGGTCCCTGCTTGGAGTTTTCTGGAATAGGTTTTCTTTCAACATCAAATTTAGACTTACAATCTTTGGCCCAATGCATTCCTCTATGGTAGCGAGGGCAGATTTTTGGAGGTTTTTTATTTTTATATATTTTTTTTTTTTTTTTTAGCTTTCTTAGGGCCACCCCTTTTTAAATGGTTCTTATTTCCACATGTAAAGCATTCTTTATTTCCCTTTCTTAAGGCAGCAGCTATTGTTTCAGCTACCATTTGCATCTTTTGAGTTTCTAGTCCTAGATTGTGACAAGCCTTCAAATAATCAATAATAGTCCCTGTCTCACGAATTGGAGCTATAGCTTTTTGACATTCCTGAATTGCATTTTCATAAGCAAGTAATTTCTCTAGTTGCCTTTTGGCTTCTTCTCCAATTACAGTACGGGAAATAGCAGTTTCTAATCTAGCTAAAAAATCAGCATACATTTCATTAGATCCCTGAACTTTAAATAAGTGATGAAGTAAAGTAGAAAAGTGATGAGGCTTTCCAGCTGTTTTACCCATGTCTTAGTACTTACCGGCCTCAATAGTCCCTGGGGTCACTCCGTCCAAGAATCTGCCTATGTGTACCAAGTCCTGTTCTGGGCGCCACTTGTTGAGGTCCTTTAATGGACCAGAACCTGGTGGTCTGGAGTCGATGATAAGAAAGTAAAGGAGAGAAAGAGGCTGATATTCCTTGGTTTACACAGAAAGCCAATAAAGCCCCTGGCACAGGGCTTGCTCTGTTCACGGAGGCCTCAGGCACCTTCTTGATGGGGTGAAGGCGCAGAGTGCCTTCTCGAGAGGGTCTTAGAAGCCCGGGCAGGAAAGTGCACTCAGAGGGCCTCTGCGCTCCAGGGGATCAGCCTGAAAAAGAGAGAGGGAGAGAGAGAGACAGAGAGAAAGAGAAAGAAAGACACGGGGACCTGAGTTCTGATGGAGCAAAGGTGTTTTAATCAACATGGTGTGGGCATATATACTGTCTTACAAGGTAGTTACTCTCAGCAAAGATAAAGATTAAAATTCCTGACTTACAAAACATAGGCGATCCATATTAAAGAGAGAGAGAGTTGTAAACAATCACTTTTACCGTACGGTTCACAAGAAGGAAGAGGGTACTTATCACCATATAGAAACACTAATGAAGGAAATGCCTGGATTCCTCAGTCCCGGGAGAGGCTTGCCTCTCCTCTTAATTCCTGAACATTCAGGAATTACTAAGGAACAGAGAATTCCTGATAGATCCAAAACAGCACACAGGAAGCCTCCTGTTAAATGCTTCCTGACACTCTTAGTTGAAGACTACAAGATAAATTACCAATAAAATACGTGCTCAGCCCGAGTTCTCGCGGAGTTGCTTCTCTGGGAGCTTTCCCTGTGCTGTCCATCATAATCCTGTGTTTGTGAGAATTATTCAGTGTCAAACGGCCACAATTGGTGCCCAAACAGGGACCTGAACAGGGACCACCTGAAGGTTTGCTTCTCACCTGTCCCTCAAGCCCGAGCAAGGGAGAAAAAGGACATCCGCTCATCCAGGTAGGAACTATGGTCTTTAAAGCTAGCAACAGAAGAAGCCTTCTAGATGGCACAGTACTTTCACTTTCTCTTTCTGTTGTGGTTAATTCTCTTTTTCCTCAACAGCTTGCACATAAGTATCAGCTTTCCTTTCTGCTTACTGCTGCTGGGTGTAAGGTTTCTGACTCAGACTTAACTAAACTTCTTAATGTGATTTATACTTGTTGTCCTTGGTATCCACAAGAAGGTTTTTTGAAAATGTCTGATTGGGAACGAGTAGATCATTGGTTAAGAATTGGTGTGGGTATTGTAAATGTACTGCATGTAAACACTTGGAATTTATGCTGTTTCTGCCACAGAAGAGCGAGAAACTCCTTCAGTTCAGTTCAGTTCAATTGCTCAGTCGTGTCCACTCTTGCGACCCCATGAATCACAGCACACCAGGCCTCCTTGTCCATCACCAACTTCCAGAGTTCACTCAAACTCATGTCCATTGAGTCGATGATGGCATCCAGCCATTTCATCCTCTGTCGTCCCCCTCTCCTCCTTCCCCCAATCCCTTCCAGCATCAGGGTCTTTTCCAATGAGTCAACTCTTCGCATGAGGTGGCCAAAATATTGGAGTTTCAGCATCAGTCCTTCTAAAGAACACCCAGGACTGATCTCCTTTAGGATCGACTGGTTGGCTCTCCTTGCAGTCCAAGGGACTCTCAAGAGTCTTCTCCAACACCACAGTTCAAAAGCATCAATTCTTCAGCACTCAGCTTTCTTCATAGTCCAACTCTCACATCCATACATGACTACTGGAAAAACCATAGCCTTGACTAGACGGACATTTGTTGCCAAAGTAATATCTCTGCTTTTCAATATACTGTCTAGGTTGGTCATGACTTTCCTTCCAAGGAGTAAGCGTCTTTAAATATTATGGCTTCAGCCACCATCTGCAGTGATTTTGGAGCCCCACAAAAATAAAGTCTGACACTGTTTCCCCATCTATTTCCCATGAAGTAATGGGACCAGATGCCATGATTTCAGTTTTCTGAATATTGGGCTTTAAGCCAACTTTTTCACTCTCCTCTTTCACTTTCATCAAGAGGCTTTTTAGTTCCTCTTCCCTTTCTGCCATAAGAGTGGTGTCATCTGCATATCTGAGGTTATTGATATTTCTCCCGGCAGTCTTGATTCCAGCTTGTGCTTCTTCCAGCTCTTGGGCTGATCTTATTCCTCTGCCAGAGGCATCTCCACCACCTCCTCATATTATGTCTAAACCTAACTCTATAGAATCAACAAAGACTTCTTTACCAGTTCATGAATTTACTCAAGGACTTGCTTGATCACTTCCTAACCTTTCCCAATGTTCTCTTGTAGAAAACGTGGTTAGCAAAGGCGTAGAGATGGAAGGGACTATTGATGCTTTCCCTGTCCTTATCAGGACAGGGCAACCTCCTCATCATGAATCTCTTCCCTTTACTGTTTTTAAGGAACTGAAATGCAGTATTCATGACAATGGTATCTCTAGTTCATTTACTAAGGGATTATAGAAAGTACAGGTGGTGGATACCAAATGACTCCCTGGGATTAGTAGGCACTTGTAAAAATGACTTTACCTACTGCTCAATGCTCCTTATAATTACAAGGATATAGAGATTATTGTACTACTATTGTTTTAAATAATCTTCAAAATGGCATCCCTATTAATGTAGATATGCTTATGGGAGAAGGACAATACAGTGACTGTGGCTATGAAATCCCATGAGCTGAGGAGCCTGGTAGGCTACAATCCATGGAGTCACAAAGAGTCAGACATAACTAAACAGAAGCAGCAGTGATAAAGAGGAAAAGAAACAGAAAAACAGATTCTGAGGCTATTATGTGGACCTAGCATATTCAATGGAGAAGGCAATGGCACCCCACTCCAGTACTTTTGCCTAGAAAATCCCATGGACGGAGGAGCCTGGTAGGCTGAAGTCCATGGGGTCGCTAGAGTCAGACACGACTGAGCGACTTCACTTTCACTTTTCACTTTCATGCATTGGAGAGGAAATGGCCACCCACTCCAGTGTTCTTGCCTAGAGAATTCCAAGGACGGGGAAGCCTGGTGGGCTGCTGTCTATGGGGTCGCACAGAGTCGGACATGACTGAAGCGACTTAGCAGCAGCAGCATATTGAAAAGCAGAGACATTACTTTGCCAACAAAGGTCCGTCTAATCAAAGCTATGGTTTTTCCTGTGGTCATGTATGGATGTGAGAGTTGGACTGTGAAGAAGGCTGAGCGCTGAAGAATTGATGCTTTTGAACTGTGGTGTTGGAGAAGACTCTTGAGAGTCCCTTGGACTGCAAGGAGATCCAACCAGTCCATTCTGAAGGAGATCAGCCCTGGGATTTCTTTAGAAGGAATGATGCTAAAGCTGAAACTCCAGTACTTTGGCCACCTCATGTGAAGAGTTGACTCATTGGAAAAGACTCTGATGCTGGGAGGGATTGGGGGCAGGAGGAGAAGGGGACGCCAGAGGAGGAGATGGCTGGATGGCATCACTGACTTGACAGACATGAGTCTGAGTGAACTCCGGGAGTTGGTGATGGACAGGGAGGCCTGGTGTGCTGCGATTCATGGGGTCGCAAAGAGTTGGACATGACTGAGCGACTGAACTGAACTACTGTTAACCATTCTCATCCGTTTTTTTCTAATAAAAGTGGAACTTTATTTGCAGGAAGGTCTGCCCTCTTCCCCAATAACTCAGTTGGTAAAGAATCCACCTGCCATGCAGGAGATCCCGGTTAGATTCCTTGGTCAGGAAGATCCCCTGGAAAAGGGATAGGCTACCTACTCCAGTACTCTTGGGCTTCCCTTGTGGCTCAGTGGGTAAAGAATCTGCCTGCAATGCGGGAGTCTTGGGTTCAATCCCTGGGTTGGAAAGATCCTTCCTGGAGAAGTGAATGGCTACCCACCCCAGTATTCTGGCCTGGAGAATTCTATAGATTGTATATAGTCCATGGGGTCGCAAAGAAACTGTATATAGTCCATGGGGTCGTAAAGACTGAGCGACTTTTACTTTCACTTTTCAAGCTAATTGCAGTGTTAATACATTCTGAGCCTCCAAATTTTCAATTTGTCAGTCAATAGCATTTTGTAATTTTCCTACAAAGTTCATGTAAGGTTCATTTGCTCCTTGTTTTATAGCAGAAAAGGATCTCTGTGGGACGGTAAGATTGGGTAAACAAAGCCAAGCTTTATGAGCAGCTTCAGAGGTTTGTGTAAAAGTTGGAGCATCCACATTAGTTTGAAAAGCCACAGTCATGTATTGTCCTCCCATAAGCATATCTACACTAACAGGTATGCCATTTTGAAGATTATTTAAAGCAAGAGTAGTACAATTAGCTTATGAGATTGCAAATGAAGATTGTAAATGAGACTTGCAGCCCATTTGTAATTTGCCAACAACTAATACAGCAGAAATGTTAAAAGCTTGTGAAAATATAGGAACAGAATCCCATAAAGCTTCTATGCTGGCCACTGCATTAATTTCTCAAAAATGTTTTAACTGTGGCAAACCTAGACATATGCAAAAAAACTGCCATTCTGGTCCAAAAAAAAACCTTCTCAAAAATGTCCTCATTGCAATAAGGGCTTCCATTAGGCTAATCAATGCCATTCCAAATAATAAGGGGCAGCCTTTGTCGGGAAACTACTGGATGTGGCCAACCCTGTGCCCACAGCAAAAACAGGGGACAAACAAAGAAGAGACTTGAAACATGAATGCCCCAGAATGGAATCCCAACAATCCCTTTCTGAACACCAAGATGGCTCAAAACAAAAACTAATCTCAGATTTAAATGCTGCCACAACTGGCAGTACAGAATTGGACCTTGTTATTACTGAAAGTTGTCCTTTTGATATTATCGATGAAGTTAAATGTATTCCTACAGAAGCTAAAGGTATAGTTGAAATTATTTTAGGCTGCTCCAGCATAACTATGAAAGATATTCATATTTTGCCAGGAGTTTGATTCTGATTACACAGGCAATAGGCAAATTATGGCTCTCTCACATACTTATCAGACAGTAGAGAAAGGGGAAAAACTTGCACAATTATTATTCTTGCCTTGTTTTGTGCCCTCAACAGAAAAGAAGTCCTTTCCTGGATGTTTTAAATCTATGAATGTGGCTTACTGGACTATGCTAATTGACTCAAACCACCTCATATTAACTCTAAAAATTCAAGACCTTTCTTTCAAGGGTTTAATAGACACAGGAGCTGATGTAACTATCATCACAAGACAGGAATGGCCCTCCCACTGGCCTTTAAAAAAGGTCCATGGACAAATGTTAGGTATTGGGGGATTCCAAGAAGATTATCAAAGCACCTTTCCAAAAATCTGTACAGATCCAGAAGGGCATGTTGTTATTAACCATCCTTATGTCATGAATATTCTTACAACTTTATGGGGATGAGATATATTACAAGAGTATCAACTGAAACTGCAAACAAATTTATCCTAAGGGCCACTGCTATTATACCACATTACCCATTATCTGGACTGATGGCCCCTCTGTCTGGATAGAGCAGTGGCCCATGACTAAAGAAAAAAATAGGCATATAGAACAATTGGTTAAAGAACAGTTAGATGCAGGACATATAGAGCCTTTCATGAGTCCATGGAATACTCCCATCTTTATTATCCCCCCAAATCAGGAAAATGGCTTTTAATTCATGATTTAAGAGCAATTAATGCTCAGATGCAACCGATGGGCTCGTTACAACCAGGTATTCTAAATCCCTCTCTAATTCCAGAAGATCATGCTATAATAATTATAGATTTTAAGGACTGCTTTTTTTTTTTTTTTTTTTTACCATATCCTTATTTCTTGAAGATAAACAGAAATTTGCATTTTCAGTTCCTAATATAAATAATCATCATCCTTTACAATGGTATCAATGGAAATACTTGCCTTTAGGTATGGTGACTAGCCCCATAATGTGTCAAAGATTTGTAGATCTAATTCTTCAACCATTACAACAACAATTTCTTGATGCCTATACTTATCATTATCTGGAGGACATTCTTTTAGCTCACTCTTCACCACAAAAATTAACAGAAATTCTTTCTTCATTACAGACATATTTGAATTCACAGGAATTAATTATAGCTCCAGAGAAAATCCAAAGCATGCCCCCATGGAAATATCTTGGCTTTCAAATGTTACAGAAAACAATTACTCCTTTATAATTTTCTTTCACAGTTCCAGAAGCATTAACAGTTTATTCTTTACAGCAATTCTTGGGTCACTTAAATTGGGCACAACCTAGCTCAGGCATCCCAATATATGCAATGTTTCCTTTATTTCAATTATTACAGGGGAATGAAGACCCTACTTCACCCTGCTGTTTTTCTCCTCAACATTATGCTTATTACAATTCAGCACTGCTTATGCCAAACATTTTCTTGACAGGTGTGTTCCTTCACATCCTTTTTCACAGATTCTTCTTTCACAAAACATACTCTTACAGCAATACTTGCTCAAATCTTACCTAAAGAGATAAACATCATTGAATGGATACATTAATCAACCAAAATACTATATCCTTCCTTATCTGCAGGCAAGACTACATCTATTACAGCAAAGATGCTTACATCTCCGTCACCTTACTGGCTCAGATCCACAATTTATATGGGATTATCTAGAGAAAATGTGGAATCATTACATCAAACTAATGAACAATTTCAAATTTCCATATCAGATTTTACAGGGGAATTTATTTACAACTTGCTGATGGATAAAATAATTTCTATTTTATCATTAGTCCCCTTTTCTTTACATCCTATTATTTCTAAGCATCCTATTCCTAACCCTCTATACAAATGGCAGTCAAACTCACTTACCCTCTATACAGATGGCAATCAAGCTCGAGGAACAGTAACCTGGAAGGAAACCTCAGGATGAAAAAAGATCTTTACCAGCCCCCAAGCTTCCCCACAACCTTCTGAATTAGTGGCTGTCTTGCTTGTTTTACAAACCTTGCAAACTTCCTTTAATCTCTCAACAGATTCCTTTTATGTTGTCAATATCATTCGACAAGATGCCCAATTCTATTTTAAATACTTCAATAGATAAACCGTTACTCTCCCTCTTTGTTTCTGTTCAAACTCTTTTAACTAAATGACAACATCCTTTCTTTACAGCTTATATTGAGGACATACACAATTTCCTGGAGCTCTTGTTTGGGGGATCAGCAAGCCGATTCATCTCTTCACCTTGTAGAATCATTGTTTACTGAGGCCTTTCAATCACATCAGTTCTTCCACTAGGGTGCCAAGGCACTACATAAACCATTTGCTCTAACCCTAATGCTGCTGCTGCTGCTAAGTCGCATCAGTTGTGTCCGACTCTGTGCAACCCCATAGACGGCAGCCCACCAGGCTCCTCCATCCCTGGGATTTTCCAGGCAAGAGTACTGGAGTGGGTTGCCATTGCCTTCTCCAATGCATGAAAGTGAAAAGTTAAAGTGAAGTTTCTCAGTCGTGTCCGATTCTTCCAGACCCATGGACTGCAGCCTACCAGGCTCCTCCATCCATGGGATTTTCCAGGCAAGAGTACTGGAGTCGGGTACCATTGCCTTCTCCACTCTAACCCTACAGGAAGCCAAAGAGAGAAGAGAAGCCTGTCCCACATGTCAATTATTAACTCGTTCTCTCCATGAAGCTGGCATTAACCCTCACGGTCTTTCTTCTAATGAGTTATGGCAAATGGATGTAACTCATTATCTTCCATTTAAACCATTTCACTCTGTCTGTGTAACTACTGATAACATTTTCAGGCTTTTTGTGGGCTACTGCACAACGAGGAGAACAAGCACATCATGTGCGAGCTCGCCTTCTTGAATGTTTTGCTATTCTAGGACATCCTCAAACCATTAAAACTGATATGCTCCATCATATACATCTCATAAACTTCAGGATTTCTTTTGTCTGTGGGATATTAAACACATCACAGGTATTCCTCACAACTCTATTGGGCAAACCATTATTGAACGTGTAAATGGACTACTGAAATTATCTTTAAATAAACAGAAAGGGAAAGAATTAACTCCTCCTAGGGAATGATTACATTTGCCTTATTCGCTCAATCACTTGTCAGTATCCAAAAATTCTTCATAATCAGCTGCTGCTAGACATTTTACTCCTCCACATTCTCAAGAATACCCTCTGATACTTTCTAAACAACTACCCTCTCCTATTTGGCAAGGACCTGTTAAGTTACTAACATGGGGAAAAGGATATGCTGCTGTTTTGTCTTCATTAAGTTCACTTTGGATCCCTGTCTGTTGTGTGAAATCCTATCATGAGTTGGTGCCAAGGACTTCAAGATCCATTACCAGAGTTTTGTCTATTGACACCTAGATGACTCCTTCTGGCATGCCTCCTCTGAAAAGACTGAGGGATAATCATCCACCAGCTGCTGACATTACTTAGGGGTGATATTAAACATCTTACTTAAAGAGCTGAAATAGCTCTTGTTAATACTGGCACACCTATTATTCCTGAAAATACGTTGCTTTCCCTTCTAGCCACTATAGCTGCTCACTTTGCCCACAAGGTATGGCTGTTTTGGGTTAGTTTTTTACTTCTGTTTTTCACTAGATTTCCTGCTCATATACTACCTAATAATAACTATACATACTGGGCTCACTTAATGAACCCCCCTTTAATTCTCTATTGTCACATGGGAAGATCCAGAAATTCCTATTTCTAACAATGACTCCACCATTACTGGGGGAGAATGGCTTTCTCCCACATCTCCTTTACCTATGCACACCTTAGATTCTCCTTGGACCATCAATGCATCACATCTACCCTTAGGCATAACTAATTCAACAAATGCACAGATATGTGCTTACGCCAGCACTCAACAGTATATGAATAATATGATAAGACCCCCCAAAACAGGATCTCAAATCCTTACCATTAAACATGAGACATTTATGTTTACTGCTGGCTTCTTAGGAAACTTAACATCTGGAATGTCTCACCCTAAACCATCAATCCCATTATGTACTCAAGCCTGGGTTGATATGGGACAGTTTGACAGATTTAATTGGTACGTCTGCCGATCTAGCAATATTTCCACACAGCTCCTCCTGACTGATAGTTATACTATAGAAAATTGGGGTCCACAAGGATTATTAGTTCGAGATAGTAGCAGAACTTGGCATGGTCAGATTTGGAATTGTTTCTTCCCTTTTACTATAACAAATCTGATCCTTCATGGAAAGAAGGAAGGAAAGAAAGAAAGCGAGCAGGAATGAACAACAATGCAAGAATGTAAGAGAAAAATCTGAGAGTCAAGTAGAATAGTATAGAAAGTAACAGTTCTATCCTGGACATGCTGCTGGATATGCATAAGCATATGGAGTTGACCCACTGGTCAAAAATGAGCAGACACTGGCAGAGTGTCCCCCCCAGTACACCTGGTTCATGGCATCCCACAGGCCTGTTAAGGACCGAGACCTAACTCTACACCTTTGCTAACCTTATCAAGTCCCTTTGTGGTCATCAGCTGAAACTGTTCACCTCAGATTGGAACTTGAACCCACTTGACAGGGACTCAAACTCAGCTAAGACCATCTTTCAACTGAGATCACACACTTGGTTTAAGGACTTAATGAAGCTCAGATTCTTGATGTCTCATCACTGAAAGAATTCAGACACTCCACAGACAGAATGTGGGCCATCTTAGAAGGTAAGAGTGGCCTTGAAATATGGCATGATTAACTTTTATGGGCTGGGTAACTTATAGGCTAATGTGTGAGAGAATTATTCCAGTTATTTTGGGGAGAGGATGGAGATTTCCAGCAATTGGGCCACCCACTGCCTGTTTTGGGTCTTTGATAGCCTTGGAAATGTCATGGTGCAGATGGCTGTGTCACTTAGCTTGCTGATGTTTATGATGAGAGTATACTGAGATTCAAAGTGTAGTGGAAGTAGACTAATTGTCGCCTTTGACTGATTTGCTTCTAGTCACTTTATGTCATGTCCTCAGGCTCTGTCATTCTTGTAAAGTGTGTCCGCTGCCTTCTTCCCTCTTGTTTCAGTTATTTCTTGCCTCAAAATCTTATCTCCAAATTTATTGGCCTGTTGTGTGGCAAGCAGAGCAAGCTTGGACTTGATCATAATTTCTGCCACCATCAGGTTAGGTAGGGTCCTCTGGGATGCCCAGAAGATTCCTACAGGGGCTGGTCCAGGGGAGCTTTTCAAAAGGAATGACTTTAAAAGCTGAACCACATGTTCAGTTGAGCTCTCAGTAGAGGGAGAGGAAAAGTGGAGAACAAAGGGAATTTTAGTAGGAAAAAGGCAGGGGCAGACTCTGAGAGGGAGGAAGAGGCTGTTAAAGGGAAAAACCACAGGCCCCAAATGGCATCACTTGTTTTAAATCCATGATGCCAAACCTAAATTTAATACCTGGGTTAATTATAGTTTCAGCCTTTACCAGAAATGTAATCTTAACCAATGAGTTTCGAATTTTTTTATCAGCACCAATGAGGTAATTTGATGGGCCTTCTATACCTGTCAGAGAAGGAAGAGCATCTGCAGATAAAACTGAAAGGTTGCTGCCACAAGCCATGAACACTTGGATTCGTGGCCTAAGGAGGAGAGGAATTCAATCTGGGGCCAGAGACAAGGCTCAATTACTCAAAACTTTTTGTGTAATAAAGTTTTATTAAAGTATAAAAGAGATGGTGAAAACTTCTGACGTAGACGTCAGAAGGGGACAGAAAGAGTGCCCCCTTGCTAATTTTTAGCAAGGAGTTATATACCTATTAGCAAGCTGCTACTTAGAGAAAAGAAATGCCTCAAAACTGAGAGACTGGCACCGGGCCTCTCACCTCCAACATGTATTTTGAGATAGCATTGACTCACTCAAGGTGAGTCATCTGGAGCCAAAAAGCCATTGACGTGAATCTTGAAGAAAGGCAGATTTCCAAGCAAATACATAGTTCATTAACAGAGCTTAAGGAAGACATTTCCATGAGAAAAATGCGTTGGTTAGCTCAAGGTTTGAGATAAAGTTAAGTTCAGGTGGACCAGGTGTCACCATGACAACACAGGATTAGAAAAGAGAAAAAAAAGAAGTCTTCCACTTGCAGTTTATTTCCTCCTGTCACTTGGGGACCTCTGTCTGGCCTTCCTACTGAGGCTATTAACACTCTCAAAACCCTTGCTCTTGCCTTTCCTTCTCCACTAAAAGATGTCCTGGTCTAAAAATAATCCTTTTTTTTCTTTCGCTAATAGCTCCCTTGCTCCTCCATTTCTCCTATAAAAACCTGTTTCGTGCTACCCTGGGAGCACCTTCCAGATTGCTAGATGAGATTGTGCCCTGTTCATGAATCATTGAATAAAGCCAATTAGATCTTCAAATGTACCTGGTTAAACTTTGTATTTTAACAAGAATTTTAAAAAGTCTTGTTTTCCCACGGGAAAGTTTTGAAGGGATCTTGGCAGGGTTTCCCAATTCCTTGCAGGAAAAGGGGTGGGAACAGTGAGGGGCTGCTATGCAACTCTACAGGTTGCAATCCCTGATGCTGGGAAAGGTTGAGGGCTTGAGGAAAAGGTGAAACAGGATGAGATGGTTGGATGGCATCACCAACTCAATGGACATGAGTTTGGGCAAACTCCAGGAGATAACGAAAGACAGGGAAGCCTGGCATGCTGAAGTCCATGGGGGTGGCAAAGAGTTGGACATGACTGAGTCACTGAACAACTGGGTTCTGGTAGCTCAGCTGGTAAAGAATCCCCCCACAGTGCAGGAGACCTGTGTTCAACCCCTGGGTTGGGAATATCCTATGGAGAAGGGGAAGGCTACCCACTCCACTATTCGGGCCTGGAGAATTTCACGCACTGTATAGTCCATGGGGTCACAGAGTCAGACACGACTGAACAACTTTCACTTTTACTTTTTGGTCTCTTTACCTGTTAAATGGAGATTATAATACTTTCTTCTTAGGAGATTATAATACTTTTCTTTCTTTCTTCTTATAATA
Source organism: Bos mutus (assembly GCF_027580195.1). Lineage (NCBI taxonomy): Eukaryota > Metazoa > Chordata > Mammalia > Artiodactyla > Bovidae > Bos > Bos mutus. The sequence goes on from NC_091641.1 coordinate 23,881,306, forward strand.
GTTCAAATTGGATTGGATCAGTTTTCTCAAAAGTGGGTTTCACAATGGGATTTTAGATGAGCAATTTTCATGGTCATGATTATTTTGTTGTTATTGTCAACTAATGACAAATTGGCACTTGCTAAGGGCATTTGCCATCTGCCCCTGTGGAGATTGAACCCTGTGCTCTTGCAGCTATTGACCTTCAACAAGACCTAGAGGGAGTTCAAAGTGGAGAATGACGCAACTAATCCTTTTGTCTTCTTACATCTAGAAAGGTTGCAGAAACCAGTAATCGAGAAACCAAGCACCACACTCAGAGAGTTGGAGAACTCAGGTTTATTATGCCGGTGGGCCCAGAGGAGTTAACACTCCAAGCTCTGAGCCCTGAGCAAAGGAGTTACAGAGTTTTTATAGACAGACTCTAGTGGGCCACACTAGCTGCTAATAGGCTGGTTTAAATTCAGGGGTTTTGAGAGCAGGAGCAGCAGTCAAGATGGGGAGGGGGATGCCTGAGCTTTACACAGACAGGTATGATCAAGCATGTTTGCAGGGGCCAGGCAATTGCAAAGAGCAGGACAAGGGTAAGTGAGATAAGCTCCAGTTCCTAGTATTGTAAGTCCCCACTTTCTGAGACTATGTGACCTACCTATGTGATCCACACTTTGCAAGGAGCAGGCTGAGTTACAGAGGCAGAACGAGCAGGAGGTTATGTAAAATTTTAACTTTTCCTCTGCCTTCCCCTCTCTTGATGCTTCTATCACTCATTGTAGAAAACATCATCTCATGTTTTGGTAGGACGTTCAGAGTGCCCCATTATTTCGGGGTCTATTGAGGTATTACCATTTGTAACTTCATGGATTCAATCTGAGAGGTTATGAACTGGGTAATAGCATTGAGAATACAAGGGCCAAACAAGAGCGTCGCAAAGAGCATGAAGAGAGGACCTGTTAAAGGGAGAAATCACGATGCCCAGCTCCAGACATTGTTCCAGTCACCCCAGGAATTAGCTAGTTTCTCTCTCTTTTTTATGATTTGTTCCTTTAGCTGTTGGACCATGTCCCTGACTATTTCTGATTGGTTTACATAAAAGCAGCATTCTTCATTCAAGAAGAGGCAGAGTCCTCTCTTTTCAGCTGTCAGTAGGTCTACTAGTAGGTTGACTAGTCAACTTCTGGAGTGACTAGAGTAGGGCTCAGCATCCTTTGTGTATGAGGGCCATTGTGTTTGGAACCGGAACTTGAGGAGGTTTTGGGGGTCCCAAACTGCTTTCCAGGTGTCCTCATCACAGGAAGTAGCTGCCTTCTTGACTCTGACATGGTGGATCCCAGGGATGACACCTATAACTTTAACAGCAGTAGGGGTTGCCAGGATGACCATGTGAGAGCCTGTTCAAACTTGCTGAAGTGTTTTTTTTTCCCCTAATCTTTAACCCTCATCAGACCTTTAACCCTCTCATCAGACCTCATCTCCTGGCTGATAGGGATGAACCCAATTGCCCAAAGGACTGGGTGTCCTTTCTAAGTTTTCTCAGGTGATATGGCAGAAGACTTTTCCAGGGCCTGGAGATGTTGGGACACCTCCAGTTCAGCTGGTTGTTGGTGGTCTCCCTTGAGCATTTTTATCATTAGGGGTGGTCTCCCATGTAAGATCTCAAAGGGACAAATAGCCTGAGGACCTTGGGGTGCATTTACAGAAGGAGATGAGAGTCCACAGAATCTGCTAGGCAGCTTGTCCTAGCACTGTCTGGGTGTTGGCCGGGGGTACTCTTATCGTACTGCTACTTGGAGAAACATAAGAAAGATTAATAGAAGTAGTAAAGCTGCTAGGGGGGCTAGCCAGGAGAACCAGGTCCAGACATTGGTTTGTGACATTCGTGTTTCTCTATATATGGGAAGATGCAAGAATTTGGACTCATAAAAATCTTTACCTGAAAACATCTGAGTATCTGAAGGCCTGTTTTTCCAGGGTTTTCCCAGAGCACAGAGTGCCTTATTTTTTGTTTTCACCCTGAACTCCTTTCAAGGGGGTGTTGAAGGTCAGCATCTTATAGTGGTCCTATTTAATCTTTGTAGAGGCAGCTGGCAAGGGCCAACTTCCAGTCAGCAGGGCCCCTTCATAGCTACATATTTGACCATGTTTTGGGGCATTTCATAGTCATTGTGTCCCATGGTGCTGGGAAGGCTCATTCCCAGGTCTAAGAAAGATTCCATTGACAGGCCACTCAATGTCTTGTCACTAGACCAGGCCTTGTAAGCAGCAAAAGTCTCTGGACCATACCTATCTTAAACTAGCCTCTTGGAGTAAGAAAATATTTCCTCTCGTTGTTTCTTCCCATATCTAGAGATACATTATTACAATTATTGGTCTCATATGGAACTTCATATCAACATTTTATCACAGGCTCAGTCACACATTTGGTAACATAAGAAATAATCTTTGGAAGCAAGCTACATAGAAAATAATATAGCTAGCAGTTATTAGTAAAGTCAAAAGCAAGAATTTAAGTCAAGAACTTTCACTGGATATAGCCCAGTATGCCCCAGGTCATCTGACTCAGTTAAATGATTATAGACAAGTGTCAAACGCCTGGCTGTACATCATGGAGCATCTGACCTTTATCCAAAGATTGGTTACTGAGATAAGCTTTAGAAAAAAATCTGATTGTCCTTTTTAATAACTTAATTAAGCCTTTTAGCAATATAACATAACAAAGAACTATTTCAGAAGTGAGTCTTAGTAAGTACAGGCCTTAATTAACAAAACTAGAATTTAATATTCAGTGAAACATAATTTTTTCTTTTCTTGGAGAGTTCATTGTGAGGCCATTAACACTGTAGCCAGGTAAGGCTTTAACCCATCAAATAAAAATGCAGTCTGTCAGGGAGCCAGGAAAAGCCAAGCAGTTGTCTTGGATTTCCCATAGCCCTGGCTCTTTGATTTTCAGCTGTTGTTCATCCATTTTTAATTTCCTGATATAGGACCAGACTATTGCCATGTTTTAAGGACATCAGGATAGCAAAAGTCTAACTGTGACGGGTTATTTTTGTTGTTGTTGAAGCAGAATGGGCTTTGTCTACATGTACCATAATCTTATATAATGTTTATTTACTTTGCCAACATAACAAAAAGATTTTAAAAACAAATATAGCTCACTTAAAGGCAAAGAAATTCATAATCTGTTATTGAAAGCTGTATTTTAAGAAAACTTTCTTTTCTAAACAGAGAGAAGACCAAATCTCAGTTTGGTACACTTACTATTAATAACAAAATTTGTTTATCTGCTTAATCTTAGAAAGTATTTTTCATAAATCTTGAAGAACTAACAGTATTTTTCTAAAGGCATTAGAGTAAAACCATAGAAGGCATGTTTAAAACCTGATTCTATTGCAATTGGCAAAGAAACCTGGTCATAACCCTTTAACATGATAACTAGAATTATAATTGACCATATTTTATCAGGGCATATCAGATCTATATGAATTTCACATAATTTTAGGATATCTATATTAGTAACATCAACCATACAGTATAACATGAAAAGATTTATCACCCATTTAACAGTACTTACCATGTAATTTAACATGTCCAGTGAACCAAGCTAGCTTAAAAGCTCTTTGGGATGTCTCAGGGGCCCTCTGAAGCATCCCAAAGCTAGCTAGAAGTCAAGTTATTTAGGAAGTTTTGTCAATAAATGTCAAAAGGGTTTATAACAGTCAGGTAGGATCATATAAATTACTGCAAAATAATAGTTATTTACTTAGCCAAAGTTAACAAAAGATTTTAAAGGTAAATATAGAACAGATCAATTAAGAGATAAAGAAACTTAAATCTATTATTAAAAGCTGTTCAACATCTGAAGAAAGTATATCTTTTTAACAGAGACAGGCCAAATTAAAGTTTTGCACCCACTTACTTTAAACTCATTTAGGTAAACTTAATTAAATTTATTTTAAACTTAGTTAGTCCTAACCATGCACAAACTTTTTTAGGGTCCATTTTCCACAAACATTTTAATTACTTTCTGTAACACCCACCTGTAAGTCAGACCTACTTTCTTTTCCCTTTATAAAATGTAATTTTGTTTTTTATATCATCTTTATTAAAAACATGCATCTTATTTCCTTATTAGATTAGCAAACAAACATTAATACTAGATATTTAATATTGAATATTTCCCAGTTTACTTTAGCCTGAAATTTATTTAGGTTAATTATTTGTGTATTTAGAATTGTTTGATTTGTAAGCGCTTACTTTTCTTTAGGCCAATTAAATTAGAACTCATTTACAACTTCAACAATATTATCAGAAAAAAAAAAAAAACATACACTGAGACATACATAAATACAGACAGACAGACAGAGATCTTATAGTTTTCTGTTTGAAATTTAAAATATCTCTTTGACTCCTTTTTTTTCTTTGCTTGAAGTTCTCCTTTGCCCAAGGCTGAGGTCTCAGGCAAAGCGGGCTGTGTATTTCAAGGACACGGAAAGGGTTAACTTCAAGCTTTTTCCTAGGCAGGCCTTTTAACAAGCTAGTTGTTTTTAATTGCATATGCAAAAAAAATTGGTTTTGCAGTTTACAAAAGGAAAAATTTCTCTCACTGTGTTCAATCAGCAATCGTGCACTCACAATCATTCAGTGGGTATCACAATGCCTCCCTTCTCCCAAGTCCCCAGGTTTCCTTAACTGTTGCTCCCTTCCTGGGAGCTCCAAGGAGGTTATCAGTCACAATGCCTCCCTTCTCCTGAGCCCCCAGGTTTCTTTAACTGTTGCTCCTTTCCTGGGAGCTCCAAAGAGGTTATCAGTCACAGTGCCTCCCTTCTCCTCAGCCCCTAGGTTTCCTTAACTGTTGCTCCTTTCCTGGGAGCTCCAAAGAGGTTATCAGTCACAGTGCCTCCCTTCTCCTGAGCCCCCAGGTTTCCTTAACTGTTGCTCCTTTCCTGGGAGCTCCAAAGAAGTTATCAGTCACAGTGCCTCCCTTGTCCTGAGTCCTCAGTTCTCCCTATCTGATGCCCCTTTCCTGGGAGCTCAGTCTCTCTGGGAGGTACCTCCTGGGAGGTATCAGTCTCCTCTTCTACCCGTTGAGGTAGGACCTAACTGGGAACTGGCCCCGGGGCCTTACCTGATCCTGTGGCCATTCCTGGTGAGTTGGTCTGCCCCTCCAACGAGTCCAGTCAGGGCTCAGCCTTCTAGAGAGTCAGAACACCGATCCGAAAGAGAACCCAGAATACTGTCAGGTGGTGGGTCTCCTTGTTTGTCTCGGGTTCCTTCGCTCCAGCCTGGCCGAGCCACCAATTTGGCGGCTCAAGGGGCTGGCGTGGTTGTAATCTCACTGGGGCCTCCAGAAATGTTGCAGAAACCAGTAATCGAGAAACCAAGCACCACACTTGGAGAGTTGGAGAACTCGGATTTATTATGCTGGTGGGCCCAGAGGAGTTAACACTCCAAGCTCTGAGCCCTGAACCAAGCGTTTTTATAGACAGACTATAGTGGGCAACACTAGCTGCTAATAGGCTGGTTTAAACTAAGGGGTTTCTCCCACAGTCAAGATGGGGAGAGGGATGCCTGACCTTTACACAGACAGGGATGATTACACAGGTTTGCAGGGGCCAGCAATTGCAAAGAGCAAGACAAGGGTGAAGAAGATAAGCTTCAGTTCCTAGTATTCTAAGTCCCCACTTTCTGAGACTGTGACCTGTGTGATCCAGACAGGAGCAAACTGAGTTACAGAGGCAGAACAAGTGGGAAGTTATGTAAAATTTTAACTTTTCCTCTTCAGAAAAGCACTAAATCATTTCACGGTGACACCAGCTCCTCTTGACTAACATAAAAGTTTTTGTAAAAGAAACACTTGATTGCATGGAACTCCCTCACCTCTTTGTGTTACAGAGTCCAAGCTCACTCTTCACCACATTGTAGGCCAATAAATCTGAGAGATGAGAGGTTGAGGCAAGGAAGAGACTTTATTCAGGGAGTCACTGACTGAGAAATAGCAGGCTAGTGCCTCAAAATACCCATCTTGCTGGGGTCTGGATGCCAAGTCCTTTGGTAGAGTCAGAGAGAAAGAAGCAGTATGGAACTAAAGTCCAAAGGCAGAAGAGAGAGGGAGAGGCAGTGGGGAAGTAAAGTGAAAGGGTCTTCAGTCTTGCAAAACATCTCCAAGGGAATGGCCCGTCTTTGGAAGGGGTGTGTTAAGTTCCTATATTCAAAGTTTGTTTGGCAGGGTCACTTTATCTCCCTATAAGGTGAACATAAGCACTTTAGTTTACACATAGGCAGAGGGGTAAGGTCCTTTTAAGCAAGCCTCTATGTATGATTATCCACTCCAGTACTATTGCCTGGAAAACCCCATGGACAGAGGAGCCTGGTAGGCTACAGTCCATGGGGTTGCGAAGAGTCGGACACGACTGAGCAACTTCACTTCACTTCACATGTATGATTATAAAACCACAAAAGCAACAAAAAGCAAGCCAAAGAAACAGGTTCCAACATGAAGTCAGAACTGGCTTCTTCTCTGCAACATTTGGAACAGTTTCTCAGACAGCTCTGAGAAACTGCTCCAAAGAGGTAAGCATGGAAAGGTCGATATATATATGTGATTTTGGTGAAGAAGAAGTTCATGTAATCAAGCACACATTTTTGCAAAAGATTTAGTTAGTCCTGAGGAGCTGATGTCACCATGGAAGTGCTACCAAGTCCAAGCTCACTCTGCTTGCTGCATGAATCTGAGACACAAGGTATTGGGGCAAGGAAGATGACTTTGGAAAGCCCCTGAATGAGAAGGTTGAAGAGTGGTATCTCAAAATCGCCATCTTACTAGAGGCTGGATACCAGATTCTGTTATAGAACAGAGATGGGGGGAGGTGAGAAAATAAAGCAAAAAGGCAAAATAGAGAGACAATGAGAAAGTAAAAAGGGCCGTGTGTGTGTGAAGTCGCTCAGTTGTGTCTCACTCTGAGACCCCGTGGACTGTAGCCCGCCAGGCTCCTCTGTCCATGGGATTCTCCAGGCAAGAATACTGGAGTGGGTTGCCATTTCCTTCTCCAGGGGATCTTCTCAACCCAGGGATCAAACCCTGGTCTTGTGGATTGCAGGCAGACGCTTTATCCTCTGAGCCACCAGGGAAGTCAATAAGTCTTGTGAATAAGTCTGTCTGGGAACAGCCGGCCTCAGGGAAGGGATGTGTTAATCTCTTCTTTCTTGCAGCTATTCACAGGTGGCAGGGTCAGATTATTTCTCTGTGAGCTGAAAAAAGGCACTTTAGTTCCACAGTCAGGCAGAGGGGCAGGATTCTCTGAGGCAGGACATTTTGTATGATTATAATAACAAAAGCAAAGGAAAACAAGTCAATGAAACAGTTCCAACATGGAGCCAGAATGGGGTTTTCCCTGCAACAAAGGAATTTAGTGCTTTTCCAGATAAGAGGAGATGCAAGAATTGGGCTCATTAAAATCTCCTAAAAATATCAAACTATCTGAAGGCCTATTCTGTCAGTTTTCCAAAGCACAGAGTGTCTCGGTCTTCATCTCCACTCTAAACTCCCTCCTGGGCTTGTTGAAGGTCATCAGCCACAGCAGCACATGATTTAACCCTTGTAGAAGTAGACAGCAAATGCCAATTTGTAGTTGACAATCCGCATTAGAAAAAAAGCTAACAGAACTACAGACTCCTCTTTTAATGCATAGTATACTGCTTAGGGTTTAGATGTGGGCATTGAAAGGTAAGTTTCTTTCCAGCACAGACGGTGTGTGGCTAAAGCTACAATCCTGATGGTAGAATAGGAATGAGTAAAGATTGAGGTGAGGATTTCAGCAGAGCCTCTAGCACAATGCTCAGCAAGGAATAAATTGCTGATAAAGTGATAAAATTTGCTATTGCGTCACTACCAATGATTTCTGAGTCAGTGTGCTGGTGGCTCCCTATGTAAGGCAGTTGAGAGCTTTGCTTCTTATTTTTTGGAGCTGAACTGGGCTGAGGCTACTGTGAGAGAATTAACTGAGGGGCTCATTGTGTTGGAGGAGGGGGAGGGCAAGTGGTCCTAAGGGGAAGGGAAGGGAACTGGGTTTCCTCCACCCTTTATTATCTTTGCCTAGTTAAGACTGAAGTCTGAAAAAGGGCCCTGGGTGGAGAGCTTTGAATACAAGTGAAGAACACATTGCTTCAGCCCAGGTGTAGGGAAGTGGAGCCCCGAGAACATCAGCCCGGAATGCAAGGCAGCTGAGGCTTAGAGAAGAAAGCCGTGTAACTACAGTGACAGAAATGATAGGTGCTGCCTCCCCAGGTGTGATTCCCAGGCTTTCAGGGAACTGACATTTTGGAGCTTATTAGGAATTTCAGGAGCACCCAACCAAGACCACAAGCCTCAGTACTAGAGCACTGGTGATGTGAGTTGGACATGCATGTTTTCTTTGCCTCTGGTGACCCCTCCTGTTAGCTGTTGTGCAAATTGCCAGTCCTCTGAACTTCCACCTTCATACAATAATAAAGCAAATTTGCCCAGTTCAGGAATGTCATAAAGAAAAGATATAAAAACAAGTTTTTTCTTTTTTAAGGACTACTGAAATGGTGGGAGGTATGTTTCTCTGATGTAAACCTTCAGTGTCTCCCTAGCACTCATAGAAGAACAAAATTCCTAAACCAGGCTATCCCGAATCAATAGTGAATCAGTAACTGAGATATTTTTCCCTCATGACTAGCAGCAATCTTATGCTGACATGTGCACTTGTGTGCACATACCCTTTCACAAAAATCGTATATATACTGACTTCCCCCCTACCTCTTCTGAGCAGTTCCTCAGAACAATCTGAGAGACTGCCCCTGAGCTATAGTCCTCAGTAAGCCTCCAAATAAAACTGAAATTTACACTTTTTACATGTATTTTTATTTCAATTGACATATCTATAAAATGAGAGTATTAACAATACCTGCCCGATAGGATGGTTGAGAATTTAAAAATTTAGAATTGAGCTGAGTGTGAGCTGTTATTAGAAACACGAAACCTGTCTTTTCCAAACCAAGCTCTTTGCACATGCTGTATCTTGTGTTCAGAAAGCTTGTTCCTAATTTTCTTAGTTTACTTCCACTTTTCCTTTGATACCAGCTCACTGGGAACTTCCTTATGGAAATTCATCTCAGAACCCTGAGTCCTCTCTATCCTTGATCAGTCTCCCAATCTGAATTTTAATCTCTTTGCTTCATGACATTTTTCACATCCATGCCTTATTTGCATTATTCTTCGATGGGTAACATCAACCTCACCATTAGACTGTAAACTCCACAAGGGTAGTGTTGAAGAGGGAAACAGAACAGGCTCCATCTTGAAAGCACGACTCCATCTTGGGCCAGACAGTGGACTTTGAGCTATATGTCCAGTATCTAGGGAAAGGACATACCAACTGGAAAACCAGAGCCCCCTGGATGGAAGAGCCCCAGGGCTCGTACCTAGACTCTCTGTCGCCTTAAAGAATACCCTAATTGTCTGTGTAACCGAATAGAATCATAAATTCTATTATGTTTTTTGGGGTATGACCACAGGCCTATTGATAATTGTCCACTATTAACCACCTAGGCCTAAGGCATATGAATCACGGGTTATCTTTGACTGTATCTTTCTTTTCCTTTGTTCAGACTAGTTTCAGGGACTTTGGGGAGGTGGGTTTGGACAGGTACACTTAGAGTATATAAAGTTTTCAGAAAAACTGGTCGAGGTCCTTGGCTAGGAAGAGACTCTGGCTTGGGCCCGCCGGTGTAATAAACTGCACTCCACTATCCACACTGTCCTTCTGAGTGAGTGTTTCCCAGAAGGTGTGGCTACAACATTTGGTGCACTGGCTGGGAAACTCCTCACTTTGAGGAGACAACTCCCATTTGGGAGTACTCCAAGGCCTTGTGGCTCGAATCTTCTAGAAGGGGGATGGCGCCTCGCCCCTCTGGAAGGATTCTGCTTCTCAACGCCCAGACCTTTCATGTTAGCAGGTAGTGGATGGCAGCAGGGGAACTGAGCGCTCAGGTGAGGAGGAACCCACCCATCAAGGAGGAAGAGGGGGCCTGATCACCCCCCTGGGAGGAACTAGAAGGGGCACAGACCCACAGGAGACTGGAAGAGGCAGGTGGCGGCAACTGCTTGGTACACAGGTTGATGAGTTGGTTAGGGCTTAGGAAGGAAATTTGTGAATGTCATTTAGGAGGTGGTATCCATGCCGTCTTAGGAAAAATTATTACCAAGCGATCACCAGGGGATTGTTAGGGGAAGAAACTTAGTCTTTGTGTGTTCGTACTCTGCCCTCCCTCAGGAGGTGTCCCATCTGCTGTGAAACTCTTCACCCCCTCGGAATTGTCAGGCTAGAAGGTGGGGGATACATAAGTGAGTACGAATTGGCTTTTCTGGACATGGCCTGGGATGTGGGATATTTAACCCATCTATGTTTTCATCCGCACCTGATTAAACCTACCAAGGCAGAACAGACTTTAAAAGTTAAGGGAGAAACAGTCTTGGACCACGTGGTGTTCTGGTTCGGCTGTGCCAACTGGAAGGTGAAGACATGCCAATCCACCTTCTCCCTCTGGGATCTGGCAGGTAAGGCTCTTCTCACCCCAATCACCGCCCAGTGCTCCACCAGGACTGGAGGCCGCCTTAATGCCTGATCCAGGGCCAGGTGAAGTTCCTGCAGCAGCTGCTGCTCCTCCACCAGCTCTCCCAGAGATTGTAGACCCACCATTTCAGCAGGCTCTGAGCCCAGCGATGGAGACCTCTGGTCAACACCCCTAGGATTCCACCTCAGCCAGACCTCCTAGATTGTATCCACCTCTCCCGGTGAGTATTGATGGGAAGGGGGAAGAAAACACAGGAATTAGACAGAGGCTGCACTCCACCAAGGAAAAGGGGGAAAGAACCCCACTACAGATGTCCCTCAGAGAGCTACAGCAGCTCCAGTTCAGGATGCATGTGGGGCACTACCATCAGCCCCCTGTTATTGCCAGCATTTTCCTCTACGGATGTATTAAACTGGCAGACACATACTCCACCATACTCGGGGGAGCCACAAGCCATGATTAGACTAATGCAGACTATTTTTTGAACCCACCGCCCTACATGGGATGATATAATCCAACTACTAGTCTCCCTTTTCAGCACTGAGGAAAGATACAGGATCCTAACTGAGGCCAGAAAATGGTTAAGAGAAATGGCATCAGGGGTACTGTGAACCCACAGTGGTGGGCAGAACTAGCCACCCCCAATGAGAGGCCTAATTGGGATTGTAAAACAGAGGAAGGGAGGGACCACCTGGAGAGATAACAGGCGGTTATTTTACAAGGCCTCAAGAGGGGGGCCCGAAAACCTATGAATATGGCAAAACCCTCTGAAGTGATTCAAAGGGAAACTGAATCACCCTCTGAATTCTACGAAAGACTGTGCAAGGCCTATAGACTTTATATGCCAATAGATCCAGAGGCCGCTGGGTCTCAGATGGTGATAAATGTAGCCTTTGTGTTTCAAGCCTACCCCAAAAATGTCAGATGGGGGGACACCAAGTGACTTATGAATTTTTATACATCCCTGAATGTCCAGTACCTTTGTTGGGAAGAGACTTGCTATCTAAACTGGAGGGGCACAAGTGACCTCCCCCCACCCAGTGAAACATCCACTCTTCGAGGGGGCTCTACCACCTATTTACTCTCCCTCTCAGTAGCCCCTCGAGATGAATGGAGGTTGCACAATCTCCCGGAAGGGAAACCGGACTGGCTAAACAGTTGAGAGAGAGAGAGGGAGAGTTAACTCAACAATTCCCTGAGGTCAGGGTGGAAAACAACCCCCCTGGGCTTGCAGAACAACAAGTCCCAGTGGTACTAGAACTCAAGCCCAGTACAATTGCATCAGCACTTGCCTTGGGCCTGCCAGACCTTGCTAAGCCATTTACTGTTTATGTGACTGAAAAGGACAAGGTGGCTATGGGAATGTTGTCGCAGACTATGGGGACATGGGACAGACCCATGGCTTATCTGTCAAATAGGCTGGACAATGTTGCCACTGGGTGGCCAGGATGGTGGGCAGTTGCTGTGGTTGCCTTACTGGTCCGGGAGGCAACCAAGCTGACTTTGGGCCAAGATTTGATTGTAAAAATCCTGCATGAGGTCAACACTCTCTTGTGAGGGGACCCTCCCTAAATGGCTGTCGACATCCTGGATTACTCAATACCAGGGACTGTTATGTGAGAACCCCCACGTTACTATTGAGCCTTGTCAGGCCCTGAAGCTGGCCACTCTCCTTCCTGTGGAAGGCCCTCACATGATTGCAAGGAAATCCTAGAAGAAGTTTATGCCAGCAGACCAGACTTGAGAGACCAGCCAATCCAAGACCCAGATTTGGTCCTGTGCACCAATGGCACCAGCCTGGTGAAACAAGAACAGTGACTGTCAGGATATGCTGTAGTCATGGAAGAAACCATCGTTGAGGCTAGCTCTCTGCCATCACACTGGTCTGCTCAATGGGCCGAACTATATGCTCTAATCTGGGCCCTCCAGCTGTCAAAAGGTAAGAAGACAAACATTTACACAGACTCCAGATATGCTTTTGCCACTCTATATGTACATGGGGCTCTGTGTAAGGAGAGAAGCCTTTTGACATCTAGTGAAAAAAGATAGTAAAAACAAAGAAGAAATCTTGACTCTGTTAGATGCTGTATGGGAACCTGTAAAAGGTAGCAGTGATGCATTCATTGTTGGGGTCACCAAAAGGAAGACACCCCACAAACACGGGGAAACTGACTAGCAGATAAAGCTGCAAAACATACGGTTGAGAAATTTGGGGCTGCTGGTGGGAGATCTATTAGAACCTTTGTACTCTCAACAATGCCTGAGTTAACTCTGACTCTCCCACAGTATACCCTGGCCCAAGACCAGCTGGCTGAAGCAGAAAGGGCCACCAAAAATGAAAAATGTTGGTGGGAACTGCTGGATGGCAGGTTACTGGTACCCAAGGCATCAGCCCCCACACTGGTATCTCAGGTACACCAGGCAACTCACTTGGGACATGAAAGAATGGAAGAATTAATTTAAAAATATTTCTTAATTCTATGATGTTCCTCCTTATGTAGAATGGAATCCTGGAGCTGTTCTGCTTGCTCACAGGTCAGTGCTGCCCCTGGACATAAGCAAAAGCCTCCAGGAATACAGTTAAAAGGCACTCTCCCCTTTGAACATTTAGAAGTGGACTTTACTGAGATGAAACCCTGCAGACACTATCGTTATTTACTGGTCATGGTATTTACCTTCTCGGGATGGGTGGAGGCCTTCCCCACCTGAACTGAAAAAGCAAATGAAGTGGCTCGCTGTCTGCTTCAAGAAATAATCCCCAGATTCGGGTTCCCAACCAGTATGCTGCTAAGTCGCTTCAGTCGTGTCCGACTCTGTGCGACCCCATAGACGGCAGCCCACCAGGCTCCCCCATCCCTGGGATTCTCCAGGCAAGAACACTGGAGTGGGTTGCCATTTCCTTCTCCAATGCATGAAAGTGAAAAGTGAAAGTGAAGTTACTCAGTCGTGTCCGACTCTTAGCGACCCCATGGACTGCAGCCTACCAGGCTGTTCCATCCATGGGATTTTCCAGGCAAGAGTACTGGAGTGGGGTGCCACTGCCTTCTCTACCCAACCAGTATAGGAGAGCGTCTCTTTAAGTGTCTGGTTGGTTCATTCCACCATCCCAGAACTCTGGGGCCTATATGCAGTGTGTAGTTTCCATTTGATATTTAGAGTTTACATACCTGTTGAATTAAGTGAGCTACTAAGGCAGGGCCATTGTCTGGTCCCAACAGTAGCTGACTTAATTCAACAGGTATGTAAACTCTAAATATCAAATGGAAACTACACATTGCATATAGGCCCCAGAGTTCTGGGATGGTGGAATGAACCAACCGGACACTTAAAGAGATGCTCTCCAAATGTATCATAGAGACTGCTACTAGGTGGACTTGCTTCCAATGGCTCTGCTTAGACTCAGGATGACCCCATGGTCCCATGGCTATTCTCCATATGAAATTGTGTATGGGAGATCCCCTCCCATAATAAAAGAGGTGTCAACAAATTTGCCTCAGGTAAGGGGGGATGAGATTTCACAGCAGATGGAACAACTGGGTAAGGTAATAAATCAGGTAACTAAGTTTGCACAAGAAAATGTGCCATTCCCCCTTGGGGAACAGATTCATGAATTTGTGCCTGGTGAGCAGGTGGCCCAAAATGGAAGGGTCCATATACTGTTGTTCTAACCACCCCTACAGCAAGTAAAGTTGCAGGTGTCACTCCCTGGATCCACCACGTGAGGGTGTAGAGAGAGCATACCATGCAGACACAGAGGATGCCAAGTGGACTATACAAAAGGACCCCACTGACCCCTGTGAAACCAAGATCATCTTAAAGAAGAAAAAGAGATGAAGCTCTACAATCAACTGCTGCTACAAGGACTTGCCGGTATCATCTTGAGACTAACCATAGTTTTGGCACAAGGAAGGACCTGTGCTATAATTAAAGTTGAATGTTGTGTATATATTCCTGATTTATCTGGCAATATATCAGCCACCCTAGATGACATGAAAGGTCAGGTAAAAGCTACGTCTGATGATAATATTCCTTTTTGAACTTCGGTCCTATCTTGGGTGAAGGATGATGTGGAAAACTATATTTATCATTGTTATAGTTGCCTTGATAGTTTCTGCTTTGTGGACCCTGCATTTTACGATGTATTATGAACTTTGTAACCCAAAGGTTGGTATCATTCTCCCAAATTGGCGGTTGAAGAGCTAGGGTGCAATATATACCTATGAATGATGCTCATACTATGAGTTAAGAGCATCAAGAGAGGGGAATGAAGGAGGAAACAGACAGAACAGGCTCTGTCTTGAAAGCAGGACTCCATCTTGGGCTGGACTATGGACTTTGATCTATATGCTCAGTATCTATGGAAATGACATACCAACTGGAAAACCAGACCCCCGGATGGAAGAGCCCCAGGGCTCATACCTAGACTCTCCATCACTTAAAAGAATACCCTAATTATCTGTGTAACCAAATAGAATCATAAAGTCTATTATGCTTATTGGGATATGACCACAGGCCTATTGATAATTGTCCACTATTAACCACCTAGGCCTAAGGCATATGAATCACGGGTTATCTTTGATTGTATCTTTCTTTTCCTTTGTTCAGACTAGTTTCAGGGACTTTGGGGAGGTGGGTTTGGGCATGTACACTTAGGGTATATAAGGTTTTCACAAAAACTGGTCGGGGTCCTTGGCTAAGAGGAGACTCTGCCTTGGGCCCACCGGTGTAATAAACTGCACTCCACTATCTGCATTGTCCTTCTAAGTGAGTTTGTTTCCTGGAACGTGTGGCTACAACAGTGTCATGGGCCAAATTATGCCCCCTTAAAATTTATAGGCTGAAGTCCTAACCCCCAGACCTCTGAAGGTAGTTGTATTCACAGATGGGGGCCTAAAAAGGTGATTAAGCTAAAACGAAGTCATAAATTTGGGTCCTTAATCCAATACAACTATTGTTCTTACATGAAGAGATTGGGATACACATACACAAAGAAGGGGCTATGTGAAGACCCATGAGAAGGTAGCCATCTACAAACCAAGGAGAGAGGCCTCAGACTGAAACCAATCCTACCAACACCTTGATCTGGGATTTACAGGATGAAGAACTGAGGAAATAAATCTCTTTCATTAAAGCTGCCCAGCTCACGGTACTTTGTTATTAAAGCCCAAGCAGACTAATACAGATGACGACCAGTTGGCTTTGCTTATCCTTGTGTGTCCCCAGTCCAGGACTGAGTAGGCACTCAATAAACATTGACCAATGAGTGAATGAAAGTGCTGAGAGTCAGGCAGCAGCACTAGGATCAGTTTCCACCTGCTTCTTCTCTGCATGGTTGGTTTCAGCTGCCCAGAGCCACCCTTTCCATTTCTGGGCTTCTGAGACATGACTTTAGGTCCCTGTATTTTTCCTGGATGAGACAGCATGCTAGCATTTGGAGTTGATGTGTTTGTATATGGAGGAAGAACAAGATATGAGGCAGAGTGTGATATTCAGTGATCATTTCTGTAAAATAATTTTTTTTTCATTAAAAGATTTAAATATATTCACTGAAAAACTTGGAAAATAAAGAAATGTAGGGAAAGGAAAAATCTATCACCCATTATTTTCAATACTGAAGAAAATTTCTGTTAACATTTAGTGTATCTTCCTCCAGACTTTTTTCTTCTGTAGATTTTCCTTTATCATAGAAAGTTGTGGTTCCCCACTATACATATATTATTTTTACTGACAAAATGAATGTAGCCCAAGTTTTTCCCAACACATATTTTTAATGGCCAGCTATAAAACATGGTATTGAGTTAATCTACCACAATTTAGTTAATCATTACTCTATTACTTAGGCATTAATTACCCCCCCCCAATTTGTCACTGTCTTAAACAATTCTACAGTAACTATCTCTTGAATATTTTGTTTTGTAGTGATTTCCAAAGATGGAGTTTCTGAACTAAAGGTATGATTAAATTTTGTGGCCCTGGATATGATTACCAAATAGCTTTATCAAAAGGTTCAAGTGGTTACACTGCCCCTGGCAGTAAGGTCACAAGTGCTCCCAATACTCTGGTGACCTGTCCTTTGGAGGGCTAGCTAAAAGCTTATTAGGAAGTAAGACCAGTGGGCAGCTACTGAGGATACCTCCGGACAGATGAGGAAGTTAAGCCACTGAACAGTTGCTAGACAGGGCAGTGGCTCTGAATTGGTGGTTAATGATGTTCTTTGCTTTCTTCCAGGGTCATCTAATGATGCTAAGGATGCCCACTTGGAGACTGCAAGCCTTTGATTTCAGTAGGGTTGAAAGGATGTTGCTCCAAGTGGGGATTAACCAGTGATCCCACCACTTGCTCTTGGAAGTTTCAGTGACTTATGGGACCTTTCTGGGGTTGCTTCTCATTTTTCCACTCTTGACTTCTCAATTTACTCCTTTGAATCTTTCCAGAAACCGTCTTTGGAAGTTCAGAAACGAAGGCCATCTAGTGACCATAAAAAAAAAACAAACAAAAAACTTTACAATTATCATTTCACAGCAAGACTTTTGTCCTGAAAGAATCATTACCCTCTGACATGTTATTGGAAAGCATCCATGATTCCTGGTTTTCCCCAAATGGCAACAATAAAAACAGCTGGCCTGGAATACAGGCACTTCCCAGAAGCATTTCAGTACCACCCATTGAATCTTGTTTATGCTAATTTTTAGGGCAGGCACACAGTGTGCTAAAAGGAAGGCCCAGTGAAGAAACAGGGAGAAATGGATGAAGCAGCAGCCAGAGTTACTCAGTCTTCACACTCCTAGTGCCTGGCCCTGAGTAGGAGTGCATGGAGCACATACCCATTTGATTTCCCAGCTTTTCAAGTCCTAGAACTTCCAGATGTTTACCTTCCTGGGGTACTTGTATGGAGCAGTCACCCTTTTCACATGCTCCTGGAGTTCTTGGGTTAGTTTCTCTGGGTCATGCGAGGAATAAGCTGGAGAAAGAACTATAAATGCCTTTACCACCTGTTGAAAAAACCAAAACCAAACAAAGGAAAAAACAAAGAATCAGTCCCCATATAACAACTCTTTTATGTTTAACCTAGCTTTGTGAATAAGTGCTTACATTTACCAGCTCAACATGAAACTTTTACCAGTGCCTTGGAGTGGGCCAGCAAATTGGACACCAATTTTTTTCTGTTGTCTGCCTTTTTAGGATCAATTATTGGGAGTAATTATTGGGAATTATGGCTTTTATAGAGTGATTTAGAATCCTATTTACAAAACTCTTCTCCATACATGAAATGACACTGTTAGAAGCCAACATGCTTCTCTTAAGATGACAATACTTTGGAGAGAGGAGTTTCACAGACTCCTTAGGGCTCATAGTGCACCTGTGTGTGCTTAGTTACTCAGTTGTGGCTGACTCTTTGTGACTCCGTGGACTGTAGTCCACCAGGATACTCTGTCCCTGGAATTTTCCAGGCAAGGGTACTGGAGTGGATAGCCATTCCCCTTTCCAGGAATCTTTCCAACTCAGGGATTGAACCCATGTCTCTTGCATTGCAGCCAGATTTGTTTTACCATCTGAGCCACCAGGGAAGTCTTTTCCTAACTAGGAAGGCAGCTAGGAATAGGGTTGGAGAGGCAGGACTGGGGGAAAATTTATACCATTTTCAAGGGGTGGTGGGTCTTTCTGAGACTGCATGTATGAGTATTTGCAATCAGCAAGCATTTTGCTGCACAGCTGTTTCAGGCATCCTGAAACATCCTGGACATTCTGCACCTTGGCTCTCTCTGCCCATATCTTTCTTGCAGGTTGCCTCTTGTTGAGGACAAGAAACAGTCCCAGACTCAGACACAACAGAACATGGTTTCTGATGGAAACCATAGAAGAGTTCATGGAAGAGTTCAAAGGCCAGCATACAACTCTGCCAACAATACCCTCAGCAGTGGTTCATTGTCTTTACACACATTCCAGTGGTGGGCATCTCATACCATTTCAGGTGCAGATAGATCTGGCTTTTAGGAAGGGCCTTCTCTTACTGTTAAAACTACCCAGCATTTATCAAACAGTTTCTATGTGCCAGGTTCTAGTCTGAGCACTATTCTTGGCTTAACTTGAACATACAGGGATTTGTCACAGCCCCAGTTAATTTGGGGCATGCAGGACTAGGCATACTTTTCCAGGTACAATTTCTGTACCTCATAGATGGGACTCTCATCTCCTTCACTGTTTATTAGTGGTCTCAGATTTTGGTGGGTATCAGAATCACTTGGCTAGGGGCTTCTGGTCAAAATGAAGACTCCTTAAGGCAGCATCCCCAATCACTTTGATTCAGCAAGTCTCACTTTAAGTCTAGAAATCTGTATTTTAAACAAAACTCCCAGAAGATGCAGCTGTGAGCAGTCCAGGGTCCAGACTTTGCAAATCACTCCTCTCTCCTGAGGCTTCTGAGGATGTAGCTTGATCTTGTACCAACTTTCATAAAGTAACTACATTATACTTTAGGATTATGCTGGATTTATAGCCACTGAAAAGTTCATGGGTCTGCCTATGAGTTTATTTCTCTCATACTGTCCCTTCTTCTGGCACCCATTGGAAGGTATTTGCATATTTCCTGAGAAAGGCCAGCTTATTAAAATTGGCTCATCTTTCTGATATATCATGGACTTCCCAGATGGTACTACTGGTAAAGAATCTGCTTGCCAATGCAGGAGACACAAGAAATGCAGGTTTGGTCCCTGGGTTGGGACGATCTCTTGAAGTAGGAAAGGGTGCCCCACTCCAGTGTTCTTGCCTGGAAAATTCCATTGTCAGAGGAATCTGACAGGCTACAGTCTATGGGGCTGCAAAGAGTTGGACATGACTGAGTGACTGAGCACATCTGACATATCAAGGTCACTTGGGATACTTAGTTTGTCATCCCTCAAGTTGGCTATCCCTACCAGGTCACAGCCAGCAGTGACCATGTTTGGTGTGCTCACTATACTCTCATCTGCAAATAGAAAAGGACCTTTTATTGGACAGGGTGAATGACAAAGCCCACACCTGCCACCAACATCTCCATCTAATAGCCCCTTTTGGATCCAGTTCCATGTCCAGTTGACACCAAAGTGTTTATATTTTCCCATGGTGTCCCTCTGGAGAGTATTTGTATCCTCAAAGACATGAAGGCAATGCTTAGCCAAAAGACATGTGTTTGTCTGATGGTGGGATTTCAGGCTTTGTGGTACCTGGATGGAGTGAGATATGGGGGAACCTGGGCCTTCCAGGTTACTCTGCTGGGTGCTGGTAGGTACAGAACCAGGAGGGAATGCTCTTGGTTGGACTAGTTACCTCCCCTCTAATGGGGTCCGGGCTGCTGACCACAGCAGACTCCAGGACAGCTGGGTGCTCAGCAAGTGCACTCTCCACCTCAACAGGCCCGATCCGGTAGCTGGAAGAGAAAAACAAACTCTTTCAAGGGTCCTCCTCTGTCCTATGAAGCTTCAAAGGAAGAAGTAAAGTATAGACAACTTGACCTTGAGGAATTGATCACGTCATCATTTCTTCCCATGAACCAAAAGTAGCCATCCTTATCCATGTGGGCTCGGTCCCCTGTGATGTAGAAGTCCCCTCGTTCTGATGCTGCTGTCTTCTCAGGGTTGTCCTGAAAGACACAGTGAGTCCATTAAGGGCCATCTGAACACAGTCATTCAGTACATAAGGCCTAAGCAGTCCCTTGCAGATGTCTGAGGACCCCTCAACAGGAAATCCAGTGGCCAGATCCCCACTGGACAAGGAGCTGTAAATCTGTGGGTTTTCCCTTTTTTAACTGAAAGGAAGCTGCCAGAAAATGATTAAGGACAGATACTCACTACCATCCTTAGAAGTGTCTAGGCAGCATACTTGTGGGCAGGGGGGTGGGCACAGGGCTGTTAGCTCTTTTTTTTTTTTTTGTAATGAATTAATTTTTTAATTGAAGGATAACTGCCTTACAGAATTTTGTTGGTTTCTGTCAAACATCGACATGAATCAGCCATAGGTATACATATGTCCCCTTCCTCTTGAATCTCCTTCCCACCTTCCTCCCCATCCCACTCCTCTAGGTTGTTTCAAAGCCCTGGTTTGAGCTCCGTGTTTTTCAGGATAAAAGAGCACACTGATACTCTTTGTGCTCAGCAATCACTGAAAATAGAAAGGGGATGGTTGGCAAAAGCAAGGGTAGAGGAAAGGAATAAAACATCAAATTCTGATTCTCAAAGCTTTAAAGTAAAAGCTACTGCTCAGCAGGAAAAAGGAACAAGTTATTGACACATGCAGATGAATCTCAAAAACATGTGCTGAAAAAAAGAAAGCAGACACACACAAATTAATACTTTGATTCTATTTACATAAAGTTCTTTTTTTAAAAAAGGGGAAAATTATTCTCAATGATGACAAGCAATTTAGCAATTGCCTGGATTCTAGGAGTCGACTGCAAAAGGGCACAACAGAACTTTTGGGGGAAATAAACAATGTTCTGTATCTTAATTGCCATGGTGGTTACACAGGTGAATACATGTGTCAAAAGTCATTGAATACACATGTCAAAATTCATTGATCTGTACATGTAACACAGGGACATTTCATTGTATGTAAATTATACTTTAATTTAAAAAATGCATTCTGAAAAATAAAGAAAAGCTAAACTATCAATACCTAAAACTGAATCTAACACAAAATCTGTAAGAAGCATATACAGAAAAGAGAAAACTCTATAGAACATCAAAGAAGATATGCATAACTAGAAAGATACGCTTAATATCATAAAGATGTTAATTATCCACAGATTAATCTATAAACAATGCAACTCCAACTAAAATGCTAACAGTTTCCAGAGAACCTGACAAGTTGATTCTAAACTGACCATGAAAGAAAAGAGAAATAAGAGTAAGTAGGTAAAACATTTCTAAAGAAATTAAGTAAGAAGGAGAAATTTATTCTATTAGATATTGAGACTTATGATAATGTTTTTGTGAATAAGTCTCTTTCTCAGGGTAATGATGCTTGTTGTCAGGCTGGGCATAGAGATGTATTCAATGCGCTGCCGTCAGAGCCAAGGCCCTCAGGAGGGAATGTGCTACACAAA
Organism: Bos mutus; assembly: GCF_027580195.1. NCBI lineage: Eukaryota > Metazoa > Chordata > Mammalia > Artiodactyla > Bovidae > Bos > Bos mutus. The sequence continues at coordinate 23,902,961 of NC_091641.1, forward strand.
GCTTAATAATCATATTACTCCCAAAGTGGGGGACCTCTAAATAGTCATTAAAAAAATGAATTTTTCCAAAAATATTGAGTGCCACAAAAAAGGCTCATGACATAATGTTAAAAAGTACATAGTACAAAGTTGTGGTATGGTGTGGTACTAATTATATGTGAAACTGTACTTGAGGACCCTTTCATTTTAAAAAATTTATCATTTCTATATTTCTATATTAATAATCATATATTTCTTATAGAATAAATACAAAATAAAGATGAAGGATGACAAAAGATCAGTCTCACTATTCAGATAACTAAGGCTAAAAATTTGATCTTGTGTATGGGACCTTTTCATGGCTTATCTGTGATTCTATGCATATACACGTTTGTGTGAATACAAAACATTCTGTTCTATGTATTTCTAAAATCCAATTTTACTTTAGTTAACAATATATCATGAATATCTCCTCAGAAGAATAAAAAGTCAAATATAAATATGAAATATAAAATAGTTGCATAATATTCCTGTGTGACTGCAATATTAATTATTTAAACAATTTCATGTTATTAGAAATTGGATTCATTTTCTTTTTAGTCCTTTCCCTTTCTTTTTTCTTCTTTTTCTATCTTTCTTTCTATCTCTTCTTCTTTTTTTAATATGGAGGGCTATAATATCATTTATGTAACTAATTTCCCACTGTTAGAAATTCAGATAGTACATCCACATTTTTTTGTCTGTTATAAACAACTCTCTAATGAACATCTGGCATTTGACAGTTTGCTTCCCTATAGGAAAATAAGTAAATTCCTTACCCTGGGCATAAAATTGATGTGGGCACATTGGTTTAATTGACAAGTACAATCTCAGCTATTTGGAATGTACGCACTAATGAAGGGGGATGAGCTTACCTGGTCAGTCCTACTGACAACTCAGCATTCACAGAGCAACTCTGGCCTGACAACCTCTATTAATTTTCAATGCTCCATGATTCTCATGAAGAGATTAAATGCCTTAAGAATTTTCTTTGCTAAAAATCACCCAGAAACAAAACTAACAGCTAATGCTAGGATGAAATGAAAAAGTTGAAGAAAGGAAATGTTCTTGTTAGGAAAAACTTTACACTGACTCTCAATGGCATGATCACAGACTCACAAAGGTCCTATATGGAAGCCCTATGAGGACAAGGGTCTTATCTTTCCTGTCCAGTGCTGAATGCTTAGTGGCATGAAGTCGGTACTCAGTGAATACAGAATAAATTCTTCAGGAAAGTCAAGGATTTACTTTTGTTTACAAAAGTGATTAGAAGGAAATACATTTAAATTTTCACATCATCTCTGCTTGATGGAATTACTATCTTGTTGTTGTTGTTTTGTAGGTAGCTTGTGTGGCCTCCTGGTGGCTCAGAGGTTAAAGCGTCTGCCTGCAATGTGGGTAGACCTGGGTTCGATCCCTGGGTTGGGAAGATCCCCTGGAGAACGAAATGGCAGCCCACTCCAGTGTTCTTGCCTGGAGAATCCCATGGACGGAGGAGCCTGGTAGGCTGCAGTCCATGGGGTTGCAAAGAGTCGGACACGACTGAGCAACTTCATTTTCTATGACTTTAAATGGAATATCATGAAAGATTTTCCTCTTGTAATCACAGAAAAGTCACAAAATACATGTACAGCATTTCAAAAACAAATGGACTGTTTTCATCTGCTTCTTCCAATATTGCTGCTGACTGAGGCCTAGTATACACAGCAGATGGAGTTCCTATAGATTTGGGCCACACATATGGATCACCTGGGAGCTGAGGCCCATTCTCAGAAAAGTTGCCTCTCACTGACTTGGAAGTTGAGTATCAGTAATGGATGAAGCTTCCAAGCTGCTACTAATGAGCATCCAGGATTGAGAACCAGGTCAGCAGAGTTTTGTAGAGAAGAGTTTGGAGAAAACAATCCATCATAAATACCACCCAAGGTAGGTATAAGGGAGAATTTATTACTGGATTATCACATAAACTTGGACTGGAAACCCAGGACACAAGCCCTGACAGCAAACCCTTATCCACACAAGACTGAAGGCAACGAGTCCTGAAAACTAGGCTCTTATAAGAAATTTTAATTTTACCTTCGATAAGTCCCTTCCCTTCTCTGAACCTTGATTTTATCATCATTAAAATGATTGAGTTGCCCTTATCTCATCATTAAAATGATGGCATGTGCCCTTAGACACACCACATTTAAATCCCATGTACTGTACATATTAATAGTAAGTGATTGATATTGGATAAGTCACTTCATCTTTCTATAACAGCTTCCTTATTGATAATAACATCTTATCAATATTAGTGCCAACTCATGCAGTTATTGCAAAAGTTAAACAAATAAATACTTATAAAGCATGGAGCACCATGCTTGGGACAGTGCAATTGCTGTGAAAATGGCCATTCCCTGTTACTTACCAAATAGCAAGTGAAGAAACAGAAGGGTCTGGTGGGTCTGACACGGATAGCAACATTCCCTTCTTCTCCAGGAGGTAAGATATTGCCCTCCTCATCTACAACCTGGCAGAGAGATCACAGGAGGGTGTCTTGATGTCTGTACAGCCAGGCCACCCTGCCGGATGTCTGCTATTGCTAATACAGATATGTGTGTTTGCTCTCTTCTTCAAGCCTTATCAACAGTTGGGAGAGGCTGCCTACCTGCACATCATATGGTGGGGACGCTTTCCCCATGGATCCTGACTTGATTTTCATCCCTTTTGGATTGGCACAGATTACAACCTGAAGAGAAACCAGAACCAATAAGGAGGAGGCTTTTCTCCTTAGTCTCCTTCCTGGTCCGTGCCTTTCCTTTCACCCTGCCTTCAAACTCTGTCTCCTTCTTTCTTCTTCTTCCTCTCTCCTTCCTTTCATCTTTCCTTTCTTCCTTCCCTCCCTTTGCTTCCTTTCTTCCTTCAATTCTTTCCATAGAGAACAAACCCTTATTGAACACTCAAATGGACACTCACACATAAAGAGCTTAAGCGGTCACGAAGCTAAATGACTCAATTAATCACCAAGTCTGTGCCCAGGTGGCTGTAGAGAATGCTGTTTAAGACTGGGCGCTGACCAGAGACTGACATGGGCTGTCCTGGTGGAGACAAATACCTCAGCCATGAGCGTTAGTTCGCTGGCTATGGTGTCATTGTGAAATTAAATTACCTTTAAAACAAAAGAGAAGAAAGGCCGATTGTGTTTCTAACAAAAGCTAGTGTTTTGTTACTAGCTTCTCCTCCTTGTGAATGGAGAATGGATTTCCCTGGTGGCTCAGATGGTAAAGCGTCTGCCTGCAATGTGGGAGACCCGGTTTCGATCCCTGGGTCGGGAAGATCCTCTGGAGAAGGCAATGGCAACCCGTTCCAGTACTCTTGCCTGGAAAATCCCATGGACGGAGGAGCCTGGTAGGCTACAGTCCATGGGGTCGCAAAGAGTTGAACATGACTAAGCGACTTCACTTCTCCTCCTTGCGGACAGGGCAGTCCCTGAAGGTGTCACAGAGACAATAGCCAGAAATGCAGGAGGCCCTGCAGACCAGCTCTCCCTATTGACTGGCAGAGGGCTCAAATGGAGGTGGCCTGGGCAGGGACTGGCCTGGCAGCACTCACGGTTTCAGACTGGCCGTAGCCTTCGTGCAGCTCCAGGCCCGTCTGGCTCTTCCACTTTCCCCTCACGTCAGGAGTCAGGGCCTCCCCTCCGGTCACACAGTGTCTCAAGCTCTGAAACTGGTACCTTTCTCAACCAAAAAACAAGGCCACGTGTGTCAGAATCCCCGTGCCCGACCCCACACTCTAGCACTGCTGGGAGACACCTCGAGGCACCAAGCATAGGCGCCCATACTTATAAAGATTTATAAATCTGCCCCAAGTGCCCTGACCTTGCACGCATGGACAGAAAATTTTTTTTTAATCTTATCTGAGTTTAAAATAAAATCAGAACCTCACACAGTAGGTTTTGGCATAACAATGGTGAATTCCACGTGAACTGGTCAAAATGATTTAGTTGCAAACAAACTGATTGATAATAAGTTGGTTAGGACAACCACCTGTGAAAAAGAGAAATCAATTAACAACTAAGAAGACAGAAAGTAGCCCTTTAGAAACCCCCAAATTCTGACAGATATTAAGTCTTTTGCAAAAGTATTCAACAAATTATTCAACATGTGAAAGATCAGAGACTGTAAATAAATTTATGATCATTTTCCCCTTTGGATTAAGTTGGTTTGGCTATTACCTAATATCTTTCAATCACTTTCTGCTTAAACAAATCATTCTAAGCCTGCTTTTGATCAAATCATGCTGTGTAAATATTCACAATATATTGACAGATAGGAAGAATTCTTACATCATAGAAGAATTAACCTTGAGAATCATGGAAGAACTCACTCTCTTAGGCACTTTATGACCAGATATATGGGATTAGGGAAGATAAGGGGGTTGGGGCAACTCCCATTACTTGGGAGAGAATAGGCAAAGGGAGACAGAGATGAGGGTCAGTAGGTTACCAATGGGGATGGGCCTCTCTCTTCCCAACCCAGCAGTGAAACTTGCCCCATCAGAAGATGTTGCCTTGGATTCACCCGAGACGGGAGCCATCTGCAAGGTCTTGTCACCCTCTGTTGGGTGGCATTCACTTGAGAATGGCTGGCTGGAGTTGGTATGGGATGGATGGAGCTTCTATTGTGGTGGACTTGTTAGTCCCACCAGACCTAAGGCTCTGGCCACAAACCTATTCCACAGGTGATTAACAATTATCCATCATTTTTTCTAATCTCGTTGCTGAGGGAATGGCCTATGGGTATATGGGGTGTAAGCACCAAAATTTCAGACTGTTTAGTTCTACTCGGTTCAGTTCCATTTGGTTGCAAATTCCTGGGGGCCAGAGGTTCATTCCTAAGAGGTGTCTACAAAGGATATGGGTATATATGCTTGTGAGTATGTGTGTACATGTGTGTGAGAGAGAGAGAAAGAGAGACACTGAGAGAAAGAAAAGTGGGATAAGAGGGGACATGTGTTATAAGGGGTACCTGTGCTATATATTTAGATACTTGGGTATCTAAAAGCACCAAAGCACCAAAAAGATGGGCCATACCTGGTTAGGTCCTCCTGCACAAGCAGACGGAACATGGTGGGGACACAACAGAGGGTGGTGATCGGGAACCTGGACAGAGTCTAAACAAAAACAAAGTGTGGAGATCTTCTTAGAGTGACGAGGGTGGGATTTCATGGAGGGGGAGTGGGTGAATCAGGTCTTTATATTCCCATTACCAGAGGAGAAAAGTTGAGAACGCCATGTGGTACCCGGCGTCCGAGATGGCCTGGAATGATTTCCACCTACCAGTATTCAAACTCGGTCCCCTCCCACAATGTACCACATTTGGTCTATGTGACCAGTAGGCTAACCCAGATGTGGCAGTAGGACTACAGCTTCCGCCTTGGGCACTGTCACTGTCTCTCTGTCTCTTGGTTCCCTCACTCTGGGAAAAACAAGCTGCTGTGTTGTGAGAACACTCCGGTCATCCAATGGACAAGTTCTTGTAGTGAGCAACTGAAGCTTCTGGCTAAGAACCAGTGAGCAATTGGCATTTTCTAAAACCTACATAAGTGCAGTTTAAAACATAATCTCCAATCCCAGTCAAATCTCAAGATAGCTGCAGCCCTAGCTGACATCTTTTGTCTTATTATTGTGATAAATATAATGGAAAATTTACCATTTTAACTATTTTTAAGTACAGTCCAGTGCTATTAAGTAAATTCATGCTCTTTTGCAATCATCACCACCACTCACCTCTAGAACTTTTTGTAATCTTCCCAAACTAAAACTCTCTACCTGTTACATGATAACTCCTTATTTCCCCTCCCCCCATCCTCTGACCATCTACTTTGTTTCCATGAATTTGATTACTCTAGGTATTTATATATTATCTGTCTTTCTGTCCTATATATTATTTCACTTAATGTAATGTTTTCAACATGATGTAGTATGTAGCAGGATTTCCTTTTTTTTAAAGGCAGAATAATAATCCGTTGTAAGTATGTGTCACATTCTATCTGGGTTGATAGAACTTGGATTGCTTCCACCTTTTGACAATTATGAATAATGCCACTATCAACATGAGTATAGCTTTCTGACCTCTTGACTGCAACGCTTTGAGAAACCCAGATCCAGAACCACCTGGAAGCTGATCCCAGATTCCCGATCATCAGAAACTGTGAGATAATAAATATTTGTGCTTTAAATTTATATGTTATTTTAGTCACTAAGTCATGTCTGACTCTTTTGAGCCAAGAATACTGGAGTGGGTTACCATTTCCTTCTCCAGGTGATCTTCCCAACTCGGGGATCGAACCTGTGTCTCCTGCATTGGAAGGTGGATTCTTTACCACTGAGCCACCAGGGAAACTCCTTTTTAATTCATATATTTTGGAGTAATTTACTACACAGCAGTAGATGACTAATACACTACTTCAGAGTTGGGGGAAGGGGAGGGAGAAGGCACACATTGGTCTATCAAGCCCTGGACGAGTAATAATGATGGTGAGTTTGATGATGATGACTCAAAATTCTCCAAGCCAGGCTTCAGCAATATGTGAACCGTGAACTTCCTGATGTTCAAGCTGGTTTTAGAAAAGGCAGAGGAACCAGAGATCAAATTGCCAACATCTGCTGGATCATCGAAAAAGCAAGAGAGTTCCAGAAAAACATTGATTTCTGCTTTATTGACTATGCCAAAGCCTTTGACTGAGTGGATCACAATCAACTGTGGAAAATTCTGAAAGACATGGGAATACCAGAACACCTGATCTGCCTCTTGAGAAATTTGTATGCAGGTCAGGAAGCAACAGTTAGAACTGGACATGGAACAACAGACTGGTTCCAAATAGGAAAAGGAGTTCGTCAAGGTTGTATATTGTCACCCTGTTTATTTAACTTATATGCAGAGTACATCATGAGAAACGCTGGACTGGAAGAAACACAAGCTGGAATCAAGATTGCCGGGAGAAATATAAGTAACCTCAGATATGCAGATGACACCACCCTTATGGCAGAAAGTGAAGAGGAACTCAAAAGCCTCTTGATGAAAGTGCAAGTGGAGAGTGAAAAAGTTGGCTTAAAGCTCAACATTCAGAAAACGAAGATCATGGCATCCAGTCCCACCACTTCATGGGAAATAGATGGGGAAACAGTGGAAACAGTGTCAGACTTTATTTTTCTGGGCTCCAAAATCACTACAGATGGTGATTGTAGCCATAAAATTAAAAGACCCTTACTCCTTGGAAGGAAAGTTATGACCAACCTAGATAACATATTCAAAAGCAGAGACATTACTTTGCCAACAAAGGTTCGTCTAGTCAGGGCTATGGTTTTTCCTGTGGTCATGTATGGATGCGAGAGTTGGACTGTGAAGAAGGCTGAGCACCGAAGAATTGATGCTTTTGAACTGTGGTGTTAGAGAAGACTCTTGAGAGTCCCTTGGACTGCAAGGAGATCCAACCAGTCCATTCTGAAGGAGATCAGCCCTGGGATTTCTTTGGAAGGACTGATGCTAAAGCTGAAACTCCAGTACTTTGGCCACCTCATGTGAAGAGTTGAATCATTGGAAAAGACTCTGATGCTGGGAGGGATTGGGGGCAGGAGGAGAAGGGGACGACAGAAGATGAGATGGCTGGATGGCATCACTGACTCGATGGATGTGAGTCTGAGTGAACTCTGGGAGTTGGTGATGGACAGGGAGGCCTGGTGTGCTGCGATTCATGGGGTTGCAAAGAGTCGGACATGACTGAGGGACTGATCTGATCTAATCTGAAGAACCTACTATGTGCCAGGCCATATGCCTAATATTATTTAATTCTCATAACAGCTCTCTAGAACCATATTATCCCTTTCTTCCCTTCCAATGAGAAACATGAGGCTCAAGGAGATTATGTGACTTTTCCAAGAAAACACAGTGGAAGATGTAGGATCAAAGACCAGGTCTGACTAATGGCCCAGCCTGTTGTATTAACCACCATGTTATACAGCTTGCCTCAATGCAAAGAGCATGGGCAGATGGTTCCTCTGATGTTTTAAAAAACTGTGGTTAGGATGTGGAGGGCAGCAGAAAGATGCCCTATATCTTCACTGGGGACATTGATTATGAGAAAACCCTGGCAGGATGGCTGGAGAGTCAGGGTGGGGTGAACTATCTATGCTAGGCACCATGGACAGCAGCACACAATGTTGAGGAGCAGGTTATAATTTTCCACCAAGGTTTTGATAAATAACTCTGCTTTTGACAAGAGTACAAGGAAGAAAGTAGTACCAGAAAAGGCACTCCACAAAAAAACAAATAGAACATGCAAAGGTTTGGAGATGTTAAGTGGTCTTATGTCTAGGAATATAGCTAGAGGATAGGCAATGATTCAAGACAACCAGGAGGGCATGAACCAGATTATGGAAGGTCCTGGGAGCCTTTGGGATTAATGTCAACATCGAAGAAACTTTATAATCACTGATTCATGCCTTTTATGCTATACACTCAAAACCTATATCCCACTCAACTAATTTATACCCGACACAGAAGAGGTGTTTTTGTCTCTTACATTTAGGATAAATTTGGCATCAACCCGGGGCAACTCATGCACAAAAAGGCAAGATCCATTAGGCCAGGCAGAGAAGAGCGTCCAGGCTGCCTTCACCCAGCCAGTGTCAGTTGTGTTCCAGAAGATGTCTGATTCGGTCAAGGCCACCCACCTCCTGCCAAAAATGGGAGGAAATCAGAACCCTCAGCAAAGTTTCTACCTTTAAAAAGAATTACATTAGTCTGTTCTCCTATTTGGAGCCCTACTCACTCACTTACACTTGTCATATCTGTATAAGAACCATAAAACCAGACTGCCTCCAAAGCATTTATTGAGCATCTTCTAAATTCCTATGTCCTAGGCTAGACTCAAAAAGACAAATGTGCCGCTTCCAAAGACTTCACAATCTACTGAGAGTGATATATAAGGGAACAAGTAATCTTGAAATAATGTGGAAGGGCACTTTATTTATTCAGTCAATATGTATTCAGTATTTATCCTGCCCTTACCATTGGAGGTAGAAAAATGAATGATTTGTCTTTTTGGAGGGGCTTATAGTTTAGTAAGCATAAGCATAAACTTGCCTCATCCTTGAGGTTTGTCTCTTACCTCTCATCAAATCTTATAGGTCTACATTCAAAATACTTTCAGGATCATACTTCCGGTTGCTCCTTCCACTGCTATTCCCCAGGCAAGCCTCCACCTTTGCCTCTCAATGCACTGGCCTCTCAAGTGGCCATCTGCTTCACCTTTGCCTCCTACAGTTTATTCTTAACCCAATATTCTGAGTTATCCTTTTAAAAAAAAGCAAATCAGATCTTGTCACGCCTCTGCTCAGAATACTCCAATGTTCCTCAAAAAATTACATAGGCTCACCATATTATCCAGCAATTCTACTTCTGATTATATATCCAGAAGAATTGAACAGATATTTGTACACCCGTGTTTATAGCAGCACTATTGACAACAATAAAACGTGGGAGCAATCCAAGTGTCCATCAGTGGATAAGCAATGGATAAGCAATATTAGTATGGACACAATGTTACATTATTCAGTTCTAAAAAGGAGGAAGATTCTTACATAGGCTACAACATGTGAACCTTGAAGGTATCATGCTTAGTAGAATAAGTAAGACACAAAAAGAAAAATATTGTATGATTCTACTTTTATGAGGTTCCCAGAGGAGTCAAATTCTTTATGACAGAAAGTAGAATGGTTGTTTCAGGGCTGGGGATAGGAGGCATTAGGGGGCTTTTGTACAATGGTACAGGCTTTCAGATTTGCAAGATGAAAAAGTTTTGCAGTTGAATGGTGGGGACGATTGCACAAAAATGTGAATTTATTTAATGACACTGAACTATATACTTAAAATGGTTAAAATAGTAAATTTAATGGTACATGTAGTTTACCAGACTTAAAAAAAAAAAAAAAAAAACAGGAACACCTCACTCAAAGTAAAGCCCAAAGCCTTCTGATCCTTACCTGATTTGCCCCCATGTTAGCTCCTAACTTTGACTCCTGCCACTTTCCCCCTCACCCACACTCCTCCAGCTCACCCACCTACTTTTCAGTTCCTTGGACCCACCAGGCAAGCTAACCCCTGGTACCTCCCACTGGCCACAAAACCCAGTCCGTAGCTGGCCTGGGTGTGCTCGACCATCTTGGGGGTCCCAGTCGTGCCACTTGTGAAGTAGATGGCCACTGGGTCTTGACCCCTGGTCCTGGCACAGTTGTGTTCTGTGGCTGCCTCCCTGTAAAATATAAAAATATTATGGGGGTACTGCTAGCAGCACCAGCAGTAATATCTATAACAAGTAATATCTATAACAGTCACAGTAATATCTATAACAACAGTCACAGTAATATCTATAACAACAAGACAGGCTACATTTGATAAATACCATGCGTGAGGTACCTGCTGGAAGCTCCAGCTTGAGTTATCTCTGACCCCTACAATCATGTCATGGGGTTATAACCATTTGCACATAAGGAAATTGAGGCTCAGAATATTAAATGACTCACTCAAAAGAAACCTGTGCTTTTATCAAGGCATGAGACCTTCTGGTGAAACCAGCATTTATGAGTTCTACCTCAGTTCCTGGTAATTTAGAGTTGTTTTCCTAAGTGTTCCCTAAATTTGGAATTTTGAGATGTGGGTAATTCCTAAAAGTTTTGTGATCTGGAGAATGCTCTAACTCACCATTTCTCAATCCTGGCTGCATCTTAGGATCACCCCATAGGTTTTTTGAAAGAAATACTATTCCCTGGGCTCCAAGCTGAAGAAAATGGAATCAGAATCTTTGTTGGTGGGCCTGGGCACTGGTTTTTTTTTTTTAATTTTCTAAGTTCCTTACGTAATTCTAATGACCACCAAAATTGAGAGCCTGCTGATTCAGACCAACCTGACATCTCATCAAAATCACGTGGGCAGATCACTGAATATAAGGATCTGGGCCCTTGTTCAAATATGTCTGGTTAAGTAGGGCAGATGTGGGACCTTAAAATCTGTATTTCAAACTTCACTCTAAAATAAATAAATGGGGCTTCCCAGGTGGCACTAGTGGTAAAGAACCTGCCTGCCAATGCAGGAGACATGAGAGATGAGAGTTCGATCCCTGGGTCAGGAAGATTCCCTGGAAGAGGGCATGGCAACCCACTCCAGTATTCCTGCCTGGAGAATACCATGGACAGAGGAGCCTGGTGGGCTCCAGTCCATAGGGTCACAAAGAGTCAGACACAGTGGAAGTGACTAAGCACACACTCAAATAAATAAATAAATAAATTCCCATAATTTTATGGTGGAAAGTTTGTATTCTAGCGTAGGAAAGGACATTCAAAAAACCATTTACCATGTCCTCAAACTTGAAAATATATTTTTGTATCTAACCGTATTTCTTACATATATTGATGATTTGCCGTTCAACTTTCAGCTGCTTATGATTATATTGGAATATAAGGAAAGTACAGACAATGCCACATGTTGGAAATATAATATTTTATAAAATACAGGATACACTATTTATAACCTATGCGTGTGAGTCTTATAGTCCTAAAAATGATAATACAATTAAATGCAAGTGACACAAAGTTTTCTTTTAAGCTAGGGACAAGACACAAATACTGAGATTAGCTAAAAAAAAAAAAAAAAGTGAAATAGCAGGTGAATCTAATGCCCCTGATCTATGAAGACAAACATTTGTGACTTAACAGTGCAGGCCCGGGTGAGGGACCCATTTTAGTTCTGGCCTCCAGTCAAGACAAAGTCTCAAATGCCCAGTTAGATTTCCATGAGTCCTTACTGAAAGGCAAATGGCTTTGGTTCTGTCTCAACCTTGACTTCATTACTTATCATCATCTCAAACATGTCATTTTATCTTTCCAGGTCTCAGTTTCATCATCTGAAAAATTAGGGTAAAGTGCACTTTATAGGGTTTTTCAAGGATTAAATAAGACAATGCTGATTCATTATTGTCCGAGTATCAAGTACCATGCTTGTCACAAAACAGGTGTTCGCTAAAGTTTTGTTGCAAGATTGAATGAAGGTGAATGCTAACCCAGTACAACACCTGGAATACATTTCAGTTCAGTTCAGTCCAGTCGCTCAGTTGTGTCTGACTCTTTGCGACCCCATGGACTGCAGCACACCAGGCCTCCCTGTTCATCACCAACTCCTAGAGTTTACTTAAACTCAGGTCCATTGAGTCGTTGATGCCATCCAACCATCTCATCCTCTGTCATCCCCTTCTCCTCCTGCCTTCAATCTCTCCCAGCATCAGGGTCTTTTCTAATGAGTCAGTTCTTCGCATCAGGTGGCCAAAGTATTGGAGTTTCAGCTTCAATATCAGTCCTTCCAATGAATATTTAGGACTGATTTCCTTTAGGATGGACTGGTTGGATCTCCCTGCAGTCCAAGGGACTCTCAAGAGTCTTCTCCAACACCACAGTTCAAAATACATTTAGCACTCAATACATGGAAGAAATTAGATTATTAATTTTGCATCATGTAAATCATCTCATTTACTCCAGCTGATAATCTGTATTTATTACCACATCATAGAGGCAAATGCACAAAAATATCTAGTGACAATTCCAGTCCTGACTAAGTGAGTAACACTGAAGGAACTGCAGGTAGTCACCGGGATTAGGTCTCAGGTCTGTCGGGCTTCCAAAGTGATTCACTCTTTCCATGGGCAATTAGAAATGCATTCTTTTTACGCAGAGGGAAATGCCTTGGCCTTATTTTTATGCTCTCCTCTGGAGAGTTCCAACTTACCAGAGGAGTTCCCTGAAGTTCATCCAGCCTGGCCGATAGCTGTCTGACACAAGCAGCTTGGTCTGAAGGGAAGGGCAGTCGGCGCTAATGGCATCCACCCGTGGAGCCAAGGAGTCACTGGTGATAATGGCCTTGGCTCTGGATGCCTGCAGCCGAAATTTGAGGTCTTTTTCTGTCAGCTGAGAGATGCCAGGAATCATGATGGCCCCTGATACCACACAGAGAGGGGATGTTGACTGGGAGACAGGGAAGACCCCTGTGAACAGGTCCAGGCCAGATATTCCCAGATAGAAGCAGGAAAGGGCCAGAGATACTTAGAATGCCTGAACTGGAAAAGGCACTATTAATGATAAAATATTGAAATTCAGAGAATATTTACAGAACATTTACACATGCTAAGAACTTTGCATGCAGTATTTCATTTAATTCTTACAACCCTGGAAAGTAGATGTTATCATTAAACCCGTTTGGCAGATTCAAAACACTAAGACCTAGACCCTTAGGCCTTAAATAAATTAACTAGCCCAGGATCACACAGCTAAAATGCTGTAGAGCTGTGACTGTGAACCCAGGCAGTTAAGGTTAAGTTATTAACCTTAACTCTCCATGATCTTGAACACTGTATTACATTGTCCTAGAAATTACCTGGAGAAAAAATGGCAACCCACTCCATTATACTTGCCTGGAGAATCCCATGGAAAGAACAGCCTGGCAGGCTACAGTCTATAGGGTCTCAAAGAGTCGGACATGACTGAAGCGACTTAGCAAGCACACACGCAGAGATTACCTAGTTCCATGCTTTTTCAGGCCTTTCAAACAAAAGGCTATAGTGAATCTTAGCGTTGGGTGTGGATCACTTGGGGTGGGGGCAAGGGTATAGCAGTGGGGGCTCCATGACCCCATATTACTTCAAACAAAACCACTCTCTAGTAGTTGAGTTCATTTGCTCTTAAGGGGAAGTGATAAGGAAGCAGAAAGCAGACAAATTTTAATCAGACACTTGAAAAACCACTTGAACATCTCAGAATGCAGGCTGTAAACACTCCACACTCCACCGAGTCCAACATTCTCATTTCACAGATGAGAAGAAAGAGATCCTAAAATAATCGGCCACCCAGTGAGTGAGGATAGAAGACAGAGGAAAGGGCCAATCCCAAATAGGGTGGAGTCCAAGCAAAACCTTCATTTCCCTTCTCTCTATCTTCCAAACTTTACAGGACTTAAAGCCCAGCATGAACACTTTGGGAGCTGAGCAGTTTGGCTCTTCACTCCACCTCTCTGTTTTAGCTGTTTCTAATACAAGTCTGTTCTATCCGGAGCTTTGGCGGCCCAGGCAGATGGTGGACAGCCAGAGCTGTCAGCAAGAGAAACGAGGTGAATACCATAGCCTGGAAGAAAGTGACAAGTGCTTATCAGGAGAACATGGGGATGTGAGAATGTGGGGTCATTCAGGTTGTGTAGCCTTGGAAATCAACAGGATGCTAGACTTGATGTGGTGATGGAGAACATGGTCTTGAGCTACTTGGACATCAAAGAAATAGGGTATGTGTATAACTGGGGACACTGGAGACATTTTCCAGTTATCATTCCAGAAAAAAATGATAATAATAATACAAAGAGAAGTTTTGATCATGCAAGGCGCCTAACACAGTGCCTGGAACACAGCAGGTCCTCAGGAGCTCCCTAACCTCAGTCCCCAGTTCAATGGATTTTATATTCATGGCAGAATATGGAGAAGTCCCCAAACCTGTGTGCCTGTTTCTTTTCTTCAGAGCTGGATACTCTGAAATGCTGCTCACTTTTATTTATTGTTCAAAAATATGTAAAAATAAAATTTTGGGGAGGACAACCTATTCACAAAATGGTTGGATTAAGTTTGATCATACGGGAAGGTTAATTTTCTGACATGAGTTTGTATTGATTTGCAAACATTTTTGACAACAAATTTCAGGTAGATTGTTCTACAGATATGACTGGAAGAGAGTGGTTGACATTCTAAGTGGTATAAAGTTCCTAGGGGATGGAGAAACTAGCACTCCACCAAAAGCAGATGTCTTGCTTTTGAAAAATCAGCCTAAAAACTCCAGCCTTTTCAACATGCGCATAACACAGAGCCAGCAGAGGCTTCTGGGGCTCTGAGGGCTATATCCTTTGGCCTCCCTCCTTTGCGGAAAGAATCATCTGAAGATCAATATGTTCAAAATAGCAGTCATCTCTGATGGGTGAGGCATGTGAGCTCCAGTTCACCACAGTCCTCAGCACTCCCTGCTGCCTCACACTGTTAGGGAAATTAAATGAATAGTCTTGTTTAGGCTTCAGAGACAAAGCAGAGCAGTCCTCTGACCTTGCTTCTAACCTTCTGGGACACTGCACTGACTGGGAGTGACTGCCTGCTGTGAATGCAAGACTTGCAGCACCAAAGATAAGACGGGGGACAAATCTTGAGATTGTTGAGCCCCTAGAAGGGGTCTGGCCAAACAAACCCCAGGCTTAGCAACATTCTAAGTTTTACAAGACAAAACAAACAGCTTTAACATGAAACCAGGCTTGCGATTTGGTCACAGATTGATGATGATATCAGTTTTCGTAGTCCTGGGATTATAAGCAGAACACTGAACTGCAATCTTCGAAGTCTCACCCATGGAGTCAACACACTGCCTGGGACCCTTTCCCAACTGGGACTCCAAATGTGCTGTGACATGGCGTTTCCCAGTGCTGTTTAAGTCTGGATGTTGGTCAAACCCCAATTTGGTGATGTATTCTCTGCTCTTTCTATTTTTCTTTTCTTTTAATGTTGGTATGTTGAAAGTAAGCTAGAAAATTCTCTAATACATATCTGTATTCTTTATTTGCATTTAACGACTGGCTTATTTTGTTAGCAAATCCTTTGAACCTGAGACAAAAGTGAAATGTGTTCAGCAAAACACATACCGCTTTGATCAATTACGGTGCTGTCTGGCCCCTGCACACAATCATGGTGTGATTGGTGGGTAAAGGGGAAGTAAACCAAACTCCACAGGAGGTTCGACTTGCTCCATCTCCCAGACATTGTGGATGCTGCTGAAACTCGGGCAGGTTGTATCAGCCCCAACTGGGAGTCTCAGCCTTGCTCACTGACCTGTCCGCATACAAGCCACGCTGACCAGCCACCACTCCGGGAGCCGCGGGAGCACCAGCATCATTCTGTCTCCAGGCTGCAGGCCACAGGCACCCTCCAGCACATTAGCCGCCTTCCTGGATTGCTCTCCCAGCTCTTCAAAGCTCCACTTGACCTCTGCTCCTGTACCATCAACCCACCAGAAGGCAGGGATTGGGGGCCGGTGCCCAGCCTAGAGAGTTGCATAGGCAAAAAAGAAAAAATCCTCACTATGGGTGAGGAATTTTGTTTGCTTGCTCTTCTTTTTTAAAATTTATTTGTTTTATAATAGTTATTAAATTCACAGGGTTAAAAAATCAAAATGATATGAAAAGATATGCGTTGAGAAGGCTTCTTCCACACTGTGCCTATCCTAAGATTCACACTATACTGTGTCCTCCCCTTTTTAAAATTGAGATGTAATTCTCCTACCATAAAATTTACCATTTTGAAGCACACAATTCAAGGGTTTTTGGTATATTCACAAAGTTATGTAACCATCACTACCATCTAACTCCAGAAAAATTTCATTATCCTAAAAATAACGTTTTACAGATTAGTAGTCACACCCTATTCTCTCCTCACCAAGCCCCTGGCAACCACTAATCTATTTTCTGTATGGATTTGCCTATTCTGGATATTTGACATGAATGGAATTATACAATATGCAGCCTTTAGTGTCTGCTTTCTTTCACTTAGCATGTTTTTAAGGTTTATCCATGTTGTAGCATGTATTGGTGTTACCTTCCTTTTAATGGCCGAACAGTATTCGACTGCGCGGATAGACCATATTTTGTGTATCCATTCATCAGCTGATGGACATTAGGGTGGCTTCCACTTCCATAATGTTATGAACATTTGTACATATGCTTTTGTGTGAACATGTGCTTTCTCTTCTCTGGGATATACACCTACGAGAGTAGTGTAGGTCATATGATAACTCTATGAGGAATTACAAACTGTTTTCCACAGCATCTGTACCATTTTACATTCCCAGCAGTAATGTATAAGGTTTCTAATTTCTCTATATCTTTGTTAACACTTCTTAGCAAACACTTTTTGTTTTTGGTTTTTTTCCTACTTTTTCTGTTTATTTCTTCTTGCCCAACACTTGTTTGTCTGTTTTTGTTTTTAGCCATGTCACTCTGTGTGAAATTGTATCACTTTGTGGTTGGGATAGCATTCTCCTAATGAATAAAGATGTTGAGCATTTTACCATGTGTCTGCTGGTGATTTGTTTATATTCTTTAGATAAATCCCTATTTGAATACTTAGCCAATATTTAATTGGGTTCTTTATACATTGCAGATATGTGCTCTCTCTCTCTCTCTATATATATATATAAACACACACGTATATACACTAATTATATATCTCTGATATGTGATTTTGTGGGTTGTCTTTTCATCTTGACCTACAAATGCTAGAAATTTTCATGAAATTCAATTTATCTACTTTCTTTCATTGCTTATACTTTAGAAACCATTACCTAATCCAGGATATGCACCTATATTTTCTTCTAAGAATTTTATAGTTTTTTTCTCCTTCATTTAGGTCTTTGATCCATTTTTGAGTTAATTCTTGTATGTGGTGTGAGGTAGGGATCACCTTCTTTTTTTGCATGTGAATATTCAGTTGTGCCAGCACCATTAATTGGAAGGACAATTCTTTCCCCATTTAATTTTCTTGACACCTTTGTTGAAAACTGATTGATCATAGATTTATGGGTATATTTCTGATTCTTAGGTTTATTCCATTCATTTATGCCTATCCTTATGCCAGTATCAGATTGTCTTCTTCTTTTTTTCCCACACAGTTGATTACTGTAACTTTGTAGTAGGTTTTGAAATAAGAAAGTGTCCACCAGGTTTGTGCTTCTTTTTCAAGATTGTTTTGGTTATTATGGGTCCCTTGCATTTCCACATGACTGGACAAGACTGTACATTTTTGCAAAGAAGTCTACTGGAATTTTGATAAAGCTTACATGGAGTATGTAGATCAATTTGGTATATATTGTCATTTTTTTTGCAACTTTATAATTTCTGCCTTAATAACAATTTAGTTTTTAAAATATACGGATCAACTTATTCATACTATTCCTTTATAAAAGAGACTTCAGGTAAGCTTTTAAATGTATGCATAATGTAATACATAATTATTTTCTGGTAGTTCTTGGCTGCCGAAAGTTAAATTTCATCAGATGTATTTTAACATTTTCAGAGTCGTCATAGAGAATATGTAATTTTTACGTAATGAGGTAATATCTCTGGGGCATTCTCATTGAGATACACCCAGATGTTAACCAGAGTGTCTTTAGTATACATTCCCTGGATTACTCTAATCTTTAGTTAGTTTCTAGAGTTCTGAAAAGTTGATTATGACTAAGGTTTTTGTTTTGCTTTTATGGAGAATAAAATTTCAGGAAGTCCTTATTCCTTCATTTTTGCTGACTTAACCCTCTTTGTTTGATTTTTTCATTAGGAGAAGTCTTCTAAGGATGAGCTTGCATGCATGCATGCTAAATCGCTTCAGTCCCATCTGACTCTTTGCAACCCCATAGACTGTAGCCCACCAGGCTCCTCTGTCCATGGGATTCTCCAGGCAAGAATACTGGAGTGGGTTGCCATTGCCTTCTTCAAGGCAGGAGGAAGCTGCTGTCATCCCCACCTTACAGGGAAGGAGCTGGGGCCAGTCTTGCTGTTCACATAGCCTGTGGGCTTATGAAATCCAGGGCACTGTAGAGCCTGGGAGGAAGGTCATTTCAGGGAAGCACTGGATGAGCTTAGAGTGGTTTTATTTTTTAAAAAATCTTACACTTTGTAGATAGTAAAGGAGCACTCTGACCCCATCTCTTCTCATTTAATTCTCACAGCTCCAGTTGGCATACTGTATGACTCCATTTTTATAGATGAGACAACTGAGATCCAAGGAACCTAGCGATTCGCTCAAGGTCATGCTTCAAGCAGATAAAGCACATCTATCTGACAGCAAAACTTACTTTTATATCTCAGTCATTCTCATACCACCCCCATACATTTGACCATATCCACTATTACTACATCTACTCACAATATTACTTATTTCATCTTTTTTCTTTAAACAAGCTCTTCTTAAAATTAACATAAATAAATTTCTTTGAGACAAAGCTTATATTCTCCTATAAACAAAAGGTATCTTTGACATAGAGTACAAAGAGAGGCACAACAGACACAAGGAAGGGAGGATAAAGAAAGAAGCAAATGCACTGAGATACACAAGGAAACCAAGATCATCTGAATTCAATCCTATGTATTTGCTGTGATCTGTGAAAAGCTTTGGAGAAGGCAATTGCACCCCACTCCAGTACTCTTGCCTGGAAAATCCCATGGGCGGAGGAGCCTGGTAGGTTGCAGTCAATGGGGTCGCTAAGAGTCGGAAATGACTGAGCGACTTCACTTTCACTTTTCACTTTCCTGCATTGGAGAAGGAAATGGCAACCCACTCCAGTGTTCTTGCCTGGAGAATCCCAGGGACGGGGCAGCCTAGCAGGCTGCCACCGTCTATGGGGTTGCACAGAGTCAGACACGACTGAAGTGACTTAGCAGCAGCAGCAGCAGCAGTGAAAAGCTTTGAGCCTGAGCCAAGCTCTCTCCTTATTTAAAAGGGACAGGCCCAATGTGAGGAAGATACTAAAAACAGATTAGTAGTAATACAAAACTTTCCCCTTCTCTTGCTCAGAATGATTTGAAGGAAATCAAATCATTGATTTAATTGGGGCGTAACTCTCTCCCTGTGTAATTTGGAATGTGAAAATACTAGAGATTAGGTAGGGGTATCTAAGGCTCAAAACCTTGGTCATAATAACTTTTTTAAGGCTTAAATGCTCACAGTTTACATTTTAAGACTTTCAAAACTCTCAAGCCAAAATGTACACATGTCTTGTAGCCTCAAGTCTCAGTGGGGTTTTGTGAAGGTGGAATCTGATGCCCAAGTTGGACCCTAGGACACCGTGAGCTTCACCTTTTCCAGCTGACTCCACACGTCCAGCACATCATGGGCAAAGTTGAAATACTCAGGCACTGGCTGCCTGCCCAGGCTGATGGCTTCCCAGGTGGCCACAATCTTCTGAGGGACAGGAAGAGGCGGTGGCTGCCCATGAGACCCACAGATACCCCGGGCATTTCTCAGTGCCTGGAGGACCAGTTCTCTTAGCCATAGTCTCATCTTGCCTCCTGCCTGTCATCAAAGAAGAGAGAGAATGTCATCATGAATTTTGGGCTTTAGGGAGACACTGAGGTTGGAGAGAAACCTGTGGTCAGCCATAGGATGAATGCAGCACATATTAGCTTGTAGAGCAGAGTCTTGGGCTTTAATCTGAGTTCCATGGTGTGATTTTGATAATTTCTCCTCCCTGGGCCTGTGGTTCATCTTTTCCACCATTCACAGCCTGTTGGATCTCTGTGGAGGGCAGGAACTCAGAGCCCACCTCCTAAGGCTCAGTCCTTCAAACTGAATCCCTCAAAAAGCCTTTGGCAAATCCTGAACTGGCCTGACAAGTCTGAAGAAAGCTCCAGGGCAGCACCTTCCAAAAGAAATGTGATATGAACCACACCTCCTCCTGTAATGCACAATTCTCTGGCAGTTTCATTAAAATAAATAAATAAATAAAAAGAAACAGGTGAATACATTTTATTTAACTATTGTGGAATGGAATGGAATGAAGTGAAGTGAAAGTTGCTCATTCGTGTCTGACTCTTTGCAATCCCATGGACTATACGGTTCATGGAATTCTCCAGGCCAGAATACTGGAGTGGGTAGCCGTTCCCTTCTCCAAGGGATCTTCCCAACCCAGGGATTGAACCCAGGTCTCCCACATTGCAGGCAGATTCTTTACCAGCTAGCCGCAAGGGAAGCCCTTGTGGAATGGAATACTTCCTGCGATATCAGTGGGCAAGAAATGTAACAGCTATCAGTGATTTTGGGCTTCTAAATGTGAATGAGGGCTCCCCAAAGGGAATGCAATGCCTGCTATCCAGCAGATTCGATGCTCCCTATGGTGATTGCTGAGGAGCTGGGGGAGGGGTGGGAAGTGCAAGAAGCAACCGTCCACTACCTCTGCCATTCCTTATGGTGAACAAGAAAATTAAGGATGTAAACAATCAAGAAACAGGGTTTGGCCCCAGATAGCTGAGGGGCATATGAGTCAGAGAATGAGAGTTGCTCAGTCATGCCTGACTCTTTGCAACCTCATGGACTGTAGCCTGCCAGGCTCCTCTGTTCATGGAATTCTTCAGGCAAGATTACTGGAGTGGGTTGCCATTTCCTCCAGAGGGGCATATGAAAGGATGAATTATCTGGTTTTCCATACTTAATAATCTTCGATGTTCAGATTGCCTGCCCGCTTTGTTCCAAACTTGTATATAGCCTGACTCCCTTTCCTGCCTCCTCAGAGCAATTTTCTCAGGGCTCCTGAGATGCTGCCTCCTGGGCTGGGAGTCCTTAACATTCCCAACAAATAAAATAATTCTCTACTTTCAGGTTGTGACTAATTTTTCAGTTGACACTAGCTATATCCCATAATTTCAAACATGTAATCAATATCAGAAGACATTATTAGAGATATTTTATGTTCTGTTGTTCTTAAGTCTTTGAAATCCAATGTGCGTTTTCCATTTACAGGCACACTTTGGTTTAGACCAGCCACATTCAAATGCTGCAAAAGCTACACGTGGCTAGTCTCTACTGTATTGGACCAGAATAGTTTTAGTATCTGGATATTCAGAGTGTGGTCTATGGACCACTGACATCAGCATTACTTGGGAACATGTTACAAAGGCAGAACCTTAGACCTCACCCAAGACCTGTAGAATTAGAATCTGCACTTCAGCATGAACCCCAGGCCAGCTGAGCACATTAAAGTTTAAGAAGTGAAGCAGTGGGCACAGGACTATATCCCCAGATTCATTTCCTTTCTGCCAAGTTCCTCTTAGTAGTAATAATAATAGAATGCAGTAATAATAACTGCCATAGACTAAATGTTTGTGCTCCCCCAATGTGTAATTTAATCCTAACCTCGAATGTAATGGTGTGAGGAGGTGAGGCTGCTGATTGGTGATTAGGTCATGAGGGTGGAGCCCTTATAAAAGAGATCCCAGAGAACTCCTTCCTTCCTTCTGCTTGCTGAGGCTAGAACTATGAACCAGGAAACAGGCCCTCACACCAATCTGCCCATGGTGCCTTGATCTTGTACTATCCAGCCTCTAGAACTATGACAAACAAATGTTGTTTAAACCACAAAGTATGTGGTATTTTTGTATAGCAGCCAAAATGACTAAGACAACAATAATAATGTGCCAGGATAACAAGAAAAGCAATAATAACTGTCATCTTCTTGAGCATTTGAAAAGTGCTTTATAAATGTTAATTCCTTAAATCCTTGTAACTGTGTAATGTGCTATGTTCTCTATTTTACAGATAAAGAAAGTGAGGCCTGGAGAGGAAAAGTGACTTCCAAGTCTCACCTCCCAGGAAGCTAGACCTCAGCCCCTGTGTGGCCACCAGCCCCCCTGGGGGCCAGGCTGCAGGTGGTGGCTGCAGCTTCAGGACTCCCTTTCCCTCACCTCCCTCCCTTACTCCTTACCTCTCCAGAACTGTCCCAAGCCCTTTCCTCTGCCTTTCTCTCCTGGATTCCTGGGGTCCCTTGATAGCAGATAGTTAGAATCTCAGGCTTTCTTCCTAAGTGTACAAATCCCCATTTCCGGCCCTGCCCCCTTTAGGATTAATCAGTAAAGGCCTAGGGCAGCTGACACCTCCTGCCAAGCGTTTCTCTTCACTGTACCTTGTTCCTGAATCCAGGAAATGCGAAGACTTCCAGGTTTTACTTCAGCAGAATGCAGGCCTTTGTGCCTGTAAACATTCAGGCTCCCAGGAACGCTGGTAAAGGCAATCTGCTAACTCAGCCTCCCGTGGGAACTTTGGCCCCAAATGCAGCCAAGAGAGAGCAGAGCCTGAAGCCAGCAGAGGACGCATGGCGTCAGCTGGTCAGCACACTTGAGCCAGCGAGAGTGGCCCTGCAACCTTTTTTCACAGCTGGGAGATGCAATTCTAACCCCAGTGCCTGAAAATTCAGGTCACCATCTAATCCAGAAAGAGAACAGGAACTTTATTATATTCTTGCAGAAAGGAGAAAATAGTGACAATAATATAAATCAAATCATGTCCCTTTTCTGTGCAAAACCCTCCAGAAACAGGAAATAGACAAGAAGTAGCTTGGCAATTGCCTAGAGGAACTGGACACAAGGGATCTCTTTGTTGGAAATGTTCTAAACTTGGAGCATGGTCATGACTGCACATCTCTACAAACTTCAGTTCAATTCAGTTGTCGCCCAGTCATGTCCAACTCTTTGTGAGCCCATGGACTCTGTGACCCCTTGGACTCTATAAACTTACCAAAAGAAATTAACAGTAATACAAATAATTGCACATTTGAAATGAGTTAATTTTTTGGTATGTGAATTATACCAAATAAAGCTACTAAAAATAACTAAGCCTCCTCTGTTGCCTTGTGTCACTTAGAGTCAAAGGCAAAGTCTCGGAAACAGTTCTCACCGGGCTTATTGGGCGGCAGCCACTGTGGTCTCCTTGTGGGACTGAAGTTCTGGCTTGGGGTGGGGCTGCTGGTAAACTGGTTCTCTGAGAACAAAAACCACACAAGTGACTTACAGTGTTTGCTAGTACCTGTGGTTAAAAATTCCCACCATGGCCAGTTTCGATTCCCACAAGTTCCAACCAACCAGAGTTGCAAAATTTCTAAATATTAACAAGCCCTCAGGCTGGCTCTGGCCAGTGCTGCTTCAGGTCCTCCTTCACATGGCTCAGCTCATGGAGCTTTCAACCCACTCCCTCATCGAAAGTGGAATCCTCTCCTTTCTGATGCTTCCTATCCACTGTTCTCTGCTTGATCTTCCTCCCCAGGATTTATCACTTTAATCCAACTCTATGCCCCAACCAGTAATGCTGAAGAAGCTGAAGTTGAATGGTTCTATGAAGACCTACAAGACCTTTTAGAACTAACACCCAAAAAAGATGTCCGTTTCATTATAGGGGAGTGAAATGCAAAAGTAGGAAGTCAAGAAACACCTGGAGTAACAGGCAAGTCTGGCCTTGGAATACGGAATGAAGCAGGGCAAAGACTAATAGAGTTTTGCCAAGAAAACGCACTGGTCATAGCAAACACCCTCTTCCAACAACACAAGAGAAGACTCTACACATGGACATCACCAGATGGTCAACACCATAATCAGATTGATTATATTCTTTGCAGCCAAAGATGGAGAAGCTCTATACAGTCAACAAAAACAAGACCAGGAGCTGACTGTGGCTCAGATCATGAACTCCTTATTGCAAAATTCAGACTGAAATTGAATAAAGTAGGGAAAACCACTAGACCATTCAGGTATGACCTAAATCAAATCCCTTATGATTATACAGTGGAAGTGAGAAATAGATTTAAGGGCCTAGATCTGATAGAGTGCCTGAAGAACTATGGAATGAGGTTTTCATGGCATTGTACAGGACACAGGGATCAAGACCATCCCCATGGAAAAGAAATGCAAAAAAGAAAAATGGCTGTCTTGGGAGGCCTTATAAATAGTTGTGAAAAGAAGAGAAGTGAAAAGCAAGAGTTCCAAAGAATAGCAAGAAGAGATAAGAAAGCCTTTCTGAGTGATCAATGCAAAGAAATAGAGGAAAACAACAGAATGGGAAAGACTAGAGATCTCTTCAAGAAAATTAGAGACACCAAGGGAACATTTCATGCAAAGATGGGCTCGATAAAGGACAGAAATGGTAGGGAGCTAACAGAAGCAGAAGATATTAAGAAGAGGTGGCAAGAATACACAGAAGAACTGTACAAAAAAGGTCTTCAAGACCCAGATAATCACGATGGTGTGATCACTCACCTAGAGCCAGATATCCTGGAATGTGAAGTCAAGTGGGCCTTAGAAAGAATCACAACGAACAAAGCTAGTGGAGGTGATGGAATTCCAGTTGAGCTATTTCAAATCCTGAAAGATGATGCTGTGAAAGTGCTGCACTCAATATGCCAGCAAATTTGGAAAACACAGCAGTGGCCACAGGACCGGAAAAGGTCAGTTTTCATTCCAATCCCAAAGAAAGGCAATGCCAAAGAATGCTCAAACTACTGCACAATTGCACTCATCTCACATGCTAGTAAAGTAATGCTCAAAATTCTCCAAGCCAGGCTTCAGCAATACGTGAACCGTGAACATCCAGATGTTCAAGCTGGTATTAGAAAAGACAGAGGAACAAGAGACCAAATTGCCAACATCCGCTGGATCATGGAAAAAGCAAGAGAGTTCCAGAAAAACATTGATTTCTGCTTTATTGACTATGCCAAAGCCTTTGACTGTGTGGATCACAATAAACTGAAAAATTCTGAAAGACATGAGAATACCAGACCACCTGACCTGCCTCTTGAGAAATTTGTATGCAGGTCAGGAAGCAACAGTTAGAACTGGACATGGAACAACAGACTGGTTCCAAATAGGAAAAGGAGTACGTCAAGGTTGTATATTGTCACCCTGCCTATTTAACTTCTATGCAGAGTACATCATGAGAAATGCTGGACTGGAAGAAGCACAAGCTGAATCAAGATTGCCGGGAGAAATATCAATAACCTCAGATATGCAGATGACACCACCCTTATGGCAGAAAGTGAAGAGGAACTCAAAAGCCTCTTGATGAAGGTGAAAGAGGAGAGTGGAAAAGTTGGCTTAAAGCTCAACATTCAGAAAATGAAGATCATGGCATCTGGTCCCATCACTTCATGGGAAATAGATGGGGAAACAGTGGAAACAGTGTCAGACTTTATTTTTCTGGGCTCCAAAATCACTGCAGATGGTGACTGCAGCCATGAAATTAAAAGATGCTTACTCCTTGGAAGGAAAGTTATGACCAACCTAGATAGCATATTGAAAAGCAGAGACATTACTTTGCCAACAAAGATCTCTCTAGTCAAGGCTATGGTTTTTCCAGTGGTCATGCATGGATGTGAGAGTTGGACTGTCAAGAAAGCTGAGCACCGAAGAATTGATGCTTTTGAACTGTGGTGTTGGAGAAGACTCTTGAGAGTCCTTGGCCTGCAAGGAGATTCAACCAGTCCATTCTGAAGGAGATCAGCCCTGGGATTTCTTTGGAAGGAATGATGCTAAAGCTGAAACTCCAGTACTTTGGCACCTCATGCGAAGAATTGACTCATTGGAAAAGACGCTGATGTTGGGAGAGATTGGGGGCAGGAGGAGAAGGGGACAACAGAGGATGAGATGGCTGGATGGCATCACTGACTCGATGGACGTGAGTCTGAGTGAAGTCCAGGAGTTGGTGATGGACAGGGAGGCCTTGCGACCCCCCTGATTCATGGGGTCGCAAAGAGTCGGACACGACTGAGCGACTGAACTGAACTGAACAGTGGATATATGTTAAAATATGTTTTTATTTTTATTTTTCTCCAACTTTATGGAGGTATTGATTCTGGACACTTGCAGCAGGAAGTGGCAGCTTGCAGCAAGCAGCTGGAAACAGGGTCTTAGTTTCCCAGACTGGAGTCCTAACCACTGAACCACAGGGGCCTGCCTAGTCAAGAATGAATTCAGGTGAGGTAAAGAGAAGGTTTAGAGTAAACCTTACTCAGAAGATAAAGAGTAAAGTAAATAGTTTATTGAAAGGAAAAGTACATGCAGAAAGGCTCATGGGTGAGCTCAGAGAGACAGTCAAGCCTCTGGGAAGTTTAAATCCTTTATAAGGGGCATTTCTCCAGGTCTGTCTTCCCTCAGGTCAATCACCTTGCTTTGTTCCACACTGGTTAATTTGTCTCAGGACATTCCCCTGGGGTGCACATGTACACTTGAACCATTAAGGTGTGGCTAATCTCATGCACACCATTTGAATCTCAAAGTGAAGTCTTCAGGGAGGAGCAAGACTCATTATGGCCTGGAATTACCCTCTAACTTTTGACTCCAAGGAGCCTTTCTGTATGTGTATAGGTTCAGTTCGGTACAGTTGCTCAGTCGTGTTCAACTCTTTGCAACCCCATGGACTGTAGAACACCGGGCCTCCCTGACCATCACCGACTCCCAGAGTTTACTCAAACTCATGTCCATTGAGTCGGTGATGACATCCAACCATCTCATCCTCTGTTGTCCCCTTCTCCTCCCTCCTTCAATCCTTCCCAGCATCATGATCTTTTCAAATGAGTCAGCTCTTCGCATCAGGTGGCCAAAGTATTGGAATTTCAGCTTCAGCATCAGTCCTTCCAATGAATATTCAGGACTGATTTCTTTTCAGATTGACTGGTTTGATCTCTTTGCAGTCCAAGGACTCTCAAGAGTCTTCTCCAACACCAGAGTTCAAAAGCATCAATTCCTCAGCGCTCAGCTTTATTTATAGTCCAATTCTCACATCCATACATGACCACTGGAAAAACCATAACCTTTACTAGATGGACCTTTGTTGGCAAAGTAATGTCTCTGCTTTTTAATATGCTGTCTAGGCTCATCATAACTTTTCTTCTAAGGAGTAAGCATCTTTTAATTTCATGGCTGCAGTCACCATCTGCAGTGATTTTGGAGCCCAAAAAATAAAGTCTGACACTGTTTCCACTGTTTCCCCATCTATTTCCCAAGAAGTGATGGGACCAGATGCCATGATCTTCGTTTTCTGAATGTTGAGCTTTAAGCCAACTTTTTCACTCTCCTCTTTCACTTTCTTCAAGAGGCTCTTTAGTTCTTCTTCACTTTCTGCCATAAGGGTGGTATCGTCTGCATATCTGAGGTTATTGATATTTCTCCCAGCAATCTCCATTCCAGCTTGTGCTTCAACCAGCCCAGCATTTCTCATTATGTACTCTGCATATCAGTTATATAAGCAGGGTGACAGTGTAAGCCTTTATGTACTCCTTTACCTATTTGGAACCAGTCTGTTTTTCCATGTCCAGTTCTAACTGTTGCTTCCTGACCTGCATACAGATTTCTCAGGTCAGGTGGTCTGGTATTTCCATCTCTTTAAGAATTTTCCACAGTCTGTGGTGATCCACAAAGTCAAAGGCTTTGTGGTAGTCAATAAAGCAGAAAAGTTTTTCTGAAACTCTCTTGCTTTTTTGATAATCCAACAGATGTTGGTCTCTCTTATTTTTCACTCAGACATGGTTTTTTCCTTCTCTTTGTCTTTGCCATGATTATTCCCTTGAGGTGTTTACAAGAGACTCCAGTTCAGTTCAGTCACTTAGTCATATCTGACTCTTTGTGACCCCATGGACTGTAGCATTCCAGGCTTCCCTGTCCATCATCAACTCCTGGAGCTTGCTCAAATTCATGACCATAGAGTCCATGATGCCATCCAACCATCTCATCCTCTGTCGTCCCCTTCTCCTGCCTTCAATCTTTCCCAGCATTGGGGTCTTTTCCAATGAGTCAGTTCTTTGCAACAGATGGCCAAAGTATTGGAGTTTCAGCTTCAGCATCAGCCCTTTCAATGAATATTCAGGACTGATTTCCTTTAGGATGGACTGGTTGGATCTTCTTGAGTCCAAGGGATTCTTAAGACTCTTCTCCAACACCACAGTTCAAAAGCATCAATTCTTCACTGCTCAGCTTTCTTTATGGTCCAACTCTCATATCCATACACTGGAAAAACCATAGCTTTGACTAGATGGAACTTTGTTGGCAAATAATGTCTCTGCTTTTTAATATAGCTCTACAAGGCATGTTGGATGTTAGCTCCCTGTGTGTTAGTTGCTCAGTTGTGTCTGACTTTTTGCAACCCCACGGACTGTAGCCCACCAGATTCCTCTGTCTATGGGATTCTCCAGGCAAAAGTACTGGAGTGGATTGCCATTCCCTTTACCAGAGGATCTTCCCGACCCAGATATGAAACCCTGGTCTCCTTCATTGCAGGCAGATTCTTTACCATTTGAGCTACAGGGAAGTCTCTTGTTACAAGAGACAAAGACTGGCTATTTACCAGTCAACAGGGGGCTGGTTATGAATGCCTCAGCTGGACCCCACCTGTTTCTTATCTCAGGAGGCTGACTGATTGTAAAGCTCCAGCCTGGAGCTTTCAGTATGACTGACAAATAAAGTTGTATATACTTAGGCATACAATGTGATGACTTGATACACATGTACACGATTACCAAAGGCAGGGTTTCCTGCCTTCCAGGTGCTACCTGTAGGTATCATCTCATCTAACACTTACAACCCTTCTAGGTGTTGTATGTCATTTTGAAATGAGAAGAAAGGGGGCAGGGCACAACTTTTGAAAGAATGACATAGCCCACGGATATAGCATAAACCAATTAGAATCCAATGGGCCCCAGATGGCAGACAAGTCAACTTCGACTAGACTTTGATCCTCAATCAGCAAGCTAAATGACACACCCAGAGGTGCCATGACAGTTCTACTGCTAAGTCACTTCAGTCGTGTCTGACTCTGTGCGACCCCATAGACAGCAGCCCACCAGGCTCCTCTGTCCCTGGGATTCTCCAGGCAAGAACACTGGAGTGGGTTGCCATTTCCTTCTCCAAAGCAAGAAAGTGAAAGTGAAGTCGCTCAGTCGTATCCAACTCTTAGTGACCCCATGGACTGCAGCCTACCAGGCTCCTCCGTCCATGGGATTTTCCAGGCAAGAGTACCGGAGTGGGGTGCCATTGCCTTCTCCATGACAGGTCTAAGCCACCATCAAAACCAAAAAGTGATCAGTGGCCCAACTCCTGGAAATCTCCACCCCCTCCCAAAAATAGTTAGAATAATCCTCCCACTCATTAGCCTATGAAATTGCCCAGCCCATAAAAGCTAACCACACCACATTTTGGGGCCCCTGTTTTCACCCTCTGCAATGGCCCCACACTTTGTCTATGGAGTATGTTTCTCTCTGAATGAAGCCACTTCTTAACTATCACTTTGTCTCTCACTGAATTCTTTCTGTGATGAGACATCAAGAACCTGAGCTTCATTACTGTGGGATTTGGCTGGGTTCGAGTGCTGGTCATGTGAGTTCAAGTCCCAATCTAAGGTAAACGGTTTCAATTTTACCGGTGAGCAAACTGAGCCTCAGAAAGCCTAAGTGACACTCCTGAGATCACACAGATGCTTAGGAACAGAGCTGGGATCCAAATTCCAATCTATAGGCACCTTTGATGGGGACACCCAGTACCCCATAGTGTGTTTTGTTTCTGGCCCTTCTTGTGACCTTCAGCCCCCCTCCCCCAACTCAGCATGGGCAGGGGAGGCCCCTGCTCTTACTCAACAATGGCCTATTCTTCTCCCGGGCCACCCCTGGTCCTCCAGAACTCCAGAACTCAGAACACTGCGGCTACAGTTACTGCGGCCTCAGTGTGTCCAGGAAGGGACTCCATTTCTACCTCTGGATTTCTTTAGGACACTCAGCTGCTTTTGGGTCCTGCTCTGGTCACAAAGAGAAGTCAGGAACCTACTCTTCAGCCCACGACTGTCCTCCTCAAGGGCCAGAAGAGTTCATTGCCCGAGCCCTGGCTCAGCCCCAGTAGGCCTGAGAGAAACCAGGCTTCTTGCAGGTATGAACTTGAGTGAAAACAGCAATTCTGACTAAAGGGCCCTGCCTTGACAGCCTTCCTTCTGCCAAGGTGGTTATGAATTTAAGTGTGAATTTCAGCATAAATGGTTACACATTAAGATGACCAAGAGGGCTTAAAAAGAAAAGATACCCAGACTCACCCCACCCCAGAGCAATGGAATTGAATCCAGTGCGTTTGAGTTCAAGCATCAGTATTCGGCTGAGAACCACTGAAACAGACTTGTGGAGTTTGCATGAGAATTAAATTAGCATTTTTATTCATTCATTAATTCAAATTCCTTGAGCTCCAAATCTTGGCCGGACACCATTCCAGGAGGAGGGGAAACAGCCACAGCCATGAACAAGGGCACTTACATTAAAAAGTTAGAAATATAAACAAGATGCAGTAGGAAGTAAAAATACAAAATTTGAAGCAAACTGTTGTGATGTGACCAAGAGCACTCAAAGTTGGGGTTTGGGGAGACAGAGTGGCCTGCGGAGACCCTTCTGAGTTGGTGGTGCTTGTACCCGGACCCTTCAGAAAAGGCTGAATGAAGAGCAGGATGAGGGATTCCAGGCCAAGGCAAAGGCCGGGAAGCAGGATGTGTTTGAGGAGAGGAAAGGAAAGCAATGTGGCTGGTGCCCTGTGAATGGGGGTGGAGAATGGAGCGCTGGTGTCAGAGGGAAAAGGAGCTACAGAGGCCAGAGTTGGCCTGAGGGGCCTGAGAGGACAGACATGCGGTGGGATTGTCCGGACAGCAAGCCGTGGACCTTTTTGTAAGACAGCAATGTGATCTACATTATGTTTAGAGAGAAAATTGATAACTGAGGGCAAGTAAAGAGAATAAGGAGAGGGATCAGACAGGAGGCCACCGCTCCAACTGGACGAGGGCCGACAGTACAGGGACGAGGGGCCTCTCTGGGAATGCGGGTGGAGACAATGCACACACCGCACTGGCTGGTGGGTAGGAAGCCCCTCTGTGGCAGCTATTCTTGTTCTTAATAATAAAAATTTCTTATCACGGCACAGTTCTCCAGAGTGAGTGAGGTGAGACCACTGGCCCAGGCTTCCCTTCCCTCTGACAAGAGCCATCAGGATCTCTCAGAGAGAGCCTACTACTGCTACTGCTGCTAAGTCGCTTCAGTCGTGTCTGACTCTGTGCGACCCCATAGACGGCAGCTCACCAGGCTCCCCAGTCCCTGGGATTCTCCAGGCAAGAACCCTGGAGTGGGTTGCCATTTCATTCTCCAATGCATGAAAGTGAAAAGTGAAAAGTGAAAATGAAGTCGCTCAGTTGTGTCCGACTCTTAGCGACCCCATGGACTGCAGCCCACCAGGCTCCTCTGTCCATGGGATTTTCCAGGCAAGAGTACTGGAGTGGGGTGCCATTGCCTTCTCCACAGAGAGAACCTAGCAACCTCAAATCTTGAGATTTCTTTCCAAAAGACCCATTGGTACTTTGGCAAATCCCTCCCACCCCTGCCAAACAAGAGATTTTGGGTGCCAAGGGGTTTGAAAGGGGTCACCAATGGTCAGTCACCCAGAAAGGCTCTGGGTGGCTCTCACTGTCTTATGCTTGCATAATAGATAAGGGGTTATTCTGGTGATTGTCTGTAAAATAAAAGTTAACTCTCTAGCACTTTAATGTCTCCATCTAGACAAAGAAATTTAGATGAGAGTTTCTCTTGCAAATAAATTAATCAATGAACAAACAAGCAAACAGGTGCCAATGAAAGAATAGAGCTCACCACCTGGTTCTATAAGAATTAAGTCATTAGTCATTGCAGTTGCTGACCTTCAATACACCCTGAAAGGAGTTCAGGGCAAAGATGAAGAATGAAGTACTCTGTGCTCTGGGAAAACTGGCAGCATAGGTCTTCAAAATAGTTAGATATTTTTAGGAGAAATTTTTATGAACCCAGTTTCTTGCATTTTCTCATGTTTAGAAAAGCACTAAAACCAATAACTAGGACATTGGTTCCTTGTGATCAATAGCAACCTTCTACTGAGATGTGTGTTTGATTACATGTACCCCTTAACCAGAATTATATATACACTGACCTCCTCCCTTACATCTTCTGAGCAGTTTCTCAGAGCCATCTGAGAGGCTGTCTCCCCAGGCTATAGTCTTCAACAAGACACTCAGTTCAACTCACAGCTCTTACATTGTGTGTTTTTTCCCAATTTGACAAAGGTGAATTAATACTGAAAACAAAAGCTCCATCTAATAGTCATCATCCTGTACCAGACTTCCCCAGGACTAACAAGTGGCATGTTATCTGTGGGTCCTGGGATTCTGGGGATTATTAAGCACCCTTCAGGCTGGGTGGTAGTAATGAGCCCTTTGGTTGAAATGTAGATTTGAATAATATGCATCACAGCTTTCCAGAAAACCAGGCTCTCCACTCTGCCTTCATCCTTATCTCAACTCTCCTTTATTGATTTTATTTGACCATGTAGTTCTCAACCTACAGGCTGCAGGACAGAATCACCTGGAAGGCTTAAGAGATCCAACAGTCAATGACAATACACAAATCTCAGTTGGATTCTGACTCAAACAAACCTAAAACTTATGAAATAATTAGAGTAGTTTATTGTCTAGGTATTTGATGATATGAGGGATTAGAGCAAATTTTGTTGTAGCTATGTTTTATTATCAGATTTTCATCTTTTAGAGATTCACAATGAAATACCTATGGATAAAATAATATGATGCATGGGACTGGCTTCAAAATAATCCAGGGTGGGGAGTTGACAGGAGTATAAAAGATATGATTGGGAGTGACAACTGAGGTTGAGTGATGAGTTACCTTGGGGGTATGTTGTACCATACCATTCTGTTTTTATGTTCAAAATTTTCTAATAATAATCACCTGGAGAGCTTTTAAAACATACATATATCTGGACCCCACCTTGAGCAATTTTGAATTAATAAAGGGTCAGAGGAGCATCAATATCACCTTAAAAACTCCCTAGAGAATTTTAATGTGAATCCAGGTTCTTAGTTCATGTTAGTCGTTCAGTCATATCCAACCTGTTTCGACCCTGTGGACTGTAGCCTGCCAGGTTCCTCCATCCATGGGATTCTCCAGGCAAGAATACTGGAGTGGAGGTGCCATTTCCTCCTCCAAGGAATTTTCTCAACCCAGGGATAGAAACCGATCTCCTGCATTGTGCTAATCAAGCACAAGTTCTTTACGAATCTTCACAACTACTCTGGAATGAAAGGCCACTCACCCATTCTGCAGAGGGAGGTGCTGTGCTCTGATAGAGGACTTTGCAAATCTGAGAATCTGTGACCACTTCCCAAGTACAAAATCTGAGGTATGGACATGAGAGCAGTGTGGTATGGTGATTTAGACCCGAGGTTAGCAAACTTTTCCTGAAGAGGGCCAGATAATAAATATTTTTGGCTTTGCTGGCCACATAGGGTCTCTATTACAACTACTTAACTGAGTAGTTGTGGTAATGGCTGCTGCTGCTAAGTCACTTCTGTCGTGTTCGATTCTGTATGGACCCCATAGACGGCAGCCCACCAGGCTCCCCCGTCCCCGGGATTCTCCAGGCAAGAACCCTGGAGTGGGTTGCCATTTCCTTCCCCAATGCATGAAAGTGAAGAGTGAAAGTGAAGCCGCTCAGTCATGTCCGACTCTTCGTGACCCCATGGACTTCAGTGCACCAGGCTCCTCCGTCCATGGGATTTTCCAGGCAAGAGTACTGGAGTAGGGTGGCATCGCCTTCTCCGGTAGTAAAGGCAACCATAGGCAATAGTGATGGGATGGGTATAGCTGTGAATCCTCTAACACGGTATTTACAAGAAAGGCAGAGGGCTGTAGATTGCGAGTCCTGGTTTAGACCCATATGCATTAGGCTTAGATATACCTGAGCTTAAGTCTTGCTCCTTCTTCTAGGGTGGGTCTCCACTTTTGTAAGTTGGGCTTATAATTGTACCTACCTCACAGACACGCTGTGAGGGTTAATGAGATGATGCATGTAAAGCTCAAATGCTAGCTTAATACATGGTGATTGACTTATTACTGTGACCAGAGTGTGACTGGGGATGGGGACTGCAGTGGTGAGCAAAAAGAGAAGGGACAGAGGGTCAGAACCCTTTCTCAGGACCCTAGAAGCATCAAAGCTCTTGCCATTCCTCCCTGCCCTCCTGATAAGAAGGCACACTTTTATCTCCTTTGGGGAAGATAAATGTTCCTTCTGTCAACGTGTTCTTCCTTACCTAGAGTTTATAGCAGAAACCTTTGAGTAGTCAAAAACCCTTTTATATTTTCCTAAAAAGCTTAATTCTTGCAATTAGAACCTTGACTTGCAAGCCCCTCCTGAGTTTTAAAGGCCTGTTTTGTAACCCCAAACCAAAAATTTGATTCTGTTCTGTTGCCAGCCTCAGTCCTCCCCTTCTGAGACACAGCATGATTAGATGGTGGATACCAGAGATGGTGCTTGGAGTCAGGGAGCATCAGTTACTGTCTCAAGACACTGTTCACTGCACCAGTTTTACAGGGGGCATTAGAGAGACAGTACATCATTCTGGTTAAGGACATGGATTCTGTAGCTAGATATCCTTTTTTGAAATCCTGCTTCTGTCATATGTTAGTTGTATGGCCTTGGACAAATCATTTAACTTTTATGTGCCTCATTTTATACTCACTAAATAGGGATTATAATATTACTATCTTATAGAATTGTCATAGGAGAGATGATGGCTTGGAATGCATAGAACAGCCATACATGACAAGTATATTTAGCTACAGGTATTTATAAATTTAACACTTGATACATAATTTAACAAGTATGTTTAGCTACAGTAAAGTGAAGTCACTCAGTCATGTCCGACACTTCGCGACCCCATGGACTGTAGCCTACCAGGTTCCACCATCCATGGGGTTTTCCAGGCAAGAATACTGGAGTGGGTTGCCATTTCCTTCTCCAGGAGAACTTCCTGACCCAGGGATTGAACCCGGGTCTCCCATATGGTAGGCATTGTAGGCAGATGCTTTAGCTAGCATAGGTATTTATAAAATTTAACACTTGTGACCAATTATCTAATACCAATGATTTTGGTATTAGACCAAAAAATTACATTAGAAGATCTACTTTTAAAAAATCCTCAGATAGTGTGCCAAACATATTTACCAGGTACGTATCAAATATCCACTCATTCATTCATGTTTATTTGCCTATCATAAATACCAAATGCTAGGAACACAGCACTCAAAGAAATTGAGGTCCTTATAAATTTAATCTGGACCAGCTATTTGCCATGTTCAAAACACTTGAGTAGTCTGTACGCTGCATAGGAAAATGGTTCTGTGCTTAAGGACAACATGCAAACATCTGTGACAGTGATCCTATGCTCTAGATTATTAGGGGAAACATTACTGGGGAGAGTGGCACTTAAGGAGAGACAACTGCTGACCCAAACCATCTGAACAGAAAAGAATTGTAAAAGAAAAAAAGGAAAAGAAAAAAAAAAATGAGGGGAAAAAAAAGAGGAAAGGAAATCATGTTATAGACCTAGTATGTACTGTTATCAAAAAGGTATCTGGATTATATTTTACATCATTGAGTAAGACAGTTGGACAATGAACAGTATTGCCTATCTAATTCCATTTATTATATACATTTAAATATATATTCATACTGGCATTTTCAACATTGGTAAAGATTCATTCCAAACTGAGTCACTTTCTCAGAGGTGGGGTTATGGGAGAAATTTTTGTTTTCTACTTAACATTTTTTTATTGTGTTTCTTGAAATTTTTACATGTGTGCATTATGGTGATTACTTTTGAAAGAAATATTTACATTTGAGAAAATTTGCTCAAAAATCAAATGGGTTACACTGCCAGCAGTAAGCTTCCCATCAAAAGAGGTATTCAAGCAGGAGTTGGGGGAGCATGAGCAGAGGCTGTGATAGGGATTGGATTAGTCATCTCTGAGACCCAGAGGCTCACCTTGGGATTCTGGACTGAGTTTCATATCTAAAAATATTCTTACCTATTGTCTGGGGAGCCAGTGGGCTTGAGTGTTGGTTTGTGATTTGGCTTTCTGTTGCTCCGAGTGGGACCCTGCTGCCCTGAGCTAATCCCATGCAGTTTCAATGGGCCCCAAGGTTAACCTCTTTGGCAAAGTTTGCCTCTCCTTTACCAGCTTGCTTTGCTGAGCTCTGGGCACTGCTAGGAAGCCAGTGGGGGCATGCTGAGGTAATATTCTCCACATCAGGACTGACCTTTTAGGAAAGGAGATGGGGAGGGAGTGATGACGTGGGTCCCCACCACCCGTGTTGGTAAGAGTTCTTGTTCTTTCTCCTGCCCTTGAAGGACAGCCATGGAGCTGCTCTGTATGTCTCTGCTGCTGGTAGCCTCTTGTGTCGGCACTGTCCAGGGCTCACCAGAGATGAATGGCAAGAAGGAGAGCATCAACATGTCCCAGCCCTTGCATATCCTTGTGGAGGAAAACTTGATGGTGCTAACACCTGCTGGCCTGACTCAGATGCTGAACGAGACGCGCTTCCTGATGGTGCTCTTCCGTGAGTGTCTCCCACTCCTGGGCAATGGGTGATGGGTGGGCTGAGACCTGCCCCCTTTCTTCTGGTAGCCAGAGGAATTTTAAGTATTGTTAAACAGGTGGCGCTAGTGGAAAAGAACCTGCCTGCCTGTGTAGGAGATGTAAGAGACGTGGGTTCGATCCCTGGGTTGGGAAGATCCCCTGGATAAGGAAATGGCACCCCACTCCAGTATTCTTGCCTGAAAAATCCCATGGGCAGAGGAGCCTGGCAGGCTACAGTCCATGGGGTCTGCAAAGAGTTGGACACAACGGAAGCAACTTAGCATAAATACATGAGAACACATTTCAATAATAATTTAAAAAAAAATAGCATCATCCTTAATTCCCAGATGAGAGTACTGAGGTCCAGGGAAACTAAATCATTTGCAAGATACTATGTCGCCTCTTTGGTCTTGATTTGTATGGGGTCACACAGGGTCGGACACGACTGAAGCGACTTAGCAGCAGCAGCAGCAGCAGCAGCCTCTGTTTCACTGAAGGCAAGAAGCCAGGATTTACCTTCAGGTGTCTTTACCATTCTGAACCTTAGTTTTCTTCTCTGTAAAATGGGTATAAACAGAAGTGCTATACTGGATTATTGTGAAGACAAAATAAGTTGTTAAGTTGCTAAATAATATTGTAAGTTGCTGGGACACAGTTATGGGCACTGTCTCAAGGAAGATTTTTTTTTTTTTTTCAAGGAAGATTTTTAGATCATCAGGTTTTTCATCTGAATTTTGCATGCCCACTTTTATTCTTCAGATTTTGCATCAGCAGGCATTTTGATGGAGGAAACGGACTCCTTTTTCCTGAGATACTGACATAGACCCATGTCTATGCTTTGAGACCGGATGGAAGGGATGTTCATAACAACTTTCACATAGTGGGCACCTACTGCGTGCCGGGAACTGTCCTTATAGCCCCACTAAATGTTCTCACACACTCCTCATAATCACCCAGTGTACTGCCACTATTTGTCTCCCTATTTGGGGACATTTCATAATTGAAATTCAATTTACATCTGCTCTTGAAAAACCAAGAGATCTGGAAGCCCTGGCTTACGTTCCTATAATGTGACAGTTGGCTGGAGCTAAGTGACAGTTTCCCCCTTGTGATCAGGAAACAGCACACTAGTCAGTTTGCCACATTCCTAGTCAGCCAGCCCCACATAGTCACACCCCTGCCTCACCCCTCTAGCATTTGAGTCTGTGTCTTCTGCCTGAAATTCAGGCCTCCCAGCTCCTTCCTCAATTCTTGTCTCTTCTCATTTGATACATTCTCTCTGAGTTGCACCACTTCAGTGAGGTGGTCTTTGCATCAGTGGGCATTTTGTGACAGTGACATAGTATCAGTAGCTCAGTTACCATGGATCCCATTGCTTCCTCAGCTGACTTGTGCAGCCATTTCATAGCAACATACAACAACCTTAACCTTAACCTTGCCCTTAACCTTGGTAGTTCCCAGGAGAGAAAATCTAACTGGGTCATTTTGCCTCCTTCCAACTTTCACCCTTATGGCGGAAAGAAGAAGAACTAAAGAGCCTCTTGATGAAAGTGAAAGAGGAGAGTAAAAAAGTTGGCTTAAAGCTCAACATACAGAAAACTAAGATTATGGCATCAGTTCCCATCACTTCATGGCAAATAGATGGGGAAACAGTGGAAACAGTGGCTGACTTTATTTTGGGGGCTCCAAAATCACTGCAGATGGTGATTGCAGCCATGAAATTAAAAGACACTTACTCCTTGGAAGGAAATTATGACCAACCTAGACAGCATATTTCTTTTCCATGGGGATGGTCTTGATCCCTGTCTCCTGTACAATGTCATGAACCTCAGTCCATAGTTCATCAGGCACTCTATCTATCAGATCTAGGCCCTTAAATCTATTTCTCACTTCCACTCTATAACCATAAGGGATTCGATTTAGGTCATACCTGAATGGTCTGGTGGTTTTCCCTACTTTCTTCAATTTAAGTCTGAATTTGGCAATAAGGAGCTCATAATCTGAGCCACAGTCAGCTCCTGGTCTTGTTTTTGCTGACTGTATAGAGCTTCTCCA
This sequence comes from Bos mutus, assembly GCF_027580195.1. Lineage (NCBI taxonomy): Eukaryota > Metazoa > Chordata > Mammalia > Artiodactyla > Bovidae > Bos > Bos mutus. The sequence goes on from NC_091641.1 coordinate 23,942,142, forward strand.
CCTTTGGCTGCAAAGAATATAATCAATCTGATTTTGGTGTTGACCATCTGGTGATGTCCATGTGTAGAGTCTTCTCTTATGTTGTTGGAAGAGGGTGTTTGCTATGACCAGTGCGTTCTCTTGGCAAAACTCTGTTAGCCTTTGCCCTGTTTCATTCCGTACTCCAAGGCCAAACTTGCCTGTTACTCCAGTTGTTTCTTGAGTTCCTACTTTTGCATTCCAGTCCCCTATAATGAAAAGTACATCTTTTTTGGGTGTTAGTTCTAAAAGGTCTTGTAGGTCTTCATAGAACCGTTCAACTTTCAGCTTCTTCAGCATTACTGGTTGGGGCATAGAATGGTTTACTGTGATATTGAGTGGTTTGCCTTGGAAATGAACAGAGATCATTTTGTCATTTTTGAGATTGCATCCAAGGACTGCATTTCGGACTCTTGTTGACCATGATGGCTACTCCATTTCTTCTAAGGGATTCCTGCCCACAGAAGTAGATATAATGGTCATCTGAGTTAAATTCACCCATTCCAGTCCATTTTAGTTTGCTGATTCCTAGAATGTCGATGTTCAACATATTAAAAATCAGAGACATTACTTTGTCAACAAAGGTCTATCTAGTCAAGGCTATGGTTTTTCCAGTAGTCATGTATGGATGTGTGAGTTGGACTATAAAGAAATCTGAGTGCAGAAGAATTGATGCTTTTGAATTGTGGTATTGGAGAAGACTTTCGAGAGTCCCTTGGACTGCAAGGAGACCCAACCAGTCCATCCTAAAGGAAATCAGTCCTGGGTGTTCATTGGAAGGACTGATGTTGAAGCTGAAACTCCAGTATTTTGGCCACCTGATATGAAGGGCTGACTCATTTGAAAAGACCCTGATGTTGGGAAAGATTGAAGGCAGGAGGAGAAGGGGACGACAGAGGATGAGATGGTTGGATGGCATCACTGACTCAGTGGACATGAGTTTGGGTAAATTCTGGGAGATGGTGATGGACAGAGAGTCCTGGTGTGCTGCAGTTCATGGGGTCGCAAAGAGTTGGACACGACTGATGAACTGAACTGAACATGAAGTGTGCCTATTGTGTAAAGTTCTATCAAAATAATTCCAAGCCTCTGACCTCCATCTAGTTCAGGCTCTTAATGGTTTGTTTCCTTCAAAGTGTCAGAATGCACACCTGATTCTGCTTCAAGCCCATGGAGCAAAACTTGGTGAGATCCAGTTTGGGTCATTTTCTTTATAGGAGCCTGTGAGCAGGGCATAATTTCCACCTTACTGAACTACTCCTCCAGCTGGTTCCCTACCTCCCTCATTCACATCAAGACTTGGGTCACTACTTGAATATTTGGTTCATGGTTTTTTCCCTCAGGGAAGAATTGAGAACTCTACGGCTGCTGTGGCTTGTGAGTTAATGGTTTGCACAGGTCAGCCATCTAAGCCGTCTTCTCTTTTTTGCTGCAGCCTTAAGCCCTGAATCCTGGACCCTCAGTGGAAATATTGAAGGATTTAGAGCCACACACTTTGCATGACACAACACACACCACAACACTCATTTATGCTTCCAAAATGACACGGCAGGTGGACAAACCTGGGTAACCTATCCAATCTGGGTGAGAATGTAAGACTCTGTCCACAACTACTCTGCTTTAATCAGGGCAGAAGGGCAAGTTCATGGTTCTTTGGGACGTTGATGTTTTATAACTTAGGGATTGACACTGAACCTGGGGCTATGAAGGGAGCTAATCGATTTTATATTCTTTAATTATACCTGATAACAACCAATTTGAATACTTTAAAGTCTTCCCACCAGCAGGTATTTAAATTCGGTGAACACTGGCAGATATGCTATCTAAAAGACACTCAAACTCATTTCATTTGAAAATTTGATTTCTTCAAATATGCAGCTTAAATAAAAATGAATTCTCAAAAGCTTGCAGATCCTTTAAAATGACCTTTGGAAAAACGAATCACTTAGGACAAGCATTATAAAAGTACCCCCCACCCTGCCGCCAGGAGTAAATGGCTCTTTACAAAAAGGTCTTTCCAATATTGTCCCAGGGAAATACTGTCCTGGTAACTATCAAATCCTTAGCTGCTCCCCAGTTTCTCATTTCTCCAAGGACTCCAGATTCAAGAACCAACACTCAGAGGCATCTTTTCTCTTGGATATCTCACACATCTCAATGCCACATGTGTCCAAAATAGACCTCAGCATCTTTACTTGATTTGCTTTTTCTCACATCCTGTCTTGATTGACAGCATGGCTATCTTTATAATGTCAAAGTCAGAAATCCTAGATCATTCTTGACTCCTTTCTAGTCTCATCTCTAATCTCTCACTGAGTCCTATTGAAACTACCTCCTGAAGCCCTCTGCAATCTCCAGTCCTCCCCATTCCCCCCGCCACTGCCATAGTTATGGCCTCATCATTCTCTCCCTGAACCACTGCAGTATCTTCTAGATCAGGGGTAAGAACTGGGCCACACAGCAGGAGGTGAGTGGTGGGTAAGCAAGCAAAGCTTCATCTGTATTTACAGCCACCCCTCGTTATTTGCATTACTGCCTGAGCTCTGCCTTCTGTCATGTCACTGACGGTGTTAGATTCTCATAGGAGCACAAATCTTACTGTGAATTGCACATACAAGGGGTCTAGGTGGTGTGTTCCTTCTGAGAATCTAATGTCTGATGATCTGATGTGGAGCTGAGGCAGAGATCATAATAAATCAATTGCTTGCGGACTCATCAAAAAGCTGCATCTGGGGGCGGACTTTATAGTGGCAAGAGAGGTGAATTTCTTCAATTGTACAGTTGCATCTTGGTGGCAGGCTTTAAGTTAGAATCCAGCACTTATTTCAGTCCATGCATGGCCTGCCTGTGTTTTATTTACCACTTCTGTCTCTGCTTCTTTTCCACACTGTGCACTTGTCTCAGTCACAGTTTTGGCAAACTCACAAGCTAACTCTAGCCAAAATGAGTAAAAAATGAGTGTCACTGGGGAGCTTCTTTGAAAAGGGGGAAAGACTAAATTATGAGACAGCAGAATATTCTAAGACTGCCAACAAAAAGAAAGCCACAGTTACAAGAAAATATCAAGAGACTTAAGTTACAGGCTCATTGCAACAGGTGATTTATATTCTCTAAGCTCACTTTCTATGGTGACCAGCTATCCAACAAAGCCATGAAATCTTCAAATCTGCTTTGCCACATGGAGACCTAGCACCCTGCATTAAAAGACAAACCTTTGGAGCTTTTCAAAAGGAAAAATGTGAACAGGAAGAACAGAAGCAATTATTGAAGGCCACCACACCACCAAGCATTTCTGCACTAACAGCATCATTCTTAGAGGCTAAATTAGCACATCTGCTTGGATCACTTTCTGATTGAAAATCCCAAAGTTTCCAAACTCCTTAACATAGCTACAATGTCCTTGGCTTGATTTAACCCAGGCCTACTTTTCCATTCCACTTGAAGTCTGTGCTCTACACCCTGAGTGTGGCTACCAGGTAGGTCACACTGGCACTAGCCTCCTGGCCTTTACACTTGAGGTTCCCTCTACCTGTAGTGTCCTTCCTGAACTTCTTAAGCTGGATTATGAAGTTTAAGTTCATGAAGTTGCCTTGTCAAGAGGCTGTGTTCACCTCCCTCCCACCTAGGCTCTGGCATGCTCACTCAGCCCTCTGCACCCTGCTTTTTATAACATTTGCCACACTGCTTTGAAACTGCATTTAAACTTGTGAGTTCCACAGGGGACAGGGGTCAAAACTGATTCATCTCTTGATTGCTAACATCTAGGATTGTGCCTGGAGCACAGTAGTCATTTGGAGATGTTGGTAAATAAATGAGCTTTCCTTTGGCCCACAGTGTTCTTCATAAATGAGACAAGAGAAAAGGAAAAGCTACATTTAGTGGAGGAGGCCAAAATGAGACTTAAAAGGAGCAGTTTCTAGGTTGACTAATTAGTAATCATCCGTAAGGCAGAGGTGGCAAGAGTCTGCCTTGGGAGCAGATTAGATGATGTAGATGGTATAGTAGATGAGGATGGTGATGACGTGGACAATCGTCATGATGAAAATGAGGAAGACCATTTACTCAGACCTGTATTCCAGGCACTGGGCTTGTTCTCATTGTTCCTGTCTTATATCATGAGGCAAATAAAGTCTCAGAAAGGTTTAGGATTTGCCCAAAATTATACAACTGGTAAGTGATGAGGATTTCAGACCAGGTCTAACACTCAATTCTTCTTAAACTGTGCTGATAATTGAAACATTCATTCATTAAACACTTATTGAATATTTATTATATGCCAGATCTCTTCTAGGCACTGAGTGGTAAGCAAAACAGACAGACCCTTGCTTTACATATCTTTTATCCTGGAGAGGTGAGTGAAAATGAAAGTGAAAGTTGCTCAGTCATGTCCAACTCTGGGACTCCATGGACTATACAGTTCATGGAATTCTCCAGGCCAGAACAGTGGAATGGGTAGCCTTTTCCTTCTCCAGGAGATCTTTCCAACCCAGGGATTGAACCCAGGTCTCCCACATTGCAGGCGGATTCTTTACCAGCTGAACCACAAGGGAAGCTTTGAGAGAGGAGACTCAAGATAAAATGATGCAGAAGTCAAAAATGTAGCATATCTTAAGGGTAGAAGTACTATGGAGAAAAACAGAGCAGGGCCCTTAGGAAGTACAAGGAGTGGTGCAAGTGGGTTAAGTACAGGGTAGCCAGAGAAGGCTTTCCTGTGAAGATGGAAACTGAACAAAGACCTGAAGGCAGTAAAACAGCAACCTGAGAAAATTTCAGGCAGAAGGAACAGCAAGTGCAAAGGCCCTGAGGTGGGAATGGGCAGGGTGGCTAAACTGAGTTGCTGAAGAGAAAAGTAGTGGGATATAAGATCAGAAGGGTAAGGAGCAGATTTTTAGAGTTTTGTAGGCCTTTTCAATGGTCAAAGAAACTTGTTGGCTGGACCCTGAGGAACTGGGAGTTGGAGATCATCCTGAAGTCCTTATCACCTATGAGCACTATAAAGCATCCTATGGAATGGTGAGAGTATTATACTCATAAGCTTTTTCCATGCTTGATCTTGAACTTGGTCTAAAATGGGGTTTCTCATCCTTAGCACTGTTGACATTTCTGCTGGCTAATTCTTAGCACAGTCTCTCTATGTATGTGTGTGTGTGTGCGTGCGTGCGTGTGTGTGTGTGTGTGTGTGTGAGATGGGGAGGAGGGTGTCTTGTGCACTGTGGGATATTTATTAGCATCCCTTGCTTTTACCAACTAGATACCAGTAGCATTCCAGATGTGACAACCAGTAATGACTCCAGATAGGGCCAAATGTGCCCTATTGAGAACCACAATCTAAAGAAAGGCAGACTCCAGCTCCCTGTGCTGGGAGCGAATCTCCATTTCCTACACTCACACCTCTCCCATCCATCAGCCCCATGGGGTTACCTACTAAAGACCCAGGCAAACATTGATTCTAGGTCCACTAGCCATTAACACATTTACACACTAGGCACACTGTCGAGAGCCACTGCCAACTCTAATGGGACCCTGGGTGCCATTTGCTTAACCCCAAAACCCATGAGAGAGCCACAGAATAGGCCTCAGCCTTATTTTGGATGGCTTGTCACCCTTGTCTTCCTTTCCCCAGGAATAAGAAGATTTGCTGAAGATCCTGATAACTACATAGGATCCTTCCTCCCCAGAGAACATCTGGTCAGAGCAAGACCATGAATTTCCCCCATATTATCATAATGCTCAATGTTTATTGGGCACTTCTGTATCAGAGCTTTGCATACCTTGGCTTACTATGTAGGCTTATTCTAAGGTATGGAAACTTATCACTATCCCCATTCTATAGGTGATGAAGCTAAGGTTCAGAGATGTTTAAAAAAACTCCTTTTCTGGACCACAGGTGCTGTAAGCCACCATAACTGTCTCTGATTTATGAAACAACCTAAGGAAATGATGTTCATTGAATATCTAGTATGTGCCAGACAATGGACCCTAGTTAGAACCTGAGGAGGGCTAAAACTGAAGGAGCTCCCAGCAAAGGGCTCCCTGCCCATCCACAGTCCACTGGGCACTGCTTTGCCCAGGTTCCAATGTACAGCTGAATTGACTCCATGCCCCATAAGACATAGTCACCAAGATCTGAGGGTGTATGCATTCATTTTACCTTTACACGCTTGGCATTCAAGGCTCCAGAGGTAAATACTGATTTGCAAATTTTAAAAAGATAGAAACTAGCAAACAGGACTGGACATAAAAAGTAGATTTGGTTCTCTACAGTCTATTTGCTCTGATATGAACCACCCAGAGCAGGGTAGATTGGAAACTCACCCCTCCAGGGAAAAAGAGCATTTTTTCAGTCTGGCTTGCCTACAAGGTCAGTTAGAGCATGGAGTTTGGAGTCAGCCAGCCTTGGAGCTGGAGAAGGCAATGGCACCCCAATTCAGTACTCTTGCCTGGAAAATCCCATGGACAGAGGAGCCTGGTAGGCTACAGTCCATGGGGTTGCACAGAGTCAGACATGACTGAAGTGACTTAGCAGCAGCCTTGGAGCTGAGTCTTGGCCTAATGCTTACTAGCTGTGAGACTTCTGGGTTTCTGTTTCCTTGTCTAACACTCCTCACCTGTAATAGTAGATGACTGTTTACAACAGTAGATGACTCCTAGGCTTTTTCTGAGGACTAATCAAGATAATGCACATAACACTTAGCAAAGTACTTGGCATAGTAAGTGTTCAATAAATGCTGTTATCTTGTTATCAATACTATGATCATCATCACAATCATTACCATCATCATCACTATCATCATCCTTCTGGTTGTTCAGGTCAAAATGTCAGAGTCATCCTTGATTTCTTTCATTTACATTCCACCTCCAATCCATCAATAAACCTTGTCAATTCCTCCTTCAAGACCCCTCGAGGCTCTGACCACTTCTCACCCTCTCCATTGCCACTCCCCTGATTCAAGCCATTAACATTTCTTACCTGGATTATTATAGTGGCCTCCAGCTGGCCTCCTTTTTCCTCTGTGGTCTAATCTCCATGTAACATTCAAAACAATCCAGTAAAAATGTATATCATCACATCTAACACTGCTCCAAACCCTCTAGTACATTTCCACAAGCTTCAGAGGAAAGACCAAAGTCTATTCAGTGGTCTACAAGGCCTGTGTCTCCAGACCCAATGGACTTCTTGTCATCCCTCAGACATGTTGCTGCTACTGCTGCTAAGTTGCTTCAGTTGTGTCCGACTCTGTGCAACCCCACTAGACGTCAGCCCACCAGGTCCCCATCCCTGGGATTCTCCAGGCAAGAACACTGGAGTGGGTTGCCATTTCCTTCCAGTGCATGAAAGTGAAAAGTGAAAGTGAAGTCGCTCAGTCATGTCTGACTCCTAGTGACCCCATGGACTGCAGCCCACCAGGCCCTTCTGTCCATGGGATTTTCCAGGCATGTTGTATGTGTTCTTACTTCAAGGCCTTTGCTCATATGGCTCCTTTGCCTGGAACTCTCTCCCTCCTGTGAGTGAGCACACAGCTGGTTCCCTCATCATCTTCAGTCTTCATTAAAATGTTCCATTCTTTTCTCAGTGAGACCTCCGTTTACCTCCCTACTTAAAATCCATTCCCAGACACACTCCCAACTTCCATGTCTGCTTCTTTTTTCTCCATAGCACTTAGTGTTCTCCATAGAATACAGCCTGTTTCTTTACTTTATTCTTTACTTTATTTTCTGGCTTTTCCAATGAGAGCAGTGATTTTTATCAGTCTGTTCATTGTTAAGTCCTCAATACCTAAAATACTTCCTGGCACATGGGAGATTCTAAAAAAGATTTGTCAGATAAGTGAATGAATGAATCCCATTACTGTAACTATTAGGTCCCATCCATCCAACTCTCAGGCCCCAGTTGTCACAGTCTCTTTCTCTCACTTTCATGTTAGACACCAAAAAGCACTGGGCTATGTGTGGAACCTCAAAAACTCCACTGTTTGGACAATCATTCCAAGTGTTTCTCTTGTCCCAAGCTTAGAAACTCAGATTTGAATGCTATGTCAATCAGCAGCCCTGAGCCAGGCATGGCCAAATCCATGAGGAAGTCAGAGGAGAGGCCTGCAGGCCAGAGCTTCTGGCAACAGGCCAACCCCTGCTGATGGTGAGGGATGGGGTATCGAAGGCAATGCTGGTGACGAAGCAGGCAGTGGAGAGGCACTGATCAACAAGGGAGGCGAAAAGTCACACTTCATGTCCGTTGATTGAGAGTTTAATGAAAGTGATCATGCACATTTGGGTTCCATCACTGGAGCAGTGTGCTGACTGGCAATGGGGTGTGTGCCAACTGTCCTAGGCCTGGCTTTCTGGGTTTTGCTTTACAAAAGCCCTTTCTCTTGTACTTGGAACTTGCCCATGGCAGTGGAAATGACTTGCACTGGTTTCAAGTGCTCCAGATGGACAAGGGAGTTTGAGAAAGATAAAGCATTCTGGCTTAAAAGGGAATCAATGACCCCCTACCCTGGCTCAACCCACCTGCTGCAGACACTGGGCTCTGAGAGCCAGTGAGGGGCCTACAGTCTCTCAACATTATCAGGAGGAAGGGAGACAAATGTGATTGCCTTTTAGCCCCTCCCATTTAGGCCAGGAAGTCTTCTACTGCTGCTGGGATCGCATGCCAGTCCCCTGGGGCTCTTTCCAGAAAAAGGCCCCTCACTTCTACTTCCAGCCTACCACCCGGCAATGTGAGAGGCCAAGGAATCTTGATCAATAGTGCCAGGTCTCTTCAACACTCTGGACCAAGGAGATGAGCTGGGTGGGTAGGGGGTCATCATAACCTCCCCCCACCCCCTTATCCTTCTCACATCTGGCCTCCTTTTCACAAGCATGTCTCCTGCCATATTACATGCAGATACAGGGCAAATGAAGGTGCAGAACCTGTCCTGTTAGCTCCAGGAACTTCCACCAGATGGTGCTCATTCTCCCTCTCTCTCCATGCCCCGCCCACCCACTTCTCTTTTTCTCTCCTCTCACCTCCCTCCTTCTCAATCTCTCCCTCTACTATGATTTCTGATAGACATTTTAACCATAATAACAATATTAATAAGAAGGCATTATATACTGACCAAGTGCCAGGCCTGATGCTAAGGACAGGCCCAGTGGAGGTTAGAGAGCAAGCACCCAAGCCAGAGTGAGTGAGTCCCATCCAGCTACACCTCCTATTGCCATAAAACTTTGGGCAAATAAGTCATTTCAATTATGCAACAGTTTCCTCCTCTATCACAGTGAGATAATAATAGCCATACCTACTCCATAGAGGCTTCTTTGGTGGCTCAGATGGTAAAGAATCTGCCTGGAATGGGAGAGACCCAGGTTTGATCCCTGGGTTGGGAAGATCCTCTGGAGAGGGAAATGGCAACCCACCCCAGTATTCTTGCCTAGAGAATTACATGGACAGAGGGGGCTACAGTCCATGGGGTTGCAAAGAGTCAGACATGACTGAGAGCAACTAACACACACACACACACACACACATACCCCATAGGGGTACTTGGAGGATTCAGTGGGTTAATCCACATAAACCTCTTTGAAAGTAATAAGCACTATATAATTGATTGTTAAATCTTTTGACTCAGCTTCACAAAGCAGCCACTATTTCCCCACTTTATTGATGAGGCACATGAGTCTCTGAGAAATTAAATTGCCCAAAGTTGTATTGTTTCCAGTGTTGCTGAACCCCCGAAAAACCTGATGCATATCTCCCAAACTGATCAGTTTCATGAACTGTGATATACTGTCACATTTCTGAATCTACCCATTAGCAGTGGAACATGAGAAAAACCCAGGAGTTAAGCAGGCCTTAACTTTAAAAAAAAAAGCCTTAATAAAGGCTTAAACTTAACAAAGCCTCCTCCTTGGGAGATGGGATGGAGGAGAGGTTCTAGTGAGCTCTGTCTTCTTATTGGCTCTTTCAGATAACCCATCCTCAAAGCAATCCAGAAGCTTAGCTGAGGAGCTGGGCAAAGCTGTGGAGATCATGGGCAAAGGCAAGAATGGGATTGGCTTTGGCAAAGTGGACGTCACAGTTGAGAAGGAACTTCAGAAGGAGTTTGATGTCAAGAAGGCCCCAGAGTTGAAGCTGTTTTTTGAGGGCAACAGATCACAGCCCATCAGCTGCGAAGGTAATGGTATTTGTGTGTCAATCAAAGGAATGCTAACTATGGAAATACAAAAATCTGCATTTCAGTAGCTTAACAGAATCACAAGTTTATGTCTTGCTTGCACCAAACCCAGTTGTAGCCAAGGTTGGCTGTGGGGCTTCTGGTCCACACAATCTTTCAAGGACCCAAGTCCCTGTCAGCCTGTGGCACTGTCCTCCCCTAGGACCTCTGATTCTCTGGCTGTTCCCTCTGTGTCTGGCCAGAAGTCGGTGCTGGGAGGCAGAGGAGTGCCCCAGTGGAGTCCGTAGCCCAGACCTGGAGGTAGTGAATACCACTTCTATTCCCATCCTATTGATGACCTGGTTTCTGTTATGTGGCTCCACCCAACTGAAAGGCCTGGAAATATGGCCCTGCTCTATGACCATAAGGAAAAAAATGGATTTTGGTGGACATGTAGTTACCTCCACCATATCTGAGCTGGTGGGCCCTGGAGGCACACGAGATGGCACAGTGAGGTACATGGTTTCTAAACTAAAAAGACCAGAGAGTGAGTTCCTGGCTTACCTAACTGCCCACTCCCACTGCACCCTTCCACTTTAGAATGATCTTGACAGGGTCTCGGACCAAGGAAGCACTGACTGGTCAAAAGGGAGACCGGGAAGTGCTAGAACAAGATGCGCATGGGACAGGGTGACTACTAAACTAAAGCTAAAGCTTCTGTCACCATCCATTTCATTAACTCATTCACCCACTTATTCCACACCTTTTATTAAGAACCTAACATGTGTCAAGCCCCATCTTGTAAAAATATTCATTTGTTTTTATTTATTTGGCTGCACTGTGTCTTAGTTATGGCATGTGGAATCTAGTTCCCTAACCACGGATTGAACCCAAGCTCCCTGTATTAGGAGCACAGAGTCTTAGTCCCTGGAACATCTGGGGAATCCCTCAAGTCCTATCTTAATGCTGGGGAATTTGAAGAATTTTGTGCCTCAGTGTGACTAGGTCTTAATTTTTAAAAAGTGTTAAATATATGGAGAAGCTAAAGGTAAAGGGGAAAAAGGAAAGATATATCTATTTGAATGCAGAGTTCCAAAGAATAGCAAGGAGAAACAAGAAAGCCTTCCTCAGTGAAAAAAGCAAAGAAACAGAGGAAAAAAACAGAATGAGAAAGACTAGAAATCTCTTCAAGAAAATTAGAGGCACCAGGGGAACATTTCATGCAAAGATGGGCACAATAAAGGACAGAAACTATATTGATCTAACAGAAGCAGAAGTTAGTAAGAAGTGGCAAGAATACACAGAAGAACTATACAAAAAAGGTCTTCTTGACTCAGATAACCACTGTGGAGTGATCACTCACCTAGAGCCAGACATCCTGGAATGCAAAGTCAAGTGGGTTTTAGGAAGCATCACTATGAACAAAGATAGGGGAAGTGATGGAATTCCAGCTGAGCTATTTCCAAATCCTAAAAGACAATGCTGTGAAAGTGCTGCACTCAACATGCCAGCAAATTTGGAAAACTCAGCAGTGGCCACAGGACTGGAAAAGGTCAGTTTTCATCCCAATCTCAAAGAAAGGCAATGCCAAAGAATATTCAAACTACCACACAATTGCACTCATCTCACACACTAGCAAAGAAATGCTGAAAATTCTCCAAGCCAGGTTTCAACAAACAATACATGAACCGTGAACTTCCAGATGTTCAAGCTGGTTTTAGAAAAGGCAGAGGAACCAGAGATCAAATTGCCAACATCTGTTAGATCATCGAAAAAGCAAGAGAATTCCAGAAAAACATCTACTTTGACTGTGTGGATCACAACAAACTGGAAAATTCTTAGAGATGGGAGTAACAGATCATGTTACCTGCCTCCTGAGAAATCTATATGCAGGTCAAGAAGCAAAAGTTAGAACCAGACATGGAACAACAGACTGGTTCCAAATTGGGAGAAGAGTACGTCAATGGTGTATATAGTCACCTTGCTTATTTAACTTATATGCAGAGTTCAGTTCAGTTCAGTTGCTCAATCGTGTCCAAGTCTTTGCAACCCCATGAATCGCAGCACGCCAGGCCTCCCTGTCCATCACCAACCCCTAGATTTTACTCAAACTCATGTCCATCAACTCGGTGATGCCATCCAGCCATCTCATCCTCTGTCGTCCCCTTCTTCTCCTGCCCCCAACCCCTCCCAGCATCAGGGTCTTTTCCAATGAGTCAATTCTTCACATCAGGTGGCCAAAGTATTGGAGTTTCAGCTAAGCATCATTCCTTCCAAAGAACACTCAGGGCTGATCTCCTTTAGGATGGACTGGTTGGATCTCCTTGCAGTTCAAGAGACTCTCAAGAGTCTTCTTCAACACCACAGTTCAAAAGCATCAATTCTTTGGTGCTCAGCCTTCTTCACAGTCCAACTCTCACATCCATACATGACCACAGGAAAAACCATAGCCTTGACTAGATGGACCTTTGTTGGCAAAGTAACGTCTCTGCTTTTGAATATGCTATCTAGGTTGGTCATAACGTTCCTTCCAAGGAGTAAGCGTCTTTTCATTTCATGGCTGCAGTCACCATCTGCAGTGATTTTGGAGCCCAAAAAATAAAGTCTGACACTGTTTCCACTGTTTCCTCATCTATTTCCCATGAAGTGATGGGACCAGATGCCATGATCTTCATTTTCTGAATGTTGAGCTTTAAGCCAACTTCTTCACTCTCCACTTTCACTTTCATCAAGAGGCTTTTTAGTTCCTCTTCACTTTCTGCCATAAGGGTGGTGTCGTCTGCATATCTGAGGTTATTGATATTTCTCCCAGCAGAGTACATCATGTGAAATGTCAGGCTGGATGAAGCACAAGCTGGAATCAATATTGCCAGAAGAAATATCAATAACCTCAGATACACAGATGATACCACCATAATGGCAGAAAGCGAAGAAGAACTAAAGAGCTTCTTGATGAAAGTGAAAGAAGAGAGTGAAAAAGTTGGCTTAAAACTCAACATTCAACAAACTAAGATCATGGCATCCAGTCCCATCACTTCATGGCAAATAGATGGGGAAACAATGGAAATAGTGACAGACTTTATTTTGTTGGGCTCCAAAATCACTGCAGATAGTGACTGCAGCTGTGAAATTAAAAGAGACTTGCTCCTTGGAAGAAAAGCTGTGATTAACCTAGACAACATCTTAGATAACAGAGGTGTTACTTTACGAACAAAGGTCAGTCTAGTCAAAGCTATGGTTTTTCCAGTAGTCATGTATGGATGTGAGAGTTGGACTATAAGGAAAGCTGGGAGTGCCGAAGAATTGATGCTTTTGAACTGTGGTGTTGGAGAAGACTCTTGAGAGTCTCTTGGACTGCAAGGAGATCCAACCAGTCAATCCTACAGGAAATCAGTCCTGAATATTCACTGGAAAGACTGATGCTGAAGCTGAACCTCCAATACTTTGGCCATCTGATGCGAAGAATTGATTCATTAGAAAAGATCCTGATGCTGGGAAAGATTGAAAGTAGAAGGAGAAGGGGATGACAGAGGATGAAATGGTTGGATGGCATGACTGACTTGATGGATATGAGTTTGAGCAAGCTCCAGGAGATGGTGACAGATGGGGAAGCCTGGTGTAGTGCAATTCATGGGGTCTCAAAGATTAGGACATGACTCACCAACTGAACTGAACTGAAATATATGGATGCAAAAATGTATGCACAATGTGTAGAAACAGTGGCTGACTTTATTTTTTTGGGCTCCAAAATCACTGCAGATGGTGACTGCAGTCATGAAATTAAAAGACGCTTACTCCTTGGAAGGAAAGTTATGACCAAACTAGACAGCATATTAAAAAGCAGAGACATTACTTTGTCAACAAAGATCCATCTAGTCAAGGCTATGGTTTTTCCAGTGGTCATGTATGGATGTGAGAGTTGGACTATAAAGAGGACTGAGCACAGAAGAATTGATGCTTTTGAACTGTGGTGTTGGAGAAGACTCTTTAGAGTCCCTTAGACTGCAAGGATATCCAACCAATCCATCCTAAGAGAAATTGGTCCTGGGTGTTCACTGGAAGGACTGATGTTGAAGCTGAAGCTCCAATACTTTGGCCACTGATGTGAAGAGTTGACTCATTGTAAAGGACCCTGATGCTGGGAAAGATTGAGGGTGGGAGGAGAAGGGGATGACAGAGGATGAGATGGCTGGATGGTATCATCGACTTGATGGACATGGGTTTGGGTGGACTCCAGGAGTTGGTGATGGACAGGGAGGCCTGGCGTGCTGCAGTTCATGGGGTCGCAAAGAGTCGGACATGACTGATCGACTGAACTGAACTGAACTGATGTTGGGAAAGATTGCGGGCAGGAGGAGAAGGGGACGACAGAGGATGAGATGGTTGGATGGCATCACTGACTCAATGGACATGAGTTTGGTAGATTCCAGGAGTTGATGTTGGACAGGGAGGCCTGGTGTGCTGTGGTTCATGGGGTTGCAAGGAGTTGGACACGACTGAGCGACTGAACTGATCTGAATGTGTAGATGAATAGATAGATGGATGGAATAAAACTGATGAACACAGAAATGATCAACACAACCCTTCCTTTATTAGTAGAATGTCCCCATTGTGTATGTTGAATGATTCAATCACAGAAAACTGAGCCTGTCTTTTAGCAGGGCTCAGCATTTAGCAGGAGAAGGCAATGGCACCCCACTCCAGTACTCTTGCCTGGAAAATCCCATGGAAGGCGGAGCCTGGTAGGCTGCAGTCCATGGGGTTGCTAAGAGTCGGACACGACTGAGCGACTTCACTTTCACTTTTCACTTTCATGCATTGGAGAAGGAAATGGCAACCCACTCCAGTGTTCTTACCTGGAGAATCCCAGGGACGGGGGAGCCTGGTGGGCTTCCGTCTATGGGGTCGCACAGAGTTGGACAGGACTGAAGGGACTTAGCAGCAGCAGCAGCAGCATTTAGCATGTTTGCAAAAATCCTATTCAAGAGTGGTTGCAAGAACCAAAGGGGTAGAGTGGAGAGGCCACCATGTGCAGGGCCTGCAGGCTGCCTTGAAGCTCTCAGAAGGGACACAAAGAGAGTATGAGATACACAGGCCAGACTTGCAGAAGAGCCTGCCTCAGGGCAGGTTGCATAAAAGACTTGGAGCCTCCTCCTAGCTGGTTTGTAGGAGGGTAGTGTGTGAGGGAGTAAGAAGAGAAAGAGATGAGGAGAGAGGATAGGAGTGAGAGAAAGGATAAAGACTGCTGCTTCCTGTGTGCTGAGTGATACCCTCAGTGGCTACACACTGACCTAAGCGAGGAGTCCTTTGTGATGTGTTGGTTTAGGGGAGGGCTGTGAAAAAAATAAAAGCCTGAAGTTACTTTGTTAAAGTACATATCTGCTCATGGAGTTACTCAGGCTCTTGGGATACCCTCACTTCCTAAAGGACAGGTGAGGTTCAACTGCACTTAAGGGTAAAAGGGTTGCAGCATAAAGAGGACTGTCTGAGCCCTCTTTGTGCTGGGAGCCAGTGCCTGAAATCTCCTCATCATTCAGGAAGAGTCACCATCACCTCCTCTAGGAAGTCTCCCCTGATTGCCTGGGTCATGGTGCCTGCCCTGTTTCTGTGGTCCCACAGTACCTGTCCTTCCTCCTCAAAGATCTCACCTCTCACCTGAGAGCACAGGACAGAATCCAATCTCACCTTCTTTTCTGCGATCTCTGAAAAGGCTACCAGAACTGGTGGACACTGTGACTTCAAATCCTCACTATGTACCTGAGGAGCAGCCACTTCCTCCCATCGAATTCTGATTTCTTCATCTGTAAAGTGTGAAGGGCAAAGATATCTACCTCTGAGGGTTCCTGGGAAGAAAGATAAGTGGACATGTCTGAAGCATTTACTGTGTTACAGATACTGTTCTAGGCCCTTCTCAGACATTACGACACAGGGTAGGAGGTGCTTTTACAGGTGGGGAAACTGAGGTGCAGAGAGTGGAATAACTCTTAAGGCTCCCCAGCTAATAAGCAGTGAGATTCACAAACATTTTCTCTAAAGGACCAGAAAGTAAATATTTCAAGCTTTACAGGCCAATCTCTGTTGAAACAATTTAACTCTGCTGATGCTCTGAAAAAGGAGCCATACACAAACAGATGTGGCTCTGTCCCAATAAAAATAACTTATAAAATTAGATGGCTGGTCAGATTTGGCCCATGGGCTATAGTTGATGGATCTTTCCTGCACATTGTTCTGTCCTCTAAGTAAATGGCAGATGTGGTTATTATTGTTGTTCAATCACTCAGTCATGTCCAATTCTGTGACCCCATGGACTGCAGCACACCCAGGCTCCCCTGTCCATCACCAACTCCCGGAGCTTGCTCAAACTCATGTCCATTAAGTCAGCGATGCCATCCAACTATCTCCTCCTTGGTCATCTCCTTCTCGTCCTGCTTTCAATCTTCCCACATCAGGGTCTTTTCTAATAACTTGGCTCTTCGCATCAGGTGGCCAAAGTAATGGAGCTTCAACTTCAGCATCAGTCCTTCCAATGAATATTCAGGGCTGTTTTCCTTTATGATTGACTGGTTTGATCTCCTTGTGGTCCAATGGACTCTCAAGAGTCTTCTCAAAAACCACAGTTTAAAGCATCAATGTGGTTATTATTATCCTCAAATTATTACTTTTCTAACCCTAGACCAGGGCCTGGAATGCTTAGGTTTTTAATGCATATTTTTGTGTTTGAATGGGGTGGTATTAGAAGGTTCCCACTGCAGCAGGCTTGGAGTAAAGAAGCCAGCTGTTATTTGTACTAGGCTTAACCATCTCCTTCTTCCTCAGTATGACCCTCAACCATGGAAAGAGACTATGGAATACTGGGATGGAGTCAGGGCCCAGATTTTAGGATGAGCACTAGCTGTGAGAACTTGAGGCAGCCTTGATCTATCACTTCCTAAAAAGAATGACTTGTGCCAATTCTGCCACTTGATAGGACTTCCCTGAGCCAAGCAGGTGATGGTACTTTACTGGCCTCCTACACTGTGACTTGTATGAAAATTTTCCTCAGATGCAGGTTGGGTTTAGTTCTTGTTGAGTCAAGTTCAGGTTCTCCTCTGGTCTCCAAGGACTGATGGTGGGAGACTTGGCTTTGACCATCTCCGTTGAGGGAGGGAGACTCAGGCTGCCTCCAGGCCCTCAATTAATGATGCATTCACACCTTGTGCCTGGAAATATGCAGCAGAGTGACGGCCCCAGTTAATTATTGGCACGACATTCACACCTCAGTTGTCACTGTGTCCTCTGGCTCAGAGCCGAGCAACAGGACAGGCATCTGCATAGTGGGGACAGTGCCCAACACTCAGAAACAAACTGTTTACCAGACTCAGAGCTGTCTCAGTCCCATAGGGCCCAGGGGGCCAAGTGGAGTCCACCCATCCCAGAGAGGAGGGTTCAAGATCAAGTTCCCTCACAGTTATCTAATGACTCATTAACCTTGTTCATTCATCCCATGATTTCCTGAACACCTACTATGAACCAGACATTACAAGATGTAGGGGAGGAAAACTTTTCCTTTCTTCCCTTCTAGGTTCTTTGAGGGGTCTAATAATTAAATGGACATAAGAGAGATTAATGAAAGAAAAATTAATTTCATATGTATAGGAGTCCCAAAGATATGAGGCTAAAAAGAAGTGATCAAAGCAGGCAGATTTTATACCTTTTAGACAAAGAAACAATAAAGTTGTGAAGAATTGACAAGAAAAAAGGGGTTGGGGCTTGGGGTAGAAAATTAGTGAGGAAGTAACCAGGTTTGTTTATATAGCCTTCTTGACCTTAAAACCCTATGAGTCATAATAAGGATGTCATCGACCCTGCTAGTGTTGGGAGGGTACCGCCACATGGGAGATTTATTTCCTGCTTTCAGAGGGATAAAGAAGAATCAGAACATCTTTTTTGCACAGGCTATTTCTCAAGTACCTTTCATTCAAAATAATATGCCAAAGTAGTAGAATTTGAGGTGGCATATTCTATTATCCTTCAGGAGCTACTGAGAAAGTTAGCAAAAACTCATAACTTCAGAAACAGAGTCAATGAGGAAAATATAACAGGTCATAATATAGAGAATGATTGAAAGGAGAGTAGGAAAAGACCAAACTGAGGATTAAATAAGCAGGATGAGATGCACTTGAGGGCTGAGAGGAAAGGACAGCCTAGGCGGAGGGACTGGTGGATGCCACAGCCAGTGTGCTGGAAGACAAGGGTGTGACTGGAGAGTGGCCACAGGGAGAGGGAAATCAGGGCAATGGTCCTGATGACCTGATATGCAAACTCGTTTGAAGGGATTTTATTCACCTTTTTTGACATTTTCAGAATGTCTAAGCTAATTTCTTTCAGGTCACTTAGAAAAAAATAATTTTTTCAGGCAAAGCCTTTAGGAGAAAGGGTTTGTTTTCATGATGTGTGCCTCTTTCTTCCTAAAAGATGGCTTGGACCACTGTGAAAATAGAATCTCAACATTAGGCTGGTATCTGGGTTGGAGGGTGGGGATGACTGCTGTGAGTGGAACCATGGTCTGAGAATGGCATGATGCCTCCCCACCCACTCTGACCCTTGAGACCACCACATCATCCTCTTATGAACCTTCAGAGGCTTGACTCACCGTGACTTTTTTAATGGCCTAATCTGTATCTACTGAAGCTGGACATTGTGTACCCATGACCAGAAATTCTTGTCTTGGGCATGTACCCAACAGAAGTGCATATAATGTGCCCCTAGAGACATGCCCAAGAATTAATTCTTAATAGCCCCAAACTGTAAACAAACCAAATGCCCATTAATAAGGAATGGATAAATAAGTCATGGAAATCTCACACAACAGTGGGAATGAATCTGAAAATGCAACATGGAGGACTCTCACATGTATAATGAAGCCAGATCCTCAATCACATACTGTATGACTGTTTACATGCAGTTCAAGAACAAGCTGTTAGAAGCTAGGGTAATTGTTACTTCTAGTTACCTCTAGGTGAGAGCAGGGTAGAGGCTGGGAGGGGGCACATGGGGACTTCTAAGGGGCTGATAATTTTCTATTTATTTATCTGGGTGGTATTTACACATGTTTGTTCGTTTTATGAAAATTCATCAAACTGTATATTATAATTTGTGTACCTTTCTCCACGTTGCTGCTGCTGCTGCTAAGTCGCTTCAGTCGTGTCCGACTCTGTGCGACCCCCATAGATGGCAGCCCACCAGGCTCCTCTGTCCCTGGGATTTTCCAGGCAAGAACACTGGAGTGGGTTGCCATTTTCTCCTCCAATGCATGAAAGTGAAAAGTGAAAGTGAAGTCACTCAGTCGTGTCCGACTCTTAGCGACCCCATGGACTGCAGCCTACCAGGCTCCTCCGTCTATGGGATTTTCCAGGCAAGGGTACTGGAGTGGGGTGCCATTGCCTTCTCCATTTCTCCATGTAAACATACTTAATTAGAACATTTTTAAAGGCCTAATGTTCTTAGGAAAGGTAAGTAAAGACACTTGGTGCCCTTTCCAGTCAATTTAACAATAATGTCCTTTTCAGACAGTTGAACAACACTGTGTGCATTCCTCAAGCCCCAGGCTGCAATTTGTCCTACCACAGGGGCTTTGCACAACCTGTTTTCTCTGCCTTTCCTTCTCTAGCTACTTCCTGTTAACTCTTACGTATCCTTCAGTTTTCAGCTCATAAGTGATTTCCTCCAGGATTACCTCCTCAACTTCACAGTGTAGGTCATGTATCTACTGGTCCACAGAATTTTGCTTCTTAATGCTAACTTTGGGTGTGACTACATACTTGTTTGTGCAGTTATTTAACAATTATCTTCCTCAACAGAATGAGAGGTGCATAGCAGAGGCAAGGTCTTATTTCTGTTCACCATTTTATCCCCAGGACCAAACACAGCACTTTAACACGGCACTCCAGTGCATATTTATCAAATGAATGAATGAGTGAAGGAATGAATCATGAGAGAAGGAATACAGGCTTTTTTATGTCATACAAAGCTACTCACAACTAACATTGCTCTAGCTCATAAATTCGTTTTAAATGATCCATTCTATTCTATAACAGTCTTTGACAGAAAATATTTTCATTATCTGCCATCATATAACATCGATGATCCTAGCAAGCACAGTCCATTTGTAGCCTTGTGTACATTTTGGCACACTATTATGTCTCCCAGATATGGTCGATGTGTCTCAATTTTAGAAGCTTTCTGCATGCTTGGCATTTCCTATATGATAGCTGAGAAATGGAAGTCAGGATAGATGACCTTAGAGGACATCCATGTCTCAGCTAACGAATGGGAGACACACGGAGATAATGGAATTTTCCTAAGGGTGCAGAAAAATTCTGCTGGTCTTTACCTTTTAAATTTTTATATTTAAAAAAATAAATCCATCTTCCTTTTACTTTGAATGGTGAATAAGAAAACACGGCTGGGCATGCTTCCTCCTCTGTTTGATTCCCAGGTTCACTAGTGGGGTGGCCACTAGCGAGTTGAAACCTCAATATGTATCCCATAGGGCTACTATGGAGACGTAATACATGCAAAATGCTCAGCACAGTGCCTGGTCCTTGGTAAGTGTTCGGTAAAGTTTAGTTGTTATTAAAGTTTACATCCTTGGGGCTCAGGTTGAGGAAGAGAGGAAAAATTGACCTTGGCTTTCAAGGGGTGGGAATCTAAGGCAAGAGGTTTTTACTCATTTAACTTGGGGAAGATAGGCCTTGCTCCAGTTCAAGAGGAAACTTCTGTGCGATCCATTTAATTGTACCTCTCTCTCCAGGAGTGGTTGAATCTACTGCTTTGGTTGTTTGGTTGAGAAGACAAATTAGCCAGAAAGCATTTCTGTTCTCTAACAGCAATGAGATAGCAGAGTTTGTGAATTCCAGGCCCTTGGTCATCATCGGTTTCTTCCAGGTACTGCATTCAAGAGGTGGGAGGTGGCTTCTCAGTTTCTAAGGATTCCTATGTCTGGGAAGGTGTGTGGGGTGAAGAGAGGTCTTCCATTTAGGTTAATTCCATGCCCATTTTTCCTTTTTCAATGAGTGGTTTTCTGGGAAAACTGGAAGGATAAAAAAGAAAAAGTGGAAGCTGAAATGGCAGGAGGAGCTAACTACAAAGGCAGATAGTAATGGGGAGAAAGGAGAGGAGATTAGTATACTTTGAACTGGTTTTGATAGTATCAGATCAGATCAGTCGCTCAGTCGTATCCGACTCTTTGCGACCCCATGAATCGCAGCATGCCAGGCTGATCTTTTTGAGGTCCACTTAGAACATCAATGAATAATAAATGATTTTCAAATTGCCCCTGCTTTTGGAGAATGAGTTTTTTATACATCTTTGCTCATTTCCTGTAACTTTGATGACTCCTCCCTTTTTCTGAGCAGAAATCAGAACTTTGGGGTTATATTTATACATGGGGAGAATTTGTAGTTTTTTCTCTCCCATATTACATTTTGACATTGTTTTGGGCCACAGTTTTCTTTCAAGCTAAAGAATGAAGGCTGAAACTACAGTTATATCTTAATATGAAGTTCATATTTGTTACTACATGTGATCAAACCAATGGCCTCTTCTGAAAGCAATTAAGGACTGTGTGTGCATGTGTGCTTAGTCACTCAGTTGTGTCCAACTCTGCAACCCCACTGACTGTAGGCTGCCAGGCTCTTCTGTCCATGGGGTTTCTCCAGGCAAGAATATTGGAGTAGGTTGCCATACCCTCCTCCAGGGGATCTTCCCAACCCAGGGATTGAAACCAGGTCTCCCACCTTGCAGGCAGATTCTTTACCATCTGAGCCACCAGGGAAGTCCATTTAAGGACTAAATGTTATTAATAAAAAGTCTCAACAACTGTGTTCAGACTTCACACTCATACTTGGAAAAGGTCAAGTTTATCAATTCTCTCTGTTTATCTCTGTGGATTTGCCTATTTTGACCTTAGTCATAGCCATAGAGGAAAAGGCAATGACAACCCACTCAAGTACTCTTGCCTGGAAAATCCCATGGATGGAGGAGCCTGGTGGGCTGCAGTCCATGGGGTCGCGAAGCGTTGGACACAACTGAGCGGCTTCACTTTCACTTTTTACTTTCATGCATTGGAGAAGGAAATGGAAACCCATTCCAGTATTCTTGCCTGGAGAATCCCAGGGACAGAGGAGCATGGTGGGCTGCCATCTATGGGGTTGCATGGAGTCAGACACGACTAATGTGACTTGGCAGCAGCAGCATAGCCATAGAAGTATTCTGGGTGTGAAACATCCATGAAGGTGGATTTAGGTAGCCTACCAAAACCACAGAACTTGGAAAGGTGAAGAGTTGAGTTAGTCACCATTTTCACCCTGTCCTTAAAACTGCTAGGCATTTTGCTTTCTGTCGAAGCCTCATCAAACATCTATCCCCAAATAGGACTTGGAGGAAGAAGTAGCAGAGTTGTTCTATGATATGATTAAAGACTTTCCAGAACTAACGTTTGGAGCGATATCGATTAGACATGCCATTGGGCGTTACCATGTCACCCTTGACAGTGTTATAGTGTTCAAAAAGGTAAGACTTGAATTTTATTGCTAGTGATGGGTCTCTAGTTCAAAATAATGAACCATGCATGGGCTTTGGGTATAAATTCTGGTTCTGTACTTGTGAACTAAGTGGTATTGACTAGTTGGTTTCTGGGAAACCAGTCTCTAGACGTCTGTCTGACCTTTCCATCCATTTCCCATCGGGAGCTCTTCCTTTCCTTAACCAGTAAATGCCATTAATTAAGGCTCAGTCTTCTGCCCTGCATTTTCTTCTGGTCCATCCATATACCCATGATTTACAAATCTCCATCTCCAGCCAGACTCCTCTAATCTCCAGACCTTTAAATCCATCACCAGACGTCTCAACATGGTCAAGCCTAAAGTCATGACCTCCCTTCCAAACCCTCTTCTAGTATTCTCTCTCTCTTTTTGTGAATAGCAGAAACATTTATTCCACCCAGCAGCCACTGAAGAAAAGCAAAGTTCAAAAACATTTCTTTGATTATCTTCTCAGTTATAAATAGAAATAGGCATTTTTGTCAAAGAAGACATACACATGGCACATGAACACAACACAAATGTTCAACATCATGAATCATAGGGAAATGCGATCCTCTCACAGTGCGATGTCACCATCACTCCCAGCTCCTCTGTAAACAAAATCAGAACACCTAGGCATCATTCTAACACCTCTCTCTTTTCCATCCCTGCTAACCGATCCATCAGCCCAATCCCATTGATTTTTAAATTTAAAATGTTCCATGAATCTATCCACTTCTTTCTATTGCTACCATCATAGATCAAGTTGACCATTCATATCCCACAGCCTAGTGCAACATACATTCAACTGGTCTACCACATTTTATCTTGTCCTCTAAAGAGATATCTTTTCAAAATTAAAATCTGATGGTTATTTTCCTTCTTCTCATTGAAAGCCCTTTAACAGTGTCCTATAATTTTTAGGATAAATATGAGTCTTTGATGAGACCCACAAGGCTTTCCACAGTCTAACCTCTATTACAAACTGCCCTCCTCTCCCTCTCTGGGATCTAGATCTGAGCTGTTCAATACAGCAACCACTAGTCACATGTGACTATTTACTGTAACATTAAAATGTTAGTTCTTCAATCAAACTAGCTATTAGTAGATAGTGGCTACTATATTTAATATCATTGATTTACAGAGCAAATCCATCATCTCAGAGAATTCTACTGAAGTGTTACTTTAGACTCTGTAGTTTGGTTCCTAGAATATGCATTATTCCTTCCCTACACAAAGCTAAATCCTTACAATAACCATGTTACTTAAAGACACGGCTCAGAGAGGTTAGGTTACTTGCTCAAGGCCACACAGGAAGTAGATGAAATGATCCAGATGCTGGTTGACTTCTCATAGGGAAGACTGTGAGCCATTGTGTTTTTACTTAGGCCCATGAAAGTCTGAAAGATTCCAAGCTAGAGAATAAAATAACCTGATTTGTGTTTTTGAATGGACAACATAGAGTCCAGAAGTAGATCCATATGCATACTGAAATTTAGTATTTAATAAAGATGCTGTTTTAGACTAGTAGGCAGACTATGTTATTCAGTGACTAGCATTGAGAGAATTGGGTAGCCGTTTGAAAAAAGCTAAAGCTAAATCCATAAGTCATTCCTGCCACCAAATTAAATTTCAGCTTGATCCCTGATTTAAAAATATAATAAAACTGTGGAAAGACTAAAAGACGCCATAGGAGAATTTGCTTTCTAACCTTGGAGGGAGGGGAAAAGTCCCTTTATGAAGCATGACAGAAACCATAGAGAATATGAAAAGAAACCACTATTAAATTTGGACCATACAAAAAAACATTAAATTCTGAAGAATAAGTGAAGGTCACTCAGCCGTGTCCAGCTGTTTGCAACCCCATGGACTGTACAGTCCATGGAATTTTCCAGGCCAGAATACTGGAGTGGGTAGCCATTCCCTTCTCCAGGGGATCTTCCCAACCCAGGGATCAAACCCAGTTCTCCTGCATTGCAGGCAGATTCTTTACAAGCTGAGCTACCAGGGAAGCCCTCTGCAGAACAAACCCAGTCACAAAATAAAAAACGAAACAGCAAACTTGGCATTGCATTTAGGAGAGATTTGGTTTATGTTAATGGTTAAGAACATGGGCACTAGAGTCAGATTGCCTGAGCTGGAATTTTGGCTCCATGTCTTAGCTTAGCTTAGTTTAGCTTAGCTTAGCAACTCTGGGCAAGTCACTTCACTCCTCTGTGCCTCAATTTTCTCAACTGTAAAATGGGCAAAATAATAGTATATGGCTCAGTGAGATGTTATGAGGATTAAATGAGTTAATACATACATGTTTAGAACTGTGGCTGGTACAACTTGATCTCTCCATAAGTTTAATTAGTATTATTAAACTATTATTATGACCAGACAAGAGTGTAGGCTTTATCAAGAGGACAATAAGGCTTATGTTTAAGAAAGAGTCGCATTTTAACATCACTCTGGCTGAAGTTTAGGGGACAGATTGAAGGGAAGCAGGGGGATAAGTTGGAAGACTATTAGGAAACTATTGTAGGAGCCCAGGAAATACGTTTGGATTAGAGGTTGGAATTGGTATAGATGTAGAGAAGGAGATGGAGTAGAGAGAAATAAGGAGATAGCTACTTTTTTCTCCTTCTCCCACAGACTTTGATCCTGTGCTACAGATAATTTATATTATTTTCTGTGTTAATCCAGTTCCTTCTGAGAAGCAGTCATCAAGCAGGATTAGTCATGCAAAAATTAGAGGAAATGCCTGTGAAGGAAAACAGAAAGGGGGGTGGGGAAACTTATCAGACCATGATGCAGATTCGACCCTTGGAAGGAAGGAAGGTGAAGTGGAAGTCTTTGATTGCAGTGTAGTCCTAAGAAAGTTCATCAAAGTCCTCCATAAGAGAAGTCCTGCATCTTCCAGAAATGGGCTTGCCTTAGTATCCTTGAAAAATTCATTGGTTAGGAGCAGTGTGTGAAAAACTGCTCAGCATCAGCACAAATACATTGACGAGATTTCAGAGCAAGGCAGATAGGGCTGTCAGTCAACTATACTCCCTGCTCTGTAGACCAGAGATTTTCATGGCTTCCCTATATCCATATTCCACCCTCAGGTTAGTCTGCTCAGATGTCTATATTTATTAAGTATCTAGATTATATGTCACACCTGTTACCATGGTGTTTCCCTTTTATCCTAGGGGAAAATCGTACTATTTACATTTATTAAATGGTTATGTCATGGATGCTACTGCCATCTAATTTTTTCTTCTATTGTCCAAGGGAAGAATTGTGAACCGCCAGGAGCTTATTAATGACAATGTCAACAAACAAATCCTCAATAAACTCATAAAAGAACAACTCACAGATCTTGTTATTGAATACAACACTGAGGTCAGTGAGCAAAGGGTCTCAGGAGGAGGGTAGCTGCGGTAGCTGTGTGCACAAAATGACTTGTTTTCTTTTGAATTTCAGAGTAGGGATCTGATTTACGAATTGAACATCCTGAATCACATGTTGCTCTTTGTCTCCAAAAGCTCTGAGTCATTTCGTATAATAATGCAGCATTACAAGTTGGCATCGAAGATATTCCAAAACAAGGTTTGTGGAAGTTGCCATTGCTTTTTAGGGTTCTTTGGATAGGAATCAAAGCCCTGTAGACCCTGATGCCATCCATCTGCTTTGCTGATTGTAAATGAATCTAAGAAGAATTGGCATATTCATTTGTATACCTCCTGATTTGCAGTCTTCTTCCTGCCCAGTGTCTCTTTCTTTCTCACCAAAGTTTTGCTTTTCCTTCCCTCATCTTTTTGAGAAGCCTACTATGGTAACATGATTGTTTTGGCTGCTTTTTTGATGGACCAGGCTCTGCTAAGAGTGGGTGACTGCACTGTGGCTAGAATCTGGCCTGGAAGAGAGGGGAAAGCAAGACCTGAGGTCAGGGACTGTGAAAAGCCTGAAGATGTGAAGCAGTACAGACAGCAGTTGCTGGGGTTCTAGGATTCAGCATCAACAGGCTTCGGTGCAAATTCTCTTCCTCTTACAAGTGATTTTGTCTTAGATGAGTTTAATCTCTCAGTCTCAGTCACTTTCAGTGAAAAACGGATAATTAGAGCAAGAATTAAAAGTGCTTTATGTAAAGGAATGAGCAAATGTACAATAAACAGTGCTTACTTTTATTATTATTAGAAACACATCAGTGTTTCCTAAGTATTATATCCATATATATGTAGTTACCACCGTCTGGATTATGGAAGCTATTTTCTTCCTTTTTCTCTTTATTTTTATAAGAAGTAAGGTAATAAAATTATTCTGAAATTTAAACAAAACAATTAAAAACTTTGAAGACTCAAATGAACACATAATAAAGCCACTATGCACCAACATATGTAAAGACCATGCTACATCCCACATCATTATTCTTCAGGAAAGCTGTTCTAATTACAGAAACATCTGTTGTAAATGCATTCCTGTGTGTGTGTGTGTGTGTTTGTGTATGTGTGTGTGTGTGTGTGTGTACGTGCTCAGTCGTGTCCTACTCATTGTGACCCCATGGACTGCAGCCCTCCAGGCTCCTCTGTCCATGGAACTTCCCAGGCAAGAATACTGGACTGGCTTGCCAGTTCCTTCTCCAGGGAATCTTCCCAACCCAGGGATCCAATCTGCTCGTCTTATGTCTCCTGAATTGGCAGGTGGGTTCCTTATCCCTAGCACAACCTGGGAAGCAATAGTTCCTGGTTTATTCAATTTTAACCTAGATTTTTGATGTAATTAAATTGATTACAATCTGATTGCTTTCCCGCTATTTTTGTTATAATGGTCAATTTGTTGTTGCTTAGTCACTAAGAGACGGAGAAGGCAATGGCACCCCCACTCCAGTACTGTTGCCCAGAAAATCCCATGGATGGAGGAGCCTGGTAGGCTGCAGTCCATGGGGTCGCTAAGAGTCGGACACGACTGAGCAACTTCACTTTCACTTTCCACTTTCATGCATTGGAGAAGGAAATGGCAACCCACTCCAGTGTTCTTGCCTGGGGAATCCCATGGACAGAGAAGCCTGGTGGGCTGCAGTCCATGGGGTCGCACAGAGTCGGACACAACTGAAGCGACTTAGCAGCAGCAGCAGCAGTCACTAAGAGAAGTGAAAGACGAAGCAGAAAAAGAAAATATATCCCTCTTAATGCAGAGTTTTAGAGAATAGTAAGGAGAGAAAAGAAAGCTTTCTTAAGTGAACAATGCAAAAAAAAAAAAAAAGAGGAAAACAATAGAATGGGAAAGACTAGAGATCTCTTTAAGAATATAGATACCAAAGGAACATTTCATGCAAAGATAGACACAATAAAGGACAGAAATGGTACGGACCTAACAGAAGCAGAAGACAGTAAGAAGAGGTGACAAGAATACACAGAAGAATTGTACAAAAAAGATCTTCATGACCCAGATAATCACGATGGTGTGATCACTCACCTAGAGCCAGACATGCTGGAGTTCGAAGTCAAGTGGGCCTTAGGAAGCATCTCTGTGAACAAAGCTAGAGGAGGTGATGGAATTCCAGTTGAGTTATTTCAAATCCTAAAAGATGATGCTATGAAAGTGCTGTACTCAACATGCCAGCAAATCTGGAAAACTCAGCAGTGGCCACAGGACTGGAAAAGGTCAGTTTTCATTCCAATCCCAAAGAAGGGCAATACCAAAGAATGTTCAAACTGTTGCATAATGGCACTCATTTCACATACTAGCAAAGTAATGCTCAAAATCCTTCAAGGTAGGCTTCAACAATATGTGAACCGAGAACTGCCAGATGTTCAAGCTGGATTTAGAAAAGGCAGACATACCAGAGATCAAACTGCCAGCATCCTCTGGATCATAGAAAAAGCAAGTTCAGTTTAGTTCAGTCCCTCAGTCATGTCCGACTCTTTGCAATCCCATGAATCACAGCACACCAGGCCTCCCTGTCCATCACCAACTCCCGAAAAAGCAAGAGAGTTCCAGAAAAAATCTATTCCTGATTAATTAACTATGCTAAAGCTTTTGACTGTGTAGATATCAATAAACAGTGGAAAATTCTTAAAGAGATGGGAATACCAGACCACCTGACCTACCTCCTGAGATACTTGTGTGTAGGTCAAGGAGCAACAGTTAGAACTGTACATGGAACAACTGACCAGTTCAAAATCGGGAAAGGGATATATCAAGGCTGTATATTGTCACCCTGCTTATTTAACTTATATGCAGAGAGAGTACATCATGAGAAATGCCAGGCTGGATGAAGCACAAGCTGGAATCAAGATTGCCAGGAGAAATATCAATAACCTCAGATACGCAGATGACACCACCCTTATGGAAGAAAGTGAAGAGGAATTAAAGAGCCTCTTGGTGAAGGTTGAAAGAGGAGAATGGAAAAGCTAGCTTACAACTCAACATTCAGAAAACTAAGATCATGGCATCCAGCCCCATCACTTCATGGCAAATAGATGGGGAAACAATGGAAACAGTGACAGACTTTATTTTCTGGGCTCCAAAATCACTGTGGATAGTGACTGCAGCCATGAAACTAAAAGACACTTCTTGGAAGAAAAGCAATGACAAACCTAGACAGTGGATTAAAAAGTAGAGACATCACTTTGCTGACAAATGTCCATATAGTCAAAGCTATGGTTTTTCCTGTAGTCATGTATGGATGTGAGAGCTGGACAGTAAAAAAGGCTGAGCACTGAAGAATTGATACTTTTGAACTGTGGTGCTGGAGAAGACTCTTGAGAGTCCCTTGAACAGCAAGGAAATCCAACCAGTCAATCCTAAAGGAACTCAACCCTAAATATTCATTGGAAGGACTGATGCTGAAACTGAAGCTCCAATACTCTGGCCACCTGATGCAAAGAGCTGATTCATAGATCCATTGACAAGACCCTGATGCTGGGGATGATTGAAGGCAGGAGGAGAAGGCAATGACAGAGGATGAGATGGTTGAATGGCATGACTGACTAAATGGATATGAGTCTGAGCAAACTCCAGGTGATGGTGAAGGACAGGGAAGTCTGGTGTGCTGCAGTCCATGGGGTGGCAAAGACTTGTACATGACTGAGCTACTGAACAACAAGTTGCTAAGTCATTTCCGACTCTTTTCTGACCCCATGGACTGTAGCCCTCCAGGCTTTTCTGTCCATGAGCTCTCCCAGCAAGAATACTGGGGTAGGTTGCCATTTTCTTCTCTAGAGGAATCTTCCTGACCCAGGGATTGTATGCACATCTCCTGAATCATCATGTGGATTCTTTACCACTGAGCCACAGGGAAGCATAATTGCTTAGCCATAATTCTTCTAGATTGATTTTTTAATTTATCTCTTTAATCTAGATGGAATTTATTTTGGCATATATCAAAAGACTGAGGTTGTTGATTGCCTTTATCCCATTTAGCAAGCTTGTTGAATGTCATTCATGATTGTGCTCCATTTTTGAGGCAAAGTTATACAGTTGGATAAATATTATTCCAACAGGTCATGCCCCTTATCTTGTTCTCCTCTAACAAATGTTTACTGAAAATATACATGGTTTTAATATGTCTACTTTGTTTTTCACTCTCTCCCCAGCACCTGGAAGACTGTCTGATACACAGTAGACTCTTAATATTTTGAATCATGAATGACCTGAGAGTGTCCAAATCCAGAGTCTTCAAGAGCCTCTAAATGGTCTCCTTTCACATTTTCTTCTTATCTACAACCAGAGTGGCCTTTTTAAATTATCACCATGTCACACTCTGGCTTATTATTCTCAGAAACTTCTCATCTCTTTCATATCAACTCTCGGCTCCTCACTGTAGATCTGACCTTATCTCTCACCATCTCCCATGACTCTATCCCTCATGGTGTTGTAGCCACACTGGGCTGCCTCTCTGTTCTAGAACACTCTAAGCATTCCCCATCCCTCCACCCAGGCCTTTTCAGTGACAGTCTTCACTGCTTAAATAAGTGATCCCCTGACTAGTTACTCATCACTCAGGTCCAAGCTCAAATGTCATCTCCTCAAATATGCTTTCTGACCTTCTATTGAGCCCCTATGTCACCCTATCTGTGCAGTCACTCTCTCACAATGCCCTGTCTCATTATCCAGTTGGCACTCACTCATTGCTATCTAGTTGATTAATTTCTTTACTCATTTCTTGCCTGTCTTCTCCACTAGAACGTGAGCTCCATGAAGGCATGAATTTTGTCTACATTGTATCCCCAGTACTTGGTAAAATTCCTAGTAGCCACTCCACAAATAGGTGTAGAATGCATGGTTGAATGAGTTATGAGTTTCCTAGATGGAAGAATAATTTGGAATAATAATGAGTTGACATGTAGTGAGCAATTTTCTACCTCCCAGTCACTGAACTAAGCCTTTTATATACAGTATCCTGTTTCATTCTCACAGCAACCCTGTAATGTGGATACTATTGTAATTATCACTTTACAGATAAGAAAACTGTAGCACATAGAGGGGACATTACTGTTTTGCCCAAGGAACTGAGATGAAAGCTTAGGATCTCCTGACTTCCTGCAGTTGTATGTCTTGCACAAGGATGATGAAACTAGGATGACAGCTAATGCCTGTCTATGCAGTGGTGTTCAGGACTGCACCTGATGAAAAGGAGCCTTTACAGAGATGCTCCATAGATGCTGCTATTTGCATTTCATTAAGTGCCTTGCCGGGCTTCCCTGGTGGCTCAGACAGTTAAGAATCTCCCTGCAATGCAGGAGACTCGGATTCAATCTCTGGGTCAGGAAGATCCCCCAGAGAAGGGAATGGCTACCCACTCCAGTACTCTTCCTGGAGAATTCCATGGACAGAGGAACCTGATGGGCTACAGTCCTTGGGGTTACAAAGAGTCAGACATGACTGAGCAACTCAAACTACTACCACTACAAGTGCCCTCTCGTAGCTTCCCACAGTTTCTCTCCCTCGCCCTCTCCATAACTCCAGTCCAGACAGACATGGGTTTCATTTGATTTTGCAGATCCTTTTCATCCTTGTGGATACAGATGTGCCCAGAAATAGACGTGTCTTCAAATACTTCCAGATCAGAGAGGTCGATGCCCCATGTATCCAAATCCTAAACTTAAGCTCCGATGCAAGGTACAAAATGCCTTTCGAGGAAATAACCTACGAAAACCTCCGGAACTTCGGCCAGAGCTTCCTGAATAGAAAGGCTAAGGTAAGCCCATCCTTGGATAATGATTATTCAGAACCTCAAAATAATTCTTTTTTGGCTGTGCTGGTCTTCACTGCTTCGCTTAGGCTTTCTCTAGTTGCAGTGAGCGGTGGCTACTCTTCGTTGTGATGCTCGGGCTTCTCATTGTGTTGGCTTCTCTTATTTCCCAACATAGGTTCTAGGCAAGCTTGGATTCAGTAGTTGTGGTATACAACCTTAGTTGCCCTGAAGCATGTGGAATCTTCCTTGACTAGGGATTGAACCCACGCCCCCTGCATTGGCAGGCAGAATCTTATCCACTGTGCCACCAGGGAGGTCCTCAAAATAATTCTTTTTCTGTCATTCTGCTGGCTTTGGGCATCTGAATGGAAAAGTCAGTCTTACGTTTCTTGTGATGAAATACCCATATCTCCCCATCTCAAATCTATTC
This sequence comes from Bos mutus, assembly GCF_027580195.1. Classification (NCBI taxonomy): domain Eukaryota; kingdom Metazoa; phylum Chordata; class Mammalia; order Artiodactyla; family Bovidae; genus Bos; species Bos mutus. The sequence goes on from NC_091641.1 coordinate 23,974,455, forward strand.
AACGTTTGATATGTCCTGACCTTATAATTCCACCATTAATTCGTTATTCTTAATTTTAAGACATTTTCTCTATAGGAATCTCCAATTGAAATGAGCACTCCCAGCCTGGCATTGTCTCAAAGTAGGTTCTTATTCTTCTTTCAGACTCTAAAGTGAAAGATTTACTTGGGCACAGGGTAGATGCTTGCTTGGGGGAGAAGATGGGGTGGCATATATGGAGCAATCAGGACTTAACCTCAAAGACTTTAGGGACTAAGGAGGAGAGGCTTCAAAAAGAGGGCTACAAACACTATGTTGCCCCATTACATAACCACCTGCTGTTTATTTAGCTCTTGCTGTATCCTCAACCACCTTTCTGAGTTACTTCCTGCTGAGTTAGGTGATCATATTGTTTATTTTTCCAAATGTGGACACTTTTGAGAGTAATGGGAGCATTCTTTGGAAGTATTTTAAATGGCAGGAATAAACTGGGATACTCCAGGCAAACAGGAATGTATGATCACCTTATTTTGGAGGGCTCCCTTTACTTCTGTCCATCCCCCCACAGACACTGCTTCCTCTGAAGCCTTCTCAAATGAAAACTGATTTTTATTTTATGTACAGCATTATCACACACCAGTTGGTAAGGCTGGTGTCCTCCATGCCACTTCTAAACCATTTCTCTTCCTCTTGGCTTTTAAAAACTCCAAATTCTTTAGATTCCATGCCTTTGGACTTTAGACCACCAGCTCCTGCCTCCCATGGCTGTCCTGGTCACTTCCCTTTCACTTTCTGAGGATGCAGACATGCCCTCTACCCCTATTCTGTCCTTATTTACAGAGATGTCAATATCCAAAACCCTCATCTCTTCTCCAGTAACGGTATGTCCATGCCTTCTCAGCCACTTGCTCTTAGGGCCATACTCTAGAGATGGCAGCCCCTCTGAAAGCCTGATTTCACCCTTCCTGTCCCCTCAGTTCCCTTCCCTAGTAGCCACATGGCTACAACCCCTTACCCTTTTCTTGTGGCTCCAGTCTCCTGATCTTATTTCATAATCCCTTTAATGCCCTCCTTTGTTAACTTGGATTCCATGTCCATCACCCTGATGATGATTCCCTTAACTCCTCCGTCCCTTCCACCTTCTACCTCCTCTACATCCCCTAGCATTTCCCAGGCAAAATCACAACTCCAGTTGAACCCACTTAACTTTCCTATAGATTCTAGGCCAATTCTGGAAAAAAAGAACATCACCCTGAGGCAGGCTGGCTTCATGGAGTCACAAACCAAACCCCCTGTGGGCTCTTAGAAATGTTCTGACATTTATAGAAATTTCACTTAATGTGTTCATTCTCTTAATCTTGGAGTCTATTTCTCCTCAACCTCATTCCTACTTTCAGTCTGAGCTGAGTATTCTAATATATCCCTAATAAAATAGAAGGTTTCAGACAGGGTCCCCTCATTTTCTATCACCACATCTGCAGATCTAAGATGGAGCTCTGCCTGTCCTCTTTTTCTCATTCTGGTTATATCTCAGGAGGTGTTTGTCTTCCTCTCAAGGACCAGCACATCCTCTTGTGTTCTTGGGACAAAGAAGAGCATCTTTCATCTGACCTATAAGATGTCACGAGTCTGATCTGGCCCACTACTAATTCTCCATCATTTTCTCCATTTCCCATCCCTCACATCCAGTCCCCTCACAAAGAATCTTCAGGTCCTTTCCAGAGGTGGGGGTAGGGATGAGGGAAGCTATTGTAGGTGACAAGGCTGGTGAGTTGGGCAAAGACCACACAGCAAGGACTTGTAAGAATATTAAGGACTTGGTCTTCTAAAAGCAATGGGAAGCCACATTTGCCTGGTGAAATTAGAACCTGCTTTTAGAATAAAGGTGTGAAGAGGATTAGGAGGAGATAAAGAGAGGACACTGTAATAACAGTGACCTAGATGAGAGATGAAAGCTACCTGGCCAAAGTAGTAGCAGTGCAGACAGAAAGGTGTGAATTCAAGAGATATTCAGAAAACAATGGTTGCAAAGAAAAATACATGTTCTGAGATTTTTCATCGCCTCCTTTAAAGAGAAGCAAGAACTGAGTTCATTTTTTCATTTGTTCACAATATTGACTGAGGTCTCATGATGTACCAGTACTCAGTGGTACTCAATGATAAGGGAAGAAAAGTCCTTTGTGAGGACTCAGATAGGGACACATTAATCACATAACCATAAAATAAATATAAATGATAAATAAGTGATACAGGAAAAGTACCAAGTATTATGAGAATTTATGAAAGCAGGGCTGTGACCTAGTCTGGGGGAGAGTCAGGGAAATCTTCCTCTGAGATCATTCTGAAAGACAAATCTAAGTTAGAGATAATTCTGATAGAGAAGGGAGCATGGGAATGAGGAAGTGGGCAGAAGGCTAGTCCTTTGAGTGAATAGACCAGTGTGGCTGAAGAAAGCGAGGAAACAATGATGAATGTGGAAAAGGTGGCGGAAAACAAAGTATAATATATATTTTATAGGTGACATAAGTGATCCTAGTTTGATTCTTGGAATAATTGAGGACAGCTATATTTTTGGGAGAAGGGACATAGACTAGTTTAGATGTTAATGATATGAAACCCACTCTCATCTAAGAATTCTAAGAATCATGTATTTGGAATTCTGGAATCCACCCTGGTTTGGGACTCTGCTGCCTTCTCAGCCCTCTGACTCCAGTGCCCTGGACAATCCAAGTTACACATTTAGCTCATGACCTTTCTTAACATTTCAAATGCTTTCCCAAGGCTGCTATAAAAACAAGAGAAAATTTTCTATTGTTTCCAGCCGTGGTGGGGACCCTAACTGCCAACCCATTTCTGGAGGCTGTTAAAATGTCTCAAATTTATTTCCTAGAAACATCTATCCAGTGAAGAAATTCCAAATTATTGGGACCAGGGGCTGGTTAAGCAGCTTGTTGGGAAGAACTTCAACGTCGTCGTGTTTGACAAGGAAAGGGACGTGTTTGTGATGTTCTGTGAGTATCTCTGCAGGGGCCTCTGGAGGCCGTGGCTCTAACGTTACTTTTTCAAGTGGAGGTTCCTGAATTCTTGGGTACCAAAATCTCCAAAACCTACCAAAGCATCATGCCAAGAATGGTCTTCAGATATCCATAGTTTGGCTCAAGATGCTATCAGCTACAAAGCAACTCTCCCCCCAGATCAAATTCTTGAAGCGTGTGGAATACCTTTCACGTAATCGAAGCCTGTGGCTATTTGTAACAACAGTAATACTGATGGCTAACGCTGATTGGATGCTAGAGCCGCCAGGCCTGCACCATCACACTACACTAGCTCACTCAATCCTCACACCTTACTTTTGAAAGTAGCTACTTTATTGCTCTCACCTTACAGGTGAGTATACAGAGTCCCAGGGAAGTGAAACTTTACTGAAGTTAGGCAGCTAGTGGGTGACCTTAAGTAAGTAAGGGATTGGAACCTAGTCAGCCTGAATCCAGTGGCTACACGGGTAACTGCTGTACCAGCATAAGTTAAGTAACATCAAATAGCCCATATTTAACATACCTGAGTTGGGGCAACCAAAATGAAGACTCACATCATACATGTAAAAGACCTGGAACAGTGTCTGGCATGTTGTAAGCACAGATAAAAGGCAGGTACTATTTATTGCCGTTGTTTCCCTTGTTATGACTGTTTCCAGTGTTCACCCAGGGACTGTTGCTCTTCCTCCATTGTTTCTGATTTGCATGTGAAACCAAAGCGAAGGGACCTTCTCTTTTACCCTGAGACACAGAGAAGGGTGGCAATGCAGTGACTTCAGATACCTCTTTTACTTAACAGGAGGAGTTGATATTTATTGAGCACTGATGAGTTTGCTGTTTATACACCTGCTCTCATTCCTCCTCCAACCAAGCCTCTTAGGAAGGTACAGTGGATTTCCCCATGATACAGATCAGGGAACCTAGCCTCAGAGAGAAGAATTACTTTACCCCAGATCCCATAGCAAGTAAACTGCAAGACAAAAAGTTCAAATCCAGGTCTGATGCCATCATTTCCTAGAGGGTGAAACAAGGACTGGGTTACATTATGCAGGCCTTTAAAACTCTCATTAAAATGGACATTCATCCACGGAGCCAGGTGTTTATAAGTCTGCATGGCTGAATAACCATGATCTTTTGCCTTTAAGTGAGAGCCTGGGGAGGCCTTTCTTTGCTCGTCTGACACTGGGAGTCTTGAGAATGCTCACTTGGTTCTGGTAAAAAACCAAAGTGGTCTCATTTTTTTGGAATCAGGGTTGTCAGATTAGCCTCACGACCATAGCCATTAGGCCCCCTTGGGTTCCCACCCAGGGCCTGTTGATCTCCAGGGAAGCTGCCAGGATGCAGCCAGGAGAGTAGATGATCACAGAGGCACTCAGTCTGTAAATGGAGGGATAATCATCCAAATGTAATACCCAGGGACTTTGAGCCACTCCTCCGACAAAGCCAGAATCTTTAATGGAACGAATAAGGCAAGGTTGTTTCCCTTCCATGGTTGGAGCTGGTCCCAATTCTCCCCACAGTTCCAGGTGTCTGGACTGTCCACAGAGCTTAGGGAACTATCTGGAGGGAAGTCCAGTGTCTCTTTCCCAGGGATAGTTGTACTTAGCTCAACCTCATGTTCACTTCCTAGGTGGACTCTCCTCCATGGGACTGAAAGGAGTGTGATACAATGGTCACAAGTCAAAGCAGCCTGTCTGCTAATCCCACTTCCTCTGCTTAAATCACTAAGTGACCTTGAGTTGTAAGCTTAACCACTGTTGGAAAACTCTTGTGCTCTCTCTCACATACACAAATACACATACTTTTTGGCAGAACATAAATATTTTTTTCTTGGTTTGGTTTTCCTCTTCAGCTGGATAGAAGGAAATGTTAAAGGGAAATCAGAGAATAGAAGAAAATGTCCCAACATGTTAATGTCTGAGTGGAAAGGGGACTAGGTTATTACTTTTTTTTTTTTCTAGTTTATGTAGTGATGATCAGATACTATAGCTGAAATGTAAGATAACCTAAGTGAAGTAAGTGAAAGTGAAAGTTGCTCAGTTGTGTCTGACTCTATAGTCCATGGAATTCTCCAGGCCAGAATACTGGAGTGGGTAGCCATTCCCTTCTCCAGGGGATCTTCCCAACCCAGGGGTCAAACCCTGGTCTCCCACATTGCAGGTGGGTTCTTTACCAGCTGAGCCAGGAGGGAAGCCCAAGAATACTGGGGTTGGTAGCCTATCCCATCTCCAGCAGATCTTCCTGACCCAGGAATCGAACTGGGGTCTCCTGCATTGCAGGCGGTTTCTTTACCAACTGAGCTATCAGGGAAGCCCAAGATAACCTAACATACTATTAAAAGAGACAGGGAGTGCAATTTGCATGGCAGCAGACCATTAGTGGAGCACAGTGATGGTGTCTACGGGGCAGTGTGGCTTTCAGGGTCTTTATGAGTGTGAGCTTGAGTGATGGCCCTTCTTTTCCAGATGCACCCTGGTCCCAGAAGTGCATGGTGTTATTCCCAGTGTTGGAAGAACTGGGCAGAAAGTATCAAAACCACTCCACAGTCACCATCGCCAAGATTGACATCACAGCAAATGACATTGAGCTGACGTACCAGGACCGGTACCCCTTCTTCAGACTCTTCCCCACTGACTCTCAAAAAGTGAGGGGCTCTTGGGATTCACATAACTGGAAATGTTATATTATTGTCAAGGACTCAGTTTCTCTCAGTCTCCCTCTACCTTTTACAAAATCAACTTCACTCTCAGCTCCAACTCTTATTATCTTTTCATATTCAAGTTAGAGAAAAATTTCCACTAGCTTTCAGAAAATTCCCAACTCAGTCTGATTGGGTCCCCCTAACCCAATCATTGTGGCAAAGGGGATGTTGGTGTTTTGATGGTCAGGCCTAGGTCAAATGGTTCCCTCTGGTATTAAAGCTGAGCTTCACTCAGACTATATGGAATAAGGTAAGGGGAGTCACCATGTGAATATTGGGGGTGGGGTGGTACCAGAAGAAGGAAGACTGCATGATGGAGACAATTAAGTACTTTACACTTTGGTTATAGAGCCATTGAACATCACCAGTGTTCATGGAATACATACTTCATGCTACTTTGGTATGTGGGGAAGGACGTCAAAGAATCACAAGCCAAGGTCCCTGATCCCAGGAAGAGTACGATTAAGTGTTGGGTAAAGTCATGGAATGTGAAGTCAAGTGGGCCTTAGGAAGTATCACTGCGAACAAAGCTAGTGCAGGTAATAGAATTCCAGTTGAGCTGGAATTCCAGTTGAGCTATTTCAAATCCTAAAAGATGATGCTGTGAAAATGCTGCACTCAATATGTCAGCAAATTTGGAAAACTCAGCAGTGGTCACAGGACTGGAAAAGTTTTCATTCCAATCCCAAAGAAAGGAAATGCCAAAGAATGCTCAAGCTACTGCACAATTTCACTCATCTCACATGCTAGTAAAGTAATGCTCAAAATTCTCCAAGTCAGGCTTCAGCAATATGTGAACCGTGAACTTCCAGATATTCAAGCTGGTTTTAGAAAAGGCATAGAAACAAGAGATCAAATTGCCAACATTTGCTGGATCATCGAAAAAGCAAGAGTGTTCCAGAAAAACATCTATTTCTGCTGTATTGACTATGCCAAAGCCTTTGATTGCGTGGATCACAATAAACTGTGGAAAATTCTGAAAGAGATGGGAATACCAGACCACCTGACCTGCCTCTTGAGAAACCTGTATACAGATCAGGAAGCAACAGTTAGAACTGAACATGGAACAACAGACTGGTTCCAAATAGGAAAAGAAGTACGTCAAGGCTGTATATTGTCACCCTGCTTTATTTAACTTCTATGCAGAGTACATCATAAGAAATGCTGGGTTGGAAAAAGCACAAGCTGGAATCAATATTGCCAGGAGAAATATCAATAACCTCAGATATGCATATGACACCACCCTTATGGGAGAAAGTGAAGAAGAATTAAAGAGCCTCTTGATGAAAGTGAAAGAGGAGAGTAAAGATGTTGGCTTAAAGCTCAACATTCAGAACACTAAGATCATGCCATCTGGTCCCATGACTTCATGGAAAATAGATGAGGAAGCAGGGTAAACAGTGGTTGACTTTATTTTGCTGGGATCCAAAATCACTGCAGATGGTGATTGCAGCCATGAATGCCATGCAGGCATTCCAAGCTTACTCCTTGGAAGGAACGTTATGACCAACCTAGACAGCATATTCAAAAGCAGAGACATTACTTTGCCAACAAAGGTCCATCTAGTCAAGGCTATGGTTTTTCCTGTGGTCATGTATGGATGTGAGAGTTGGACTGTGAAGAAAGCTGAGTGCCAAAGAATTGATGCTTTTGAACTGTGGTGTTGAAGAAGACTCTTGAAAGTCCCTTGGACTCCAAGAAGATCCAACCAGTCCATCCTAAAGGAGATCAGTCTTGGGTGTTCATTGGAAGGACTGATGTTGAAGCTGAAACTCCAGTATTTTGGCCACCTGATGCGAAGAACTGACTCATTTGAAAAGACCCTGATGCTGGGAAAGATTGAAGATGGGAGGAAAAGGGGATGACAGAGGATGAGATGGTTGTACGGTATCACCGACTCAATGGACGTGAGTTTGGGTAAACTCCAGGAGTTGGTGATGGACAGAGAGGCCTGGCGTGCTGCGGTTCATGGAGTCACAAAGAGTTGGACATGACTGAGTGACTGATTTGAACTGAACTGAAGGTCATGGTATAGCCTCATCTCCAAATGCAATTGACATTAAATAGGGCAGATTCTGGAGGGCTTATATGGCTGGAAGTCTTCATGAAAATATGACACTTTGAAGAATGGTAGGGATTTAAATCAGAAGTGTGTGAATTATAAGTAGGGAGTATAATATAAACAAGGGGGTAGGCGGAGGGCTAACCACAGAACTGTGAAAGAGATGTCATCCTCCTGGTGTAGAAGATGCACATGGAAAATGAGGCTAGATTGAAAGGGTGGATGGACCTGGTTCAGATCTTCAGTTATCTGAAAAGGAGTTTAGACAGCCAGAGGGCAGTAAACAGTTTCCTAATCTTCTTAAAGACTGAAAAAGGAAAGGAAGCTAGTGATAGCTGAGCAAGAACATACGCCAGACCTTTTGTAAAACAAATATTCTCATTCTTTAGTGATAAAATAGCATATATATCTAGATGTAGATATATATAGTGCTCCTATGAGTCAAGCGTTGTTTTAACTGCCTTTTGCACGCTGTTTGCGACCCCATGGACTGTAAGCCCACCAGGCTTCTCTGTCCATGAGATTTCCTAGGCAAGAGTATGGGAGTGGATTGCCATTTTTTTTTCTCCAGGGGCTCTTCCCAGCCCAGGAATAGAACCCAGGTCTCCTGCATTGCAGGCAGGTTTACCTCTGAGCAACCAGGGAAGCCTCCTTTTCACATAGTAACTCGTTAAATCCAAAGAACAACACCATGAGCAAGGGACTGTTATTATCTTCATCTTACAGTTAAGGAAACTGAGTCATAGAGTGGTTAAGCTTCCAGACAACACTGCAAAGTGATGAAGCCAGGGATTGAGCCCCAACAGTGTGGCCCCATAGTTCTTGCTCTGAACAACTACATCACAGCCCTATGATGGAGGATATTTCATTATTCTTATGGTAATGAAAGCTCAGAGAAGTTAAGGAACTTGCTCACTGCACTCAGGTTATTAGGAATTTGACTCCGGATTTGTCTGTGGAGCAATCCCTGAGTATCCTGCAGGAAGAGGCTACCATTTCATCTCTGTGCCATTTTCTTCCTAGGCTGTACTGTACAATGGTGAACATACCCTGAAAGGCTTTTCTGACTTCCTGGAAAGTCAAATCAAGATTCAGATTGAGGATGAAGATGAGGTAAGGTGAAACAGCAGTAGCCTAGACCATTCTGTCCCACACAGAACCATCAAGAGCTCAACAGATTAGGAAAGAGGGTGCCAAGAGTTCTATAATCTTGTGGGAGAGAATGGAGGAGGGATCCAGGTTGGATGACTTTATTTCAAGGACACATGCTATTAGAAAGGCAGAGTTGAGAAACACATAAAATTAATAAATTTATATTAAAAAAAAAAAAAGGACAAGGTCTCACACAGCTCCTAGGCTGCTTCCCTAGGTCCACTATTCTTGAGTGCTTAACCACATGTCCTGATTGGCTCCTGTGCCCTGGCATTGTTCTACAATTTCCATTCCCTCCTAATTCTGTCCATGCCTCAGTAAGCTGAAAGGGGTCATCTGTATTAGTTAGGACCCTTTCAGTTGCAAATGTCAGAAACTATAGCACTGTTTGGCTTAAGCAGCAATGGGAATTTATCCCCTATAACCAGGAGAACATCAAAGGTGGGTGGATTCTGAAGCTCAGAGTCATTTTCTGTCTCCCCATCTCTGTTTTCCTCTGTTTGCTTCATTCCCAAGCAGGCACTTCCCCACGGAGGGGCAGTGACTGCTCCACAGCTCTCAGCTAACATCTTCTCAGCTTGCAAAGAAAGTATTATTAATAATACCAGGTCTTTAGTAGTCCTAGCACATGTCCTGGAACGAATCTCAGCAGCCAGGCCTGGGGCAGCAGCACCTCTGAGCTTAGAGCAGTGAAAGGCTGCTTGGCAATACAATGGCAATTACTGCATAATTCTTGCCTCTATTTATTTTTCCTCCTCCAACCCTTTCTCCCTCCCTCTCTTCTTTTCTTAAATAGCTACTCTCTGTTGAGCAAAGTGAAGAAACAGAAAAGAAGGTATTAGCGGAGGAAAAGGAGGAACATTTTATGAAGAAAGAGCTACCAGAACAGAATTTGCCTGAGCTGGAGAATGTGACCAAGCTCGAAGGGCCAACTGAGCAGAAAGAAAAGGCTGAGGAGGAGAAGGTAGCTGAGCCAAAGGAACCTCCAACACAGGCGGAGAAACCAAGAGTGAAGGAAGAACTGTAAGGCTCTCCAAAGCCAGGAAGAGAGGGTGCCCATTTTCCAGATCCTGGCATCATTTTCTGAGTTTATCCACTCCAAATAAAATTCTATATAATTGTGGTAGGTGGGTGGAGGCTGGATAATAAAAGCCCCTGAATGTCTTTGGCCCCGTGTTACTCATTACCTTTTTTCTGCTGGTGTTGCTTTAGAAGAGCTCTTTGGCCTTGAATTCAGATAGGGCTGCAAGGGAAGCCATAATAGTAACATTTAATGAGTGTTTACAACATACTGGGCATTTGCCTAGTTCTCACAGCCTCACTGAGAGCTAGGTTTCATCATCCCCATTTTATAGATGAGGAAACTGAGGCAAAGAGAGGTTGAGCAACCAGGCAGGATCACAAGGCTAGAAAGCCCTTGAAATATGATTCTGGGCAATCTTACTCCACAGGTGGTGCACACATCACCATCACCACTACCACACTGGGATCCCCAGAGAGGGTGGCTGACGCTTTCAAAGAGGTGGACTGATCTTTTTTTTTTTGCTTCATTTTAGCACAGTAAGAAAGAGATTTGACCCAAAATCTCTCCCTAGTCTTTCACTCAAAATGACCCATTCTCGTAAGCAACCATATGCTAGGCTAACGCTCAAGTCCCTTCTTTCCTTTTATTACCATAAAAGTAACTCCACCAAAATACATGACTCCTCCTACTTCCTTCCATGTGACTCCATCCACTATTCCCCATCTCCAACCACCAGTCTCAGCCACAGAAGTCTTCTAATTGGTCCCTCTACTGCGGCTCTGTACCTCCAAGCCCCCAACACATACATGCACACAATCCCTAACCCTAAAGCTGTTAAAGTGATCTTTTTAAAAGCCGTTTCATGAGAGCTCACGGTACTACCCTGTTTTTCTAGTTTCTAGTGGCTACCTGCCATTCATGGTTTCCTCTTCAAAGAACTCTGACCATTTGTTTCCATCCTCACTTGTCCTGCTTCCTCTGACTCTAATTCTTCCTGCATCTCTCTCATAAGCACCACTGTAATTGCACTGGGCCTGCCCAGATAACCTCATCTCAAGATGCTGATCTTAATTATACCCACAAAGTCCCTTTTGCCATGTAAGGTAACATTCACACGGAGAAGGAAATGGCAACCCACTCCAGTGTTCTTGCCTGGAGAGTCCCAGGGACGGGGGAGCCTGGTGGGCTGCCGTCTATGGGGTCGAACAGTCAGACACGACTGAAGTGACTTAGCAGCAGCAGCAGCAGCATATTTATGCTGCTGGTTTGTGACATTCACTTAATTCGGGTATAATAGACCTCGGTAAAAGGAGGGCATACTATTTTAGAAACTAAGGTCTACACAAACCACCTGGGCCTCTCCACAGCCTTCCTATTATGTAACGCAAAGGCTGATTGTACTTAATCAGGTCTCAATAGCCTGTGCCCCAGTCTCTCCTTTCCCAAACCCGGGCCTGTCCACATCCAGACTAAGCAGGGAACAGCCTGCGGCCCTGGAACTCACCGGAACCAGTTGCCCTGGCAGGAGCAGGTGTTAGTATTCAAGACACGATTCCAAGCTCACCTGCTTCAAAGCCATGTGGCTGCCAGTTGAAGGAGGGGTCCCCGGGGGCTTCTAGGAAATCACGTGGAACTAAATCACATGGAACAGAGCTCCTTACTGGCCATGAGCCAGAAAATGGGTGTGCTACTTGCCTGTCCCCCAGATGCAACTGGGGCCTTAGGAAGTGGGGCTCAGATTGGTGAATACAGTATGGGTAGGTGGGGCAGGTGATGACTCTCTGTTGGGAGGTCATTAGAGCATACAGGGAGAGAAAAACCTTTTACAGAAGGATACTGTCTCAATGAAAGGACGGGATGTGGAAGATGAGTCCAGAGGCAGGTAGATGGAGAAGATGTGGGAGGCATGGCTTAATGACTCCAATGAAGTTGCCATGTCGTCATTAAGTGTGTGGGGCTGGTGGGGGCAGGGAAGGGTGTGAAGAACAAAGAGTGGAAAAATAGCCAATTAGAGAAATATACCACAAGATGATCTAGCTGTGTTGAATGAAGGTGGTAATTACTGTTCTAAAATACAGATTTTATTATAATTCAAGTCTGACAAAGGCAACAGAACAGGAGATAACTGTCATCAAAAGATAGTTTATTATACTCTCAGATCCTAAGAGGAGGGAATATGTCATGCCATGAGGGTGGCATACAGGAAAGTGCTAGGGTTGGTCAGAAGGCAGAGGAAGCAGGGGAGAAATCTGACTATAACCTGAAAATGTAGGCTTTATTGTGGTTTCCATAGGAAGGGACAGAAGAGGCAAGGTAAGCAGGTTTAGGATTGGCTAGTTGGAATAATGTCAGTAGGCTCTGGGACTTGGAAATTGTCCCTAGTTATCTGGTACCTGGTCCTGAGTGTGAGCCTGACAGAGGAGAGCTTGGGTGATGGGCTCTAGACTGGCTGTTTTGCATGTGAAAGGCATGCTCTCAGGAATATGATATTCTTAGAGATAGCAAGGTGTATCTCCAATGCTACCTATCTCCAAGGCATAGTTCACCCTCAGTGGGGCAGTCCCTCCAGAATCACCAAAGTTTCAAGATGTAAAAGCATCAAACACAAAAACTTGAATAATGTGGTTGGTTATTAGACTTAAGAATAGTCTCAGCCCAAACTCCCTATTTTCCTACCCAAGATCTCTGCCCAGACAACTTCAGGAGCTACCTGGAGCTCCATCTTTAATCCTTTAAAGACACTCAGACTTAGGTTTTGACAGAGCCTTAGAAGGAAATGGCAACCCAGGGACGGGGGAGCCTGGTGGGTTGCCGTCTCTGGGGCTGCACAGAGTCGGACACAACTGAAGCGACTTAGCAGCAGCAGCAGCAGCATGTCACCAACCAGAAATGACACTCACCATCTAGGATTGAGAAAAAAAATATTAAGAACTTTTATTTTCTTCTGAAGTTATAGCAAAGAAAGGGAAAAAAACATTCTTACGGGGGGTGGGGAGGAAATGGGCAAAGGATACAAACAGTTCAGAAAAGAATAAATAGTAAGCAAATGAAAAGATAACTTCCTTTTTCATTAAAGAACTGCAAAAGGAAATAACGATGAGATATTTCTCACTTTTCCACAAAGATGAAAGTTAATGCCCAGGGTGGCTGAGTACTGTGCTGGGATTGTAAACTAATTGTTATAGATCTCTCTGGGGTGCTGTTTGGGAAGAAATATCGCTGAAAACTGTGCTACCTCTTTTCCTATGAAATTCCCCTGAGGAGGTGAGTGAGCCTCTGCTGATAGTCACCCGACCACTAGGCCAGACAGAAGGAGAAAGCCCTCAAAGAGGCAATGCTGTGGATCACTGTCATACTTCCTGCTCAGCCTGAGTTCACACGTACCTGATTTTTCTCAATATGGCATTGCCATTAATGTGGAATTAGGTCAGGAGACCTAAGGCTGAACCAAGCCCTGTCATTCTCTACCCCATGACTGCACATCACCAAAGCAGCATCGGCAGTGACTTCCACAGTTGGTACCATTGCTATATGCCTTAACTTGCATCATCTTCTTTAATGGCCATAACAATTCTAGGACACGGGTATTCTTGTTTTATAGATGATGAAAATTACCTCTGGAAGGAAAGAAATAAGCCCACTGGCACACAAAAAACGCTGACCAGGATTCAGATAGACTGACTCCAAAGTCAGTCTGTTCATTTACAAAATTATCTACTTCTCAAGGACCTTCCTTCATGGGAATTCAAATTTCTTGATTCACAGAGCATCTGGTCCAATGATGTCTGAATTACCTTCTGTCTCTGACCTTCAGGCATTCTCAGCTCCTTTCCTGCTCACATCGGGACCCCAGGGAAGCTGGTTGAACCCATGAGGATGGAACTTGCTTTGGAACTGAGTGGCCACAAGTATACATCCCAGTGGGGACAGTGAGCACTCCTTTTCTCCTGGAGCAGCCTGGCTTCAGATTCTGGCCTCTGCTTGGCTCCACTTTGTGCTTTTCAATGACCAAGAAAAGCCCAGGCACTTGGAATTGTTTACCCAGTTAATTTCTAACTAAAGAACCTCTCGTTGCCAAAAGATATAAAACAGAGCCCTTGTAACTCTGGGCACAACTGTGACCCCCAGTGTCAATCATTTGGGGTCTCTACCTATTAGGGAAAAGAACAACAACCACCTCACAGCCTAGAAAAGGAAAACACTGTGTCAAAAGGGAAAAATATTCCACCCCCATTAAAATAATTAAGAAACAGAACCAGAGGATCATTGGAGGAAAGACTGCCAGTGGGGGACAGATGTATATATATAGATATGATAGTCACCTACTTGTAAAAGGATTAATTCTACCTTTCTGGTTTCAGGTAAGGCTATCTGCAGCTCTCACTTCTCCTAGCCACTTCTCCCATCTAGTCTTTGCTGACTCCCATTCTGTTTGAGGGATGGGGGTCTGGAAATGAAGAGATTGGACACTTGAATCAAAGCTAGGATAAGTCATTACTCTGCTGACTATTGACTTTAAGGGCTTTGATAAATCAACTCCCCTCTCTTTAATCTTGCGCTTCCCTAACAACAATGACTACAATTTTTCCATTTGTTCAATCCATATTAGTGAAGTTCCTATTATATACTAGGCATGGGGATGGAGAGAGCAGTGAACAAGAGCATCTGCTCTGAACCTGCTTTGCACATATCATTTTTGTTAATACCGGGATGGTAATATGCAGTCTGATATTAGCCAAACTATAGTTCTCAGCCCATTAGTGGATTACGGAATCATCTGTGGGTTACATTCAGAATTTTCTCTTAATTAGATACAATAGGATATATCAGCAAGGAATGCACGTAGTAATGGTAAGAATTGTTTTATAAAACATTTATTTCATGTGTACATGTGTGTGTGTGTGTGTGTGTGTGTATTAGCAACTGTACTGGGTCATGGCATAAAATATTTTCCTTATAGCAGATCATGGTCACTAAGGTTTGTAAAACACTTTCCTATGAAGCAGGTTCTTTACTAAAAGGAGACTTCACACTGAGCCTGATGCATTATAGCCACTCAGTTTGTGCAAGCAATAATCTCTATTTCATAGATGAGGAAACTGAGTCTCAGTGAATTGAAATACCTTGCCCAATGTCACATGTGAGTTTACCAATCATAGTGATTGGTAAAATAGAGGTTCAAATCCTTGTTGCAGCCTCCAGGTCCTATACCTTTAACTGCCATGCTACCTTATGCTGCTATAAAAACTGGGGTATTAGTAGATTATTTTACCAGGTGAGTGAAATAATATCTGAGCACTCTGGAAACATTAAAATACATTATGAAGATTAATCACTTCTCAAACTGCTTATCTCAAGCCACTTCTTTACAATATGTGAATTGCATGAAGTCAGGGACCTTGTCTGTCATTTGGTGCTTAGCTTCCTGTTTGGCTACTCAATAAATTTCTGTTGAATGAGTAAATGCATCTAGGAAAGTTTAGAGTTTTCCATGAGGGAATCATGAGGGTGCCTCCAATAAAATGGTGAGTGCAGAACACCCAACCCCCACGTCTTGCAGGTTCCTGCTCCAGATGAGAGACTCAGCTCTTTCAAATGCACTGAGACTTGGGGAACTGAGACTGGGATGTGGTGGGAATTAAGAGTAAGGCCACAGAGGGGAAAGCTCTACCAAAGCAAGGACCACAGCACTACACACTTTTTGTGGTTCACATAAATGGCATCTCCTGGACTTGCACAGAGCACAACCAAAGCACTTTTCCCAACTGTGGGGAAGGGAGTTCCATCATGTATTTATCTCATCTGACTCTGTTCACAGGACTTCAGGGATCAGGGACAGAAGGAAATCTCAAGAGGCCAGCCTTTCCTTGCCTTTGGGAAAGTCTTCCCAGACCAGAAGAAGCTGTGAGGAACAGAAAGGATGAAGTGTCTTTTCTCTCCGAACTTCATGTGGATGGCAGCGGTGGTGACCTCTTGGGTCATCATACCTGCAGCAACTGACACCTCATCAGCAAGTAAGTGCTGTGTGTGTAGAGAGCAGTGCCCCGTTAGCAGAAGAGGTCTCAGTCCCTCTCCTTTTATGCTTGGGATTTGCATAGTCTTTATTCTAAATTCATTTCTTATACTTTAAGGTACATAGGACTCACCCAGGAATTTTACTAAAATGCAGATTCTGATTCAGTAGGCCTGGGGTGGGGCCTGAGACTCTGCATTCTAATGAGCTCCCGGATGATGCTGATGATGTGATCCTTGGATCACATATTGAGAGACAAAAGTTTAGAACATCACTAAGCCCGCCCCCCCACCCCCAGCACTTTACTGGAAGGTCAAGAACATATTCAACCACACAAGAGATGTGAACATACTTGGGTGGGACCCAAAGACATCCCCTTTCACACATAAGTGACCCTTCCATTGGGTTGCACATTGCTGTTAGCTTTTTGTTGGAGAAGGGAGCTAGACACCTCTCCACAACCCCCAACTGGATTTCTCTGGAGCAGAGTAAATACCACTGTGTCATTGTGGAGCACACACACTGTGGTCCTGCAACCTCCATTTGTGTCCTGGTTCTGCTGCTTACCAATGAAGCAAGTAGCTTAAACCCTCTGAATCTCAAGTTTCCTCACCTTTAAACTATGGCTAAATACAAAAGTAATTGCCCAGGGCCACTGGAGAGGATTCTATTAGCTAATGGATAGAAAATGCCTATCCCAGTGTCTGGCATATCCTAAGCACTTAATACATGAGAGCTCACCATCTTTACTGTTGTTATTGTCGTAGAGGAACACACAAAATGTCAGTGTCACTGCTAGGTAGAGAGGGGAGGCAGGGAAGGAGATTTGAGCAAAAGGCATAGAATATATCAAGTTGGGGAAGGGGTGACAGGGTTCCCCAAATCCTTACCGAAGTGTCAAGTATTATTACCTGCATTATTCCTCTGGTGGTGGGAAGGTGGATGTTTGAAAAGATGACACAGCTTGAATGCAATGCTTAACACAAGAATGCAGGTGGGTGTTTAGACATCGGGGGAGGTTTATTTGTTTCTTTCAAAGGGAGTCTGCTATGTCTTAAAGAACCCTAAGGACCATGGAAAGAGTCTCTTGGTGAACAGTGGCCTAGTGGCCCCTACTCTGAATCTGGGCTTTTCTGCCTGCAGAAAGCTGCTCTGAATGTCACAGCAATGCCACTTGTACAGTGGACGGGGCTGCCACGACCTGCGCCTGCCAGGAGGGCTTCACTGGCGACGGCCTCGAGTGTGTGGATCTGGACGAATGCGCCGTTCTGGGGGCGCACAACTGCTCCGCCACCAAGAGCTGCGTGAATACGCTGGGCTCTTACACGTGCGTCTGCCCTGAAGGTTTTCTCCTGAGCTCGGAGCTCGGCTGCGAGGATGTGGACGAGTGTGCAGAGCCAGGGCTCAGCCGCTGCCACGCCATGGCCACTTGCATCAATGGCGAGGGCAACTACTCGTGCGTGTGTCCTGCGGGCTACCTGGGAGACGGAAGGCACTGTGAGTGTTCCCCGGGCTCCTGTGGGCCTGGGCTAGACTGCGTGCGGGAGGGCGACGCGCTCGTGTGCTTGGACCCGTGCCAGGTGCACCGCATCCTGGACGAATACTGGCGCAGCACAGAGTACGGCTCCGGCTACATCTGTGATGTCAGTCTGGGCGGCTGGTACCGCTTCGTGGGCCAGGCCGGCGTGCGCCTGCCCGAGACCTGCGTGCCCGTCCTGCACTGCAACACAGCCGCGCCTATGTGGCTCAACGGCACGCACCCATCGAGCGACGAGGGCATCGTGAACCGCGTGGCCTGTGCACACTGGAGCGGTGACTGCTGCCTGTGGGACGCGCCCATCCAAGTGAAGGCCTGTGCCGGCGGCTACTACGTGTACAACCTGACGGCGCCCCCTGAGTGCCATCTGGCTTACTGCACAGGTGAGCGGGTGTCTCCCAGCAACCCCCCCTGGGCCCTGTGGGCGCCCCGAGAGACTGGAACTCATCCTTGTTGACTGTATCTGTGACCCTGCAGACCCCAGCTCTGTGGAGGGGACGTGTGAGGAGTGCCGTGTGGATGAGGACTGCAAATCGGATAATGGTGAATGGCACTGCCAGTGCAAACAGGACTTCAACGTCACCGGTGAGGCCGATGGGGAGGTGGGGTGGTACTCAGAAATGCCAGGGACCTGGGGAGGGACATATTCCTGTGTGTGAATTGGGGGCCTGTGGGGATGACCCAGGGTGTGCATATTATCCAATCGGAGTGGAAAGTCAGTCCAGTAATACCTATTAAAATCAGCCAGAAGCCCTCTGGATTCCTGGAGTCTCCCTTTAGTTGACCCATAAGCTCCCAGAGCTTGAGGAACAACCCCACTCCCAGGCTTCTTTCGGAGGCCCCCAAAATCCTGATGGATAAGCAGGAGGTTGCCACCTATTGGCCAAAGGCTAACCTGAGCTGTATTCCCACAGTACAAGAACACAGGCCTGGCCAGCAGTCTGTGGTTTCTTGGACTGGGCCCTCCGCTGACCGGCTGAGGACCCTGAGCAGGGCCCTGGCCATCTCTAAACCTGTTTCCCTGTATACATAATGACTGAAGCAGGCTGCTGCTGCTGCTAAGTCGCTTCAGTCGTGTCCGACTCTGTGTGACCCTATAGATGGCAGCCCACCAGGCTCCCCCGTCCCTGGGATTCTCCAGGCAAGAACACTGGAGTGGGTTGCCATTTCCTTCTCCAATGCATGAAGTGAAAAGTGAAAGTGAAGTCACTCAGTCGTGTCTGTCTCTTAGGGACTCCGTAGACAGCAGCCTACCAGGCTCCTCTGCCCATGGGATTTTCCAGGCAAGAGTACTGGAGTGGGTTGCCTTGGCTAGTGTTTCCCAAATTCCAGTCTTGGTTTTAGTCACAACCTTCTTTTAAGTAAACTTGGGCCGTTGAAGTTCACTAATGCGTCTTATCTGTGGGCAGTAGCAGTAATAATGAATACAATGAAAGAAAGTTGTTAAATTTCATCAACTATGTAATACTTTAATTAAAAAAATCTAACTGGATCTCTTTATATGCTGCAAATACTTAACCAGAGGTCTGTTCTCTGTGGTTTCAAGGAAAATTGGCAAGTGTATGGTGTTAATAATAAAAACATTAGCAAATCTTGAGGATTGTCCCCTTGATACAGAAAGGATGGAAAGAAATTACCATTAACTTATTAGCTTTGTTTGCTTGCTATTTGTTTTGTTTTATTAGGGTTCAATGATATTTAGTGCCGGGGCTGTGGAGTCTGGCAGGCTACAGTCTGTCCATAGAGTTGCAAAGAGTTGGACATGTCTGAGCACACAGAGAGAGCATCGAATGACCCAAATGTGTTACTTTTCTTTGCGTACAGCCTAGGCTTAGGGTGACATGGGCTGGTGGTTAGTCACGTGGATCCATCCAGTGATACTTGGAACCCAGTCTCATGTTTCCACCTCCCTGAGAGGGGAGACCACAGCATGACTCTGAGTACTCCCAGCTGGTTGGCTGGTGGCCAACCCAGCTAGCTGGACCTGGGCCCTGGGGATGTGCTAAACCTTGAACTGTGGTCACAGGCCTCCAATCCTGCCTTCCCTGACCATTTCAGATCTCTCCTTCCTGGAGCGCAGGCT
Organism: Bos mutus; assembly: GCF_027580195.1. Classification (NCBI taxonomy): domain Eukaryota; kingdom Metazoa; phylum Chordata; class Mammalia; order Artiodactyla; family Bovidae; genus Bos; species Bos mutus. The sequence continues at coordinate 23,994,041 of NC_091641.1, forward strand.
GGAATGTGGGGTTGATGACATTAAGTTGTCCCTGAGCAAGTGCCAGCTGAAGAGTCTGGGCTTTGAGAAGGTCTTCATGTACCTGCATGACAGCCAGTGCTCAGGCTTCACTGAGAGGGGCGACCGGGACTGGATGTCTGTGGTGACCCCAGCCAGGGATGGCCCCTGTGGGACAGTGATGATGGTACGTTCTGGCAGGTATGGGACAGGGTCGGAGCACAGCCCCACCACTTACTAGTTGTGTGAATTGGGTGAGTTATTTAACCTGGATGTGGCTCAGCTTCCTCCACTGAAAATGGAGTAATAGTAACTCCTTCATAGGGTTCAGATCAGATCAGATCAGATCAGTCGCTCAGTCGTGTCTGACTCTTTGCGACCCCATGAATTGCAGCATGCCAGGCCTCCCTGTCCATCACCAACACCCGGAGTTCACTGAGACTCACGTCAATCGAGTCAGTGATGCCATCCAGCCATCTCATCCTCTGTTGTCTCCTTCTCCTCTTGCCCCCAATCCCTCCCAGCATCAGAGTCTTTTCCAATGAGTCAACTCTTCACATCAGGTGGCCAAAGTACTGGAGTTTCAGCTTTAGCATCATTCCCTCCAAAGAAATCCCAGGGCTGATCTCCTTCAGAATGGACTGGTTGGATCTCCTTGCAGTCCAAGGGACTCTCAAGAGTCTTCTCTAACACCACAGTTCAAAAGCATCAATTCTTCAGCGCTCAGCTTTCTTCACAGTCCAACTCTCACATCCATACATGACCACAGGAAAAACCATAGCCTTGACTAGACGGACCTTTGTTGGCAAAGTAATGTCTCTGCTTTTGAATATGCTATCTAGGTTGGTCATAACTTTCCTTCCAAGGAGTAAGCGTCTTTTAATTTCATGGCTGCGGTCACCATCTGTAGTGATTTTGGAGCCCAGAAAAATAAAGTCTGACACTGTTTCCACTGTTTCCCCATCTATTTCCCATGAAGTGATGGGACCAGATGCCATAATCTTTGTTTTCTGAATGTTGAGCTTTAAGCCAACTTTTTCACTCTCCACTTTCACTTTCATCAAGAAGCTTTTGAGTTCCTCTTCACTTTCTGCCATAAGGGTGGTGTCATCTGTATATCTGAGGTTATTGATATTTCTCCCAGCAATCTTGATTCCAGCTTGTGTTTCTTCCAGTCCAGCATTTCTCATGATGTACTCTGCATATAAGTTAAATAATCAGGGTGACAATATACAGCCTTGATGTACTCCTTTTCCTATTTGGAACCAGTCTGTTGTTCCATGTCCAGTTCTAACTGTTGCTTCCTGACCTGCATACAAATTTCTCAAGAGGCAGATCAGGTGATCTGGTATTCCCATCTCTTTCAGAATTTTCCGCAGTTTATTGTGATCCACACAGTCAAAGGCTTTGGCATAGTCAATAAAGCAAAAATCGATGTTTTTCTGGAACTCTCTTGCTTTTTCCATGATCCAGCGTATGTTGGCAATTTAATCTCTGGTTCCTCTGCCTTTTCTAAAACCAGCTTGAACGTCAGGAAGTTCATGGTTCACATGTTGCTGAAGCCTGGCTTGGAGAATTTTGAGCATTACTTTAGTAGCGTGTGAGATGAATGCAATTGTGCGGTAGTTTGAGCATTCTTTGGCATTGTCTTTCTTTGGGATTGGAATGAAAACTGACCTTTTCCAGTCCTGTGACCACTGATGAGTTTTCCAAATTTGCTGGCCTGTTGAGTGCAGCATCATCTTTCAGGATTTGGAATAGCTCAACTGGAATTCCATCACCTCCACCAGCTTTGTTCATAGTGATGCTTTCTAAGGCCCACTTGACTTCACATTCCAGGATGCCTGGCTCTAGGTCAGTGATCACACCATCATGATTATCTGGGTCGTGAAGATCTTTTTTGTACAGTTCTTCTGTGTATTCTTGCCATCTCTTCTTAATATCTTCTGCTTCTGTTAGGTCCATACCATTTCTGTCCTTTATCGAGCCCATCTTTGCATGAAATGTTTCTTTGGTATCTCTGATTTTCTTGAAGAGATCTCTAGTCTTTCCCATTCTGTTGTTTTCCTCTATTTCTTTGCATTGATCACTGAAGAAGGCTTTCTTATCTCTCCTTGCTATTCTTTGGAACTCTGCATTCAGATGCTTATATCTTACCTTTTCTCCTTTGCTTTTCGCTTCTCTTCTTTTCACAGCTATTTGTAAGGCCTCCGCAGACAGCCATTTTGCTTTTTTGCATTTCTTTTCCATGGGGATGGTCTTGATCCCTGTCTCCTGTACAATGTCATGAACCTCATTCCATAGTTCATCAGGCACTCTATCTATCAGATCTAGGCTCTTAAATCTATTTCTCACTTCCACTGTATAATCATAAGGGATTTGATTTAGGTCATACCTGAATGGTCTAGTGGTTTTCCCTACTTTCTTCAATTTAAGTCTGAATTTTGCAATAAGGAGTTCATGGTCTGAGCCACAGTCAGCTCCTGGTCTTGTTTTTGCTGACTGTATAGAGCTTCTCCATCTTTGGCTGCAAAGAATATAATCAATCTGATTTCGGTGTTGACCATCTGGTGATGTCCATGTGTAGAGTCTTCTCTTGTGTTGTTGGAAGAGGGTGTTTGTTATGACCAGTGCATTTTCTTTGCAAAACCCTATTAGTCTTTGCCCTGCTTCATTCCATATTCCAAGGCCAAATTTGCCTGTTACTCCAGGTGTTTCTTGACTTCCTACTTTTGCTTTCCAGTCCCCTATAATGAAAAGGACATCTGTTTTGGGTGTTAGTTCTAAAAGATCTTGTAGGTCTTCATAGAACCGTTCAACTTCAGCTTTTTCAGCATTACTCATTGGGGCATAGACTTGGATTACTGTGATATTGAATGGTTTGCCTTGGAAACAAACAGAGATCATTCTGTTGTTTTTGAGATTGCATCCAAGTACTGCATTTCTGACTCTTTTGTTGACCATGATGGCTACTGCATTTCTTCTGAGGGATTCCTGTCTGCAGTAGTAGATATAATGGTCATCTGAGTTAAATTCACCCATTCCAGTCCATTTCAGTTTGCTGATTCCTCGAATGTCAACATTCACTCTTGCCATCTCTTGTATGACCACTTCCAATTTGCCTTGATTCATGGACCTGACATTCCAGGCTGCTATGCAGTATTGCTCTTTACAGCATCAGACCTTGCTTCTATCACCAGTCACATCCACAGCTGGGTATTCTTTTTGCTTTGGCTCCATCCCTTCATTCTTTCTGGAGTTATTTCTCCACTGATCTCCAGTAGCATCTTGGGCACCTACTGACTTCATAGGGTTAGGAGAGTTAAAGGAGTTACTGTGTGCAAAGTGGTTAGTACAAGTGACTGGCACAAAGTAAGTGCTCAATAAATGTCAGTTTCAAATGAAGAGGACAATCCATAGTGATAGTTCCCCATTTGACAGATGCCCCCAACAGAGCAATGACTATTCTAAGCCAGTAGGTATCAGCACTGAGTTCAGAAGCAGATCTGTTTGTCTCTGATGGTTCCTGGGAGGCAGAGTCTGCACTTTGAGTGTTCAGAGAGCCAGGGCCTCAGCTACAGAAGCCTCCTCCAAAGGGACCCAGAGGTAAACATTTGTGTGAGTGGGTTCTGCTTCCTTGCATCTCCCTCATCCCCCACATAGAGAAAAAAAAAAAGACATAAGAAACAAGGAAATAATTGTCATTTGCCAAATATGACTTTTTGACAATCTGCCATTAATGATGACTCAGTATGTGATTTTTAGTCTTTTGGCATGCACGAGAGGAGGCATGAGGTGATGGGAAGAGTCCAGGCTTCTTAGACCCCCTGTACCATGGATAAGTTACCCAGTTCCCATGAACTTCCATCTATATTAAGGAGGTGGTCATCCTGCCTGTCAGGGTCATTGAAGGATCCGTGCAAAGATGCAGTAGGGACATTCAGCTTGGGAGGGGGGTGCCTAGCTCATGACTCATGCTAATGGAAACTGGGAGGGCAGTTTCAGCAGTTTCAATGCCTTTGGTTTTGAATCCTACTCAGATTCTATTCCTTTTCCGCCCTTCCTCCCCCCACCTTCCTACCCCAATACAGAGGAATGAGACCCACGCCACATACAGCAACACTCTCTACCTGGCAGATGAGATCATCATCCGTGACCTCAACATCAGAATCAACTTTGCGTGCTCCTATCCCCTGGACATGAAAGTCAGCCTGAAGACCTCCCTGCAGCCAATGGTCAGGTGCGGCCAGAGAGGGTCCCCAGTGTCCCTGGCCAACTCCACCCCACAAACCCTTGGCCGCCAGGACCTCAGCTTCTCTATCAGCTGCCACCAATAAGGAGTTGATTGGAGGCGGTCAGCTGGGAGGCAGTGTTGGACTCCAAAAAGAGTCCATAAGGAACCCAGCTAGGAAATCTGGAGCCCACTTTCAAATCCTGGCTCTATCTCACAAATGGCTTTGGGAAATTGATAACCCTATTCTAGGCGTCAGTCTTCTCATATGTTAAATGGATTTAGCAGTAAAGTACTGTCTTTCTTAGAAGCACAAAAGTGCTCTGCAGTGGTGAAACCCATATTAGGGTCCCTGGTTTATCTGAGGGGTAGAGTGGTTGGACCAAAAGAAAGAAGGTTGGAGTCTCAGTTCAGACCTGCTATGGAACTGGGCAAATTGTACCCCATATTTGGATCTCAGTTTCTTTCTCTGTAAATAGGAGAAATTTGAATAAAGAGGGGTTTACAAATTATGCTTCTTGGAGTGTGAAGGTCTTTAAGGAAGTGATTTGGGGATGTGAACCAGAGAACTTTTTAAATTTTATTTTTTCAATTGAAGTATAGTTGATTTACAATGTTGTGTTAATGTCTATGCATTCTTTTTTAATATTCTTTTCCATTATGGTTTGTCATAGGTTATTGATTCTAGGTTCCAGTGCTATACAGTAGGACCTTGCTGTTTATCCATTCTGTGTATAATAGCTTAAATCTGCTAATCCCAACCCCCTACACCAGCCCCCCTTCCCCTGACAGCCACAGATCTGTTCTATAAATCTGTGAGTCTATTTCTATTTCATAGATTGCTTCGGTTGTGCCATATTTTAGATTCTACATGTAAGTGATATCATATGATATTTATCTTTCTCTTTCTGACTTTACTTAGTATGATAATCTCTAGTTTCTTCCATGTTGCTGCAAATGGCATTATTTCATCCTTTTTTATAGCTGAGTAGTATCCCATCATGTATATGTACCACATCTTCTTTATCAATTTTATTACTTAGAAAATAAAAGGATCCTGTTGCTAAATAAACTTGAACATTTCTGAATAGGATGAATCACAAGCCAATGATGCAGATACTTGGAAAAAAATAATAGTTGTGATAATAACAAGTGTTTAGCAAGAGCTGACCATATGTCAGGCATTGTGCTAAGTGCTCTAGATGGAACACCTCACTGAAATCTTAGCATGGCCTAGAAGGTTTAAATATTATTATTATTGAAATTGAAGTTCAAAGAAAGTTTAGTAATTTGTCCAAAGTGGTAGAGGAAAGTAAGTTACAGAACTGGGATTCAAACCCAGGCCATCCGGCATAGAGCCTCCACTCTACCATGACCTTTTTTTTGAAGCTTGTCCATGGTCACATGTTTTCTGGGCCAACCAGACTTGGGAAGGGCACCTACCACTGATGAAGGTGCTTGGCTGACTTGAAGGAAGCCAGTTGCTCCTTGTCTGCCTCTGTGTGGAACATCACCTGGCCAAGAAGTGCTCTGGAGCAATGTGGCCATGCCTCAGACCTGCTAGGTTCCAGAGAACAAAACAGCTGTATGCAGATCTCTCTCTGGCTTAAGCTAGAAATCTCATCCCAGTCGAACACCAAGTCCAAACAAATAACCCAGTACTCACCTCTAAAATGGACTTCCGCATTACTATTTCTCATGTACCCCCTTTCCTGGGGCATCAGTCTTTCAGTGTCCTTTGTAGGATAATCCCCATGGAGTTGCCATCAGTGTGGCTGTTTTTAATGTGATTTAAAATAATGCATTTTAAAAATCCTAATCTTCTGCTGTAGGTGGAATCAGAACTCTGACTAAGGCCTATAGGACTCATAGCCCATCTTTTAAAACTGTTCTATATTAAGATCAAAAAAGGAATCTAGGTGATTCCCTTGAGAATGTGTTTGCCACACTTAAATGCAAGGGCCACCATGTGAAGGGGTAGACGTGTTACAGAAAAATGTGATCTCTGGATCAGAAGCAGCAGCGTCACCTGGGAACTTATTAGAAATGCAGAACCTTTAGCCCTATCCCAAAGCTACAGATCCAGAATCTGCACTTCAACAAGATCCCTAAGTGACCTGTGTGTGATTATTGTATTTTGCAGAGCAGTGGTTGGTGGATTCCAGTCCTGTTGCTGGATAAAATTCCAAATAACTGCCAGGGATGGCCCAGGAATGCAGATCAGAAAGAGTGACCTATCTGTTGCTGTTCTTGGTTCTGGTTGTCTCACCAGCCTCTCTCCCCCTGCAGCGCCCTCAACATCAGCATGGGCGGGACCGGCACATTCACCGTGCGAATGGCACTCTTCCAGAGCCCTGCCTACACACAGCCCTACCAAGGCTCCTCTGTGACCCTGTCCACAGAGGCGTTTCTCTACGTCGGCACCATGCTGGATGGGGGTGACTTGTCCCGGTTTGTACTGCTCATGACCAACTGCTATGCCACGCCCAGCAGCAATGCCACAGACCCCTTGAAATACTTCATCATCCAGGACAGGTAAGGCCTGTTGGATGGAATTTGGGGCTGGGGAGGGACTTTAGACTTGGATGGGTACAAAGTACATCTTCACATTCATTCACCTCTAGCTGAAATTCAGCACTGTCATTCATTATGATATAGGCAACAAACCAGAGAAGTATTAGCAGGACATTTGAAGACATTTACACAAGTCAGTATTTTTACTGATTTTACTATATTGTAGTATTAGAATTTCAACTAGATCTTATTATTTGATATATATCAAATACTTGTACTTGTAAATATATAGTTATATCCAGATATGTAAATACATGATGTATTAAGTTTAATATTTTAAGAATTATATTTAATTTTTTTTATTATCTTATGTAATTTAGTGTATGCATTTAAAGCATTACTTTTGACGAGGAGTGCATAGGCTTCACCAGATGGCAGAGGGGGTCTAGGATTCAGAAAAGGATGAGGAACGTGATGGAAAGGCAGGCCCTGGACAGGAGCAGGCTGGCACTTGGCTGGGAGGAATACAGCAGAGGCATGGTTAGAAAAGGGTCAGTGGAAACAGGGAGGACACAGATGGACCGCTTTTAACTCAAACACATTAGAGAAACATGAACCACACTGTGAGAAAGTGGTTCACATTTTCATTCATAAATTGAACAGATATTTTTGGAAGCTTATTGTGTGCCAGGCTATGTGGATAACAGTGAATAGAAGAGACAAAAGTCTGCACCCTTATCGCTGATATTCTAAGTGGGGAGATCAACAATTAAACGAAAGTGCCATCCATGGCATGTGAATGATGACGGTGCTATAGAGAAAAAAAATGAAGCAGGAAAAAGGGAGGGGAGTTGCTGTCTTAATAGTGCAGTCAGAGAAAGCGCTCCCAGGAGACCCTGACCTATTTCTGTCTCACTTCTCTTAAAATCTGCCTGGTCACGTCAATTGGGTGCTCATCTGGTGTTCACACTTCCGTTATTTGCTAATCTCCCTTTACAACAAAAAGAAAGGAGAGCAGAAGTCTTTTGGGGGTCTTTTACAATCAACAGTGTTGAAGTAAAATGCAACAGTAGTGTCTGACTGTGTTTGTATGGTCGTGTTTTATATATGGCAAGCAATGTGCTATGTTCTCAGTCATTCAATTCTTTGTGACCCCACAGACTGTAGCCTGCCAGGTTCCTCTGTCCATGTAAGTCTGCAGGCAAGAGTACTGAAGTGGGTTGCCATTTCCTACTCCAGGGGATCTCCCTGACCTCAGGATGGAACCCTCATCTCTTGCATCTCCTGTATTGGCAGGTGGAGATTCTTTATTTTGCCACCTGGGAAGCCCTTGGTTTGCTATTTGTGGTCATGATCTTTTTTAAAAAAAACGTTTGTAGATTTAAATAAAAATAGTAATAATAATAATAAAATAATGTAAAATAATAGTACAGGTGTTGGCAAACAGGAAAACATTCAGGGAGGTGGTTTCTGTATTAGGCAAAAAGAACTGAAATTTGAAAAATATTGACATGACCTTGACTGGGACATCATGGAGACTTGGGCTCATAGCATGGGTTTGCTGTTTCTTAGTTCAAGAAACAGCAAACAGTTCTTAGTTCAGCTCATCTGTCTGGATATTCATGTTCTCATATGTGAAACAGGCATGAAGAAAATCTACTGTGCAGGGATTTTTAAGCTTGTGTGTGTGTATATATATATATATATTTATCTGAGTATAAAGGTAGAGCATGTATATTGTGAAAAGCTTAAAAAGTCTTGAAAACGAAGCATGAAGAAATGCTGGCTGTGGCCTGTGTTTCTGCCATGGCATGAGTGGGAGCTGGGCTGAGGACTGCCAGTCTGTGAGTTGTTCAGAATATCACAGGGGTGTAAGGCGGAGATGAGTTGAGGAGGTGCTTAAGCACTGGGGGAGACACGTAGGCGCCTTACTTGGGTTGACTGCCTGGGGCTGCCAAGGGCAGTGCTGGCTGCCTCTTCCTCTGCTTTTTGTAAGGTGGGTCTCCTTAACCACAGGGCTTTTCTTTTGTCAAGTAGAGTCAGATTTGAATTGTGGGGGACACAGAACAAAATGAACACCATTCCGAGAAGTTTCTTTCTTGGTCCTCCAATGCAGTCAGCCTTCAGCCCCTTTTCTAAGTCCATTTTGAGCGGATAGTGTCAAAAAGCAGACGGGGTGCCCGATTTGCCTGCTTAGAGTGCCTGTGTACCCTGATCCAGCCCAGCACTCACGTGAGTCTCTGGATGTGCAGTTTTGAGTTTCTGCGTGTTTGGGTGCACTGGGTAATAATGTGTGCTGATGAGCACACATACATACCCCAACTTGGCCAGCAGCCTTCAGTGCTCAGATGTTTCCAATGTTAGAATTAACACCAGGCACTAGTAGATAGCCAATAAATGCTAGGTAATGACTCCTGCCTGGAAAATCCCACGGACAGAGGAGCCTGGCAGGTTGCGGTCCATGGGGTCGCTAAGAGTCGGACATGACTGAGCGACTTCACTTTCACTTTTCACTTCCATGCCTTGGAGAAGGAAATGGCAACCCACTCCAGTACTCTTTCGGGGAGAATCCCAGGGTTGGCGGAGCCTGGTGGGCTGCTGTCTATGGGATTGCACAGAGTCGGATATGACTGAAGCGACTTAGCAGCAGCAGCAGCAGCAATGACTCCTGAATGCCATTTCCTGAGAAATCAAAAAGTGCTTACTTAAGGATACACTTACTTAAGTGCTTACTTACTATCCTTAAGTAACTGTCCTTAAGCTCTGAACTGATTACATTTGTATTTTAGAGTCACATACATGTAGCACCTATTGTACGCCATATACTGTTTACTTTGTAATTTTAACTCATTTAATTATCGCAACTGTCTGACGATGTAAGCTAAGATTATTATTCCTGGCACATAGGTAGGGCAACGGGCTCAGAGAGATTGAGTAAATTGCCCATAGTCACACAGCTAATAAGTGATAGAGTGAGATCTGAACCCAGGAAGTCTGGCCCCAGAGTGTTTGCATAACCAACCATGTTATGTGATGTCCCCTTCCCAGATGTCCACGTGCTGCGGACTCAACCATCCAAGTGGAGGAGAATGGGGAGTCCCCTCAGGGCCGGTTTTCTGTCCAGATGTTCCGTTTTGCTGGAAACTACGACCTGGTGTACCTGCATTGTGAAGTGTATCTCTGTGACACCGTGAATGAAAAGTGCAGACCTGTGAGTCAGTCTGCTTGCCACACCCTCACACCCAACTCCCGTAACCCAAGACACTTGGCCACAAGGTGAAAAGAAAACAAAACGTCTCTGCCATATTTCCATTTTAGTACGGGGCTAGTCAGAGCTACAAGACGAGGCTGCCATGGCCAGACAGGAGACTAGGCTGTGCGGAAGCTGGGTGAGATCAGGGCACTGCAGTAGGCTGGTGAACCTCTCATTTATCTGCAAGCTTGTGTTCTAATAGCAGAAACTGACATTTTTAAGCACTGTGTGCAATTTGCACGTGTTAACTTTTTGATACTTCACAGCAACTCTATAAGGGAGGTATTTTATTAGCCCCTTTTTCCATATGGGGAGAGAGGCTTAGAAAATGTAAGTGACTTGCCTAAGATCATACACCTAACAAACGGCAGAGCTGGGACATGAACGCATGTATACAGATCTCCTAACAACCCCTGCCTCTACCATCCTCAAGTCCCAGCCTGAGGCAAGAGGTTGCTCTTATGAAGGGTGCACCCAGCTCCCCATGGCAGGGCCTCATTCAGTCTCTCTTGTGGAAAGGTTTCTTTGTCACCGTCTCCCTGCAGACCTGCCCTGAGACCAGATTCCGCAGTGGGAGCATCATAGACCAAACCCGTGTCCTGAACTTGGGTCCCATCACACGGAAGGGTAAGAAGGCCACTCCCCTCTCCATGTTCCTGGTGAGAAATGTTCTCTGGAGATGAGGTGAGGTGAGAGAACCTGGCACTTGGGATCTTCCTGGGGTCCGAAGAGCTGGAGCAAGTAAATCCTGTGAGACGAGGTAGACTATAAGCTGCCTTCCTCCTGCAGGTTCTCATTCATTGCACGGCTGTCTTCTCATGCCTGCCTTGTGGCAGGCCTTGTGTTAGTGGCTGGGGGTTCAGGATGAGCAGCAATGGGTACAAGCCTGGCTCGTGTGCCACTTATGGACTGGTAGAGGAGACATCATTTAAATAATCATGTGTCTCTGGAGTTGTGATAAGTGCAGGCATGAACATGGATCAGGAACTCTGAGCTCTTGCCACAGGGGAAGCAGACCTAGTCTAGAGGATTAGGGAAGAAAGGAAGTAAGTTTTGGAAACTGAGAAAGGATTAAGTAACTGGGGTCAGGAGAAATGGAAAAGAGGGAGGAATCCCAAGGAGAGAGTAGAGAATGAGCAAAAGGCCTCTGCAGGAGGGAACCCAGGGTGCTAGAGGAACTGGCCAGGCAGGCTGAAAGGAGGAGGGGAGGTTGGTGTGGGTGAGCTGATGGAGGTGTGGGACCAGACCACATGAGGCCTTATCAGTTCAGTTCAGTTGCTCAGTCATGTCTGACTCTTTGCAACCCCATGAACCGCAGCACGCCAGGCCTCCCTGTCCATCACCAATTCCCGGAGTTTACCCAAACTCATGTCCATTGAGTCGGTGATGCCATCCAACCATCTCATCCTCTGTCATCCCCTTCTCCTCCTGCCCTCAATCTTTCCCAGCATCAGTATCTTTTAAAATGAGTCAGCTCTTCACATCAGGTGGCCAAAGTATTGGAGTTTCAGCTTCAACATCAGTCCTTCCAATGATAGTACTTCTCTTTTTTCTTCTTCTCCTTCCCCTTCCCTTTCTCCTTCTTCTAATTGAAATATAAATAACATGTAGTTCTTGCTAAGGTTTTGGGCCCTTTCTCTTGAAAGTAGACAGCAGCCCCCGAGGGATCCAAAGCAGGGGAGTGAGATGACCAGATTGGGGTTTTTAAGAGACCACACTCTGGCTGCAAGCAAGAGCAGACGGAAGGGGCTTCTTCCAGGCTTCCCGTGCACTGATCCTTCTGTTTCCTCCCACAGGGGGCCAGGCTGCAATGTCAAGGGCTGCTCCCAGTAGCTTGGGTAAGTTCAGATCCTCTTTGCACAGGGACTTGACCAAAACCTTCATCTGGGGCTTTTATCTGTTGGCCTAGGGCGTGCTGGAGTGCCCGGTCTGCTTGGCCTGAGCTCTGAAGAGGTGACTGCGTGTGTGGAAAGTGCTGGACCTGGGGCTGCACACGCGCGCACATACCTGTGCTGTCCCACGACAGTGCACATAGACGCAGGCACACACAGACAGGTGCACAAGAGCGAACATCACCTAGACTTTTTCACACACACCCACGAGGTCACATGCACATATTCATACTCACACACAAAACGTCATCACAGCTGCAGCTACTTGTGTGTGGATCTGCATATGCCGACATACGCATGCTTGTCACACACCTGTATGCAGTGGACACGCACACTGCGTTGTGATCTGCACCTTGAGCATTTCCTGAAGCTTCAAGATGTATCTCTAACACCTTTGTCAGGATGTTTGGAGCCAGGATGAACATGGCAGACAAACAAAAAACTCTGTTTTCTGCTTTTCTGCTCCTCTGACCACAAAGACCAGAGACTGGCAGCATTTTAATGGCCCTTGACTTTTATGGCTGCTAAATTGTCTGAAAATCTGGATTAAAAAGTGAATCTGTGTAATTGTTGCTCTGCTTGGCTCTTGGCACCTAGATCTGAGTGGGTTGTTACACCAACCTAGTGTTTGACATAAGCTGGTTCATTCCAGTATCAGTGAGCTCAGTCCTGGAGAGGCAAGGTGCCCCCAAGAGGCTTGCCCTTTGTGACTATCCCTCAAGGTCACCGAGGTTGAGTAGGTTGGTCACTTCACAGGAGTACGCTTTTGAGTGGCTATCAGCTAGTGCCTGCAGAAAGGCTGCCTTTTTCAGATTGGCCCATCTGGGAGGGCACCTTTTTCTAACTGGTTTTCAGGGCAGGTAAAGAAAAAACTTCCTTTTTCTAACTGATCCGGTCAGATAACATGTTCTTTCCTAATTGGTCAATTTAGAGGAGGCATTTTATGTTAGTTTTGCCATAAAATGTGCACATCAGTGCTAGCAGCAACCCTGTAATCTCTTTCTTTTCAGGGCTTCTGCAGGTCTGGCTGCCTCTGCTTCTGTCGGCCACTTTGACCCTGATGTCTCCGTGATCCGTGGCCGGAAATCCTGTACTCTGTGGCTACCAACTCACTTTCTACTGACTGGCGAGGCCATGCAGGCTAGCACTCCACCCATAGAGAAAGGAGCCCACACTTCAGTCACTCTGCTCCTATTTTTCTCCCCTTTAATCCTTATTACCAAAAAATAGCCTGTGTCTTTAAATGCTGCTTTCTCTCAAAATGGGTCTTGTGATATATCTGTTCATGAGGCCCCTATCTTCTTAAAGGGTATTGCAAAATAATAATTAAAAAAAGCTCAGTCTGTGAGTCATTCATTCATTCAATAAGTATTTATTGAGCACCTGCTCCGTGTAGGCACTGTCTGTGGTGCTAAGGATCTGATGGTGAGAAAAAGCAGACTCTATTCCTGCCCTAATGGACTTCACGGTCTGGTCACAGACTGGGTTCAACTCTGGTTTTATGAGCTTAAATAAAATGCACACTGTCTCTGAACTTTATCCATCCATCTATCCTTTCAGTCAGTCAAGAAATATTTGCTGGTAACCTACTATGATTCAGGCAATGTGCTGGGGATACATCAGTAAACAACCTCTGCCTTCCCAGAGCTTAAGGTCTGGAAGGGGAAAAGAACAAGTAATTATAAGTCTGTCAAGCATTGCAGAAATGGAGGGTATAACAGGAGGCTGCTGCTTCTATCATATGGGGATAATTATGATACCCTCACAGGGTTCATTCAGCTTTCCAGAAACATCTATTTGAGCACCCAGTACGTGCCAGGCACAATGCTAGGTGCTGGGAAAAGATAGTCCTGAATAGGATAGACACAGCCCCAGGCTCTGGAGTGTCACAATCCTTATATAAGGGACTTAGATGGCATGTCCCATCATCCTTTGTACTTCTCTCCCTGCCCAATGCAGGAGATGTAGACCTGTTTACAAGGACTTGGCAGCAGAAACAGAAAGCAGACCATTAACTCCATTGAGAGAGGATGTTTTGCAAGGGAGACCTCTAGGAGGTTCCTTGGAGGCACAGCTGGAGACCACCCAGGAGACCCAGATGTCTCAAGGGGCTCTGAACTTCTTTGACAAGTGGACCAAAGGCAGTTGATGCTCATGAGAAATGTCCACCTTGATGCCAGCTGCTTCCCTGGACCCCAGCTGTGGCTTTCAGAAGAGACCAAGGCCCTGACCCATTTTTAGAATCTCTGATCCCAGGGAAAACCACACGTGTGTAACAGCAAACAGCGGGCTGTGAGGTCAGCATATCTCGAGTTAAGGAACCTCTTATCACACACAGACATGCACTGAATCCCCATGCCTGCTGCCTTTGTGTCAGAGCTATGGGAGATGTCCATGGTCAGATGGGCCAGCTAGATGTGTGCACAATCTATACTTTGACTCAGGTACAAGAGAACATAAAAAAATTAAAACAAGGGTCAAAGGCCAGGAGGAAAAAAATATATATCAGAATTTATCCCTTTATTCCTCTGTTCCTTTTTTCCCCCTTCCCTTTACATTTTACTTTTGTTTGCTATCAGATAGTTGCTCAACTCAATATTCAACAAATATTTTGAGCATAAATTCAAGACTTGAAACTTTTATAGGCAGCAGGGAAATTGCCAGTGATCAGAACAGAGCCCTTGCTGATAAGGACCTTATGTTTAAAGGGGGGATACGTTTAAACAATAGCTATGTGATAAGCCACCTGGGGCTTTCCAGGTGGCGCTAGTGGTAAACAACCTGCGTGCCAGTGCAGGAGACATAAAGAGAAGTGGGTTGGATCCCTGGGTCGGGAAGGTCCTCTGGAGGAGGGTATGGCAACCCACTCTAGTATTCTTGCTTGGAGAATCCCCGTGGGCAGAGGAGCCTGGTGGGCCACAGTCCATAGGATCGTAAAGAGTCAGACATCACTGAAGCAACTGACAAGGGGGCAGGGGGAAACAGCAGTAATAAGGCAATGAAGGTGTTAGTTTACCTAGGATGACTGGAGAAAGGTCTCACTGAGATGTAGAAACTGAGAGAAGAAAATGAATATCTGAGGAAGACTACTGGTGGTGGGCCAGCAAGTGCAAATGCCTTGAGGCCTTGTGTCTTTCTACCCAACTTTCACTAAGACTTGGACACCTAAAGTTTGAGGCATCACTCACAGGAAAGGGTCTTAAGCATACATACTGTCATTTTTGTCCATTTGTTAACTCAACTAGTACTTACTAGGTGCTCATTAGAACTGCAAAGATAAGATTGATGTCTGCAAAGATCTTACAACCTTCAGAGGGAGACAGATATGCTAGCGGGTAATTGAGTGCGACTGCAATCAGCCCTGAGAGGTGAAGGAGCACAGAAGAGCAGCACCAGCAAGCCTGTGGAATTTAGGAAAGTCTTCCTGGAAGAGGCAAGCCTGAATGGTAAACAGTAGGAAGAGGCTGGGCACAGAGTGATCCAAGCAAGCATATTGTATGTCGGGAGAAGCTGTAGATGAGGTGGGAGCTGTGAACGGGGTCAGATCCCAGGATACTTTGCATGTAAGTGGTGGGGAATAATGCAGAGAGGTGATGCTGTGACATCTGGCTGCAGGGAGATAACAGAATGAAAGGAGACAAGAACAAAAGAGATCCACTAGGTAGCTGTTAAAATCACTCTTCTAAGAGATGGTGGTGACCTGACTTAAGGTTGATGAAATGGGCATGAAGAAGGAAAGACAGGTTCACGAATATTTGAGATATTAGTGATTACTGGAAATGTTAGACTGAGGGGTAAAGGAAGGAAACAGTTTTCCAGCTCAGGTGACCAGGTGAACAGTGGTGCCAATGATTAAGATAGATGATTCAATGAGGAAAGTAAAAGTGAAGTTGCTCAGTCGTGTCCGACTCTTTGCGACCCCATGAACTGTGTAGCCCACCAGGCTCCTCTCTCCATGGAATTTTCCAGGAAAGAATACTGGAGTGGGTTGCCATTTCCTTCTCCCGGGGATCTTCCCAACCCAGGGATCGAACCTGGGTCTCCGCATTGCAGGCAAACACTTTAAACATCTTAGCCACCAGGGAAGCCCAGTGAGGGATCCCCAAACAGGGATGCAATGAGGAGGGAGGGATATAGGGGAAATCATGAATTAGGATTAGGACCTGCTCAAAAGCAGAGACATTACTTTGCCAACAAAGGTCCGTCTAGTCAAGGCTATGGTTTTTCCAGTGGTCATGTATGGATGTGAGAGTTGGACTGTGAAGAAAGCTGAGCGCCAAAGAATTGATGCTTTTGAACTATGGTGTTGGAGAAGACTCTTGAGAGTCCCCTGGACTGCAAGGAGATCCAACCAGTCCATTCTAAAGGAGATCTGTCCTGGGTGTTCTTTGGAAGGACTGATGCTAAAGCTGAAACTCCAGTACTTTGGTCATCTCATGCGAAGAGTTGACTCATTGGAAAAAACTCTGATGCTGGGAGGGATTGGGGGCAGGAGGAGAAGGGGACGACAGAGGATGAGATGGCTGGATGGCATCACTGACTCGATGGACATGAGTTTGAGTAAACTCCAAGAGTTGGTGATGGACAGGGAGGCCTGGTGTGCAGCAATTCATGGGGTCGCAAAGAGTCGGACACAACTGAGTGACTGAACTGAACTGAACTGAAGGTTCAAGGTGCCTTGAGCATCTCAGTCCAAGTAAAGTCCAGCAGGCACCTGGGAAGGTGGATCTGAAATTAAGGAAGTAGTTGGGTATGGAGGTACAGATTTGGAACTCATCAGCCTGTGGATGGTACTTGAAACCATGAGATAATTTGACACCTCCTAGGGAGAGTCCATGGAGTAACAAAGAAAGATAAGACCTAACAGCCCTCTCAAGGACAACTGGAGGAAGAAGGTAATTATCATGACAATGATCATGATAATTTTAGAGCACAAGTATCCAGATAGAGGAGAATAAAGAAAGTAATTGGTGCAGGGGAGTCAAGGAAATGCAGAGTGCCTAAAGGAAGCAGCAAAAAAATCCATTGACAAGAAGCCAGAAAAAATGCCCAGTGGACTTGCATAAGAGCGGACGTTTGCAAGGCAGTCTTAGCCATATGCCTCAGATTGGAATGGAGAAGTCAGAGACAGGTGGTGGAACTGACTTTGAAAAAAGGAAAGATCACCTTATCAGAAGCTAGGGAGGAAGTGGAAAGTGGAGGTAGATGTTTATGTTTCTAGAGGAAGGGGACACAAAGTTGAGCGAGGTCAAGTGTGATGGCCTAAACTTTCTTGAGGTGGAATGTAAGACGCCTGCTGAGAAAGGAGGCAGTGGGAGAGAGAAGTGAGTAGTAATGGCTGCAGAGACTTGAAAGGAAAAGGTTGAGAGTGGCCACTGGGGAGACTAGGGTGGGTAGGAACGGACACATGGGCTGTTTTGTGGGCTCAGATGGATTTCTGAATCCAGCATTTGTAGTTGCTATAAATTCCACATTTAGGGGATTCTTCTCCAAATGCAGTATGGTTAAGAAGGTGGCTTGTACCACCTCTTCTTTGTCCATGTTGAGTTTTTGCTGGAAGGTGTTATCAAGGCAGGACCTCCAGGCTCCCTGACCCTGTAGCCTTGGCTCCTTGAAGAGTCCCAGTGTAACACAGAAAGGCAATGGCCATTTATTCTGCTGAAGCTTTGACTCTTTTGTTAATTCTGTAATATCCACTTTGCCACAAAGCCAGGTTCAAGCCTGAAATTTAAAAGTCCAAGATCTTCAAGGTCCTCTCAGTTCTCTACCTTACAGTCTCTGGGGTAGCCCACATATCGACAGGCTCTTCAGATGCTTATTTTGTCCAAAGGTCTAGGCTATCCTTTGCTGGTCTGTGATTCACATGTCCCCAGATTGGCCTTTCCCAGACTGCTCAACATGGAGCATCTGAAGTTGGGTAGATTCTATGGGCCCAAAATGAGAAATATCCATCTGCCCTTCCTTATTTAGTCCCTTGTCCTAACTGACTCCAAGTTGACTGGCTTCCAGACAGAAGCAGAAGTGTTCTAAGGTAATTAGCTAGGAACGCAAGAAACAATTGGAAATCTATTGTGCAAACAAGTGTCTGTTTGATTTCTCTCCACTTCCCTTTGGATATTAAGCTTCCGTTTGATTAGTGTTTGGTTTCCAGTAATAAATATGGTGCTACTTCATGCGTTCATTGTGAGGATTAAAAGTGAGAAATAATGGGTGCAAAGCAGTGCCCAGTTATGTTCAGAATTCAGTACATGCTGCTCTTGTTTGTAGAGAAGCATTTGCGCGAAGGAGAGACTGCTGGAAGGGTTACATGCAAGGGCGTGGTGGGCAGGTGGTGTGGGAACAAAGGGGCCTTCCCTTCACCACCATTTCTGGTAAATTGTTTATCTTACCTGCACCCAACCAACCCAGTGTATGCCTGGGAGGCTAACTTCAGTCTCATCTCTGCACCAATCCCAGAGAGCCACATTGGTGGGAAACGGCAATAAAAGGACGGTCCACAGCAGACGTGCATTTCCACAGCCAGAGAAGGAAGAACATTCCGTGTTCTCGCCACCAGGTAAGTCCTACTTCAAGCCCCAGAAGGCTTTCTCCTGAGCCTGGGGGCCTCCTCTGATACTTGGCCCTTTCAGAACCCAACAAGGAGTTTAGACCCTGGCCTTTATTGAAGACTCCATATATCACTGTATTTCCAGTTCAACCATGACTCCAGCTACTCCAGGGCAAAAAGTGCCCCCTTCCCTTGTCTCTGGACACTGTCCCCCTCCACTCCCCCAGGAAGACAGGCGTCTACTTAGGATTTCACTTCTAAGAATTACCAGTCCTGGGCACTCTCTCATAACATAGCCACGATATCTCTTCCGGAAACAAACTTCTGTCTTCAACTGAAGTCTTTCAGAGGCTGTAGAATATTATCCAAAGATTTTCCCTTTTGAGAAAAGAGTTTCCCAGAAGAGGAGGTGTTATTTATTTGAATGTTGGCAGGCTCTTCACAGTTCCTTATTCCTGTCCACTCCCTCCTTGCTCGTTATTCACAGATCCCCCAAATGTCTCCTAAGCACCTCTTGTGCTCTGGGCACTGTGTGAGGAGCCCATGATGGCCTCAGTCTGACATGGTCTAACTCTCACAGATATCTGCATACACAGAGGACACTTCGGGCTCTCTCTGCACAGTACGCGATGCACAGAACCGAGAAAGGGAAAGCTGCTACTTTTGTCTGTAGACATTCATAGCTCTGTCACCCTCCCTTCCATCCATTCTCCGAGAGCCTCTACCTTGACCCGAGTAGGACCTGCCCTGAGGCCTTTGAGGACCTTCAGTAGTCTTGCTTGCCTTTGGTTCTCTTGCTGTCAACCTCACCCACTTAACAAATCTCCTGCTCCTGTTATAACATCTCTTTTCTGTAAGTCACAGATAGGACTTCAAAGCAATACAGCCTTCATGAAAGAAACCATCAGAACATTTCTGAGAAAATGGGCCTAAGCAAGCTATTTCACTTTCAGCATAGTACTTGCACATAGAAGGGATTCAATAAATATTTCTGGGATTAATGTACTCTGAGTCTCAGCTATTTCATCTATAAAATGGGAACGATAAATATACCTTCCCTGGAGGGTGGTTTGGTGTCTTAAATGAGCTAAGGTATGCAAAGTGCTTGGTACAAGGCATGTGCTAACTGATGTGAGTTCCCTAGTTCTCTTCTTACCCCTGCAGTCAGGGGAGCAATCTCTGTCTCCCCAATCGTATCTGGGTCTCCCCACGACCACTGCATGGAGAGTCTGCAGGTTGCTGAGTGACCCACATGTCTCAGCTCCTGGAAAGGATGACTTCTGTCCTGTGGCTGGCCCTGGCCTCCTACATTCTGACCCTGTCATCTACAGAACAGCAAGGTGAGTACTCTGCTCACCTGGCATCTCAGATGACCCGTGATACCTGGAGAGGCAGCAGGGGAGAACAGAAAATTGGTTCAGGGTCAGCGAGGAGACAGGGGCATGATAAAAACTCGAGGGAAACAAGATGCGAGAGACCGGAATCTAGTCACAATCTCTCGAAGAGCCAAATCAGAAATTCCCCCTCAAGGGCAGTGGGAGCCAGTTAAAACCTCCTATGCCTGGATATGGTGGCAAGCAGAGGGCTGGGGATTCATGAGGACATGAAGCTCCCAGTCGCTCTGTGCCTTGTTTTGGCAAGCATCCTCTTTCCTCCAGATCAGTTTGCTCATCTGTAAAATGAAGAGACCAGGCTTAGTGATCTCTCTGTGATCCTTCCAAAGATCCATGGATTGGGCATCTTAGATGCTTGTAGGAAGGATTCTCAGGCTTTGCACAAGGGTGAAAATTTCTGCCTACGTCCCTGTGGAGGGGGCTGGAGGCACTTAGCTCATGGCCTGCCTTGGCAAAATAGTGTGTGCAATAACCAGTCCAAGAATAATAAGTGCAGTGACTCCTTTCCTTAAAATAAGCATGTACAAAAGCAAGGCTTGAAAATCTCTTTCCTAAAAAGTTCCTCTAATGTGATCCTGCTTTGTGGGGATGGACTGAGCCCCAGTAATCAGTGCATCAGTGCTGGGCACACGATCACCCATTAAATAGTTTAATACATCAAAAGAAAAGAAACGAATGTGATCTTGGTAGAATATACTTAATTCATCATTGGGGAATTTGTACTATTCAGCATGTCAGAACTAGGGGAGAGAACTAGCTTGAACTACTAGGCTCCAGGTGCTGTGCATGCCATTTTGCACCTAGTACCTCATTTAACCTTCTAACAGTCCTTTAAAGGTTTATTCTCCCAAATGGGGCATGCATATCCCGAAATGAGGTTGCATGGCAAACTCTTAACTGCAGGGGCAAGAGTTCACTCCTTGGTTGGGAAACTAAGATCCCACATGCTTCAGGGAACAGCCAAAATAAAAAAAGAGAGAGAGAATTTTTGGTAGCTATGTTATATGTACTTTTCTTCACGGGTATTAAACCATATAACTAATATATCATACCTATGTATCACAGATACTATTCCTTAGGATGAAATGAATCTATAAAGAGAATCACTGAAAGAAACATATGAAATATATAATGACCTTGTTAATCACTCCACACAAAATAAAATACAAAATAAAAGGTTTTTAAAAAATTTAAAGAGTAAACTACAGGCATCCGTGCACTTTATCTGTAAATATTTCAGCATGCAAATGATTAGTCTGAGTTCAA
Source organism: Bos mutus (assembly GCF_027580195.1). Taxonomy (NCBI): domain Eukaryota; kingdom Metazoa; phylum Chordata; class Mammalia; order Artiodactyla; family Bovidae; genus Bos; species Bos mutus. The sequence continues at coordinate 24,015,135 of NC_091641.1, forward strand.
TATTGCTTTCAGTTGTTGTTGTTTTTTTTTTTTGAGATAAACTTAAATACAATAAATGTACAAAATTTAAGTGTATAAATAAAGAGAAAAAACACATGAGATAAATGCAAGGACAGATGGACACCTGTGTGGCAACCATGACCTGAAGTACAGGAATGGATGATATTTGTATTAGCTTACATGTGGTATTTTGCAGAAGAGTCTCAGGGGAATTAAACCATCTGCCAAGGTCAGCCAGTCAGCAGGTGCAGAGCTGGATTTAAACCCAGACTGTCTGGCCTGTGACTTCCTCTACCCTCCACCCCACCCCTGCTTTACTTCTCCATATCTTCACACATCACAGTCCTTGAATCTGTTAAAAACCATGAGACCAGCAATAGGAAATGGCCCTATTAGACGCAGTGGTTCCCAATGTGGGGGGAGTGATTTTGCTTTTCAGGGGGCAATTGGCAGTGTCTGGAAAAAACTTCAGGGAGGAGTACTCTTGGCATTTAGTAAGAAAACTCAAGGAAGCTGCTAAGCATCCTACAGTGCACAGGACAGAGCCCGTCCCCCCATATAATTATCCAGCCCAAATATCAGTAGTGCTGAGGCTCAGAAATCGTCATCTACTGATAAAGGAAAAATCTCTATGATATACTAAATAATAAATGCAAGTGGAAAGAAAGCTGTACAGCATTAAACCCATTTTTATTTAAAAAAAAAACTATTTTAAACAGATGCACAGGAAGGGTCTGAAAACTGTACGACAAATTTATGGTTACGTCTGGGAATGGAACGCGCTATGACAGGTGTCGTTTGTACTTTATTCACTTTAATAACCTTTGAGTTTTCTCCCATGAGCCTATCCTACATTCACAATGAGAAAAACAAATACTGGCAGGCAGAACCACAGTGTGCGGTGGCTCAGGGGAGCCCTGCAACAACTCCAGAGCCTGCATCACCACTCAGGCTCAGTATGAGTGACACCCTCTGGGGCTACGCAGAGAGTGTGGGGACTCTGATGTTCTTAATGCCTACAATATACCACACAAAGCCCTCATTATTATTCTGACCCCAAGGTGATGAAGGCTGATGTGCAACTAACCGTTTGTGTGCCTCTTGCCCTCACTGGGTTCCCTAGCATTCCCAAAACAGAGTGTGTAGGGCACGAAAACCCTGTAGGCCCCAGGGTCTGCTCCATAAACCCATTATTCTCCAGGTTACAGAAACTCCACCAACACTGGTTCCTATGAAAAGGACTTGGATTGCGGAGCCCCTGGCACCCCAGAGGCCCAGCTCTGTTTTGACCCCTGCCAGAATTACACCCTCCTGAATGAACCCTTTCGAAGCACAGAGAATACAGAAGACATCCAAGGCTGTGACAATGACAAACACGGCTGGTACCGATTTGTGGGGGACGGAGGAGTGAGGATGCCAGAGGACTGTGTCCCCACGTTCCGATGCCAGACGTCTGCACCCCTGTGGCTGAATGGCACCCATCCTGGCCTTGGGGAGGGCATCGTCAACCGCACTGCCTGTGCCCACTGGAGTGGCAACTGCTGCCTCTGGAAGACAGAGGTGCTGGTGAAAGCCTGCCCGGGCCCATACTACGTGTACCGGTTGGAGGGCACCCCTCAATGTAGTCTGAGATACTGCACAGGTGAGTGGGGCAGGGCAACCCAGGGGCAGTAGAGTGGGTGTAGGAGGAGACTGAACAGAACAGCCTTGGTTCAGCGCCTGCAGTGGGCACAGACAGGTTAAGCCATTCTCCCAACATCACAGAGTTGGAATGTAGCAGAGCCAATTTGAACCTAGCATCCCAGCTCCAGGATCCAAATGCCACCCCCACCCCCACGAGGTCTACATGTGAACTGAAAGAGTTAAGGCATGGAAAGTTCTGGAAATAGCATCTGCCCTGTAGTAAAAGCACCAAGATGGCAGCCCCAGGGTTCTCACTGCACCGGATCAGGAGTTGGGAAATTCAAGTTCGAGGCTTGACACTTCCACCAAATATGGCACAACCTTTGTCAAACATGGCAAATCTTCTGTAGAATGACAAGGTTGGCCTTGGTGGCCTCAAGTCCCCCCTGCTGTGCACCCTGATCCTCTTCCTCCACGCCTCACCCCAGACCCTGCCACCGCAGAGGACAAGTGTGACAGGACCTGCCGCCCCGAGGAGGAGTGTCGCCTCGTCAGTGGCACCTGGGGCTGCTTCTGCAGACAGGACCTCAACGTCTCCGGTGAGCACTGGGACTGTGCTGACCCAGCGGGCAGGGCAGGAGGGAGGGAGCTCCAGAGGGTCAGGACTATGTGTGGACCACAGTCAGTGGCGATGGAACCAAGGTCAGCGGATGAGAAGTGCCAAGCCAGAGAGCTTGCAAGGATGGGGCCAGGGGTCGGACACATTTCCAGGTCAGCCACTGGACGGTGGCCTTGGGAATGGGTGGGCTTGACTCATGAGGGACCAAGATACCGAGGATGAGGACTCTGCCGGTGTTGGAAGCTGTGTTCAGGTATCAGCATGGTCTCCACGTGAGGAACAGGGGCAGACTCCTTCGTCAGTCTTGGATTTGTCGGGTGGGGTCTGGGACCTGGGGCCAGCTGCTTACCCTCTCTGAACCTTAACATTCTCATCTGTAAAATGCAGGTGAGATAATAATAATAATTTTAAAAACCCACCAAGCAGGGCTTTGATGAGAATTCAATAAGAACAGTCCAAATGGGCAGGCTCTGAAGGTGATGTTCTTATCATCCCAGCAGGTAAGCAAGCACAGGCACATGGCTACAGATGAGCCCTAAGCCCTGGATGGGAGTTGGAGGAGCTTTCCAGCGAGAAGATCTCCTTCCCTCCTAGACTCTAACGAGAGCCTTTGATTCTTGCTTTGGGCACAAGCCTGCTTTCCTCTGTGTGTACTCCTCACCCCAGTGGAGGACAGAGTGTTCAATATTGAGGGACAAGAGGGAGCTTGAGGTCCCTATCTGTGGTGGCAAGCGTGTCCTTCTACTCCACATGCAGGGAGAGCACCTTTCACATGGGAGAATCATTTCCTGTTTTCAGGGAAACAGAGGTGTGTCAGAGCATGACTCTTGCATTAGCTGCAACTGAAGTAATTTTAATTCAAAATAATCAATACACCATTTGGCATATTTGGGGATGATCTGCTCTGGGTCCCAGGAGAGACCAGACATGAGAGCCTTCGCCAAGCCTGCACACAGCATGCTTGGAAATCTTGGACTGGGGCATCTTGGCCAGCCTCACCTATCGCAACCTGAGTGTAAAACCCACGTGGGCCTTGGGCCCCTCTAGCCTCCCCAGCCTCCTAGTAGGCAAGGTGGTTTGCCAAAGGGCACAGTATGTGAGCTCTGCCCACTCCTTCCAGACCCCTACCCACCCCACCTGCCTTCCTCTCGACTTTCCAGATGTGCACAGTTTGCAGCCTCAGCTGGACTGTGGGGACACGGAGATCAAAGTGTCACTGGACAAGTGTCTGCTGGGAAGTCTGGGTTTCGGAGATGAGGTCCATGCCTACCTGCGGGATGGGAACTGGAACTGCAGCAGCCTCAGGCAGAGTGAAGAGGAGAACTGGATATCTGTGACCAATCCCACCCAGGCTGGTGCCTGCGGAAACATTCTGGAGGTGAGAGATGTTTATACCCCTGCTGCAAGAGTGCAGGAGCTGGGCAGGCGAGGTCTATGTCAGTAACTGTGAGTCCTTGGACAAGTAACTTAGCCTCCATGGACCTCTAAAGGCATGTGAGATTACATGTGTTGGTCCAGGAGGCAGCTTAGAATAGGCATGATGCTTAAGCTCAGTAAATGAAAGCTATGATTATGATTCTTTCACTTAGGGATAATGTGGGAGGGGTTCGCAAAGGAGCAAATGTGGCAGTTCCTGACTGTTCCCGAGAGTCAACAGTTTATTGTTCTAGTTTTCGATCTGGGATCTTCATTCCCCTTCCAATAAAGAGCCAGTGCCACTGGGGGAGGAGGCCCATTGCCTCCGTGAGATCAGAGGACAGGGTTGTCCGCTTGACTGACAGCATCAACTCTGGAGTCACACAGACCTGAATCCCAGATACACTTGTACCTGCATCCATGTCAACATATATGTGGTCTTGTTTTTATGCCAAAGAGAAACCAGACCCATGCCATCTACATAAACACGCTCTCCTTAGTCAACGATTTCATCATCAGAGACACCATCCTCAGCATCAACTTCCAGTGTGCCTACCCACTGGACATGAAAGTGAGCCTTCAAATGGCCCTGCAGCCCATCGTAAGGTATGGCATGATCTTTACCCTTTGACCTCTAACCCTGACTGACTTCAAGCACATTTTATCATGTCCACAGGATGCTACCCGCCTCCCTCAGGAACTTCCATTCATTCCACAAATATCTGTTGATTATATATTAGGATGTTCAGCATGAACAAAGCAGGCATAGAATATTTTGTGGATATTGAAGATTATTACTATGGAGCAATGCAACGACATGAAACAGTGTTAATTAAATAAGCTGAGGAACAGAAGAGCATGACAATTTCATTTATCTTGAGGTAGAAAGGCATTAAACAACTCATTATATCAAAAATTATTTACAAGTGTGATGCAGGCAACATAGGGGAGGCACAGGGTGCTGTGGGAGCAGGAACAAGGGTCCCTGACCTAATCTTGGTTGGGGAGGAAAGCTGGGGGCAGGAAAGCTTCCTTGCACATGTGGGATTTAAGCCAGACTAGCTTTGATTGGATAAACTCATCAGATATAGAACCAAATAGCAACTTGGGTAGAATTCAATTTGGGCAGGGGGTCTTGTCATTTGTTCACTGCTATCTAACTGTGCCTGGAATGGTCCCTGCTGAAGGAATTCCTCGGCATTCCTAGATGTGCTTAGGAGACTTTCTGGGGTATTCGAAATCCAGAGTACCTGTCCCCATTACCTTTTTGCTTCCTGGTCTCTCAGAATGGCAGAATCAGGATTAGAAATTTTATAGTTCCATTTCTAGTTTTCAGTCTATAATGTGTTGGGGCCCAAGGTTCATAAAAAAATAAATATTAAAGCTATTTTATTTATCTTGTTAAAATTGATGTTTCACTGAAAATTATGGGATAGAGGGAAGAGATGTGCTGCTAAAAATTGTGAGCCCACAGAACGGGTTCCAAGCCCAGTTCTGCAGATGAGAAGCCAGAGGTGCTCTTTGAGTGAAGGAGGTATACGTGCTCTCTGATGCAGGGAGGACTGGTAGGAAACCTGAAGTCAGACATCTGTTTGTTGAGTTTCATGCCTAGAAGATGGTAGATACTTGATATAAGTAAATGACTAGTTCATTTAGGAATCAAAGATGTGCCTCTGGCTTCATAATCTTACACAGGTGTGGGACTTGATTTTGTTCTCACTGTTCAAAACCTCACTCTTGTGGATTTTGTGTTCTCAGTTCCCTGAACATCACTGTGGATGGGGAGGGAGAGTTCACTGTCAGGATGGCCCTCTTTCAAGACCAGGACTACACGTCTCCTTATGAAGGAACTGCAGTCATGCTGTCCGTCGAATCCATGCTCTATGTGGGTGCCATCTTGGAGAGAGGGGACACGTCCCGATTTAACCTGGTGTTGAAGAACTGCTACGCCACGCCCACTGAAGACAAGACTGACCCTGTGAAGTACTTCATCATCAGGAACAGGTGCTGGACAATCTGGGGTTATCTTTCGGCCTAAATGAGGTTTGGGGTAGAGAACAATGATCAGCTCATCCCTGCCTGGCCGTTTTGTCGATTGGCTTGCCTCTTCTGGAAAACAATTTGGTATGACATGACCATACCCTTTGACTCAGAAATATCACTCCTGAAATTGTGGCCTTAAAAGATTAATGCAAAACAGATGGGCAAGGTAAAGAAATGCCAGTTATTTTTCATTTCAGTATCTTTTATCATTTTGGCAGTAGGTTCAAAGGGGACTTTATACTGATGTTAACACTGACTAAACAACATGGAAACAGTGTGTTATGGGACAAAATATTATTGAATATTGTTAACTGGCAAAAACAAAGGAAAATGCATATCTATAGATCACGATTCACACTGTAGTGAAAATACTAGTTAATATTTAGCATAGAGTTTAGGTGTGTACCAAGCACTGTGCTAAGCAGAATACAAGGATTATCTCATTAAATGCTCACATCAACCCTAGGAAGTACATATTCCTGTCCCTACTTTACAGATAATAAAACTGAGGTTCAGTAAAGTTAAGTAATCAGCTCACAATCATTTAGTTAGGAAGTGGGTTGGGTTGGAATTTGAAATCAGTCTGTCTCATTCTGGGGACTATAGGCCCCCAAATTTAAGCCATATGTGTTTATTGGTCACATTGTGGAGAAAACCTGGAGGAATAAAAATCTATGCTATAGGTTGGAATAAACCTTGGTGGGGGGTGAGGAGGCTCTTTAATTCTCTCCAGTGCTGTTTTTACGCTGGATGCAGATTAGAAATGCAGAAAGAGCCTCAGACCCCCTGAGTTTTTCTAGAAGCTAGATCCTTGTCCCTGTCACCCTCCAGCTGCCCAAATCAACGTGATTCCACCATCTCCGTGGAAGAGAATGGGGTGTCAGCAGAAAGCCGGTTCTCAGTTCAGATGTTCATGTTTGCTGGAAATTATGACCTAGTTTTCCTGCATTGTGAGGTTTCTCTCTGTGATTTCATTAAAGAAGAGTGCCAACCGGTGAGTATCTCTTTGGACTAAACTATTCAGTGCCTGACACGGGGCCTGGTACCTCCATTCATGTTTATTGGAATTATGTATGGATTGAAAGAAGGGAGTGTGGGAAGGAGAGAAGAAGGGAGAAAGGGAGAGAAAGAAAATCAGATAGATGATGAGATGGAAAGATGGATGGATGGATGAATTAATGGAAGGGAGGGAAGGAGAAACAGAGAAAGAGAGGGAAGAAAGGATGGATCAATGTAACTTAAGTCTCCAAAAGCCCATGTGTAAGCAATTATAGTATCCCCAGGAAGCATATTAGATGAAAGAGCCTGTCTACTATGTTTCCTTGGTACAGAACATTTTAAATTATTTTAATAGTAGTTGACTTCTTTGAGTGCTTACTCTGTGTCAGTTCAGTTCAGTTCAGTTGCTCAGTTGTGTCTGACTCTTTGCGACTCCATGGACTGCAGCACACCAGGCTTCCCTGTTCATCACCAACTCCCAGAGCTTGCTCAAGCTCATGTTCATCTAGTTGGTGATGCCATACAACCATCTCATCCTCTGTGATCCCCTTCTCCTCCTACCTTCAATCTTTCCCAGCATCGGGGTCTTTTCCAATGAGTCAGTTTTTCGCATCAGGTGGCCAAAGTATTGGGGTTTCAGCTTCAGCATCAGTCCTTCCAATGAATATTCAGGACTGATTTCCTTTAGGATGGACTGGTTGGAACTCCTTGTAGTCCAAGGGACTCCTCAAGAGTCTTTTCCAACACTACAGTTCAAAAGCATCAGTTCTTCTGTGCTCAGCTTTCATTATAGTCCAACTCTCACATCCATACATGACTACTGGAAAAACCATAGCTTTGACTAGATGGACCTTTATTGGTAAAATAATGTCTCTGCTTTTTAATATACTGTCTAGGTTTGTCATAACTTTTATTCTAAGGAACAAATGCCTTTTAATTTCATGGCTGCAGTCACCATCTGCAGTGATTTTGGAGGCCAAAAAAATAAAGTCTGTCACTCTTTCCATTGTTTCCCCATCTATTTGCCATGAAGTGATGGGACCAGATGCCATGATCTTGGTTTTTTGAATGTTGAGTTTTAAGCCTGTGTCAAGCACCATTCTAAAACTTTTATATGCCTTATCCAATTTAATTCTCACAGCACACTTTTAAGTAGATTCTTTTATCAACTGCATCTTACAGATGAAGAAACTGAGCTCAGAGAGGTTACTTGCCTAAGGGCCTCAGAGCTAGAAAGTACCAGGGCTGACTATGCCCTGGCTGAGGTGTGACTTACATGCCCATGCTCTTAACCCAGATTCAACACTGCCTACTAAGAGTTGGCATTTCTTGAGTGCTTGCTGTGTGCCTGCGTATTGCACACATATTTCCTTTTAACCTTCACAGCTGAGAAGATATGATTTAATAATAGTAGACAGGTGTAGTCATTTATTCCAAGTTAGACAACTGAAAGAAAAGAGAGGAGATTCAAACCCAGGTTCATTTGACATGACAGTGAGAATTCTCTAGATTGAGAAAACCACAGCGTCAGAGTCAGGATCATATCGTGGGTGGGAGCCCATTCCTGGGCCAGAGCTGCTCATGGAAGGAGCAATTTGGATAGGAACATGCCTTTCCATTTTGATATAATGAGAATTCTCCATCCCCACAGTCTTGCTCAAGAAGTCAACTCCGCAGTGAAGGGGTGGCTATTGATCCAGCCCGAGTTCTAGATCTGGGACCCATCACTGCAAAGGTAAGAAGTAGCCAAGTCCTGGTGATAGCTCCAGCTGGCCAAGTGCTGACAGTTAACCTCAGATGCCTGGGGTCACCAACTTAACAGCCCAGGTCCTTTTCTGCTTCCTCAGGAAACCCAGTGGTAAATGCATCTTTCCAGGAGATGTTTTGGGTAATGATAATAGCATTTGCCACTTGTGCTGGGCTTCCTGTGGGCTAGAGATCAGGCTAAGCTCTCAGAATTCACTGACTCAATCCTCTCCAACTGCATCCATTTCACAGATGAGAAACTGAAGCTCAGAGAGATTAAGTGACTCACCCAAGATCACCCACTCATGAGCAGCTGGAGTTAGCATTGAACCCAGCTCAGGCTGATTCCCAAGCATGTGTCTTTTGTCTTTTCCCTCCTGCCAGGTGCCCATAACTCGATCTCTTTGAGATGAGGTCTAAGTACTAAACCAACTTAGGTTTCTGGAGAATGACCATATTTCTCAAAATCCAGTTATGGTGTTCTGGGGCATGACATAGGAGAAGCTTTCCAAATGCTCCTTAAATTTTCATCTGTCTATCCCACAGGTTAACAGTACTCTCATGGCTTTTACTTGCACTGAATTGACAGAATCAAGAAATCCAAAAAACTGAAAGCATTTTTTCTGTCCTAGAGAAATTAAGGTGCAGTAACATTAATAATGGGGTTCCCAGGTGGCCATAGTGGGAAAGAACCCACCTGCCAATACAGGAGACATAAAAGACTCTGGTTCCATTCCTATAACAGGAAAATCCCCTGGAGGAGGGCACGGCAACCCACTCCAGTATTCTTGCCTGGAGAATCCCATGGACAGAGGAGCTTGGTGGGCTACAGTCCATAGGGTCATAAAGAGTCAGACATGACTGAAGCGACTTAGCATGCATGCAACATTAATAATATTAATAACAGTAACATTAATAATAATACCTCCTGCCTGGCAGCATATTTATATACATTATCACATGAAATGTTCACAACAGTCTAGAGACATAAGCACCATTACCACTGCCATTCTCCAGATAAGTAAACTGAGGCTGTCTCATGAAGAAGACTCTGCCTCTAGTTATCTTGTTCTTCTATTGAATCTTCCTCTAGAAGTTCATGTGTTGCCACAGGGTAGACTGGGGAGGAGGGAGAAGGGATTGAGAACTTCTACTTTGCAATCAGGTAGACTGGGGTTTGAATCCAAACTATTCCACTTATTGGCAGACATTGCTGAGCCTCAGTCTTCTCATCTGTCAAATGGGGATGAGAACACTCTTCACAAATCTCTCAGGAGGATTAAGTTTCTAATGCATGAAATGTGTTTAGAAAGGTACTTGCTAAATAGTAGATGTTTCCACAATGTGGATTGCCAGTGACTGTGATGACCAGATCCGGGAGGTCTTGGAGCAGCTATGGCTACAGTGCCATAGCCAGTGGAGCATGACTGTGGAAATCCTCACCTTCTGATCTTGTCTCCAGGTGCCCAGTCTCTTGGTGTCATGAGTGGAACACCCAACACTGCAGGTACATTATTTTCTTTTGCCTTTCCCACAGCCCTCCCAACTCTTCTTTGTTTTAATTCAGTGCATATTTATTTAGTCTCTTCTATGTGAGAGGCCCCAAGAACTGTGCCAAGAGCTGTGAACCCTGAAATGAATCAAACCCCAGACTGGCTCTAAAGATGCTCATAGTGCAGCAGGAGAGCCATCATTAGACAAAAAATGTTTATTGAGCACCAACTGTGTGTTAGGCATTGTTACTGGCACTAAAGTTATAATGGTGAATGGTACAGGTCAGGTGCCTGCCCTAATGGAGATTGTGTTCCAGTTTCAAAATAGACAATAAAAAAGCTAACAAGGCAATTTAGAAATAGAAGAGAATGATGTGATAGGAAGTTACCAGCACGGGTAATACTGCCTTTAATAACACAGAAGTTTATTTCTCTCACACATAAATGAAGTCAATAAGGCAAGCAATCCAGGACTAACGGGCCAGCATCATGAGGTCATCAAGAATCCAGACTCTCTTCTTGGGTAGGGGAAGGCTAGCTCCTAATAAAGACAGCGAGGCTCTGAAGGCATTGGTTCAAGGCTATCAGAAGAATCACAATCCTTAGGAGCCTCTATCCAGATGATCCCATCCCATGTTCCTCAGTTCCCAGGTTTTTCCAACCAGGGCTCTGACATTGTTGCAAAGCTGCCCAGACAGAGCATTCAATCACCTTTTAAACCTGGCAACTACAATGAGTCCAAATTTGCCCCTCAGGGGTATCCACTCTCCTAATGCTGGAGATAAGGGCCTCTTACAAGTTACCTACCAAAGAGACACTCCGGCTCTTTCACTTGGCCCTAACTATTAAAACCCATCCATTTCTCATCTTTCTGCAATAGGGCATTACTATAAAGCAGTAATAGTTAACCAAGTCCATTTCCCCTGTACTTAAAGGCCTGAATCATTGCACTTGACAGAAAATTCCCCTCCTCAATAGGAACTTTCTCTTGGGTCACTAACTGATGAAATTTTTTAGCAATTATTTGGCTACCTTATGATGGGAACTACTCATGCCACACATATTAGTTGGGATTGCATTCTAAAAAAAAAAAAAAATCCAGACTCCTTCCATCTCACCCCTCTACCATGTTTAGGATGTTGCCATCATACTCATGGTCCAAGATGGCAGACAGAACACCAATCTTTATATCTAGGCCAGGGAACTTGGAAGAAGTCAATGACTTTTAAGGAACAATCCTGGAAGCTGACACCTTATATCTTCACTTACTTCTCATTGATCAGTGCTGAGTCACATGGCCACATCTGGCTGCAAAGGAAGTTGGGAAACACAGTCTTTATCCTGGATGGTCACACACCCAACCAATGTTTGATGGATCTGTTAAACAAGATAGGAAGGAAGAATGAATATCAGAATGGATAAATAGTCAGAAAAATGTTTGAAGGAGGTAATGTTTGAACTAAATGAGAAAAAGGAGCCAGGTATGCAAATATTAGCAGAACAAGCCCTATAGGAAAAATGAACAACAGTTGCAAAATTAAATACTCATATAAGCAAATAAATCACAAGCAAGTAGATAGTGCAGAAGAGTAATTAATTGTATTGGATAAGATCAGAAGAGAATTTCAGCTGATGTTAACATCTGAATGTGGTTTTGATGAATGAATTGGAGTCCAGTAGGGAGACAAATCTAAGAAATATATTTTGATCCAAAGGCAAAGCAATGCTATTAAGATTTCACTGTCCCCCAGAATGGCCTATACTCGTCAACCCAGACATTAAAAAATTCTACCCATCCTCAAATCTCCAACTAGATAACAGTCCAAATGTTTCCAAATAACTTCAGTGCTAACATTCAGACAATGCTCAGAAAAGTAGTACTCATCAGAGAGGGTGGTTAGAGCTCAGACTGCAAACAGCTTGAGAGCAGGGACCTCAGTCTCATTCATTTCTTCCAGTCCTTCGGGTTAGCATAGTGCCTGGAACAGCCTGGCTTCGCAATGGACTTTGCTAAATTGACTAATTTCTTGGTGGGTACTGGTTTCTGGAGACTTTTGAAAACAGAGGAATCACTCCAACATGATGCGGTGGCAGACTACCACAAGAGTGCACCTATGGGTTTCACAGTTTGCTCTCTCCCACAGCCATTTATGACATTTTTAGAATTAACTGAACATCAACCTACATTTCATTGTCATATAATGATATGTTTCTGAAAATTGTGATATTCGTCTCCCTCTCCCTCCTAAGGACATCAGCAAGTTATTTTGAAATTTAAGGCTTGGGGAGCCACTATAATCTGGTATTGGGTGGAAGGGGCTTGCACCCAATAGAGATATCCTCTAATAAGGGGCTTGCACCCAATTAGAGATATCCTCTAATATGATAGCTATGATCCAGGAGACAAGCCTTTCTTTAACCCTGAGTATACAGTAACGTTCAGAAGAGATATGATCCCAATGTCCCAGATCTTAGAGTCCGATTTTCAAAACCAATACTTACATGGTGTTTACCATGTGTCAGGCACTGCTCTAAATGCTTGCTATGAGTTCACTCACTCACCTTACAAAAATCTCATGCAGTAATAGCTGTTAGTAATGATCCTATTTTGCACACAGGGACATTCAGGCACAGAGAGATTCAATAACTCACCTGGGCCTGCATAGCTAGTTGCAGAGTTAGAATTCTAAACTATGCAGTCAGGCTTCAGAGGTAATGCTTTTTTAACCTCTATTTCTGCCTTCAGTGTCTTTCTGCCTCTTCACTATCAGAGTGAGTAATACTAGCTACTGTGACAAGCGATCCACAACTTTCTGTGCTTTTATGCAACAGTTTATTTCCCATAAAATCACTGGAAGATGCAGCTCAGTGCCCTTTACAGTCATTAGGAACTGGGGCTCTTACCTTCTGGTAAATTCTGGCAACTCTGCTGTCCCCTGAAAGTCCTCTCTTGGAGCCTCTGCATCTGGTCCCTAGATGCTGGATGAGGGAGCATGGAAAATTATATAGGAGGCTTTAAGAACCAAGCCTAAAAGTGGCACATGTGACTTCTACCCACATTCTACTGGTCAGATCCACTCATATGGTCCTACCTACTGCAATGCATGTGGGAAAAAGTAACTTCCTGTGTGCCCACAGGGAACTGAAGTGTTTGGTGGTGGTGAGTCAGCTTTGCCTCTATGACATGGCCCTTTGCCACCTCCCAGGGGCAGAAATCTAAAATAGATATTAAGGATACTCTGTGTTTGTCATCCTTGTCCAGCAGAAGATAGGGATGCCACCTCACGTTGGCTGCTGAGTTCCAGAGCCCAGCACCCGACAGTCCTCTCTTGTGTTTCAGGGTTCCTGGTGGCCTGGCCCCTGGTTCTCCTGCCTGTCCTCCTGGCTGGGCTGTTCTGAGAGCTCAGCTGGGCATCTGGCCTTGAAGCTTGTGTTCTTCCCTCTGGCGATGGCTTCCAGTCACCCTGCAGCTCTGCTGGTTCTGTCTTCAAACAAATCACGTAGTCTCCAGGCCTGACTAGTTTTGGAGAAAAAGAAGAGCTTTGCCTTGTTTAATACTCTCAGTCCTTTGTATTCCTCTTTTTCTCATGGTGGGGGCTCTGACACCTGGCCTGGACTGACTTTCCTCATTCATTAGCAGGCTCTTGAAAGCAAACTTGCCAGGTGCTTGCGTGTCTACAAGTATCTCACATGTTCATAGCTTCAGGGAAGAGGGGCTATGTCAGTGAGGGGAAGGAGCAGGGGCAGAGCTTGTAAAAGAGGTACCCTTCACGATCTTCCAAAGTACCTCCATTCTGACTGCCAATAAATTGAATAGACTGATGTTTGCTTTCAGCCTACTTCCTCTGGTGTATTTCCATCATGGTTTCAACAGTTTCCATGAAACATATTGTAATGTGGCCAGTTTTGGAGACCTTACACCAGAGAAGACTAGTCCTCATTGCTCCCCTGGCCCCGCCACACTGCAGACCTGCTTTACATACCTAGCAATATACAAACTCCTACCCTGGGGCCTGGATGCTAGAAGAACTGCTCAGTTTAGGCGCAGAGATGTTGTCTCCCAAGAGCACACCTCTAGTGGTAAATAGTGATGCCCTTGCTCTGAAGGGCTCAGCAGGGAGTCCCAGTATAAAATAATGCATCAATTCTGCCCTGAGGATGTAGCAGCAGAGCCTGGAGGGTGAGTAAAATCCCTTTCTGGAAACCTTGAATGAATCTTCACGAAGACTGCACAAAGATGCCTCAGATAGAGAATGCTATGCAAGAGGCCCCTCCAAGCTGGCTTCAGGGAAACTGACAGGATCAAGGCTAGGAGATCAGCAGGACTGTGTGCACAGTCATGTCCGACTCTTTGAGACCCCATGATTGTAGCCGCCATGTTTCTCTGTCCATGGAATTGAAAGGTTGTTGTTGAATCACGCGAAGACACCGGGATTCTTGGCCCCCGGAGGAGAAGAATTCAATCTGGGGCCAGAGACGAGGCTTGATCGCTCAGAGCTTTTGTGTAATAAAGTTTTATTAAAGTATAAAGGAGATAGAGAAAGCTTCTGACATAGGCATCAGAAGGGGGAAGAAAGAGTACCCACTTGCTAGTGTTAGCAATGAAGTTATATACTCTCCAATGAATCCAAAGAACGTCTGGAGGTTGTAAAGACCTCACCAGACCTACTCCCATAACATACATTTTAAGATAACAGAATTAGCCAGAAGGTTTAATCCAGAGACTGTCCTCAGGCAGGATACATCTTTGTAAAGACCAGGTCTACTTGCATAATTTACATTTTAAGATAACAGAATTAGCCAGAAGGTTTAATCCAGAGACTGTCCTCAGGCAGGATACATTATTGTTATATAATCCTAAGGAATGTAGAGAAGGAAAAAAAGTTTGTCCTTTCTTCCTCCTTGAGAATTCCAGACCCCTCTCTCCTTGGGGACCCCTAGACTCCTTGGGGACCCCTAGACTCCTTATCAACCTGCCTAGGAAATGACTGTCTCAGAATTTTCCAGGCAAGAACACTGGAGTGAGTTGCCATTCTTCTATGGGGTCACACAGAGTCGGACATGACTGAAGCGACTTAGCAGCAGCAGCAGCAGTCCAGAGGATCTTCCCAACCGAGGACCAAACCTGCATCTCTTGCATCTCCTGCATTGGCAGGTGGATTCTTTACCACCTGGGAAGCCTGTAAGTGACTAGGGGCAGAGCCTATTCATCTGCCAGGAGGAGACTTTGCAAAGTGCCACATTGGTCAGATATGGTGTGCTTGCAAGAAACAAAACCCCACTCCAATGGCCTCAGACCAAAGGGGAGTTAATTGTAAGAATATAGGAGCACAAAGACCAAGGGCAAAAGATACAGCCTGACTGCACAAGGAGAACCGCGAGAAACAGGCTTGTCTCTTTCACCTGTCAGTCTTCCCGAAAGCACACAGCCTTTACATCTGCTTATTTTTGTGTGTCCCCTTCATTTTCCCCTCTCTGTGAAATTAACTTTGCCCATCCATTCATCATCGTTGACTGAATATGGACACTGCAGCTTCACATCACTTCAGGGACCACAGAGACCAAATGGCATTTTGGTATCCCACATCCAAACTGTACCCAGGGAGTGTGAGTTCCCTGCGTAGGTCTAAGTGCTTCTTCTGGTCCAATTGTTGAGGTCATGTGAGTGGGCTCATCTAACACAAACAGAGCCACTAGGGCTGACCTGAGGGGGCAAGTCTCAGATAAATGGGGGTGTTGCTTGGACAGATATACCAAAAGACCACTGTGATAGTGGCTTCTTTGAAAGGGGGATTCCTGGGAGAAATTGCTTTCTTTTTCCCAGTAAGTTGGAGGATTTACAACTACCACATTCCAAGGAAGGTGGCATGCTAGCAATGGAACTCAAAGGAGGTCAGAGGTCCTAATTTTTCCCCTCTCTGAGGCTCATCTTCTCCCTTCTGTAGGGAAAGGGGGCTTGGCTATAACAAGATTCACAACATTTATAGGGGAGCCATTTTTTTTAAATACAAGTCTGCCTGAGCATCCAATATAGAGAAGTTGATAGACTGATGCCAGGGTTTACCTCTTCCGTTCTGTGCTTGCCTCCTCAACCCCTCAAAGAAACTCCATGATAACCCACAGGGTTACCAGGGACAAAATTTTGGAATTCCCTGGAACATACAACCTCTAATATCTCTTCCAATATAAATTACATGGGATTCTACTTAACTAGACTCAATCCTATCTGTCTGTCTCCTGTCTATCTATCTATCTATCAATCTATCTATCCATCTAGATCCTGTTCTTTCTTTCCCTCTCCGTCTGTCTACCAATCACTGATGTACTTACAACCTTTCATTTTCTATGAATGGGCATGCTGAACAAGTAATAGCCGCTGAATATTAAGTCTATGTCATTCATTCAATCAACACTAGTCTGCTGAGCAATTGCTATGTTCCAAGTCTAAGGGCCTGGGTAAAATAATGAAGAAACACAGTCCCTGCCTGTAAAACATTCAAAAGCTGGTGGAATGCACACATTCACGGAGGCACATGCATGCATATCACACTCACACACACTTACCACTGACCCTCAGGCCTAGTCCTCACACCCATGCCAACGTGCACTTGAAATTGATACACATGTCAACTTTTTGTGCTCAAAGATGCATCTCATACACAGAGATCCTGACCTGGGCCCTCAAGCTCAATCACTTACATATTTATTGCCATGAATAACGTAGTAACAGCTAACATTTTTCCGTATCCTGTGCATCATTCTGGGTGCACTGTGGACACTGTATTATCCCACTCTCACATTAGATACTGAAGATACATACTTTTATTACCACTATTTTAGAGATGAGTAAACCAAGGAATAAGGAATTACTCACTCAAGAGCTTATAGCTGTTAAATGCTGTATTCAGGGCTTGAACCCAGGTAGCCTGAATTTGGAGCATTTGCTTTTAACTAGACACTCTATGCTGACACTATACACAGAGCACACACACACGCACACACACACACATGCATACACAGACATACTCATATACCTACATGTGTATCACCATATATATACATACACTCACATACAGACACATGGGAACACATACATACACAGCGACACTCACATGTGGACAGACACATACATTTGCTTACACAGAGACACTCACACATACACAGGCATGAATATTAATGGACACACATATGCTAAGGTGCACACTGACTTACGTGTGGCCATGTAGATGCAGACACATACACCTTAGTACAGAAAAATAAATAAAACCAGAAACAGATCTTATGCTATATACATGCCCATACAAACACTTACAGATACATAAGCATATGCATGCATACCTACAGCACGCAGGACCTGAATCCAGCTCCCCCGCAGCCAGGATTCCAACCACGTCTCCTCTCTCATTCATTTTCCTCTCCTCCATCCCCAGCCCTGCCCAAGTGGGCACTGAGATAAAAAGTCTATCCCAAGACACAGTGAAAATAGACTCTAGACTCAGCATCTGGAAGTTCTGGAGTAGAAGGATGACAGACGGTGAGAAGGAACTTGACCTGTATCAGGAACACCAGTGTCTCCATCCTTGAGGGTGGGACCATCTCCTCATAGCAGCGATTGAGGATGCAGAGAACAGGGCAGCCCTGCCCTCTAGGACCTTGGAGTCAACTTGAGGAAGCCGGGCATGCAAACTACAGGCTAAAGCCAAGCAGTGTGAGACTGACACAGACACTGCTGCAGCATCGAGAGAAAGGAAAACTCGACTCACCCTGGGAGAAGAGGGAAGGAGTCCATCTCAGAAGATTTGTAGTTCCTTTATTTTCTGGGTGGAAACTGAGGTCCCCAAAAGAGGAAGGAGCACATCCATTCTTAACCCTATAAGGGATCCTAGAAGATACATTGTAACCAGCTGGGTGTGAGGCGGCAGGGAGAAAGTGGTCCTCTGAAAATGGGTCACCTGAAGGAAATTGGAATGAAGACCCTAAAGGATAAATTCCACCCAACCTAAGTCATTTCATAATCTCTTCTCACCCTCTCCTTCTACTTCCACCTCTTTCTCTTACAATGGACTGGAAATCAGCCTTTTCTTTTCCTTCCTCATCACGGTAGAGTCTCCCTTCTAAAACACTACTACATTCAGTCACTTTTCTTCAGCTCCTTTGACACAGATCTTCTCTAAGTTACGTCCTCTTTCACCTTTATTAACAGTTCCTCAAGTAGTCTGTCTCCAGTCTCACCCCTCCCCATCCACTCTGTACTCTGCAGTGAGCCAGCATTTAAAGCAACTTTACTTCTCTCTTGAAATCCCTTCACCAGCTCTTTACCTTCTATGGGATGGGATCGGCCTCCTAGCTGGAAAAGTCCTCCACAGTCTGAACCCTGCCTGTGTCTTCAGCCTTAGATCTTACATGCATCTGCTTTTTACCCTTGTTCTGCCTGCTCTGAATTTCCCAGTTCTCTGACCTATTTCACTTCACCTGTGCTGCCTTCGCATGTGCTGGTCTCACTGCCTGGAAGACCCCTCCCATTGTGGGAATGTGATCCTGTGATCCTAATCAGCTTTAGGGTCATTTCTTCTGAGAAGCCTTCCTGACCCTGCTTCCCAGTCTAGATCTGATCACACTCCACTCTTCGAGCCCTTCTCTACAGAACCTCCTGCTCATGTGCGTTATCTGCCTCTAAAGTGATCTATTTACACTTATCACCCACATCCCCCACCCTGGACTGCTGGTTTTTTGAAGGCAGAGGCTTTGCCGTATCCGTACATTACTGGCTGGATAAATGAAGACACAGGCTGCATCATGCTGTCATCTTCCAGGAGGGGAAGAAATAGCTTATATCAAAAATAAAGAAGAACTTCTCACTTGGATAATTATGATTAAAGAACCAACTCAGAATGTGAATAGGAATTCTGGGTTCAACTCCAAACATGCACTCCCATCCCAGGGTCAGCCAATTTCACTGAAGATCCATTTTCTCTCCCTTTAGTTCCCATCTTCTCTGGCTTCAAGGGAGGTTGATTGGAAATCTGAGTATTTTCTTCCTCTTTTTCTTATTGAGAGGGGTTATAATGAAACTGATAAAGTGGTTATTGGTGGAGAGCAAATTGAGAGGGCTGAAGAGTGATTACTAATTAGCAGCAGCGGGGTAAATACACACAAAACCCCACAAAAACCAAGCCCATAAATGCTAGGGAGACTAAGCCCAGAACTGAATGCACACAGCAGTTGGGTAGAAAAATAGCATTCCCTCTACCCTCACGGGGCTTCCTTTGTAGCTCAGTCGGTAAAGAATCTGCCTGCAATTTGGGAGACCTGGGTTCTATTCCTGGATCGGGAAGATCCCCTGGAGAAGGAAATGGCAACCCACTCCAGTATTCTGGCCTGGAGAATCCCATGGACAGAGGACCCTGGCAGGCTACAGTCCATCAGGTTGCAAGAGTCAGACATGACTTAGTGACTAAACCACCACCTCTACCCCTTCAGGTGGAGGTTGAGACACATCCCCCATGCACACACACACACATTGTAATAAAAGAAGAGAAAACAGAAACGTAATAACGTGTCTATCTCCTATATACATGAGAGATGCCCAGGAAAAGTGTGTAACTCTCTGAAATGGTCCAAGCCATCACCTCAAATACCATCTCCAGCTAAAGGTGAAAGACAATTTGGGGGAGCTGAGTGGGGAGGAGGCCAGTTACGGGCAGTCAGCAGGTAAATAAGGGTCAAGTTGTTTTGCAAAGTACAGACAGATTTAAGTCTGCCTCTCCTTTGTTAGAGGGTTCTAGAGGTTTAGAGTCATCTTTCTCTTCCTGGTACAGAGGACATACCCTTACAGATGGAATTTTCCCTCATAGATGTGAATGTCTCTTGTAAGACGTTAGATAACTTCTAACATCTTATTAGAAGTTATTAGGTAACTTCTAAAGATAACTTCTACTCAGGTTTCAGAGTGTCTCCTGTGTCTGCCATTTCTTAAAAATAACAGCTCAAAATGATCCTTATGTCCAAGAATCATATTTTGCAGTGGTGAATTCTGTCCCCCTTAGCAGCCAATCAGCAAACAAATCTTAGAAAATCACAGAGAGGGACTTTCAAACAGACAAGTGTTAGAGAAAGAGTCCATTGTGCACTCCAGCCACAATACCAGATTCTGGGAGCCCTTGTCTTCAAGAAAAATTATGCTTGTTTCATACAATACTTTGTGTGTGAATTGAGTTGGCAAGGAGGCAGAGGGGCCTGGTTTGTACATACTTTATTTCAGTGCCTAAACCTGGCTCCAAGCTCACTGAGAAGAGCTACGATTTTAAAGGGCAGCACAAATAAATAAATAAATAAAGGGCAGCACACTCAGACTCTGGGTCCCAAACAACCCATGCAAATGCTCCCACTCCTTAAATTTAAAAATGGGATTTGCAAGGTTGTCAGAGAAGCAAAGAAGATACAAGCCATGAAGTCACTGTGCAACCATGCAGATGATGGCTGCAGCACTACCAACACGACTGATCATCCTCACCATGGCTATTTCCCCATTGTAGTATAATAAGCCGAATCTCATGTCTCTGTTTGTACTCCTAGCTTCTAGATGGGACCAAAAGAGATTGTTTTTCATAATCTTTGTGCTTGCCAGAAATAGGACTCTTGGGAGCATGTGGAAGGGAGTAGCCCCTCCCTCAGACATGGGGTAATACTTTATGAGAACTTAATACGTACAAGATCGCTTCAAGAAAATTAGAGATACCAAGGGAACACTTCATGCAAAGATGAGCACAATAAAGGGCAGAAATGATATGGACCGAACAGAAGCAGAAGATATTAAGAAGAGGTGGCAAGAATACACAGAAGAATTATACAAAAAAGATCATTATGACCCAGATAACCATGATGGTGTGATCACTCACCTAGAGCCAGACATCCTGGAATGTGAAGTCAAGTGGGCTTTCAGTTCAGTTCAGTTCAGTCACTCAGTCGTGTCCGACTCTTTGCGACCCCATTAATCGCAGCACGCCAGGCCTCCCTGTCCATCACCAACTCCCGGAGATCACTCAAACTCACGTCCGTCAAGTTGGTGATGCCATCCAGCCATCTCATCCTCTGTCGTCCCCTTGTCCTCCTGCCCCCAATCCCTCCCAGCATCAGAGTCTTTTCCAATGTGTCAACTCTTTACATGAGGTGGCCAAAGTACTGGTATTTCAGCTTTAGCATCATTCCTTCCAAAGAACACCCAGGGCTGATCTCCTTTAAATGGACTGGTTGGATCTCCTTGCAGTCCAAGGGACTCTCAAGAGTCTTCTCCAACACCACAGTTCAAAAGCATCAATTCTTCAGCACTCAGCCTTCTTCACAGTTCAACTCTCACATCCATACATGACCACTGGAAAAACCATAGCCTTAACTAGACGGACCTTTGTTGGCAAAGTAATGTCTCTGCTTTTGAATATGCTATCTAGGTTGGTCATAACTTTCCTTCCAAGGAGTAAGCATCTTTTAATTTCATGACTGCAGTCACCATCTGCAGTGATTTTGGAGCCCCCAAAAATAAAGTCTGACACTGTTTCCACTGTTTCCCCATCTATTTCCCATGAAGTGATGGGACTGGATGCCATGATCTTTGTTTTCTGAATGTTGAGCTTTAAGCCAACTTTTTCACTCTCCTCTTTCACTTTCATCAAGAGGCTTTTGAGTTCCTCTTCACTTTCTGCCATAAGGGTGGTGTCATCTGCATATCTGAGGTTATTGATATTTCTCCCGGCAATCTTGATTCCAGCTTGTGCTTCTTCCAGCCCAGCATTTCTCATGATGTTCTCTGCATAGAAGTTAAATAAGCAGGGTGACAATATAGAGCCTTGATGTACTCCTTTTCCAATTTGGAACCAGTCTGTTGTTCCATGTCCAGTTCTGACTGTTGCTTCCTGACCTGCATATAGGTTTCTCAAGAGGCAGGTCAGGTGGTCTGGTATTCCCATCTCTTTCAGAATTTTCCACAGTTTATTGTGATCCACACAGTCAAAGCCTTTGGCATAGTCAATAAAGCAGTTAGAAAGCATCATTACAAACAAAGTGAGTGGAGGTAATGGAACTCCAGTTGAGCTATTTCAAATCCTAGGAGATGATGCTGTGAAAGTGCTGCATTCAATATGCTAACAAATCTGGAAAACTCAGCAGTGACCTGGAAACAGTACAGGAAAAGGTCAGTTTTCATTCCAATCCCAAAGAAAGGCAATGGCAAAAAATGTTCAAACTACTGCACAATTGCCCTCATGCTAACTAAATAATGCTTAAAATTCTCTAAGCCAGGCTTCAACTTCCAGATGTTCAAGCTGGATTTAGAAAAGGCAGAGGAACCAGAGATCAAATTGCCAACATCTGCTGGATCATGGAAAAAGCAAGAGAGCTCCAGAAAAACACCTACTTTTGCTTTATTGACTATGCCAAAGCCTTTGACTGTGTGGGTCACCACAAACTGTGGAAAATTCTTCAAGAGATGGGAATACCAGACCACCTAACCTGCCTACTGAGAAATCTGTATGCAGGTTAAGAAGCAACTGTTAGAACCATACATGGAACAACAGACTGGTTCCAAATTGGGAAAGGAGTACGTCAAGGCTGTATACTGTCACCCTGCTTATTTAACTTATATGCAGAGTGCATTGTGTGAAATGCCGGGTTGGGTGAAGCACAAGCTGTAATCAAGATTGCCGGGAGAAATATCAATAACCTCAGATATGCAGATGACACCACCCTTATGGCAGAAAGTAAAGAACTAAAGAGCCTCTTGATGAAAGTGAAAGAGGAGAGTGAAAAAGTTGGCTTAAAACTCAACATTCAGAACACTAAGATCATGGCCTCTGGATCATGGCAAATGGATGGGGAAACAATGAAAACAGTGACAGATTTTATTTTCTTGGTCTCCAAAATCACTGCAGATGGTGATTGCAGCCATGAAATTATAAAGTGCTTGTTTCTTGAAAGAAAAGTTATGACCAAACTAGACAGCATATTAAAAAGCAGAGACATTATTTTACCAACAAAGATCCATCTAGTCAAAGCTATGGTTTTTCCAGTAGTCATGTATGGATGTGAGAGTTTGACTATAAAGAAAGCTGAGCACCGGAGAATTGATGCATTTGAACTATGGTATTGGAGAAGACTCTTGAGAGTCCCTTGGACTGCAAGGAGATCCAATCAGTCAATCCTTCAGGAAATCAGTCCTGAATATTCATTGGAAAGACTGATGCTGAAGCTGAACCTCCAATACTTTGGCCATCTATGCGAAAAACTGACTCATTGGAAAAGACCCTGACGCTGGGAAAGATTGAAAGTTGGATGAGAAGGGTATGACAGAGGATGAGATGATTGGATGGCATCACTGATGGGATAGACATGAGTTTGAGTAGACTCCGGGATTTGCTGATGGGCAGAGAAGCCTGGTGTGCTGTAGTCCATGGGGTCACAAAGCATTGGACACGACTGAGTGACTGAACTGAACTGAATGTGTACAAACTGTTGAAGCAGTCTGAGCACAGGTGGAAAAAGAATTTCCTGACACAGAGAATTTCAGAAGGGAGTGAGTTTATTAAGGGCAGGAGCAGACATAATGAAGTCACTGCAAACGCAGTGGGCTAGCCTCCTGACAGACCGGGGAGAGCGGATGCTTTTCAAGGGTTAGTAGCTAATTGTTATAGCCTCAAGACAAAGAACACTCCTGCTGGCAGGCTGGTATTAGGTGAATGGTTAGAGCACTACAGAGAGTACCAGGGTGGGCATTTTTGCCTAATTTGGGGTCAGGAAGCTTGCTGGTGATGATCGAGGGGGCTTTTGACAATGGTTACAGTGGGGTTCAGTCAGCTTCAAAAGTGACCTTGATTCTGGGCTCTGCTTCTGTGGCCTTGGGGCAGGACTCCACACACACCAGTGTGCTGCACATTTTACACTTAGTACCTAACTTAATCCTCACAGTAATCCTTTGTGATATGTGCTGTTATGCCCACTTGACAGAGGAAGAAATGGAGGTATCGGGAGATTTAAGGGACTCATCATCACATGGATGGCAGACACCCGTCATTTTTGTGTGTGTGCTCGATGGGTCAGCAGTTCAAATTTTACCTATTACAGAGGAGGAAGCTGAGGTTCTGAAACACTAGTAACTTGTTCAAGGTTGCACAGTGAGGAAATGACAGACTCCAAGGCTGGAACTCAGGGTTGCTGAAATTTAAAATATGAGCTCTCGCTTCCATGCCACACTGGCCTCCCCACATGAACCTTGATGCTCTGCAATGACAGTTAAAAACCTACCTCAGAACTATGGCAAAACGTGCACATGCATATGTGTATATGTGTATGCAAGTACGCGGGCTTCCCAGGTGGCTCAGTGGGTAAAGAATCTGCCTGCAATGCAGGAGACACAAGGGACGTGAGTTCGATCCCTGGGTCGGGAAGATCCGTTGGCAAAGGGCATGGCAACCCACTGGAGAATCACAAAGACAGAGGAGCCTGGCGGGTTACAGTCCAGAGGGTTGCTAAGAGTCAGACATGACTGAAGCGACTAGCACAGACACACACATGCACACGCTTTCTCGTGTATTTGTATGTGTATGCACGCATGTGTGTGGGCATGTGCATTTTGGCAGCCACTAGATAGCTAACTGTAAGCTGAATGATATAAAAACCACTTTTCCTGAGACATCCTTGAAATCCTTTCCCACTCAGTAGGAATTCAGAAGGCTTTTTGGACCTGGGAGACCTGAGGAGATTTACAGACAATCTAATCCTACCCCTTCTTGTGTCCACAATGAACGTTGACACCCAAAATGCATTGGGGCAAGAATCAAGAAATTCAGATTTTAGACTGATATCTGCTGATGTGAGTTCAAGAATGCCACGTAACTTCCCTCAGGCCATCAGTAAGTGAAAATAATGATATCTCCTTTGCTGCACTTAATGATCTTTGACTCTGCCATCGACAGGCCGTGGCTGTCACACATTCTGGTCCCAGCACAGTAGTCTCTGTCCAGCCTGGGGCTGACTCAAGACGCATTCTCAGTGGTAAACTTGTCCTTGGTCTCTATTTGCCTCAGAACCTGGGAGAAGACTTCTCTGGTCCTGAAATGCTAGGGGGAGGGCGGTTCAGAACTCAGAGATTGTTCCCTGCCTTGATTCCTTCAAGCTCTTTCTGAAGAGTCCAGTAGGCCAGGTCTTGCGTTAGTCTTTTTTTGCTCTTAGGAGACTCACTGGAACTGGTTTACTTTGCCAAGTGTCCCTTCCAGCTGAAACTTCGCAGGTGGAAAAATGCCACATAAAGCCTTTTTTTGTCCTCAAGATAGTTGTGGCTGTGTTGCATTGTGAACGACAGTAATGCAACTGTGATTGAATAGGTAATGTCACTTTGTAGCCACAGAATGCTTTTACTGGTGTATAATACACATAACTAAGATCATGGCATCCGGTCCGATCACTTCATGGCAAATAGATGGGGAAACAACGGAAACAGTGACAGACTTTATTTTCTTGGGCTCCAAAATCACTGCAGATGGTGACTGCAGCCATGAAATTAAAAGGCTCTTGCTCCTTGGAAGAAATGAAGAAGGGAAAGGCAACCCACTCCAGTATTCTTGCCTGGAGAATTCCATGGATGGGGGAGCCTGGTGGGCTACAGTCCTTGGGGTTGCATAGAGTCAGACACGACTGAGCAACTAACACTTACCTTGGAAGAAAAGTTATGACAAACCTAGACAGTATATTAAAAAGCAGAGACATCACTTTGCCAACAAAGGTCCATATAGTCAAAGCTATGGTTTTTCCAGTGGTCATGTATGGATGTGAGAGTTGGACCATAAAGAAGGCTGAGTGCCAAAGAACTGATGCTTTTGAACTGTGGTGTTGGAGAAGATTCTTGAGAGTCCCTTGGACTGCAAGGAGATCAAACCAGTCAATCCTAAAGGAAATCAATCCTGAATATTCATTGGGAGGACTGATGCTGAAGCTGAATCTCGAATACTTTGGCCACCTGATGCGAAGATATGACCCATTAGAAAAGACCCCGATGCTGGGAAAGGCTGAAGGCAGAAGGAGAAGGGGATGACAGAGGACGAGATGGTTGGATGGCATCACCGACTCAATGGCCATGAGTTTGAGCAATCTCCAGGAGATGGTGAAGGATAGGGAGGTCTGGCATGCTGGAGTCCACAGGGTCCCAAAGAGTTGGACATGACTGAGCGACTGAACAATACCCATATCGTGTGCATATCTCATGCATATGGCTTGATGAATTTTAACAAAATGAGCACTCCAGTGTAAGCACTACCCAGTTCAAAATTAGAAGCCCCCTTCCTGCCCCTCTGGTTATTGCATCTCCCAAATGCAGCACCTGTCCCAGCTTCCAGCACCACAGAGTAGCTCTGTCTGATTTTTAACTTTATCTAAGAGGAGTCCTACAATGACTCTTTTGAGCCTGGCTTCTTATAGTCGGTGTTATCTTCGTGAACTTGATCCATGTGGTTGTGTTTAGTTATAGTTTGACTGATGTTATTCTATTGAAAGAATGCAACCTAAATTATTCATCACTTCTACTATTGACAAGCTTGTCAGTTGTTTCCGGTTTTCAGCTGTCATGAAGTGTGCTGCTTCTTGTTCATGGCTTTTGGTGAACACAGGTACCCATTTTTTATGAAGTGTGTATATTCAACTACAGTGTTAACAACTAGGGCCATTTTTCAAGGTGACTGTACTTACATCTTACATGCTTCTTTTTAATTTTTTTAAACATCCCAAGATTCTTTATCCTCTAGTATCTAGTGACTATTGACTCTATTTTCTTTCATTCCTTGAGCACAGCAAGGCCCTTGCCTCCCTCAGGGCCTTTGCACATGTATCCTCTTGGCCTGTCATAATCTTTCCAGGTGAAGGACGGACAAGTGTTCACCCTGTAGGTCTCATTACTGATGAGCCCCCTTTCAAGCCTGTGACCGTTACGCTCACCACTTCATGCACTGCAACCAGCCTGGCCTGGTAAATAGCCAGCAGTAAGCAAATATTAGTTAATACTGCTGTTGTTGCAATAGTCTCCTTGCAAAAAGAAAAAACCGACCATATTTCTCTCTCCGAAATTCTGATTCCAGGAAGTCAGATTTCCTGACTCTTCTTATTCCGATGTGCCAATCCATATGTACCCGCTAAGGATTCTAAATCCTCCCGGGGAGTTGAGGGGTGGGCATTTAGCAAGCGGAGATCTCCACAGGCCCAGGGGTAGCTCCTATCTTCCGGGGGCTGCGCAGTACCTGTTTTCTACAGAACGGCCAGTAGAGGGCACTGTGGGAACATGTCCAAAGAAGGAGGGAGGCGGTCAGAATCAGAGCCGGAAGGGATCTTCATTCTGCAGACCCAAACCATCATTTTACAGCTGAGCAAACAGATGCCTAGATAGGAGACGTGACTGACCCAAGGTCACCCTGCTTCTGCTCGGCGAGCAGAGGTGACTCTTCACCAGTTGGCGTTCTCCGCTCTGCTCTGGAGCTGCCAGCACCGAATCAGCCGGCCACCGGTGGGCGCTGCAGCCTTCAGCCGCCGAGGCCCCTTTTGCCAAGCCCCTCCCAGCCCCTTCCTTGCTTCCGCTTTCCCCTTCCTCGCCCCGGTTGCATCAGAGAAAGGATCTAGATTTTGGAAGCAGGACAAAGCACACAACGCCCTTTTGATTCCACAATGATCTCTGAAGAAGTATAATAGCTACCAATTACTGGGAACTTCCTGGGTGCCAAATACTATGCATTTCACATTTAACCCTCAATCCAGGAATGCTTTGCAGGTTCAATTTTTCCATCTGTTCTGGGAGTCCTTTCCTGATCATCACCCGACTGAAAGAGATCTCTTCCCACACCCATTTCCTCCCCATCACAGCGCCTGGTTTATTCCTTTACAGTTGTAACAATTATGTTTATAACAATTCTGGTTATTTGCTTATCTACGTATTTATTGTCTGTGTCAACTCCTCTTCTCCTCCCAGTAGACTCTGAAAGTGTCTTAGTGAAAGAAGAAATCTGGAGCTAGACAGGCCTGAATTCAAGTTTCAACTCATTAATTTACAAGCATTATGACAACCTTGCATTAGTCATTTAAACTGAGACCCTTATTTCCTTTTGTAAAATAGGGATTCATGTTTGTATTGTACAAATATATGGGTGGCTGTGCCAGTCATTTGTGGATTAGATCTCCTCTCCAATATTGATTTTGTGGTCATCCATGCTGTATTTGGGGGGCTTCCCAGGTGGCTCAGTAATAAAGAATCTGCCTGCCAATAAAGGAGATGCAGGAGACATGGGTTCAATCCCTGGATCCAGAAGATCCCCTGGAATAGGAAATGGCAACCCACTCCAGTATTCCTGCCTGGAAAATTCCATGGAAAGAGGAGCCAGGTGGGCTACAGTCTATGGGGTTGCAAAGAGTCAGACATGACTGAGTGACTGAGTGTGCAGCATGCACCCTATATTTGATTGCCTTTGGTGATGGAGAATGCACTAAAAGGCAGCCCAAATAAGACAACATATTTTGGCATCCCAAGGTCATTCATAGCTATGTAACTTTGGAAAAGCCAGAAAACTTTTCTGAGCCTCAATTTCTTATTCTGTAAAGTGGAGATGCTGATGATAATAGCCATTTCCCAGGGTTGCTATGAGGAGGCAGCGAGATTGCATATTGTGTATAAGGGGATGGCATCCGGCAGGGGCTTACTAAATGTTAGTTTCCTCACCTTGTTACTTAGATAGGGGGAAGTGACTCTAAAAAGCACATCTTATGATATCTGAAGTTTCTATAATTGATGGCATGACATAGTTTCTAGGTACTATTCTTTCATTCTTGGTGATATATACAATAGTGGTGTCTTTTATAATCAAAGTAATCTTAGATTCATTGATATCTGATAGTAGGTCCCAGAGACAATATTCAAATTCAGGTTTGCCTGACTCCCAAGGTCTGTTTCTGGGGAGAAGAGGCAAGTGATGGAGGACAGAGTTGAGAATAAAACAGACAGTAGAAGTGTGTTCCAACTAAGGTTTATCTGAGCCCAGCTGTCCAGAATGTCCCCACTGCTCAGCTGATATTTGAATTTGGAAATATTTTACCCTGTAGATCTGTTTGAATAAGACTCTCATAACCACTGGCTCCTCTGCAACCCCAGCCCTATCTGCAGTCAAGCCAAACAAAAACTTAAAACTGTTAAGGGTCATATTAAAATGCTATGCTTATGTGTCTGGGGCAAGGAGAATCTGGGGCTGAATTAAACAAAGATGTCCATCATCTGGTATTGTCAATAGATAAGTCTGGAGATTGTACCTGTGGTTGCTTGAAAGGACATGACATTTATTGAGTTTCTACTGAGTTCAAGGCATTGGGCTTTGCATTTCGACAAAGGCAAACAAATCAGTTTCCTCACCACAACCCTGCGAGGTAGGTGTTATGAATTAAGACCATTTACATATAGGGTTAAGAGACTTGTCAACGATCATGCAACTAGAAAGTGGCAGAGCACGGACTGGAGTCCAGGGTTACTTGGGCACAGAACAGCAAGGAAATTGGTTGAAATCGCTAGTTATAAATCTTGAATGATCCAACATATCCTGTTTCTTGGATCACAGGGATCCCCAAATTCTGACTGTGTTACCTTTGCAACATGTACCGTGTATTCAAGAAAAATTAGACAAAGGGATGAAAACCCCCATATATAAGCATTCATCTACTCCTCACTCTTTCAAGACTGGGTCTTTTTTGGGTGGACTTTGTAGCAGAATGCACCGGGTTGGCCCAAGTTCCATGTTACTTTTTTAGGCCTCAGTAACCACATCTAAGAGAGGGTGCTAACCCTTCCTTTGTTGTGGGACAAGAGCCTAAAAAGATGCTCTGAAGGTTCAGGAGCAATGATCAAAGGAGAAAGTGTCAGCGTTGACCCAGCTGGGGAGCCAAAACTTTGGGCACAGGGATTTCCAGACCCAAATGAAACAGAAAAGAAAATTAGAAGATTTGAACCCAAGGAGGTAATATTCCAGGGTCCACCCCATCACTCGTTATGTTATTTGCCTTTCTGACCCTCACTGCTCCGTCCTCTCAGGTTCTCTGCTCCACTAACTATGAAGTGAAGTGAGGTCGCTCAGTCGTGTCCAACTCTGCAACCCCATGGACTGTAGCTTACCAGGCTTCTCCATCCATGGGATTCTCCAGGCAAGAATACTGGAGTGGGTTACCATTTCCTTCTCCGGGGGATCTTCCCGACCCAGGGATCGAACCCGGGTCTCCCATATTGGAGGCAGACACTTTAACCTCTGAGCCACCAGGGAATCCCACTAACTACAGGCCAGTCATTAAACTTCAACTACCTTATTCCAGGATCTCTCAAGCTCAGCACTCTTGACCATTTTGAAGTTAAACCAACTGAAGCTCCGAGAGGTTAAATTACTTGCACAGAGCTGAGCAGTTTGAAACAAGTCTGACTCCCAAACCCAAGTTTGTTCCACTACAGTATATTTTCTGCCCACTGAAGCATGGTTCAGGCAGATGGACAGTCATGGGCATGAGTGACAAGCTATTAGAAACGAGAAATAATGTCATTGGGACAACCATTTCGAAGGATGTATATTTCCCCCCAGACACAATACAACACTTGGTAATCAGCACATGCTATGGTTACGTCCTGGTATGCAGTTCCCAGGTCTCAGCCCCATAGTCTAACCCTAAACTGAAAAAGACAGGGACAGTCTCCTTAACAACAAACATGCAGTGTTTATCGTGTTGCAGGCACTGCCCCTAGCATCATCGCAATATTAAGTCCTTTAATCCTAGCAAGCAAAGTACAATTGTATTTCCTGTGAGATGGGAAACTAAGTCACAGACATTAAACAACTGCCAAGTCACACAGCCAGCAGACTGCAATGGTAAGATTTGAATCCAGGCAGTTGGGTGGTAAAGCCTGCGT
Source organism: Bos mutus (assembly GCF_027580195.1). Lineage (NCBI taxonomy): Eukaryota > Metazoa > Chordata > Mammalia > Artiodactyla > Bovidae > Bos > Bos mutus. Next base: position 24,046,030 of record NC_091641.1, read on the forward strand.
CATTCAACCATTGTGCCTGTCTGAACCCATATGTTTTCAGCCCCAAGGCTTCTCTGCTCCCAGAGCCTTGGCATCCTGGTGTGAAGGATTTGTTTTGTGCCTGGAGCAGAGACAGCCAGTCCTGCTCTCACTGACAGCCGCTGGAGTCCAGCCAATAAATTACCAATGGGTTGTCAACAAGGAGGCTTCAAACGCGTGCAGAAAGACCCCATAGGATAGATTCTTGGGATGGCGCCATACTTCCTGGGTGGGTACACTTCCAAGTAGCCTCTGGGGTTTTTATCTATCCCCTAAACTTCCCCTTGTCTTGCTGTTGCCCCCGTATATGTTTATTTTACTCTGGCCTAGAAAAGTCTTCGCTCTCAGCAGCCAGAGGGGTGAATCAAACCATGGCTTTTCACCTCCTATCGGCAGCAGGAAACAGATCACCACTGATAAGAGTCTCTTCTACACTTCTTGGAGCTCACTGTTGTTATGGCCTGTTCCAAACTGTGATGGTTTGTTTATGTGTCTGTCTCTATTCCTCTAACTTGTGAACTCCTACAGAGAATGAACCATCTTATCCACCCAAGAACCATCTTCCACTCCCTTAGTGTAGAACCTGACACTTAAAGAAACTTTATAAATATTGGCTGAATACATAGGTGGGTGGATGGGTCGGTGGAGGGATGGATGGAAGGATGGATGGATGGAAGGATGGATGATGGATGAATATACCAGATAACTCTCAGTGAGACCACTTTTCATCACTACCCCCATCAGTTCCTATTCAGATAGATATAGTAGCTTTCTAGAAGTCTCTTCACTTCCACTTTGCACCCCCCTCAATCCATTATTCATACAACAGCCAAAGGAATGCTGTAAAGATGCATGTCTGATCAGCCTTGACTCAACCTCTATCTAAAATATGCTAATGACTTCCCATTGCCCTTAGAATAAAATCCAAATTCCTTCCCAGGGCCTATGTGGACCTATAAGCTGTGGTTCTGCTGACCACTCCATCTTCATTCTGTGTCAGCCTCCTCCTCACGGATGACGTTTGGACACCCTGACCATCTTTCATTTCCTAGAATGAGCCCAGCTCTTTCCTGCCTCAGGGGTTGTGTCTGAACTTGCTGTTCTCTGTGTCTGGGATGCCCTTCCTCTGACTTTTTGCATTGCTGGCTCCTTTTCTTTAAGGTTTCACTTTCAAAATAAACTCTTGGGGAAATTTTCTTTGCCTCTCCCATTGAAGTCGCACCGCCTGCATCTTCTTTAAGGCACTCGTGTGTTACGCCCACTTTCTTTATAGTACTCTGCTGAACATTTTCAGCGTTATTTGTTAATATCTATCTTCTTAGCTCGGAGAAGGCAATGGCACCCCACTCCAGTACTCTTGCCTGGAAAATCCCATGGACGGAAGAGCCTGGTAGGCTGCAGTCCATGGGGTCGCTAAGAGTTGGACACGACTGAGCGACTTCACTTTTACTTTTCACTTTCCTGCATTGGAGAAGGAAATGGCAACCCACTCCAGTGTTCTTGCCTGGAGAATCCCAGGGACAGGGGAGCCTGGTGGACTATGGGGTCGCACAGAGTCGAACACGACTGAAGTGACTTAGCAGCATCTTCTTAGCTGGGGGCTTCCCTGGTGGCTCAGACGATAAAGAATCTGCCTGCAACACAGGAGACCTGGATTTGAACACTGTGTCAGGAAGATCCCCTGGAGAAGGAAATGGCAACCCACTCTAGTATTCTTGCTTGAAGAATTCTATGGACAGAGCAGCCTGGCAGGCTACAGTCCATGGGTTTGCAAAGAGTTGGACATGACTGAGTGACTAACACTTTCATAGACATCTTCTTAGCTAGGCTGTACACTCTAAGAGGACAAGGAGGGCAGGGACCACCTGTCTTATTCACTGCTGTACCCTTAGTACTAAGCAAATGGTAGGTACCTGAAAATATTTTTAATAGGTATTGTAGGTGAATGGATGGACAGGCACAGGATATGTTCTGACATTTCATCAGACTGAGGACACTTGGAAGACTTCATCAGGGTAATACCTGGGCCTCTTTCCTTTCCCCTGAACATCACTGATAAGTATTAATAAGTTTAGGTGGTTCAGAATCATGAAATTCAATAACCTTGGAGTTGAAATGAATTTCTTGGTCATTTTGAATCATTAAGATGATAAATGAAATAGCAATCTCATTTTAAATTTACATAGATGGAGCCCAAAAGTGAAAGTCACTTGCCAGGGGTTGCTGTAGTTGGAATTGCTAGTTACCTGAGCAATATCAGGTATTGCTTCTTTGTCCTTATAAGCAGAACCCAGATTCTGGTGGCAATGGTGATAAGCACAGAAATGAATAAATAAGCAAATTAATACTATATTTATCAGCCTCATTTTCAGGGAGAGATGGTCATGTAATGGTTCTGACCAATGCAATGTAAGTGGACATTGTTGATATGGCTTCTAGAACATCATCTTAAAAAAGGGTCTGACAACAGATATCCCCTTTGTCTTTTCCCCTTTCTTCTTCTGTAACACAAGGATGAAGGCCAGAGTGGAGAGGACTATTTTGTGTCCAAGAGGCAATCTTAGTGACTGAAGCCAAAAGTAAGAGTAGAGCAGAAAGTTAGGGGTCTGGAATATTGATGACATCTAGAACCTAGCCCTGGATCACTTTGCATTTTATGTCACTTGAGGCAAAAATAGACCCCCATTTTGTACAAGCCATTGTTATTTGGATTTTCCATTATACAGAGCTAACTTAATCCATAATGGATACGGGATATGGTCACTGACAGAGCTAGTGGCACAGCCAGGATTTGAAGCCAGGGATCCTAACTCCATACTAGATGCCACATATATAGGGATAGTCCAGTGCATCTAACCACATGCACATAATAAGCAAATGCCATCCTAGAGATATTACTATAGCCGTTCTCAACTGGCCCCTAGACAAGCAGTATCAACATCACCTGGGAACTTGAAACTGCAACTTCTCAGACCCCACCCCAGATCTACTGAATCAGAAACTCTGGGCTGAGGCCCATTGAGCTGTATTTTCACAGGTCTTCCAAATGAGTCTATAAAATTCTAAAGATTGGGAACCACTACCAGGGTAATGGAGAAGGCAATGGCACCCCACTCCAGTACTTTTGCCTGGAAAATCCCATGGACGGAGGAGCCTGGTAGGCTGCAGTCCATGGGGTCGCTAAGAGTCGGACACGACTGAGTGACTTCACTTTCACTTTTCACTTTCCTGCATTGGAGAAGGAAATGGCAACCCACTCCAGTGTTCTTGCCTGGAGAATCCCAGGGATGGGGAAGCCTGGTGGGCTGCCGTCTCTGGGGTTGCACAGCATCGGACATGACTGAAGTGACTTAGCAGCAGCAGCAGCAGCAGGGTAATAATGTGTATTACTTATGGGAAGTACAAGTAAAGCAAATAATATCTCAGTTTGGGGAGGCTTCTGTGGGATTGGGGCAGGGGGGTGGTGCAGAAGTCACTTCTAGCACAGAAAGGAGAGAGCTCTCTCCAAGTTCAGGGGTACATGGACTCTCACAGACAGAACAGGCAGTTATACTTGCTTTTTTATCCACTTGCTATGCAGAGTGTGGTCTGCAGATCAGCAGCACTTGCTTTACCAGGGACTTTGTTGGAACTGTAGAATGTCAGGCTTCACCAGACCTAGTGAATGAAAACGCACACTTTAATAATATTCCCCCATGGTGTTATGTACAGAGGTTAAAATCTGAGTGCCCAACTCACGCAGAGAGGGCTAGGGATAGGAATGAGGTGGCCCAGGCCTTGATCCCTAGAAATACATGCAGATGTTTGTGGGAAGATGGTACCCCACCTGATGCCAAAGGAGATGGGGACACAAAGCTGACAATTAGCATAGCTGCCACACAGCACTTATTACCCACCCATCCACCCACCAGCCCCTCCAATTCTGCTGTCTCCACTTCCCCCTAACATCCCCCTAATACTTCCTCTCCATCCTCAGCCTAATGTTTATGAGAGTCCTAGAGTCAGATCTGCCTTGACTTAACTTTACAACTTTGAGCTGTTTCATATCTCTGAGTCTTGGTACCAACTTAATGGAACTGTCGTGGAGATTAAATTTCTAAAACACCTAGACCAGAGCTTCACAATCCTAGATCACCTGAGGAGCTTTTAAAGCGTGCTGATAGCTGGGCACCCGAGACTATTTAAATAAAAGTCCAGAAAAAAGGGCCCAGCGTTCATATTAAAATAGATCAAGCACAAGCTTCCATAGGTCTTTCTAATGTGCAGCCAGGAGAAAGAATCACTGACGGGTAAAGCAGCAGCAGGCACACAGTAGATACTCCATAAATGCTGCTGTTGTTACTCTCACCGTTCTCCTTTCCTCACATACCCCTAGACTGTCATCAGCCCAAGGCTTAATCCTTTGCCTCAAATGACCTGCCCCTCCAGGACTACCTGGCACACAGCTGTTCCTCCAAGATTATGCAAATCTCACCACCTTCAGGAAGACTTCCCTGATTCCTTCAGAGTATGGACCACCTCCTCCTCCAGGATCCGGTGTAACTGAGTTGATAATAGACATACTGACTTAACCCTTTTATGGGTTTGAATTTATCCTAAGTGTTGTGCTGGGTCGAGTGTACCTTCTCTTTCGTGTCTCATAAATCTAGGAAGGTTCCATCGAAAGCCCCATCATATGAGTCAGGAGATAAGGATCCAGAAAGGTGTAGTCACAAGCTTGGAGTGCCTGCTGATACCTTCGACAGGTCATATTTGCACTCAGGCTTAGCGGCTCCAGGGCCTGGGCTCAAACCCCGGCACCACACTGCCTGTATCTGCATGTCTGTCTCCTGCTACAACTTCTTAAACTTTTCAAGGACAAGGATTGTGCGAAATTTATCATTGTATTTCTAACACCTGAGATATGTTGGGCACATAATAAATGATTTAATTAATTAACTGTCAAGGTAGGATGTGATATATATCTGCCACCTACTGTGAGCCAGACAGTCGGCTTGCTGCTTTCTCAATACTGGGGACAAAAAGTACAGAGTTTGAAAGTAAGAAATGTAGTGGTGGTCTCACTGGGCTCAAAGACTGGCTGCCTACAGGACTCTGCTGTGATGGTGACCTTGGTAAGTCACGTCATCTCTTACAGAACTAGCTCCTTGTCTGTAAGTGGGGACAGCAAATATGGCCTCTTCATGGGATTGAGTTACCCACGTGAGGTTCCTAGCCTGGAGCCTGGTACTCAGCCAGGGCTCATTAGTGTGAGCAGCTATTGGCATCCCCTTTTATCCTCATAATAACTGGTTTAGATGGATGGTGTTACCATGCTTTTATTTTCTTTGTTTTAGTGGAGGAAGCTGAGTCTCAGAGAAGTTGCCACTGCCAGAAGTCACTCCTATTTTAGGGGCAGAGAAGGGACTAGAACACAGTTTGGCCTGAGAGTAAGTCTGAGCTGCTTTCTAGGCTCACTCAGGCAGACAAAATGATCTAGTGGCCTTGAGCTCTGCCCTCTGAGGAGGTTGTAGGTGGGGAGCAGATGGGGGAAGAGGCTGTCTGAAGCATCACAGCTCAGAGATTCCTCCTGTTCCGCACTTCAGTGTGCGCCCAGGAGAGAGGCAGCCCCAAGGCCTGAGGGGGTGATGGCCGGTGGGCAGAGAGCAGGGGGAGGCCAATGAGGAGGGGCCAAGTGTAGGGAGAGGACGGATGGAGAGGCCCGGACGAGAGGAGGCGGCAGGATGGGAGAGCATGATGGAGGGAGGGGGATGGTGGCGGCGCAGGACGACTGTCAGAAGCAGATGGAAAGGCGACTAGGATGAACGTGTGGTGGGGTCGAGGTGGTACAGGGGCTGAGAAGAGGGAGAGGTGGCCTGGGAAGAGGAGGGGAGGAGACTGAAGAAGCTCTCTGCTGTGGTGGTGAGCTGATCTCTTCCAAGTAGAAGAGCCGTTGCCATGACAACGCTGAGAGCCAGATCGATGCTTGGCGCTGGATGGAGCTCTCAGTCACTGCCAGCTCCCTCCGTCTCGCCCCTGAAGTGGGGAGTGTGGCAGGGAGTGGGGGATCATTTCTCACTCCTCAAAGCCTTCCAGAGTGACGACCGGGGTCCCCAGAGTCCCTCGACCGGAGTACTACACATCCCGTCCCAGAGAATGGGCCAAGTGGGCGATAAAAGGGATGTTTCTTCTTCCCTCCCACCTCCTTTGATGATGGGGTGAGGAGGGACCATGGGGTTCCCTGAGAGCTGGGGGAGCCTCCTGGCTGCTGTCACTAAGGCTCAGGGGTACAGAAGCCAAGTGACAGCTCCTCCCCTCCATCTTGCAGAGAGACCTGCAGAGGGTATCACAAAGCATGGGTTCAAATTCCTTTCTAGCCTTCCTGTTCGAAACGTGGAAAACGGCAATAGATTTTCTCTGAGACTCCTTTCCATCCTAAAGCCATGACTTTTTTTCTTGTTAGCTTTCTGAGGTGGAGTCACCCGGTGTGACTGCAGAACCCCGTGGAATCCTCTTCCGCCTCAATACAGGCTTTTCCACTGGTCGGTCAAGAAGGTCTGAAAGGCCATTAGAAGGTCTACTTCTTTGAACTGCTATAAAAATGCGAGTTCTCCACAGCAGGGTCATGTGTTAGCTTCTCACCAGGCTCAGGCCTGGAGCTCCCAGACCTTTCTGTAAAATGCTGAGCCCTCCATTCACTGGCTCTTTGATCCTGGCAAACATCACAACTTCTCTGAAAGCAGTTCCTCCTCCAAAAAGTACTGTTTGTGGAAATAATAATACAAGGGGGTATGCTGAGCATGGGTATAAGTAAGATGATAGAAATTAAAATATATTTAAAAGTAGAAATCATTATGTGACTATTTTAAATTATCATCAGTCACACCTGAGTGAATCAGCCTGATAGAAAGAGGCTTTAATGGAGACCTGGGAACAAGCCTTGTGCAGTGCCAGGTACTATTCTATACCATTTGATCTCAACAACACTGGTGGGCCTGTTATTCCCATTTTTCGGTTGAAGAAACTGAGTCTCAGAAAGGTTAAGTATATCACCAAGGTCACATTAAAGGCCAGAGACCATTCTGGGATTTGATCTCAGGACTCTCTGATTCCAAAGTTACTCAGCTATCCTCAGGAAGGATAGTTGTTGAGCTGAGTCTCTTGTCCAAGAAGGGCCAGGCTTAGGAGCTATCTTGTAAAGACATAAGAGGTTTTGGCAAGAAAGGTAACGAAGTTGGTGAGGGACTGAAGATTGATTCTACCCACCCCTCTGTGGGGTCCCAGAAGGAGAATTTCTGAATGAGTTCAAGTTCAGAGGATGCCTCAGGGGTGAGCAGTTTGTCATTGATATCAGTTCAGGAATGAAGATAGAAACCAAGGAGGGAAGGAGGGGGAAGAGAAGAGAAGGAAGAAGGGAGGGAAGGAAGGAATGGAGAGCAAGAAATCCTGACTCCAAAGTAATGCAGTTCTCCTTTCTCTAGGCCAAGGGTGACAGGATTTCATCAAGGTCCCACCTAGACAGTCCAGACAAGCCCCGCCCAGGCACTTCCAACTTTGCCAAAGTCTGACCCCCTGGGTTTGTGGCGAGCAAGGAAGGGGAGTGCAACTCTGCAGCAGTTTGAACATTCTTTGGCATTGCCCTTCTTTGGAATTGGAGTGAAAACAGATTTTTCCAGCCCTGTGGCCATTGCTGAGTTTTCCAAATTTGCTGGCATACTGAGTGCAGCACTTTCACAGCACCATCTTTTAGGATTTGAAATAGCTCACCTGGAATTTCATCACCTCCACTACCTTGGTTTGTATTAATGCTCCCTAAGGCCCATTTGACTTCCCATTCCAGGATGTCTGGCTCTAGGTGAGTGATCACACCATCGGGGTCGCCTGGATCATTAAGACGTTTTCTATACAGTTCTTCTGTGTATTCCTGCCACCTCTTCTTTATATCTTCTGCTTCTGTTAGGTCCATACCATTTCTGTCCTTTATTGTGCCCATCTTTGCATGAAATCTTCCCTTGGTATCTCTAATTTTCTTGGAGATCTCTAGTCTTTCCCATTCTATTGTTTTCCTCTATTTCTTTGCATCGTTCACTTAAGAAGGCCTTCTTCTCTCTCCTTGCTTTGGGACTCTGCATTCAGATGAGTGTATCTTTCCTTTTCTCCTTTGCTTTTTGCTTCTCTTCCTTTCTCAGCTATTTCTAAGGCCTCCTCAGACAACTATTTTGCCTTTTTGCATTTCTTTTTCTTGGAGATGATTTGGATCACTGCCTCCTGTACAATGTTACAGACCTCCATCCCTAGTTCTTCAGGCACTCTATCAGATCTAACCCCTTAAATCTATTTGTCACTTCCACTGTATAATTATAAGGGGTTTGATTTAGGTCATAACTGAATTGCCTAATGGTTTTCCCTACTTTCTTCAACTGAAGTCTGAATTTTGCTATAAGGAGTTCATGATCTGAGCCACAATCAGCTCCAGGTCTGGATTATGCTGACTGTATAGAACTTTTCCATCTTCAGCTGCAAAGAATATAATCAACAAAGAGCAGTTTGTCATTGATTTCAATGAAAAGGGTGTTTACTATGACCAGCATATTCTCTTGACTCTGTTAGCTCTTGCCCTGCTTCATTTTGTACTCCAAGGCCAAACTTACCTGTTACTCCAGCTATCTCTTGAATTCCTACTTTTGCATTCCAGTCCCCTCTGATGATAAAGGACATCTTTTTTTGGTGTTAGTTCCAAAAGGTCTTGTAGGTCTTCATAGAACTCTTCAACTTCAACTTCTTTAGCTTTAATGGTGGGGGCATAGACTTGGATTACTGTGATGTAGGTTTGCCTTGGAAACAAACCAAGATCATTCTGTCATTTTTGAGATTGCACCCAAGTACTAAGTACTGCGTTTCAAACTCTTTCATTGACTATAGGGGCTATTCCATTTCTTCGAAGGGAATCTTGCTCACAGTAGTAGATATAATGGTCATCTGAATTAAATTCACCCATTCCAGGCCATTTTAGTTCACCGATTCCTAAAATGTCGATGTTCACTCTTGCCATCTCCTGTTTAACCACTCCCAATTTGCCTTGATTCACAGACCTAACATTCAAGGTTCCTATGCAATATTGTTCTTTACATCATCGGACTTTATTTTCACCACCACACACCTCTACAACTGGGTGTCATTTCTGCTTTAGCTCAACCTCTTCATTCCTTCTGGATCTATTTCTCCACTCTTCTCCGGTAGTATCTTGGACATCTAAGACCCTGATGCTGGGAAGGATCAAAGGCAGGAGGAGAAGGGGACGACAGAGGATGGCATCACCGACTCCATGGACATGAGTTTGGGTAAACTCCAGGAGTTGGTGATAGACAGGGAGGCCTGGTGTGCTGCAGTCCATGGGGCTGCAAAGAGTCGGATGAGACTGACTGAAATGAACTGAACTGAACTGAACCAACTTGGGGGTTTCATCTGTCAGTGTCATATCTTTTTCCTTTTTCATACTGTTTGTGGGGTTCTCAAGGCAAGAATGCTGAAGCGGTTTGCCATTCCCTTCTTCACTGGATCACGTTTTGTCAGAACTCTCCACCATGATCTGTCTGCCTTGCATGGCCCTACATGGCATAGTTTTTTTAAGTTACATAAAACTGTGGTCCATGTGATCATTTTGGTTAGTTTTCTGTGATGGTGGGTTTCATTCTGTCTGCCCTCTGGTGGATGAGGATAAGAGATTTCTGCAAGTTGAAATGGCAACCCACTCCAGTATTCTTGCCTGCAGAATCCCATGGACAGAGGAGCCTGGTGGGCTACAGTCCAGGGGGTTGCAAAGAGTCGGACACGACTGAGCAACTTCATTTTCACTTTCATTTTCCTAATGGGAGGAGCTGGCTTGGGGAAAACTGGGTCTTGCCCTAGTGAGCAGTATCATGCTTCAGTTCAGTTCAGCTCAGTTCCTCAGTCATGAGCAACTGCAGCACGCCAGGCCTGCCTGTCCATCACCAACTCCTGGAGTTCACTCAAACTCATGTCCATCAAGTCAGTGATGCTATCCAGCCATCTCATCCTCTGTCGTCCCCTTCTCCTCCTGCCCCCAAATCCCTCCCAGCATCAGAGTCTTTTCCAATGAGTCAACTCTTCGCATGAGGTGGACAAAGTATTGGAGTTTCAGCTTTAGCATCAGTCCTTCCAATGAATACCCAGGACTGATCTCCTTTAGAATGGACTGGTTGGATCTCCTTGCACTCCAAGGGACTCTCAAGAGTCTTCTCCAACACCACAGTTCAAAAGCATCAATTCTTCAGCGCTCAGCTTTCTTCACAGTCCAACTCTCACATCCATACATGACCACAGGAAAAACCATAGCCTTAACTAGACGGACCTTTGTTGGCAAAGTAATGTCTCTGCTTTTCAATATGCTATGTAGGTTGGTCATAACTTTCCTTCCAAGGAGTAAGTGTCTTTTAATTTCATGGCTACAATCACCATCTGCAGTGCTTTTGGAGCCGAAAAAATAAAGTCTGACACTGTTTCCACTGTTTCCCCATCTATTTCCCATGAAGTGATGGGACCAGGTGCCATGATCTTCGTTTTTTGAATGTTGAACTTTAAGCCAACTTTTTCAATCTCCTCTTTCACTTTCATTAAGAGGCTTTTTAGTTCCTCTTCACTTTCTGCCATAAGGGTGGTGTCATCTGCATATCTAAGGTTATTGATATTTCTCCTGGCAATCTTGATTCCAGCTTGTGCTTCTTCCAGCCCAGCATTTCTCATGATGTACTCCACATAGAAGTTAAATAAGCAGGGTGACAATATAGAGCCTTGATGTACTCCTTTTCCTATTTGGAACCAGTCTGTTGTTCCATGTCCAGTTCTGACTGTTGCTTCCTGACCTGCATATAGGTTTCTCAAGAGGCAGGTCAGGTGGTCTGATATTCCCATCTCTTTCAGAATTTTCCACAGTTGATTGTGATCCACACAGTCAAAGGCTTTGGCATAGTCAATAAAGCAGAAATAGATGTTTTTCTGGAACTCTCTTGCTTTTTTGATGATCCAGTAGATGTTGGCAATTTGATCTCTGGTTCCTCTGCCTTTTCTAAAACCAGCTTGAACATCTGGAAGTTCATGGTTCATGTATTGCTGAAGCCTGGAGAAGGGAATGGCAAACCACTTCAGTATTCTTGCCTCTGAGAACCCCATGAACAGTATGAAAAGGCAAAATGATAGGATACTGAAAGAGGAACTCCCCAGGTCGGTAAGTGCCCAATATGATACCGGAGATCAGTGGAGAAATAACTCCAGAAAGTATGACGGGATGGAGCCAAAGCAAAAACAATACCCAGCTGTGGATGTGACTGGTGATAGAAGCAAGGTCCGATGCTGTAAAGAGCAATATTGCATAGGAACTTGGAATGTGAGGTCCATGAATCAAGGCAAATTGGAAGTGGACAAACAGGAGATGGCAAGAGTGAATGTTGACATTCTAGGAATCAGCGAACTAAAATGGACTGGAATGGGTGAATTTAACTCAGATGACCATTATATCTACTACTGTGGGCAGGAATCCCTTAGAAGAAATGGAGTAGCCATCATGGTCAACAAAAGAGTCTGAAATGCAGTCCTTGGATGCAGTCTCAAAAATGACAGAATGATCTCTGTTCGTTTCCAAGGCAAACTATTCAATATCTCGGTAATCCAAGCCTATGCTCCAACCAGTAACGCTGAAGAAGCTGAAGTTGAATGGTTCTATGAAGACCTACAAGACCTTTAGAACTAACACCCCCAAAATATGTCCTTATCATTATAGGGGACTGGAATGCAAAAGTAGGAAGTCAAGAAACACCTGGAGTAACAGGCAAAATTGGCCTTGGAATACGGAATGAAGCAGGACAAAGGCTAATAGAGTTTTGCCAAGAAAAAGCACTGGTCATAGCAAACACCCTCTTCCAGCAACACAAGAGAAGACTCTACACATGGACATCACCAGATGGTCAACACCGAAATCAGATTGATTATATTCTTTGCAGCCAAAGATGGAGAAGCTCTATACAGTCAGCAAAAACAAGACCGGGAGCTGACTGTGGCTCAGACCATGAACTCCTTATTGCCAAATTCAGACTTAAATTGAAGAAAGTAGGGAAAACCACTAGACCATTCAGGTATGACCTAAATCAAATCCTTTATGATTATACAGTGGAAGTGAGAAATAGATTTAAGGGCCTAGGTCTGATAGAGTGCCTGAAGAACTATGGACGGAGGTTCCTGACATTGTACAGGAGACAGGGATCAAGACCATCCCCATGGAAAAGAAATGCAAAAAAGCAAAATGGCTGTCTGGGGAGGCCTTACAAATAGCTGTGAAACATCACTCATTATCAGAGAAATGCAAATCAAAACCACTACGAGGTACCATTTCACACCAGTCAGAATGGCTGCGATCCAAAAGTCTACAAGCAATAAATGCTGGAGAGGGTGTGGAGAAAAGGGAACCCTCTTACACTGTTGGTGGGAATGCAAACTAGTACAGCCACTATGGATAACAGTGTGGAGATTCCTTAAAAAACTGGAAATAGAACTGCCTTATGACCCAGCAATCCCACTGCTGGGCATACACACTGAGGAAACCAGAAGGGAGACACGCGTACCCCAATGTTCATCGCAGCACTGTTTATAATAGCCAGGACATGGAAGCAACCTAGATGTCCATCAGCAGATGAATGGATAAGAAAGCTGTGGTACATATACACAATGGAGTATTACTCAGCCATTAAAAAGAATACATTTGAATCAGTTCTAATGAGGTGGATGAAACTGGAGCCTATTATACAGAGTGAAGTAAGCCAGAAAGAAAAACACCAATACAGTATACTAAGGCATATATATGGAACTTAGAAAGATGCTAACAATAACCCTGTGTACGAGACAGCAAAAGAGACACTGATGTATAGATCAGTCTTATGGACTCTGTGGGAGAGGGAGAGGGTGGGAAGATTTGGGAGAAAGACATTGAAACATGTATAATATCACGTATGAAACGAGTTGCCAGTCCAGGTTCGATGCACAATACTGGATGCTTGGGGCTAGTGCACTGGGACGACCCAGAGGGATGGTATGGGGAGGGAGGAGGGTTCAGGATGGGGAACACATGTATACCTGTGGTTCATTTTGATATTTGGCAAAACTTTGATATTTGACAAAACTATGTGGGGCTCTAGCATCTTTGGATACCAGGCAGCATAAAAATAAAAAAAAAAATAAAAAAAATAAAAAATAATAAAATAAAAAAAAAAAAGAAAAAAAAAAAAAAAAGCAAAAAGCAAAGGAAAAAGGTAAAGATATAAGCATCTGAATGCAGAGTTCCAAAGAATAGCAAGGAGAGATAAGAAAGCCTTCCTCAGCAATCAATGCAAAGAAACAGAGGAAAACAACAGAATGGGAAAGACTAAAGATCTCTTCAAGAAAATTAGAGATACCAAGGGTACATTTCATGCAAAGATGGGCTCGATAAAGGACAGAAATGGTATGGACCTAACAGAAGCAGAAGATATTAAGAAGAGGTGGCAAGAATACACAGAAGAACTGTACAAAAAGATCTTCATGACCAAGATAATCACAATGGTGTGATCACTCACCTGGAGCCAGACATCCTGGAATATGAAGTCAAGTGGGCCTTAGAAAGCATCACTACGAACAAAGCTAGTGGAGGTGATGGAATTCCAGTTGAGCTATTTCAAATCCTGAAAGATGATGCTGTGAAAGTGCTGCAGTCAATATGCCAGCACATTTGGAAAACTCAGCAGTGGCCACAGGACTGGAAAAGGTCAGTTTTCATTCCAATCCCAAAGAAAAGCAATGCCAAAGAATGCTCAAACTACTGCACAATTGCACTCATCTCACAGGCTACTACCATGCTTAGTAAATCTTTAATCCAATTTTCTGCTGATGGATGTTGCCTCCTTATAGTTTGTCCTGAGGCCAAACTATGGTAGAGGTAATGGTGGTAATGGTGACCTCCTCCAAAAAGACTTATGCCAGCATACTGTGCCTCCCAGGACATGAGTTTGAGCACACTCTGGGAGATGGTGAAGGACAGGGAAGCCTGGTGCGCTGCAGCCCATATGGTCACAAAGAGTTGGACAGGACTGAGTGACTGAACAACAACAAAGAGAAGGGGAACATTTTATAGCAAAGTAAGCAGTTGACACCGAGAGCATGGCTTTCCCAGGAGGATGGCATGACCACAGGTGCCCTGCACAATCAGGAGATTTCAAGAAATCCCCTGCCAGCAAATGCCAGTCTGGCTCTCCAGCAATCAGACCAGAGCCAGAGGCTCGGAAGCTGTGGGTGAGAGCCAGGCCTGCAGGGAGGGATGGGGTGGGGGGCTTAGGTGGAAGCAGCAGCTGAGAAGAGGGCAGTGAGCTCTGCTAACTAGCAGCTGCATACAGATGCCAGCCTTCTGCTATCTATTTTGGTTTGGATACTGGCTTTTTTTTTTTTTTTTCTTTTTTTTAAGGAGTAAGTTTTGCTCTAACTTGGAAAGTGAGCAGATTATTCTGCACACAGTGGTCAGTTTGCTTCTTAACAACATGGTCTCTGCCGTTAGGCAGTCCTGGGTTCTGCTCATGTCCAGCCTGTGATGAACTCTGCAACCTCCAAGGACCAGTGTCTTTGGTGATGTATAGCCTGGAGGGTGGCTGTAGGGATTAAATGAGATGATGTGTGAATGAGCTTAAAGGGCCCCTGTCTTCCAACCTCAGATGTGCAAAGGGGCTAAGTGAGATTTCTTCTAGGAATTCAGGGTTCAAGGCAAGGGCTGGAATGGACTCTGAAGTCCTGAAGAGGGCACATCGCTGATGGTATGAGGAAGTAAGTATGGGTCACAGGGCTGACTGATGTGGGGTCCCGCAGGAGCAGAAGGTTACATTTTCACTGGGTGGGACACCATCAACCCCATTTTACAGATATGGGGCTGAGAAAGTTTACCTGGTCACCAAGTTCCACCAAGTGGTAGAAACAGAAGGCAAGCCCAAGCCTTTCTCATACTTTCCCCAGAGAGGGCAGCATTGGAGGCAGGCAGCCCTGGGTGCCAGCTTCACCTCTGCCACTGTAGGCAGAGGCCTTCGTCTCACTGAGTCTGTTTCCTCATCTGTAAAGTGAGGGTTATCTCTGATAATGTATTAAAAGAGCCCAGCAATTTCAGGTGAATGAAGATGCATTGGGAAGACTGTTCTGAGAACCAGGAGTCCTGGGTTCTAGTCTTGCCTCTGCCTCTTGCTGTGTGACCTTGGGCAAATCCCACTCTCTCTGGCCATTAGGATTACCAGGGAAACTTTAAACACACAAGCAATTTAGCTTCCCTGGTGGCTCAGAGGGTAAAGCGTCTGCCTGCAATGCGGGAGACCCAGGTTCGATCCCTGGGTTGGGAAGATCCCCTGGAGAAGGAAAAGGCAACCCACTCCAGAATTCTTGCCTGGAGAATCCCATGGACAGAGGAGTCAGGTGGGCTACAATCCACGGGGTTGCAAAGAGTCAGACACGACTGAGCGACTTCACTTCACTTCACTAGAGATTCTGATTCAGTTGGTCTGGATGCCGACACACCCAGTGCTGTGGCTATATAACCAGCATTGAGATACAATGGTGCTTCTCAAATGTAGTCCTGAACCAGCAACATCACTGGGGAACTTGCTTGAAATGCAAAATCTTAGCCCTACAGGGACCCACTGTGTCAGAAACTTCGGAGATGGAGCCCAGCAATCTGTTTTTATAAAACCAAGTCTGAGGGTCTCTGGGCTACAGGATCCAGCCCTAAGATCCTCCACTTTTCAGGTTGTGTGCATCAGAGGAGTAAAATGAAGGGTAAGAGTAGGAGAAAGCATGGGTGAGATCAGGAAAACAAAGAGAGATGGGAGAAGAGACCCAGAGAATCAAGAGGTGACCTCAGCCTTGTCCCTGGGTATGTGGCATCACGGCTATGGAATCTGCTAAAAAATTTAAAAGCCTCCAAGGACATGCTTCTGAAAACAGCATGTGCAGTGTGGGTGGTGGAAGACACAGAAGGAAGATAACCATCTTTCTCCTGGAAAGTCAATTTACCAGAAGATGTTTTAGGGGGGGGAAAAAGTTAAATTATTTCATCAATGAGTAACTGAAAACAAGACTATTAGATTAAAGCAAACAGATATATTGTGGCACAGAATACACTTCTAAGATAAAAGAAATGCCCCCAAAACATGTTGCGCTTATGTTCAGAAGCTTCAGACCCCAGTCTCAGGCCCTAGGAGGTCAGTTCTATTTTCCTTGCCCTTTGGACAACTGCAGTAAAATACAACCATTAATGAATGAATTAATGGACTGACTGATTAGACAAATGACTGAGCCCCTACCTTGTCCCAAGCTCTCTGCTAGACACTAGAGAATTACCAGGAGCAAAAATAGGCAGAGTTTCTGTCTTGCAAAAGCTTATGTGTAAGGTGGACAAACACCAACATTAATCCAATTATCACACAAATAGATAATTACAATCTGTGATAAATGTTTTGAGGGGGGAAAAAGGGAGAAAAAAGGAAAGGGAGCATGTGATAAGAGAGCAAAGTGACAGGGAGGTTGAGAAAGACTTCTCTCAGAAAGTAACACTGGACCCCAGCCCTAGAGTCAAGAGTGGGAAGCCTGTTCCAGGTTTAGAAATAGCATGCCAAATCTTTGGTTTCCCCACCTGAAAATGTCTTTCTCCTGCATCAGTTTAACCCCTAGATCAAGCCCAGCCTCCTCCAGGAAACATGGCCTGACCTGGACCAACTCTGACCATTTTGGCCGTGCTCTGAATCTCTATGCCCCATTTTCCCAGCACTTACTCATTTTTTTTGTCATTCAGATCCCACCTTCATGATATTCTCTGATGCTGCTACTGCTAAGTCACTTCAGTCATGTCTGACTCTGTGTGACCCCATAAATGGCAGCCCACCAGGCTCCCCCATCCCTGGGATTCTCCAGGCAAGAACACTGGAGTGGGTTGCTGTTTTCTTCTCCAATGCATGAAAGTGAAAAGTGAAAGTGAAGTTGCTCAGTCATGTCCGACTCTTAGCGATCCCATGGACTGTAGCCTACCAGGCTTCTCCGTCCATGGGATTTTCCAGGCAAGAGTACTGGAGTGGGGTGCCATTGCCTTCTCCGTATGATATTCTCTAAACCCAAGTAATATCAATCCATTTTGTCTTCAATGAAAGGTAAATAAAAGTAACTGGTATGCCACTTCCTTTGTGATGAAGGGAAACTGGCCAATTTTAGAAGGATGTTAAAGACATACTGGCACTGAGACATCTTCCTCAGATCAGAAAGACCAATGAAGATACGATCACTCTGTGATTCACTGATTGTCCACATAGCTCCCAAGATAACTTCCTGTCTCACTAATGATACAAGCATTGCATTTTTTGTTAGTTTGTTGTTTCGTGTTTTGTTTTTAGGAGGATGTTAGGGATCTCTAACAAAATTGAAATCTTCAAGGATAAGGGCTCTCCATAGCACCTGCAGTTAGTTTTCAAATGTTTCTGAATTCAGAGGAAATATTTTTGACTTGCCATGACCCAGAAGAGCTGAGATTTGTTGTGTCCTTGATGTCTTCCATGAACTGTATGCAATGCTTTACGTCTATTGCCTCATTCTATTCTCACAATAACCCTGGGACAGAGGTCACGCAGTCTCCTCAGTTTTAGAGAAAAAGAAACTGAGGTTCAAGAGACAGAAGGAAATAACTTAATTGTGTTCATCTAGGAAGAGTCAGAGCTCAGTCTGGAACCAGGCCTGAAGTGCTCCTGGCCATGGCAGTCAGCTAGAGCATGTGGACACAACAGGGTCATTCAAGCCTGACTCACAGGCATATGTCCTGATGAGCAGTCTCACTCTGGGGGAAGGGCCCCTTCCTCTCAGATCGTTATGAAAATACAATGAGAACACAGACGTGTAAGAGGGTGAAAGGAAAGACATGATGCCAAGTACTACAGACAACTGGCTAACTCTCCTCAGCCGCCCTGCTCTTCTCTGCCTACACATGGATCTCAGACACATGCCTTTCTTGTTCTGCCATGACGATCTTTACCAAAGAGATGACCTGCACTCCTTAATATTAAGTAATTGAGCTTAGAATGCATTTATGTGATTCAAAATGCAGAAATTATCAAAGGGTATACAGCAAAAATTCTACCCACCCTGTCAGTTAGGTTCCTTTCCCAAAGGCAGCCACCATTGCTATGGTCTGAATGTGCATCTTCCCAAAATTTGTATGTTGGAATCCCAACCCCCATGTCATGGTATTAGAAGGTGTGGCCTTCAGAAGGGGATTAGGTCATGAGGTTGGAGGCCCCGTGAATGGATTAGTGCCCTTATGAAACAGACCCCAGAGAGTTCTCATCCCCCTTCCCTTGTGTGAGGACACACGGAAAAGACTTCAGCTATGGACCATGAAGGGGGTATCCTCCAGAAAGTGGCCATGCTGGTACTGTGACCTTGGACTTCTCAATCTCCAGAACTGTGAAAAATAAATTTGTTTTTTTTTTATTTTTTAACTTTTTACACACATTTAATGTAAAATAATTTTTAAAATTACAAATCAATATGCATTCTCTGTGGAAAAACCAAAATGTAATACAGGCAGATATAACTAATTTTAACAACTTGGAGGATTAGACATTTATCAGACATGTTTTCCTATAACTGTCCACATATTTTGTAATGAAACCAAACAGAATAAACTATTATAGACTATTGCATAATTTGTCATGAACATCTTTCCATGGCATTGAGTAGATATCTAGATATTCTTATTAATGCTTCCTGCCATTTTCACAGATTTCTAGGTTCTGCCCATTTTTTTGAATTTTTAGCATGACCACAAACAGGCTGGCACCAAAAACTTTATTCATATCCATGATTATTTTCTTAGGATGAATCTCTGTAAAATTTCCTAGTCAAATGATCTATGTCAATTCTTTTGCCATCAAAGTCAAATTGCCCTGCAGAAAGGCTAACATGCATCAGAAACAAATCAGTGTGCATAATTCTCGACAAACTAAAAATATTTTTAAAAACTTAACCAACATAATGTGAGGAAATGAATCTCACTGTAACTTTTATTTACATTTGTTTGGAGTCAAATGTGAAAGTCATTTTAAATGGCCCCAAGAATATCTTGGGTTAATGAACAAATACTTTATTGGAAGTAAATAACACTTACTGGATCTTCAGTCCTAAAATTTTTAACTTTCCACAGGTTACCAAAACATTTAATATTTAAGTTTAAATTTTTATTAACCAGCTATACGTCTTGTGTGTGCTGAAATCCCTAAATGTCTGATATTTTGAATGAAATAACTAGATAATGGAAGGAACTTTTCATTTTTCCATGTAGGTGTTTTGATGTGGTTTGGATTTAGCCAAAGTTGCCTTTCAAAAAACTTAATTGGTATTGAAGTCATATTTTTTCCATATTCAAAATTCCCATGCATTTCAAAAATTATGGTACTGGAATCATAGAACTTTATTGGTACTCAGTTCAGTTCAGTCGCTCAGTCGTGTCCAACTCTTTGCGACCCCATGAATCACAGCATGCCAGGCCTCCCTGTCCATCACCAACTCCCGGAGTTCACTCAGACTCACATCCATCAAGTCAGTGATGCCATCCAGCCATCTCATCCTCTGTCGTCCCCTTCCCTTCCTTCCCCCAATCCCCCTCCCCCGACCCCAGTATCAGAGTCTTTTCCAGTGAATCAACTCTTCGCATGAGGTGGTCAAAGAACTGGAGTTTCAGCTTTAGCATCATTCCTTCCAAAGAAATCCCAGGGCTGAGCGCCTTCAGAATGGACTGGTTGGATCACCTTGCAGTCCAAGGGACTCTCAAGAGTCTTCTCAACACCACAGTTCAAAAGCATCAATTCTTCGGTGCTCAGCTTTCTTCACAGTCCAACTCTCACATCCATACATGACCACAGGAAAAACCATAGCCTTGACTAGACAGACCTTTGTTGGCAAAGTAATGTCTCTGCTTTTCAATATGCTATCTAGGTTGGTACTAATCACATTTAAATAATATTTTAAAACATCTTGCTGTTTGGCATCATATAGATCCTTTCCCCTTTCTTAGTATCCCCCACTCCTCCAAGAAAGAAACATACCAGATTTCACACAGTTACCTGTGGTAACCTATCTGGAGCAGACTGAACTGAGGTACTAACATTGGCCAGCATAACCCACATGAGGAATCAACACCTAAACTAGAGAGAAAAAGACTCTCAAAGCTTCATCTCCACACCAGTTCCACCACCCTATCTAATCCTCTACAAGAAATATTCCCCAGATTGTTTGATATGCAATCCATTTTGTACTCAATGATATGCCAATGTTTGCAAAGGAGAGAGAACATGGAATTTAAGCATTTGCTTCAAGTTCCATTTTTCAGAAAATAACTCATAGGAAAAATAAAGACTGATAAACCAATCAAATCAATTAACCAGAACTATTAACATTTTCTACTTTGCCTGAAATTACTGAACTTGAATTCTCAAGACTTCTCAGTCTCCAGAACTGTGAGAAATAAATTTCTGTTGTTTTTAAGCTGTTCCCTTCTACCCAGGGATTGAATCCAGGTCTCCCGCATTGTAAATAGATTCCGTATCAGCTGAGCCAACAGGGAAGCCCAAGAACACTGGAGTGGGTAGCCTATCCCTTCTCCAGCAGATCTTCCCAACCCAGGAGTCAAACTGGGGTTTCCTGCGTTGCAGGCAGATTCTTTACCAGCTGAGCTACCAGGGAAACCCTTAAGCCGCCCAGAGTATGGTATTGTGTTATAGCAACCTGAGCAGACTGAGACAAGTGTTATTAGTAGCTTGTGCCATTCGGGTGAAAATCCACTAATACATAAGCAAATAAATACACACACACATACCCCTTTTAACACACAAAATCATATCAGACATAATGTTCTGCCAATTGCTTTTATGACTTAACAATACACCTTAGAGCTTGTTCTAGATCAGAATACAAAAATTTTCATTTTTAAAGGCTACTTTGTATTCACTTGCCCACATTCTTCGACCAACTGATGAACATTTAGGTGGTTCCTAATATTTTCATATTGCAAACAATGCAACATGAATAATCCTCCAATTATATTGTTAGTGATATTACATGTTTCTCAATGAACTATTTTTTAAAACTTTGCTCCCATACTAAGCAATATCTATGAAATCATAGGTTTGATGGGCTTGTTGTTGTTCAGTCACTCAGTCATGTCCGACTCTTTGCAACCCCATGGATTGCAGCATGCCAGGCTTCCCTATCTTTCACCATCTCCCAGAGCTTGCTCAAACTCATGTTTGTCAGATGCCATCCAACCGTCTTGTCCTCTGTCATCCCCTTCTCCTCCTGCCTTCAATCTTTCCCAGCATTTGGGTCTTTTCTAGTGAGTCAGTTCTTCACATCAGGTGGCCAAAATACTGGAACTTCAGCTTCAGTATCAGTCTTTCCAAAGAATATTCAGGACTGATTTCCTTTATGATTGACCGGTTTGACCTTGCAGTCCAAGGGACTCTCAAGAGACTTCTCCAACATCACAGTTCGAATGCATCAATTCTTTGGTGCTCAGTCTTCTTTATGGTCCAACTCTTACATCCATACACGACAATTGGAAAAACCATAGCTTTGACTATATGCACTTTTGTTGGCAAAGTAATGTCTCTACTTTTTAATATGCTGTCTAGGTTTGTCTTAGCTTTTCTTCCAAGGAGCAAGAGCCTTTTATTTTCATGACTGCAGTCACCATCTGCAGTAATTTTGGAGTCCAAGAAAATAAAGTCTGTCACTGTTTCCATTGTTTCCCCATCTATTTGCCATGAAGTGATGGGACCAGATGCCATGATCTTAGTTTTTTGAATGTTGAATTTTAAGCCAGCTTTTTTACTCTCCTCCTTCACCTTCATCAAGAGGCTCTTTAGTTCCTCTTTACTTTCTGCCATAAGGGTGGTGTCATCTGCCTGTCTGATGTTATTGATATTTCTCCCAAAAATCCTGACTCCAGCTTGAGCTTCCTGCAGCCCGGCATTTCACATGATGTACTCTGCATATAAGTTAACTAAGCAGGGTGACAATATACAGCCTTGATGTACTCCTTCCCCAATTTTGAACCAGTCCATTGTTCCATGTCCGGTTCTAACTGTTGCTTCTTGACCTACATATAGGTTTCTCAGAAGGCAGGTGATGGACCAAACATATTTTTCAAATTCACATTAATATAAATAGATAAGAAATCCATAATCATTTAAATGAAAGTGCTTGCCTATGTGTTACATATAATTTGCTTGTACTGTGCATTCACTATTTAGGGAAACACTGATCCCCCAGACATTACAAATTTCTTGGCCATGATCCAATCTTTGCCTCCTCCAAGCTCATTTCTCAGATATGCTATGCTCCAGCCTTCTGGACTCATGTGTTCTTTTAGGCTTGTGCCTAGCTTGATCATGTCCAGTGACTGCACATGTTGCCCCAGCCAAGAAGAGCATCTGTACCCTGTTTCCTGGAGAACTCCCATTCCTCGTTCATGTCAGTCCAAGTCCTCCCACTCCAGGATGGCTTCTTCATCCCAAACCTGCATCCACACATTTGGACATGCTTCCACTAGCACTCAGTGTGCAGAACTATAATAACTAAGTGATTAAGAAAAGTAGGGACTGAACTGGGTAGCTCTAGGTTCAAATCCCAGATCTACCACTTATTATCTGTTGTGAAATGAAAGTGAAAAAGTGTGAAAGGGTTAGTCACTCAGTCATATCCTACTCTACCCCATGAACTATAGCCCACCAGGCTCCTTTGTCCATGGAATTCCCCAGGCAAGAATACTGGAGTGGGTAGCCATTCCCTTCTCCAGGGGATCCTCCTGACTCAGGGAACAAAGCCAGGCCCCCTGCATTGAAGACAAACTCTTTACCATCTGAGCCACCAAGGAATGTGTGTGCATGCGTGCTAAGTCGCTTCAGTTGTGTCCCACTCTTTGCAACCCTGTGGACTGTAGCCCACCAGGCTCCTCTGTCCATAGAATTCTCCAGGCAAGAATATTGGAGTGGGTTGCCACGCCCTCCTCCAGGGGATCTTCCCAACCCAGGGGTCAAAGCAGCATCTGTCATGTCCACCTGCATCGGCAGGCAGGTTCTTTACCACTAGGGCCACCTGGGAAGCCGCACCAGGGAATGGGAGGCCTCAGTTCTCCCATATGTAAGATGGTGATAATCATAACATCTACCTCCTTGTTACAGTGGGGATTAAAAGATGTGTTTAGCAGATATGGTGTTCCCTATACATAGCTATTGCCTTTACAGCTGTTTCCCCTAGTACTTTACTAGCTCTTTTGAGCTTCTGAACTTCTTATTTGCAAATCTGTCAGGTTTATCTTCAAAACAGATCTCATTTCTCAGCACACTGTAGCTCATCCACAGCACCTGCCAAACCACCATCCTCTCCCACCTAGATATTAGCCTCCTACCAGACTGTGTACTGTGCCCACTCCCTCAGACTGTGCTTTACAGCAGCCAGAGGGATCATTCAACGTAGAAGTCAGATTGGGCCTTATCCTGCTCTGAACCCTCTAGTGGTTTCCTATCATTCCTAATGTAAAATCCTGGCCCTGCCTTCTCCTCCCTTGCACCCCCTTCTCCAGCCACACCGGCCTCCTTGTTCCTCTGTCTCATGTAGCAAGAGCTTTGCACTGCTGGTCGGTCCTATGGTCTGCTCTCTCCACGGGAAACTGCACTGCACAGCTGGATCTGTCATTTCATTCAGGTTGCTGAGCAGTTGCTGTTTCCAGATCTTCTCAGACCCTACCCAAAAGGACCGTCACCACCCCTCTCCAGTCCTCTGTTCAAAGCATCACAGCTTCCTAATATGACTTTTAAATTTGTCAGTCTGTCCCACTGAATGCATGTTCTGCAAGGCCAGGGGATTGACTTTATTCATTGCTGTCCCCCCACTCCCCCCCACCAGTGCCTGGCACATAATAGACACTCAATAAATATCTGCAGAATGAGTGGATGAATGAATGACTTCAGTACCTAGTACTGGGCCAGGCATACTTTGTGAGCAAATGTTTAGAGAGGAACAGAGAGAGAGAGAGAGAAGAAAGCAAGGAATAAAGGAAGGAGAGAAAGAAGTCCAGAGGATTCTTTTTATTTGCCCTGTCTCTTTAGTGAGGTATAATTTGCATCCCATAAAAATTATCCATTGCAAGTGTACAGTTCGGTAAGTCTTAGTAAATTTCCACAGTTAGGAAACCATCCCCACAATCCTGTTTTAGAGTTCTTTTATCACTCTCCTTGCTCATTTGCTGCCAGTCCCTACTCAGAACTCCAGTCCCAAGCGACCACTGATCAGCTTCCTCGCGCTCTAATTTTTCCTTTTCTAGAAATTTCATATAAATGGAATCATACATTATGTAGTCTTTTCTGTCTGGCTTTCCCCACAAAGTTCCATAACTATTTTTAGGTTCAGCCATGTCAGGCATGCATCGGTAGTTTGTTCCTTTTAATGCTGGAGTAGCATTCTAGCCCATGGATGTGCCACATTTTATGGTGGCACTAGTGGTAAAGAACCCACCTGCCAAGCAAGAGACGTGGGTTCAACCCCTGGGTCGGGAAGATCCCCTGGAGTAGGAAACAGCAAACGCCTCCAGTGTTCTTGATTAGAAAATTCCATGAAGAGAGGAGCCTGGTGGGCTACAGTCCATGGTGCTGCAAAGAGTCAAATGTGACTGAGCACACGCACGCACACACACGCCAGTTGATGGATGTTTGTAGGGTTCCCATTTTTAGGCTGTTATGAAGAATGTGGTCATGATTTTCATGAACAGGTTTTGGAATGGATATATATTTCCAAATGTCTGAGATGAATGACATCTAGGAGTAAAATTGCTGGGCCACACAGAAAGCATTTTGTGCTTTAGAGTCCAGAAGATTTTGATGCCCTAAAACATGGCTTACTTTTGGAGTCTCCACCTAGGCTTGTAAGAAAATGACCCAAACATGGTAGAGAAAAATGCCAGTCAAACTCAGTTTGAGCTGCCAGCTCAGCTCCAAGCCCTCAATTGCTGCTTTAAGTGCGTGGCCAATTCATTACGCCTGTGTTTGAGGCCCATTTGTTGCTGCATTTGATGTATTGTCTGTTGGGAGGTGGTGAAATTTGCCAGCCTCGAGACTAACAACTGAGCCTTATTTTTCACCCAGTGATTCTAAAGAAGTGTCTTCTTGGCAGAGGTTCGAGAGAGAAACAGTTGATGAAATTGATTGTGGCACAATGATGTGGGAAGAAGTCACACATTTTTTATCACTGAAAGGCACAAATAAGAGGTGAAGTGAACACAGGTGATCACAACCGTATGGAAGCTTCTCTGGCCCCTATTAGATTTTGGCCCCTTCCAAGTGTCACCATTTCCAACTGTAGATGTCCCCAGCACCGAGATCTCAAGTCCTGCCAGATGCATCATGCCAGATCCTTGCTTTGGGTTTTAAACTATATCTACTATGATAATGAGGCTGCAGGTAGCCTTTACACAGAGCTTTGAGGCTCTCATCTCCTGCCTTACCACTGATCCTGCACTTTGCTCTGCTGTACTTCAGTTTCAAAGACTTTACCCAGGGAGGGAGTTGACCTCCAGGTAGAAACCTCAGGGGCTTCTTGTCCCGTTGAGAAAAACGAACCTTGAGAAAAATGGAAAGCTCACTCACCTCTCGTTAGTGATCTTTTGTAGCATAAAATCAGAGTTGGTCCTAGGATAGAATTTTAGCTTCTAAGTCAACTTCTGATGTTCATGATTGAACAATGTGTATTCAAAAGAAGAAGAAAATAGCAGACTAAAAGCAGAAGTTCTCAAAGCCTTGGGTAAATAAATATCCTTTCTGATGGGTTTCAGTCTCCCTGAAGAGAAGACACTGACAAAATGATGAGTCAAGGAAGCAGATTTCACATGAATTTTTGTTGCTTGATGTAACAGGGGTTCTGCCTGAGAAAATGGGGATACAAGCTATTTTGCAGGTCAGACAAATTGGGAGGTCAGCATCCCCAAGATAATCCATGTGCACGTGTTGATTGATGAGGAATAAAAATGTGGGGTTCTCACTGCCTGCAAGGATGGTGTACAAGCCCCGAGGAGAGAGCTGCTGAGGGAGTACCTTTGAGCCTCAAGCTCAGACAGCTTTGGAGACCAGGGGACCAGGTGGGGGCAGGTGCAGTGGCAGGGTGGCATTCGACTCACGTCAATACAGCATGGCTTCCGCTCAGGAAAGACTGGACATTTGGTCTTCCCCAGTGGGGCAGACTTCAGGCTCTGGACTGACCACTTGGGTTCAAACTCTGGCTCTGCTTCTTTCTAACTAACTTTGGGCAAGTTGCTTCTCCTGTTTGAGTCTTGTTTTTCTCATCTGTAAAATGGGTATATTAATTAATAATGACAGCCTCCTAAGTCTGATGTGAGGAATATGTAAGTTCCCACATGGAGAGTGCTTATCTGGATGTACAGAGAGTGTTTGCTAAGTGCTGGATAGTTTTTTGATGTTGCTGTTGTTAAGGAATTCCAGCTTTGAGAAGCACTGGGCGACAGCTCCCTAATGTATACATCAATGCTGTCAAGGTGGTTCCAGCAGGAGCTGGTGAGCGGTAGCCACTGAAGAGGGGCCTGGGGCAAACATAGCTTGAACAAATTATTTTAGAGCTAGTGTGAAACCCCTTTGAGACTTGCAGCAAAATCTGGGTGAGACCTCACCTGGAAGGGGAGAACCCAAAGGCTACACAGATGGGGTGTCAAACAGTGAAATAATGGTGACCCACTGTCAGTAATGACCTATTAAACTCTCAGCTTCAGGGTCATGGGGCTATCCAGGTTACCCCCAAAAGAAACTGGTAGAGACATAGAGGAAATAACTGCTGAATAGTTAACAACTGAGAGCATAGCCATCCACACTCCCTGGGCTCAAATTCCAGATCTGTCACTTCCTATCTATGTGTTCTGAGCAAGTTAAATTTCTTTGTGCCTCAGTTTCCTCAACTGCAAAGTGGGAATAAAACTAATAGTCCATATTTCATAAGTTATTTGTTAGGCTTTAAAGCAATCATTAAAATAAAACACTTGACATGATATAGTGCCCAGTAAACATTAGTGAGTCAAGCTAGCAGATTAGAAGGACGAAATTCCCATGTGCAAATGCCCAGAGGCGCAGGAGGCAAGGTCTGAGACTGCTCTAGGCTCACAAGACTTCTCGTCACAAGTAAAGTCATGACGAGCAAGAGAGGAATTCCTGGGGGGTCAGTCAATGATCCTGTTTGTGTGTGTGTGTGTGACCATCTGAACTGTAAGCCTTTGACAGCAGGAATCTTGTTTTCTCTTCTTTGTTCCCAGACCATCTACCACTACACCCGGCAGGCAGTAAGTGCTAAGTTGGCATTTTCAAGATGTAAAAAGCACTGGAAAAAGCTCCAGACCAGGATTCTGGTCCACCTTGGCCTTTACTGATTTTCTCTGGGCCTATGGCCAAGTCATACCATTGAAGTCCAGGTTTGGCTGGACCAACAGAGATCATGGAAAGGATTTTATTTTCTATATTTTTTTTATCATCCAAAAACTGTCTGTTATTCATTTTATCAACACTTACTGCCAAATAAAAGATGCTTCCCCAGGGGGCACAGTGGTAAAGAACCCACCCGCCAGTGCAGGAGATGCAAGAGACTCAGGTGTGGTCCTGGAGTCAGGAAGATCCCCTGGAGTAGGACATAGAAACCCATTCCAGTATTCTTGCCTGGGAAATCCCAAGGACAGAGGAGCCTGGTGGGCTACAGTTCATGGGGTTACAAAGGAGTCCGACATGACTGAGCACACAGCACGAGCACAAAGCATTAAGTGTTAACTCCCAGGAAGTTCGGTGAGGCTCCTCTTTGCTCCTGGAAGGGATTTTAGAGATGAGGAAATGAAGGCCTAGAGGACAGAAGGAACACAGTTAATGTAGACTCTGAGATAGCAATAGAGTCGGGCCTGGAAGCCACTCGCTCTGCTAAGTCCAGTGTCCATTCCCCACTTGATTGCTCACAGGGCAGATCAATGGCAGATTTTGCTGTGTAGTTGAACTTCATAGCCTCTATCAAGCTTGTGTATTTATTTTCAGTGAGCTGATCAATTCACCCTGAAACTATTCTTTCAAACAAAGTTAGGGATTAATAATACACAGTTAAACCAGTGGTATGAAGAAATGGTATGAATCCTATGTTACAAATGAGGACAGTTAGCCTCAAGAAAGCTGAACTTACTTGTCTAGGTTCTCACACCTGGTACGGAAGTTGCAGAGTGCACATTCAACTCAGATCTCTCTGAAGCCAAAGCCCATGCACTTACCTACTGAGAGCAAATTCCAGGTATAGTTAAGGAACTTTGCCTGGGTTCAAGGGTTCTACTAGAAGTCTGGGGTTCTGCCTGCCCCACTAAGAAAGGCCTTTAGGATAGAAGGGTATAGTATGAGGTGATGGCTCAGCTATTCAGGAGGTTCAATGCCCTCTTGGTGTTCTTGGCTATTTCGGTAAACCAGTTAAAATCTCAATCCCTCCCTAATTCTCTCCCTTTCTCCTTCCCTGAGGGGCACTGAGCCTGAAGAAAAGTCTTCACTCTCACCATGCCTATTTCCCCGACTGAAAACAGAGGTCAAGTAGAAATGTAGCTTCATAATTTGCAACTGATGGGAGAGAGCAGGGAATGCTCTGAGTGATGGTATTATATACAGTACGAAGGATGTGGGTCACCTTCAAATTAAACAGCCTCCAGAGACTCCACAAGTTTCTCCCTCCTAGCCCTAATCCTCTTCAAGAGAATCAATGTTTTCACCTTACTTTAACTGAAATTAATATTTAAATCCCCATTACCACATAAAATGTCTTGTGCATTTCCATAGATTTACCAAATGTCTTTTGCATTTATTTTTTTTTTTTCATAAAGATCTATCTTAATCCAATACTGCTCCATCTCCATTAAGGCATCTCCTTTAAAGGCTAGCCCCATAAGAATGCTCCTTAAGTGGCTGCAATTTCACCCCCATGTCAGCTGGAGAATTCTAAAGATAAATGATAGCTACAATCTCGTGAGCACCTACTGTGTGCCATGCCTCTTACACAATGATAGATTATATAATTTAAATTATAATTTTGGTTACTGAAACTGAAATTCCCCAAATTGCAATGGTTAAATGATATTAAATTTTATTTCTCTCTCATTTAATAGTCAAGGAGTAAGCTGCCCAGGGTTGGTATGGGGTCTCCAGGATACCAGAAATCCCAGGTTCCTTTAATCTTGTTGCTCTGCCATCTTTACATATTGCCCTCATTAACCTTGTCCACGATGGTGCATTGCTACATTCCAGCCAGCTGGGAAGAGAGATGGAGAAAAAGAACGCCCCTTTCCTTTAAGGATGTGAACTTATGAATAGCATAGTTGTACATTTCCCATTAGCCAGCTGCAAGGGTGGCTGAAAATTGTAATCTTTAATCTCCTTGGGTGGCACAGACCCAAGGAGAAATCAGAGGTTCTAATTCCATCGATATAGGTTTCTTGCACTGCAGGCATATTCTTTACCATCTGAGCCACCAGGGAAGCCCAATTCCATACACAAAGATAATGATATGTTAATACATACTATATCAGATGTTTCTAAAGGAGATCAGGCCACAAGATTTTTGAACCTATGATAAGAAAAGGCTGAAAAGAAAATTCTCTGAGAGAAGTACAGCTTTACCTGGACTGGAATCTCCATGCCTCATTTCCAGCTTTACTTAATATAAAATAACCTCAAAGATGGGATGTGGGATTGTTCTGTCTATGAGCAGGGACAGGTTACAGCCCTGTGGGTGGGGCTGGGGTTTTCCCTGAAAAGAGAGGTTCCTGCAGTTAGACCTCCTGGAGGGTGGTCAGTCCTGGAGCAGGAAATAAGAATTCTGAAAACAGATCTTAAATGAGAAGGATGGAAAGTGGTCTCCTCTGTGAACTGGGGGTCAGCTGGGCCTGGACTCAGTGCAGAGATGCCTGGAGTATTTCTGGTGAGGGAAGGGGGGGACTCTAGCCCAGCATGGTGAAGCAGGCTGAGAGAGACATAGAGAGCCAGGCATTCAAGAAAAGCTGAGGACACATCTGGACCAGTTCAGTCATGTGTGTGTGTGCATGTGTGTGAGTGTGTGTTCAGTTGCTCAGTCGTGTCCAACTCTTTGTGACCCCATGGACTAGACCTCTAGGTTCCTCTGTCCATGGAATGTTCCAGGCAAGAATACTGGAGTGGGTTGCCATTTTCTACTCTAGGGCATCTTCCCGACCCAGGGGTCGAAATTGCATCTCTTGCATCTCCTGCATTGGCAGGTAGATTCTCTACCACTGTACCACCTGGGAAGCCCCTGTTCAGTCATAATTATTCTCTATATTATTTCCTTCTCAACTAGCCCCAGGTTGCCAATAAATGCTTGTTATTAGCTAATATTGATCTCTGCTCTAATGGGGGAATGAAGGCAAAGTGCCTACACCACACTTAGGGGGAAGTAGGCGTGTAACTCTAGCCTTCCTTCAGACCTTCAAATATGCCACATCCCTTCCTGCCTTCCCTGGTGGCTCAGAGGTTAAAGCGTCTGCCTCCAATGCAGGAGACCCAGGTTCGATCCCTGGATTGGGAGGATCCCCTGGAGAAGGAAATGGTAACCCACTCCAGTATTCTTGCCTGGAGAATCCCATGGACGGAGAAGCCTGGTAGGCACTGTCCATGGTGTCGCAAAGAGTCGGACATGACTGAACAACTTCACTTTCATTTTCCTGCCTCAGGGCCTTTGCACATCTCTCTGCCTGGAAGGCTGGCCTCCACCCACTTTGTCTGTACATTCCTACTGAGTCTGACCTATCACTGAAAATGTCACTTCTTCAAGAAAACCCTCCTAATTGTCGCCCTCAGACCAGGTAGATGCTTCCTATGTTCTCTCATAATCCCCTAATTATCATATTCATGATTTGCAGTTACATACTTATTCATGGGATTGTTTGATCAGTATCTTTCCCTCCTGTGCTGTGCTGTGCTTAGTTGCTTAGTTGCTGTGCTCTTTACAACCCCATGGACTGCAGCCTGCCAGGCTTCTCTGTCCATGGGGATTTGCTGAAGAGGGTTGCCGTGCCCTCCTCCAAGGAATCTTTCCAACCCAGGGATCCCACATTATAGGCAGATTCTTTACCATCTGAGCCACCATGGAAGCCCTCTCTCTCTCCTACTAGACTGTAAGTACAAGGAGAGGAAACATATTCAATTTTTCTCACTCTTCAACTTCCAGCATCTAAGACAGTTCCTGGCATGTAGTAGGTACTCAATAGAAATGTGTGGAATGAATGCTGAGAATGGTGTCCCATCACAGAGGCCAGAGTACTTGGGCTCATCAGCAGAGCACATCAGCAGAGCAGTCTTGAGGACCAGAGTATTGGCCCTCAAGGGACTTTGCCACAGTGGCATGAAGGGAAGACAGGGACAGAAACATTGGCAATTCAGAAGGTCCCCTAAGAGCTTCTCAGAAATACTTCAGGAGACACACTGGGGCATAAGGGGCCTAACCTGGAAGGCTCTTATGTCCTCATCATCTAGATTCTACACATGGAAATGATCTCATCTAATTCTCTAAGCATCCTGTGGGACAGGTGTTTTTATCTCCAATTAATAGATGTGAAAACTGAGATCCAGAAATGTTTGAAAACCACTCAATGACATACAGTCGGTAAATGAAGTCTGGGTTCAGACTCCTGTCATCTCCAAAGATCACCCTCATGCTACCCATCCGGTTTGTTCCCCAGAGAAACAAAAGGAAATGGGAAAAAACTACAAAGTCAACTCACTGAAACAACTCAAGTGTCAACTGTTTGCAGCTCATGGCTGGTCCAGGAGGCCTTTCCTTCTGCATGAATGTTTCTGCGGTTGAATACCCCTAGCCTACTCCCAGACCTCTGCTACTTAAGCTTGACACTTACTACTTTTCGTGACATTTGGTTCCAGTTATGCCCTTTGGCTTCTGCCAGCAGACTCTCAGGTTTCCATATCTTTGAAGGCTGCTACTGTCACTTCCCTGTGAAACTACCTTTCTCCCAGCCTAGCTGGATTTCTCTTTTTTCTTTCATGCTTTGGGGTCCTGTGAACACATCTATGCTGCTTTAAGGCTAGCAACCCAAACAGATGCCTAAGTAGACCTGGTCTTTCCAAAGTACAGTTTTGCAAAGCTTCTGAAATCTGCATCTGTTCCATCAAGCATTTCTGCTTCAGGGGGTTTATCTCAAGAACTAATCAGACAGATGTGTAAAGATGTCAAATCAGGGATTTTTTACTGGCAGAAATATTTGCAACAGTAAAAATATGGAAACAACCAAATATCCAATAATAGGGGATCAGTAAAATAAATGGAGAGACATCTATACAATGATATACATTAAAATGTGCATATATGTCATTAGAATGACATATACAGACTTTTGCTGATGTTGAAAAATATTCACAATGAGAAAAAGTAGGTTCAGAAGCAAATTGTATAATATGATTTCATTTCTGTTACAATCAGGTTCATTTGTTGATTCAATAAAATGTATTGAGTGGTTGCTCTTTATCAGATGCTATAAGAGTTGGGGATATAGCAGTGAACAAAATTAAGATTGTCCATCAGGAAATCACCAATCCATTGACCAGTCTCTGCTGGTGACCACTGAGGTCAAACTCTGAGCCTCCATTTTCTCATCTATCAAGAAAGAATAATAAGAGTTATCTACAGAGATGTGAGGAGGTTAAACACGAATGAAAACAAGGGTTCAATAAATGTAAGAGAGTGTATTTATCACACCAAAATCTACTACTCCCTACTACTCCCATTTACCAGGGATTATTGTGATCTTGGGGCTTCCTTGGTGGCTCAGACAGTGAAGAATCTGCCTAGCAATGCAGGAGATTGGGGTTCAATCCTTGAGTTGGGAAGATCCCTTGGAGAAGGAAATGGCAATCCACTTTAGTATTCTTGCCTGGAGAATTCCAAGGACAGAGAAGCCTGGAGGGCTGCAGTCCAAGAGTCAACACAACTGAGCAATTAACACTTAAAAACTTATTGTGATCTTATGTAAAAACCCTGAGGCTGCGTCTCAAGTTTTAGTCTCAACAAAACTATCAAATACCTCATATGAAAGAAAGAAAAAGTGAAGGTGTAGTCACTCAACCTATGTCGACTAGGATAAATCACTACATTCAGTCACTTCAATCAGTTGGTTAGTTAGTCATTCAACAACACTTACTGAGCATCTACGATGTCTCCTTCCATAGCCTCAAAGTTTCTACACCCTTTAGGCCCTACCGTCACTCTGTTCTGTTCTCCTACCACCAGCTTCCCAACTCCGGCCTTCTCGAAGTTTCTCAAACACAGTAAGTTTGTTCCCATTTCAAGACCTGGTGTTTCCTCTTCTTTCTGTATGTCATAACTGGCACTTTCTATTCTCCCAGTCTCAGTTTGAATATCTCCTCTCAGAAAAGTCCTCAGCATCCTAGGGCATCCTAGACCCCTGCTCACAACTCAACTCTGGTGTCTTCATAACATTACTACGATCTTAAGATCAAATTTATTTTCTTGTTTATTATCTGTCTTCCTCAATATAATGTAAGCTCCAGGAGAGCAGACACCTACTTTGTCTAGTTCATTGTTGTACTCTAGCTCTTAAAACTGTACCTGTAATATAATGGATGTTTAATGAATCAGGTCAGAGGAAAGAATGAAAGGATGGGCCTGGCCCTTTACTAAGGCAGAGGACACACCCATGAACAGGACACACATAATTTGTTGTAGTCATCACCTTGTGATGTCTAGTTTCTCTGTCCTCCAAAAGGGAACTATTCTTGCCCCTGTCTTACCTGAGAATTCTTTATAGTTTCGAAACTAACATTCATTTAAATATGCACAGCCCCCATCATATTCTTTCTTCAAGATTGTCCTGCCAAAGTGCTGAGTAATTATCTTTTAGGAGTTACAATGGCTCCAAATTTTGATTAAGCGTTTTCCTGGCTTTTAAGATGCCAGGCCAGACTATTAGGCTGTGTTCTGCTACGGCATTACTCAACGCAGTGATTGACTGAGACAGACTTTGTCCTCCACTTACTTTGCAGTTATTTCCTTAGTATTTTGATCCAGGCAAGAAGTATGACATTATTGATTTGCTCTGCTCCATGCACCAACTGCCTCATCTGCAAGAACAGGAATCTTTATGGCTTCAATAATTTCCCGGAGTGCAGAGAACTCTTTTATATTTTTGCTTGGCGCTTTGCAATTCTGTAAATTTTTTATGGACTCTGAGGTTAAGTTTTGTCCTTTGCTCTCAGGCTCATCGGCATGTCTGCTTGTGCTCTATGAAAGAAACTGACCCCTTTGGTACCCAGTTTTGTTGCAGGCCATTCTTATCATCAGACAGGGAGGGAGAGAAGAAAGAGGAATAGATTAGAATTCTAGAATAGAATAGAATTCTAGAAGAATAGAACTCTATATTCTTTTTACTGGAAAAAAAAAAAAAAAGCAGCTCAGTAAAGTTTAGTGATTTACCTAAAAGAACCCCTATTAGTAGTGAATAATAAGTGAGAAACATTCTTCTGCTTCTGGGGCCATCATTGGTGGTCTTCACCAATATTTTGCTCTTTCTGAGCACAAAATAGGGTTCCCTTTCTTTGACCCAACCAAGGCCGTGAGATTTGCAGGGGCCAATATAATGTGAGTGGAAGTGAGCTGTGTCGCTTCAGGTGGAAGCCATCCAGAGTGTCAAGATGGTAGTGTCTCCATCTACCTGCATCTCTGAATGAGCCCAAGCTCATCAAGCAAACGAAAGGTCCAGTTTACTAGGAAAATATTCAGATCCCTTCCCAACTTGACCCTAAGCTTCCTTTCCAATCTCAACCCTCCACCACTCCCCTACCCCTGGTGAGATACTCCTTCCATGTCATTAACCTCTTTCCCTGCACAGATTTATTAATTCTTTGTTTGCACAGTCATTCATTCAAAAAATGCCTACTGGGTTTCTGGTATGTTCAAAACATGCTGTGGCTTCCGTGTATCAAACTGTTGCCTATATTTCTTTATTCATGTTTCAAAGTTCAGATCAAAATCCTTTCCATTAAGAAGGCTTGTCTAACACCACTTTTTCCCAAAGCACATTTAGCCTCTTCTTTCTTCTGGGTGTTGATAACATTTTGTAGGTTTTTCTTTTACCTATTGTGCTTATGGTACTACAAATACTGTTTCATATATTTGTCTCTTTCACTAGACTGTGAACTCTTTGAAGGTAGGGATCATGCTGGAGTCATCCTGAGCTCTAATACCTGACTCATAGTTTATGCTCAATAAATACTAATGGATGGAGGAATGGACAGTGTCAATATTCTGTTTCTGCTTTCAACATCCCAGCAGCATCTTAGCTCTCCAAGGCGTAAAATGGCACCCAGAGTCCCAGAAATATGGTTGAGCTGGAAATCTGGGTGTGTCTGATTTATAAACATACCAGGTAAGTGAGGATGAGGAGCTATTTAATAACTTTGCACCTGTCTGGACAAGAAGCAGCAGAGAGAGACTCCAATAATGAGCTAATACATCTGCTTGATAGAAGGCACTTTGAGATTGGCTTGCTTAGGGGAGCAAATGCCACTTAATGAGCAGGAATCACTCTCTCAGAGGCCCTGGAAAATAATTATGCCAGTGGGGATGTTCTCCTTCTCTGCTTATATTTCAAACATAACAAGTCACGAACCACCCTCCAGAGTCCAAGCTTGGATCCCAGTGGTAGTGTATAACGAGACTCAGGCTGTGCAGCAAGGCCTGTCATTTCTGCAAGAACATCAGCACTATTGATCTGTGGAAGCAACCCTGAGTCAGCTGAGCCTTCAGACAGCCACGCCCTCACCCTACAGTTACCCTCTCCTCATGCTTGTGTCAACACAGAGCCTGGGCTTTCTGTATTAGTTTCCTCAACCACACATGACATAATCCATAGTTTCCGTTTTAAATATTTATAGAAAACTTGGAGAGAAAACATTCTCTTTTGAACAGGCCTTCTAATTTCATTTAACAGTGAATGTCAGAGCAATGAATGCTCTGCAAAGAATTTCTCTCTTGATTGTCAATCTGTAGGCAAGTAGAATGGAGAGCAGGAAGCTGCGCATTCTTTTACCTAGATTCATTCTCCATTCTCTTCACTTACCAAAGATCTGAAGTCTCCTATTAAGGGGAAAACAGCTGAGAAATCACCGTTTCATAGACTTCTAGTATTTTTTGGATTGTAAAAATGTATATCCCTTTCAATAATTTCAGGATATAGATAAAATTGAGGGCTTCCCAGGGGGTGCTAGTTGTAATGAACCTGCCTGCCAATTCAGGACCCAGAAGAGACTCGGTTTCAATCCCCGGGTTGGGAAGATCCCATGGAGGAGGGCATAGCTGCCCAGTTCAGTATTCTTGCCTGGAGAATCCCATGGACAGAGGAGCCTGGAGGGCTACAGTGCATAGTGTCGCAAAGAGTCAGACACCACTAAAGTGACTTAGCATGCACACATGCATAGATAATATTATATAGAAGAAAATAAAGGCTGCCTTTAATCCAGCACACAGAAATAATGATTATTAACAATTTGATGCCTAATCTTTTAGATCTTCTTCCAGAAAAGGATTATATTATTTGTTACTAAAATAGGATTGTATTATGCAAACTATTTTGCAAATGTCTTTTTCCTAATTATAGTTACAGTATAGAGATCTTTTTTTGCATGGAAGTGTGTTTTTCTAATGCACATAACTTAAAAAAAAAGTTTTTTTAATTGAAGGATAATTGCTTTACAGAATTTTGTTGTTTTCTGTCAAACCTCAACATGGAATCAGCCATAGGTATATATATATCCCCTCCCTTTTGAACCTCCCTCCCATCTTCCTCCCCATCTTACCCCTCTAGGTTGATACAGAGCCCCTGTTTGAGTTTCCTGAGACATACAGCAAATTCCCGTTGGCTATCTATTTTACATATGGTAATGTAAGTTTCCATGTTACTCTTTCCATACATCTCACCCTCTCCTCCCCTCTCCCCATGTCCATTTGTCTATTCTCTATGTCTATTTCTTCATTCTAATGCACATAACTTTTAATAGCTGTATGTTATTCCACTGTATAACAGTACAAGAGATAACTAATCAATCCCCTGTCACTGGACACTTAGATTGTTCCCAACTGTTCATTATTATGTAAAAAATAACTTAAAGATGTAGTGAGTATCTACAGACAGATGAGTGCCTTTCTCTTACTATTTCTTTCATATAAATTTCTTGATGTGAACCTGTGTTTTCAGAGGATATGGGTCTCTTAAAGACTTTGACTCCCATTACAAAAAGAAAAAAAACAGAAAATAAATGTTCAGTTTGCTTTCACAAACAGTGCATGACCCTGCTATTTCCTAGCAAACGTCACATCAGCTCTGTGTATGAGCCATCTTTATTTTTTGACAATCTGATGGCAGAAAAAAATCGTGATACCATTACTGTTTCCTTTTTAATACATTAATACATTTCATTAATATTAAGTTTATTAAACACATTTTTGTGAATGTGTATATTAGGCATCTTGTTCATTTTTTCCCATTGGAGTAACTTGGTACACTGCCATTTTAAATGTTAAAGATCGATATGCTGTAAATACTCTTCTTAATGCGCCTTTTGTCCTTTAACTTTGTTCTCTTTGCTGTGCAGATTTTCAATTGTGTGTAATAAAGGCATTGATGTTCTTTCCTTTTGAAAATTTATTCGGGTCATACATAGTCGATTAACCTCTAAACAGCTGTAAATGTGCTAATTTTTGCTGTATAGCAGAGTGATTCAGCTACACATATATACACATCCTTTTACATATTCTTTTCCATTATGGTTTATGACAGGATACAGAGTATAGTTCCCTGTGCTATACAGCAGGATCCCGTTGTTTATCCTTCCTGTACATAATACTTCGCATCTGCTAATCCTAAACTGCCCATCTATCCCTCGCCCTCCCGTCCTCACTTGGCAACCACAGCCTGTTCTCTGTGTCTGTGAGTCTGTTTTGTAGATAAGTGTCTCATATTTTAGACTCCATATATAAGCGATATCATACGGCATTTATCTTTCTCTTTCTGACTTACTCCATTTAGTATAATAATCTCCAGGCCCATCCACATGGCTGCAAATGGCGCTGTTTCATTCTTTTCTATGGCTGAGTAGTATTCCATTGTATACAAGCACCACATCTTCTTTATCCATTCATCTGTTGATAGATATATCAATGTTTTTTCTTGATGGTTTCTGACTTTGATTTCAAAAGGCTTTCCTCTCTCTCAAGAGAATAGAACTTCCACCTATATTTTTCCATAAGAATTTTGTGTTTATTTGCTTATTTTTAAATAAATATTTAAACAATGTGAAGTTTATTTTGATATAAAGTATGAGGTAGGGGATCTAACTTTATTCTTTCCAATAAAGTTAATTCATTTTACAATTAACCCTTCCCTCTGTTCTGAAATACTTTTATGATATATAGACATTTTCTTAGAAGAAATCCATTCATTGCTCTTCTTTTTTCAGAAAATCCTTGAATATTTTTCAGCCATTTATTGTTCCAGATGAGTTTATTATTTTGTCAAGTGATAAAAATTCTGTTAATATTTAATTAATATCACATAATATTTATATCATTTTGGATAAACTGGCAAGTATTTGATACTGAAAACATAAGATCACATTTGTTTATCTCTTATACCCTTCAATAAAGATTTTCAATTTCATACAATACAGCATATGTTTCTTTTTTTTTATTTTAATTGGAGGCTAATTACTTTACAATATTGTGGTGGTTTTTGCCATACACTCACATGAATCCACCATGGGTGTACATGTGTTCCCCATCCTGAACCCCCTCCCACCTCCCTCCCCATCCCATCCCTCTGGGTCATCCCAGTGCATCAGCCCTGAGCTCCCTGTCTCATGCATCGAACCTGGACTGGCGATCTGTTTCACATATGATAATATACATGTTTCAATGCCATTCTCTCAAATCATCCCACCCTTGCCTTCTCCCACAGAGTCCAAAAGTCTATTCTTTACATCTGTGTCTCTTCTGCTGTCTCACATATAGGGTCATTGCTACCATCTTTCTAAATTCCATATATATGCTTAATATACTGTTACAATACAGCATATGTTTCTTACTAAAGTTTTATCTAGATACCCTGCATTTGTGCTCAGAATTTTATTATGATTTTATTTTATTATTAATTTTTATGATCTATAAGAAAGCTACTGGGAATTTTTGTGTATATTTTATATATATAATTGTTTATGAAGGTAATTATTTGGTGGTTAAAGCCATTTCATAAAGAAGGCTGAGCACTGAAGAATTGATGCTTTTGAACTGTATTGTTAGAGAAGACTCTTGAGAGTCCCTTGGACTGTAAGGAGATCAAACCAATCAATCCTAAAGGAAATCAACCCTGAATATTCATTGAAAGGACTGATGCTGAAGCTGAAACTCCAATACTTTGGCCACCTGATGTGAACAGCCAACTCATTAGAAAAGACCCTAGTGCTGGGAAAGATTGAAGGCAGGAGGAAAAGGGGACAACAGAGGGTGAGATGGTTGGATGGCATCACCAACCAAATGGACATGAGTTTGAGCAAGCTCTGAGAAATGATGAAAGACAGCAAGGCCTGGCGTGCTGCAGTCCATGGGATTGCAAAAAGTCAGGACATGACTGAGTGACTAAACAACAACAAAAGCCATCTCATGGTACTTCATAATTGCAATTATATAACAAACGGACATAAATCATGCAAACTCATCTGGAAATCCCACTGATAGAATAACAGTTGCCTGGCTTAGAAAGTCCACCAAGAATAGATGTATTAATCACATTTTTTTCATTTTCTGTATTATTATTATGCTTTGATATTTTGAGGACTTGTTGACTTGGAAAAGACTGTGCCTCTCAGAGCTAGTTAATTCCTAGAGACAGCAAACTACTCTCTTACAAGCATGCTTCTCATATGCAAACAACCCACCCTCCATGCACCTCCTTTACTGAGCTCTTATACTCTTGCCCATATTCTCCTGTTCTAATCACCCTACAGCCAGGTACTAGACAAGTCAGGTCATGAATTCCTCCTGTTCCTCTGCCTCTTGACCAACCATAGTTCTTCCCCAGGGTGGACCTGCATGGAGTGGCAGACCCCTTGCTCTTGGGAACTATAAGTAACAAACTATCTTTTCGGTCTGTTCAACATGTTTCAGTCTCCTGATCTACTGGCATCATCAGACTTGAATAATAAGGAAAAAAATACATTTTAAAACAATAAAATATCAGGAAGTATGATACCAGAGCAAAATGCTAGATTTTAGAGTCACACAGTCCTAGGGCTGAAATAAACTCCCTGGCTTGCTAGCAGGGTGACCTTAGACAAATAACTCACTCCTCCAGTACTCAAATTCTCTTCATAAGAAGTCATTTGGAAATGGAATGACTCACTGAAGTTCACCCAGGCAGTTGGTGGCTGAACTGGGATTCAAACCCATATGAGTTGGAATGCAGACCCACACTCCTGCCACTTAATTGCATTGTATTCCTTCTTGCTGTGTTGTGTAAGGGTCTTTCAGGGTCCAGCCACAATTCTGAGTCCTTGACACCATCATCCAAGTCTAAGACTAGAGTCTAAGATACAGAAGAAAAGGAGAAAAGACAGAGGCTTCTTTCTACTAACTAAAGCCTACCATTTTCATTAATAGAGAATTCTGGAGTTTTGTTGATTGAATGGAGCTACTCTGAGGTCAAGACATGCTGTATATGCCCAATGAATCATGAGACACACCAGCAGCAACTTGAATAAGCAGGAAGGCAACAGTAGGAGAGGTAGCTTGGATTAAAATGGCCCTCTGATAAAGGAGCCACTCCAAGGACTCACAGCCTCACCTCAGCTCTTGTGAAATGTACGCTAAAGGTTCTGCTTCTTTACATGCATTTACTGCTTACTTTAGAGCTTTCTTTACTGCATTTACTACTGGCTTTAGAGCATACTTTCCATTGAAACTATGGTAAAGAATTCATAATCACAAATTCATATAAACCCCACAGCAGTCCTGTGAGAAAGAAACAGTCATCACCTCCATTTTATACACTGGGAAGCTGGGATTCAGAGAATAGAGTCCAACTCAGGTCATATGTCTCAGAAGTGGCAGAGACAGGATTTGAATCTAAGCTTGCCTGGCTTTTAAAGCACTTTGCTCTACTGTCTTTCTTCTGATGTTCTCTGTGCCCATTCGCATTCTGGCATTTATATGTCCTAATTGGCTATTTGTTGATCTTATTGATCCAATAATGAGTCACTAGTGAACATTCATAACAGTGTAGGTGGTATGGTCAGTAGTTTTAGACTTTATGTTGCAATGTGTTTTATATTTTAACTGTTATTGTCAGTTGCTCTCCTGCTTGTCAGCATGGCTGCTGAGGTCTCATGGCATGTTCCATGAGGCCCTGGGTGTGTAAACCATGTCTTGACCTCAGAGCAATGCCACCGCAATACATAAGAGCTGACGTTGCTTTAAGGAGACATCTCATAAAGTCCAATGGGTTCTGTAGATGAAATAATCCCACACCCGTACAACCCCTATAACATAGGATGAGAGAGGATGCACATTTGATATTGGCCAACAAGGGAAAGACATAATTGTGCAGAAACATGTTGGCAAACAATCTAAAACCGAGTGTTCCTCTTTAGTATTTAGGGAGCTCACTGGTATTCTCCTGGGGCCTTTCACTAGAGGAGCAACTCTCACCAGCCAGCTCAGTGCTACCACTCATAACCACTGTTGGTGGGAGGTGCTGAGGTCAGAAGAGCTGTCAGAGTCCATATATTTCCAAATGCCAGCCCCACAGAGTGTCACTTCCCAGGCCTGAATTGGCTGCCTCTACACATCTACAGTACATGGTCCTCCGTGGGAGTCAGCAGAAGTGGTACTTGAGAGTGAGCAGGAACAAAAAATCTCTCTTCTGAAATGTTATGCATTAATGTTGAGAGCAACATCTAGCCCGGAAGCCAGGGATTCAAAGCCTTTGATTGGTGTGTGACCTCAGGAACCCAGGGCTGCCTGGGCTGGGTGAGGCTTACTCATCATCGACATTGTCACCGAAATCACATCCAAAAGGACACTGTTCTCTTCTAAGAACACCAGGTCACAGAGCCTGCAGAGTGTATGGTAAAACAGATTAAGAGGGCAAGAAAAATTTCCTGTGCCAAGACATTGGCCTCATTTTACATGGATTAGTACCCATGACTGAAGTCATTTCCTCTGCTTTGGCTGAGGAACTTGAAGACCAGAGCCGGGACCAGGCAAGACATTGGGAGAAGAGGCAAATTACATCTCGTGACTTTCTCTGGTTGCTTGCTGATGAGCAAAAATCCATGTGTTCTGACAGTGCCCAAAAGAAAGGGATGTTTGGGGATGTCTGCAGGGCTCAGCAACAGGGAAGCCATCATGTGGTGCAGAGCCTTGTTGAAGTAACACAGCACAGGGCTTAAGGGTACAGACTGAGCCAGGTTACTCTGCCACCTACTTCCCATCTCATCTGTAAAGTGGGGTTGCTGCTGCTGCTGCTGCTAAGTTGCTTCAGTCTTGTCCATCTCTGTGCGACCCCATAGATGGCAGCCCACCAGGCTCCCCATCCCTGGGATTCTCTAGGCAAGAACACTGGAGTGGGTTGCCATTTCCTTCTCCAATGCACGAAAGTGAAAAGTGAAAGTGAAGCCGCTCAGTCCTGTCCGACTCTCAGCGACCCTGTGGACTGCAGCCTATCAGACTCCTCCATCCATGGGATTTCCCAGGCGAGAGTACTGGAGTGGGTTGCCATTGCCTTCTCCAGTAAAGTGGGGTGCAGTGAGTTGAATAGTAGTTCCCAACAATGTCAAGTCCTCATCCCTAGAACCTCTGACTGTTGCCTCATTTGGTGAAGCTTTCGTGCTGCTGCTGCTAAGTCGCTTCACTTGTGTCTGACTCTGTGCGACCCCATAGACGGCAGCCCACCAGGCTCCGCCATCCCTGGGATTCTCCAGGCAAGAACACTGGAGTGGGTTGCCATTGCCTTCTCCAATGCATGAAAGTGAAAGGTGAAAGTGAAGTCGCTCAGTCGTGTCCAACTCTTAGCGACCCCATGGACTGCAGCCTACCAGGCTCCTCCATCCATGGGATTTTCCAAGCAAGAGTACTGGAGTGGGTTGTCATTGCCTTCTCCAGTAAAGTGGGGTGCAGTGAGTTGAATAGTACCTCCCAACAATGTCAAGTCCTCATCCCTAGAACCTCTGACCATTGCCTCATTTGGTGAAGCTTTTGTAGACGTGATTAAATTAAGGACCTTGAGATGAGGAGCTTACCCTGTATTGTCCTGGTGGACTCTAAGGGCCATCATAAGTGTACTTATAAGGGAGCTCTTATTTGACTCAGACACAAACAAGATGAGAAGGTGATGTGACCACAGAAGCAGAGGCTAGAATGTGTGGCTATAAGCTAAGGGATACTGACAGCTGGAAGCCTCCAAGGCTGGAACAGAAAAGGAAAATATCCTCATCCAGAGTCTTAGCAGGAACACAGCCCTCCAAAACCTTGATTTCAGACTCTGGCTTCCAGAACTACAAGAGAATAAATTTCTGTTGTTTTAAGCCACCAAGCATGGGTGATTTGTTAAAGCAGCCTCAGGAAACTAATATATGGGGATTATATTTGCTACCCCTAAGGGCTATTGTAAGAATTACATGATTCAATATGTCTACAGAATTTGTAACAGTACCTGACACGTTAAAGTGCTATAACAACCTTTACCAGGTAAGTATCAACACTATTATTTTTAAATGGGGAAGAAACCAAGTCTCAGGGAGGCCCATGCAATACTAAAGTCTGAGTGCTCTTGATTGAGTTCAAGTCTCAGAACCCTAAACTCCAGCAGGAGCTTGAGGAGGTTCCAAGAGCCAAAGGTCAGAATAAAATTACATAGTCATACTTAAAACCAGGCCCGGGGTCAGGCATCTAGCACAACTCCGACCTCCTACTCCTGTATCATTGTTCCTTCCATGGGAGCTGGGTCAAGAGCAGGGAACTTTCCTTCCTCTGAGCTCAACCACATCCTACCATCTGCTCTAGTCATGTCTGAGGCCTGTCCTAGCCAGGTCCATAACAATAATAACTGCAGTCATAATAACAATAATAGCAGCCAGGCCCATTACAATGATAAAAACTTTTATTTTTACTTAAAGTGTGCCAGACTTTGAACTAAGTACTTTAGACCTTTTAATACACCTAATCCTTAATCGCTGTACCCATTTTACAGATAAGGAACTTGAGGTTCTGATGAGTTAAATGGCATGCCCAAGACTGAATGGAATTCAAATCCAGGTTCATCCCTCCACCTGTCTTTCAGTACAGCAATCTTCCTCATCATGAGAACACCTTAGAATATGGCAGGCACCTTGCCAGGGTCTCCACTTATACTTTCTGAGTCCTCTTAGGATCCTTGTTTCACAGATGAGGACACTGATATGCTATCAACACAAGCTGCCCAAGGTTACCCAGGAAACTCCAAACTCTTGACTCTAGAGCCCCAGCTCAACCTCTGGCAGGCTCCTTCCTCCTCCATTGTAGCACCGGCTCCTGTACAAACAACCAGCAGCTCAGAATTGCAGAGGAACACTAAATCCATTCTCAAATCAGCCTTCTTCCCTCAAGATGAGTGTAGGCCAGCTAAAT
The DNA here is from genome assembly GCF_027580195.1 of Bos mutus. Classification (NCBI taxonomy): domain Eukaryota; kingdom Metazoa; phylum Chordata; class Mammalia; order Artiodactyla; family Bovidae; genus Bos; species Bos mutus. The sequence continues at coordinate 24,090,901 of NC_091641.1, forward strand.
GGGAAGCCATAAGGCTGGGTGTGCACATAGTATTTCTAACTTATGTTGACGCTTAGTCCTTGAAATTTGCAGAACCACGAAATGCTTTGCAGGAACCAGCAATGATAGGTCTTCATGGGGCTGGGAAGGCTTTCTCTGTGCTTCATCAGAGAGGCAGTTTGTGGTGGTTGTCTTCATAGAAGAAGGTCACTCACTGCACTCCTTTCCCAATCCTCATAAGCCCAACTCTGGTGGGGAGCCCCCAGCCCAGTGGGAGACCCCCACCCTGGACTTGAGCCTTGAGGTTTCTCTCTTCTGCAGCCCTGAAGTATTTCTACCTAGTGACTGAAGCTTCTTTTAATCTTTCTCACACTTGTCTTTCCCAGCTAAGACTAGAGCAGCTTAAGAGTGTATGGCTGGGTTTTTCACTTTTTTTTTTTTAATACCAGAAGAGGCTTATAGAACTAGCTGGAGAAGAGCTGATGAGAGTTTGCGGATTCACCTGCGGGGTCACTGAGCAGCTTATGGCATTTTGCACACATTGTCTCACTTCATCCTCATAGCAAACCTGTGAAGGAAGTATTATCTGTTTTCTAGCTCCAAGTCCTTTCAACGATCCTGAAGATGAGGATGATGATGCTAATAACAAAGCCACTTGACACTGACTTCTGACTCTACAGCAGACACTGTTGTAAAAGTTCTTCCTACTTGAACTCATTTAATCCTCACAACTACCTCACTGGATATTACAATGATGATGATTACTATGAGGTATTGCTAATCCCAAATTACTGATGAGGAAACCGAGGCCCAGGTGGGTTAAATAAGGTCATACAGCTGATAACTGGAAAAGGAATGAGTCATACTCAGGTGATTGACATCTGGGATTGACTAATCATTGCACACTGGCTGATTGCCTGTTTGTGTAAATAAAGTTGACTGGAACACAGCCACGCCCATTTGTTTTCTTACTGTCTATGGCTACTTTTCTGTTATAACAGCAGAGCTGAGTAGTTGAAGCAGAGATTATTGGCCTGCAAAACCTAAGTACTTACCATCTGCCCCTTTACAGAAAGCTTGCTGACCCCTGGTCTAACACCGGAAAAGGAGGCCTGTGGCATTCTCTAAGAAAGCCAAATGCCATCTCCATAAGCATGTTTTTTCCAAAACCCAGGTGGTTGGAGGCAAACCCTCAGGCCTCAGCATCAATTATATCTGCGCTGAAATCCCCTAGCTGATATATTGTCTCACAGCACCTTGAGTTGATTTATAAATTTAAGGATGACTATTTATTTCCTGGGGTAGAGGTGGGGGTTTCTGTGTATGAAGGCCATTATATGAAATACCACAGAACAGGAGTATACAACAAATGCTCAGAACTCATCTCTGTCTCAGGTGAAGTGGGAGACTCCATCATCTCTCCTTCATCCTCAAAGAAGTTTCAGCTCCATCCTCCATCATCCATGGAGAAATAACACCTGTTATGCCACTGAAGTACAAAACATTTCCCATCTATTTCACATTTGCAGGTGATCATCAATACAGAGAGAATGCTTGGATCTCCAGCATAGCCAGCCACCTCCCTGGTGGGCAAGGAGGAGGGGGGGGAAGAAGACTGAGGAGGGAAAGAGAGTAGGGGACAAGCTGAGGGAAGAGGGGGAGGAGGAGGAGGAAGAGTGAGGGAATGAAATGGAGCTAAGACTCAATCCCTCTTCTGAAAGCTGGGGGCCTCTTTGCTGTCTTTCAGTCACAAAGTTATGTCCGACTCTGCGACTCCATAGACTACAGTGTTTGAGGCTTCCCTGTCCTTCGCTATCTCCCAGTTTGTTCAAAATCAAACCCACTGAGTTGATTATGCCATCCAACCATCTCATCCTCTGCTGCCCCCTTCTTCTTTTGCTTTCAACCATTCCCAGCATCAGGGTTTTTTGAATGAGTCAACTCTTCACATCAGATGGCCAAAGTATTGGAGCTTCAGCTTCAGCATCAGTCCTTCTAATGAATATTCAGGGGTTTATTTCCTTTAGGATTGACTGGTTTGATCTCTTTTCAGTCCAAGGGACTCTCAAGAGTCTTCTCTAGCACCACAATTCAAAATAAATTCTTCAAACTTTTTTTTTTCTTCTAATTTTATTTTATTTTTAAACTTTACATAATTGTATTAGTTTTGCCAAATATCAAAATGAATCCGCCACAGGTATACATGTGTTCCCCATCCCAAACCCTCCTCCCTCCTCCCTCCCCATACCATCTCTCTGGGCCGTCCCAGTGCACCAGCCCCAAGCATCCAGCATCGTGCATCGAACCTGGACTGGCAACTCGTTTCCTACATGATATTTTACATGTTTCATTGCCATTCTCCCAAATCTTCCCACCCTCTCCCTCTCCCACAGAGTCCATAAGACTGTTCTATACATCAGTGTCTCTTTTGCTGTCTCGTACACCGGGTTATTGTTACCATCTTTCTAAATTCCATATATATGCCTTAGTATACTGTATTTATGTTTTTCCTTCTGGCTTACTTCACTCTGTATAATAGGCTCCAGTTTCATCCACCTCATTAGAACTGATTCAAATGTATTCTTTTTAATGGCTGAGTAATACTCTATTGTGTATATGTACCACAGTTTTCTTATCCATTCATCTGCTGATGGACATCTAGGTTGCTTCCATGTCCTGGCTATTATAAACAGTGCTGCGATGAACATTGGGGTACACGTGTCTCTTTCCCTTCTGGTTTCCTCAGCGTGTATGCCCAGCAGTGGGGTTGCTGGATCATAAGGCAGTTCTATTTCCAGTTTTTAAGGAATCTCCACACTGTTCTCCATAGTGGCTGTACTAGTTTGCATTCCCACCAACAGTGTAAGAGGGTTCCCTTTTCTCCACACCCTCTCCAGCATTTATTATTTGTAGACTTTTGGATCGCAGCCATTCTGACTGGTGTGAAATGGTACCTCATAGTGGTTTTGATTTGCATTTCTCTGATAATGAGTGATGTTGAGCATCTTTTCATGTGTTTGTTAGCCATCTGTATGTCTTCAAACTTTTTTATGGTCAACTGCTCACATTCAGTACATAACTACTGGAAAAACCATAGTTTTACTATATGGACCTTTGTTGGCAAAGTCATGTCTTTGCTTTTTAAAATGCTGTCTAGGTTTGTCATAGCTTTCCTTCCAAAGAGGAGGCCTCCATCACTATCAAATCCCTTATTATTATACATTGGAACTGACAAATAGATTCAAGGGATTAGATCTGGTTGACAGAGTACCTGAAGAAATATAGATAGAAATTCATAACATTGTACAGGAGGCAGTGACAAAACATCTCAAAGAAAAAGAAATGTAAGAAGACAAAATGGTTGTCTAAGGAGGCTTTACAAATAGCTAAGGAAAGAAGAGAAGCAAAAGGTAAGGGAGAAAGGGAAAGATATACCCAACTGAAATGCAGAGTTCCAGAGAATAACAAGAAGACATTCTTAGTGAACAATGCAAACAAATGGAGGAAAACAATAGAATGGGAAAGACTAGAGATGTCTTCAAGAAAATTGGAGATATCAAGAAAACATTTCACGCAAGGATGGGCATGATAAAAGACAGAAAGAGTAAGGACCTAACAGAAGCAGAAGAAATTAAGAAGAGGTGGCAAGAATATACAGAACTATACAAAAAAGATCTTAATGACCCAGATAACCTTGATGGTGTGATCACTCACCTAGAGCCAGACATCCTCAAGTGTGAAGTCAAGGGGGTCTTAGGAAGCATTACTTTGAACAAAGCTAGTGGGAGTGATGGAATTCCAGCTGAGCTATTTCAAGTCCTAAAAGATGATGCCATTCAAATCCTAAAGTGCTGAACTCAATATGCCAGAAAATTTGGAAAACTCAGAATGGCCACAGGATTGGAAAATGTCAGTTTTCACTCCAATCTCAAAGAAGGCAATACCAAAGAATGTTTAAATTACCACACAATTGTGCTCATTTCACATGCTAGTAAGTTTATGCTCAAAATCCTTCAAGCTAGACTTCATCAATACATGAACTGAGAACTTGCAGACGTACAAGTTGGGTTGAAAAAGGCAGAAGAATCACAGATCAAACTGCCAACATTCATTGGATCATGGAAAAAGCAAGGAAATACCAAGAAAGCATCTATATCTGCTTTATTGACTATGCTAAAGCCATTGACTGTGTGTATCACAACAAACTGTGGAAAATTCTTAAAGAGATGAGAGTACCAGACCACCTTACCTGTCTCCTGAGAAATCTGTATGCAGTTCAAAAAGCAACAGTTAGAACCGGACATGGAACAATGAACTGGTTCCAAACTGGAAAAGGAGTGTGATAAGGCTGTATATTGTCACCCTGCTTATTACATGCAGAGTACATCATGGGAAATGCCAGGCTGGATGAATCACAAGCTAGAATCACAATTGAAGGGGGAAATATCAACAACCTCATATGCAGTGATACCACTCCAATGGCAGAAAACTAAGAGGAACTAAAGAGCCTCTTGATGAGGGTGAAAGAGGAAAATTAAAAAGCTGGCTTAAAACTCAACAGTAAAAAAATTGAGATCATGGCATCCAGTCCCATCACTTTATGGCAAATAGAAGGGGAAAAAGTCAAAGTAGTGACAGAATTTATTTGGGGGGGCTCCAAAATCATTGTGGACAGGGACTGCATCCATGAAATTAAAAGACACTTGCACCTTGGAAGTCTTTGCAACCCCATGGACTGTAGCCCTCCAGGATCCTCTGTCCATGGAATTCTGCAGGCAAGAATGCTGGAATGGGTAGCCATTCTCTTCTTCAGGGGATCTTATCAACCCAGGGATCAAACCTAGGTCTCCTGCATTGCAGGCAGCTTCTTGACCATCTGAGCCACCAGGGAGGCCCATGAGAGACCTAGTGGGTGTGTGCAGTTGCTTCAGTTGTATCTGACTCTTTGAGACACTATGGACTACAGCCTACCAGGCTCCTCTGTCCATGAGATTCCCCAGGCAAGAATACAGGAGTGGGTTGCCACATTCTCTTCCAGGGGATCTTCTCCATCCAGGGATCAAATTCAGGTCTCTTACACTGCAGGTAGATTCTTTAACGCTGAGCCACTGGGGAAGCCCTGACAAACCTAGACAGCATATTAAAAAGCAGAGTCATCATTTTCCAACAAAGGTCCATATAGTCAAAGTCACAGCTTTTCCAGGAGTCATGTATGGATATGAGAACTGGACCATAAGGAAGGTTGAAGAATTAATGATTTTGAATTGTGGTGCTGGAAAAGACTCTTGAGAGTCCCTTGGACACAAGGAGATCAAACTAGTCAACCCTAAAGGAAATAAATCCTGAATTTTCATTGGAAAGACTGTTACTGAAACCCGAAGCTCCAATTCTTTGGCCACCTGACGTGAAGAGCTGACACACTGGAAAAGACCCTGATTCTGATGAAGATTGAAGACAAAAGGAGAAGGGGATGACAGAGGATGAGATGGCTGGATAGCATCACTGAGTCAATGGACATGAATCTGAGTAGACTCTGGGATATAGTGAAGGACAGGGAAGCCTGGTGCACTGCAGTCCCTGGGGTTGCAGAGCTGGATGCAACTTTGTGAATGAACAACAGTCACCCCCCTGGCTTCCTCAGTGTCTGAGTGGCCCCACCTCCAAGTCCAACAAAGATCCTTTTAGAACCTGGAGACAGAGTTCTCAGGCTCCCAGAGCAAATTGCTTCCACAGAGTGTTTTAATAATGGAAGTTCTGCACATGAGAAAAAGACTCTAATCCACCTGCAGTGTCCATCTCCCACCCCTCTCTGGAACTGTCAAGGGGAGAGAAAATCAGACATGCTATTAAAGACTGACTGCCCTGAACAACTTCCCAGGGGCACCTCCAGGAGGGCAGTACCACCAAATAGTAATAGCATAGATTTATTGAGTACTTACCATTTAATACCATAATAACCCTGTGAGGAAGGACTATAATCTCCACTTTACAAATGAAGATGCTGAGGCACAGAAGGTAGAAGATCCAGCACTGCGAGAGAATACCTTTCCATTGTTATAAGTCACCCAACCTTGCAATTTGTTATAGCAGCCACATGAAACTAACACAATGGCTTCACACATGACCTGGCATGTAGTAGGGAAGGCCATTAAATCTCACCACCCCAGACCAATTCAGATCAATTGCTAACACCTGGAAGTACTGAGTCTGGACTCCTTGGGAAAGAAGAGCACAGCTGATTGTGTCATAGGTAAGGAAATAAGTGATCAAAGTGAAAGAGGAGAGTGCAAAAGTTGGCTTAAAACTCAACATTCAGAGAACTAAAATCATGGCATCTGGTCCCATCACTTCATGGCAAATAGATGGGGAAGCAATGGAAACAGTGACAGACTTTACTTTTTTGGGCTCCAAAATCACTGCAGATGGTGACTGCAGCCATGAAATTAAAAGACACTTGCTCCATGGAAGAAAAGCTATGACCAACCTAGACAGCATATTAAAAAGCAGAGACATTACTTTGTCGACAAAGGTCAGTTTAGTCAAAGCTGTGGTTTTTCCAGTACTCATGTATGGATTTGAGAATTGGACTATAAAGAAAGCTGAGTGCCAAAAAAATTGATGCTTTTGAACTGTGGTGTTGGAGAAGACTCTTGAGAGTCCCTTGGACTGCAAGGCAATCCAACCAGTCAATCCTAAAGGAAATCAGTCCTGAATATTCATTGGCAAGACTGATGCTGAAGCTGGAACTCCAATACTTTGGCCACCTGCTGCAAAGAACTGACTCAGTGAAAAGACCCTGATGCTTGGAAAGATTGGAGGCGGGACTAGAAGGGGACGACAGAGGATGAGATGATTGGATGGCATCACTGACTCAATGGACATGAGTTTGAGTAAGCTCCAGGAGTTGGTAATGGACAGGGAAGCCTGGAGTGTTGCAGTCCTTGGGGTCACAAAGAGTCGGACACGACTTAGTGACTGAACTGAAAAGGAAATAAGGGCTGCCATAGGTAACAAAATAAGGGCTGTTAACATGAATACTATGCATTTATATTTTCTATAAGGATGCACAATAAAAAGCTATTAAATTAAAAAACAAACTAGACTCCTGCAAAGAGAGTCCTCCTGAGATAGAGTATTGAGCTTGCCAGAGGCTCATCTCTAGTCTTGCAGTGACCCTGGGAAGAGCCACCAGAGACTAGAAGCTCAGGTCTCTTCCTGCCCCATGGTTTCTGGTGGGGGCGGGGGAGGAGGAAGAGACCAGTGCATTTCTCAGATCGATTCCTTCCTTTCCTCACTGTCTCTACAGCCATCATCTCAGCCCATCCTCATCATCTGTACCCTCACCATGGTATCAGCCCAGCCAAGCCTCCTCCCCCCAGGGTTTCCCCTTCTTCCCCTTCAGCTTCTCCCACACAAGGCTGCTGCTGCTCGTGTGAAATACCACCACCCTGCTGTTACTCTGCTTGCAAACTCTTCACAGCCTACTCAGTGCCTTCAGTACAAAATCTAAACCTTTCCACTTGTTATTAAGTACTTTCATTCTCCCTTTATCCTAGTTCACCTCTACTTCAGACAAGCTGAGCTGACAAGATGAATGACTTGGGTGAAAGAAGCCAGGTCTTTGGCAAGGAATGACCCCAAGATGCCCAGTATAGTTTTTCCTGGTGTGTGTTTAGGAAAATACCAACTATGAAGATGTCAGCTGAGAGAGAGAATTCGGGACTCCAACTGGCTTCCAAGACTGAGAAATGTACCATCTCCCATGCAGACTGTCTAAAGAAAGTGGACTTCAGGAGTGCTTGATTCAACCACTCAGAAATGTTACCAAGGACCCAGGTTCTTTTCAATTCTCCTTTCAGTCACTGTCAGGGCTGGTGTCCCCAGATTTGTGTTACTTTATTTTCAGATGACAAACTTCCAGAACAAGAAGAGAGGTCATTTCTTCTCATTACTCTAATTTAGGAGCTGTAAGCTTTAACCTGATGTCCATAGCAAATTTTCTTTCACCTCCTCTTGGCTACTTTGGTGTCACAAGCTCATGTCAAACCATTCTCTGATCTGGGAGTGGGATTACCCCCGGACCAATCAGATTCACTCCTTATGGTGAGGCTGTGTTCAGCTTCCCCTCAGGTTGATGCCTGGGTTGGGGAGGGGAAGGTAATCAAAAGCAAAGGTCTGTTAGGAAGGTGCACATGAATGCTGGTGAAGGTTGAGGTGGGAGTTTAGGATAGGCGGCAGCCAGTGGTACTCATTCAGTTCAGTTCAGTCACTCAGTCATGTCCAACTCTTTGTGACCCCACAGACTGCACCATGCTAAGCTTCCCTGTCCATCACCAACTCCTGGAGCTTGCTAGAACTCATGTCCATTGAGTCAGTGAGCCATCCAACCATCTCATCCTCTGCTGTCCCCTTCTCCTCCTGCTTTCAATCTTTCCCAGCATCAGGGTCTTTTCCAATGAGTCAGTTCTTCCCATCAGGTGGCCAAAGTTTTGGAGCTGCAGTTTCAGCATCAGTTCTTCCAATGAATATTCAGGACTGATTTCCTTTAGGGTGGACTGGTGTGATTTTCTTGCAGTCCAAGAGACTCTCAAGAGTCTTCTCCAACACCACAGTTCAAAAGCATCAATTCTTCTAATCTTTCTAAGCTAAGCATCATGTATGGATGTCCAGCTCTGACATCCATACATGATTACTGGAAAAGCCATAGCTTTGACTAGACGGACATTTGTCAGCAAAGTAATGTCTGCTTTTTAATATGCTGTCTAGGTTGGTCATAGCTTTTCTTCCATGGAGCAAGTGTCTTTAATTTCATGGCTGCAGTCACCATCTGCAGTGATTTTGGAGCCCAAGAAAATAAAGTCTGTCACTGTTTCCATTGTTTCCCCATCTATTTGCCATGAAGTGATGAGACAGTATGCCATGATTTTAGTTTTCTGAATGTTGAGTTTGAAGCCAGCTTTTTCACTCTCCTCTTTCACTTTCATTAAGAGGTTCTTCAGTTCTTCTTTGCTTTCTGCCATAAGGGTAATGTCATCTGTGTATCTAAAGTTATTGATATTTCTCCTGGAAATCTTGATTCCAGCTTGTGCTTCATCCAGCTGGGCATTTCACATGATGTACTCTGCATATCAGTTAAATAAGCAGGGTGACAATAAACAGCTTTGATGTACTCCTTTCCAATTTGGAACCAGTTTGTTGTTCCATGTCTGGTTCTAACTGTTGCTTCTTGACCTGAATACAGATTTCTCAGGAGGCAGGTCAGGTGGTCTGGTATTCCCATCTCTAGAAGAATTTTCCAGTTTGTTGTGATCCACACAGTAAAAGGCTTTGGTATGGTCAATAAAGCAGAAGTAGATGTTTTCCTGTAACTCTTGCTTTTTCTATGACCCAATGGATGTGAGCAATTAATGGCACTCATTACAGAAGAATTAAAGGCCGAGCCTTTTTTTACATCTTTAAGAAGATGCCCCATCTCAGCCACATCTATGCTAGTCTGAGGCACCATCATCTCTTGACATAGACATTGCAATAGCTCCTCTGTTTTCCCCACATTCTGTCTTTATGGCCCCCCCAACCCAATCCATTCTTCACTGACATCAAGGAACATTTTAAAAATGCACACTTGATCTTGCCCAAAAGCCCTGCATGGTTTCCCATTGCTCTTAAGATAAAACCCAAATCTATACTGACTTAAATGGACCTAAAGGATCTGGCTTCTGCCCACTGCCAACATCAGCTTCGGTCACTTTCTTCCCTCCCTCACTTGCTGTATCTTTATGCCTTGAAATCTGTTCTCTCAACTACCTTGAACCTTGAAGGAACTCCTTTCCTTCTTGAGCCCTTTTATAAGCTGTTTTTCCTCCAAGTCTGCTATCTTTGCTTTACAAACTCTCACTGAATGTAATGCTTTATGTCCAGAGTCAGTTTCTTCTGGTATTTGTTCTGGGAGTATTTGTTTCTTTATCACATTAATCACAACTGTCATTACAAAGCTTTTTGTGCAATTATTGGTTGACTTTAGAAAATGAAAATGTCAGGTGTTCAGTTGTGTCCAACTCTTTGTGATCCCAAGGACTGTAGCCCGCCAGACTCCTCTGTCCATGGGATTCTCTAGGCAAGAATACTGGAGTGGGTTGCCATTCCCTTCTCCAGGGGATCTTTCAGACACAGGGGTCAAACTTGCGGGTGGATTTTTTACCGTCTGAGTCACTAGGGAAACCCATTGTAACCATTATGAAGGCAGGGACAGGTTTATTTCCTTCTTAGCTCTATCCTCCAGAATCTGGCATGCAGAAGATGCTCAATAAATAATGGAATTATTTAGGACTCTTCAGGTGGCAAGCAATAGAAACTCACTGCATTATTTAGATTATAACCTCAGCTGTTATACTAGAGAACTGGAATACCAGAGTCTCAATAAAACAAAAACTTCTTTCTCTCACATGTCTTGGTATAAACATCCATGGGCTGACGTGGCAGCTCCATGATGTTACATACCCAGGCTCTTTAGGTCTTTGCTCTACCATGCCCTTGAATGCTGCCCCTATCTTTCTGATGCAAGGGAGCTTATGGCCTCATCAATATTCCTGTAAGCAAGAAGAGAGAAAAGTAAAAGGGCAGTGGAAGATTTATTCCTTTTATTCAGGGAGAGCACCCAGAAGTTACAAGCTTTCTGCTTACATCCATTGACCAGAGTGTGGTCATGTCATCACTTGGGCAGAAATATGGTCTTTAATTTGGGCAGCCACATGGACAACCCAAAATCAGAGGTCATAAAGAGGAAGGGCAGAATGGATATTAGCAGAAAATTATCACTACCTCGAGCAAGGGTGGGCAATTTATTGCCTCACATAGTCCCTAAAACTTGGTTAATAACCAAACCTCATGAAGGATGTGGACACTCTGGGCCTCAGAACAAGGAGAACTAGAACAGATTCTCCTTCTCTCTTCAATTCAGCTCTCTTTGCCTATCACTTCTTTCTTAATGTGACAGTTCCTGAATTATACATCTTACAATGTTCACAGTCAGAAAGAGACTGGAACTCTATAATGGCTCCTGGGAAAGTCCAATACCCACTTTGAACTAAGCAACTGTGGTCAAAGAGATTGGGTGCTGCAAGAACATTGTCCTAAAACTAAGTGGGTAAACACAGATGCCTTAACAGGACATAAAGACAGATAAAGTGAACGAATAAGTGAATTTGCACATCCTTACCTGTCATCTGATATTTCTGGCTAATATTCATATGTCAATACCTTGAAGGCTAAAGCCTCCGGGTGATCCCATTCCTATTTCCCCAGATGCTGAGATCATTCAGTGAACACTTGTTGAAACAGAGTCAAAGGATCAATACTTGACATTAATGTCAGGCAGTACCATAAAAATGATCAGTGGACTAAATACATAGTGAGGCACAAGAGTGGGAAAACTTAGCAACTGTGCAATGGAAAAGCTAATGGTGCACTTGGAAAAGCCCCAAGGCTGTGGTTGCTGAGTTTGTGCTTTGTGTCCAGCTGATAGGAGGTCTTCAGGGTACAATAAGGACAGCACGTGCTAATTGAGGCCAGAAATCATGTTCATTACCAGAGTGTTTCTGTTATCCTTTACATCTAAATGAGACCCAGTGGGGTAAGTTTGGAACATGATTATCATGGATTTTGCAAGATGGCTTATTAACATAATTCCCCTAATTAGGAATCAAAGAAGCTCTTGTTGAAAATTTTCCACTAAATATTACAGGGCCATAATTCCTGCATCATTAGGTGTCTAGCTCTGAATTCTAATTGCAAACCTTCCCCTGTGATCTGTGAATGGCTCAGTTCTAGAGGGATTTCTTTCATTTAATCAACATTTACTGAGCTCCTACATATTTAGTAATTTAGGTGTTGAACATAACGGAGATAAGAGATAGTCCCTGACCTCAGGAAGCTCACAGTCTAATAGACGGGGCAGAGAAGTAGACAGGTGATTGGAATTCCAAAGATATATGTGTGTGCATGTAAGGGGCTGCATGTAGAGAGGGAGGGAGGGAAAGAGAGAGAAAAAATGAAAAAGCTGTGTTGGAAAAATCTAACAGTTCTCAGTTTGATGGAGGGAATTGAGTTGGGAAACAAGGGTCAGAGAAAGCTTTCTGAACTAGGCTTATTATGTGAAAGTAGGAAGAAAGGTATTTCTGGTTGGGGACTAGCATATACAAAGGCCCAGAGACGTGAAGGACAATGTCAGGACCAGGGACCCACAGCCAGGCAGTTCAGCAATTCTGGTAATTATAGCAAAACAAGAAGTGGAGATAGACATGTCTGTATTGGTGGGTGAGGGTCAAACCACTACACATCTTAGAAACCATGGTAAGGCAGTGTTTCAAAGGCTAAGAGGGAAATTGAGAGACAGAGGAGAATTATGATCAAAAACACTTTAGGTATGATGCCTGGAGCATTATCCTCCTAGAAAAGTCCCTTCTTCTCACTACAGAGCCCTATCAATCCTCTGTCCTGTACCCACCATCTTGACATGCCATAGTCCTGGACACTGGTTACAACTTGATCTCACCACTGATTGGTTTGGAGGAAGATTACCTGATTCAAGCTGGACCAATCAGGCTTCAGGAACATTCTAAAGTTGGGTGTAAAATGTTGTATGCATTTTAGGGAGACCAGTCTTTGACTTTTCTTAGGCTATCAGAGGATTCCACCAACCTCTCAATGACTGAGGCTCAAACTAGGAGATGGAGGTGAGGGAACCACACAAAAAGGCTCACCATTTGCCACTTGTGTGAGCAAAAAAGGAAAAAGAATGTTTTTACAAAACACAAACTACTCCTAGGCCCTCTGCTCCAAATTTTGCTTCTGGACTTTTCATTATTTCAGTCCCATGCCCAACTCACTTTTTTCTGTCTGACATGATACAGTGACTATCATATGAGAAATGGTGAGATGGACTATAATAAATACATTGCTTAAGCAAGGAAAGTTGACAGGAATATAAATATGGGGCATGATATATAAAGCCCCACACATCCCAGTGGCCTCATCTATTAAAATCTTGCCATGCTAAATTTACAGAGAGTACTCATGTCTATATGGGTTCTCATAAAATACTGCTTGTTGCTATTGCTCATGTTCAAACCCTCCTTGATTTCACTATTAGCTGATCTTTTTCTATGTAAACCTCAAGGCCTAGCTAGAGTTCACCAGGGACTCGGTATTTATGTGTGTTCAGGGTAGGCTTTGGATTTGGATTAAAGTGAAGAAATGAAACTCTGGTCAAGGTTAGAATCAGAGTTAAATTCTAACTGCAAGAATCGTGGTCTCTGAGTAATTCCCACCACCAGCCACTCATCTAATCAGTCTTGAGCCAGACCCCAAATCAACAAAGTTTACTCATCTAATTAATATTTAATAAACATATGCTCTGTCCTGAGTATGCCAGTACAGAATGAATAGGCCACAGCCCTTGCCTTGTAAGTACTCAGACTAGTATGAAGGAACTAAACATACAAATGCATAGTTTTAACGTATTGTGATAAGTGGTGTAAGTGATTGAAAAGGCAAATAACCGTAACAGTTGAGAGTCTGTGGTGGGCCAGGCACTGTGCTGTTTGTATGCCACAGTCCTCTATTTACATAACAATCTTCACTTTAGGATTACAGAAAATGAAGCTCACAGATGGAAGGGACTTGCCTGAGTCAAAGAGTGAGAGATTTTTTTTTTTTTAATTCGAGTAAAGTTGATTTACAATGTGTTAATTTCTGCTGCACTAATGTGATAGTTTATATACATATACACATATAAACATATATATGTGTATTCTTTTTCATATTCTTTTCCATTATGGTTTATCACAGGGTATTGAATCTAGTTTCCTGTGCTCTACAGTAGAACCTTGATGTTTATTCATTCCATATGTCATTCACATCTGTTTACCCCAAACTGAAGAAGGCAATGGCAACCCACTCCAGTACTCTTGCCTGGAAAATCCCATGGATGGAGGAGCCTGGTAGGCTGCAATCCATGGGGTCACTAGGAGTTGGACACGACTGAGTGACTTCACTTTCACTTTTCACTTTCATGCATTGGAGAAGGAAATGGCAACCCACTTCGGTGTTCTTGCCTGGAGAATCCCAGGGACAGAGGAGCCTGGTGGGCTGCCATCTATGGGGTTGCACAGAGTCAGACACGACTGAAGCGATTTAGCAGCAGCAGCAATCCCAAACTCCCAATCCTTCCTTCCCCTAACACCTTCCCCCTTAACAACCACAAGTCTCCTCTATGTCTGTGAGCTTGTTTCTGCTTCACTGAGAGTTTCAATTGTGTCATACTTTAGATTCCACATATAAGTGATACCATATGATATTTTTCTTTTTCTGACATTTCATTTAGCATGATAATCTCTAGTTCTATCCATGTTGCTACAAATGGCATTATTTTATTCTTTTTAAATGGCTGAATAGTGTCCCATTGTACTCATGTACCATGTCTTCCTTATCCATTCATCTGTCGATGGACATTTAGATTATTTCTATGCCTTGCTGCTGCTACTGCTGCTGCTAAGTCGCTTCAGTCGTGTCCGACTCTGTGCGACCCCAGAGACGGCAGCCCACCAGACTCCCCCGTCCCTGGGATTCTCCAGGCAAGAACACTAGAGTGGGTTGCCATTTCCTTCTCCAATGAATGAAAGTGAAAAGTGAAAGTGAAGTCACTCAGTTGTGTCCGACTCTTAGCGACCCCATGGACTGCAGCCCACCAGGCTCCTTGGTCCACGGGACTTTCCAGGCAAGAGTACTGGAGTGGGGTGCCATTGACTTCTCCAATTTCTATGCCTTGGGTATTATAAATAGTGCTACTATGAACAAAAGAGTGCATGCTTCATTTTGAATTATAGTTTTGTCTGGATATAACAACAACAATGGTAATTCTATTTTTAGTTTTTTTGAGGAATCTCCGTACTGTTTTCCATAGTGGCTGTACCAACTTACCCTTCCAACAGCAGTTGAGGAGGGTTCCCTTTTCTCTACTCCTTCTTTCTCCTTCTTTGCTCTTTGTAGACTTTTAAATGATGACCATTCTGACTGGTGTGAGGTGATAACCTCATTGTAGTTTTGATTTGCATTAATCTTCATATGCCTGCTGCTGCTGCTGCTGCAGTCAATGCTGCTGCTAAGTCGCTTCAGTCGTGTCCAACTCTGTGTGACCCCATAGACAGCAGCCCACCAGGCTACCCCATCCCTGGGATTCTCCAGGCAAGAACACTGGAGTGGGTTGCCATTTCCTTCTCCAATGCATGAAAGTGAAACGTGAAAGTGAAGTCACTCAGTCGTGTCCAACTTCTAGTGGCCCCATGGACTGCTGCCTACCAGGCTCCTCCATCCATGGGATTTTCCAGGCAAGAGTACTGGAGTGGGGTGCCATTGCCTTCTCTGCTTCACTTGCCTATTGGCCATCAAACAATGAGATATTTGAATCCAGGTCTGTCTAAATCTAAACGCTGTGCTTTATTCTCTGGTTCCTTTTTACTGTAGCCCTCAAGATGAGTGAGGACTTTCCATGCGGGGTCAGCACCAGGTAACAGCTGATGTACTTCAAGGTGCCCCAATTACCTGCTTCAACTCCTTGTTCCTATTCCTCCCCTTCCCTAGATCACACTTAAAGAACTGTTGGCATTGCCCTTGGTCCATGCTGATGAAAATCTATTGGTTATCACCTGCCCACCATCCATTCCCTTTTCTTCTTTTAGTGTAACCTTAGTATCCCTTCCCCTCTCTTTATCCCTGGGTTCAGATGGAGCTGATCCCACTCACATGACCCAGCCCCAGGCAGGCACAGCCATGGTGACTGATTCAGGGGTGAGTATGCAATCCAGCCCAGCCCAAATGGAATGAATTTGGGGGCTATTCCTGGAATTGCTAGGAAAGAGGTTCTGTTGATTCGGGTTGGCAAGGAGATGGAGTGTAAGCCTCAAGCTGTCCTTGGGCATTTCTGTCTCTCTGAGGGGAGAACTTGCTGTAGAATTAAGTCAACAAAGAGAAAACTGAGCCAAGAAATGGAAAGAGCCTGGTCTTGATTCCCTTTTCAGTTCATTTTCAGTACTGGTTATAGCCATGCCCCAAACCTGCACTACCACAGATTCTCCAGGTTCATGAGGCAGTAAATGCTCTTTTTAGCTTAGGCTAACTTGAATTAGATTTCTGTTATTTCAGTCTAAAGAGTCCTAATTAGTACATCCCACGTGTCTTATCTCTGAACTCCTAGAGGCTGGAGCTGAGACTCTGGTAAGTCTCCCCTCTACCCCCAGCTCCCCAGCTCTCCATCCAAGCAGCAGAGTAAAGAATTCAGTTGGTTTCAAACCCAGAATTTTCTGTCAATTCACTCCTCCACTGTCCTCTGTGAACCTGGAAGAAAAAATTGAGAGCTGTTTCCTTGTATGGCTTGAGGAAATAACTAAATTGGGCATTTTAAAATTTATTCTCCTATATGAGTTTTTAGAAGAAAGGTGGATGGTGGACAGCTGACCTCATAATAAATTAAATGTCCTCCCATTATAGCACTAAATAAATAAAAGTGGATATGAAATTAAATGTGAAGGACGATTAAACCATGAGCAGATGCATGGGGTGGACATGGGGAAATGGGTTTAAAACATACTGCTAACTACAAAAAAAGAAAAGAAACTGATGGAGATTTATCACAGGCCACCATTTAAATATATTAAAATTACATGCATTATAGACATATCAAAAAACATTAGAGCAAGTGCTTGTGAGGGAGAAGAAGGGGAATAGAGAATGGGAATAAGCAGGGCGGGGCAATAAGTAAAATGAGAGGAGTATTGCAATGATGATTCTGGAAGTAGGAACATCTCAGCTCTTTGCATCTGAGATTATAGACAGGAACAAAAGAGAGGGAGGAAACTAGGAGGAAACACTCCGAAATATTAGCAGTTGTTGTATAGTCAGGGAGAATTTGGCCATCAGGAAGAGAAACTCACAAAAGGAAGCTAAATTAAAAGGAGACTGGTCTTATGGACACACCTGTTGACAATTGAGGCTGGTCTCAAAGAGCTGTAATCTTGGCTATTCTTTCACCTAGCTCTTTATCAGAGCCACATGCTCCCTCAAATCTGCCTCTTAGCCTATCCTCCTGCTTCACTCCCTGCAGACCAGCTCTTTGTTCATTCATCAGCCCCCACAGGACCTATCATGGAGGCCTCAGCGGCCCACATGTCTCTGCAGTTCAGCAACTCTCACTTTCCCCAGCTAATGGTCTCTGTGGCTCTATTCTAAATCACGATGGGCAGATGTGACTGGCCCAGCTTGAGTCAGCTATTTACCCCTGGTCTGAATGGTGCTGATGATAGTGAAGAGGAGTGGGGAGGATGGAAGGGAAATGAAAACGGGCCTGGAGGCTAAGATAGTGGGAGGAAACCATTCGTATAACTTGTGCAGACTGTCCCTCAGTGCTGAGATTATGGGTGATTACTTTCTTTATAATTGTTGGCAGGATCCAGTTTTCCTAAAATACATGCGTTAGATAGAATGACTAGTGTTTAAAGGGACAAGCTCTGAAGTTAGACAAAATTGGGTTCAAATTCTTGTGTTTCCACCTCCTAGCCATGTGACATAAGCAACTTCCTTCACTTCCTTCTCTGAGCCCTTCTTTCTTCCTCTGGAATGTAGGTGGAGTGGTAACCTTCTCATAAGCTCTTGTAAGCATTAAATGAGACAGCAAAGCTAAAGCATTGAGCACAGTGTCTCATTAATAATAATCACTCAGAAATATTATTCTACATTATTGTTTAGTCAGTTCAGTTGTTCAGTCGTGTCCGACTCTTTGTGACCCCATGGACTGCAGCACACCAGGCCTCCCTGTCCATCTCCAACTCCAGGAGTTTACTCAAACTCATGTCCATTATGGGAGAAGGCAATGGCACCCCACTCCAGTACTCTTGCCTGGAAAATCCCATGGACAGAGGAGCCTGGTAGGCTGCAGTCCATGGGGTCGCTAAGAGTCAGACACGACTGAGCAACTTCACTTTCACTTTTCACTTTCATGCATTGAAGGAGGAAATGGCAACCCACTCCAGTGTTCTTGCCTGGAGAATCCCAGGGACAGCGGGGCCTGGTGGGCTGCCGTCTATGGGGTTGCACAGAGTCGTACACGACTGAAGCAACTTAGCAGCAGCAGCAGCATGTCCGTTATTGTTAGCACATATGATTTTTATAATTACAAACTGTTAACCAAAGCAAAAACCCTCATGTCATATGTCAGTAATCATTGAACTCTGTTGGTACTCTTATTCTCCTGCCTTCTTCCTCCTTGGAATATAGAATTTATCTGTGCTGAAAATGGTTGTTGGAGATTACTGCTGTATAACATATCCCTCTCCCCTACACATGTAACCAATGAATCAAGCTTCCTCTTCCTAGTATCCCTGGCTTACTCACCCTAATTGATCATTATAGGGCATGCTCAGGGGGTCCCTGGGCTCTTATGTTAATTGACCGCACACAAACCTCATGCGGAACTCCCCAGTCCCCCAAAGTGTGAGCAGACTCTACTCCCTCCCGCACCCACAGTGCATTCTGGGAGCCTTCAGAGGGGAGAAGGTCAGCAGGTGGTGCATCTGATCAATTAATTAGGAGCGTGGTGAGAGGTTTGACTCCAAGCCTAGCTAATTGCATAATTAATTCTCCACGCATCCTCCATTCCAGTTCCCAATTCAAAAGGCTGTCCTGGCCTGCCATCCCTGTTTGTTGCTGGGGAGATGTGAGCCCTGCTCAGATTTGTCCATGGCAGAGGCGGCCCCTTCCCCTCCTCCTGCCCCTCATTTCTGAGGCTGAAAAAACGGACTAGGAAAATGTCTTTTAGAGCACTCAGGAATGAAAGCGGACCAACTTCCTCAAAACGTTGTGTGAGGATCATAGGAAATAGCAGAGTGAAAAGGAGCTTTTCAAGGGGAAACACCTCAACCTGCTTCAATAAGCAAAGCCTGTTGACCTAATCCTCAGAGATTGTTGTGCCAGACACACCTGGTTCTTCCTCTTCTGCCCATATCTGTTCTTCTCTTTACATAGGAACCCTGCTTTTGCTTATGGCATCCACATGTGCAATAAAAATAAAGTGTCTTTCCCAGGCTTTCTTGAGTGAGGAGTGCCCCAGGACAGTGAGATGTTGGGAGTAGATCTCAGAGAGGGTGACCCTGCACCAATAGTAAAGGGAGGGCATAGAGGAGGGAGATTTTGCCTCCAGCCCTTCACCTCCTTTTTGGTCGCTTGATGACAGATGCAATGCCTGAAGGTGGAGCGATGATTTTGCAACCATGAAGAAAAATGCCAACCTCTAAGGATGACTGAGATGAAAAATGGAGGGAGTCTGGGTTTCTAATGGCACTGTGAACAGCCATAGCAGCCGGGACTGCCTCTCAGGATTTGTTGCTGTGTGAAAAAATAAAGCCCTTTTTGGTAATCTGTTGTGGGCAGCTATTACCTGCATTTGAAAAAAACTCCTGACTGATACAGATGTTGACATTAGCCTAACACATAGATGAATCAATGTATAGTAGTAATAGTAGCAATAATAACAAAATACAATGTGCATATGCTATAGACAACATTGTCAGGAAGATTGCATGAGTTAAAGTAGTTAGAACTCTTAGTACAATGACAGGAACATGGCAAATATTCACATACCTTGGTTTTTATTAGATCTTAAAGTTGAGAGGGTTTATAAGACTTATCAAGAAGTCTTTAATAAGACTTATCAAGAAGTTGGAAAACTAACCAATAACCAAGATGTGGGAACCACAGAAGTGATTACACTGATTTCAGGCTCAGGCTCTTTCCCCATTAGGCAGTGTCCTGGATCTGCCTCTTATAAGCTGTGTGAGCTATGAGGTACCATTTCACACCAGTCAGAATAGCTGTGATCCAAAAGTCTATAAGCAATAAATGCTGGAGAGGGTGTGGAGAAAAGGGAACCCTCTTACACTGTTGGTGGGAATGCAAACTAGTACAGCCACTATGGAGAACAGTGTGAAGATTCCTTTAAAAAATGGAAATAGAACTGTCTTATGATCCAGCAATCCCACTGCTGGGCATACACACTGAGGAAACCAGAAGGGAAAGAGACACGTGTACTCCAATGTTCATCGCAGCACTGTTTACAATAGCCAGGACATGGAAGCAACCTAGATGTCCATCAGCAGATGAATGGATAAGAAAGCTATGGTACATATACACAATGGAGTATTACTCAGCCATTAAAAAGAATACATTTGAATCAGTTCTAATGAGGTGGATGAAACTGGAACCTATTATACAGAGTGAAGTAAGCCAGAAAGAAAAACACCAATACAGTATACTAATGCATATATATGGAATTTAGAAAGATGCTAACAATAACCCTGTGTACGAGACAGCAAAAGAGACACTGATGTATAGAACAGTCTTATGGACTCTGTTGCAGAGGGAGAGGGTGGGAAGATTTGGGAGAAAGGCATTGAAACATGTATAATATCATGTATGAAACGAGTTGCCAGTCCAGGTTCAATGCACGATACTGGATGCTTGGGGCTAGTGCACTAGGAGGACCCAGAGGGATGGTATGGGGAGGGAGGAGGGAGGAGGGTTCAGGATGGGGAACGCATGTATACCTGTGGCGGATGCATTTTGATATTTGGCAAAACTAACACAATTTGTAAAGTTAAAAAAAAAAAAAAAGCTGTGTGAGTTTAGGCAAATTACTTTATCTTTTGGAACCTCAGTTTCCTATTCTGCAAAATGGGGGAAATTATGAGGATTAAATAAGATGTGCCCATTGGTTATTACTCATGGTTAATTCCTTGTAGAGGTGGACAGGAATTTCAAAGAGAATCTCTCAGGGCATTGAGAAAGGTTGAAAGATAACCTCTCAGACTTTCAGCAAAGGTGTTTTCCAGCAGACCCCATGAAAAACAAGAGGAGGCATGTAGCACGTTCCTTGCTTTGGTAAAATTTCTCAGAGAGGCAGTAAATTACTGAATCCTTGTTTCAGCTAAATCAAACATACTGCAAGATTCCATTGGCATTTAATACTGATATTATAGCCCCCAGGAATAACAAGTGAAAGTAATTAAGTTTAATGATTCCAACGAACCCAATAAGCTTGATTGCAGTGTGTATGCCTAATTATCTTCCTTTTTTTGTTGTGTGTGCATGGTATAAATAAGGCCTATTTGTTAAAAAAAGAAAAGGCACTAATTTTAAGATGCAATAGGAAAAGTTGCATCTGCAGCACCTTTTTCTGAAGGGCTCACTGGAAACCCTGAGTGGGGAGAAAGTCACTTGGTTTGTCAAAGTAGCAAAGGAGGGATGATGTAATGCTCAAGTCTCTAAACTATGGGACAAAACCAGCTTTTCCAGCAGCAGAGGAGGAAACCAAGGAGGCCTCTATCTTCTAGGGGACTCTAGGGCCCCTATCTTCTCTTCATGAAGGTAAAGGAAAAACAGAGGTGGGTAGAGGCTAGATGCATACTCTAGGGAGGTACACAGCCCTCCGGCATTGAGTCTGTTCTGCTCACCTGGAGAGATGCCCCAGTGGTAGATGAATCATCAGTCCCAATGCCTCAACATTTCCTGTATCCAGGTCTTTGACATGTGACTTTCACTGCTTTCCATTAAAAGGATGAAACATATTTCCCCACCCCTTCACTTTGAATTCTAACATGTGACTTGCTTTGGATAACAGAATGATGTGTAAGTGACAGGCTGCCAGCTATAAGCCTAGGACTAAAGAGACCTTGAACATTTCTATTTGCCATCTTGTGTTTCTGCCATTGCCATGTGACCATGCTTGGATGAATCTGCTGGTCCCAGATGGAGAAGGAGGGACACATGGAGCAGAGGCATTGAGACAAGCCCAGCCAGACCCCAGCCAAGTCTCAAATTTGAAATTTAAATAAATATTTACTGATTTATATATTAAGTGTCACTAGGATTTTGTTTTTTTTTTTTTAATGGAGTATAAGGGCATCAGTACAACAGTGAAAACCTTGAAATGCTTTGAGAATTGCATGACAACAAGCAATTTTCTGGGAAACAATTTCCAAGATTTCAGGGGATTCTGATAACTGTGTCTGACTCAAGGGAAATTAGAACCCCCTTGAAACAATTAACCACATTTCTCTGTACTCAACCACAAGCTGAAAACTCCCAAGGCTTTCTTGACTCTTCTTCTCTTTAATTTCCAGTCTTTTCTCAATTCCAAGTTCAATAACATCACATTAGTAATGATGGGATTATTTATACTATACAAATTGATGAAAGCTACAAAACTAGGGTTTTCCCCCCAGAGAGCCAGTTTAGAATACTCATGCCTCCAGCAATCTGTCAATCAAGTCATCTTGCTGCTCTGGCAGCAGCAGGGTCTCTTGGAAGTAGTCTTTTCCTCCTCATTCTTGATTCCACTGTTCTTGCTCAGGGGGCTGCCTGGAGCTGCAGTTCAAATATCAGAGTCAAATGATCAATGTTCAAATCCTGGCTACTTACCAGTTGTGTGATCCTAGTTAGTTCTTAAAATATTCTAATCTTCCTTCTCCACATGTGTAAAATGGAAATAATCAAACAGCATTTAACTATTAGGGTTATTAGAAAGGGTCAAAGAGATAATCCAGACAAAGCAGGCAGCAACGCATCTGACATCTCCTAAACACATAAGAACCATAAAGAAGGCTGAGAGCTGAAGAACAGATGCTTTAAAATTGTGCTGCTGGAGAAGACTCTTGAGAGTCCCTTGGACATCAAGGAGATCAAATCAGTCAATCCTAAAGGAAATCAACCCTGAACATTCATTGGAAGGATCCATACTGAAGCTGAAGCTCCAATACTTTGGCCACCTGATGTGAGAGCTGACTCACTGAAAAAGTGATGCTGGGAAAGATTGAGAGCAAGAGGAGAAGGGGGTTGACAGAAGATGAGGTGGTTAGATGTCATTACTGACTCAATGGACATGAGTTTGAGCAAACTCTGGGAGAGGGTGAAGGACAGGGAAACCTGTCCTGTGCTGCAGGAGAAGAACTGTGCTGCAGTTCATGGGGTCGTAAAGAGTCGGATACAACTTAGTGACTGAAAAACAACAAACACAGAAGAAATGACAGCTATCACTGCTTGGTTCATGTTCATACCATCTTTTGCCGTGATTATTTGCAATGCCTTCCAACTGACTTCTCACTTGTTGATCTTGCCCTCTTTCACTCCAACTCTCCAAAGCAGACAGAGCAAATTTGCAAAAACATAAATATGTTCAAAATCTTCCCATCACTTTCCTTTGCCTTCAGGAGACAGCCCCAATTAACAGGTGGGAAACTTGGAGCCTGGAGAGGTTAAGAAATTTTTTCAAGGTCATATAAGCCATGAATAACATGGGTCTGGAATCCAGGCTCTGAATCTCCACATTTGGCCTTCTTAACCACTATGCTATCCTGAGGATGAAAGGATAGGTGGTGAGGAGGAATGAAAGGATGAACATATGGAGTAACAAAAAGAGAGAAACATCGAGGGTTGGATGGAAGTCTAGACAGGTTGGCAGATTCTGGAATGAAAGGATGGAAGGAGGGGTAGAGAATGGCAGGATAAAGATAGAAGGATGAATGGACTGAAGAATGTATACATGTAGGGATTCTCCTAAGTTGCTTTCTCCCCTTCCTTCTGGCCTGGGACATCTACCAGGAAAGTAGCAAGTCCTGTGAACTCTTCCATTTCTTAGCTCCTAGTTCCCTTTGCCTCCTGCCAGCTCACTTTGGCCCGAAACAAGTCTCCCTTGGTGATCAGCTTCCAGTGAACTGATCACTTCTGCCTTCTTCCAGAAGCTCAGGCTTTCCTATGACCAAGGACCAAATTTATCTTAATAGTTAATATACTAGATACTTAATGTATGCTAGATATATAACTATCTCATTTAATTTTCATGACACCCTTACAAGGTAGGTATTATTATTTTCTCCATTTATGAAGATTAAGAAACAGAATCACAGAGACCTTAAATAATTTGCCTAAAGTTGCACAACTGCAAAGTATTGGATCCAAGATTAAACTCAGACAGTTAGACCCCAGGGCCCATACTCTTGATGACTGTACTATGCTGCTATGTCTCCTTAGCTACATCAGCTGTTAGCGCCATTCTTCATGTTTGGATAGACAAGCTCTTATCAGCCCATGAGAGTGAGATTCACATTGTCTCTTCTGACCTTACCTAGGGGATCTCTCAGACACCTGCCAATTTATACAGTCATAAACATCTATTGAGTGCAGGGCTTCCCAGGTGGCACTAATAATGAAGAACCTGCCAGCCAATGCAGGAGACATAAGAAATTCGGGTTCTACTTCTGGGTCAGGATGATCACCTGAAGGAGGGCATGGCAACTCACTCCCAGTATTTTTGCTTGGAGAAACCCACGGACACAGGAGCCTGAGGGCTATATAGGGTTGCAAAAAGTTGGACATGACTGAAGTAACATGATGTGACTGAAGTCATAGCAAACACCCTCTTCCAACAACACAAGAGAAGACTCTATACATGGACATCACCAGATGGTCAATACCGAAATCAGATTGATTATATTCTTTGCAGCTCTATACAGTCAGCAAAAATAAGACCAGGAGCTGACTGTGGCTCAGATCATGAACTCCTTATTGCCAAATTCAGACTGAAATTGAAGAAAGTGGAAAAACCACTAGATCATTCAGGTATGGCCTAAATCAAATCCCTTATGATTATACAGTGGAAGTGAAATATAGATTAAGGGACTAGATCTGACAGACAGAGTGCCTGATGAACTATGGAAGGAGGTTCATGACATTGTACAGGAGAGAGGAATCAAGACGATCCCCAAGAAAAAGAAATGCAAAAAAGCAAAATGGCTGTCTGAAGAGGCCTTACAAATAGCTGTGAAAATAAGGGAAGTGAAAAGCAAAGGAGAAAAGGAAGATCAGATCAGTTGCTCAGTCGTGTTCGACTCTTTGTGACCCCATGAATCACAGCACGCCAGGCCTCCCTATCCATCACCAACTCCCGGAGTTCACTCAGATTCACGTCCATCGAGTCAGGGATGCCATCCAGCCATCTCATCCTCCATCGTCCCCTTTTCCTCCTGCCCTCAATCTCTCCTAGCATCAGAGTCTTTTCCAATGAGTCAACTCTTCGCATAAGGTGGCCAAAGTACTGGAGTTTCAGCCTTAGCATCATTCCTTCTAAAGAAATCCCAGGGCTGAGTGCCTTCAGAATGGATTGGTTGGATCTCCTTGCAGTCCAAGGGACTCTCAAGAGTCTTCTCCAACACCACAGTTCAAAAGCATCAGTTCTTCGGCACTCAGCCTTCTTTACAGTCCAACACTCACATCCATACATGACCACAGGAAAAACCATAGCCTTAACTAGATGAACCTTTGTTGGCAAAGTAATGTCTATGCTTTTCAATATGCTATCTGGTTGGTCATAACTTTCCTTCCAAGGAGTAAGCGTCTTTTAATTTCATGGCTGTAGTCACCATCTGCAGTGATTTTGGAGCCCAGAAAAATAAAGTCTGACACTGTTTCCACTGTTTCCCCATCTATTTCCCATGGAGTGATGGGACCGGATGCCATGATCTTCGTTTTCTGAATGTTGAGCTTTAAGCCAACTTTTTCCACTGTCCACTTTCACCTTCATCAATAGGCTTTTGAGTTCCTCTTCACTTTCTGCCATAAGGGTGGTGTCATCTGCATATCTGAGGTTATTGAGATTTCTCCTGGCAATCTTGATTCCAGCTTGTGTTTCTTCCAGTCCAGCATTTCTTATGATGTACTCTGCATATAAGTTAAATAAACAGGGTGACAATATACAGCCTTGATGAACTCCTTTTCCTATTTGGAACCAGTCTGTTGTTCCATGTCCAGTTCTAACTGTTGCTCCCTGACCTGCATACAAATTTCTCAAGAGGCAGATCAGGTGGTCTGGTATTCCCATCTCTTTCAGAATTTTCCACAGTTGATTGTAATCCACACAGTCAAAGGCTTTGGCATAGTCAATAAAGCAGAAATAGATGTTTTTCTAGAACTCTCTTGCTTTTCCCATGATCCAGTGGATGTTGGCAATTTGATCTCTGGTTCCTCTGCCTTTTCTAAAACCAGCTTGAACATCAGGAAGTTCACGGTTCACATATTGCTGAAGCCTGGCTTGGAGAATTTTGAGCATTGCTTCACTAGCGTGTGAGATAAGTGCAATTGTGCAGTAGTTTGAGCATTCTTTGGCATTGCCTTTCTTTGGGATTGGAATGAAAACTGACCTTTTCCAGTCCTGTGGCCACTGCTGAGTTTTCCAAATGTGCTGGCATATTGAGTGCAGCACTTTCACAGCATCATCTTTCAGGATTTGAAAGAGCTCAACTGGAATTCCATCACCTCCACTAGCTTTGTTCATAGTGATGCTTTCTAAGGCCCACTTGACTTCACATTCCAGGATGTCTGGCTCTAGGTCAGTGATCACACCATGATGATTATCTGGGTCGTGAAGATCTTTTTTGTACAGTTCTTCTGTGTATTCTTGCCATCTCTTCTTAATATCTTCTGCTTCTGTTAGGTCCATACCATTTCTGTCCTTTATCGAGCTCATCTTTGCATGAAATGTTCCTTTGGTATCTCTGATTTTCTTGAAGAGACCCTAGTCTTTCCCATTCTGTTGTTTTCCTCTATTTCTTTGCATTGATTGCTGAAGAAGGCTTTCTTATCTCTTCTTGCTATTCTTTTTTTTTTCCACTTTTTTTTTTTAATTCTTCCAATTTTATTTTATTTTTTAAACTTTACATAATTGTATTAGTTTTGCAAATATCAAAATGAATCCGCCACAGGTATACATGTGTTCCCCATCCCAACCCTCCTCCTCCTCCCTCCCCATACCATCCCTCTGGGCCGTCCCAGTGCACCAGCCCCAAGCATCCAGCATCATGCATCGAACCTGGACTGGCAACTCGTTTCCTACATGATGATTTTTACATGTTTCATTGCCATTCTCCCAAATCTTCCCACCCTCTCCCTCTCCACAGAGTCCATAAGACTGTTCTATACATCAGTGTCTCTTTTGCTGTCTCAGACACGGGTTATTGTTACCATCTTTCTAAATTCCATATATGCTTTAGTATACTGTATTTATGTTTTCCTTCTGGCTTACTTCACTCTGTATAATAGGCTCCAGTTTCATCCACCTCATTAGAACTGATTCAAATGTATTCTTTTTAATGGCTGAGTAATACTCCATTGTGTATATGTACCACAGCTTTCTTATCCATTCATCTGCTGATGGACATCTAGGTTGCTTCCATGTCTTGGCTATTATAAACAGTGCTGCGATGAACATTGGGGTACACGTGTCTCTTTCCCTTCTGGTTTCCTCAGTGTGTATGCCCAGATGTTTATATCTTTCCTTTTCTCCTTTGCTTTTCGCTTCTCTTCTTTTGACAGCTATTTGTAAGGCCTCCCCAGACAGCCATTTTGCTTTTTTGCATTTCTTTTCTATGGGAATGGTCTTTATCCCTGTCTCCTGTACAATGTCACGAACCTCATTCCATAGTTCATCAGGCACTCTATCTATCAGATCTAGGCCCTTAAATCTATTTCTCACTTCCACTGTATAATCATAAGGGATTTGATTTAGGTCATACCTGAATGGTCTAGTGGTTTTTACCTACTTTCTTCAATTTAAGTCTGAATTTGGCAATAAAAAGTTCATGATCTGAGCCACAGTCAGCTCCTGGTCTTGTTTTTGCTGACTGTATAGAGCTTCTCCATCTTTGGCTGCAAAGAATATAATCAATCTGATTTCGGTGTTGACCATCTGGTGATGTCCATGTATAGAGTCTTCTCTTGTGTTGTTGGAAGAGGGTGTTTGTTATGATCAGTGCATTTTCTTAGCAAAACTCTATCAGTCTTTGCCCTGCTTCATTCCGTATTCCAAAGCCAAATTTGCCTGTTACTCCAGGTGTTTCTTGACCTCCTACTTTTGCATTCCAGTCCTCTATAATGAAAAGGACATCTTTTTTGGGTGTTAGTTCTAAAAGGTCTTGTAGGTCTTCATAGAACTGTTCAACTTCAGCTTCTTCAGCGTTACTGGTTGGGGCATAGGCTTGGATTACTGTGATATTGAATGGTTTGCCTTGGAAATGAACAGAGATCATTCTGTCATTTTTGAGATTGCATCCAAGTACTGCATTTCAGACTCTTTTGTTGACCATGATGGCCACTCCATTTCTTCTAAGGGATTCCTGCCTGCAGTAGTAGATATAATGGTCATCTGAGTTAAATTCACCCATTCCAGTCCATTTCAGTTCACTGATTCCTAGAATGTCGACATTCACTCTTGCCATCTCCTGTTTGGCCACTTCCAATTTGCCTTGATTCATGGACCTGACATTCCAGGTTCCTATGCAATATTGCTCTTTACAGCATTGGACCTTGCTTCTATCACCAGTCACATCCACAGCTGGGTATTGTTTTTGCTTTGGCTCCATTCCTTCATTCTTTCTGGAGTTATTTCTCCACTGATCTCCAGTATCATATTGGGCACCTACTGTCCTGGGGAGTTTCTCTTTCAGTATCCTATCATTTTGCCTTTTCATACTGTTCATGGGCTTCTCAAGGCAAGAATACTGAAGTGGTTTGCCATTCCCTTCTCCAGTGGACCACATTCTGTCAAATCTCTCCACCATGACCCGCCCATCTTGGGTTGCCCCACGGGCATGGCTTAGTTTCATTGAGTTAGACAAGGCTGTGGTCCTAGTGTGATTAGATTGACTAGTTTTCTGTGAGTATGGTTTCAGTGTGTTTGCCCTCTGATGCCCTCTTACAACACCTACCATCTTACTTGGGTTTCTCTTACCTTGGGTGTGGGGTGTCTCTTCATGGCTGCTCCAGCAAAGCGCAGCCATTGCTCCTTACCTTGGATGAGGGGTATCTCCTCACTGCCGCCCTTCCTGACCTTCAACATGGGAAAGCTCCTCTAGGCCCTCCTGCGCCTGCGCAGCCAGGGCTCCTTGGACGTGGGGTTGCTCCTCCCGGCCGCGGCCCCTGGCCTCCGGCTTGGGGCGTGGGGTATGTCCTCCCAGTCGCTGCCCCGATCTCGGACGCAGGGTAGCTCCTCTCGGCCGTTCCTGCGCTGTCGCAGTCTGGTACTCTCGGCCACTGCCCCTGACCTCAGACGTTGGGTGGCTCCTCTTGGCCACGCTTGGCGTGCCCGTCACAGCTGCCTGCGTTTTGGCGTGCCCGAATGCAGAGTTCCAAAGAATAGCAAGGAGAGATAAGAAAGTCTTCCTCAGTGATCAATGCAAAGAAATAGAGGAAAACAATAGAATGGAAAAGACTAGAGATTTCTTCAAGAAAATTAGAGATACCAAGGGAACATTTCATGCAAAGATGGTCTCAATAAATGACAGAAATGGTAGGGACCTAACAGAAGCAGAAGATATTAAGAAGAGGTGGCAAGAATACACAGAAGAACTCTTCATGAACCAGATAATCATGATGGTGTGATCACTCACCTGGAGTCAAACATCCTGGAATGTGAAGTCAAGTGGGCCTTAGAAAGCATCACTATGAACAAAGCTATTGCTGGTGACAGAATTCCAGTTGAGCTATTTCAAATCCTGAAAGATGATGCTGTGAAAGTGCTGCACTCAATATGCCAGCACATTTGGAAAACTCAGCAGTGGCCACAGGACTGGAAAAGGTCAGTTTTCATTCCAATCCCAAAGAAAGGCAATGCCAAAGAATGCTCAAACTACCGCACAATTGCCCCCATCTCACACACTAGTAAAATAATGCTCAAAATTCTCCAAGCCAGGCTTCAGCAATATGTGAACCGTGAACTTCCTGATGTTCAAGCTGGTTTTAGAAAAGGCAGAGGAACCAGAGATCAAATTGCCAACATCCACTGGATCATGGAAAAAGCAAGAGAGTTCTAGAAAAACATCTATTTCTGCTTTATTGACTATGCCAAAGCCTTTGACTGTGTGGATTACAATCAACTGTGGAAAATTCTGAAAGAGATGGGAATACCAGACCACCTGACCTGCCTCTTGAGAAACCTGTATGCAGGTCAGGGAGCAACAGTTAGAACTGGACATGGAACAACAGACTGGTTCCAAATAGGAAAAGGAGTTCATCAAGGCTGTATATTGTCACCCTGTTTATTTAACTTCTATGCAGAGTACATCGTGAGAAATGCTGGGCTGGAAGAAGCACAAGCCGGATTCAAGATTGCTGGGAGAAATATCAATAACCTCAGATATGCAGATGACACCACCCTAATGGGAGAAAGTGAAGAAGAACTAAACAGCCTCTTGATGAAAGTGAAAGAGGAGAGTGAAAAAGTTGGCTTAAAGCTCAACATTCAGAAAACAAAGATCATGGCATCCGGATGGCAAATAGATGGGGAAACAGTGGAAACAGTGGCTGACTTTATTATTCTGGGCTCCAAAATTGCTGCAGATGGTGATTGCAGCCATGAAGTTAAAAGACGCTTACTCCTTGGAAGGAAAGTTATGACCAACCTAGACAGCATATTAAAAAGCAGAGATATTACTTTGTCAACCAAGGTCCATCTAGTCAAGGCTATGGTGTTTCCAGTGGTAATGTATGCATGTGAGAGTTGGACTATAAAGAGAGCTGAGGGCCGAAGAACTGATGCTTTTAAACTGTGGTGTTGAAGAAGACTTTTGAGGGTCCCTTGGACTGCAAGGAGAGCCAACCAGTCCATCCTCAAGGAGATCAGTCCTGAGTGTTCATTGGTAGGACTGATTTTGAAGCTGAAACTCCAATACTTTGGCCATCTGATGTGAAAAGCTGACTCATTTGAAAAGACCCTGATGCTGGAAAAGATTGAGGGCAGGAGAAGGGGATGACAGAGGATGAGATGGTTGGATAACATCACCGACTCAATGCACATGGGTTT
This sequence comes from Bos mutus, assembly GCF_027580195.1. Taxonomy (NCBI): domain Eukaryota; kingdom Metazoa; phylum Chordata; class Mammalia; order Artiodactyla; family Bovidae; genus Bos; species Bos mutus. The sequence goes on from NC_091641.1 coordinate 24,121,829, forward strand.
GGGTGGATTCCAGGAGTTGGTGATGGACAGGGAGGCCTGGCATGCTGCGGTTCAAGGGGTCGCAAAGAATCAGACACGACTGAGCGACTGAACTGAACTGAAGTAACTTAGCACGCACTTATAGAATACACTGCCATTACCAAACCAGAGCAATCTGGGCCCAAGATACCTCCCACTTGGGAGTAAAGGGTCTCTGACATCCTGCCTGAAAAAAACACTCTTGTAGGTGGCATGGCCAAGTTGGGACAAAAGATTGTTATGGTCACAGAATCTGACAAGCCTGAATTTGTGACCTTGGGCAAATTACATTTCCAAGCATTGGTTTTCTTATCTGCAAAACAGGGAAAATAATAGCAGCTAGTATAAATAGTTGCAAAAATTAAATAAGATAATGTGTACAAAGAGCTTGACATGATAAAAAATATATATATACCCATGATAGCTCTCATGCTAGTGGTTGTCACTTTCTAACTAAAGCAACTTCCTTCTGGGCAGATAATCTGCCTGGAAACTTTCTAACCTATGCTAGATTGTAGAAAAATACCTCTCTACCATTAAGACATATAAAATAGCATAAATACTACCTAGGAAGGAAGACTTTGTATCTTCAATGTGCGTGTGTTTTTTAAACAAAGTGAAAAAGCTCAGTCAACTTTGATCAAAGGCCCCAGGCTCTCGCCTTGCTGCTACTTTTCTCTTCCCCAAAGTCCCCACCTCTTGGCAGAGTATCAGCTGGGTGAGCTCCTCCCTCCTCCAGCTTGATTAGCTTTCCCTTGTTAACCGACAGGGTTCAATGCAATTTAATTTCATTGGGAGGAAGTGGTTCAGAAATCAAGGTCATTTAATTTCTGAAAGGCAAGTAAAGGGTTGCCTTTCCCAAATGATTTTTCTGTCATTTATTCCCCTTAAAATGAAAAGTACAGTGGTTAATACAATGGCTTCAAGGTCAAGCTAGATCACCTTTGCAAATAGGAGAAGAATTCTTTCTACAGGATTTTAATTAGGTCGAGTACAACTAATTCTTCCTTTGCTACTTATTCCATTTCCTCTCCTTTCTGTAATTACTGCCAGTGTAACGCTCCTCACACACACAGATGGAGCTGAAGAAAGCCATACGACTATCCTTTATTTCTCCTTCATGCAAGAAAGGTGGGAGTTATTCACTGCATTCAGTTTTCGTTAATCTGAGGACAGCAGTCGTAACAGCCTTACGCATGTAAGTGTCAGTATCATTATAAGAAGTGGGGGGAGGCGGGGTGGGCGAGTTCCAAATGTGATGCTAACACTGTGACATACAGGTCTCCCTTTTACCTGGTCCACTCTAAATGATTAGGCATCAGAACAAAGAAAATTAACTCACGTGCATATTGTCAATCAATAAACATATATCTGCCTATCAAGGCCTTAGAAGGGTGTTAGGTACATTGGAGTCAGGGTTGCAAGGGAGACTGAGGAGCTTAGGTTTGGTGAGACAGACAGTTAGCAGGTAAAATAAATCGACAATACATTACTTGGTTCTAGAATGGCAAAGGCACTGCTCAGAGACACAGAGTCAGAGTTGGGATTCAAACCCAAGTTTCTCTGACTCCAGACTCCAAGACAAAAATAAGAGAAAAGCGCAGAGCAAGATCATACAGGTTGTCTGGACAGTGAAGAAAGCTGGAACAGAACTTTTAAGTGTCCACAAGCCAGGTTCTGTGATAAATGTGTCCCCTCAGACACCTGTAACACCATCTTAATTTTAGCATAGCATTTTCAGTACCTACTATTTTCCTGCTTTGATTGTTTGCTTTATCAGTCTACTCCTGTCTAGAATGTGAACTTCAAGAGAAGGCCATAACTGGCTTGATTACTGCAGATTAGTACCTAGTTCTCTGACTGGCACATAGTAGGTGATCAACAAGCACATATGGAATGACAGATTGCATCACATTTCCCAGGAGCCAAGGGAAGGAGGTGCTACATAGCAAATTCCAACAAGGTACTCTCCATTCCTGCCTGGTGCCCCACTGTATCACCAGCACCTAGGAGAGTGCCCATAGCAGAAGACAGCTACTCAAGGACCACTGAATAAAGGAGAGAGGGAGGAAGGAGAGAAGGGGAAGAAGAAAAAAGAGAAGGAGAAGAAGGACAGAAAGAGGAAGAAAAAGAAGAAAGACGAGGAGGAGGAGGAAAAGGATGAGAAAGAGAGGGAGGGAAGGAAGGAAGGAGGGAGAGTGGTCAGCTGCAGCAGGACACTTGCACATTTAGTAGCAAGCAGATTGTGGTTCGGTTAAATTGTTATTTCCCCTCACTGATGGACAAAGCCATCTTGCTAGAGACTGAGCCAAAGAAAACTCACTGGTCTGAATCCATTCTCAAAAAGACCCAATTGCCTGACCGGTCCACATCGCTGATGACTATCCTCTGTGCATAGCATCCTCACCTGCCCCAAAAGGGAAAGGGCCCTCGGGATCTTGCAGGTGTCATCACCGGCTTGGATTCCCTTTTCATTAATTTGTGTTTTCCTAAGGAATATTTATTCATATAGTGTCTGTTTAGGCAATTATTGAAATTATGTCTAATTATGTAATGACAGTAAATAATAATTACTTAGTTGCAACATGTTCTGCTTCTATTATGGGTGAGGATTTTGTGCAATTTACTAAGAAATTTTCTAAGGTAGGAATACTGATTAGGAAGAAGGGATGGTGTCATTTTGAGTATTTGTTGAGCTATCATTATTCCTACCCAATTGCTATGAGAAAGGCCCTATATATACTTTTTAAAAGCCAGCCCTAGGGCTGTACTCTTTGACTATTACCACAATTACTATTAATAATAGCTACTCTTAATTCAGTGTTTACAATGTTTCCGAACCACTTTAAATACAAGTTAAAATTCAATGCAAACTTTTGTGCTTTCAACGACCAGGAAAGTACAGTAAATGACTACAGAAGGCTGGGTTGGGGAGCAACAGGGAGCAGTGGGGTCTGTGATGAACTGCAGCGTGATTGCACTAAAGGAGACAGCCATCACTCAGCTTCAGCTGAGTATTGCCTTTGGAGATGTGGGAATGGTGCTGACAATTATTCTGACCTTTCAGGAGAAGCCAGAAATGTGGATTTTCATGTGAAATTCCTAAATTTTTAAACAACTGTGCGTGTCCACAGTCTGTGTGCTGCCCATTTATAATTCCTCAGTCCTGGGCATTTTCCATAAGGAGCTTCTGGGAAAGACTAGTCTTTGAGCAGGGACTGGATTGATTGTAGCATGAAAGAAGGGAGGGAAAAACTGCACTGAGCCAACGTGGAGGCCATTTCTCACTTTTATTTAAAATCTTATGGAGGTAATTTCAGAGAACAATGAAATATCAGAAGCCTGGTCAGAGCAGAGAGGCGCGTGAAGGGGATGGATGTAATAACTGGCAGCACTGATAAGAAGAGCCAGAAACAGACAAGCCAGAGGCATGAAGTCCTTCTCCAAGGTCTCCACATGTCCCTGGGTCTGGCCAAGGCAGGGATCTGCAGAGAAGGGGTGCCCGGCTGCCCGAGTCAGAGCCCCCCAGGACCAGTAGGAACAAAAAGAGGTTGATCCCTCTTATGTAATAGGGGAAGAGGACACGCACGTTCTTCCCACTTCCGTTTAACTGTCATAACTCAGAGAAGTCTTACGTTCAAGTTCCAGTATCTTGATATTCCCTCCCCATAATATCCCTAAACTTCCCCTTTGTGCCATTTGTTAGGCATGTGGTTATCTATTTATATCAGATCTACTTTCTCTTATGAATATGGGAGTGGGGATTTTTATCTGTATTGTTTAGTACTATGTCTTTAGAACCCACAGAGCTTGACACACAGTAGGGACTCAATAAATAACGACTTAAAAATAAGTGAAAGAATAGTTATTTGACCTTGGGCATGGGTTACTTAATTGCATGCGTTACTCAATAATGTGAAATGGGGAGAAAAATAGTGTCTCTTAGAATCACTGTCTTCTCTGTGCTAGAACACAACAGAAAATTTATACACTGTATGTTTCATCTGCTTTCCACAACAGACATATTAGGTCAGCAGGCTTTTCATCTCAAACTTGTACTAAGGAAACACAGGCTTACAGCAGCTAAATGACTTGCTCAAGGTCACAGAGCTAGGAAGTGACACTATGGAGATTCCAATCTGGATTTTTCTGAATTTTCATCTTCTTCCCCCAGGATCTTAGAGAGTAGGAACATCATTACTGCAAACTGGTGGAAACCAAAGCAAACCTCATGAAGAGATGCATTTGTTCTGGTCGTGAATGGTAAATGAGGATCTGAAACCCAGAGGAAACAGAAAACATATTCTAGGTGGAAGGAATGACTTGGCCAAAAGCCTAAAAATAGCAGATCCATTCAAGAAATGGTGGGTGCTCATTTTAGATAAAGGGGAGTCCTGGGTGAGGCTGAAACCACATTGTTAAATCTCTGAATTCACTCTTTCTCTCAACAGTTATTTAGTGAGTGCCTGCCTCCTGTATGGCACCATGCTGGGGAGAGGGAGACACGCACCCTGGCTTCTTGTACACACAGAGCTGACAGTCTAGCACTTGGCAACACTGACTCTACAGCACTGTGGCAAGGGCCAAATGAAGAAGCAGGCAAAAAATTACTTGGAAGAGTTAAACTTACTTTGCTATGTAAATTCTCGCCTCTGTTCTGCTATGTCAGATGCTTCAGGGCGATTAAGTCAAAACTCAGTTAAAACTGGCTTTCACAGAAAGAGAAGTCATTGACATGGGCAAGAGGGAAGCTGGAGAGTAATCTGGCTCTGCTGGTGCCAGGGGTTTTATCAAGAAAGCAGACAATTTCACCATGACTCTGCTCAGCTCTCCTCTGTGTGGGACTTCATTCTCAGACAGCCTGGCTCCTCTCAACAACTCCCGACCTCATACCTCAGTTTCACATCCCACTAAGTTGAAGCTTCTCTTTCTCCATAGCTGAACCTGAGTTCAACTCTCACTGGCCAGAAAGTGAGGATATGGCAACCTACTGCAGTATTCTTGCCTGGGAAATCCTATGGACACAAGAGCCTGGAGAGCTGCAGTCTATGGAGTCACAAAGAGTCAGACATAACTTAGTAACTGAGCATGCACACAAAAGGAACATAAAGAACATGTCCCCAGCAAGCAGATAACAGCTCCAATCCCAATTAGGATACGCTAATTGGCTTATACTAACTGGGGCCTCCTTCTTCTCCACCAACGAAACAAAAGAGGATAAGAGTTAAAGAAAAGTGACTTTACAAAGAAAATCCTGGAGATAATTTTACCAGGAAAATGGTACATTCCGGGAATCAAAAGCATAGCAGGGACCTCCCTGGTGGTCCAGTGGTTAAGAGTCCACGTTTCCACTGCAAGGGCCTCAATCCCTGGTCAGGGAACTAAGAATCTGCTTTTGGGGTGGCCAAAAAGATTTTTTTTTTAAAGCATAGCGGTGCACTATTATCAGCATGAGGTTTGTGATCTTAAGAAATCTCACATTCTCAAAAATCACATTATAAATACATCTCACTTGCAAGGCCAAATTTCAGGGGGGCTTTGGCAGAAATTTCAATAACAAGGTTGTCTTTTTTAAGATAGGTGTGTTATTTTGTCATTGGAAGCTATAAAACTGATGAGACAACATTGAGTATAGCCTTGGCAGCACTTAAGATCAGATCCAAATCAATGAGCTTCCAGAATGGTCATTCTGGAACCACGGGAGTGGTGGCTGAACATTAAATCACTAGGAGAGCCTTTAAAAGGCTGATGCCCAAGCCTTACCCACAATGATTCTGATTTAATTTGTCTCGGGTGTGGTTTGTTGGTGAGTATTTTTAAAACAGTAGTTCTCAATTGTGAGACCTGGAGAGTTTTTTTAAGCCCCAGTTGTGTCCAACTCTCTGCAACCCCATGGACTGTAGCTCCCCAGGCTCTTTTGTCCATGGAATTCTCCAGGCAAGAATACTGGAGTGGGTTTCATTCCCTTCTCCAGAGGATCTTCCTGACCCAGGTCAGGAATCCCAACCCAGGGATCAAACCCAGGTCTCCTGTATTGCAGGCAGATTCTTTACCATCTGAGCCACTAGGGAAGTCCTTAAACCCCAAAGTTCAAGCTAAAACCCAAACCAATTATTGATACATCAAAATTTATGAAGGTAAGACCCAGATAGTATACATTGAAGCTTCCATGAGCATCATTTTTGGTATCAACCAAGAGCTCCTGGAGGAGGATATGGCAACCTACTGCAGTATTCTTGCCTGGGAAATCCTATGGACACAGGAGCCTGGAGATCTGCAGTCTATGGAGTCACAAAGAGTCAGACATAGCTTAGTAACTGAGCATGCACACAAAAGGAACATAAAGAACATGTCCCCAGCAAGCAGATAACAGCTCCATAATGCAGCTGGGCATTCCTTTGCAACATATGTGGTGATTTTCCTTCTTATATCCCCGTTTTTGGTTCCAAATTTTGTTCCCATCATACGCTCTAGAGGCCCAAGTTAAACAGGTTGTGCCAATTAATTGATGACATCAGATCCATCTCCCACTATAAAAACTTGTGTGGCAGAAGCAGTTGGGACCACAACAATTTTCATGGCTCACACATGAGGTATCACAAGCCAGCATTGTTAATGAGTCAAGTCAATGATTTGCATTGACCTAGAGCTAGACATCCTGGAATGTGAAGTCAAGTGGGCCTTAGAAAGCACCACTACGAACAAAGCTAGTGGAGGTGATGGAATTCCAGTTGAGCTATGTCAAATCCTGAAAGATGATGCTGTGAAAGTGCTGCACTCAATATGGCAGCACATTTGGAAAACTCAGCAGTGGCCACAGGACTGAAAAAGGTCAGTTTTAATTCCAATCCCAAAGAAAGGCAATGCCAAAGAATGCTCAAACTACTGCACAATTGCACTCATCTCACATGCTAGTAAAGTAATGCTCAAAATTCTCCAAGCCAGGCTTCAACAACACGTGAACCGTGAACTTCCTGATGTTCAAGCTGGTTTTAGAAAATGGACAGGAAACAGAGATCAAATTGCCAACATCCTCTGGATCATGGAAAAAGCAAGAGAGTTCCAGAAAAACATCTATTTCTGCTTTATTGACTATGCCAAAGCATTTGACTGTGTGGATCACAATCAACTGTGGAAAATTCTGAAAGAGATGGGAATATCAGACCACCTGACCTGCCTCTTGAGAAATCTATATGCAGGTCAGGAAGCAACAGTTAGAACTGGACATGGAACAACAGACTGGTTCCAAATAGGAAAAGGAGTTCATCAAGGCTGTATATTGTCACCCTGCTTATTTAACTTTTATGCAGAGTACATCATGAGAAACGCTGGACTGGAAGAAGCACAAGCTGGAGTCAAGGTTGCCAGGAGAATTATCAATAACCACAGATATGCAGATGACACCACCCTTATTGCAGAAAATGAAGAGGAACTCAAAATCCTCTTGATGAAAGTGAAAGAGGAGAGTGAAAAAGTTGGCTTAAAGCTCAACATTCAGAAAACGAAGATCATGGCATCCGGTCCCATCACTTCATGGGAAATAGATGGGGAAACAGTGGAAACAGTGTCAGACTTTATTTTTGGGGGCTCCAAAATCACTGCAGATGGTGATTGCAGCCATGAAATTAAAAGATGCTTACTCCTTGGAAGGAAAGTTAGGACCAACCTGGATAGAATATTGAAAAGCAGAGACATTACTTTGCCAACAAACGTTCGTCTAGTCAAGGTTATGGTTTTTCCTGTGGATGTGAGAGTTGGACTGTGAAGAAGGCTGAGCGCCGAAGAACTGATGCTTTTGAACTGTGGTGTTGGAGAAGACTCTTGAGAGTCCCTTGGACTGCAAGGAGATCCAACCAGTCCATTCTGAAGGAGATCAGCCCTGGGATTTCTTTGGAAGGACTGATGCTAAAGCTGAAACTGCAGTACTTTGGCCACCTCATGCGAAGAGTTGACTCATTGGAAAAGACTCTGATGCTGGGAGGGATTGGGGGCAGGAGGAGAAGGGGACGACAGAGGATGAGATGGCTGGATGGCATCACTGACTCGATGGACATGAGTTTCAGTGAACTCCGGGAGTTGGTGATGGACAGGGAGGCCTGGTGTGCTGCGATTCATGGGGTCGCAAAGAGTCGGACACAACTGAGTGACTGAACTGAACTGAACTGAATATTTAATAAGGATTTAGTTTGTGACAGGCACTGTTCTAAGTAGTTGACATAGACATGACTTATTTAATCTTCAGAAAACCCTGTGCTATCATTATCCATATTTTACAGTTAAGGAAACCCAGACCCAGAAAGGTTCAGTGGCCAAACCAAAATCCCATGGATACCAAGTGGTTGAGCCAATATTTGAATCTGAGCAGCCTGGATCCAAGGTCAATACTCTTAAGCTCTACATTATAGGGAAATTGTCTGGAACTTAAAAGGAATGTTCAATGCCTCTTACTGTATGTGACCCTAGTGAGCACATGCACAGCTTGAAGGGACTCTCCCCTGTGTTCTTATTAGAGACAGTGGCTAGTGACCTCTGGACTGCTGGCCTTTCAGATCAGGTCCACGGTATTCCCTCTTTTATTCACTTGCTCAAATAATTTGTTGAAGGTTAAAAGATGCTGCAGGGGAAGGAGGCATAAAACAGGGGATGGGTGTTCACCATGCTCATCCTCAATGTCTTTGCTCAAGGAGAATGTTGTCTCTGCACCGCTTTCCTATTGACTCTAACTTTGCCTTCAAGACTCAGCTCAAGATTAGTATCCCCTCAGAGAAACTTCTCCCAATCAACTCCTTCTCACTCCCAGGTTTTCCTTCTTCCTCAAATGAAGTGTAGAGAAACCAGTTCTCTACTCTCAACTGAACCAGATTCAGTTCAGTTCAGTTCAGTCACTCAGTCATGTCTGACTCTTTGTGACCCCATGGACTGCAGCACACCAGGCTTCCCTGTCCATCACCAACTCCTGGAGCTTGCTCAAACTCATGTCCGTCGAGTTGGTGAGGCCATCCAACCATCTCATCCTCTGTCATCCCCTTCTCCTCCCGCCTTCAATCTTTTCCAGCATCTGGGTCTTTTCAAATGAGTCAGTTCTTCATACGAGGTGGCCAAAGTATTGGAGTTTCAGCTCCAGCATCAGTCCTTCCAATGAATATTCGGGACTGATTTCCTTCAGGATGCACTGGTTGGATCTCCTTGCAGTCCAAGAGATTCTCAAGAGTATCATCCAATACCACAGTTCAAAAGCATCAATTCTTCGGTGCTCAGCTTTCTTTATAGTTCAACATTCACACGTGACTACTGGAAAAACCATAGCTTTGACTAGACAGACCTTTGTTGGCAAAGTAATATCTTTGCTTTTTAATATGCTGTCTAGGTTGGTCACAGCTTTCTTCCAAGGAGCAAGCGTCTTTTAATTTCATGGCTGCAGTCACCATCTGCAGTGATTTTGGAGCCCAAGAAAATAAAGTCTGTCAGTGTTTCCATTGTTTCCCCATCTATTTGCCATGAAGTGCTGGGACCAGATGCCATGATCTTAGTTTTCTGAATGTTGAGTTTTAAGCCAGCTTTTCACTGTCCTCTTTCACTTTCATCAAGAGGCTCTTTACTCTTCTTTGTTTCCTGCCATATGGGTGGTGTCATCTGCGTATCTGAGGTTATTGATATTGCTCCCAGCCCAGCAATTCACATGATGCACTCTGCATATAAGTTAAATAAGCAGGGTGACAATATACAGCCTTGACGTACTCCTTTCCCAATGTGTAACCAATCCATTTTTCTATGTCTGCTTGTAACTGTTGCATCTTGACCTGCATACAGATTTCTCAGGAGGCAGGTCACGTGGTCTGGTATTCCCATCTCTTGAAGAATTTTCCACAGTTTGCTGGAATTTTCCACTGTTCTCAGAAGAATTTTCCACAGTTCTCAGATTAAGAGCTGAGATTCAAGGAGAGGGATGCATTTGTTTAACAAAACCACCTTGATGAACAATCTTGGTTGTGGAAAGATGGTCCTTTGGCTCTTAATCAGAGAAAGATTAGGATGTTTAAATTGAATATCTCTGTATAACAATGAGGGAGGCATTTGGAAACTGCTGGGGAAAATGAATAGTGAAGAAGTGGGGAAATTCTTGGAAGTGAAAGACCATATTATGACTGCAGGATAGGAAACTTGAAGAATGATGTTGGCCCATGAGAATTCCCCTCATACTCTGCTAGGTCTGGCAGAGGGGTCTTACAATAAGGACGTTCTCTTAAGTCATCAATTGTGCTATAATTGAACCCCTTTTATTGCCTCTCTCCACCCACTCACCCACCCTCCAAAATGTATTAACTGAAACTTGACTTTTCCCATAGCTGATTGGCATTTTGCAGAGGCGAGGGAAAGGGTTTTGTTGATTATGAGATGATGAAGAGAAGAGCACGGCCACAGAAAGCAAAAGACAAATGCACCTAACTGTAATAGAAATTAGCACTGGAAATTGGAGCATAAGCCATAAAGTTTAGGAAAATCTTGGGGAAAACTAATCCAATAGCATGAGATGCAGTTAGAAATATGAGCCAATGCTATTTAATTCTCAAAAGACAAGGCGACTTCTGCTATTATTTTGTGACACAAGGTTCTTCTTCAGGTTGGATTCCACAAGGGCACTAAACTCTCCTTTGTAAATTGCCAACATTATATATGAAACTTCAAGTAACTTTAAAAAATAATCTTGATTCTGGCCATATTGAACCAATTAAATCTCTAGAAACACTTTACACTTTTATTCCTATACAGATATTTATGTTTGTCCATCTTCTTGAAACATGCTTGCCCATAATCTTTGCCTATTTTTAATTTCTGCTATTCTTTCGGATCTCAACTTTAGCTGTCACTTTCTGTGTTACATTAGTGAGGATGTTTTAGACTGCCAGGAGAAAAACAAAGTTTAACTCAAAATGACTTAAACAAAAGGATCTTTACTATTAAATTACATTAGATACCTCCTACGTATCATTCTGTTGCTATCAGTGCTTTGAGTTCTTCATGCCTGCGGGTCAGAAAACAAAGAAAGGAGTGCCAGCGCCAGTGCCAGTGGGGTTAATTGATTATTACATAAAGAACTAGGGGCGCAACTACATAGTTTGGGCAGAGAGAATTCACTGGAGCTTCTTTTGGTGTTTCCATGCCCTGAGATTATAGAGAATTGGCAGTTTCAGGAAACGTGGCCCAGCAAAGGCAAGGCAACAAAGGTTTAGAGTAATCCAGCATGGTAGTCAAGGATGAAGATGATGGGTATGAATCAAGAGCTCAACCAGCTGCAGCAGCAAGGATCATAGTTACAAAAACCCTCTTGCCTTGAGTCTTTGCAGCTACCAACTTGAAAAGGACTCTGTGATTAATCAGTCATATCTTTTCTCTCAGGGAAGAAGTAAGAGTATCTTGTTTTCAAAAGTGGAGGTCAAGAGGAGATCCGATTGATGCAAGCTGTAGAATATATTAGACACCATATTACTTGAATCCTTATATCCACCACTGAGACTCCATCAGAATTAGGTGCAATCTGACTACATCTCAACTCATCCCTGCACTGCACCACACATTTCTCATCTCCTTCCCAAGGTTTCCATGTTAATACAAGCTACTGGGCACTGTAGAACCTGGCTGGTACCCATGCATGCAAAACTTAGAAGTCTGGGGCAATTAACACACCACAGGAAAATCCTTGATTGACAAGAGGTGAGAGTTGGTGGAGAAACTATCCACCCTCCCTCTCTGATGCACTGTCCTGAGATGCAGTTTACATGGCTTCTTAGAGGAACATCATGTTCAATGGCAGCCAACTTGATAATGTGTTCTCATATTGACCCTTCCTCCTTCCTGGCTTCATTCTCTCTGATCTGCACAAGTTTCCTGATTTTGTGCCATTTAATGAGGTGCATATTAGCCCTTTGTCCCACGATCTGCTTTTTTGAGCAAACCAAAGATAACAATCACCCATAACAGAAAGTATGGAAGTAGGAAGTTCCAGAGTTCAGAAGGATGGGTTCCCTTTTACTCTCTCCAGTCTCTTTTTCAGTGCATTGGATTTTGTCCTCACATATACCCTCTCACGGTTTAATAGAGCTCCGAGTACTAGAACTTACTCCAAGTACCAGAACCTCAAACAAAAATATACAAATTCTGAAAGAGGAGAAGAGAGCACAGCCTTTCCTTTCTGGGTGGGAGTTAAGTCTCCCAGAAGCTCCCCAGACTTCTGAGAGATATCATCTCACATCTCATTGCCAGAACTGCATCCCATTCCCATTCCTAACTGGCATGAGGAACTGAATTTCCTAGTTCAATCATGATTCATCCCTTGGAGTTGAAGAGGACCCATCCTCCCCTAGGTCATGCTCCCATGAAGAAGAGATGAATTGCTGTGCGCACAGTGGTAATCATGTCAAACACTTATTAACTGACCCAGAGGCCATTTTCAATGTTCCTTCACCATTGCCCACCTCCCACTGTAGAGGCTAAACAAGCAGCGTATTGACTTTCCAGCTTCCTTTGAAGCTAGGGAGCCACGTTATTTATGTTTAGACATTTGTGTGTGAAGAGAAGTTTCATAGGGGATTTCTTCTAGGTCCTCCTTGATAAAAGTATAATGACTTGAAAAAAAACTTTCTCTTTCTCTCTTGCTCCCCCTTTGGTCACCTCTCTGATTCATTTCTTTAGACTTGACCATATGAAGATATGATTCCGAGAGCTCTGAAAGCCATCTTGCCACCATGGGGCAATAAGCCTAAGCATGAAAGACTAAGAAACTAAAGATGGACTACAATGATGGAAAGAACTTTAGTACACCCTTGAGCCACTAACTCAATGGATGTGAGTCTCAGTGAACTCCGGGAGTTGGTGATGGACAGGGAGGCCTGGCGTGCTGCGATTCATGGGGTCGCAAAGAGTTGGACACCACTGAGCGACTGATCTGATCTGATCTGAGCAACTAAAACTGCTCTGGGATTGCTTTTCTCTGGATTTTTTTAAGTTATATCAGATAACTGTCTTTCTTATTTAACCATTATTACATTAAGTAGTATGTTACATGCATCTAGAAGCCATTCTAACTGATAAATCAGGCAACATTTCTAGAAAGTTTCCCTGGACCCTATAGAATGTATTAGCTACCCCTTTCCCCTCATAGCCAAGATTACTGTTATCAAGGCTATTACTGCTGTGCACTTTCATTGTTCAGATAAACAGTGATTCCTATGAGTTATTTAAATTTTGCATGCAAAAGCGGAGCCAGTCACAGACAGTGTAATACAGGATTCCTACACAGGTCAGTGGGCTGGACTAAGTAGCCCCCATAGTCTCTTACAACTTTGAAATCTATGACCCCAATCCCTTTAATATAAATGTCCCTTTTCCAGGTATAAAAATCTTTTTTACTTTGATTTATGTTATGGCAAATTGTCAGTTTGTATTTCAAAATGGGAGAAAGCAACACAAAAATATGACTTGGAAAAATGTTCTTATTCTGTTTGCAATGTGGAGAACTATCAAACTAAATTCCATTTTGCAGATGATTTGGGGATTACTTGTTATTCTGAGCAGGCCTGTCCCCATTCTCCTTCAGCAGTATGGAGAATGGATATGAAGAACTGTGTGTAAACACTTCTTTCTTTTGAAATGTTATTAATAAAGTATTTCCTGTGGCTATGGCTAATAAGTCACTTGTTTCCTAATTTTTCTGTATTGATATGCTCTTCAGGGAAACTTAGAACCCCAAATCTCTTCCTATAGTGTAGTATTTATAGAGTTCATTATAGTCTGTGATTAACAGAGGAATTGCCTTTAGGGAAGAACAGAAAATTGAAGATTAAATAACTGACCAAACATTTACCTGCAAACAGAAATATTTTATAAGGAACAAGGACATTTTAAATTTGTAAATGTTTAGAAAATGTTTCCAATATTTTGTCTCTCTTCACTGAGTGATTTCTTGGTGGTCGACCAGAAAGTTCGGTGGAGAATGACACTATCTTCCAACTCTATGCCAGGTATTCAATGAGTCACTTTATAGGTATTATCTAATTAAGTGCTTTTTTTCATTTAAAACGTGATTTTTACAATTACATAAGTAATACACAGTTGTAAAATATTTTCAGCAATTCAGGGGCATAAAGATGAAAAAGTAAAAGCTCCCCTTCACTCCCTTTACCCCTCAATTCCCTTAACATTCCTGGAAATAATCACCATACACTTTGGTACATATTCATCCAGACTTTTCTGTGTGTTTTCATAAATCCACATATTCTTTTAAAAAAAATTATTTAATTGAAGGATAATTACAATATTGTATTGGTTTCTGCCATATATTGACATGGATCACATATATATATATATATATATATATATATCCCCTCTGGACTTCTCTCCTCTTGGACCTCCTCCCCTCCTACCCCAACCCACCCCTCTAGGTTGTCTCAGGACCCCAGTTTGAGTTCCCTGAGCCATACAGTAAATTCCCACTGGCTATCAATTTTACATGTTAGTGTAAATGTGTCCATGGTACTCTCTTCATTCATCCCACCCTCTCCTTCCTACCCACTCTCTGTGTCCATATGTCTCCATTGCTACCCTGCAAATAGGTTCATCAATACAGTCTTTTTAGACTATATGTTAATATATGATATTTGTTGTTCTCTTTCTGACTTACTTCATTCTGTATAAGAGGCTCTAGGTTCATCCATTTCATTAGCACTGACTCAAATGCATCCCTTTTATGGCTGAGTAATATTCCATTTTGTGTATGTACCATAGCTTCTTTATCCATTCATCTAGTGATAGATATCTAGGTTGTTTCCATGTCCTAGCCACTGTAAATAGTGCTGCAATGAACATTGGGATAAAAGTGAAGTGAAGTCGCTCAGTCATGTCCGACTCTTTGCGACCCCATGGACTGTAGCCTTCAGGCTCCTCCATCCATGGGATTTTCCAGGCAAGAGTGCTGGAGTGGATTGCCATTTCCTTCTCCAGGGGATCTTCCGGACCCAGGAATTGAACCGGGGTCTCCTGCATTGCGGGCAGACGCTTTACCGTCTGAACCACCAGGGAAGCCTGAACATTGGGGTACATGTGTCTTTTTCAATTATGATTTCCTCAGGGTATATGGCCAGTAGTGGGATTGCTGGGTCATATGGTAGTTTTATTCCTAGTTTTTAAAGGAATCTTCCATACTATCTTCCATAGTGGCTGTATCAATTTACATTCCCACTGTAAGTGCAAGAGGGTTCCCTTTTCTCCACACCCTCTCCAGCATTTGTTGTTTATAGATTTTTTTGATGATAACCATTCTAACTGGCATGAGATGCTATCTCATTGTGGTTTTGATTTGCATCTCTCTAACAATGAGTGATATTGAGCATCTTTTCATGGTTTATTACCCATCTTTATGTCTTCTTGGAGAAATGTCTGTTTAGATATTTTGCCCACTTTTTGATTGTGTTTTTTGTTTTTCTGGTATTAAGTTGTATAACTGCTTGTATATTTTGGAAATTAATCCTTTGTCAGTTGCTTCATTTGCTATTATTTTCTCCCATTCTGAGGGTTGGTTGTCTTTTCACTTTGTTTATAGTTTCCTTTGCTGTGCAAAAGCTTTTAAGTTTAATTAGGTCCCACTTGTTTATCTTTGTTTTTGTTTTTATTTTCCAATTAATCTAGGAGGTGGGTCATAAAGGATCTTGCTGTGATTTATGTCATAGAATGTTCTGCCTATGTTTTCCTCTAAGAGTTTTATAGTTTCTAGTCTTACATTTAGATCTGTACTCCATTTTGAGTTTATCTTTTGTGTATGGTGTTAGGATGGAGAAGGCAATGGCAACACACTCCAGTACTCTTGCCTGGAAAATCCCATGGACAGAAGAGCCTGGTAGGCTGTAGTCCATGGGGTCCCTAAGAGTCAGATACGACTGAGTGACTTCACTTTCACTTTTCACTTTCATGCATTGGAGAAGGAAATGGCAACCCACTCCAGTACTCTTACCTGGAGCATCCCAGGGACAGGAGAGCCTGGTGGGCTGCTGTCTATGGGATCGCACAGAGTCGGACACGACTGAAGCGACTTAGCAGCAGCAGCAGCAGCAGCATGGTGTTAGGAAGTGTTCTAGTTTCATTCTTTTACATGCAGCGTCCCAGTTTTCCCAGAGCACTTACTGAGGAGACTCTCTTTGCCCCATTGTATATTCTTGCCTTCTTTGTCAAAGATAAGGTGCCCATCAGTGCACGGGTTGATCTCTGGGCTTTCTATTTTGTTTCATTGGTCTATATTTCTATTTTGTGCCAGTACCATACTGTCTTGATGATTGTAGCTTTCTAGCATAGACTGAACCAGCTCCATTCTTCTTTAAGATGACTTTGGCTATTTGATGTCTTTTGTGTTTCCACACAAATTGTGAGATTTTTCTTGTTCTAGTTCTGTGAAAAATGCCACTGGTAATTTGATAGGGCTCAAACTGAATCTATAGAATGTATTTGGTTGTATAGTCATTTTCACAATATTGATTCTTCCAACCCAGGAACATGGAATATCTCTCCATCTGTCTATGTTGTCTTTGATTTTTTTTTCAGCAGTGTCATAATTTTTTGCATACAGCTCTTTTGTCTCCTTCAGTTCAGTTCAGTTTAGTCACTCAGTCGTATCCGACTCTTTGCGATCCCGTGAATTGCAGCATGCCAGGCCTCCCTGTCCATCACCAACTCCCGGAGTTCACTCAGACTCACATCTATCAAGTCGGTGATGCCATCCAGCCATCTCATCCTCTGTCGCCTCCTTCTCCTTCTGCTCCCAATCCCTCCCAGAATCAGAGTTTTTCCAGTGAGTCAACTCTTCACATGAGGTGGCCAAAGTACTGGAGTTTCAGCTTTAGCATCATTCCTTCCAAAGAAATCCCAGGGCTGATCTCCTTCAGAATGGACTGGTTGGATCTCCTTGCAGTCCAAGGGACTCAAGAGTCTTCTCCAACACCACAGTTCAAAAGCATCAACTTCGGCGCTCAGCTTTCTTCACAGTTCAACTCTCACATCCATACATGACCACAGGAAAAACCATAGCCTTGACTAGACGGACCTTTCTTGGCAAAGTAATGTCTCTGCTTTTTAATATGCTATCTAGGTTGGTCATAACTTTCCTTCCAAGAAGTAAGCATCTTTTAATTTCATGGCTGCAATCACCATCTGCAGTGATTTTGGAGCCCCCAAAAATAAAGTCTGACACTGTTTCCACTGTTTCCTCACCTATTTCCCATGAAGTGATGGGACCAGATGCCATGATCTTCATTTTCTGAATGTTGAGCTTTAAGCCAATTTTTTCACTCTCCACTTTCACTTTCATCAAAAGGCTTTTGAGTTCCTCTTCACTTTCTGCCATAAGGGTGGTGTCATCTGCATATCTGAGGTTATTGATATTTCTCCCGGCAATCTTGATTCCAGCTTGTGCTTCTCCTGCCCAGCGTTTCTCATGATGTACTCTGCATATAAGTTAAATAAGTAGGTTGACAATATACAGCCTTGACGTACTCCTTTTCCTATTTGGAACCAGTCTGTTGTTCCATGTCCAGTCCTAACTGTTGCTTCCTGACCCGCATATAGGTTTCTCAAGAGGCCAGTCAGGTGGTCTGGTATTCCCATCTCTTTCAGAATTTTCCACAGTTGATTGTGATCCACACAAAGGCTTTGGCATAGTCAATAAAGCAGAAATAGATGTTTTTCTGGAACTCTCTTGCTTTTTCGATGATCCAGCAGATGTTGGCAGTTTGTTCTCTGGTTCCTCTGCCTTTTCTAAAACCAGCTTGAACATCAGGAAGTTCACGGTTCATGTATTGCTGAAGCCTGGCTTGGAGAATTTTGAGCATTACTTTCCTAGCGTGTGAGATAAGTGCAATTGTGCGGTAGTTAGAGCATTTTTTGGCATTGCCTTTCTTTGGGATTGGAATGAAAACTGCCCTTTTCCAGTGCTGTGGCCACTGCTGAATTTTCCAAATTTGCTGACATATTTGTCTCCTTTGATAAGTTTATGCCTAGGTATTTTATTCTCTTTGCAGTGCACATGTTCTTACATGAATAAATAAACAAGCCATATTTCATGTATTCTAGAATGCACCTTTTTTCAAGTTTAAAATCTCTGAGATAAGAATGCATCTTACAGTTAAAGGCATTGTACGGTGGCCAATTTCTCTGTTTCTCACTGGCACATACAGTAAAGGTGCATCTTGAAATAAGTGGCATTTGGGAGTAACATAATACCTACTATATTTTGCTATATATACTATATAGTGCTTATATAATTACATTTTAATAGATGTATGATTCAGAGAAGGTGATGGCACCCCACTCCAGTACTCTTGCCTAGAAAATCCCATGGATGGAGGAGCCTGGTAGGCTCCAGTCCATGGGGTCGCAAAGAGTTGGACATGACTGAGCGACTTCACTTTCACTTTTCACTTTCATGCATTGGAGAAGGAAATGGCAACCCACTCCAGTGTTCTTGCCTGGAGAATCCCAGGGACGGGGAGCCTGGTGGGCTGCCATCTCTGGGGTTGCACAGAGTCGGACACGACTGAAGCAACTTAGCAGCAGCAGATGTATGATTGTGTGAATTGCCATGGACAGCTTTCAGTACACATGAGTCTGCCTCATTTGTTTTAATGTCTGTGTGAGCTACCATTGTCTGCATGTGCATGCATGTATGCATGCTCAGCCCACCAGGCTCCTCTGTCCATGGGATTTCCCAGGCAAGAGTACTGGAGTGGGTTGCCATTTCCTCCTCCAGAGGATCTTCCTAACCTAGGGATCACATGCACATCTCTTATGCCTCCTGCATTGGCACGCAGATTCTTTATCACTGAGCTACCTGAGAAGCCATTCTTCTCTGAGAAGAATCTGCTGAGAAGCAGGTATGTACCTGTTTTATTTGGCCATATCCCTTGTATATGGGCTTTCAGATTATTTCCAAATCCTCCTGGTAGAAAACAGTGCTGCACTGACCATCCTTGTCCCTAAATCTTTGTAATAATTTTTTTTTTTTTTTTTACAGAGGGATTCCTATCTCATGAGTTTTCCTAGTTATCCTATATTGTAGGAAAACCTTAGTTATTCAGAACTCAGTAAGACACATGTTCAATCCTGGCTCCAGGGTTACCATATTGAACAACTCAAGGGGGTTCAAACTGTCATCTGGGTGAGCAGTCAGCAAAATTTTCTATAAAGAGCCAGATACAACCAACCCCTGAGATACATGTATGACTCAGTTTCTTCACCAAGAAAATAAATCTATGTTACAGTGTTTGTGAGAATTAATGCAATGCTACAGGTAAAGCATTTACAAGTGCTTGGCAAGTGCTATAGCTGTTTTAAAACTTTTATTCTTTTACTGAAGAGGAAATTCATAGGTAATAATTCACAGAGGCAAGACACAAACAGTAAGTCTGACTCCAAAATTTGTGCCTTTCCCACAGCACCTAGTGCCTCAAAAGGAAGGATTTTTTGCAGCAAGACTCTGAGTTCAGAGGGTAAAGGCTTTTATAAAGTCCTACTGTGTCAGTGTTGGACATAGTGGGCTTCGACTCTTAGAGAGTCCAGCAAATATACCGCCCACCGGAGAAGGCAGCTTCTGTGAGACCCATCCCTTTGGGCTTGCTGACATACACAACCAGTGAATTTTCCTGCTATTTATGCCAATTCAATTTGATCATAGTTCTATTACCTGGAAGCAAATGCAGCCACAAAGGTGTTGATAAAGCTGTCACAACAAGATGGAAATAGTAAGTCTCATTACTATTAAGAAAAGAACAAATCCATAAATAAGAGATTATCAAGTGAAATAAGATAGTCTCTCCTCCAGCTTCTAACAAATGTCGTGTGCAAAACCATGTCATTTCCCCAGGCACCCTCCCTGCCAGACAGATGTATAGAATATGAATTGTGCGGGGAGGGAAATTGATATGCAGAACAGGAGTTGGCAAAATAATTAGAGCTGTGAGGCTCCCTGAGTCTTGTGGTTTATTTCAGAAGTCACCAAATGTACAATCAGAGGTCCAGACCAAACCAATTATGTAACATATCAGTCCTTGGAAAAAGCCTCGAGATGATGGAGAGGGGATGGTACTGTCCCCTGAGGGTTAAAGCAGAACCAGGCCTGCCACACTGGACAGGTAGGAGCCACCTTCCCAGGTGGGGAAAAGCCAGGACTGCCCCACTGGTGGCACAGCCTTGCTCAGGACAGTGCCAGGCTCCCTACCCACTCTGTCCACTGAGATCCCAACTTCCTGCATCCCTCTCAGTCATCCCAGCCACTTCTCCTGGTTGAGGCTAAGTCCAAAATGAAAGTTGTATTAAGTTCCTAACACCTTATCCACTAAGAACCACTTGCAAACACGGACCAGATGGGTCCAGATCCCCAGGGGGCCTCCAGCTCAATGCCTGGCTATGGTAGGGAGTCTAGAGATGCTTATTGATTAGAACTGACTAAAGCCACCCACAAAATATCCTTAGTGAGATAGGAATGAGATGAAGGAGTGAAGAGGGGAGGAAGGGGGAGTGAGGGGAAGGGAGAAGGAAGACATGAAGCAAAAGGGCAGAGAAAGTGGTGAAGATGCTGGAATGTGAATTGAGCAGATTGAGGCAATAGATGAGCAGAGAGATGCAGACAAAGAGAGGAGGAGACAGACACAGAGCAGAGCAGAAGGCAGAGGAGGCTAAGGTGAGTGGAAAACAAGGTGAGCAGATGGAGCAGGGAGCTGGGCAGACAGAGAGAAGAGGGAGGTGGGGCCAGTGAGACAGGCAAACAAGGACACGTGGGACAAACACATGGGAGGAAAGCTAGGCACAGAGATGCTCAGACCCCACAGATAGGAGCAGAGCAGAGAGATGAAAAGAGTACAGCCAAAGTGGGAGGGGGGACAGAGAGGCAGGGCAGGACCAAAGACTTTCTGGGTTGCCCAAGGGAATCCGCACTCCTCTCAGGTTATCTTTTTACTGAACTAATTCCTTGATAGAGAGATAGAAGAAGATTCTGAAAACCCATTACTTGGTAGGTAAGAAATGTCCTTCATCTCCAGGCTTGCTGCCAATTCTAAGGTGGTGCTGGAGGCCTGGGCCTGGGTCGGGGCTGGCCCTTCTGGGCTCCAGGCTTCTCGAGGTAGTAAGCTGTGACCAGGAACTCATTCTGTCTACCCTCATGGAATTCTTACAGGATCAGCTCAAATAACACCATTAACACCCTCCAAAAAGTACATTACCCTCGGAGGTCATCCAGTAACGAAGGTGGGAAGTTGGTTGAATTCTGGCTAACTCTTATGTTCATTCCGTTCCTCCCTCCCTCACCCCCCACCCACTGTCCTTCTCTTTCCCATTCACTGCCATTCCAACCACACACACTGGCACATCTGATTTCTGTTCCAAAGAGACCTTGACTTCAGCCCTTAGGGCATGAAATATTCAATCCACTTGGACACTTTTTAATTAATCTAGGGTTTGATGCAGGCCATTGCTCCTTGATGCCTGCCTCTGTAACCCCTTCCTGGATCCAATTAGCTGACTTTGAGCACTGCCCTGGACCCAGAGACAAAACATGAACACCTCCTCTCCTCTCCAGGAACTGGTTTATTGAGGCATCTGTAAGCTTTCTCTTTGCCATCTAGCCATTCATGCCTGGAAGAGGCAGCAAGGCAATGAGATCTGTCCTACACAAGAGTCAAAGATGATTTCTAAAGAATGAGAAAAGAAAAACTGCAAACCAAAGGCTACTAACAGCTCAGGCAGCAAATATCTAGATGATTAACAGGCTGGCTGCATCAGAGATATAGATGTTTCATCCAAATTCCACGTTGTTCTCACCTGACTTTTTTCACCAACCCCACCTTCTATACAGACTCAGTTATCACAAGATTCATTTGCACATGTTGGCATTTTGCTCTGTCTAAAAAAAAAAAAAAAAAAAGGCTTTTCATTGCTATTATTATATTGTGCTAGTGAGTTTGCCTGACAGGTTGAGTCATAATAAAATTAAACAGACTGATGCATGTAAGACTTTTAGCACAGTGCCAAGCACATGTTAAGTGCTGGACAAATAACCGGTATTTTGATTAATTTTAGTCATAGTCATTATTACCATATTCATCTTGCGGATAGGCCTGGTGTTTTGTTCTGCTTGTAACAGGTCACACAATATCGAGCACTAAGGTGGTTCTTAGTAAAATTTTCCAAGAAGCTGGGGACTGTTTTGACAGTATGCATGGGACTCCCAAAGAGTCTATGAGTTCCACAGTAGCCTCCCTTCTTTCCTAAATTCCTATCCAGTCACCCAGCAAATAGTTACCAGGCACTTGCTAAATGTCACGCATCGTACTAGGTACTGTGAAGTCCAGGTAAGCAAGATAGAAAAGGTTTCTGCCTTCAAAATGGTTAAGCCACAGGACTTGCCATCCATGTTAATGACCATGACAAACCTTTATACAGCACAGTCTGATATTTTCAGATCCTTACCTGCACTGACACACTTAGTCCTCACAATTTGTCCTTGGAGGAGGGACTTATCCAACCCTCTTTTTATATTTTACATAGACAGATAGACTGAGATCCAGAGAGGTAGATTAACCTGTCAAAAGTCGCACAGAAATAACAGCAGAGCTGGCAGTTTGGCTCCAGGGTCCACACAGCTAACCACAGTGCTGCTGCATTATCTGGTTCATGGTGCTTATTTCTGTTAGTGACTGTTTCCCTTCGTTTCAGTAAGTAGATTAGAATATCCTTAAACTCTGTGGAGAGAGGAAGCAGATTAGTGATGACAGGGGCTAGGAAGAGGGGGAATGAGAAGTGATCACCAATGGGTACGGAGTTTCCATTTGGGAACATGTAAAAGTTCTGGAACTAGATAGTAATAATGATGCTTGCACAATATTGTCAGTGTACTTAACCACTATTAAAATGGTCAATGTTATGTTACGGAAATTTTACCCCTTAAAAATTTTCTTTAGAAGTATAGGGTTGTCCTCTATCTTTCATATCCCCTCAACAACTAGAATGTAAAAATTCTTGGCAAACATTTTGTGATTGGTTGACTGATTGCTAGTGGCCTTAGAAATGGAGCTTGCTTTGTTTTTGTTATCATCACTCTTGTGATTATTCTAAACAGAGCCCTTTTGGGGCCCAGAATTCCCTGTCCACCTAAGAGCAACCTGACCACAGATTGTGCTGATTCTGAGGGTGAGGGAACAGCTGTTCAGCACCAGGGCCTGGGCTGGGCTGGGCTAGACTGGGGAAGGTGTTTCTCCAGAAACAGTGAGACAGAGGGGCAAGTTAACACCAAGAGGCGATTGAGAAGGCAAACTTCAGAGCCAGAGGAATACTACAAGTTTGAGGTCTGAGGGACAAGTACGGGCTAAAAGCAGAAAAACAACCTCAGGGTCAGGAATTGAGAGAATTTGAAGCCTTTTGGGAAGAAAGCAATAGTAATATAAAAATAACAGGAATAATGAATCAGACTCTTGGATAGTGCCTTCTACATGTTAGATAGTGACTCAAAGGTTTTCACATACTAATTCACTTATTCCGCATTATTATTATCATTACCCCCATTTTATAGGTAGAGAAATTAAGGCAGAGAAGTTAAGTAACTTGCCCAAAGTCACACAGGCAGTAAGTGGCAAAATCTGGATTCTAAGCCAAATGGTCAGGAGCCACAGATTGACTCAACCACAGGAGTTTAGGAGTGAATCTTGAGTTAAGATTCTGGTCCTGCTGAGAGCTAACTGCTGGCCTGATGAGATGAAGGACCCCCTGGAGCTTGAGGTTTAAGGATACAAATTAAATGCAGCCCTCAGGGCCCTGACTCACAGGTTTGAAACTTACTCTTCTACCTTGAGCCACCGTGCAACACAGGGGCCCACGGTTCCTGCCGCCTCCTCCCTGCTTCCATCCGTGGCAGGAGGGAGAGACTACAGGTCCTCCTGCCTCGAGCTGCCCACGTGGTGATATTTAATTAATCTATTCATTTGATCTTCTGGTCTGTTCAGTGGCTCCCTTTCCCTGATGCTCCCTGAGGTTTGCATACAGTAAAATTCAGCCCTAATTAAAATTGTTAGACACCAGCAGTCTCTAATGTTAATAAAACATCAGAATGAGACAGTATTTTTTTTTTAAACAAGCTTTTCTTAAAAACTTTGAAAGGGGGATAGAAGGAGCCTATGTAGGAAAGAAGAAAGTTAACAACCTCCCCCTTCAAGCGTGTGACGGTGGCATTTCTAACTCTCTTTTCTGATCTGGGACTGGAGGCCAATCCTTTGTAGCAGGAAGAAACCTAGGATCTGTGTGCAGAGATCTCTTGTCCCAAACTTCCTGTTTGGGATCTAGAGTTCGGCTAATTGTATCCCCTCTTAGAGTCTTAGTTTTTCTATCTGCAAATGAGTGCCAGACTAGTTTAGTAGTTTACAGTTTGAGAACATTAAGTTGTCAAATCCTTGTATCCTTGAGCCTGACAGGACAAAGTTACAGGGCCATCTGCCTCCCCAGACACTTGCTTCCCTTCATCATCCTAAGAAAAGGGCTGCAAGAAGTTTTCCCACTCAAGTCACTGGGCTTTGAGTGATATAAGCTGCCCCTAATCACGAGAAACTGAACTACAGATTGGAGTCCTGGTTCCAAGCAGCACTGGAAGCCTAACTAAGAGGGCTAGTGAGGTACCTTGGCTCAGAATTCTCTACCCTGGGTGGAACCAGACAGAGCTAGCCAGATTCCCTCTCCAGGGGCAGTTGATCAGTTCCCCTGCTCAAGCAGAGTGAAGGAGAAGCACCATGGACACTGGCCAGACCAACCTGGGTGTAAAATCCTACTGGCACCTTCCTGCCATGTAGCAGCTATGTTGTATACCCTCTCTGAGCCTGCTTCATGATCTTTAAATAAAGATAATAAGAATAATTCCCTTCTTTATCTCATTTGATAACTTACATCAACTACATAGCACAGGGGGTGACATATATTAGCCCCGAGTTACAGGTAGTTGGTAGCAGAGGTTACCACTGATGGCAGCAGACAAACAAATAGGAGAGAGAGACAGAGAGGGAGAGAGAGACAGAAGGCAAAAGCAGAACATACACAGGGAGGGCGAATCACATAATGCTTACTGGGGTGAAGTGCCCTTATGGGCAGCTCTCAGCCCACTAGTTCTGGTGGGATTCCACCCCTTTTGCTGCCATAAAGCATGTGATACAGGCCCGAGCCAATCAGAGCCTCACATTCTCCTGGCCATTGTGATTGGTCCAGAGGAGATCATCAATTAAAGTTAACCCACTCTCAGATGTCTAGTTGCACCCAGCCACACCGAGACACAGAGCTCAGCTGTTTCTCCAGTTTCTATGAGAAGTTAAGTCCCATGGTCCCTTTTGTGACTTTTGAGGACTCATAAATTTGCTGGGCAGGTCATGGGAAAGGATTGCATCACAAAGCAAATGGCTATTGCTTCCAAGGGGCAATTCTGGTTGAACCAAACATCCTCTGTCTCTCTACCTAAGTCAAATACCAAATAAGCCCACCATCAACAGAGGACATTATCATAGCAATTCCTGGGCAGGAGATAAGATGGATATTTGCTGCCCCTCATTTTTCTGGGAAGATGCTCCCATTCCTGGTTTCAACATCTCAGGCTCACGGAGAAAAAGGCTTTCCACGCTGGTTCCCAGGGCAGAGATAGTGTGCTGTGAACCCATCTCATTCAACTTACGATTTGCAGGTCTCACTGCCACCAGAATTGACAAGGTTAAACTTTCTGGATGCGAACTGGAATTAATAACACGGCGATGGCCTTGCGCCAACCATGGGTTCCCCCTGTTAGTTAATAGAATGATTCATTTGAGCTGCTGTGGACTGCTTCCCCCTTCACAGATGGTAAGGGGCTCACTTCTCCCCTCTGATAGTCCTTCCATTTCTAGGGAAAGAGTAGTGAGGCTTATTGAATTCTAATACATCATCATGGCAGCGTGGGCATCAATAGAGACAAATGTGAGAACAGAACATATCCATCCCTCACAGCCACCCCCTTCCTCCTCCTCTTCTCAGCAGGTCTACTCAGCAGCCCCCCACCCCACCCAGGGAAGTGGAGAGTTCATTATGAACACTAGCCAAAAGTCAATAAATACATGGCTGAGATTTCAGTCACCTGGTGGCTGTCTTCACCATCAACAAAGTAATTGCAAGTTCTCAACCTGGTTTGTGGGATGAAGATGGGCGACAGGGGGCTCAAGGGAGCTCTACAGCCAGAATGATCTTTCCATAAATCAAATTTGATCATGTAAAGCATCTCCACCTCATTTAAAACTCTTCAGTGGGTCCCTGTTGCTTCTAGGATAAAGACCAAAGCATTTACTATCACTCACAAGGTTCTGCAGGGTCTAGCCTCTGCTAACCTGTCTAGCCTTATATTCATGCCTGAGCTTTCCCATTCTGGAGTGGTTGCACTCCAGTCATATTGAAAGACTTTCATTCTTTCAGTGGCTTAGGGGGCCTTCAGAGCTCAGATCAAATATCACCTACTCCCTCTGGAATAAATCCTGCTTTAATATAATCTTGTAACCCCTCACACTTGTCCTTTACTGTAATTTTATATTTCCTTATCTAATGATTTTTATTATCTTACATTTCCTTATCTAATGATTAGGCTGATGCCCTGTCTACCCACTGGTAAGTAACTCCATGTTCTGTTCATCAAGTATCTCCAGCTTCTACCACAATGACTGGTACAGAGCAAAACTCTGTAGATATTTGCTAAGTAAATGTAGGGGTAAATTGGTTATAAAGTAGGGTACATTCCAAGAGCTGGAATCTGGAAGTGGAGGCAAAATGGAGAGCGTGTAGAGCAAGGAGAGGCAAGAGAGGTAAATGGAGCAGCTCACAGAATAATCATTATTCAGCACCTACTGCATGCCAGGCCCTGGTCTACACACTGGGGACACAGCAGTGAGTAAAGCATACAGCACGCTCTACCTTTATGAACTTTATGTTTCAGGTCACTCCTCTTCTGTGTTGCAGGATACTCACATGTGCTGCAAGATTGATCTTGGAAGTATCCCCACTTGAAGCATTGCTCTAGGTGGTGGCAAGAATAAATTGCACACAGGTGTAAATTGCACAAGGTGTAAAGGACCTTCCACAGGCAACCTCCAGAGCTGTGAGGCGGGGTTGAGGGTGGGGCCAATTAAGCACTTCAACACATCCCTAAAATAAACCCACTCAACAACCTGTTGTTAAGAAGTGAGTGGCTTCTGGATTGGGTGGAGACTTGGGGAAGGTGGACTAAGTTGCACACAATGGAATTGTTTCCCCCTTACACACCCAAGACTCTCACCCCTACCAGGCACTTCATCTCTTGTCTCTTCCTCCCATGTTGCCTCTCAAAATTCCTTCTGCTCTGAGCAATTCAGCCTTCATTTTCAGCTTGCGAATTTCTCTAACAGTGACCATTACCTTTCTTCATATGTGCTCCTTGGTTTATGTTCCCATTCAAACACTGTTTGAATTTGGTGGCCCACCCATGGAATTCACTGCACCATGGCCCACAGGATGTCACACATGGGGCCTTGCTCCTCACACTAAGGACTTGGCCTCTGTCCAGAGGGTCATGTGGGGCATAGAAAGTCTTCAGTAGGTGAGTGACCCTGGGCAAACACCCCCGCCCCCGGCCACAGCACCTGAGACTTTGCCTCAGCTGCCAGGAAGAATCCAGATGTAGCTGTGGGTGTCCTTCTTCTGGCGTTAATTAAAGCTTTGCCCAGGGCGCAGCTGCAGAGGAGCCCAAGGGGTGCAGCACAGACAGGGAGCAGCTGCATAGGCAGCTTTCAGCTCAGCAGGCCTGCCCTGCCCCAGGGGTCTTCCTGCTGGAAGCAGAGCTGGAGTGGCTTTGGTAAGGAGTATCTCTGAACTGAAAGAGAAATGCTTCTGCTTCCCATAGAAGAGGGAAATGGTTGTTTCCTTGAGAAAAGCCTCTAAAATGAAATCACCCTTAGGAGCCCTTCTCTCTGATTTATTTTCAGGACTGAAGCCTGCAGTCAGCAGCTCTTTCACAGAGCACTCTGCAGAAGAACCATGGAGTTGTGCAACATGGCAGCCCCACTTCCCACCTCTTGCATCCAACCTCTCCAGGCTGAGTCTAATGGGCCCAGAGAGTCGTCTGGTAAGAATTATAATTATCAAAAATAATTGCAGCTACCATTTACCAAGAATTCACCAAAGCAATCTGCTTAACATACCCAGTCTCCATTAAGCCCCTCAATAATCTGATGAGATGCAGATTATTATCACCATTTGATAGATAAGGGAACTAAGGCTTACATCTACTTTCAAGTCCTGGTGTGTGCGTGCTCAATTGCTCAGTTGTGTCCAACTCTTTGAGACCCTATGGACTATAGCCTGCCAGGCTCCTCTGTCCAGGGGATTCTCCAAGCAAGAATACTGGTGTGAGTTGCCATTTCCTCCTCCAGGGGATCTTCCTGACCCAGGGACCAAACCCACATCTCCTAAATTGGCAGGCAGATTCTTTACCACTGAACCATCTGGGAAACGCTGCAAATCCTGGCCTCCAAGTTAAAAGCTGTGTGATGCTGAACAAGTTACTTGCTTAACCTTTCTGCCCCAGTGACTTCCCTGAATGAAGAGGCATACAAAAGTCTCTGAGTATAGCCTCCACCCTTACCCCCAGGTCTCCTACCCAGCTCAGGATGACTCACAGACCATTCTCTGGGATGGGGCAGCAGCTGAGGTCTGGGCCTACAGGAACCCTAGGAGACTGAGAGGAACTGTCCCACTCTGCAAATGAGGAAGGTTTGATGCTTAGGCAAAAATACAGGGTCCTGCAGAATCCTCTCTGCCCATGTCTGGCTGTGGGGAATTCAATTCTGCATTAGATAAAAACCTACACCACTCTCCAGATGAAAATCCTAAAAGGTGTATCTAACCCATTTGTCATCTGGTTGAAAACTCCACCACTGACTCTCTTTTGATTGCAGAACTCAGCCATAAAAAAAGAAAGAAAACTTGAGGGGGGAAGAGGGCAGAAAGAAGGTATGATGACATGGGAATTAGTAAGAACTGATAGCTCAGGAAAAGAAGAAAATCCAACTTCAATGAAACTAGTCTCAAAAGAGCAATGCTGTGGGTCACATAAGGACATAGCAGAAAGCATGGTAAAGATGGGCAACCCAGGAACCAGGGGCTCAAGTGCAGTCAGGCCTCTCTAGCTCTCATTTCCATTTCTCTCTGAAATTTGGACTCCTTGTTCCCATTCACGTAGGCCTTCTCCCAAAGGGAGTATGGCTATGACAACTAGAGCTTTACTGCTTCTTTAAGTAACTGGGGAAGAAAAGGTGGGCTCGCTTACTTCAGGTTGACTTGAAAAATTTGCAGGAAAAAACAGATAGTGACCAGATTAAAAAAAAAAAAAAAGCCATCTGCAGTAATAAAGATGGTTATAGATCTCACTAACATAATAGAATCCCAATATAACAATGGTTTAAAAAAGTTAGCCCTTTTTCTCCAATGTGGTAGTTCAGATATAAGCCAACCAGGATCTGTGAGGTGACTCTCTTTTATCCAAGAGCCAGATGCCTTTCATCTTTTTGCTCTGCCATGCCTTGGTATCATTCTCAGTTGCATGACATAAGAATGCACACCACCACATCTACCATCCAGCCAGCAGAAATAAGGGAAAGGTGAGTGAAAGAAGCAATAGTTGGTATGAAGAGCACAACTAAGAAGTTATATATGTCAATTCCACTGACACTTTATTGGCCAGAACATAGCCACATAGCCACATAGCCACATATAGCTGCAAGGAAGCTGAGAAATGTAGTCTTCTATCTGGGCAGCCATGTCCCATACCCAAAACTAGAGGTTCTATCCTTACTACAAAAGGGAGGTTTATATATCCAGGATGACTCCCATTTCTGGCAGTCACCCAAAGGCCGGAAGGTTCTGGAAACAGAAACCAGAATATGACCTGGCACTGAGAATATATCCCCCACCCCATCACCCTTTTCTGCTTCTCTTAGATGTCTGATTCATTGCCCTCTCCTTCCTCAGCTCCAGCCTCTTCGTGCTCAGGGATGTGAACACTGTGGCCACCTCACCATTTCTGGCTTCTGCATCCAGTGAAGGAAAGTAAGACCAGCCAGGATCCAACACAAATGGAACTTGGGATGAGCTTTCACTGCCAAGTTAAATGAATTTCTGATTTAACCCTGGGCCAGTAAGGGGCAAATAAGAACATAATGAGCTCAGGCTATTAGCTATGAGAAATAAATATGAAGTTATGTTAACAAGGGGAATATTAAATCCTCATGCAGATCAGGAGGAGGTATATGTGGCAGGGGTATTTTTTGGAGATAAATTAATTCTTGAGGTGATGAGATTAGTTTCATTTTAAACAGTCTAGGGAACAATCAGATGTAGAAATGCAGAGTAGAAGGAGATGTTCCAATCTATCTACAGCAAAAAAAAAGCAGCCCCCAGAACTCAACTGGCTGGCCCTAAGTTGGAACTGCTCTCTACAGACCTCAGTAACCAAGGCAGATGAGAAGAGCCCTTGACAGGCAGAGCCTAAGACTGGAAACCTGCCAGGCATCAGAAGAAATTGATGAGTGTGGCGACTTGAATATTTGAGTGGAGTGAGGGCTGGATTCAAGAACGAGAGGGAAGATAGGAGTGTTGGGATACTCCAAGGGGGAGGGGGTAAAGGGAGTGGGCTAAGGAAGGGTAGGAGAGAAAGGAAAACATCAGGATTGGGGGCACAGGGGAACATCCATACAGTATATACTTCAAAGTCTAAGCCCTAGGGCATTCTGAGTTGTGCCTATGGTCAAGATGCAAAGACTAAGGTCCAGCTGCTGCAGACATTAAGAGTTTGGTACTTATCACCTGAACCTGAATCCTTGAGCAAAGAGCTGCTCAAATTTCCATCAGAGTCTAGTATACAATCATTCAGTTTGGAAACAGCAGGCAAGTTTGTTTGCAGAATAAGGAAGGAAATAGCACCCTCCTGAGCCAGCAAGCATCAGAACATTCCTGTTGTAGACTCTGAGGTGGAAGGGGTGGTGGGCATCACTGGGGACTATTGAGCAGATAAGAGATACCCAAGCCAGATGGGATATAGAAGCCAGATACCCAAATGGTTAAGTTAGCTAGAGACCCACTGTATGAGTTTGCTAAGGTTGCCATTGATGAAGCACCTTAGGCTGCATGACTAGACAACAGACATTTATTTGCACACAGTTCTAAAGGACCGTGATCAAGGTGTCGGTAAAGTTGGTTTCTTCTGAGACCTCTTTCCTTGGCTTGTAGATGGTCATCTTCTCCCTGTGTTTTCACATGGTCTTTGCTCTGTGTATCTGTGTCCTAATATCCTCTTCTTATAAAGACACCTGTCACATTGGATTAGGGCCTGCTACAATGACCTTATTTAACCTTAATTACCTCTTTAAAGACTATCGCCAGATGGTCACATCCCAAATTTAGGACTGGGGAGTTAAGGTCTTCAACATATGAATTTTGGAGGGACACTTCAGCTCATAACATCACCTGTAATCACCCATAAAGGGAGCTTACTCTGTAATTTCATGTATCAAAGCCACAAGGAAAGACGGACTAAACTCTCATCTCTAATTACAAATTTTGGAAAAGAAGGTTTGGGGTTAGTCCAGTTTGGGGTAGATGTCCATCGCTGGTCCAACTGGCTAAGCCCAAGGATGTGGGCTCATTTAGAACAAACATGGCTTTCAAGACTCTGCCCATGGATGGTGGCAGCAAGCTGTTGGCCTGTGGCCTAGACAGATACTCTGTATTACCTATCAGAATAAACTTAAACTCTTCAGTAAGGCATACAGAATCCTTCACTCCCTATCCCTTTCATTGCTACCTCTCTGCCACATACTCTGTGACCCTGCACAAATTCTGCCCTTCATCTGTGCTAAATGAGCAATGCCATGACCTCACCTCACTGTTTTCCTGTCTCCTGGCCTTGGCTCAGGCTGTTCCCTCCATCTAATGAGCCTTCCCTCTCCACCCTCTTTGTCTACCTGACAAGCTCCCAGTTATATTTGTATTTCAGAGCCCACCTGGAGCATTCCCTTTGGAAAACCTTTTCTGACTTCCTGTAGAGTCATCCTCTCTCTTTTGTTTCATACTGTACTTGGATGTACTTCTTTTAATACCCTTAGAACACTCAGTCACGGTTTTTGTTAGATTGCTTTTCTCTTGAAGCAGACTCTGAATTCTAGATTGTTAGAGAAAATTCACCTTATCTATCCCAAAGTCTAGCACTGTGCTTGCCTTATACCCAAAACCATTTGTGGAATAATGAGTGAATGCATGTTTTCAACTGGGCACAATAGGATGTAAATAAAGCACGAGTCTCTATCCTTTAGGCTCCTCCAAGTGACTATGACAAACATTACATGGGTACTGATTATAAAAATAAAGATATAAACCAAGGGCTAAGGAAGTACAAAAGGAGTTGCCATTTAAACTGGGAGAATTACGGACAGCTTCTGGAAGGAGGTGATTTTGAGTGTCACAAAGGATCAGCAGGAGCTTGCTAAGTGGTGTTAGAAGGGGAGGGGAACTAGAGAGACAAGGATAGAGCAGGGACAAGATATGGGGAAAGGGCCTTACCAGGCTTGTAGGTGCAACACGGAGCAGTTATAGAGATAACTTAGGGATACCAAGTGGGGAAAGCATCATCTGATGTTCTGAGAAAAAGTGGCCCCAGTAACACCTAGGCCTTTGAGCTGTTCTTGGAACAAGCTGAGATGATAAAACTGCTTTGTGTTGTGTTCATGGAGCCACCAGCTCCTCGTGGCATCCACCTAGAACCCCTCTCCCTCCATGCATATTCTCAGGAGGAAGGGAAAGGCACTTGAAGCTGCCAACAGTCTTGAGCCAAAGAAACCAAGCCTTCAGAGTCTGGGGTCTGCACTGACCTCTGTCACAACCTCCCTCAAATGACAGAGGGGTGGGGTGGCCCCTCTGAGTCTGGCATAAAACATTAGCCTCTCAGCACCACACATAATAGAACATTTTCTGAGCCTCTCTAATTTCACTGCTCTGCTAGTCACCAGCAGGTCATTTTACCTCGCTGAGCCTCAGTTGTTCATCTAAGAAAAGGCGATATTGGCCCCTCAGGTTTATTTGTGACCTACGTAGGTCAACCACCTAACCATGATTGACATCTAAAAGGTACTTAAGTAACAGTGGCCATTACAATTAATTTCTTAAATAAAAATGGGCTTGTCTTTCTTCCCTTGCTCTAGAACCATAGGCTTCTAGAGAAGATTTATGCCCCATACTGTCTAGCATGTATTTTTGCTCAATAAATGTATGTTACATCAATGACTGCTTAGAATCCTAGAATTTTTAGACTAGGAGATACCTAAGAAATAAGCTATCCCAAACCCTCATTTGGGCTTCTCTGGTGGCTCAGATGCTAAAGAATCCACCTGCAGCTTGGGAGGCCTGGGATCAATTCCTGGGTTGGGAAGATCCCCTGGAGGAAGGCATGGCAAACCACTCCAGTATTCTTGCATGGAGAATCCCCAAGGACATAGGAGCCTGGTGGACTACAGTCCATGAGGTCACAAAGAGTCAAACACAACTGAGTGACTAAGCATAGCACAGTAAACCCTCATTTTACACAGGGAGGAAATAGAGACTCCTAACTCCATCACATGTGTCCTTACCCACAAAAAGGGAGTAGCTACTGGATTTTCACAGGGATTAAATGAGTAAATACACATGAAGCATCAAGACAGTGTCTGGCACATAATGCTGCTGCTGCTGCTAAATTGCTTCAGTCATGTCCAACTCTGTGCAACCCCACAGATGGCAACCCACCAGGCTCCCCCATCCCTGGCACATAACCATTAGTAAATATTAGTACTGTTATAAGATGATTGAGATGGGCCTAACAGCACATCATGAAGTAGTAGTGAGCCTGAAGCAGAGCCCTGTGCTCTTCCCAGTTTATCACTGTCCCCATTATGCCTCACTGCTTCCAGAAGTTCCTTCTCAATAACTAGTTCCTGAGTTCACGTGTGGTATGGAATTCACATGGTGTTCCCATTGACCAGCAGGGCGTAGACTGACCCCTAATTCCTAGGGAGGATTTCTCAGGCAATCTGATGGTCAGCCAAACCAAGGTCTTAACCAGCTTAGAGCTCCATCATCTCTGAGCACCTTCCCTGCTGGCAACATCTCAAATATGCTGAACTACTTCCTCTTCAATTACATACAGCAGTTTGTCTCAAAAAGGGCAAATTTTACCCCCAGAGAATATTTTACAATATCTGGAGACATTTTTAGTTATCAAAATTGGGGTGAAGAGTGTTAATGGTATGTACTGTATAGAGGTCAGAGATGTTGCTAACCAGCCCACAATGTACAGGTCAATCCCTTACTACAAAGAACTATTTAATCCAGAACACCACTGAGCTGCTGTGGAAAGATCCTAACATCGATGAGTGCACATTCAGATGCACATATGTGTCTATTTCAAATGTTTTACAGCTATATGATCAGCAGATAGGGAAGGCAGGATGGTGTAGTGGGTAAAAAGCCTGGACTCTGGAGCAAAACTGCACAATCAGCAGATTGCTTTAGCATTAAAGAGATAAAGGTTTAAATTTTAGCTCATCCACTTAGTAGCTGTGTGAACTTGGACTTGATACTTAATTTCTCTGAGCTGCAGTTTCCTCATCTAAAAACTGGAGATAATTATGCTGTAGTAAAGCTCTAAAATGATGATACACAGAAAACACTTAGTATGTGCCTAAAACATGATAGATAGGTAGTAGGCAACATCCATTACTGCTTACCTCTTCATTTTAGTAAGCTATGTAAACATGGAATTTTTAAAATGTTGGTCAGGGATGAGCCAGAAGTTGGCTGACAGAAGACAGATTAACAGATGTCAAGCTTGTCATCGCAGAAAGACGGCAGAGTAGAAGGACGTGTACTCATCTTCTCCTGTGAGAACAACAAAATTGCAACTTGCTGCTGAACAACCATCAACAAGACAATGTTAGATCCCCACACCCAAAGGCAAAGGAGAAGGCCCAACAAGATGGTAGGAGGGGTGAAATCACTTTTAGAATCAAACCCCATATCCACCAGAGACCCTCAGAAGGCTCAAACAAAACCTAATGTGCACCAGGACCCAGAAGCCCCACAGAGACTGAGCCAGACCTGCTTTGGGGTGTTTGAGTGTCTCCTGTGGAGTCACAGGTCAGCGGTGGCCTGCCAGGGGGACAGGTGCTCTGGCTGCAGCAGACCTGTGTCATGCAGCATTACCATCATAGAGCCGCTGAGCAGATGACCCACAAACAGCAGAACTATTATTCCAAAGAAATTCTTGCACTGTTAAGAAAGTTCTAGGACCCACAACAGGTTTCTGAACCTGGGGATCCAGCAAAGAGACTGAGAACCCCCAGGGAATATAACTGGAGGCCAGTGGGATTTGATTATAGAACTTTCATGGATCTGGGGAAACAGACATTTGGAGGGCACAAACAAAACCTTGTGTGCATCAGGAGCCAGGAGAAATGAGCACAAGACACTGAGTCAGACTTATGAGTGTGTAGGAGTCTCAGGTGGAGGCTTGAGGCCAAACAACAGGGAGGGAACACAGCCCCACCCATCAACAGAAAATTGGATTAAAGATTTACTGAGCATGCCCCCACCTAGCAGAACAAAACCCACTTTCCCCAGTTTCTCCCATCAGGAAGCTTCCATAAGCCTCTTATCCTTATTCATCAGAGAGCAGACAGAATGAAAACCATAATCACAGAAAACTAACCAAACTGATCACATGGACCACAGCCTTGTCTAACTCAATGAAACATGCCTTGTAGGGCCAGCCAAGATGGATGGGTCATAGTGGAGAGTTCTGACAAAATGTGGTCCACTGGAGAAGGGAATAGCAAACCACTTCAGTATTCTTGCCTTGAAAACCCCATAAACAGTATGAAATGTCAAAAAGATATGACACTGAAAGATAAACTCCCCAGGTTGGTAGGTGCCCATTATACTACAGGAGAAGAGTGGAAAAATAACTCCAGGAACAACTGAAAGACAGAGCCAAAGCAAAAACAACGTCCAGTAGTGGATGTGACTGGTGATGGAAGTAAAGTCTGATGCTGTAGAGAACAATACTGCATAGGAACCTGGACTGTTAGGTCCATGAATCAAAATAAATTGGAAATGGTCAAACAGGAGATGGCAAGAGTGAACATCTATGTTTTTGGAATCAGAGAACTAAAATGGACTGGAATGGGCAAATTTAATTCAGATGAACATTATATCTACTATGGTGGGCAAGAATCCCTTGGAAGAAATGGAGTAGCCCTCATAGTCAACAAAAGAGTCTGAAATGCAGTACTTGGGTACAACGTCAAAAATGACAGCATGATCTCTGTTTCCAAGAAAAACATTCAGTGTCACAGTAATCCAAGTCTATGCCCCAACCACTAATGCCAAAGAAGCTGAAATTGGACCATTCTATGATGACTTACAAGGCCTCTAGAATTAACACCAGAAAAAGATATCCTTTTCATCCTAGAAGACTGGAATGCAAAAGTAGGAAGTCAAGAGATACCTGGAGTAACAAGAAAGTTTGGCCTTGAAGTACAAAATGAACCAGGGCAAAAGCTAACAGAGCTTAGCGAAGAGAATGCACTGGTCATAGCAAGCACCCTCTTCAACAACACAAGAGATGTCTCTACACATGGCCATCACCAGATGGTCAATACCCAAATCATATTGATTATATTCTCTGCAGCCAAATATGGAGAAGCCCTATAGAGTCAGCAAAAACAAGACCAGGAGCTGACTGTGACTCAGACCATGAACTCCTTATTGCCAAATTTAGACTTAAATTGAAGAAAGTAGGGAAAACCACTAGACCATTCAGGTATGACCTAAATCATATCCCTTACGGTGGAAGTGACCAATAGATTCAAGGGATTATATCTGATAGAGTGCCTGAAGAACTATAGACAGAGGTTCATGACATTGTACAGGAGGTGGTCATCAAGACCATCCCCCAAAAAAAGAAACTCAAAAAGGCAAAATGGTTGTCTGAGGAGACCTTGCAAATGCTGAGAAGGAGAATGGCATTGAAACATGTAAAATACCATGTATGAAACGAGTCGCCAGTCCAGGTTCGATGCACGATACTGGATGCTTGGGGCTAGTGCACTGGGACAACCCAGAGGGATGGTATGGGGAGGGAGGAGGGAGGAGGGTTCAGGATGGGGAACACATGTATACCTGTGGCGGATTCATTTTGATATTTGGCAAAACTAATACAATTATGTAAAGTTTAAAAATAAAATAAAATAAAAAGAAAAGCAAAGAAGAAGAGGAAAGATATACTCATCTGAATGCAGAGTTCCAAAGAATAGCAAGGAGAGAGAAAAAGGCCTTCTTAAGTGAACAATGCAAAGAAACAGAGGAAAATAATAGAATGGGATAGACAAGATCTCTTCAAGAAAATTAGAGATACCAAGGGAACATTTCATGCAAAGATGGGCACAATAAAGAACAGAAATGATATGAACCTAACAGAAACAGAAGATATTAAGAAAAGGTGGCAAGAATACACAGAAGAATTGTACAAAAAAGATCTTCATGACCCAGATAACCACTATGGAGTGATCACTCACCTAGAGCCAGATATCCTGGAATATGAAGTCAAATGGGCCTTAGGAAGCATCACTATGAACAAAGCTAGTGGAGATGACGGAATTCCAGCTGAGCTATTTCAAATCCTAAAAGATGATGCTGTGAAAGTGCTGCACTCAATATGCCAGCAAATTTGGAAAACTCAGCAGTGGCCACAGGACTGGAAAAGGT
Organism: Bos mutus; assembly: GCF_027580195.1. Lineage (NCBI taxonomy): Eukaryota > Metazoa > Chordata > Mammalia > Artiodactyla > Bovidae > Bos > Bos mutus. Next base: position 24,159,749 of record NC_091641.1, read on the forward strand.
CAGTTTTCATTCCAATCCCAAAGAAAGGCAATGCCAAAGAATACTCAAGCTATCGCACAATTGCAGTCATCTCACATGCTAGTAAAGTAATGCTCAAAATTCTCCAAGCCAGGCTTCAGCAATACATGAACCATGAACTTCCAGATGTTCAAGCTGGATTTAGAAAAGGCAGAGGAATCAGAGATGAAATTGCCAATATCTATCTGTTGGATCATAGTAAAAGCATGAGAGTTTTGGAAAAACATCTACTTCTGCTTTATTGACTATGCCAAAGCCTTTGACTGTGTGGATCACAAGAAACTGGAAAAGCCTTCAAGAGATGGGAATACCAGACCACTGACCTGCCTCCTGAGAACTCTGTCTGTAGATCAAGAAGCAATAGTTAGAACCAGACATGGAACAATGGACTAATTCCAAATTGGGAAAGTAGTACATCAAGGCCGTATATAGTAATCCTGCTTATTCAACTTATATGCAGAGCACATCATGTGAAATGCCAAGCTGGATGAAGCACAAGCTGAATCAAGATTGCCAGGAGAAATGTCAATAACCTCAGATATGCAGATGACACCACCCTTACAGCAGAAAATGAAAGGAACTAAAAAGCCTCTTGATGAAAGTGAAAGAGAAGAGTGAAAAAGCTGGCTTAAAACTCAACATTAAAAAAACTAAGATTATGGCATTTGTTTCCATCACTTCATGACAAATAGATGGGGTTCAATGCAAACAGTGACAGACTTTATTTTCTTGGTCTCCAAAATCACTGCAGATGGTGACTGCAGCCATGAAATTAAAAGACACTTGCTCCTTGGAAGAAAGCTGTGACCAACCTAGACAGCATATTAAAAAGCAGAGACATCCCTTTGCCATCAAAGGTCCATTGAGTCAAAGCTATGTTTTTTCCAGTCATCATGTATGGATGTGAGTTGGCGTATAGAGAAAGCTGAGCACCAAAGAATTGATGCTTTTAAACTGTGGTGTTGGAGAAGACTCTTGAGAATCCCTTGGACTGCAAGGAGATCAAACAAGTCAATCCTAAAGAAATCAGTCCTGAATATTCGTTGGAAGGACTGATGCTGAAGCTGAAATTCCAATACTTTGGCCATGTGATGCAAAGAACTGACTCATTGGAAAAGATCATGATGCTGGGAAAGATTGAAGGTGGGAGGAGAAGGGGACAGCAGAGGATGTGATGGTTGGATGGCATCACCGATTCAATGGACATGAGTTTGAGCAAGCTCTGGGAGTTGGTGATGGACAGGGAACCCCTGAGTGCTGCAGTCCATGGGGTCTCAAAGAGTCGTACATGATTGAGCAACTGAACTGAACTGATGGATCACTTAGGGCCAAGGAAGGCTCCAAGGCAGTAGATGGGAACATAGCCAAGGTGAATAGGAGGAATGGAGGCAGAAATGATGCAGGAAAGAATCCATGCTTGTGTAGGAAATTATGATTAATTCATTTATTTTAAAATGTTATAGGCCAAGATGTATGCTAGAGTCATAGATATCCATTTATTCATTCAATAAAAATTTAATGAGCACCTACTATGTACTATTAGGTACATACCTACAGTGCTAGAGCCTATTGTACTAACATACTATCCATTTGTTCACATCTTGTTTTAAAATTTACTTATTTTTAGTTGGAAGATAATTGCTCTACAATATTGTATTGGTCTCTGCCATACATCAAAATGAATCTGCCATAGATATACAAATGTCTGCTCCCTCCTGAACCTTCCTTCCACCTCCTACCCCTTCTCACCCCTCTAGGTTGTCACAGAGCACCAGGTTTGAGTTCCCTGCATCATACAGCACATTCCCACTGGCTATCTATTTTATACATGGTAATATGTGTTTCAATGCTATTCTCTCTATTCATCCCACCCTCTCCTTCCCCGACTGTGTCTTCCAGCCTGTTCTCTATGCCTGCATCTCCATTGTTGCCTTCCAAATAGGTTCATCGGTACCTTCTTTCTAGATTCCATGGTTATGCGTTGTTGTTGTTGTTCAGTTGCTAAGTTGTGCCCAGCTATTTGCGATGCTATGGCATGCCAGTCTTCCCTGTCCTTCACTGTCTCCCAGAGTTGCTCAAACTCATGTCCATTGAGTTGGTGATGTATGTGCTAATACACAGCATTTGTTTTTCTCTTTCTGACTTACTTCAGTCTATATAATAGGCTCTAGATTCATCCACTTCATTAGAACTGACTCAAATGTGTTCCTTTTTATAGCTGAGTAATATTCCATTGTATATATATACCACAACTTCTTTATCCATTCATCTATCAATAGACATCTAGGTTGCTTCCATGTCCTAGACATTGTAAATAGTGCTGCAATGAACATTGGGGTACATGTGTCTCTTTCAATTACAGTTTCCTCAGGATATATGGCCAGTAGTGTGATTGTTGGGTCATATGGTAGTTTTATTCCTAGTTTTTTAAGGAATCTCTAAAAAATAAACTCAAAATGGATTAAAGACTTAAATGTAAGTCCAGAAACTATAAAGCTCTTGGAGGAAAGCATAGGCAGTACACTCCTTGACATAAAACACAACAAAATCCTCTATGACCCACTTCCTCTAGTAGTGGACATAAAAATAAACAAATGGGATCTAATTAAACTTAAAATTTTTTGCACAGCAAAGGAAACTATAAACAAGGTGAAAAGACAACCCTCAGAACTGGAGAAAATAACAGCAAATGAAACAACTGACCAAAGATTAATCTCCAAAATATACAAGCAGCTCATGTAGCTCAATGTGCGAGTGCATGCATTCTCTGTCATTTCAGTCGTGTCTGACTCTTTGCAACCCTACTGACTGTAGCCTACCAGGCTCCTCAGTCTATGGGATTCTCCAGGCAAGAATACTGGAGTGGGTTGCCATGCTTTCCTCCAGGGGATATTCCCAACCTAGGGATTGAACCTACGTCTCCTGCATTATAGGTTGATTCTTTACCATTGAACCACCAGGGAAGCCCTGTAGCTCAATACCAGAAAAACAAATAACCCAATCAAAAATTGGGCAGACATTTCTCTAAAGAAGACATATGGCTAACAAACACACGAAAAAATACTCAACATAGCTCATTATTAAAGAAATGCAAATCAAAACTACACTCAAGTATCACCTATGGTCAGAATGGCCATCATCAAAAAATCTACAATTAATGCTGGAGAGGGTGTGGAGAAAAGGGAATCCTCTTGTACTGACAGTAGAAAAGTTCATTTCTTTATTTATTCTGTAGTTATTCATTGAGTGCCCACTTGGTCACAAGTATCGTGTTACCATTTCACATGCATTGCCCCATCCCCTACTTGTTCACTCACTTCCTCATTAATTCATCATTTAATAAATTCATTCAACAGTTGTTTATAAGAATCTGTGCTATCCCAGACACTAGGTTAACTACTGATGAAAGATTGAAAGCTCTAGAAAGGGAAGAGACAGGACTTTCATCTAGGATGGGGAAACCACAAGGGAAGCAAAAAATTGGGGGCTTTATGGAATCATGATGCAACCTGCTTAGTGGTCAACACTTTGTGGAGAGAAGACTCTCCAGAGAAGCTAATAGGCAGAAGCTCAGCTTCCCAAGACCCCAAGGTGTCAATGGTGTGAATGGGAATGACAAAGTCTGAGGTCTGAACTAGAATTGTTAGGTGATTTTCTAGTACTTCGTTGCAGAGAACTTCAGTGTTTAAAGCATCAGTCTCTTGGGTGTGGGGGCTCTGTTAATTGCTTTGTGGAGGATGGATTTTAGAATTCTTGGGAAAATTGAAGAAACAACTTCTAGACTGAGCTTCTTGGAATGACTCCTAAAGCCACACAGCAGAATTGAGCCCCAAAGGAACCTCCACTCCCACCATACTAATCTACAGCTGGAAATCTGAGCCATCTCTACTATGTGCTGCACCAGCAAGGGTGCCTTTATTATTATTATTATTATTATTTGTTTATTTTACTTTACAATACTGTATTGGTTTTGTCATACATTAACTTGAATCCGCCATGGGTGTACATGTATTCCCCATCCTGAACCCCCCTCCCACCTCCCTCCCCATCCCATCCCTCTGGGTCATCCCAGTGCACCAACCCCGAGCATCCTGTATCATGCGTCAAACCTGGACTAGCGAGTCATTTCACATATGATATTTTACATGTTTCAATGCCATTCCCCCAAATCATCCCGCCCTTGCCCTCTCCCACAGAGTCCAAAAGACTGTTCTATACATCTGTGTCACTTTTGCTGTCTCACATACAGGGTTATCGTTACCATCTTTCTAAATTCCATATAATATACTGTTAATTACTGGTGTTTTTCTTTCTGGCTTACTTCACTCTGTATAATAGGCTCCAGTTTCATCCACCTCATTAGAACTGATTCAAATGTATTCTTTTTAATGGCTGAGTAATACTCCATTGTGTATATGTACCACAGCTTTCTTATCCATTCGTCTGCTGATGGACATCTAGGTTGCTTCCATGTCCTGGCTATTATAAACAGTGCTGCGATGAACACTGGGGTACACGTGTCTCTTTTGATTCTGGTTCCCTCAGTGTGTATGCCCAGCAGTGGGATTGCTGGGTCATAACTTGCCCCCTACTTAACTCAGTTCTGAAACTGACTTTCAAGCAAGAGTGTCTGATTTTCAGAAGCCTTCTTTGGGAGATGTAGTTTTTATCTTTTCAGGAACAAAAGAAGCAAGGAAGCTAGAGTGAAAGTGGATTGAACCAATCCACAGCCTTCCTCATAGGAGATTACTTTAGTTGTAAATTAGTGATAAAATAGGTGCTGAAATGAAATCTAACCCTCTAAATTACCATCAGAATACACTGTTCTACTGGTGTTAAAAGCTCCCCCTTAAAAAGTTGGCTGAATGAAAGTATGCTAATGATCCATTCATTCCAGAGTCCAGCTGAATCAGAATTTTTGTGGATAGGGACAAGGAATCTGTATTTTTTAAAACTCTATTTAGTAATCCCTCCAATCAGCCTGATTTGAGACCTTTGAGAATAGCTAATTCATAATAAATGATTAATTCTTCCAGGTATATGTACATCTCAACAGAAGACAGTTTCCTCAGAAGAGTAGATTATCTAATGTCAAGAGTAAGACTGTTAAAGGAAGACAGCTTTCTATTTCCATCAAATGAACCAAATAGGCACCACTCATCTCACATATGTCAAATCTTCTCCCTAAGGGGGTTTTTGGAACTTCCCACTGCATTTGAACAAAGAATGCCGATGCCGTCAGTAACTAACAATAGATAGTTGCAAAGTTTCATCTCAAGAACTGAAATCGGACACGCATCAAATAAAGTCTCTGTCCTCATGTTGCAGGAAGGTGGATGCCTTCCAGGGCCCGAAAGTGGGCTCTTGTCTAACACTTGGAAATGAGTTGTCCAAGGAGACTCACGTGCTGACAAGGCAAGAGATTTTATTGGGAAAGGTCACTGGGGCAGAGAGCAGTAGGGTAAGGGAAACCAGGAGAACTGCTCTGCCATGTGGCTCACAGTCTCGGGTTTTGTGGTGACGGGATTAGTTTCCAGGTTGTCTTTAGCCAATCATTCTGACTCAGAGTCCTTCCTGCTGGTGCACCCCTTGTTCAGCCAAGACGGATGCTAGAGAGAAGGATTCTCGAAGGTGGTTGGACACGTAATGTGACTTTTTGACCTTTCCTGAACTTGCCCAGTTGGTGGTGGCTTATTAGTTCCCTGTTCCTTACCAGGACCTCCTGTCCTAAAACAACTCATGGAAATGGTTACTATGGTGCCTGGCGAGGGTGGGCGGTTTCAGTCAGTCTGCTCCCCCTAACACTTATAATGCTCACCACCTAACAGACTAGACTAACAGGTAACCAGACAGTCATAATAACTAGTTAGGGGTGACAAGTCGATGTCCTGATTTGGGGCTGGGGAGGAGGTGTGTGGACACAGAGTCAGAAAGAAATGTCAGCTTGGACCCCTGCCCAGCATGAGGCATCAGAAAGTCCTCTTGAGAAAAGTGCTGTCTCAGCTGAGATCTAAGGGATGAGGTGGCCAGGCACAGAGGCCAGGAAGATGCGAGGGTGCTTCAGGTGGAGGGACACATATGTGCCAAGGCCTAGAGCCCTGAAAAAGCCAGACACGTTTGAAGAACTGAACAGTATTCAGAATGGCTGGAGCACAGAAAATGAAATGGCTGATTCTGAAAGTGGTGACCCTGTACAAAAGGAGAACAGGGGAAGCAACATCAGCCAAAACCTGGGAAGAGCAGAGAGATCTGGCACAGACTGTCCAAGGATGGAGCAGCGACTATCCAGTGCCCAGAACTGGCAAGCAGCCTCTGTGTCAGCTAACTGGCTATAATTTAGCTGAACTGGCAGAAGTAAATGGTGAATCCAATAGGGCTGCAATGAAATCACTATCCCAGCTTCACGCCAAAGGAGCATCTAAGAAGCAAAAGCTTTCAGTGGCCTTGCTAGAGAAGCCTGAGCACAATTCTTACTGCAGGAGTCTGTATTTAGGAGCCCACAGCACAGATCACGTCCTTAAACCAAGCTCATTGGTAACACAGCTGATCGTCTAGCCCATCAACACTGTGTGATTCCTTTTAGTCTCCTTTCCCTTTCTTGCCTCTGATCCGGGCAAAAAAGGACCCTGGAGACCCATACACACAGATAGACACACACACACACATGTAAATGCCAGAAGCTCAATTATAAATGTCTGTTCTCACTTTTTCCTCCCACTAAGCCCTGTGCTCAACCCTCCTGACTTTTGGTTCTCCTTTCTTTCAGCTCATCTGACCATCCACATTCAGCACCAACCTCCCCAGTTATGCCTTGACCATTCCCTCTCTTATCATGATTTGACTTTTTCTTCCAGCTAGCCAGTCTTAAAAGCTGCTTTGATAGACCCTCTTCCAGTTTAATCTGGAGAGTGTTTTGTGATGAAAAAATTATGTATCTTGGATCCCGTCCTAGCTGTATGACCTTGAGCAAGTGATAACCTCCCCGAGCCTTGATTCCCTCACCTGTTAAATGGGAAAAACAATGGCTGCATCAGCATTGCAGTGAAGATCAACTGGGAATCCATGCAATACCTTTACTGTAGTGTCTGGCATATAAAAAATGCTAGAAAAGTAAAGTGTTCTTTTGTTTTCTTTCCCCTCAGTAAAAGGAATGTTTTCTCATGGCCGCTAGTCTGAAATTAGGTAATCATTATGATCATGTTTTCTTTTTTCACTTTCCCAAATTATGTTGAGAAAGCAGATAAGTAGCACTTGTTTAGAGTTTCTTGCATTTTTAGCTATTCTAAGAATAACCATTGCAGCACAAAGAATAATGCATATTTGATTTCTCCCAAGCTAACTCTCAGAGAGTTTGATGTTTTAATGTAATCAGTTGTTTTGCCATTTCCTTGTTTCTTTGTTTTGCATACTTTCATTCTGCCCAGAATTTATCTTTAAATTATCACAATGGCAATGATGGATGAAATCCAAGCGCAAAGATTTTAAATATCACTCAGTAACACCATAACTGTAGCCCATTATTCTAGTGATTCTCCACCAGAGGTGGCACTTCCCTGACAAAAGCCATTTGGAAACGTGGGGAGCATTTGGGGTTGTCATAGTAATCAAGCAGACACCATTGACAGCAAAAGGAGCTGTTTGCAAAACAACCTGCAATGCGCAGGATTTGTCTAGCCCCAAGTGCCTATAATAGTGACCCATTGAGAAATACCATATAAAGCCCAATGAGGCCACCAGAGAAATTCTGGGTGAACTGGGGCTAGACACTAGGATTATTTCAGTCCAGAGCAGCTTTTCAATTAAAAAAAAGTTCTTTAATATGTTTAACAGACATGTACCAGATATGAATTTAGCTCTTATTCTATGAATTAAGTGGACAAAAACTGTCATAGTACTTTATTTTCTCTAAGTCAAATTTGAATCCCAGCCTCAACCCATTGGCCAGATGGCATATTCAATTCCAGTCATTACCAGAGTTTCTTCTCACTCTCCAGGACTAGGAAAGGACCTCAAAGTTCTTAGAAAGAGCAGAATATTCTGGTAGCCACTTCACTCTTCAGAGTCAGGCAGCTCTACTATGATGGGTCTTGCTTGGCCATGGGACCCCAAAGGATGCTGGAAGCCCAGAGTCTAAACACATCTCCATGGGTGAACCTTGACCATCACTCTGAGGTCTTGACTCCCCAAGGTCTCATTAAAGGATCAGCTTCTAGCCTCACAGAAGCTCCCCATCTTCCTCTACTTGGGATTTATTCTTCTCTCTGCCCTTCTCACTTCTGCCCCACCCGCCAAAAGAACTTGCCTCCCCAACCTCACTTTTCAGAGCCAATCTAGTATTATCTCCCCAATAAATTCTGCAATAAAGCTAGAAGGGGGTTCTCCTTCCAGGCAAAGACAAAGGAGTGGAAAACACCTTATTTTATTTATTCTAAGATGTAAATCTTTTCCTGCCTCTTAACATCTCTGAAAGTCTGAGGCATCGGTATTGATGCTATCTTACCATTGGTCATTTGCAGTCAAGACACAGGTAACATTTCCTGTGCATGTCCAAATTGATTGTGGCTCCAGATAGCACATCTGGACACCTACAACCCTTTGACCTGTCAATCAACAAATGATTGAGGACCACCTAAGAAAGGGATATGAGTCTTGATTGTTATCTGAAAACTCTCATTGCAAGATCAAGAAAATGTCAGCATCGAAACTTGTAGAATGAACGTCAGAGGTTTGGAAGAAAATCCCAGAGACAATGATGGAGCTGTCTTCTAGGAAATGCTATATCATCAACACTCTGAACAGCACAGAGGCTGACTCTGTGTGGAAAAACATAGACACTGTTGATCACAGAGGGCTCTGAGTTGAAAAATGATTCACAAGGGTTATGTGTTGTATGTGAAGAGGTATTAATACCATCCTAAACCATTTTTTGTCAAAATTTTCTTTTTGATATATCCATTTGAATTCCATTAGAGTGATACATGTTCAAATTGATGTCTCAAAAAGACTAGCAGGCTTTTTTTTTTTTTAACAAATATAAAAGTAAAATTCTAATGGCAAGCATGTATCATGGCTTAATTAGTAGTGTGATTTTTTTCTTAGTGAAATAAAAAACAGTGTTACATCTTAAAATCAATTGCATCTTAAATTCCAGGAGATAAGGTACCAGAAGAAGAAAAGACAAATGAAGACTTCATTAGATGATCCAGCAACACACTGCACACCACCTGAGAAAGAGCAGACTGTAGTCTGCAATTTGTATATTCTAAACTGCAGATCCCCTCCCTGAGCTCCCAAAGTATTGCCTAATGAAGAGCAAAGCCAGGGCTGTGAGCTCCAACATGGCAAGTCCTTGGCAAGGGATGCAAGGACCTATCCATTAAGTGGCCTCAGAAACCCTGAAATGATGTCAAGTGGACTAGCTCTCAAGCTGATGGTTATTCTTTCTGAACACCACTTAATAGCCCATGCCTTCCCTGATCATGCATCCATTTGGAACCTGTGTGATTAGTACCTGACATCCTGAAACATCTCTTGTATCTGCCTTTCTCCTAAGTCTTATGAGCAGAAGAGGCACAGATGTCAGCGAGGACCCAAACAGATCTGCTTTCACATCCCAACTTTCAGGTGTATTAGTCACGTGTTGTGGACAAATCACTTAATCTTGTTGGGGCTCTCTTCCTCCCTTCTTTCCTTCCTTCCTTTTCTCCCTTCCTTCCTCTCTTCTTTCTTAAACAAATACTATGTGTCAAACACTATCCTAAGCATTTTGCAAAACGAAGTCATTTAATTCTCAGAACAACCTATAAAGCAGAAACTACTATTTTCACCATTCTTATTTACAGACTGGGATATTTTGGCATGAGGAATTCAATAAACTCACCTGTGCTCACACAGCCAGTAAGCGGCTGAGTGAAAATTCAGACTCATATTCTTTGGACTTCCTTCCTACACTCTGCTACACTGCCACTCTTGTCAGCAAAAAATAATAACCAATAACCATCTCTGGGTTATTGGGGTGCTTAAATAATAGAAATAGATTCCCTGGCACATAGTGAGGCTTTAATAAATGACAGTCATGAATTTCATTCTCCAAGCTGCTAGTCCTTTAATTCAGATAGAGAATAATAATAAATTCTACTTGTATTATTACACAAGTTTAGAAAATGCTTTCACCCTAATCACTCTCATTGGTCCTTATAACAGTCATACAATCCACTGTTTTGATTATAATAATGTTCACATATGGTACTTTATGTGTCCTGGGCATTATTCTGCATGTCATGCATTGAGTCCTAAACTGACTTAGTTCCACAGCTCTGTGAAGTAAGTATTAATACTATAATTATCCACATCACCGACTCAAAGAGGTGAAGTAATGTGCCCAAGGTCACACTGTTAGTGAAGCTGGAATGAAGCTCAGAGTCTGGTTTTCAGCCTCTGAGCTCTGAACCTCTACTCTGGCGGGGGGTTGGGGTCCAAGTATGAGGCAATTCAAGCTCTTAAACCCTGTGATGAGTAACAGAGTCAGTAAGTGACAAAGCCAGGGCTCAAACCCAGGGCTATTTGTTTCTAGTGTCCCCAAGAGTGGTTTTTCTGACCCTGCTACCTGCACATCCAAGTGGCCTAACGAAAACAGCCTTGAGTTGACAGTCTGGAAACACAGGTTCTAGTCCTGCCAATAAAATAATTGGTCAACAGCTGAGTGGCCTTGGACAAATCCCTTTGCCTCTATATCTTATTTAAAGCATGAGGGAGTCGGGGGACAGAGTCAAGACGGTGGAGTAGGAGAACAGAGTTCACGTCTCCTCACAGCTTGGCACCTGTTAGGCATTGTTCTCGGACACCTAAGGGGACAAGAGGAAGGCCCATGAGACCAGGTAGGATGTGGGAGGGAGGGAAGAAAAGTGGAGACAATGGATCAGCACCCCTAAGGAGGGCCTGCAGGAGGGGAGAGGCTCTCATATCCAAAGAGGTTCACTCACTGTAGGGGGGATTGGCAGGGAAGGAGAAGGACCTCAGGGGACTGGAGAGGAATGCAGCCAGTGTCTTCACTGCCGGCAAGCTTGCTGGGGTACCAGGCCTGAACCTCCATCCCTGGGGAGCCCCTCTGGCTGTGCAGATCCTGAGTGTGAGCATCCCTCCCCCAGGATCTCATTCAGCCCCCTGGTGGCCTGAGCTGCCCCCTCCAGGCCTCTCCTGGCCACATGGGTCTTCTGGCCTGGGCCGTACACCCCAACCAAGCATCTTCCAACTCAGTGGGTCCCTGCACCTGAGCTACCCACCCCTGAACCCCACCCCACCCCAGACATATTTTGGCCGTGCGAGTTCATGCTGCCCCGCTTCCAAGGCCTCCTCTGGATGTACCAGAGGAAGATTGTGCCCTGGCTGCCCCAGGCAGGCATGTATGCCCTAAACCAGCTTCAGGAGGGGATGCTGCTGAGAGGGGCACACACAGAGGTGGGGCTGGCATAGCAGGACCAGAGACCTAGCTAGAGGTCTTGGAGGCCTACTAGGTAGGTATACGCTGTAGCTCACCATGGGGGCAAGGACACTGATAGAGGAAGCACCAGATAATTATTTTTTTATTACTATTTTTATGTGTTCTTATTTTCTTTCTTTTATTTTTACATTTTTATTGGACTATAATTGCTTTACAATGTTGTATTAGTTTCTGCTCTACAATGAAGTGAGTCAACTGTACGTATGCATATCCCCCTCCCTCTTGAACCTTCATCATACCCATCCTCTTCTCCCTGGATCCTACCCACCTAGGTCATCACAGAGCACTTAGGTGAGGTCCCTGTGCAGCACAGCAGCTTCCCCATAGCTATCCATTTTACACAATGTAGTGCATATATGTCAATCCTGTGTGCTGTGCTTAGTCGCTCAGTTGTGTCTGACTCTTTGTGACCCCGTGGACTACAGCCGGCAGGATTCTCCATCCATGGGGATTCTCCAGGTAAGAATAGTGGAGTGGGTTTCCATGCCCTCCTCCAGGTGATCTTCTCCACCCAGGGATCGAACCCAGGTCTCCCACATTGCAGGTGGATTATTTATCAACTGAGCCACCAAAGAAGCCCTCTCCCAATTATTCTCACCCGCCCTTTACCCACTATGTCCACAGGTCCACTCTCTACATCACTGCTTCTGTTCCTGATCTGCAAACAGGTTCATCTGTCCCAACTTTCTAGGTTCCATGCATGTGTGCATGCTGAGTCGCTTCAGTCATGTCCAACTCCTTGTGACGCTATGGACCATAGCCCACCAGGCTCCTCTGTCCATGGGATTCTCCAGGCAAGAATACTGGAGTGGGTTGCCGTGCCCTCCTCCAAGGCATCTTCCAGACCCAGGAATGAAACCTGCATCTCTTACATCTCCTGCATTGGTAGGCGGGCTCTTTACCACTAGCGTCACCTGGGAAGGCCAACATATGTTTTAATAACCACGTTTGTTTTTCTCTTTCTGACTTACTTCACTCTGAATGACCGACTCTAGGTCCATCCACATCACTACCAATGACTGAATTTCATTCATTTTTTTTTAATCTTTTTTTTTTTTTTTTGTATTGAGGTATAGCCGATTAAAAGGATCTTCACAACCAAGATAATCACGATGGTATGATCACTCACCTAGAGCCAGACATCCTGGAATGTGAAGTCAAGTGGGCCTTAGAAAGCATCACTACAAACAAAGCTAGTGGAGCTGATGGGATTCCAGTTGAGCTATTTCAAATCCTGAAAGATGATGCTGTGAAAGTGCTGCACTCAATATGTCAGCAAATCTGGAAAACTCAGCAGTGGCCACAGGACTGGAAAAGGTCCGTTTTCATTCCAATCCCAAAGCAATGCAAAAGAATGTTCAAACTATCACACAATTGCTCTCATCTCACATGCTAGTAAAGTAATGCTCAAAATTCTCCAAGCCAGGCTTCAGCAATACGTGAACCGTGAACCTCCAGATGTTCAAGCTGGTTTTAGAAAAGGCAGAGGAATCAGAGATCAAATTGCCAACATTCACTGGATCATGAAAAAAGCAAAAGAGTTCCAGAAAAACATCTATTTCTGCTTTATTGACTATGCCAAAGCCTTTGACTGTGTGGATCACAGTCAACTGTGGAAAATTCTTCAAGAGATGGGCATACCAGACCACCTGACCTGCCTCTTGAGAAACCTATATGTAGGTCAGGAAGCAACAGTTAGAACTGGACATGGAACAACAGGCTGGTTCCAAATAGGAAAAGGAGTACGTCAAGGCTGTATATTGTCACCCTGCTTATTAAACTTCTATGCAGAGTACATCACAAGAAACGCTGGGCAGGAAGAAGCACAAGCTGGAATCAAGATTGCTGGGAGAAATATCAATAACCTCAGATATGCAGATGACACCACCCGTATTGCAGAACGTAAACAGGAACTAAAAAGCCTCTTGATGAGAGTGAAAGAGGAGAGTGAAAAAGTTGGCTTAAAGCTCAACATTCAGAAAATGAAGATCATGGCATCTGGTCCCATCACTTCATGGCAAATAGATGGGGAAACAGTGTCAGATGTTATTTTTTGGGGCTCCAAAATCACTACAGATGGTGGTTGCAGCCATGAAATTAAAAGACGCTTGCTCCTTGGAAGGGAAGTTATGAACAACCTAGATAACATATTGAAAAGCAGAGACATTACTTTGCCAACAAAGGTCCATCTAGTCAAGGCTATGGTTTTTCCAGTGGTCATGTATGGATGTGAGACTTGGACTGTGAAGAAGGCTGAGCGCCGAAGAATTGATGCTTTTGAACTGTGGTGTTGGAGAAGACTCTTGAGAGTCCCTTGGACTGCAAGGAGATCCAACCAGTCCATTCTGAAGGAGATCAGTCCGTCTTAGGTGTTCTTTGGAAGGAATGATGCTAAAGCTGAAACTCCAGTACTTTGGCCACCTCATGCGAAGAGTTGGCTCATTGGAAAAGACTCTGATGCTGGGAGGGATTGGGGGCAGGAGGAGAAGGGGATGACAGAGGATGAGATGGCTGGATGGCATCACTGACTCGATGGATGTGAGTTTGAGTGAACTCCAGGAGTTGGTGATGGACAGGGAGGCCTGGCGTGCTGCGATTCATGGGGTTGCAAAGAGTCGGACACGACTGAGTGACTGAACTGAACTGAACTGATAGCCGATTAACAACATTGTGATAGTCCCAGGTGAAAGCAAAAGGACTCAGCCAAACATACACATGTATCCATTCTTCCTCAAACAACTCTCCCATCCAAGCTATCTCACATAACATTAAGCAGAGTTCCATGTGCTATACAGTAGGTCCTTGTTGGTTATCTATTTTAAATATAGCAGTGTGTACACGCCCATCCCCAATTCCCTAACTATCCCTTCCCCCATCTTTCCCCTGGCAACCATAAGTTCATTCTCTGAGTCAGTGAGTCTGTTTCTGTTTTGTAAGTAAGTTCATTTGTATCATTTCTTTTTAGATTCCACATATAAGGAATGTCATACAATATTTTTCTTTCTCTGACTTACTTCATTCAGTATGACAATTCCTAGATCTATCCATGTTGCTGAAAATTGTATCATTCCATTCCTTTTAATGGTTTAGTAATATTCCATTGTATGGAATATATATATTCCAATGTATAAAGAATCAGATCAGATCAGTCACTCAGTCGTGTTTGACTCTTTGCGACCCCATGAATCGCAGCACGCCAGGCCTCCCTGTCCATCACCAACTCCCAGAGTTTACTCAGACTCACATCCATCGAGTCAGTGATGCCATCCAGCCATCTCATCCTCTGTCATCCCCTTCTCCTCCTGCCCCCAATCCCTCCCAGCATCAGAGTCTTTTCCAATGAGTCAACTCTTCGCATGAGGTGGCCAAAGTACTGGAGTTTCAGCTTTAGCATCAGTCCTTCCAAACAACACCTAAGACGGACTGATCTCCTTCAGAATGGACTGGTTGGATCTCCTTGCAGTCCAAGGGACTCTCAAGAGTCTTCTCCAACACCACAGTTCAAAAGCATCAATTCTTCGGCGCTCAGCCTTCTTCACAGTCCAAGTCTCACATCCATACATGACCACAGGAAAAACCATAGCCTTGACTAGACGAACCTTTGTTGGCAAAGGAATGTCTCTGCTTTTGAATATGCTATCAAGGTTGGTCATAACTGTCCTTCCAAGGAGTAAGCATCTTTTAATTTCATGGCTGCAGTCACCATCTGTAGTGATTTTGGAGACCAGAAAAACAAAGTCTGACACTGTTTCCACTCTTTCCCCATCTATTTCCCATGAAGTGATGGGACCGAATGCCATGATCTTCGTTTTCTGAATGTTGAGCTTTAAGCCAACTTTTTCACTCTCCACTTGCACTTTCATCAAGAGGCTTTTGAGTTCCTCTTCACTTTCTGCCATAAGGGTGGTGTCATCTGCATATCTGAGGTTATTGATATTTCTCCCGGCAATCTTGATTCCAGTTTGTGTTTCTTCCAGTCCAGCATTTCTCATGATGTACTCTGCATATAAGTTAAATAAACAGGTTGACAATATACAGCCTTGACAAACTCCTTTTCCTATTTGGAACCAGTCTGTTGTTCCATGTCCAATTGCAGGAGATGTAAGAGATTCAGGTTCAAGCTGAATAGCATGGACACACAGATTGAGATAAACACAAGAAATGTTTAACAAGGACATAGAAGAACTAACAAACAAAAACAGTGATGAACAACACAATAATTAAAATGAAAAATACACCAGAAGGAATCAAAGCAGAATAATTGAAACAGAAGAATGAATAAGTGAGCTGGAAGATAGGATTGTGGAAATAATTAACAAGGAGCAGAATAAAGAAAAAAGAATGAAGAGAAATGAGGATATTCTCAGAGACCTCTGGGACAACATTCAAAGTATATGATCCTAGAAGAAGAGGAGAAAGAGAAAAGATCTGAGAAAATATTTCAAGAGATTATAGTTAAAACTTCCCTGACATGGGAAAGGAAATAGCCACCCATATTCAGGAAGTACAGAGAGTCCCATACAACATAAGCTCAAGGAGAAGCACACCGAGACACGGTCAGGAAGATCCGCTGAAGGGAATGGCAGCTAACTCCAGTATTCTTGCTGGAGAATCCCATGGACAGAGATGCCTGGAAGGCTACAGTCCATAAAGTTGACCACAAAGAGTTGACCAGAACTGAAGTGACTTCGCATGAACTCACTACATCTTCATACATTCCTCTGTTGATGGACATTAAGTTGCTTCCATGTCTTGGCTATTGTAAAGAGTGTTACAATGAACATTGGGGTGCATGTGTCCTTTTGGATCATATTTTTCTCTTAATATATGCCCAGGAGTGGGATTTCAGGGTCTTGTGGTAGCTCTATTTTTAGTTTTTTAAGGAACCTCCATACTATTTTCCATAGTGGCTGTATCAATCTACATTCCCACCAACAGTGCAAGAGGGTTCCCTTTTCTCCACATCCTCTCTAGCATTTATCATTTGTAGATTTTTTAATGATGACCATTCTGACTGATATGAGGTAATACCTCATTGTAGTTTTGATCCACATTTCTCTAATAATTAGTAATACTGAACATCTTTTCATGTGTCTTTTGACCATCTGTGTGTCCTCTTTGGAGAAATATCTATTTAGGTCTTCTGCCTATTTTTTGATTGGGTTGTCTGTTTTTTGGTTTTTCTGTTTGTTTTTTTGATGTTGAGTTGTATGAGCTGCTTCTAAATTTTGCATATTAATCCCTTGTCAGTTGCTTAATTTGCAAATATTTTCTCCCATACTGAGAGTTGTCTTTTCTCTTATTTATGGTATCCTTTTCAGAGCAAAAGCTTTTAAGTTTAATTAGTTTAATTTCATTTGTTTATTTTTATTTCCATTATTTTAGGAGGTGGGTTAAAAAATTCTTGCTGTGATTTATGTCAGAGTGTTCTTCCTGTTTTCCTCTAAGGGTTTTATAGTGTCTGATCTTACATTTAGTGTTTAATCCACTTTGAGTTTATTTTTGTGTATGGTATAAGAGATTGTTCTAATTTCATTCTTTCACGTGTAGCTGTCAAGTTTTCCCAGTGCCACTTATTGCAGAAGCTGTCTTTTCTCCATCGTATATTCTTGCCTCCTTTGTCAAAGATTAGATGGCCATAGATATGTGAGTTTAATCTCTGGGCTTTTTTCCTGTTTCACTGAACTATATTTCTGGTTTTGTGCCAGTACTATACTGTCTTGATTACTATACTTTTGTAGTATAGTCAGTATAGTCTGAAGTTGTGAAGACTGACTGATTCCTCCCGCTCTTTTCTTCTTTCTTAAGTTCACTTTGGCTATTCTGGGTCTTTTTTGTTTCCATATAAATTATAATTTTTTTGCTGTTGTGGTTCTCTCTTGTTATTGCTGTTTCATTTTTATGGTTATTTTTTCTAATATATATTTGTTTTTGTTTTTAATTTTACTTTTTAAAAATTCTTTTTGTTCTGATCCTTACTGTTGCTTTTTATTTGTTGTTGTTGCTGTTTCTGCTGTACCACATGGGCTGTGGAGTTGTGGTTCACAGGCCAGGCATTGGACCTGACCTCCTGTGGGGGGTAGGGGAGGGTTACTGAGTACAAGGCACTGGAATAACAGAGAGCTTTAGGTCCCAGGGAATATGAATTAGTGTGAGGTTTCACAGAGGTCCTTAACTCAGCACCAAGACCTGGCTCCACCCAACTGCTTGCAAATTCCAGTCCTGGACACTTCAGGCGAAACAACCAGCAAGACAGGATCATAGCCCCACCCATCAAAAACAGTGAGATGACAAAAAAATATGTTATAGATGAAAGAGCAAGATAGAAACCTACAAGACCAAATAAATGAAAGGAAATAGGCAACCTACCTGAAAAACAGTTCAGAATAATGATAGTAAAGATAATCCAGAATATCAGAAATAGCATGGAGGCACAGATTGAGATAACACAAGAAATGTTTAACAAGGACCTAGAAGAACTGACGAAGAAAAACAGTGATGAACAACACAATAATTGAAGTGAAAAATACACCAGAAGGAATCAAAGCAGAATAATTGAAACAGAAGAGTGAATAAGTGAGCTGGAAGATAGGATTGTGGAAATAATTAACAAGGAGCAGAATAAAGAAGAAAGAATGAAGAGAAATGAGGATATTCTCAGAGACCTCTGGGACAACATTCAAACTATAGGATCCTAGAAGAAGAGGAGAAAGAGAAAAGATCTGAGAAAATATTCCAAGAGATTATAGTTAAAACTTCCCTGACATGGGAAAGGAAATAGCCACCCAAATTCAGGAAGTACAGAGAGTCCCATACAACATAAGCTCAAGGAGAAACACACTGGGACACATATTAATCAAACTATCAAAAATTTTTTAAAAATATATTAAAAGCATCGAGGAAAAAGCAATAAATAACATACAAGGGACCCCGCCCCCCCAATAAGGTAGTCAGCTGATATTTCAGCAGAAACTCCACAGGCCAGAAGGGAGTAGCAGGTTGTAATTAGAATAATGAAAGGGAAAAAACTACAATCAAGATTACTCTACCTAGCAAGGATCTCATTCAGATTCAACAGAAAAATCAAAAGCTTTACAGACAAGCAAAAGCTCAGAGAATTCAGCACCACCAAACCAGCTTTACAAGAAATGCTAAAGGAATTCCTAAAACACAAGAAAAGAAGAAAATAACCTACAAAAAGCCAACCCAAAACAATAGAGAAAATGGTAATAGGAACATACATATAGATAAATACCTTCAATGTAAATGGATTAGCTGTTCCAACCAAAAGATGCAGACTGTCTACATGGATACAAAAACAAGACCCATATATATGCCATCTACAAGAGACTCACTTCAGATTCTGAACACATACAGACTGAAATTGAGGGGATGGGAAAAGATATACCATACAAATGGAAATCAAAAGAAAGCTGGAGTAGCAATACTTATATAAGACAAGCTAAATTTTAAAATGTTGTTGTTGTTCAGTCATCTGGTCATGTCTGACTCTTTGCCACTTCATGGACTACAGCATGCCAGGCCTCCTGTCCTTTATTTAAAATAAAGACTGTTAGACAGAGAAGGACACTACATAATGATCAAGGGACCAATCCAAGAAGAAGACATAACAATTATAAATATTTATGCACCTAACATATGAGCTCCTTAAAAATAATGCAAATGCTAATAGCCATAAACGAAGAAACAGACAGTAGCACAATCATATTGGGGGACTTTAAAACCCTATTTACACCAATGGACAGATCACCCAGACAGAAAATTAATAAGGAAACACAAGCTATAAATGGTACAATACACCAGATAGACTTTATTGATATTTATAGGAAATTCCATCTGATAGCAGCAGAATACGTTTTCTTCTCAAGTGTGCATGGAACATTCTCCAGGATAGGTTACATCTTGAGTAACAAATCAAGCCTTGGAAAAGTTAAGAAAATTGAAATTGCATCAGGCAAATTTTTTCACCACAGCACTATGAGATTAGAAATCAATTAAAGGAAAAAAAAAAAAACTATAAAAACACAAGCACATGTAGGCTAAACAATACACTACTAAATAACCAAGAAATCAAAGGAGAAATAAATAAATACATAGAAATAAATTACAACAAAAACACGAGGACCCAAAACCTATTGGATGCAGCAAAATCAGTCCTAAGAGGAAAGTTTTATAGCAATTCAATCCTACCTCCAGAAACAAACAAAAAAAATCTCAACCTAACCTGATACCTAAAGCAACTAGAGAAATAAGAACAAATAGAACCCAAAGTGAGTAGAAATAAAGAAATAAATAAAAATCAGAGCATAAATAAATGAAATAGAAGCAAAGAAAGCAATAGCAAAGCTCAATGAAACTAAAAGCTGGTTCTTTGAGAAAATAAACAAAATTGACAAACCTTTAGCCAAGCTCATCAGTAAAAAGTGGGAGGATTCAAATCAATAAAATTAGAAGTGAAGAAGGAAAAGTTAAAACTGACACCACAGAAATACAAAGGATCATAAGAGACTACTATGAGCAACTATATGCCAATAAAATGGACAACCTGGAAGAAATAGACAAATTCTTGAAAAGGCAAAACCTTCCAAGATTGAACCAGGAAGAAACAGAAAATATAAATAGACCAATCACAAATAATGAAATTGAAACTGCAATTAAAAGTCTTCTAACAAGCACTTCCCGGGTGGTCCAGTGGTTAAGAACTTGCCTTGCAATTCATGGGACACAGATTTGACCCCTGGGAACTAAGATCCCACATACCACAGAGCAACTAAGTCTGTGTGTTACAGTTAGAGAGCCCCATGATTCAGTTACTAAAGTCCACACACTCTGGAGCCCCCGTGCCACAAATAGAGAGCCCGCATGCAGCAGCTACAGAGCCCACAAGTTCTGGAGCCTGTGTACCACAATTAAAGAGCCCAAATGCTACAACTACCCGAAACCCACATGCTCTGGAGCCTGTGTGCCTCAACTAGAGAGTCCATGCACCACAACAAAAGATATGCATGATGCAACAAAGATCCTTCCTGCTGCAACTAAGACCTTATACAGCCAAAAAACTCTTCCAACAAACAAAAGTCCAGGACCAGATTGTTTCACAGACAAATTCTTTTTTTTTTTTTAAACTTTTAGTCGGCCGCTCCTGCTTTAGTTCACAGCCCCAGAGCAGGCTTAGTGTCTCCTTTTCAGAGGTGCTACTAATGGGACTGTGATTCATGATGCGGGCGGGGGCCAAGCAGCGTCCCTAACTCCAGTCACTTCATCGCCTCCTCCTCAGATCGCTTCCCTCTCTGGCTTCCTTACTCCGGCCTTATCGCGGCCTCACCTCACACAGACAAATTCTATCAAACATTTAGAGAAGAGCTAACACCAATTTTTCTCAAACTCATCCAAAAAATTGCAGAGAAAGGAACACTCCTAAGCTTACCCTATGAGGCCACCATCACCCTGATACTCATACCACAAAAAGTGAAAATTATAGACCAATATTACTGATGAACACACAGCCAAAAATTCTCAACAAAATATGAGCAAACAGAATTCAACAACACATTAAAAGATCATATACTATGATTAAGTGGAATTTATCCCAGGGATACAAAGATTCTTCAATATACACAAATCAACCCATGTGAAACACCATATTAATAAATTAAAGAATAAAAACCATATGATCATCTCAATAGATGCAGAAAAAGCTTTTGACAAAATTCAGTACTCATTTATGATTAAAAAAAAAAATCTTCCAGAAAGTGGGCATAGAGGGAAATAACCTCAACATAATTAAGGCCATTACAAAAAACCCATGGCAAACATCATTCTCAGTGGTGAAAAACTGAAAGCATTTCCTCTAAGACCAGGCACAAGACAAAGATGTCCACTCAGTTCAGTTCAGTTCAGTCGCTCAGTCGTGTCCGACTCTTTGCGACCCCATGAATCGCAGCACGCCAGGCCTCCCTGTCCATCACCAACTCCCGGAGTTCACCCAGACTCACGTTCATCGAGTCAGTGATGCCATCCAGCCATCTCATCCTCTGTCGTCCCCTTCTCCTCTTACCCTCAATCCCCTCCCAGCATCAGAGTCTTTTCCAATGAGTCAACTCTTTGCATGAGGTGGCCAAAGTACTTGAGTTTCAGCTTTAGCATCATTCCTTCCAAAGAAATCCCAGGGCTGATCTCCTTCAGAATGGACTGGTTGGATCTCCTTGCAGTCCAAGGGACTCTCAAGAGTCTTCTCCAACACCACAGTTCAAAAGCATCAATTCTTCGGCGCTCAGCCTTCTTCACAGTCCAACTCTCACATCCATACATGACCACTGGAAAAACCATAGCCTTGACTAGATGAACCTTTGTTGGCAAAGTAATGTCTCTGCTTTTGAATATGCTATCTAGGTTGGTCATAACTTTCCTTCCAAGGAGTAAGCATCTTTTAATTTCATGGCTGCAGTCACCATCTGCAGTGATTTTGGAGCCCCCAAAAATAAAGTCTGACACTGTTTCCACTGTTTCCCCATCTATTTCCCATGAAGTGATGGGACCGGATGCCCTGATCTTCGTTTTCTGAATGTTGAGCTTTAAGCCAACTTTTTCACTCTCCTCTTTCACCTTCATCAAGAGGATTTTGAGTTCCTCTTCACTTTCTGCCATAAGGATGGTGTCATCTGCATATCTGAGGTTATTGATATTTCTCCCGGCAATCTTGATTCCAGTTTGTGTTTCTTCCAGTCCAGCGTTTCTCATGATGTACTCTGCATATAGGTTAAATAAACAGGGTGACAATATACAGCCTTGATGTACTCCCTTTCCTATTTGGAACCAGTCTGTAGTTTCATGTCCAGTTCTAACTGTTGCTTCCTGACCTGCATACAGATTTCTCAAGAGGCAAGTCAGGTGGTCTGGTATGCCCATCTCTTGAAGAATTTTCCACAGTTGATTGTGATCCACACAGTCAAAGGCTTTGGCATAGTCAATAAAGCAGAAATAGATGTTTTTCTGGAACTCTCTTGCTTTTTCCATGATCCAGTGGATGTTGGCAATTTGATCTCTGTTTCCTGGGCGTTTTCTAAAACCAGTTTGAACATCAGGAAGTTCACGGCTCACATATTGCTGAAGCCTGGCTTGGAGAATTTTGAGCGTTCCTTTACTAGCGTGTGAGATGAGTGCAATTGTGTGGTAGTTTGAGCATTCTTTGGCATTGCCTTTCTTTGGGATCAGAATGAAAACTGACCTTTTCCAGTCTTGTGGCCACTGCTGAGTTTTCCAAATGTGCTGGCATATTGAGTGCAGCACTTTCACAGCATCATCTTTCAGGATTTGGAATAGCTCAACTGGAATTCCATCACCTCCACTAGCTTTGTTCGTAGTGATGCTTTCTAAGGCCCACTTGACTTCACATTCCAGGATGTCTGGCTCTAGGTCAGTGATCACACCATCGTGATTATCTGGATCATGAAGATCTTTTTTGTACAGTTCTTTGTGTATTCTTGTCATCTCTTCTTAATATCTTCTGCTTCTGTTAGGTCCATACCATTTCTGTCCTTTATCGAGCCCATCTTTGCATGAAATGTTCCCTTGGTATCTCTGATTTTCTTGAAGAGATCTCTAGTCTTTCCCATTCTGTTGTTTTCCTCTATTTCTTTGCATTGATCGCTGAGGAAGGCTTTCTTATCTCTTCTTGCTATTCTTTGGAACTCTGTATTCAGATGCTTATATCTTTCCTTTTCTCCTTTGCT
Source organism: Bos mutus (assembly GCF_027580195.1). Lineage (NCBI taxonomy): Eukaryota > Metazoa > Chordata > Mammalia > Artiodactyla > Bovidae > Bos > Bos mutus. The sequence goes on from NC_091641.1 coordinate 24,183,020, forward strand.
TTTTCGCTTCTCTTCTTTTCACAGCTATTTGTAAGCCCTCCCCAGACAGCCATTTTGCTTTTTTGCATTTCTTTTCCATGGGGATGGTTTTGATCCCTGTCTCCTGTACAATGTCACGAACCTCAGTCCATAGTTCATCAGGCACTCTATCTATCAGATCTAGGCCCTTAAATCTATTTCTCACTTTCACTGTATAATCATAAGGGATTTGATTTAGGTCATACCTGAATGATCTAGTGGTTTTCCCTACTTTCTACAATTTAAGTCTGAGTTTGGCAATAAGGAGTTCATGGTCTGAGCCACAGTCAGCTCCCTATCTTGTTTTTGCTGACTGTATAGAGCTTATTCATCTTTGGCTGCAAAGAATATAATCAATCTGATTTCGGTATTGACCATCTGGTGATGTCCATGTGTAGAGTCACTTGCTCCTTAGTATCTTGTAATTCTAAGCAACTATTTTCTAGTAGCTGCTACAGCAACTACTAGATATCTACAGCAATTCTGTTTGAAGAAAATAAATGCAGCTTGTTTCTTTGGACTCAATATCAATTCCACCCCTACCCCTGAGGAAAACTCTAGAAAATGCCTCTTTACCTGATGAAATCCTACATGTCTTCTGAGGTGCAGCTCAAATACATAGCAGACAGAAATACAGCAGCCACTTCTAGAGATGACTCCAGCTCCCAGCCTTTTCCTCTCGTCACTACTGGTAGGAATAACTCACACAACACTACTCTGTGAGCCTAAGGCAATACTTAGTTTATGCCTTTATATTTGGTGCTGTTGTTCAGTCCCTAAGTCATGTCTGACTCTTTGCGGCTCCATGGGCTTCACCATCTCCGAAATTCGCTCAAACTCTTATCTGTTGCATTAGTGATGCCATCCAACCCTCTCATCCTCTGTCGTCCTCTCCTCCTCTTGCCTTCAACCTTTTCTGGCATCAGGGTTTCCCAACTCCAGTGTGTCGGCTCTTCACATCAGGTGGCCAAGGTATTGGAGCTTCTACATAGTAAGTATTTTAGACTTTGTGTGCCATATAGTCTCTGTGCCAACTATTCAAATTTGTCATTGTTTTATCAAAGCAGTCATGGACAATGTAAATGAATAAGTATTACTATGTTCCACTAAAACACCCCCATTTATTTATTTATTAACAAGAAGGACTCACAAAGAAACAGAAAATTTGTGTAGCCCTATAGGAAGTAAAAAGATTTAATAATCAATCAAGAAACTTCCCACAAAAAAAAGCATAGGACCAGATGCATACACTGGTGAATTCTACTAAACATTTAATGAAGAATTAGTACCATTTCCTCACAAACACTTCCAGAAAATATAAGAGGAAAGAATATTTTCCAATTCTTTCTCTGGAGCCAGTATTACCTTGATACAAAAAACAAGGACATTAAAATAAGAAACTGCTGCTGCTGCTGCTAAGTTGATTCAGTCCTGTCTGACTCTGTGCGACCCCAGAGACGGCAGCCCACCAGGCTCCCCCGTCCCTGGGATTCTCCAGGCAAGAACACTGGAGTGGGTTGCCATTTCCTTCTCCAATGCAGGAAAGTGAAAAGTGAAAGTGAAGTCACTCAGTCGTGTCTGACTCTTAGCGACCCCATGGACTGCAGCCCACCAGGCTCCTCCGTCCATGGGATTTTCCAGGCAAGAGTACTGGAGTGGGGTGCTATTGTACGTACCAGTATTTCTTAAGAATACAGATGTAAAAATACTAAAAAGTGCTTAAAATTGAATTCACCAATATATAAAAAGGATTATACATCATGACCAAACTGAATTTATCCCAGGAATGCAAGGTAGGTTTAACAACTGAAAATCAAGTTGTGGAATACATCACATAAATAGAAAAATGCACAAAAACCTCTTGATTAGCTGAATAGACACAGAAAAGAACTTGACAAAATTCAACATCCCTTTATCATAAGAACATTCAACAAATTAGTTATGGAAGAACTTCCTTAAGCTGATAAAGGGCAGCTATGAAAAAATCACAACTCACATTATCCTTGAAGGTGAATCTTTTCCCTCTCAAATTAGGAATAAAATAAGGACATCCACTCTCAGTTTTTCTTTTCAACATTGTACTGGAGGCTGTATCCAGGACATTTAGACAAGAAAATGAAATAAAAGGCATTGAAAAAAAGAGGTAAAACTGTCTCTATTGCAGATGTCATGATCTTGCATATAGAAAATCTTTTATATAAGTCCACTAAAGAGTTGTTTGTGTATAAGCTGTTAGAATGAATGCTGCTGCTGCTAAGTCACTTCAGTCATGTCCGACTCTGTGCGACCCCATAGATGGCAGCCACCAGGCTCCCCCGTCCCTGGGATTCTCCAGACAAGAACACTGGAGTGGGTTGCCATTTCCTTCTCCAATGCATGAAAGTGAACAGTGAAAGTGAAGTCACTCAGTCGTGTCCAACTCTTAGCGACCCCATGGACTGCAGCCCACCAGGCTCCTCCATCCATGGGATTTTACAGGCAAGAGTACTGGAGTGGGGTGCCATTGCCTTCTCTGGTTAGAATGAATAAATGAGTTCAAAAGGTTGCAGGATATAAGGTCAATATACAATAATCTATTGCATTTCTATATACTAGCAACAAACAACCTAAAGATGAAATTAAGAAAATAATTCCATTTATGATACCATCAATAAAACATTTAGGAATAAAATTCAACAAGAGAAGTGAAAATTTTTTCAAAACATTGTTGAAAAAAATTAAAGACCTAAATAAATATCTCATGTTCCTGAATTACAAGACCTGATATTGTTAAGATGATAACAGACCCCAAACTGCTCTACATAGCTAATCCAGTTCCCATAAGACAACATAGAATGCCAAAAGTAGATATATAGAAGATGAAAAATAAGAGAAGGAAAGTCTTAGATGGGTTGGATAGAAACCACTTTCTTAGTCACACATAGCCAAAGATAGTGAACAATTTAGGAACTGAAAATTAGTATTCATAATCATATGTATTTTATGCCAAATGAACAGGAAATTGTGTACAGGTCTCATTCCAAAATTTAAACTCATTCTTCTCAACTAACCTTTTTACAATATTCACAAAATTCAGAATTGATTTTGGGGGAATATGGTTGAGATAACTATCAGGAGTGAATGAACCATCCCTGACAATTATGGTCACTATTTTATTGCCAAAGTGGGAAGATGGACCCATTTTGTAATAGTGCCTTAGCCCATGTCTATCCAGTAATGATAAATAGTACCCACGTAGGGGTGATCACATGAATAATCAATATCATTACCATCTACATGATTTTTCATGCTAAACAAGTTTTCTAGCTAAAAGAAACTATATATTTATTCTCATTTGTTCAGCTTGTATTGATTGCTTTCTATGATGCTACACACTGGGCAATGTGCTAGGATATGGCAGAGAACAAGCTCCAACTCTTGCTTCAACCCCAGAACTTGTCATCCGTTTAGATATTATCTGATTCAGTAGTTCTCAACTGGGTACAATTTTACATCCTGGGGGAGATTTGACAGTGTCTGGGGACTTTGTCACAACCAAGGGAATGCTATAGCATCTATTGAGTAGAGGCCAGGGATGCAGCTAAACACTCTAAAAGGTACAGGACCAACCCCCAAACAAAGAATTTTTCAGCCCAAAATGTCAACCGCACACCTAGTGAGAAACTCAAAGTCCTTATTTTATAGAAGAATAAACTGAGGCATATGTAGTAATGTACCCAAGATCATTGGCTCTACAGAAGTGAAGTCCAGAAATCCTAGTTCTGTTCTGCATTCAATAAATTTCCACCCTCTCTTCCTTGAACTAATATTGAGGACTCATTCTGACATGTATTATTCCTTTCCTAAAATGGGCTCTGCAGTGGCACCCTGATAGAGGGCTGTATTAGCCAGAAATGGAGAAGCAATCACCTTTGATATACATGATTGCTGCAGGAGACAGACTCAACTTGAGTAACAGAGCTGCCTTGGATATGGCTTCTGGACTTTGAAAGCAAGGATACTGGGAAGAAAAGCCTGGACTCAGAATTTTCATTCATGCATTCTTTCCTTGTCTTATTCATTCCTGTATTCAACAACAACAAAATAATACTGAGCCACTACTATATGCCAAGCATAGGCTAGAAACCAGAGGCAAGGCAATGAATAATAAATATGTGGCCCTTTTTTTCAAGTTCAGTTCAGTTCAAGAGCTTTTGGTAAACAAGAGACACAGAGATGAACAAGACATTATAATGCATTGAGACAGAAACACTGGTGGAGGCAAGCACAGGATGAAATAAGATATGCCAGTTGGTCAGAGTTATTGGTTGCAAGCAACCGAAACCAATTTTGGCTTATTTCAGCAGAAAAAGTTACTGGGAAAATACCAGGGAGCCCACAGAAGTGCCAGAGAGCCTAAAGAACAAGACTCAGAAAATAAGCAGGAAAAGGGAGGCTCAGCTGTAGCTAGTACCTCAGTCTCAAAACCACTGTGATGAGGAGCACAACTGTAGTCAGTGAACTACTCCAGCACGGGATGCTGTAAATTTGTACTAGACTCTGCCCAATGCCCCTGGAGGCAGCATTTTGCTGGCACAGCTGTGACAGGATGGCTTCCTCATTATCCCAGCTTTTTTAACTTTCCAGATCCTAAAGCAAAATCTTTGGCTCACTCTAGTTGCAAGGCATGTTGGAAAAGTGAGCATCTCGCCCGTTGAGCTTCTGCAGATAGAGGCCAACTGTTTCCCACCACCAATTGTGGTTCAGTCAGCAAGTCATTTCTGACTCTTCGTGACCACATGGACCGTAGCACGCCAGGACTCCGTGTCCCCCAGCATCTCCCAGACTTTGCCCAAGTTCATATCCATTGCATTGGTAATACCATCCAACCATCTCATCCTCTGTTGCCCTCTTCTTCTTCTGCATTTAAGCTTTTCCAGCATCAGGTTCTTTTCCAGTGAGTCATCTGTTCACATTGGGTGGCCAAAGTATTGGAGCTTCAGCATCAGTCCTTCCAGTGAATATTCAGGGTTGATTTCCTTGGTTTGATGCATGAGACAGGGCACTCAGGGCCAGTGCACTGGGATGACCCTGAGAAATAGGATAGGTAAGGAGGCAGGAGGGGGTTTCAGGATGGGGGACACAAGTACACCCATGGCTGATTCATGTCAATGTATGGCAAAAACCACTACAATATTATAAAGTAATTAGCCTCCAATTAAAGTAAATAAATTAAAAAAAAAAGATTGACTGGTTTGATCTCCTTGCTGTCCAAGGGACTCTCAAAAATCTTCTCCAGCACCACAGTTTGAAAGCATTGTTTCTTCAGCACTCTACATTTTTTATGGTCCAACTCTCACAACCATATGTGACTACTGGAAAGACTATAGCCTTGACTACACAGACCTTTGTCAGCAAACTGATGACTTTGCTTTTTAACACAGTTTCTAGGTTTGTCACAGCTTTCCTGCCAAGAAGCAATCATCTTCTAATTTCATGGCTGCAGTCATCATCCACAGTGATTTTAGAGCCCAAGAAGAGAAAATCTGTCAATGCTGCCAATTTTTGCCCTTTCTTTAGTTCCTCTTCACTTTCTGCCATTAGAGTGGTATCATCCACATAGCCGAGATTGTTGTTACTTCTCCTGGAAACCTTGACTCCAGCCTATAACTCATCCAGCCTGGCATTTCTCATGATGTGCTCTGTGTATAAGTTAAATAAGTTGAAGAAAAAAGAGAAGTGAAAAGTTTTCTATACTTTGTTATTCCCATCTTTGGATGAAATGTTTCTTTGATATTCCCAATTTTCTTGAAGAGATCTCTAGTCTTTCCCCTTCTGTTTCTTTCCTCTATTTTTTTGCATTGTTCATTGAGAAAGGTTTCTTATCTCTCCTTGCTAGTCTCTGAACTCTGCATTTTGTTGGGTGTATTTTTCCCTTTCTCCCTTGCATTTCAACTTTCATTAGCTATTTGTATGGATGTGAGAGTTGGACTGTGAAGAAAGTTGAGTGCCGAAGACTTGATGCTTTTGAACTGTGGTGTTGGAGAAGACTCTTGAGAGTCCCTTGGACTGCAAGGAGATCCAGCCAGTCCATTCTAAAGGAGATCAGTCCTGGTTGTTCTTTGGAAGGAATGATGCTAAAGCTGAAACTCCAGTACTTTGGCCACCTCATGCGAAGAGTTGACTCATTGGAAAAGACTCTGATGCTGGGAGGGGTTGGAGGCAGGAGGAGAAGGGGACGACAGAGGATGAGATGGCTGGATGGCATCACCGACTTGATGGAGGTGAGTTTGAGTGAACTCCAGGAGTTGGTGATGGACAGGGAGGCCTGGCGTGCTACAATCCATGGAGTCACAAATAGTTGGATGTGACCAAATGATTGAACTAAACTGAACTTCTGTGCTATATTTCCCTCATCGCTCTTATTATTATCTCTATTTTTTATATATACTTGTCTGCATCTCCCTTCTCAGATGTAAGCTCCATCTGACAGAAATCTGTGTCCAGGTCATTCACTGCCATGTCCCCAGTGCCAAGAACAGTGTCTAAAGCATAGTAGACTTTCAATAAACATTGTTGAGCAAATGAATGAATGAATTCTTCAAACACTGGGTGATTAATGATTCCAAGGATCCAAATTTCAACAAGCACTCACTATACAGATCTTCTGGGAAAGGCACATAACATAACCTGGCCTGGGGATAAAAGTTTCCTGTAAGAAGTGAAACGTGAGCTGAGTCATCATAAGAGGCAATGCAGAGAAATCAGGATCAAGAAAGCAAGATAAACAATTATGTGGGATTCCAAGAGTGTATTCTTTTATGTTTTGGCATGATTCTGGAATGCTCCCTGCATCATCTGTGTGAAGAAGGTGCTGGGTTGGACAGGTTTAGCATCAGACTTGACCACAAAAACCCAAGATTCAGAGCTTAGTGGTGGAAGAAATCTAACCAAAAGCAACCAAGAGTGAATTCCCTCTAGAATCAAATGGTAAGTTCCCAGGAACACCTGGAGCCTTAAACAAGACAGTATTATTCTGAACATGATTTTGAAGAAGCAGTGAAAAATAAACCATGATCAAATCTAAAAGGTGAATGAATTTTTCTCCAGTTTGAAGGTGCTTGTATTATTACCTGGACAGCTTTTTTGTTCAAATGATTATGTTCCCATAGAACTTTTTGTAATTCATAAAAATTCACAGGACATGGAGGGCCAGTAAAAAAAAAAAAAAAAAAAAAAGTAGGTGGCAGGGTTATTACTTGAAGTTCAATTCAATAAATATAATTTATTTTTCTATAGAGTCCTTTATCCGAAATATTGCCAGAGGCTTTACGGTCCAACAAGACCGAGTTTGAATGACTTAAGTTATTTGCTTTCAGATCAAATGGACTTTTATGAACATTTTGACTTCCCCCTGTACTAAATGAAGTGATATACAGCTATTCTTGACATAATTTCTGTCACCACCATTATCTTTCCTCGCTTCAGCTCTTTCACAGAGCTTCAGGATGACATAAAGTGATAATTGCTGCAGTATTTCCCTCACAGAGGGGACTGATTCTGCTTCTTTTCGTCAGTCACTTCAGAAAGGGCTTCCACAAGATGCTGGGTAAGGGGATGAAGGGAGCTGATAAGGACATTATCCTAATGACAGGACACAGGATTCACTGCTCTGTCATATCCAACTGACCCAGGCATGACTGTAGACAGTTTCCTAGGTCCTGAGAATATAAACATGACCCAGATGCAGCCTTGTCACCTTACACCTTACCTCATCTCCTTAAGACATTCATATAGATAGTAATTGAAAGGCAATTTACATATTTGGTGCAGTTTTTGCTATAAACACCAAAGGCAAAAGCCTTCATAGGGCACAGCAAAACTCAAAAATCCTTCTCCAGCCTGTCTCTCTTCTCTCTTTCCACCTTCCTAAAACACCCTCGTAAATCAATCCCTGGCAGCCTTTCCACTTTACCTCCTTCCCCTCTTGAGGCTGAACTCTCTGGTTTCTGTCACTTTTTCTCTTTTACTCTCACCTAGGTACTATACAAGAAAACAAAGCAAGTAAGGTGGGCCCAAGGCAGAAAGATTACAGAGGTTTATAGCTTAATATATTTCCTTTTATAACCTGTCCTAGATTCTCCCTTCAAGGAGTGCTCATTCTGAGCATGGTTGTGTTTTAGTTAAACCTAGAGTATAAAACATTATGTTATCACCTCAACTTCCTGTTTGTTTATAGAAGAAAAAATCCTTAGAAATGGCCAGAGAAGAAAAGGACTGTATATAATTTAACGTGACCAAAGATTTAATTACCTCAATGTGATCCAGGAACAACTACTTCTTTGTAAGAGTGGAGAAAATCCCAGAGAAAAAGGACCTGCTTTTTTCCTAATTCCCTAATGGCTAATTGTCTAGCAGTCAAGACAATAGCTTTTTAAATTGTGGTAAAATAAACATAACATAAAATTTACCATTTTTAAGTGTACAGTTAAATGGCATTAAGTACATTAATTGGCTTTGGAGAGCTTTCAGGTTGGCGGAGATTTGGGGAGGGTGGTGGTCCTGGGGAGGGCACAGGAGCCCCACAACCCTGCCCCCATCCTTTGTCCTAAGAATCTCTTCCATCTGGCTGCTCCTTCTGTAGTAAACCAGTCATAAGTTAGTAAGATGTTTCTCTGAGTTCTGTGAGCCATTCTAACAAATTAACCAACCCCAAGGAGGGTCTTCCCTGGTGGCTCAGAGATTAAAGCATCTGTCTGAAATACGGGAGACCTGGGTTTGATCCCTGGGTTGGGAAGTTCCCCTGGAGAAGGAAATGGCAACCCACTCCAGTATTCTTGCTTGGAGAATCCCATGGACAGAGGAGCCTGGTGGGCTACAGTCCACGGGGTTGCAAAGAGTCAGGCACGACTGAGCGACCTTACTTAGTTACTTACTTAAGTACATTGATATTGTTGTATGACCATCATCACTATCCATCTCCAGAAATTTTTCATCTTCTTAAACTATAGACATTAGGCAACTCCCCATTTTCCCCTCCCAGCACTCAGCCCCTGCAATCAGCATTCTACCTTCTCCCTCTGTGATTGACTACTCTAGATAACTCATAAGTGAAATCATATAATTTTTGTCTTTTTGTGGTTGGCTTAGCTCACATAGCATAATGTCCTCAAATATTCCACTGGTACATATATTTACCAGACTTGTTATCCTTTCATTCATTGGTAGACATTTTGGTTGCTTCCACTTTTTGGCTATTGAGAATAATACTGCTATGAATAGGAATGCATTCCAGCTGTCATTTTTATCCATTACAAAAGTCTGGAGACTGTTTCATTTCTGCTGGATTTTTACTGGGTAGAAAATTAGTAGCCTTGAACATCTAGTGCTTCAGCTCCTTACTCATCATTAAAGTAGATGCTTTGTGGACATTTGCCAACCCATATCCCTGTGGAGAGTGAAAAAGTTGGCTTAAAGCTCAACATTCAGAAAACGAAGATCAGGGCATCCAGTCCCATCACTTCATGGGAAATAGATGGGGAAACAGCGAAACAGTGTCAGACTTTATTTTGGGGGGGGTCGAAAATCACTGCAGTGGTGACTGCAGCCATAAATTAAAAGACGCTTACTCCTTGGAAGGAAAGTTATGACCAACCTAGATAGCATATTGAAAAGCAGAGACATTACTTTGCCAACAAAGGTCCGTCTAGTCAAGGCTATGATTTTTCCTATGGCCATGTATTGATGTGAGAGTTGGACTGTGAAGAAGGCTGAGCGCCGAAGAATTGATGCTTTTGAACTGTGGTGTTGGAGAAAACTCTTGAGAGTCCCTTGGACTGCAAGGAGATCCAACCAGTCCATTCTGAAGGAGATCAGCCCTGGGATTTCTTTGGAAGGAATGATGCTAAAGCTGAAACTCCAGCACTTTGGCCACCTCATGCAAAGAGTTGACTCATTGGAAAAGACTCTGATGCTGGGAGGGATTGGGGGCAGGAGGAGAAGGGGACAACAGAGGATGAGATGGCTGGATGGCATCACTGACTCAATGGACGTGAGTCTGAGTGAACTCGGGAGTTGGTGATGGACAGGGAGGCCTGGCGTGCTGCGATTCATGGGGTCTCAAAGAGTCGGACACGACTGAGAGACTGAACTGAATTGATCCCTGTTCTCTAACAACTGCCTCCTCATCCATTGATTGGGATGCTGCAGCTCTTTTGTGAGTGACTTCACTCCTCCCTGGACACAGCCAATTGAATAAGGGAAAACTCTGACCAGGGGAAACTAAGTCATTGGCTGAGATGAGCCAATCATATTCCTCCCACAAATTTGGAATTTGCACTCATGAAGAGACTGGGTCAGTAGGAGTCCACAAATATTGGACTTGTGAAATATGTAAGTTCAGGGCCATGGGGCCAGTCAGCTACTCTCTAAGGTAGAAAACGGAGAAAGCTAATCCCCAAGAGAAAAGAGTAAAGCCTTATTACAGACTTTCACATCCATACATGACTACTGGACAAACCATAGCTTTTTAAATGCAACCTTTGCCAGCAAAGTGATATCTCTGCTTTATAATATGATGTCTAAGTTTGTCACAGATTTTCTTTCAAGGAGTAAGCATCTTTTAATTTCGTGACTTCAGTCATCATTTCCAGTGATTTTTGGAGCCCAAGAAAATATCTGTCACTGTTTCCACTTTTTCCCCACCTATTTGCCATGAAGTGATGGGACTGGATGCCATGATCTTTATTTTTTGAATATTGAGCTTTAAGCCAGTTTTTTTTTTTTTTTTTTTTTGCTCTCCTCTTTCACCTTCATCAAGATGCTCTTTAGTTCCTCTTAGCTTTCTGCTATTAAAATGGTATCATCTGCATATCTGAGGTTGTTAATACTTCTCCATCTGGTCCCATCATTTCATGGCAAATAGATGGGGAAACAGTGGAAAAGGTGGCTGACTTTATTTTTGGGGGGCTCCAAAATCATTGCAGATGTTGATTGCAGCCATGAAATTCAAAGATGCTTACTCCTTGGAAGGAAAGTTATGACCAACCTAGACATCATGTTAAAAAGCAGAGACATGGAAGCAACCTAGATGTCCATCAGCAGATGAATGGATAAGAAAGCTGTGGGACATATACACAATGGAGTATTACTGAGCCATTAAAAAGAATACATTTGAATCAGTTCTAATGAGGTGGATGAAACTGGAGCCTATTATACAGAGTGAAGTAAGCCAGAAAGAAAAACACCAATACAGCATACTAACGCATATATATGGAATTTAGAAAGATGGTAACAATAACCCTGTATACGAGACAGCAAAAGAGACACTGATGTATAGAACAATCTTTTGGAATCTGTGGGAGAGGGAGAGGGTGGGATGATTTGGGAGAATGGCATTGAAACATGTATAATATCATATATGAAATGAGTCACCAGTCCAGGTTCGATGCACGATACTGGATGCTTGGGGCTGGTGCACTGGGACTACCCAGAGGGATGGTATGGGGAGGGAAGAGCGAGGAGGGTTCGGGATGGGGAACACATGTATACCTGTGGCAGATTCATTTTGATATATGGCAAAACCAATACAATATTGTAAAGTTATCCTTCTGGCTTACTTCACTCTGTATAATAGGCTCCAGTTTCATCCACCTCATTAGAACTGATTCAAATGTCTTCTTTTTAATGGCTGAGTAATACTCCATTGTGTATATGTCCCACAGCTTTCTTATCCATTCATCTGCTGATGGACATCTAGGTTGCTTCCATGTCCTGGCTATTATAAACAGTGCTGCGATGAAACATGGTAACGATAACCCTGTATACGAGACAGCAAAAGAGACACTGATGTATAGAACAGGCTTATGGACTCTGTGGGAGAGGGAGAGGGTGGGAAGATTTGGGAGAATGGCATTAAAACATGTGAAATGTCATGTATGAAACGAGATGCCAGTCCAGGTTCAATGCACGATGCTGGATGCTTGGGGCTGGTGCACTGGGACGACCCAGAGGGATGGTATGGGGAGGGAGGAGGGAAGAGGGTTCAGGATGGGGAACACATGTATACCTGTGGTGGATTCATTTTGATATTTGGCAAAATTAATACAATTATGTAAGGTTTAAAAATAAAAATTTTTAAAAAATATTGTAAAGTTAAAAAAATAAAATAAAATAGAGGAAAAAATTAAAAAAAAAAAAAAAGCAGAGACATTACTTTGCCAACAAAGGCCCGTCTAGTCAAGGCTATGGTTTTTCCAGTAGTTATGTATGGATGTGAGAGTTGGACTATAAAAAAAGCTGAGTGCTGAAGAATTAATGCTTTTGAAATGTGGTGTTGGAGAAGACTCTTGAGAGTCCCTTGGACTGCAAGGAGATCCAACCAGTCAATCCTAAAAGGAGATCAGTGTTCATTGGAAGGACTGATGTTGAAGCTGAAACTCCAATACTTTGGACATCTGATGTGAAGAGCTGACTCATTTGAAAAGACCCTGATGCTGGGAAAGATTGAGGACAGGAGAAGAAGGGGACAACAGAGGATGAGATGGTTGGATGGCATCACTGACTCAATGGACATGAGTTTGGGTAGGCTCTGGGAGTTGGTGATGGACAGGAAGGCCTGGCATGCTGCGGTTCATGGGGTTGCAAAGAGTCAAACATGACTGAGTGACTGAACTGAACTGAACTGAATACTTCTCCTGGCAATCTTGAGTCCAGTAGTCATGTACAGATGTGAAAGTTTGACCATAAAGAAGGCTGAATGATGAAGAATTGATGCTTTCAAACTGTGGTGCTGGAGAAGATTGTTGAGAGCCCCTTGGACAGCAAGATCAAATCAGTAAATCCTAAAGGAAATCAACCCTGAATATTCATTGGAAGGGCTGATGCTGAAGCTGAAGTTCCAACACTTTGGCCACCTGATGTGAAGAGCCAACACTTTGGAAAAGACCCTGATGTTGGGAAAGAGTCAAGGCAGTAGAAGAGGGCACCAGAGGTTGAGATAGTTGAATATTATCACCAATTCAATGGACATGATTTTGAGCAAACTCTAGGAAATAGTGAAGGACAGGGAAGCCTGGTATGCTGTGGTCCATGGGGTCACAAAGAGTCAGACAGCACTTAGCAACTGAACATCAATCGAATTGGGAACCAGAAGCCAAGAGAATTCCTAATACTATCAAATGTGCCATCATGAAACCTCTGAGTTGGAAAGAATCCATAGAGATGACATAGTCCAACTCCTTTCGAATGGAAAGAAGCCATAACCAGGATGCAAGGAAGGGAGGATTTGTTTGAGGTCATAGAGGCAGTGATCAGATCTCTAACTAGAGGCATCCCTTTTTACTTTCCATAGCTGCCCATGTACCCATACTTACACATTGACATGCTAGTTCAAATAGAAACATATACTTAAATGTCAATGAATGCACGTGATACCCATACTAGATATTCACACACACTCAGATATGCATTTGCTCCAACCCTATGCACACTTGCATCTCCATTAACATGTTCATAAGACTCCATACAAAGTATGCATAGCAATGTGGCTATGTCACTAACGAACATATGAACATGCATGTACCCATGGAGAGAGAGAGAGACAGAGACAGAGGGAGAGGAGAGACTGCAAAATCTGTCACTCCATCATCCTGCTGTTCAATGTAGTGGGAATCACATCCCAATCCTCATGTGTCCCTTCTCATTGGAGATGCCCTTTGTTCTACATTTGGGACACATTCTTTTTTCCTGTATTCAGAAAGACATTAAGAACAAGATCAGGGGTTGTGCAATACAGCACAATGAAAAAACTAAATATATAATGAAAATGCCTGTAAAGAGGTCTACCACATACTCCATACCCATAACCACTAGGGTAACTGACATCTCACCCTCTCTATTGACAGTCTCCCTACCACGTGTTTGGGGCTACCTACCTGACTAGGAAGACTGACAAGGCGCTAGAGCCAAGATTAAGAATATCTCTAAGACCAAGGGGTATGGGAAGGGGTGCAGACGTAGAAGCAAGTTTGAGATATGGTGAAATACCTAAGCATGTCACCACACATTACCTGACACATAGTAAGTACTTAGTGAATACCTGGGTGGATGGATGGACAAACAAGTGGACAGATGGATAAGTGGATGAGCAGATGCCTGGGCAGATAGCCTAGAACATTCTGCACCCTGCCCCCACTTCAGTCTTATAACTCAATTCCCTGACACAGTAGTAGGCACGTAGTAGGTGTTCAAACAACAGTTAAGTCAGCTGGATGGCTGATTGGATGAAGGAATAAGTGATTCAGAATCTTTTCCACCCTTTTGGGAAAATGAATGTTTGCCCAAACTGGCATTTTGGATTGAGGAAAGTGAGACATGGGGAGGAGAAGAACTGGTGTTTACTGGTACTTATTACATTCCAGGGGCTTCCTTGGTGGCTCAGTATCCACGTGCAGTGTGGGAGGCCTGGGTTCGATCCCTGGGTTAGGAAGATTCCTGTGGAGGAGACAGTTGGACACGACTGAGCAACTAAGCCCAAAGCAGCACTATGCTCCAGACAGAACAGTTGCACGTGTCGTCCCGTTTAATTCTCAAAAGAAGCCTGTAAGGCAGGTTCTATTATTATCTTCTCCACTTTACAGTTGATGAACCTGAGACATAGAGAGATTAAGTACTTTGCCCAAGGTCACTTGCTCAAGTTAGTGAATGGAGAGCAAGCATTTGAACCAGGGCTGTCTGACTCTTGCTTGCAACAATGCAACCACGCCATAGTGTAGAAAGATTTCCCCAGGTGTGCTGGGGTGTGGGAGCCTAGTTTACATAACAGATGAGGGAGAGGCAGCTCTGGCTGTTTTGACTCAGGATCCCAGAACTCTTCTTGCTGCCTAGGACATCTGTATGGACCAGTGAAGCCCCGTAAGGTGTGGTATGAAACTGCTGTTCTGTGGGACATTCCAGTGCTCTTCCTGGTCCTGTGCTAAGAGGGCTCCCAGGCTACCACAAGTAGAGATAAAATTACATCCCACAAAACTTCCAACCAATAGGGAGAAAAGCAGTAAAGGTTGTGACATAATAGGAAAAAATCCTGATAACCCTGAGCTTTGTTGCCTCACCCATCGTGAGCTTCATTTCCTCGGATGTGAAGTGGGCATAATGCTGTCACCTTCCCAGGGTGGCATGTGGGTGAAATGAAATGATGCATGCTCTCCACATAGTGCATATAATATGTGCCCATAGTGCAAGTTGCTCAGTCATGTCCGACTCTTTGTGACCCCACAGACTATACAGTCCATGGGATTCTCCAGGCCAGATTACTGGAGTGGGTAGCTTTTCCCTTCTCCAGGGACTCTTCCCAACCCAGGGATTGAACCCAGATCTCCCACATTGCAGGCAGATTCTTTTCCAGCTGAGCCACAAGGGAAGCCCAAGAATACTGGTGTGGGTAACCTATCCCTTCTCCAGCAGATCTTTCCAACTCAGGAGTCGAACCAGGGTCTCCTGCATTGCAGGCAGATTCTTTACCAACTGAGCTATCAGAGAAACTCCAAGTGCCCATAGAACATATAATAAATGTCAGATGGTGGTGTAACAGTGGAGGAAGACTTGTGAGTGCATGCTCAATCACTCAAACATATTCAACTCTTTGCAATCGCATGGACTGTAGCCCACCAGGCTCCTCTTTCCATGAGATTTTCCATGCAAGAATACTGGAGTGGGTTGCCATTTCCTCCTCCAGGGGATCTTCCTGACACATGTCTCCCATGGCTCCTGCATTGGAAGGCAGATTCTTTACCGCTGAGACACCTGGGAAGCCCCCAGAAGAAGGAAGAAGCCTCAGAAGATCCTAATTTTCTAGCTCCATTGGGTGGCAACTCCTTTTCTCTGTCTCTTCTGGCAGAGTAAAATGATAAGAAAAGGAATTAGATAGATTTGAATTAGAATGTCAACTATGCTATTAACTATAATGACAGAGTGACCTTGGGCAAGTCATTTAACCTCTCTGAGCTTCCGTTACTACTTACTTAAATGTGGAGAACATTTCTTAACTTATGTTGTAAAAGTCAAAGTAAGTGAAGCATGGCACACAGGAAGAGGTACATAAACATGTTTCTTCCTTTCCTGTTTCCAGGGGCCTTAGGGTTTTGCAGTAAGAGCTGACAGCCCCCAACCCCCATGAAATCCACAGATATTCCCTTAGGACAAAGTTTCCCCAGCCATTCTTCCCCCAAGGGCTTACAGTTCCCTCCTTCTCACCAGGCTCCAAGACTTGCTAGCTTCAGCTCCTCTGCTGTGGGATAAGTTCTTCCTTGTTATTTATCTCCAAACAGCAAGGGAGAAAGAGCAGGCCACCTCCTGCCGTAAGTAGACTATCCTCAGATAGAGAAATCGCTCCTCTAGGCAGCACAGGTAAAGAAAGATTTGGGCCCTACATGAATAATCTGGGCTCCAGAGAAGTGGGGAGCACCACACTCAATCATCAGTTGGCATCACTGGGACTCCTGAAAAAATGACACGTGAGAGGAGGCTTTGGGGGGCCAGTGAGACAATTTTCTAGTCGGCCATGCCATCTAGATAATGCCCGGCTGTCAGGCTCCCAGAGGGGCAGCCAGGCAGATCCACAATGGCGAGTGGAGTTACCTGTCACATCAGCCTTTGCCACAACCACAAGGTTGGAGTCTCTTCTCCTCCTTGGGTTTCTCACTCCAGAGTGTATGTCTGTGCTGGGCCTGGCACCGAGCATGGGTGGCATGGAGCTGAATCGATCAGGATCCTGCCTAGGAAGAGTGCTCAGAGGCGGTAGACATGTGCGCAAACTGTCACATGTAGTAATCACTGTGCTGAGTGTTAATTCACTTCATCTAGACCACTGCACTGCAGTCAGTGCAATTACGATCCCCATTTCACTAACATGGAAAGTGAGATACAAAGGTTCAGTGACTTGCCCAAGATTAACATCGGCACATAGCAGAGGCAAAAACAGAGACCAGACAGTGTAGCTCTGAGACTTCCCATCAAAAAACTAATAGGATGACCCAGAGGGATGGTATGGGGAGGGAGGAGGGAGGAGGGTTCAGGATGGGGAACACATGTATACCTGTGGCGGATTCATTTTGATACATGGCAAAACCAATACAATATTGTAAAGTTTAAAAATAAAATTAAATTAAAAAAAAAAAAACTAATAGGGCCATACAGGCTTTATATTCTATTGTTTTCCTCTGAGAAAACAATAGAATGGGAAAGATGAGAGATCTCCTCAAGAAAATTAGAGAATACAAAGGGAACATTTCATGCAAAGAACAGTGGAAAATTATTTAAGAGATGGGAATACCAAACCATCTTACCTACCTCCTGAGAAATCCGTATGCAGGTCAAAAAGCAATGGTTAGAACCAGACATGGAGCAATGAACTGGTTCCAACTTGGGAAAGGAATACGTCAAGGCTGTGTATTGTCACCCTGCTTATTTAACTTATATGCAGAGTGCATCATGTGAAATGCTGGGCTGGATGAAACACAAGCTGGAATCAAGATTGCCGGGAGAAATATCAATAGCTTCAGATATGCAGATGACACCACCCTTATGGCAGAAAACAAAAGGAACTAAAGAGCTTCTTGATGGAAACGAAAGAGGAGAGTGAAAAATCTGGCTTAAAATTCAACATTCAAAAAAACTGAGATGATGGCATCCAGTCCCATCACTTCATGGCAAATAGATGGGGAAACAGTGGAAACAGTGACAGATTTGATTTTCTTGGGCTCCAAAATCACTGCAGATGGTGACTGCAGCCATGAAGTAAAAGACACTTGCTCCTTGGAAGAAAAGCTGTGACCAACCTAGACAGCATATTAAAGAGCAGAGACATCACTTTGCTGACAAAGGTGCATATAGTCAGAGCTATGGTTTTCCCAGTCATTATGTATGGATGTGGACAATAAAGATAGCTGAGAGCCAAAGAATTGATGCTTTTGAACTGTGGTGTTGGAGAAGACACTTGGAGTCCCTTGGACAGCAAGGAGATCAAACCAGTCAATCCTAAAGGAAATTAACCTTGATTATTCATTGGAAGGACTGATGCTGAAGCTGATGCTCTAAGACTTTGGCCACCTGATGCAAAGAATGGACTCATTTGAAAAGACCCTGATGCTGGGAAAGATTGAAGGCGGTAGGAGAAAGGGACAACAGAGGGTGAGATGGTTGGATGGCATCACTGACTTAATGGACATGAATTTGAGCAAGCTCCAGGAGTTGGTGACGGACAGGGAGGCCTGGTGTGCTGCAGTCCATTGGGTCGCAAAGAGTCGGACATCACAGAGCCACTGAACTGCATGCAGCCTTTGGGATAAAGTGCTCAAGGCAGTGCACAAAGAAAGCCTGAGCAGACTTCCCAGATCCCATATTGTTTGGACTAATAGGGGTGCAGGAGGTGGGCATTCAGGCAGAAGAAACAGCATGAGTAAACACACAGGGGATGCACCATGGGCTCGGAAAGTGGACAGGCTGCACCCCACCTCATGTGCCAGTGGGAAGGTCCTGGAGAAGAAGGTTGGTAGGAAGGGGCTCAAGCACCAGTGGAGAAGGAAATTGCAACCCACTCCACTATTCTTGCCTGGAAAATTCCATGGACAGAGGAGCCTGGAGGGCTACAGTCCTTGGGGTTACAAAGAGTTAGATATGACTGAGCGACTGAGCACAAGCATGAGTTCAAGAGCAGTTTTGAGGCCACTGGGGTTTTAGAGCAGGAGAGAGACCTGATCAGATCTGAGTTTTGGGGGCTCAGGTGGTAACATGTGAAGAGCAGCAAGGCAGGGGCTGAGCCCCAGGAAGAGGGCTGGAGAGGAGGGTGCAGGCACTTAAAGATGAGTCTGTAGTATTTGAGGAAGAAAGGGGGAAAGGGAGGAGAAAGATGAAACCCAAGGAAAAGTAAAGGAGAGTGAGGTAGAGAAAAGCAAGGAGAAGAAAGAAGCAGGGAAAGGAAAGACACAACTCTGGCCAGGACCCAAGACACATGCTTCTCTCAGCCTTTCCCCTTTCATGTGGGCCATGACCATAGAATGGTCATGATGGATGGGGCATGACCATAGAAGAGCTGAACCTGAACTACAGATATTGATCATTCCTGGTCCTCAGCAATGGTGTGAGGTAGGGACTTTTGTCTCCATCCTCAGAGTAATGACACATAGGTGATGATTTAAATAAGATAATGGATATTTTCAAGACTTCAGCCAGTGGTTCTCAGCTGTGATTCTTTTTAGAATCACTTCAAGAGTTAAAAAAAAATTTGATGCTTTGGCCCCATCAAACCAAAGTCTGTGGTGGAGCAGTCTGGACATTAGGAGTTTTAAACTCCCAGATGATTTTAAAGTGCAGCCAGGATGGAAAACCAGTGCTTTGGTCAATTGGGCACCAGTTTTGTGGGTTTTGTCATATCTGACTCCAATACAAAAACAAAAGCAAGGTAATTTTCTCAATGTAGCTTTTTACCATTGCCCACCAAAGATTAAGGGCCCAAGGGCACTGTGTTAGAGAGAAAGTTTAGCAAGCATCAGAGGGCACCAAACTGATGCTCTCTTTCAACGTAATCATATAGGAATACATTTAAAGGGTGCATCCTTCTTATGGGCTTGATAAAAGACAGAAATGGTATGGACCTAACAGAAGCAGAAGATATTAAGAAGAGACGGCAAGAATACACAGAAGAACTGTACAAAAAAGATTTTCACGACCCAGATAATCACAATGGTGTGGTCACTGACCTAGAGCCAGACATCCTGGAATGTGAAGTCAAAGCCTTAGAAAGCCTTAGAAACCATCACTATGAACAAAGCTAGTGGAGGTGATAGAATTCCAGTTGAGCTATTCCAAATCCTGAATGATGATGCTGTGAAAGTGCTGCACTCAATATGCCAGCACATTTGGAAAACTCAGCAGTGGCCACAGGACTGGAAAAGGTTGGTTTCCATTCCAATCCCAAAGAAAGGCAATGCCAAAGAATGCTCAAATTACTGCACAATTGCACTCATCTCACACGCTAGTAAAGGAATGCTCAAAATTCTCCAAGCCAGGCTTCAGCAATATGTGAACCGTGAACTTCCTGATGTTCAAGCTGGTTTTAGAAAAGGCAGAGGAACCAGAGATCAAATTGCCAACATCCGCTGGATCATGGAAAAAGCAAGAGAGTTCCAGAAAAACATCAATTTCTGCTTTATTGACTATGCCAAAGCCTTTGACTGTGTGGATCACAATCAACTGTGGAAAATTCTGAAAGAGATGGGAATACCAGACCACCTGATCTGCCTCTTGAGAAATTTGTATGCAGGTCAGGAAGCAACAGTTAGAACTGGACATAGAACAACAGACTGGTTCCAAATAGGAAAAGGGGTATGTCAAGGCTGTATATTGTCACCCTGTTTATTTAACTTATATGCAGAGTACATCATGAGAAACGCTGGACTGGAAGAAACACAAGCTGGAATCAAGATTTCTGGGAGAAATATCAATAACCTCAGATATGCAGATGACACCACCCTTATGGCAGAAAGTGAAGAGGAACTCAAAAGCCTCTTGATGAAAGTGCAAGTGGAGAGTGAAAAAGTTGGCTTAAAGCTCAACATTCAGAAAATGAAGATCATGGCATCCGGTCCCATCACTTCATGGGAAATAGATGGGGAAACAGTGGAAACAGTGTCAGACTTTATTTTTCTGGGCTCCAAAATCACTGCAGATGGTGACTGCAGCCATGAAATTCAAAGACGCTTACTCCTTGAAAGGAAAGTTATGACCAACCTAGATAGCATATTCAAAAACAGAGACATTACTTTGCCAACAAAGGTTCGTCTAGTCAAGGTTATGGTTTTTCCTGTGGTCATGTATGGATGTGAGAGTTGGACTGTGGAGAAGGCTGAGCGCCAAAGAATTGATGCTTTTGAAGTGTGGTGTTGGAGAAGACTCTTGAGAGTCCCTTGGACTGCAAGGAGATCCAACCAGTCCATTCTGAAGGAGATCAGCCCTGGGATTTCTTTGGAAGGAATGATGCTAAAGTTGAAACTCCAGTACTTTGGCCACCTCATGCAAAGAATTGACTCACTGGAAAAGACTCTGATGCTGGGAGGGATTGGGGGCAGGAGGAGAAGGGGACAACAGAGGATGAGATGGCTGGATGGCATCACTGACTCAATGGACGTGAGTCTGGGTGAACTCTGGGAGTTGGTGATGGACAGGGAGGCCTGGCATGCTGCAATTGATGGGGTCACAAAGAGTTGGACATGACTGAACAACTGATCTGATCTGATGGTCATGCCCCATCCACAACCTTCATTCCAACACCAGGGCTGGACTCAGGCCCAGGATCATAGCTCTGAAAACTCCTGCAAGATCTGCAAGATCGTGTCAAAGCTTCCCCATGTGAAGACACATCCACTTTAAAGCTTTTCCTCCTAAGACATGCAGTTTTCTGAGTAACCAGTGCAGCTCTAGCCCTGGTAACATTCCAATTCAACCAGCCTTGCTGAGGAGACGAATTCTGTGTCGTCTTCCCAGCCCAGCCCAGCCCAGCCCATCCATCCTCAGTGGAGGGAAGCAGAGTCTTTTAATTAAGCCCCACATTGGTGCCAAGTGCTTCCAAAACATCGTGTGGGAGGAGTCTCTGAAGTGTGAGACAAGTTGACAAGGTGGGGGTCGTGATGGATCTTTCCACACCAGATTCAATTTGCCTCTAACGACTTGTGATCCAGCCAGCATCAATCCAGACTAGAAGGGGCCCCCGTGATGCATGTGTTTTCTCTGCAAACAGAGCTAAAGTTTCACTCAAAGGAATTCCTAAGAATGCCATTGCCTGGGACACATTAATCTGCAAAACAGGAACTACATTCCTTAAAGCCTTGAGGGGCCATATGAGAATCATCCATGAATGAAGCTTGCTAGGGTGGGTGCGGTAGGGAGTAGCAGAGACTGTGGCAAATAGGAGGAGAAATGCCAAGGAGAAAGCTGATACTGAGCTCCAGTCACCTGCTGCCCTGGAGGAATTGGGCCCAGTGTAGCCTAGTCTGATTTTTTTAGGAGCCCATTTCACTCAGAGTAAGAGCTGAAGTCCTGGCCAAAGCTTTAAAGACTCTCATGATCTGCTCCTCTTTCCCTGTTGCCACCATTTCTGTGTCCTCATTTCCTGTCACTCCCACCCCACTTGCTCTGTCCCATGCACGCTGTCATCCTGCTGATTCTGAAACACACCAGCCACACTCTCATCTCTGGGCCTTTGCACATGCTCCCTGACAAGCTCTTGCCCCAGACATCCCCATGGCTCATTCCCTCACTACCTTCAGGTGTTGTTTGCTCCAATCTATACTCTCTTAATGAGGTTCACTCCAACTAACTACCCTCTTCCTATCTGCCCTCCTCATACCCCAGCCCTCCAGGACCTTCTTCTTTACTCTGCTTCATATTCTTTCTTATAGCATCTATCACCTCTAACTTATATTGCCCACAAAGGCAGGTTTTATTTTATTTACTGCTATATCCTAATTACCTGGAGCCATGCCTGGCATGTAATGAGTGCTCAATAAACATTTGTTCAATGGATAACTGAAATCTGCTGTTATGAATTTAAATTACGGTGAAAGCTATACATTGAAGCCCTAACCCCTAATGTGACCATATTTGGAGACAGAGCTATTTAAGGCAGTAACTAAGGTTTAATGAGGTCATAAGGGTGACCCTAATCCAATCGGACTGATGTCCCTATAAGAAGAGGAACAGATACTATGTGCAGAGAAAAGGTCACGTGAGGACACAGCACGAAGGTAGCCTTCTGCCAGCAAAGGAGAGCAGCTGCCTCAGAAACCAACCCTGCTGACACCCTGATCTTGGACTCACAGCCTCTAGAACTGCCAGATAATAAATTGCTCTTCTTTAAATCACCCAGTGTATGGTATTTTGCTATGCCAGCCCAAGCAAACTAATACATCTGGGAACCTGGATTTTTATGTGAAACCTTCATAAAGGCTGTCCACTGTTTTAAATTTTTAAAATAAACTTAAAAGATCTTTCTGTAGGGCATATCTATAAGCCGGAGACTGGACATGTGCCTTTAGGTTGCGATGTCAGGTTCGCTCTAAGTCGTGCGTTCAAAGGAGGGTTCATATCCCACTTCAGGCCACCTGTATTCATTCAGCATCACTCAGCTAGGACAAGGAAAGGTGAGGGCTTTGTCAGCTTCCTCTCACCCTGCCCCTGTGCAACTCACCAGAGCCAAAGAGCTCTGAACTGATAAGCTGATCATGCTCCCCTATTCCTGAATTCTCCTATAGCCCCCTATTTCTCATGCAGCAATGCCCTATCTCCTTAGAGGAACGTAGTCAGCCCTTCATAATCTGCCCTCTGGTCATCTCTCCCCAACCCTTCCCCACTCTGTGTACCAGCCACAATGAACCAAACATTCTCCCCAAAAGGAAGGGAAATGTTTTCTCCCTTGCTCAGGCCTTCCTGCATGCTATTCACTCCATCTGAGACTGCTTCCTCTGCCCCTCCCTCTTCACTGAGCTACTTCCTATTGTTGAAGTTTAAGCACCATCTCCACCAGGAAGCCCTCTTACATTTTCTTGTTTCTGCCTACAGCATTCCTATGCTTTGGTTATGCACAGCCATGATTTTTCTTTGAGGAAGTACTCTACCCCACTGCACGCACTTCGGTGAGTATGGCAGAAAATAGCTAGATAGTTCCCCTATATATTTCCTCTTCCTTGATATAAGGGGAGACTACATTTTCTAGCCTCCTTTGCTATGATGTTGAACCCATATTACTAGGTTCTGTCAGTGGAAGGTATAGGGCACTGATGAATGCCATCTTCAAGTATAGCCCCCCAAAAAACCCAAGTTGCACCCACATTATCTTTCCCCCTTCTATAGCAACCATTAAGGTGCCATGTTGAAGGTGGCAGGGTCACATGACAGAGGTGGGCAGGATCCCTGAATTGCTGCTTAGAAGACAACTACCAGGAGAGCTACCCAGACCGTGATATGAGTAAGAAATAAGCCTTTATTGTCTAAGAAACTGAGATTTGGGGGTGGGTGTGGGGTTAAGGGGTTGTTACTGTAGCATAGCTAACCTTTCCTGATTATTTCAGTGCAAGTGTCAACCAAAGCAGACTGCTGCTCCCATTTGATTCAAACCAATGGGACTCTTTCAGGATAGAGAGAAAGAGAAAAGCCTTGGTTCTAATTCATCCAGCCAAGTTTCCCTGAAGAGACTGCCCAGCAGTTCCTGCTTCCTGGAACCTCTGATGGAACCTGGGTTCTGTTCTTTGAAAGTCTGGGCAACATGACTCTGAATTTTCAACCCCACTATCCCAACTTTGATCCTACTCTGATTTCTGGGACTTACTCCCTAAACCTGGCCTCCCTGCCATTTACCTGTCTGCCAAACCTAGAGATTCTGCACCCTGCATGACCTTAGATAGGCGATCTGGCTCCAGATCCCAAATTCTTAACTATTAGGTTATATATGAGTTTGTTCTCATCTTGTAACTTTTAAAGATTTGTAAATGGATTTGGAAGGAGTTGACAAAAAGTGCTCTCTGAACATGTTGAATCACTGTGTCGTGGACTGGATATAGGCATGGCCTTCCTGGTGTGATCAGGGCATCTTTTAAGGGCCAGTGTTGGAGACTGGGCTCTGAGTGGCTGGGGGAAAAGGATGAAGGCCATGCCTACATCCAGTCCATGACACAGTGATTCAACATGGCCAGAGAGCTCTTTTTGTCAATTCCCTTCCAAATCCACTTACAAATCTTTAAAAGTTCCAAGATGAGAACAAACTCATATATAACCCAATAGTTAAGAATTTGGAATCTGGAGCCAGATTGCCTTTATTTTAAATTCAATCCCCAGTACTCACTAGCAAATGACCTTGGACATAACTCTCAGAGCTCTAATTTCCTTATTTGTACAATGGGCCTAATAACAGCACCAAGATTTTAATGCAGATTTAATGAATTCATGGGCTTCCAAGGTGCCACTACTGGTAAACAATCCACTTGCCAATGCAGGAGATGCAAGAGGTGCGGGTGGGAGGGGAAGATCTCCTGGAGTAGGAAATGGCAACCAGCTCCAGTATTCTTGCCTGGAAAATTCCATGGACAGAGGAGCCTGGTGGTCTAGAGTCAGTCCATGGTGTCGCAAAGAGTCAGACACGACTGTGCACACACACATTTGAACAGCCACTGGGTTGCATGTTGTGTAATTCAGAGGGAAGGAGCCAATAGATTAATATATATAAAGTACTTAGAATAGACTGTGATACAGAGTAAGCACTCAGTGAGTATGAGTGGTTCTTGCTTTGTGCCACATACTAACCATACTTTCTCATTTAATCCTGTCATAAATGATATTATATTCTCCTGCTTACAGAGAAAGGAACTTGGGCTAATAGAGGGTGTATAATTGGCCATGGATTAAACAGCTCATCAGGGATGTGGCCAAGATCCAAGCCTTATCTTTCTGCCCTACTCTACTATTTTGCTTCTCCAAAACTAGCAATCAAAGAAAATCAAGGTTTATTCAGTTCAACTCAGTTCGTTGCTCAGTCGTGTCTGACTCTTTGCAACCCCATGAATCACAGCATGCCAGGCCTCCTTGTCCATCACCAACTCCCAGAGTTCACTCAAACTCATGTCCATCGAGTCAGTGATGCCGTCCAGCCATCTCATCCTCTGTCGTCCCCTTCTCCTCTTGCCCCCAATCCCTCCCAGCATCAGAGTCTTTTCTAATGAGTCAGCTCTTCGCATGAGGTGGCCAAAGTACTGGAGTTTCAGTTTTAGCATTGGTCCTTCCAAAGAACACCCAGGACTGATCTCATTTAGGATGGACTGGTTGGATCTCCTTGCAGTCCAAGGGACTCTCAAGAGTCTTCTTCAACACCACAGTTCAAAAGCATCAATTCTTCGGCACTCAGCTTTCTTCACAGTCCAACTCTCACATCCATACATGACCACTGGAACAACCATAGCCTTGACTAGATGGACCTTTGTTGGCAAAGTAAAATCTCTGCTTTTTAATATGCTATCTAGGTCGGTCATAACTTTCCTTCCAAGGTTTATTAAACACCTATTAATGTTTCAGAAACCAAGCTTGATGCTTATGAATATACAGTTTCAATTATCTCCCAACAGTCCTCTAAAGTCTGATACATCATCCTCAACTAGCACATGAAGAAATTGACTCTCAGAGAGGTTACATCAAGCGCTGAAGGTCATGGTGGTAATAAGAGCAATTGGTCTTTAAATCCAGGTCAGTTTGACTTCAAACACTCACTTCACTGTGCCTCACTGCCTCTTGTAATAATTAAAGCTATTTGTTGAGCTTTATTTTATGTCCCAGGCAAAGTACAACTGTCATAGCATCCTTTGTGCAGGGCATGTCATCCTCAGGAAACTGAGGTTTGAGGAGCTAAATGTGCAGCTCCTAAGTGGTAGAGTCAGGACTGGAACTCGGATCTGCAGTCTCCCCAGTGTGTGTCCTGTCCTGATGACATGGAGCTGCCGAGGCCACAGGCCTCCTGCAATGATGAAATTATCACAACCTCCTCCCTGGTCACTTGGTGGCTGTGCCTTGGTGGGTCATTGATTTGGATGTTTGTACTGTAATTCAGAATTCTTAATACTTTGACCAAAATTGAAGTTTCCCTGCATGTGATAAAAAAGGATTGGTTCAGCAAATGAAGGATGAAAATAAGATTATAGGCTCTTGTTGGCATATGCAAGGCATGTATTCTTACAAAAGCCCATACATCTGAAAATTGCATCTTTTTAAAGAAACCGTCCCCCAGAACAATTGGGAGAGGACTTCGGGGGCCCAGTTTCAGCTATAAAATGCTAACATCAGAAGCTGGTGAGGCTAGTTGAGTCCATCCCACAGATAAAAGATACTGCCAACCCCAAATCCCTGGGTCCCCTTGGAAGGATGGCAAAGCTAACTCCCAGCCTGAGGTCAGCTTCTCCCAGATAGGGCTATCAAAGACGTTTGGGAATCCGAGCTTTCCCACATAATAGATTACTTAGAACGCTTTCTTCAAAGAGGCAAGAACAAATCACAAATTGTTAATGAAACCAAAGTAAAATGTGCAGTGAGATAAATCTCCTGGACTTTCCAATTACATGAGCCAATAGTGCCTCTGGATAGAGAATAAAAACCCAAGGGTGCAGAAGGGAAGATGGCCGTGGCCAGGGCAGTGCATTCCCTGGCAATGCCCTTGCATTATGGAAACCTTGATATTCCACACACGGGTACAGTAATATCACAGAAAAGCTGAGGAAAAAGCTCCTGCTATTTCAGCGTCACAGAACAGGAGTAAACCAAGAAAGCCTTGATGTTTTGCCTTCTTAAGGAGACCTACTGTTTTAATTCATGTTAGCATATTAATTGCCTTTATGCAGCTGGGTGCTGCTAATTACAAATGAATGGTGTTTATTCATTATAGAAGACCCAGCAGGAAATTCTCTCTACTTAGCAACACTATGTTAATTTGAGTTTGGCTTTCAAAGGTCATAAAACTGCTTTGAATTAAAAGGGTTTTTTTTTTTGTGTTGTTTTATTTTTTTAAGAGACAGTTGTTTCTTCTCCTTCACCTATTACAAGGAAGTTCTGAGTAGAGAGCTTCTGGTCAAACCTCAGTTGCTGCACTTGCTGCTTCAATGATGAATGAGATCAAATTTTCCTAGTGAGCAGGTAATGCTGTTAACAGCCGCTGCCAATGCACAATGCACAGCCCACCCTCTTTGCCTCTTTCCCTCTTTATTTGTTTTTCCAAATAGCAGCCCTTCAGCATTGCAGTCCCATCTCTCCTCTTCTATCTACAAGTAGGAAGCACCCCTCCCTACCAGCCAGAATTTTTGTTTGTGCTCCTTGCCTGCATGCTCCCGCCTGGGTGGTAAGTCTGAATGACCTTCCCTTGACCAAATAGCTGCCTTCAAGTTAGGGATTAAGGAACCCCCAATTTGTGTTCTCATTCCAATTTTTATCTGAGAACCCTTAATTTGGGGGAGGGGATGAGCCGAGTGCTTTCATATATTCAAAGCATCATTTCTCATTTGGCTGGTGATGCTTGTGTACAGTATCTGCTGGACAGAGCATCCAAGAGCTAGCGGAAGAGTGGCTCCCTGAACCTCTCTTGAAGTCTATAATTTAGATATTTCCAAATTATCTTTGCCATGATTAGTCTGAAGTCCTGAAGCTTGAAGTTGTATGTTTATCTCCCCCGTGGAAATCCCATTTTCCTTCTACAACAATCCTCAAAGCTGTACTATTATTATTTCCTTTTTTTCAGTTAAGGAAATTGCATCTCAGAGAGGTCAAACAGTTTGCCCAAAGTCACACAACCAGTACAATGTGAAAGTAGAAACTGAATATATCTGACTCCAGAGCTCTGAATCACTTCTTCCCAGGGACCTACCAAAAACTCAGGGCTTTTTCATGGAAAGGATGGAGAGATGGAGAGAATACAAACTCACACCTGGATAACCTTACAGCAGGATCTTCCAAGCCTTCTGGGGCATCAGCTGCAAGCTGAAAGATGGCATTACTCTAGACCAAAGCATTTTAGAAGCTCGGTTTTTAAAAATCATTAAAATGTAATCCACCAAACTATTGAGGAGTTGCAGTTGCTGATAGGATGAGATGTAAGCCTGGACTTGCTCATTATTATCTTACCACCACGAGGGAAGAAACTGAAGACCACATTGAAGAGAGAAGATCTGAGATGAGGGGAGAGAGTGAAACTAAACAATCTCACCATTCAAGCCCCCAGATCTAACCAGACCTGTATGTTCACCACTCTTTAGAAATTTCTTGAATCAATTGCTATCCAATTCTTCCATGTCCTAGTACTTATAAAAATCAACTATGAACTGTTAAATTTTCTCCTGAACTTTTGCACTTACATGAGCCAATATATCTTCCTTTTCTTATTAAACTATGAGTTGGATTTTTCTGTCATTTGTATCTGCAAGAATCTGAGCACCTATTAGCTTTATATTGCTGTTGTTATTTTTCTCTTTATTATTAACATCATTATTCACAGCACATGAATAAATCATTTAATTGTGGATTTAGAGGACCCTCAAACTTTACCTTATACCAAACACAAAACTTAACTCCAGATGGATCACAGACCTAACCAAACCTAAAAGCTAAAAATATAAAAACTTCTCAAACAAAACATCGGACAATATACTTGAAACTTGATTTAAACAAAGATTCCACAGACAAGACAAAAAAATAATAATCATAAAATGTTTTAAATGACAGATTAAACTTTATTGAAACTAAAAACTTCTATTCTTCAAAAGGCATCATTAACATGAAAACGCAAGTCACGGGCTGGGAGAAAATATTCACAATACATATATCTGACAAGGAACTTGTATCCAGCATCCATAAACAAGTTATAGCACCCATAATAAAAAAAATGTTAATAGCAATAGGCTTAACAGTATATTTCACAAAAAAGATATTCAAATAGCCAAGAAGCTATATGAAAAGATACTCTAGATTATTAATCTTCTTGGAAATGCAAGTTAAATTTGCAATGAAATACCACTTCATACCTACTGGAAAGGCTAGAATTGAAGACTGGTACTTTGCCAACAAAGGTCCGTCTAGTCAAGGCTATGGTTTTTCCAGTGGTCACGTATGGATGTGAGAGTTGGACTGTGAAGAAGGCTGAGCACCAAAGAATTGATGCTTTTGAACTGTGGTGTTGGAGAAGATTCTTGAGAGTCCCTTGGACTACAAGGAGATCCAACCAGTCCATTCTGAAGGAGATCAGCCCTGGGATTTCTTTGGAAGGAATGATGCTAAAGCTGAAACTCCAATACTTTGGCCACCTCATGTGAAGAGTTGACTCATTGGAAAAGACTCTGATGCTGGGAGGGATTGGAGGCAGGAGGAGAAAGGGATGACAGAGGATGAGATGGCTGGATGGCATCACTGACTCGATGGACATAAGTCTGAGTGAACTCCAGGAGTTAGTGATGGACAGGGAGGCCTGGCATGCTGCAATTTAAGGGGTTGCAAAGAGTCGGACACGACTGAGCGACTTAACTGAACTGAACTGAACCTCAAATATTGGTGAGTATACCATTGGAACTCTCATACATTATTGGTAAAATGTTAGCAACCTCTCTGGAAAACAGTTTAGCAGTTAGTTAAAACACACACTTGAAATAATCCAACAATTTCACTCCTGAGGATGAAAGAGAAACAAAAACCTGGGCCCACAAAAGGGCTTTCATAAGAATGCTCATAGCAGCTCTATTAATAACAACCAAAACCTGAAAACTATCCAAATGTTCATCAAAAACAAATCATAATATATTTCTATAGGATAATAATCAGATCAGATCAGATCAGTCGCTCAGTCATATCCGACTCTTTGCAACCGCATGAATCGCAGCACGCCAGGCCTCCCTGTCCATCACCAACTCCCAGAGTTCACTCAGACTCACGTCCATCGAGTCAGTGATGCCATCCAGCCATCTCATCCTCTGTCGTCCCCTTCTCCTCCTGCCCCCAATCCCTCCCAGCATCAGGGCCTTTTCCAATGAGTCAACTCTTCGCATGAGGTGGCCAAAGTACTGGTATTTCAGCTTTAGCATCATTCCTTCCAAAGAAATCCCAGGGCTGATCTCCTTGCAGTCCAAGGGACTCTCAAGAGTCTTCTCCAACACCACACTTCAAAAGCATCAATTCTTCGGTGCTCAGCCTTCTTCTCAGTCCAACTCTCACATCCATATGTGACCACAGGAAAAACCATAGCCTTGACTAGACGAACCTTTGTTGGCAAAGGAATGTCTCTGCTTTTGAATATGCTATCTAGGTTGGTCATAACTTTCCTTCCAAGGAGTAAGCATCTTTTAATTTCATGGCTGCAGTCACCATCTGTAGTGATTTTAGAGCCCAAAACAATAAAATCTGACACTGTTTCCACTGTTTCCCCATCTATTTCCCATGAAGTGGTGGGACCAGATGCCATGATCTTTGTTTTCTGAATGTTGAGCTTTAAGCCAACTTTTTCACTCTCCACTTTCACTTTCATCAAGAGGCTTTTGAGTTCCTCTTCACTTTCTGCCATAAGGGTGGTGTCATCTGCATATCTGAGGTTATTGATATTTCTCCCGGCAATCTTGATTCCAGTTTGTGTTTCTTCCAGTCCAGCGTTTCTCATGATGTACTCTGCATATAAGTTAAATAAACAGGGTGACAATATACAGCCTTGATGTACTCCCTTTCCTATTTGGAACCAGTTTGGTGTTCCATGCCCAGTTCTAACTGTTGCTTCCTGACCTGCATACAAATTTCTCAAGAGGCAGATCAGGTGGTCTGGTATTCCCATCTCTTTCAGAATTTTCCACAGTTGACTGTGATCCACACAGTCAAAGGCTTTGGCATAGTCAATAAAGCAGAAATAGATGTTTTTCTGGAACTCTCTTGCTCCTTCCATGATCCAGCAGATGTTGGCAATTTGATCTCTGGTTCCTCTGCCTTTTCTAAAACCAGCTTGAACATCAGGAAGTTCATGGTTCACATCAATAAAAAAGAGCAAAGAACTGATACATACAATAACATATATGGATCTCAAAAGTATTATGTTGACTGAAAGAAGCCTAGACACAAAAGACTACATGTTGTTGGATTCCATTATGTAAAGTTCTAATGAAGGCAAAATTAAGCTATGGTGGTATAAATTTGCACAATGGGTGTTTGGGCAAGAGTGTAGGATGACCCTATTAGGATTGCTTTCTTCCTGAAGAAGTATAACAGATACATGGCATATAACATCACAATAGCAGAAAACAGCAGAGTAATAGCATGAACATGGAAACTTGGAACTGGAATGCACCATTCATGTGCATTACCAGACATTACCATGACATGCCAGAGGTGTGACCTTGGACAAATAACCACCTCTCTGAACTTCCATTTCTTCACCTGTATTGACTTTGCTTACCATATAGGAATGTTCAAAAACTAAATACCATTTTTAAAAAATAAGGTAAATTTTAAAAAATAAGGTAACTAAATAAAATACGGTGTAATAGGGTGAATAGTGTCCCCTTAAAATTTCATATCCACTCAGACCTTGGAATATGACCTTATTTGGAAATAGGGTCTTTGCAGGTATAATTAGCACAAGGGTCAAGATGAGATTATACTGGGTTAGCGTGGGCCCTAAATCCAACGAGAATGTCCATAAAAGAGACAGAAAAGAACACACAGAGACACAAAGAAGTGGTGTGATGATGAAGGCAGACACTGGAGCGGTGTGTACACAAGCCAAGAAACACCAAGGACGGCCAGCAGCCTCCACAAGCTGGGGGACAGTCGTGGCATAGTTGGTCTCTCAGAACCTCCAGAAGGAATCAACCCTACAAACACTTTAAATTTCAGACTCCTGGCTTCCTAACTGTGAGAGGATACATTTCTATTGTTTTAAGCCACCTAGTCTGTGGTAATGTTATGGAAGCCATAGGGAAAACATATATATAGTAAGGGCCCATGCTCAATAAATGGATTTTTAAAAATTAGTAAATTGTTCTCCCTGTTAATAAAGAGCAAGGCCCCTGCCCTATATTCCTGGGGATCCCAGGTAGCATCTAGCTAGATGTTTGTATTGGTTTCCTGGGGCTGCTATAACAGAGTACCACAGACTGGGTGGCCTCAACAACAGACGTTTATTTTCTCACTATTCTGGGAACTAGAAGTCCAAGGTCAAGGTATTGGTAGAGTTGATTTCTTCTCAGTGTCTCACTTTACTCTGTAGATGGCTGAATTCTCCCTGTGTCTTCATGTCATCCTTTGTATGTGTCTGTGCCCAAATTTCTTCTTCTTATAAAGATATCCATCATATTGGATTAAGGCCCATTTCCTGTGGCCCATTTTAACATATTTATCTCACTTAGGTCCCTATCTCTAAACACAATCCCACTCTGATATACTGGGGGTTAAGACTTCAACATATGGATTTTGAAGGGACACAATACCACCCAAAACGATGTTGATGAATGCTTATTTTACTGAAGCATCAGAGCCTTGACCTTCAACTTACAGAGACAATTCTATTTACTGAACAAGAACTTACTACAGAGGCTTCCTGTAGCAATCATGGAGGTGCTCTGCTCACATCTTCCTTCAAGAGGACTTGGTTGACATTCTCCAAACTTGGCACCTGTGTGCATACCGCGGCATCCCTACCAGGCCATGTGCCCTGGGCTGCTCCCAGTCAGTGGCTGAGCACTGAGGGAAAGGGGGAAGGGCAGGGGCACAAGATCCCAGCTGTTGCTATGACTAGACTCCTCTAACAGGCAGCTTTGGCTCTAAGTCTCCCCAGCAGCCTGACCAAGGCTCCCTGAGAACCACACTATGACCTGAGGCTGTCCTTTCCTCTCTCCTTTCACAGATGTCAGACCCACGTCAGACTGAAGTCTCTCCCTCTGGACACCTGCTCCCACCCTTTCTCCTTCACAAGCATTTCCCCAAATATATCTTGTGTCTCTTATCCCATGTTGGTGTCTAGTTCTCGGGTGATCCAAACTGACACATATGCCATGATAAGAACTTGGAATGAAACACAGAATTGTCCTACAAATATGGGCTTCACCAAAATCACCCTAAAACACGAAATCATTTGGCGCAAAATCCAGCAGGGGAGGGGCTCCCTTCCTGGCCAGGTGCCATGGTGTCACTTCACTCTCACAGCCATCCAAATAAGTAGTTACAAACACGCTCATCATTTTATGGATCTTACATCATCACATGGAGGAGTTGGAACTCAGACCTAGGTCTCTTTTGTCCCAAAGTCTATGTTCTTCACCATTATGTTCTTAGGGATTCCAAATGCAAATGCCTGAGATGTTAGACTGAAGGATGAAAGGAGGAAGGAACCTGAGCAGTGGTGGGGCTTGTGGGGAACTGGAGAAGCTATGCATTCACATTTAAACCTCTTAAACTAGACAAATAAAGCTCATCTGTGGACAGGATTCAACCTGCTGAGGAGTTTGCAACTCTTCCTTTCCTCCTTTATTATTGTCATCATCGTCATTATGGTCATCACCTTGCCTCTTTCTCTTGGAAATCTTTTCTCTAACACTGACAAGGTGAACTCCTACCCATCCCTTAAAGCCCCAGATAAATATTACCTATTCAGAGCAGTCCCTCACTTCCCTAGGTCCTTCCTCCTCTCTGCTTTCCCAACATTTTCTATGTCCCTCTGTCCCAGCAAGGAGCACATTTGTTTGCAGAGCTGTCTCCCTTGCTGAGTAGTCAGTTCCTCAAGGTCAGGTCTTGTTCTCCTTCCTATCTTTCAGCTACTTTGGGGGAAGGAAACTTTATTTATTGGGTGCCTTCTCTGCCCCTGGTGGCTCAGACAGTAAAGACTCTGTCTGCAATGCAGGAGACCTGGCTTTGATCCCTGGGTTGGGAAGATCCCCTGGAGAACGAAATAGCTGCCCATTCCAGTATTCTGGCCTGGAGAATTCCATGGACAGAGGAGCCTGGCGAGCTACAGTTCATGGGGTCACAAAGAGTCAGACACGACTAAGAGACTAACACTACTTTCCCCCAGGCATTGCAATAAGCACTTAATCTTCACAACCACCCTGGGAAAGCATTTCTCTTATCTCATTTTAGAAGTGAGAATTTTGAATTTCAGAAAGGTGATGTCCCACAACAAGCAAAAAAACTTTGGCAAGAACCAGAATTCAAGCTCAGCCTGCCACCCATGGCCCCCAACCAAATCCCTTTGTCTTCTCACACTGTTCCCTGGGCAGCCAGAAGGGCAACTGCCATAGCCAGCTGTGAATGTAGTGGAAGGGGCCATGGGACAACCCCTGTCCTCTGTATATGGAGGGGGTTGGACCAGCTGATGTTTAGCTCCTTTCCAGCACTGACATTTTATTCTAGGTTTGTTATCTCTCCTTTTGACACCGCCTGAACTATTCGAGACAAGTCCCTGCTTTAAAAAATAATGATAAAACTGCCTGTCAGTGGAAATAAGCCTCACACACTATCTCACTAATAGAAGCAGGAGAATTTTTGAGATACCTCGGCGACTTCGTTAGGCATGCAAGATTAAACTCAAATTCATCTCGTCTCAGTCAGACGCGCCCTGAAACCGAATTGCAGGGAATGGAATTTTCAGCTTCTCAGCTGATTCAAGACAAAGGTGAGGGAGACCTGGACAAACGTTCAGAAATCTACCCATGATGGGGGCAACTGCCAACAGCCTGGGCCACTCCAACCCATCCATTCAGGGACATGACATACGGGGTAGACATTCAGACTCTGAAGTTAGAATTTCAAACTCAGCTCCCCCACTTGATAGACGAGTATCCTTGAGCAAGTTTCTTTATTTCACAGTTCCTTAGTTTTCTCATCTGTAAAATAGGGTGAATGATAGAACCTATACTATTAGCTGTTGTGGGGAATAAATAGCATGTAGTTAGTGCAGCCCATGGTATATAGAAAATGCTTAGTAATTGAATCAGAACTATTATATAGGGCCTTTCCAAAGGTGTCCAGAATGTTCCATTGCTCACAAAGCAAGGCTCAAACTCAATCGTACTTGTAAGGCCCTGCATACTCTGGCTTCTGATTATTCCTCCAGCCTCGCCTCTTGCTTTAGGCCCCATCGGCCCCCCATCCCTGTTCAACTGCCTGAAGTTTCCCAGGTGTCCGTCCTTCCTTTTCCTCTCCCCTTCACGGCTGTCACATACAAATGCTCACTCACCCTTCAGAGGTCACCCTCTCCGGAACCCTCTCCTACCTCCCCATCAGGCGGGAAAGACTGGATCAGAGGCAGCAGAAGGAAGTCTCCACACAGGCGTGAGGCTCAGCCCTGCCAGGGATGACAGTCCTGGGAAACTGCCCTTCAATTCCCCCTCGCCCTGACTGTACACACACAGGACTGTGCTGGCTGTCACTTGAGACTCACCCTTGGTGGGCAGGCAGGCAATGTGTCAGCATCTCCCAGCCTGTCAGGAAGGAACAGGGTACCCACGATGATGAGAGGCCAAAAGAAGTTCCTCTGAGAATCAGATGGGTTCCTCTCCCCTCCCAGGCAGTATTATTGGTAGCTGAGTATCTTCATGGGGATTTGGAATGTATATGTCCTGTGCAGTTTTTTTCTTGTTCAATAATCTTGCATCCTTTACCTGTGACATATGGCATTCTTTCCTCCAAGCACATCACTGTCACCTCCATTACAGCACATGGAGCCTCTCTCTTCTAAGTCCTGTGTCACCCTCTTATTTCCCCTGTTATGGGCCTTCTCAGGTTGGACATGGTTAGTACTAAAGGATATGGATTCAAGAACCAGATGACTTAAGCTCAAGTCCACATTTTCCATTTATTAGTTGTGTGATGCCAGCCAAGTTACTCAGTCTCTCTGTACTTTAGTTTCCCTGTCTGTGCAATGGATAATGCTAATGTTTTTCTCATGGTGTTGTTATGAAGGCTAAATGAATCAGCACTTGTACTGCTCTGGGAATAGTGCCTGGTACACAGAACTTTTCAATAAGCACTAGCCGTGGTTAGTCTGACTACTAATCTGAATCTCCCTCCCCACTCCTCTGGGTTTTAAGATGCAAGAGAATAGTGGTTACCTGTATTGTTTATCCTTTGCCCTCAGCACAGGATATAACCCAAAGCAGGTCCTCTGTAAATATATGTGGAAGGAAGAAAGAGAAGAGAGGGAGGAAAGGAGTGAGGAGGGGAGGAGAGAAGAGGAGAGGAAAGAGGAGGAGAGCCTTGAAAGTTGTTTATTTGTAACATATAATGTTGTAAGTAGAAAATTATCTAGAACTAAAGAAAGCCACATATATCCAGATCCACCCAAGTGGGACCGAATCACGCTTTATTAGTTTGCCAAAATCATCTGTGTGTGTGTTCTAGCACGCTCAGTTGTGTCTGACTTTTTGCGACTCCGTGGGCTGTAGCCCCCAGGCTCCTCTGTCCATGGGGTTTTCCAGGTAAGAATACTGGAGTGGGTTGCTATTTCCTACTCCAGGAGATCTTTCTGACCAGGGATCAAACTCATGTCTCTTGTGTCTTCTGCATTGGAAAGAGGATGCTTTACCATTGTGCCACAGTAACTATTCTCAACCATCAAATATTTCATAATTCCTTATGTTGAGTTTGCTATTTGTTATTTGGAGAGGGGGACAAGGACACATTAGCCATTACTTGAAATATGCATTGACTAGCACAGAATGACTGCCTACAATGGACCTGGATCCTTCAGAGGCAGCCAGTTCCCCTCAGCCCAGGGAAAACCAGTTGTCAACTCAGTGCTCATCCTGTAGTCCCACATGTAAATCTCATGCTTGCAGACTGAATCCTCATTTTGCCAACAAACCAACAATGAATCTGTTTTCAGTTGCACATTCACATTATCCAAGTTCTCAAGATTAATGTTTAAAATCTAAAACTTAATTGAAAAGCTTTTAATACAAACTCATCATCACACAGGTTGGATTCCTCTAACTCCATGTGACCAGTATTTTCTCTTCTTGTCCACAACCAAGTAATATTCAAAGGTCATCTGATGATTAGACACTCAGAGCTAGAGGAGTTAGATGAATCAAAAGTTCAGCAGCATCGGGATAAGATGGACTGACGAATTCATCTCACAGTAACAGAAGACCTTGCCTCACAGCTCTTAAATTTCAGGCATTCTGGTACCACCTATATGACTTTTCACTATACCTACTGGTACTATTATCTACTACCTTGATAAGGGGTTCCTAGACAATCCCCTTGTTGGGTGGGACTAGGAGTCCTCAAGAAAACACTTTTTTATATCAAGAGTTTTTCTCTTTTGCCACCAGATAGTTCCTAATAGAGCTAAAGACTATAGGTCTTTCTTAAAGGCAAAACTGCTTTTACAACCTTATTTTTTTTTTTATCAAATGGTAATTGAGAGGAAAATTTAGCAATGGCCACAGGACTGGAAAAGGTCAGTTTTTGTTCCAATCCCAAAGAAGGGCAATGCCAAACAAGGTTCAAACTACCCTACAACTATGCTCATTCCACGTGCCAGCAAGGTAATTCTCAAAATCCTTCAAGCGAGGCTTCAACAGTACATGAATTGAAAATATCCAGATGTACAAGCTGGATTTAGAAAAGGCAGAGGAACCAGAGATCAAGTTGTCAATCTATTGGATCATTGAAAAAGCAAGAGAATTCCAGAAAAACATCCACTTCTGCTTCACTGACTACCCTAAAGCCTTTGACTGTATGGATCACAACAAACTGTGGAAAATTTTTAAAGAGATGAGAATACCAGACCACCTTACCTGGCTCCTGAGAAACCTGTATGCAGATCAAGAAGCAACAGTTACATCCAGACATGGAACAATGGATTGGTTCAAAATTGAGAAAGGAGTACATCAAGGCTGTGTATTTTCACTCTACTTATTTAATTTATATGCATGGTGCATCATGGAAAATGATGGATGACTCAAACTGGAATCAAGCCTGGATGACTCAAACTGGAATCAAGATTGCCAGGAGAAATATCAACAACCTCAGATGTGTAGATGATACTACCCTAATGGCAGAAAGCAAAGAGGAACTAAAGAGCCTCTTGATGAAAGTCAAACAGAAGGGTGAAAAAGTTGGTTTAAAACTCAACATTCAGAAAACTAAGGTCATGGCATCTGGTCCCATTACTTTATGGCAAATAGATGGGAAAAAAATGGAAGCAGTGGCAGACTTTATTTTCTTGGACTCCAAAATCACTGCAGATAGTGACTGCAGTCATGGAATTAAAAGACCTTGCTCCTTGGAAGAACAACTATGACAAACCTAAATAGCATATTGAAAAACAGAGACATAACTTTACTGCCAAAGGTCCATCTAGTCAAAGCTATGGTATTTCCAGTAGTCATGTATGGATGTGAGAGTTGGACCATAAAGAAGGCTGAGTGCTGAAGAATTGATGCTTTCTAATTGTGATGCTGGAGAAGACTCTTGAGAGTCCCTTGGATGGCAAGGAAATCAAACCAGTCAGTCCTAAAGAAAATAAACCCTGAATATTCATTGGAAGGACTGATGCTGAAGCTGAAGCTTCAATACTTTGGCCATCAGATTGAAGAACTGACTCACTGGAAAAGACCCTGATGCTGGGAAAGATTGAAGGCAGGAGAAGGGGACAACAGAAGATGAGATGGTTGAATGGCATTACCTACTCAATGGACATGAGTTTGAGCAAACTCAGGGACATAGTGAAGAACAGGGAAGCCTGGTGTGCAGCAGTCCATGGGGTTGCAAAGAGTTGAACATAACTTAGCAACTAAACAATGAACAACACATTGAGAGGAGATTTCAGTTGTATGTTGAAATGTAAGAAAGTGCTTCTTTTTCAGAATTATGAAAGAGATGGGAATACCAGACCACCTGATCTGCCTCTTGAGAAATCTGTATGCAGGTCAGGAAGCAATAGTTAGAACTGGACATGGAACAACAGACTGGTTCCAAATAGGAAAAGGAGTACATCAAGGCTGTATATTGTCACCCTGCTTATTTAACTTATATGCAGAGTACATCATGGGAGAAGGCAATGGCACCCTACTCCAGTACTCTTGCCTGGAAAATCCCATGGATGGAGGAGCCTGGTAGGCTGCAGTCCATGGGGTCGCTAAGAGTCGGACACGACTGAGCAACTTCACTTTCACTTTTCACTTTCATGCATTGGAGAAGGAAATGGCAACCCACTCCAGTGTTCTTGCCTGGAGAGTCCCAGGGACGGCAGGGCCTGGTGGGCTGCCATCTATGGGGTCGCACAGAGTCGGACACGACTGAAGCAACTTAGCAGCAGCAGCAGCAGCAGAGTACATCATGAGAAACGCTGGACTGGAAGAAGCACAAGCTGGAATCAAGATTGCTGGGGAAAATATCGATAACCTCAGATATGCAGATGATACCACCCTTATGGCAGAAAGTGAAGAGGAACTCAAAAGCCTCTTGATGAAAGTGAAAGAGAAGAGTGAAAAAATTGGCTTAAAGCTCAACATTCAGAAAACGAAGATCATGGCATCTGGTCCCATCATTTCATGGGAAATAGATGGGGAAACAGTGGAAACAGTGTCAGACTTTATTTTGGGGGGCTCCAAAATCACTGCGGATGGTGATTGCAGCCATGAAATTAAAAGACACTTACTCCTTGGAAGGAAAGTTATGACCAACCTAGATAGCATATTCAACAGCAGAGACATTACTTTGCCAACAAACGTCCGTCTAGTCAAGGCTATGGTTTTTCCAGTGTTCATGTATGGATGTGAGACTTGGACTGTGAAGAAGGCTGAGCGCCGAAGAATTGATGCTTTTGAACTGTGGTGTTGGATAAGACTCTTGAGAGTCCCTTGGACTGCAAGGAGATCCAACCAGTCCATTCTGAAGGAGATCAGCCCTGGGATTTCTTTGGAAGGAATGATGCTAAAGCTGAAACTCCAGCACTTTGGCCACCTCATGCGAAGAGTTGACTCATTGGAAAAGACTCTGATTCTGGGAGGGATTGGGGGCAGGAGCAGAAAGAGATGACAGAAGATGAGATGACTGGATGGCATCACTGACTCAATGGACATGAGATTGAGTGAACTCCAGGAGTTGGTGATGGACAGGGAGGTCTGGCATGCTGCGATTCATGGTGTCGCAAAGAGTTGGACACGACTGAGCGACTGAAATGAACTGAACTGAACTGAAGGATTGGTGGTTTTAATATGCCTGGGTAGTCCCACTCTGGAAACCTTGTCGCCATTAATAAAGAGGTGGACACAACTTAGCTCCTGAACAACAATGCTCCGATGGCCAGCACTCCAGAGCAGCCAGAAACAATGGGATTCCCACCCAGTCCATTCTGCTGCTATTGCTTTGCTGACAGCCCCTGATAGAAATTCCGATTTTAATTGACAGCATATAGATAAAACAAAAGCTTCCTAAGGAACTCACAAACTGTTAGAGTGCTCAATCTGAAGATTAAGAAATTGTAGCTCTTTACTCCCTTCTTTGACTAAGGACTCCCACACTTTCTTCCTCCTGGTTTTAGGGAAGTTGTAGTACTATTGAAGTTCACATCTATTAAATCTGCCCCTTGCATATCTGCATTCCCCATGCAAAGCCCCATTCATTTGGAGGAAAAAGAACCAACTCCTCTTCTAACACCTTGTTTAGTGCCAGAAAGTTAGTCCTTAATCAAACTGATACATTTATACAACTTTTTAAAGGTCAATTCTCTTTTATATTATCTGAATACACTTATTTTTCAAATAAAGCTTTATATCTCTGTGATTATTTTACAGACATAAAATAAGTAGTGGAAAATCTGTATTACTTGCCAAAAATAAAAAGCAAAATAAAATAAAAATAAGAAATATCATTAAAATCTAAATCAATACTGTGGTTTGCTAAAGGCACCAAAACTGAAAGAAGGAAATGTATTATATCTTGTTTTTGGTGGTTATTTATAACTGTCAAAATTCATTTAATTGAACACTGAACATTTTAGCATATGTAAATTGTACCACACACACACAAAAAAAGAATTCTGTTCGTTAGTATTTCCTTTCAGCTGGACAGTTCTGGGCTGAGTGTGACAGTGGTCTCTCTTCCTTCTTTTGTCTCCATGGCTGAGCAATCACTTGCTGTCTCTTTTTGACTGACACTTTCTTTATTTGACTCTGTTAACACATTCAGTCAGGTTACATTAACATTCTACAGGCCTAATACCTATTCAGTCTTTTTAAGGTGATTTTTCACATCACTTCTCTGACCCTTTATGAGGTTACCAGTCTCTCTCACAATGGCCTCCAAAAGGCAACCCTACCACAATGATCAAGTTTCAAGGACATGCCTCACTAATAGCTTCAATACTAGACTATGATATTATTTCCAGTATATGATTCCCAGGATTAAACAGGACAGCCCAGCATTTTAGCTTATAGTTAGATAAACTTATTAAACTGAACTATATGAAGTTGCCAATGTTCATTTTTTACGAACAAAATATAAAGCTCAGAAAGTAAAATTGGATCATTTCACACTTCCCTCAACATTCCATACAGTTACTATAAAGTAAGATGACTGTTTCTTTTGAAAAGTCAGAAAAATTTAATAGACAAGCACAAATCATTACTTAAATAATTAAATGATTAATTTAATTAAATACATTAAAATTAGTTATATAATTGGTTTAAATATCAAGTATGCAAAATATTTTAACTAATAGTTCAGATACATACATTTTCAAGGTGGCCCAATATTTTCCTGAAGATCATCTCACAACCAGAGGTGAACATTTATGTCCTTTATGGGTACATTTCCAATAGCGAGTAGACTGCTAGAAATATAGTAAGTGCTCAAGAAATATCTGCTAAAATAAGCAAATGATCAGGAATTTTGGCAAATAGATCACTCCATTCCCAAAATATATATCCCTGAGTTCTTTTGTTTGTAAAAGAAATTTCCAGATTATTTTTGTTGCATTTTTCCGTGTTTATATCACACTCAAATCAACTTTCCTCCATCTAAACAAGACATGTGTGTATTAGTCGCTCAGTCCTGTCCAACTCTTTGTGACCCCATAGACTGAAGCCCACCAGGATTCTCTGTCCATAGAATTCTTTAGGCAAGAATACTGGAGTAGGTTGCCATTCCCTTCTCCAGGGGATCTTCCTGACCCAGGGATCGAACACAATCCTGCCTTGAGGTTAGATTCTTTACTGTCTGAGCTACCAGGGAAGCCCCCTAACCAAGATATACAAATGCACAAATCAAAAGGAAAAAAGTGGGGCTATCAATAATCCAAGTTTTTAAAATCATGCCCTCTATGGGATAGAATAAAAACCAGCTCAGAGGATTTTAGATTTGACAATAACATTAACTTCCAGAAAAGATGACAGAATGCAGCCAAAGTATATCTTCTGCTATGGAATATGTAATTTACTGGAGACTGTATGACAATCTGCTAAAAGGATGAAGGCCATGGACAAACCTGTTTTCAAAGCTCAGCTTTTCCCTTTTTTGGATGTGTGACTTTGAGCAAATTCTTTAACCTCCTTGAGTTCAGTAACTCATCTGTAAAATGGGGATGATAATGAATTATTCATTCATTCATCAAATATGAATTGAGTACCTTCACTATTCCAGGCCTTGGGCAAAGCTCTGGGATACAACAGTGAACAAAACAGATCAAAATTCCTGCTCTCATTCAAGAGAGACAAGAGGCAATAAATTAAGGAAATATACTGTAGAGTATGTTTGAAGACAGGGAGAATTTCAGGAGGTTGAGATTCTGCATGAGCAGGTAGGGCAAAAACCAAACAGCTTTGCGTTACTATTGGCAATGGAATGAATTACATGCACCAATGGACAGCTTACAGCAATCACTTAAATAG
This sequence comes from Bos mutus, assembly GCF_027580195.1. Lineage (NCBI taxonomy): Eukaryota > Metazoa > Chordata > Mammalia > Artiodactyla > Bovidae > Bos > Bos mutus. The sequence goes on from NC_091641.1 coordinate 24,226,453, forward strand.
ATTTAAGAGAGGGTGAACACTAGCTAGATGGGTGGATGCCTGGATAGATCCATATGATGGGTAGACCAGTAGAGTGACAGATGGATGAATTAGAGAGTCAGGCAGACAGACAGACCTAAACAGATTGTCACAAATGGCACCTTGAGTGCTCTGACAATAGCATCTGCTGCTAGAATAATTGACTGTTGATCATGCACATCTGGCTCATGAAACAGGCATCTCACCTTCCTCCCATGCTGGGCACAGGCATCCTTGCCAAATCATCTCCGTCCTTAGGGGTGATTGGAAGAGGCTGCTCCTCTCTCCAAAGTGTAACCACATAAATCCACACTGGGCTTTCATAACTTCCCACTGCACCAGAATGAGTATGGATTATGTACCAAAAGCTATTGGAGAAGTGTTGTTGGTCTGCTGGGTATGCTAAGAGCTCTGTGTCCCAGTAGAGAAAGAAAGGTCTCTGTCTTTGATGTTTGTAATAGAATGATATCACATCTAGGATTTACTTTGGAAAATTTCAGTGAGGAAAATATAAAAGGAATTTAGGGATTTAGACGAAACAAGCTGGGAAACCTGCTTATAGTTGTTGGGGCTGGGTGTTGGGTGCATGGGCGTTCCATATTAAGTAAGCTGGAAAGTTTTCATTGAAAAGCAAAAGGTTAAAATAAAATCTTTCTATTTGTTTCCAGAAGGGAAAAAATGCACACACACATATATACACTTGGTGTATTTTTCCAGCTTTGAGGATTAATTCTGTTTGGCAGACAAAAAGCTATTCTGTTAAATGATTTATGGTATTCAAAGAGCAATTTGGTTTCATTTAATTGCTACCTTAAATTAACTGCTGCCTGAACATAGAGAGATGATTGTTAGGGCCAGACTGAAGGAAGAGGTAGCAGTGGGCTTAAGCAGTACTGGGTGGTTTCAAATTTGACCAGCTTAAGGAAAATCACCTATCCCCAGGAATGATGCAGAATTCCCAAGTGGAAAGCAAAAACCAGTGGTGCCAGTGGCTTGTTTTCACTGCTTTCAACAATCGGGCACCATCTAAGTGAGAAGATGGTTTGAATTCTTTCCCAATTGTTCCTAAACAGTGCATTTTAGTTATAAAGGAGAATTTTAAATAATTTAGCTTAAACTTACATGCCTTCAACATTCATTCACTACATGTTTATTCACTATCTACTCAATGGCAAGTGCTGTGCCAGCCGTAAGAAATAATATGGTGGTGGGTAACCCAGAGAAGGTCACTGTCCTTATGAGACTTGTAGCCCAGCTGAGAACTCAGAAATCCTCAACAACTAAGTCCACAATATATTAATAAGTACTGTCCAGTATAATACAGCATAAGTGCTAAGAGGGAGAAATGCAAAACTCACAGAGGGTGTCTTAATCCTTTTTGGCCACAGATGGGTGACTTATCAATAGAAATTTATGTCTCATAGTTCGAGAGACTTGGTGGCACCAAGACCCGTGTGCCACCAAGGTTGAGGGAGGGCTATCTTCTAGGTCATATTCACACACACTGGAAGAGACAAGGGAGCTCTGTGGAGTCTCTTTTCAGTTCAGTTCAGTTCAGTTCAGTCGCTCAGTCATGTCCAGCTATTTGCGACACCATGGACTGCAGCATGCGAGGCCTCCCTATCCATCACCAACTCAGGGAGTTTACTCAAATTCATGTCCATTGAGTCAGTGATGCCATCCAACCATCTCATCCTCTGTTGTCTCCTTCTCCTCCTGCCTTCAGTCTTTCCCAGCATCAGGGTCTTTTCCAGTGAGTCAGTTCTTTGCATCAGGTGGCCAAAGTATTGGAGCTTCAGCTGAAGCTGAACACAACCCAGACTAGTACCTTGCAGTGAATATTCAGGACTGATTTCCTTTAGGATGGACTGGTTATATCTCTTTGCTGTCCAAGGAACTCTCAAGAGTCTTCTCCAACCTCATAGTTCAAAAGCATTACTTTTTTGGCACTCAGCATTCTTTACAGTCCAACTCTCATGTCCATACATGACCACTGGAAAAACCATAACCTTGACAAGATGGACCTTTGTTGGCAAAGTAATGTCTCTTCTTTTTAATATGCTGTCTATGTTGGTCATAACTTCCAAGGAGCGACTGTCTTTTAAATTCATGGCTGTAGTCACCATCTGCAGTATTTTGGAACCCCCCAAAATAAAGTCCATCATTGTTTCCACTGTTTTCCCACCTATTTGCCATGAAGTAATGGGATCAGATGCCATGATCTTCATTTTCTGAATGTTGAGCTTTAAGCCAACTTTTTCACTCTCCTCTTTCACTTTCATCAAGAGGCTCTTTAGTTCTTCTTTGCTTTCTTCCATAAGTGTAGTGTCATCTGCATATTTGAGGTTATTGAAATTTCTCCCAGCAATCTTGATTCCAGCTTGTGCTTCATCCAGTCCAGCATTTCTCATGATGTACTCTGCATATAAGTTAAATAAGCAGGGTGACAGTATACAGCCTTGATGTACTCCTTTCCCGATTTGGAACCAGTCTTTTGTTCCATGTCCAGTTCTAACTGTTGCTTCTTGGCCTGCATACAGAGTCAAGAAGTCTCTTTTATAAGGGCTGCTGCTACTGCTAAGTCACTTCAGTCATCTCTGACTCTGTGCTCTCTCTCTCCATGGATGGCAGCTCACCAGCTCACCCTCCCCCATCCCTGAGATTCTCCAGCAAGAACACTGGAGTGGGTTGCCATTTCCTTCTCCAATGCATGAAAGTGAAAAGTGAAAGTGAAGTTGCTCAGTCGTGTCCAACTCTTAGCAACCCCATGAACTGCAGCCTACCAGGCTCCTCTGTCCATGGGATTTTCCAGGCAAGAGTACTGGAGTGGAGTGCCATTGCTTTATAAGGGCAGTAATCTCATTTAAGAGTGCTCCAACCTCATGACCTAATCACCTCCCAAATGCACCACCTCCTAACACCATCTCATTGGGGATTTAGGATTCATCATGTCAATTATTCAGACCATGGGTGGGGGTGGGGGGGGGAGCTTTAGCAGAGAGATTCAACATAGTTTAGGAACCAGGAAAGTCTCCTTGAAGAAATCTCAGTGATTAGTAAGGGCCAGAGGCAGAGAAATCTGTGTGTGCCGAGTTCCTGATGTGAAAGATGCAGTCTAGAAACTGAAAGTCTGATGTAACTGGAACTTCATACTTGAAGGAGAGAGCAGTGTGAGATGAAGCAGGGGTAGATCACACAAGAAGCATTTAGCCATTTCAAGTACTTGGGTCTGAAGTAAGGAAGGAAGGAAGCTGTAACCCAAAGAGGTTAAAGTGGTTTCCCCAACTAACTCACCCATGGTGAGACTAGAATTCAAAAATAATAAAAGTAAACATTGAGAGTTGGACCATAAAGAAGGCTGAGCACGGAAGAATTGATGCTTTCAAACTGTGGTGCTGGAGAAGACTCTTGAGAGTCCCTTGAACAGCAAGGAGATCCAACCAATCAATCCTAAAGGGAAATAAACCCTGAATATTCATTGGAAGGACATGCTGAAGCTGAAGCTCCAATACTTTGGCCACCTGATGGGAAGGGCTGACTCACTGGAAAAGACCCTGATGCTGGGAAAGATTGAGGGCAGGAGGAAAACGGGATGACAGAGGATGAGATGGTTGGATGGCATCACCAACTCAACAGACATGAGTTTGAGCAAACTCCAAGAGATAGTAAAAATCAGGGAAGCCTGGCATGAGGCAGTTCATGAGGCTGCAAAGAGTTGGACACAACTGAGCAACAACAATCACTGATAAAACCCAGTAAGAATGTACTTGAAACTGGTCTAAATGTTCTACAAATAGTAATTCATTTAATCCTGCCAAAAACTCTCTGGGGTATTATCATATCCTTTCTACAATGAAGAAATTGAAGTACAAAAAGTTAAATAACTTGTCCAAGATCATTAACTATTAACCAGCAGAGCTGTGATTAAAACTCTAGGATATTTGCTGCAGAGCTTCACCTCCTAGCCACCTTGCCATCCTCCCTCTTAAATCAAAGTGCTTATTACATCTTTACTGAGGATCCACCAGGTGTGAAGCACTGTTCTTGGTCCTGGGATAAAGCAGAGACAGAAACAAAATCCCTACTCTTGTGGAGCTTTCCTGGTGGAGAGAAACAAAGACAAACATCACCTACTCAATGGACATGAGTTTGAGCAAGCTCCAGGAGATTGTGAAGGACAGGGAAGCCTGGCTTGCTGCAGTCCATGGAGTTGCAGAGTCAGACATGACTGAGTGACTGAACAACAACAAAACATAAATGTAGAAGGTTATTAAGGTCATACAGAGAAATAGATCATGGAAGAGGGTAGAAACTGATGGAGGCTCTTGGATAAGCTAGTCTTGAGCAGAGATGTAAAGAATTTTTATGAGCAGGTCAGAGGTTATCCCAGGAAGCAGTGACAGCATCCAGGCTTTGAGGTAGGAAAGTTCTTACTAAATTCAAGGCCCTTCCAAGAAGGCATTGACCTTGGAGGAGTGAGAAGATGTGGTGGGAGCCTTGGTTTGAAGGTTTCAAGAGGCACATGATGCACAGCCTTGTAAATAAAGGTGGAGACCTGGGATTGCCCTTTGCATAGATGAGGAGCCCCAGGGGCAGTGAGGAGAAGAGTGATGGAATGTGCCATGTTTTTAAAGTCTCACTCTGCCTTTAAGAAGTGAAGATGGGAGCAGAGAGAACATTTAGAAAGCTGTTGTAACAGTCCAGGGATTCATTTTTTTTAATTTAAATTTCTTTATTTTAATTGGAGGCTAATTGCTTTACTATATTGTGTTGGTTTTGCCATAGATCAACATGAATCTGCCACGGGTGTACACGTGTTCCCCATCCTGAAACCCGTCCCACCTCCATCCCTGTACCTTCCCTCTGGGTCATCCCAGTGCACCAGCCATAATGGCTTGAACCAGGAGATGATGACAGGAGCAGTCAGATTCTGGATGTATTTGAAGAGGACGCCAATAGGACTTGCTGACAGATTGAATGTGAGTTAGGAGGAGAGCACTGAGGTGTTTGGTTTAAACATCCATAAGGAGGGAACTGCCTTTAACCAAGGGGGAGGAAGAGAGGGAGCGAGAGAAAACTGAGGAGAGTGAAGTCTCTCTCCTGACATTTGGGGAGGGGCCTAGAGGGTGAAGGAAGGATAATGAATGAGTCTTCTCACCTGATGCAGATACATGAACTGAGTCGTATCAGGTCAAGGCTGTAAACAGGGCTAGATTTTTTTTTTAATTTTATTTTATTTTTAAACTTTACATAATTGTATTAGTTTTGCCAAATATCAAAATGAATCCATCACAGGTATACATGTGCTCTCCATCCTGAACCCTCCTCCCTCCTCCCTCCCCATACCATCCCTCTGGGTCGTCCCAGTGCGCCAGCCCCAAGCATCCAGTATCGTGCATCAAACCTGGACTGGCAGCTCGTTTCTTACATGATATTTTACATGTTTCAATGTCATTCTCCCAAATCTTCCCACCCTCTCCCTCTCCCACAGAGTCCATAAGACTGTTCCATACATCAGTGTCTCTTTTGCTGTCTCGTACACAGGGTTATTGTTATCATCTTTCTAAATTCCATATATATGCGTTAGTATATTGTATTGGTGTTTTTCCTTCTGGCTTACTTCACTCTGTATAATAGGCTCCAGTTTCATCCACCTCATTAGAACTGATTCAAATGAATTCTTTTTAATGGCTGAGTAATACTCCATTGTGTATATGTACCACAGCTTTCTTATCCATATTTTAAAAAAGGCAAAATCATAGGGCACAGAAAGATGAACTCCCCAGGTCGGAGGGTGCCCAATATACTACATATCAGTGGAGAAATAACTCCAGGAAGAATGAAGGGATGGAGCCAAAGCAAAAACAATACCCAGTTGTGCATGTGATTGGTGATAGAAGCAAGGTCCAATGCTGTAAAGAGCAATATTGCATAGGAACCTGGAATGTTGGGTCCATGAATCAAGGCAAATTGGAAGTGGTCAAACAGGAGATAGCAAGAGTGAATGTCGAGATTCTAGGAATCAGCGAACTAAAATGGACTGGAATGGGTGAATTTAACTCAGATGATCATTATATCTACTACTGCGGGCAGGAATCCCTCAGAAGAAATGGGGTAGCCATCATGGTCAACAAAAGAGTCTGAAATGCGATACTTGGATGCAATCTCAAAAACGACAGAATGATCTCGGTTTGTTTCCAAGGCAAACCAATATCACGGTAATCCAAGTCTATGCCCCAACTAGTAATGCTGAAGAAGCTGAAGTTGAACGGTTCTATGAAGACCTACAAGACCTTGTAGAACTAACACCCCAAAAAAGATGTCCTTTGCATTATAGGGGACTGCAATGCAAAAGTAGGAAATCAAGAAACACCTGGAGGAACAGGCAAATTTGGCCTTGGAATACAGAATGAAGCAGGGCAAAGGCTAATAGAGTTTTGCCAAGAAAATGCACTGGTCATAGCAAAAACCCTCTTCCAACAACACAAGAGAAGACTCTACACATGGACATCACCAGACGGTCAACACCAAAATCAGATTGATTATATTCTTTGCAGCCAAAGATGGAGAAGCTCTATACAGTCAGCAAAAACAAGACCAGGAGCTGACTGTGGCTCAGATCATGAACTCCTTATTGCCAAATTCAGACTTAAATTCAAGAAAGTGGGGAAAACCACTAGCCCATTCAGGTATGATCTAAATCAAATCCCTTATGATTATACAGTGGAAGTGAGAAATAGATTTAAGGGACTAGATCTGATAGATAGAGTGCCTGATGAACTATGGACGGAGGTTCATGACATTGTACAGGAGACAGGGATCAAGACCATCCCCATGGAAAAGAAATGTAAAAAAAGCAAAATGCTGTCTGAGGAGGCCTTACAAATAGCTGTGAAAAGAAGAGAAGCGAAAAGCAAAGGAGAAAAGGAAAGATATAGTAAGGAGAGATAAGAAAGCCTTCCTCAGTGATCAATGCAAAGAAATAGAGGAAAACAACAGAATGGGAAACACTAGAGATCTCTTCAAGAAAATCGGAGATACCAAGGGAACATTTCATGCAAAGATGGGCTCGATTAAGGACAGAAATGGTATGGACCTAACAGAAGCAGAAGATATTAAGAAGAGGTGGCAAGAATACACATAAGAATTGGACAAAAAAGATCTTCATGACCCAGATAATCACGATGGTGTGATCACTCACCTAGAGCCAGACATCCTGGAATGTGAAGTCAAGTGGGCCTTAGGAAGCATCACTATGAACAAAGCTAGTGGAGGTGATGGAATTCCAGTTGAGCTATTTCAAATCCTGAAAGATGATGCTGTGAAAGTGCTGCACTCAATATGCCAGCAAATTTGGAAAATTCAGCAGTGGCCACAGGTCTGGAAAAGGTCAGTTTTCATTCCAATCCCAAAGAAAGGCAATGCCAAAGAATGCTCAAACTACCGCACAATTGCACTCATCTCACATGCTAGGAAAGTAATGCTCAAAATCCTCCAAGCCAGGCTTCAGCAATACATGAACCGTGAACTTCCAGATGTTCAAACTGGATTTAGAAAAGGCAGAGGAATCAGAGATCAAATTGCCAACATCCATTGATTCATCAAAAAAGCAAGGGAGTTCCAGAAAAACATCTACTTCTGTTTTATTGACTATGCCAAAGCCTTTGACTGTGTGGATCACAACAAACTGGAAAATTCTGAAAGAGATGGGAATACCAGACCACCTGATCTGCCTCTTGAGAAATCTGTATGCAGGTCAGGAAGCAACAGTTAGAACTGGACATGGAACAACAGACCGGTTCCAAATAGGAAAAGGAGTACATCAAGGCTGTATATTGTCACCCTGTTTATTTAACTTATATGCAGAGTACATCATGAGAAACGCTGGGCTGGAAGAAGCACAAACTGGAATCAAGATTGCCGGGAGAAATATCAATAACCTCAGATATGCAGATGACACCACCCTTATGGCAGAAAGTGAAGAGGAACTAAAAATCCTCTTGATGAAAGTGAAAGAGGAGAGTGAAAAAGTTGGCTTAAAGCTAAACATTCAGAAAACAAAGATCATGGCATCTGGTCCCATTACTTCATGGCAAATAGATGGGGAAACAGTGGAAACAGTGTCAGACTTTCTTTTTGGGGGGCTCCAGAATCACTGCAGATGGTGATTGCAGCCATGAAATTAAAAGATGCTTACTCCTTGGAAGGAAAGTTATGACCAACCTAGATAGCACATTAAAAAGCAGAGACATTACTTTGCCAACAAAGGTCTGTCTAGTCAAGGCTACAGTTTTTCCAGTAGTCATGTATGGATGTGAGAGTTGGACTGTCAAGAAAGCTCAGCACCAAAGAATTAATGCTTTTGAACTGTGGTGCTGGAGAAGACTCTTGAGAGTCCCTTGGACTGCAAGGAGATACAACTAGTCCATCCTAAAGGAGACCAGTCCTGGGTGTTCATTGGAAGCACTGATGCTGAAGCCGAAACTCCAATACTTTTGCCACCTCATGCAAAGAGCTGACTCATTGGAAAAGACTCTGATGCTGGGAGGGATTGGGGGCAGGAGGAGAAGGGGACGACAGAGGATGAGATGGTTGGATGGCATCACCGACTCGATGGACATGAGTTTGGGTGAACTCCGGGAATTGGTGATGGACAGGGAGGCCTGGTGTGCTGTGACTCATGGGGGTCACAGAGTCAGACACGACTGAGCAACTGAACTGAACTGAAAGAACAAGGGATTAGGATTAGTACGAAAGGATGAGGAAGCAGTGATCTGTAGGAATCCTTGGACCAGGGTGCCTGCAAAGGTATTTCACCTAGGGTTATTTAAAGAGGTAGGGCACTGGACATTTGGCATTCTGTACTGAAGGAAGAGGAAGAAACAAGGAAGCACAGATAGCATCATGGCAACCAGGTGGGTAAAGGTGCAGAGTGAGGCATGGCTTTGACATGTGAGTGGGACTGTCAGTGTCCCCAGTGACCATCAGATGAAGTTTCCAGTAACCATCAGATGAAGTTTCCAGTGTCCAGCTTTCAGCCCTGCCCAGAGAGTGGATGGGAAGACATGTCCTTTTTGAGTTTCCCGGGAAGACACATTAAGATTAATGGAGAAACACAGATGGTGCAGCAGTAGCAACAAGCCACCCCCTTCCCAACCTGGCTGTTTGGATGATAAATTATTGATGGAGGCTGAGTAAGTGAAACCTGGGGAGGTGCAATTCACTTTAGTGATGTCTCAAGAACTTTCTCAGACACAAGTGATTTAGAGAAGATGTGAACAGTCCCCCTTTACTGTGGATCCCCATACCCCTTTCTACTCAGCCCTACTCCCCCCTACTGCTACCCTGGGCTAGACCACAGCCTTTGGTGGAGCTGAGAAGGGGTGACAGGGACCCATGGGGAAAGCCATTCTTCCACCTGCTAGACATGTGACCACATGGAGTGACACTCATAGGGACTCCTCACAGGGTACTTGTGACACTGAGTGAGTTAAGTTATGGAGAGCATGTGGAGCAGGGGTTGGCATGTACTAAGTACTCCATAAAAATTAATTGTAGTTAGTATTATTCAGTTCTACATCCACTGAGCTGAGAATATAGCCCAGCACATGACTAGAGTTCAATAAATAGTTGTTTAATAGAATTTGATACCATCGGCATTGTCTTCATCATCATCATCAACAACAACATCACTGAGCCTTTACAGTGTCCAGTTCTTTGCAGAGCAGTTTATAGACACTTGAGTGTCTTGGGTTATGGTGAAGTGGAAAATTCAAGGATCTAAAGGGTGTGTCAGGCACCAATTTTCCTCAGAAGCTCAGGCATCACTTTTAAAAGATTTTGGTCTTGCAGTTGGATATGGAGGATGGCAAAGCAAAACAGAAAGAATGAACTGAGAAGAGGTCATCCTGAGCACAAACCTGAGCTTTTTGATGTGTTTGGGGGATGAGATGTGTTCATACAACACTTTTTAATTTTTAAATTGGAGCTGGGAGTTAGTCAATGTCAGTTAATTAGTTTTACTTCAGGATTGATGTCTTTCCATCCTTCCTTTCTACCTCACCCCCTCTTCTCTCTCCCTCATTTCTTTCTTTCATTCTCTACTTCTTTCCTTCTTTTCATGAAAGAAAGACCGACGGTTAATGAACAGTAAGATATAGCTCAGGTCAACACACAGACAAATTGGTACACCAAACACCAATTCCACAACAGCCAATTCCCTGAATGCTAATTTTTGAAATTTCCCACTTAGCAATTGACTTTCCTTGAATTTACCTAAATCTTTGAGGTATAGCTGAAGATAAGAAAAAGAGAGACAAGTGCAGGCAACGAGGCCCTTGGAGAGCATGAGCTATCAAGTATTGCTTAGAGAGTTGTTCATTAAGAGGTACCTGTGACTGAGAGGCGGTGGGGGGATTTGTCCTCAATAGGCCCAAAGGGAACTGGCTATCACAGGCTTTAAATATTTAGGAATAATTCTTAAGGGAGGAAGAAATCCTCAAGCAAAAGCTGGAGACTGGACACCGCCTCAGAAACCATCCGAATGTGACAAGGAAACCAGTGTGAATTTGTTAAGTCCCACGCTCTGAAAGAGGAGGTAGGTTACAACACAGAGGTGGATTCTCCCCCAGAATAAGGAAAGCAGAGGTTCACAACCTCTACATGGGAGGTTTTTCCCAACTGAACTTAAATTCATGGTTCTTAAATTCCACACAACTGGTATAAAGTGTCCAGCATCCAAGTGAAGCATAAGTTATGGAAGTTGTCTTCATTTTCCTCGTATTTTCTGTCTCCACCTTCCCCAGATAAGACTTTAATTGACCTCCAAAGATACTGCTGCTGCTGAGTCGCTTCAGTCGTGTCCGACTCTGTGCGACCCGTAGACAGTAGCCCACCAGGCTCCCCCGTCCCTGGGATTCTCCAGGCAAGAACACTGGAGTGGGTTGCCATTTCCTTCTCCAATGCATGAAAGTGAGAAGTGAAAATGAAGTCACTCAGTCGTGTCCGACTCTTAGTGACCCCATGGACTGGAGCCTACCAGGCTCCTCCATCCATGGGATTTTCCAGGCAAGAGTACTGGAGTGGGGTGCCATTGCCTTCTCCGCTGAAGATACAGAGATATGTAATTTAATGATCAGGATTCAGGAAATGCCTGCCATGTGACCCTGTCTAAATCACGTAACCCTAGAAGGGTGGTTGTGAATATCAAATTAATATTGAAAGTGCTTAGGAGAGTTCTTGACTCGTAGTAAGTGATCAGCACATGGTAGCAATGATCACTGTTCCTATGACTACTACTACCACTGTCGTTATCACTATTAACACAGTTGAATGAAACTACTCAGACTAAGATAAATCAGAGTTAAAATTGGGAAGGGGAGAACTGCAGACTTTAACTTCTTTGAACTTTAATTTAGAAGGAGAATGGGACAAGGCATGATCACTAGGAAGCTATGCTAGAAACATCACTGGGTATAATTTGAGATAGTCATTGAAAAAGAGAATTAATCTTTATTCTCTGTGGGTGCAAGGAGGCTTCACTTAATGAATGAGTTGTCAGAATTTATGTCAAAGGATTCTGGTGGGCTAGAGTTGAACCATATATCCCTCAGGTTCCAGGAAAACACCTCCAGTTCTGTTAGGAGGGAATTCTCTGGAAAGTACAAGCAGAACTGCCTACTTATGTTTCCAGTACTCCCCCAAGGAGGAAAACTCTACTCCAGTTGACCACTGACTAAACTTTTTAACCCAAGAGTAGAGAAGCCTTTCAAAACTAGACAACATTTCAGAGGTGCATTTCTTCCTTTCTGCTCACATTTCTAGACTCTTCTTCAAAGGAAAAGAGAATTCTTGTCCTGTACCTATTATCTGCCTGTCATGCAGTCCCACAGAAGGAGAAACCACCAGTCTAACATTCTCTGAGCCAAGCTTTGCTGCAGATCACAACGCTGAAAGGAAAACCATTTTCTCCCACTATATGTGACAGATTCAGTATGGCTGGTCCTAGCAGCTCTTCCTTTGCATTTTCTTGGCTCCCTCTGCAAGGTAGATGAAGGGTGTTACTTCTCAGGGTAGGCTGAATTATATGCTAGCCTCAATGAATAGGGAAGCAGATACATTCCCTATTCTTTTTCATTTTCTTTTTCCCTGTGCCTCCATATAGACAGTCAACAGGCAAAGTCAAAGCCAGCCTTCCTGCACGCAGTGTGGAAGGTAGGTCCACCATTCCCTTCCACCCAGTGTTCTTTGACTGACTTCTACCCAGCTCTCTTTCTCCCAACTGGCTTTCGTTCAGTGTGTAAAGGTACATTGTATGATGACCATATGCAGGAAAGTAGAGATAAGAGCACAGATCCAGTTACTTTGCATCTAATTCTTGTGTGCATGCTCAGTTGTGTCCATCTCTCTGTGACCCTATAGACAGTGAGATTCTCCAGGCAAGAATAGTGGAGTGGGTTGCCAGCTCTTCCTCCAGGATCTTCCTGACCCAGGGATTGAACTTGCATTTTCTGCAAGGAGAGGTGGATTCTTTACCACTGAGCCACCTGGGAAGCCCTTGTATCTAATGATAGATACCCAAAGAGCAATAGCTTGCATTGCTGTATTATATTGTATTGTAATATTATATTTTATTATATTGCTTATATAATTCCCACTTTGTAGAAGGGAAAAGAGACGTCCAGAAGACTTATACATCTTAAATATAGAGGTATGAAGCAGAGCTAGGATTCTGTGATTAGTCTTCAAATTCTAAATCCTCTTGCCAGTTCATCATGCCTTTTATACACATTCATTGCATATTGCCTTAATGCCATAATCACCGTAGAAAAAAATGTACATGGATATATCTGTATGTACGTATGTGTAGAAAACTAAAGTACATACGTATATATATGAAAATACAGTATGCATATGTATTATAAGATAAAATCATAAAATATGCCATCCAATGTCTAGGTGTCTGGAGGACTGTGTGAAAATCAAAATCTGTTATCTACCACCTCGATTCATTGGGCTCAACTCTTCTCACTTCCTGATTCACAGTGGACTCTCAAGACACTAGCCCCTTCCTCACTGGCTCCCAGCCTAGCAGTCAGGTTCTGAATTCCACCCTCAGCATAGCACAGCCTCTGATGGAGGCTCCCTGGAGTCCTGGATGATCAACTCTGCTGGCAGTTCCAATCAGATCGATCTGAGGGAGAGAGGCCATGCTCAGCCCAGAGTGTGGACAGTGAATAACGGAGCTGAAGGTGGACCCGACTAGGCACGGATAACAGCAGAGGTTGTCGCGGAACGGGAAGCTGGAGCTTCCTCCTCCTGCCCAGGGTTGAGGCAGGGATCTGGGAGGAGGCAAGGTCTGTACGGAGTGTTGAGTGATGGGTGCAATAATGCCGACCAGACCGCCAGGTGCTCTGGGGTCGAGTTTGTTTCAATTAACGAATTAATGTTTGTAACACAGGGACAACGTGTGCACTGCGGTGCCTTGTGACAGAACAAGGCAGCTCTTCTCCCATTAATCCTGAGAAGGATTTTCTCCTCTTCTGGACGCGAGGGCAGGGGCTGGAGGTGCCAGGGCTGGAAGCACCACCAGCTCTGGAGTCAGAAACCTGGGCTCTAATCCCAAATGCATTCATACACAAGCTGCAAGACCTTGGACAAATCACCCCGTTATCCTGGGGCATAGCTTTTGCACTCTCATCCGTATAGAAATAATAACTATTTTATATGACATATATATTATATACTATACATTATACTATATATAAAATTTATATTACATATAAATTGTATATTTGTGTCTGTATACAGTTGGCCCTCTGTGGCTGCTTATGCAGAATCTGTGGGTATGGAGGGCTGACTAAAGGACTTCAATATCTGTAGATTTTTGGTATCCACAGGGGTCCTGGAACCAATCCCTCAGGGACACCGAGGGACAACCATACATGTCTATATATCTATACACATACATATGATGTACATAAAGTCATATGTCTATATATTATGTATATATATATATGTATATAGACATTTATACCCCTCACATCAGGGGGACTGATGTCAAGATAAGACTAACTCTTATCTGTCCCAAGAAAGACTAACTCTCATAAGATATGGAGATACTCAAAAAGTGATACCTGTTTCCCCTTCATAACACTTAGGACAATTGTAATTTTAGGATATATTTATTTTATTTTGTGTCTCCTGTCTGTCTCCCCTGCTGGATTTTAAAATGGATGACAGTAGGAACTATATCTGCCTGTTCATGACTCTCCCCAAGTCCCCACCAGGGTGGGTGTTCAATAAATTGTGTGGCTTGAGCAAATGACTAAATGAAGACATTAGTGCCTACCTCCAGGAACTATAGTGGAATTCAGGAGATTGCATGCAGTAGAATGCATTATAAGCCATTAAATTCTGTGAAAACAGGAAAGATTAGTATTGCCACAGTCTGTGAGATGTAGAGGGAATCTGAGACCACTGGGTGGGACAGGGATGAGAAAGAGGAGTATTAGAACTTAGGCAAAGAGTTGGAGGGAGATACAGGGAGGAGTCTTTAGGAGGTGACTTAAGGGAATGGAAAGATGAGTGACAGAGAGAGTGACATCATAGCTGGTCCAAGCACTCTGATTCCAAGATGAGATTTCTCCAAGGCTGCGAAGGTAGAAACTGAACAGATCCTGGAATGAACCCCCCAGTTCAACACTTTATATATATATATATATATATGTATAAAAAGGCACCACGAGGTGGAAAAGTGTTTATGTGTGTGTGTATATATACATATATATATATGATTTACTTTTTTGCACATAGTATAAAATTTGAAAGTTATTATCATTATCCCTTCAGTCCCTGTGGTTTTGGAGAAGTAGATCCACAAAAAGCAACTGCACTTTAGAGGTCAGGGTAAAATTAAGAACAACTTGCTTTTCATCTAAAATTTATGCGTTATACACCACGTACTTCCCAAAAAGATTTGAGACAGTTTTACAATAACAATCATCTTTAAACCATCTGCACAGCCACAAAAATCATGTTTTCAGCCTTAATGGCACAAGGAAATTCTCAAAATGTAACTTTAAATGAAAAAGACCAGACAAGACACTTTATTTACTATCATATTGTTACATAATATAAAGATGGATGGGGAAAGGGAGAAGGAAGAGAGAGACTGAGAGAGAAGGAGACAAAACAGGGGACAAGAGGGGATAGGAGGGGAAAATAAGGTGGAAGGAAGTGTTAGCAATAGTCATTTCCCTCCTTAAAACTGTACTGAGAGACTTCATGGCTAACAGCAAAATTTCCCCCAAGATGTTGTAAATAAGATTGTCTTCAAAGGCATTTAGTGTTAATAGCTATGCATTCATAGTTCAAATGTGTATTTTTTGAAATATAACTAATGTATTAAAACTATATGTGCTGGTTCAATTTCATTTGCCCTGATCCATTTGCCCACTGCCTCTGCCCTGCTCTGTTCAGAGAAGGCTCCTTTGTCCTCTGGCTTTGGGTTGGTTGGAGCCAACAGGGACTTCAGTTAAATTATAGAGGGCAGAGGAGAGAGGGGTGACAGTAGTTGCTGCCCTCCCCCTAACCCTTCTGGCCTTGCCCCAACTCTGGAGAAGCTGTGTCCCCCAGTGCCTGAGGGTCTGTCAGACAGGCTCTCTTCCAGGGCCCCAGGGCACTTGGGTCCCCTTTATACTGTTCAGTTCCCCTCTACTAGTTCCTGCTGTTTTGCAGTCCTTTGCTGCTTCTCTTAACCCTGCCCTCAACTCTATAGTACAAGTCTCTTTATTAAACTCTTCTTAGTACTAATTAAAGTTTAATGGGCACAAGAATCCCCTGCAGGGCTAGTTAAAACACAGGTTTCTGCCCACCCCTGCACCCCCACTCCCACCCCTAGAGTCTGATTCAGTAGGTCTAGGGTGGAGCCTGAGAAGTTTCATTTCTAACAAGCTCTCAGGTCTCGGCGGTTGCTTATATTGCCAGTCCGAGGACCACACTTTGAGAGAAGTCTCTTGGTTAACTCTTTGGGTAAACCTTCTACTTCCTGAAAGCTCCTACCAATACTTGATGAGGGCAGTTCGACAGAAGTTTTTCCGATGGTGAAAATGCTCTATAATATTCTTCACTCTCCAGTGGGGTAGCTACATATGGCTTACAAGCCCTTGAAATGCACCAAGTGCACTGACGAACTGGATTTTTAATTTTATTGAGTTTTAATTAATAAAGATAATTAGCTCTAAACTAATAAAAGTCAGTTGGCACTCTCAGCATTCTGCCTGGAAATTTCCTTAACCAGATTGACAGGTTCATTAGGTACTATTTCTGTTTCCATGTTACTGCGGGTGACATTTTGCTAATCGTTCTAGCAGTTCATTATTTAAGTCTCATTTTCTCCTGCCTCCAATAGCCTCTAAACTCACCCTTCCAGGCTTCATTAACAGTCTCCTAAAGGTGCCTCAGGCCTCCACCTACTGCCTAGTTCCAAGGTCATTGCCATGCATTTTAGATTTACGTTTCAGCAGCACCGTACTTCTGGCTACTGAGTTCTCTTTCAGTTATGTACTGCTGCATAACTAACTACCTGAGTGACTTAAATCAACACCCATTTTTAGTATCTTTCCTGATTCTGTGGGTTGACAGGGTTCAGCTGGGTGACTCTTCTGCTCAATGTGGTGTTGGCTGGGGATACACTTGTCTTAATGGGGATGTAACATCCAAGGTGGTTTACTTATTTGACTGGCAGTTGGGGTCTTCTAGATGCTCAGATGAGGCTATCGACCAGAACCTCAATTCTTACCCATGTGTCTTCTCTGTGTAGCTTGATCAGGGCCGCTGGGTTCCAAGAGGCAAGAAGTAGAAATAGAAGCTGCTTGGAAATCCCAAGACATTATTTCTGGTACATTTTAGTGGTTAAAGCCAGTCATAAGAACCACACAGGCTTAAGAGAAATAAGTTTCACCCCTGAATGGAAGGAGTGGTGTATGCATTAAGGGAGGGGGTGGATTCTTGGGCACCTCTTTGGAGAGTAGTTGCCACAGTGCCTCTGCAAGAGTGTCTTTCCACAGCAAAGATGGGCTATACAGACCTTTGTTTCTCAAACCCCAGGGTTCCCGCAATTCCCTGCGGATTTAGATTCAGTAAATCTAAGTGAGTCCTAAAAGGCTACATTTTCAGGAGGCTGCTGATGCTGCTGAGTCACAGATCACAGTTTGGGTAGCAAGGATGTAGATTATACAGTGGAGTAGCAGAACTAGATTCAAACCCTTTTCTATCACTTTTTTGTGGGTCTTTGAGTAAACTATCTAACACCCTCTAGCCTCAGCTTTCCCATCTGTTAAAATGGAATTATGGGACAATTGTAACAACCAATAGCAAAAAGTACAATATAGCAGCATTTGAGTCTCTTTGAGTCTCTCACTAGCTATATGTCTTAAGACATGTCCCCTCACCAAATGTTAGTTTCTTCACTTAAAATTAAAGTGAGAATGGGAATGCTAATACCTATATTGTAGGGTGTTTGTGAACATTCGGTGAAAGAAACCTGGAGTTAACGGATGGTGATTATGTGAGAAGTCATGGGAAATATGCCTCCTGCCTCATCAAACACTCCCCTGCAAAAGCAGCATTTTCTGCCATTTAGTGTAAGCATCGGCTACATGGAAGAAAGGAAGGACTGAGCTTCTGAGTTAACTGAGGTCTGAAGCTAACTCATGGTCTGCCTCTACCAATTACTGCTCCATAGAAAGTTAGGACTTTGCTTCTCCTTCTCTCCCAGTGGGTTGGAACCAAATATAGAATCAAGAACCATATTTGTATTAGATGCCTGGCAAGTAGCATCAGTCACACACTTTGTAGTATCAGTGGCTAGCATGACTGATGATTCTTGCTGGGAAATTCTGGAGAAGGCAATGGCACCCCATTCCAGTACTCTTGCCTGGAAAATCCCATGGATAGAGGAGCCTGGTGCGCTGCAGTCCATGGGGTCGCTAGGAATCAGACACGACTGAGTGACTTCACTTTCACTTTTCACTTTTATGCATTGGAGAAGGAAATGGCAACCCACTCCAGTACTCTTGCCTGGAAAATCCCATGGATGGGGGAGCCTGGTGGGCTGCTGTCTATGGGGTCGCACAGAGTCGGAAACGACTGAAGCGACTTAGCAGCAGGAGCAGCAGCTGGGAAATTCTACTGAGGGCTTCTGACAATAAGAAGAGTCATGAAGCACTGAGTCCCAGAAGGTTTCTGAGCTGGTTCCACTTGGGCTGGTCCCCATAGTGGGAAAGGGGGCCAGTCCTTGGACCATGCTTGGGAATCAAATGCTCTTGGCTACTGAGGACAGTTCAAGTCTGTTTGGTCATATTCTTGACTTTCTTCTGTTCATTGAGACCTGTGTAGAAAAAAAAAATGGCTCTAAAGACTTTGGGATTATGTCAAGATGTGAACCAAAGCTGTCATACCTAGAAATAATGCTATAGATAACAAGGTGAGAAACAATGGTTAATGCTCATTACACACTTGCTCCATGCTACGTTCTAAGATAAATGTATAAATATGTGTTATCTCATCCCTACAATAGCCCTAGGGAAAAGGCAGCCTAATTATCCTTACTTTACAGATAAAGAAACTGAGGTACACAGAGATCAGGTGTCTGCTCAAGGTCACACAGTAAAGTAGTAAGGCTCCAACTTGAATTCAGATCTTCCTCATGACAAAGACTGTGCTGAAATGAATTTTAAGACTTGACGGAGTCTGACTGGGGTCAGAGGGGGATATCATCTCACAATAAAACAAGGTTTCTTCCTTGGTTCAGTTTAAACACACATCCACATGCACACACATCTTGGGAAAGTGAAAGTATGAATGAAGCAGGAATTTAGGAAGCTGACTCGTGTGAGCTATTGACCAAGGCAGAACTGGAAGGAATTGTGGATCTAATCTTAATCACTGCTCCATGCATGTTATACTTGGCACAGGAAGCTTGGTGACCAGGTGCTCCAGCTGAATGCCCTATACAGATAAGGCTTGGCACCATCTCCCCTGCTGTGTGAGTTCCTCTTCCCCACTGGGTGGTGTCTTCCTTGAGGACCCAGACCTCCTCAGAGTCCATGAGACAAGATCCTCTCTCTGTTGTCACTCTGCACTGGACTCCTTCAGCCTACCCTCTGCAATGACCTCTGAAATTAATTTATGCAATTAATTAATTAGTACAGTCAGTTCAGTTCAGTCGCCCAGTCACATCTGACTCTTTGCGACCTCATGGACCTCCCTGTCCATCACCAACTCATGGAGTTTACTTAAACTCATGTCCATTGAGTCAGTGATGCCATCTAACCATCTCATCCTCTGTCGCCCGCTTCTCCTCTTGCCTTCAATCTTTCCCAGCATCAGGGTCTTTCCCAATGAGTCAGTTCTTCACATCATGTGGCCAAAGTATTGAAATTTCAGCTTCAAAATCAGTCCTTCCAATGAATATTCAGGACTGATTTCCTTTAGGATGGACTGGCTGGATCTCCTTGCACTCCAAGGGATTCTCAAGAGTCTTCTCCAACACCACAGTTCAAAAGCATCAACTCTTAAGTGCTCAGCTTTCTTTATAGTCCAACTCTCACATCCATACATGACCACTGGGAAAACCATAGCCTTGACTAGATGGCCCTTTGTTAGCAAAGTAATGTCTCTGCTTTTTAATACGCTGTCTAGGTTGGTCATAACTTCTCTTCCAAGAAACAAGCATCTTTCAATTTCACAGCTGCAATCACCATCTGCAGTGATTTTGGAGCCCCCAGAAATAAAGTCTGTCACTGTTTCCACTGTTTCCCCATCTATTTGCCATGAAGTGATGGGACCAGATGCCATGATCTTCATTTTCTGAATGTTGAGCTTTAAGCCAACTTTTTCACTCCCCTCTTTCACTTTCATCAAGAGCCTCTTTAATTCTTCTTCACTTTCTGCCATAAGAGTGGTGTCATCTGCATATCTGAGGTTATTGATATTTCTCCCAGCAATCTTGATTCCAGCTTGTGCTTCATCCAGCCCAGTGTTTCTCATGATGTATTCTGCATATAAGTTAAATAAGGAGGGTGACAATATACAGCCTTGATGTACTCCTTTTCCTATTTGGAACCAGTCTGTTGTTCCATGTCCAGTTCTAACTATTGCTTCCTGACCTGCATACAGATTTCTCAAGAGGCAAGTCAGGTGGTATGGTATTCTTACCTCTTGAAGAATTTTCCAGAGTTTGTTGTGGTTCACACAGTCAAAGGCTTTGGCATAGTCAATAAAGCAGAAGTAGATGTTTTTCTGGAACTCTCTTGCTTTTTCAAGGATCCAACGGATGTTGGCAATTTGATCTCCGGTTCCTCTGCCTTTCTAAATCCTGCTTGAACATCTAGAAGTTCACGGTTCACATACTGTTGAAGCCTGGCTTGGAGAATTTTGGAGATTTAAGTGATATCACTCAGCTTAACTATCCCTTGGGGTCTCCCACTGTCTTTTGGGTCAGAGCATCTAAAATATTTTTCAAACTCATCTCCTACCCTCCTTCACCCACAGCCACTCTCCAACCACATCCAGTTACTTGCAGCAATCCCATGTTGGTCCTCACTTCCTCACTTTACTTATGCCATTTCCTGGATGATCCTCTCCTCAACATATCAACTTAGCAGTGTGGCTTTCAGCAAGTCACCTCCTTTCTCTGAAATTCAACTGACTCCTCACTATGCTATGCTATGCTAAGTCACTTCAGTCATTTCCGACTCTGTGAGACCCCATAGACGGCAGCCCACCACTATGGTGAGCTAATAGTCATGCTTCCCTCACAAGTGGTTAGACAATTAAGGAAAGCAAGATGGGTAAATGTCCCAAACAGGACCTGACAGCCATTAGCATCCCACCTAGCTATGGCGGGAGGAGTCTGTTCCTTGGTCAAAATCCTCCTTTCCAATATCCCCTAGGAAATTATATACTTTTCCAAGGAAGCTTCTCACATCATCATTACCTCTACTGAAGGCTTTTTTCCCCCAGAAAAGCTAACCCTGATGATTTATAGGGAACAAAGTAAAGTGGTACATTTTTCTCTCCTGTGGACAAGGGAGAAGGGATGGGGAGGGACAGAGAGCCCAGGAGGAGAGAATTTGGGGCTGGTCCCTGGAGTGCTAGAGACTCAGGCTCAAGCTGGGGGATAGGTGGCAGGAGGCTGATCACGTCCCTTTCTCTTTGAGAGTGACTTGAGGCATAAGGACAGTCTCATTCAAGACCATAGACTGCACTTTCTTGGCAAACTACTAGTATTTGTCACCCTTTGGGAAAAGCATGAGCAGAAGGGAAAAAATATTACAGAAGTATTTTACCCTAAAAGCCCTGCAGTCATCTGGATGAATTGTCTGCCATGCCTAGAGCCACAGGGAGGTTTTGAGCAGTTACCCGCCCAAGATTCTCATAAATTGTCGGCTTCAACAGTTGAATGTTAAACTGAACTTGAGAGACAAGAGGAAGAGGCATAAACATTAAATTCATAATCATTCAAGTGTGTCCCTTCATTTCCTGACTGTTTCTTCTCTGAAGGGAACCATTTTCCCTTTTCTTTCTCTTTTTCTCTCCTGTGTAACACTGCATGGAAGAGTCAGAGATCACCAGTTTGATTTATGATTCAACACTGTGATAGTGGAGAAGAGGGACAAAGAGGTTCAAGGAAAGCAGAGGTAGAAGAAGCAGCCAGTGCCCATTCCCATTCCAACCAAGTCTCCAGTGATGTGTTCTCTGGCAAGATATTAACCTTTCCAAGCCACAGCCTCCTCATTTGTAAAGTGGTTATAATCTGCCTACCACTCAGGATTGTTGTGAAATTTAAATGGAGGCATACGTATGGCAAGGGAATGTCTGGTAGGCACTCAACCAATGATTGATACTGTTGCTGCTGCTGTTATTACACTTGAACATACTTAAAATACTCCAGTAGCCACCAGTAAGAATCCTAGGATCCCTGTCTGTGCCTCAGCCCTGTCATTTCCCTCTCCTGCTTGGTTTTTCTCTGTAGCCCTTATCAGCACCTGATGTTAAAAAAAAAAAAATTCTGAATTTGTACTTGTCACCTTTCCTCATGGGGAATGTAAACTCCTGGGGGCAAAAAGCTAGGTCTACTTTGTCTCATTGCCAAAATTCCAGGGCTTATCAAATGCATGGCACATAGCAGATACTCAATAAATATTTTCTGGATGGATAAATAAATGAACCCATATTGTACTCTGATCTCTAGTTCTCACTCTAGCCTTCAGAAAAGGAAGAATCACATCTTCTTCTTGTGTACCCTCTGCAAACTCAATGACTGTCAAAGTAGACTAAACCAGAATATTGATTATAGATGTGTTTGCTGTGAAATAAACCACCCCCAAATTTAATGACCCTAAGCTTAAACTGTGCAGTATTAGTTGCTCAGTCACATCGAACTCTTTGTGACCCCGTGGACTGTAGTCCGCCAGGCTCCGCTGTCAATGGGATTTCCCAGGCAAGAATACTGGAGTGGGTAACCATTCCCTTCTCCAGGGAATATTCCCAACCCAGGGATCAAACCTGGGTTTCCTGCATTGCAGACAGATTGTCTACCATCTGAGCCACCAGAAAAGCCCCACTTGTTTTTCTCATGACTTTTCCGGACAGAAATTCTGGTGTCACAAGCAGTTACCGTCAGATGTTGGCTGGGCTGCAACCATCTGAAGGCTCAACTAGGGCTGGAGATCCAGTTCCAAGATGACTTACACACATGGCTGGCAGCTGATGCTGGCCTCAGCTAGGAGCTCAGCTGGGGCTGACCCCAGGCATAACTACCACGACCTCTCCAGCATGGCAGTCTCAAGGGCAGTCAGATCTCTTACATGGCAGTTGGCTTCCCCCAAAGCAAGTGCCCCAAGGTGACAAGGCAGAAGCTTTGCCTTTTATTGATGTAAAGTCACACAGGGTCACTTCTGCTATACTCTATTAGTCGAGTAGCCACCTGCCCACCCAGGTACAAGGGGGGACATGGATCTTATCTCTTGAAGGGAGGAGCATTAAAGAACTTGAGACCATGTTTTAAACCACAGACATGATCTCAGACGGCTGTAGCAACTAGCCAGGTCTAAGAAGTGAGGCAGACGTGGGTGAGTGTTTAACAGGAGTGATGGGAACTGTAGGGCAATAGAGCCTCTTTCTCTGTCTGAAAGGACCATCCATAATTTAGCTCAAGTGAAATGTAGAATTTTTAGCAGTTGCCCAATTTTAAAAACACTGTATGAACCAAAGTGGGAAAGACCTGTGGATTTTTTTTCACTCATTGACTCTTGATAAATTATGTGAAGTGCTTTGTGATAACAGAGCAAGAAGTCTGCCCCTCATTCCTTCAGACTGGGTGACCTTGAAGGAACTTTTGAGCTCCCCTCCTCAGAACAGGAAACAACGGGTACCAGACAAAAGACCTCTTTGGTAGAAATGAGTAGTCACCAATTGTGAGAGCTGGGAAAAAAATAAGTGGAATTAAGTGAAACATTTGTCGACACACCTCTCATCATGTGCCAGGCATTTTACATGTATTATTGCATCTAATTCTCACCAACAACTCCATGGCATGAGCAGTATTGCCTTCCCATCACAAGCAAATATATTGCTCCTCAGAGCAGTTAGATGCTGTGCCTGATTTCACACAGGCAGAAGGTGGTGGAGTCCAGGTGGACAGGACCCCAGAGCCCACACACACAGCCCTCCCCACCAGACAAGGCCCTTGACATTGCCAGGGCTGCATAATTAGTGTGGTGGCCCAAAATGGCTCAACCAAATCTGAGGTCACTGAGTAAATGGCATAATGGGAACCATGGGACCTTGAAGTAGCCCAAGCTTTACCATCCTATACTTACACTTCCTGGTTGATGGTCTCTATTCCATTAGAACTTCCTTATGGTAATAAAAATGATAATAATAAAGGTACTGTTTATGGAGTGCTCCTTATGTACCATCTTCTGTGTGTGTGTGGGGGACGGGTAGGGAGAGTGGGGTGGGGGGAGGTGCTTCCCTGGTGGCTCAGATGGTAAAGAATCTGCCTGCAATGCAGGAGACCTGGGTTCAGTCCCTAGGTAGGGAAGATCCTCTGGAGAAAAGAATGGCTACATTTTTCAAACTTAATCCTTAAAATGATCCATTTTAGAGATGAGGAAACTGAAGTACAGAGAGGTTAAACAAACTGGCTGAGATAATACAGTAGCAAGTGACAGAGTTAATCTGTTTGACTCAAAGTTTGTTCTCTGTAAACCTAGGCTACCCTGCCCATGCGGGCTTCCTACATGCAATATTAATCAATGAAGCTTGAATGGACTGTGTCTATCAATATAAGACTACCACTAGGAGAGGATATAGAACTGTCTCTCAAGGGGCCACGTGGGATGACCTTACCTTGGTCATTCATTCTTGGCAAGGCACAAGGACTCAGCACCCTAGAGTCAGTGACGTTCAAGGAGACTGAAACGTGCTGGCAAAACTCACAAGAGACAGACATATATACTAAAATGAACATATAGTAAATGCCTTCATTTATAATGATTATTAGAATTGCCAAGAGGACCAGAATGCATCTGCTGGCATTAACAGAACATTCATTCCTTGTCTGGAGCCAAGTTGTAATCATTTATTCATTAAACAAATATTTATGAAACAGATGCACTGGGGTGAACAGAATCAGACATAGCAAAAAGAAGGTTGATGGTGAGCATGTAATCAGCAAACAGACACAGATTCTTTGGGTTGTAGGTAAGAGAAGGCCACTTATATTTGCTTAAATGGAAGGATCAGTTTATTCCCCTCCTCCCCTTAAATATAGGAGTGTCTCTTGGAATCCAAGGACAGGAATTAAACTTTCATCTCAAGAGGGGGATAGAAATTAAGAATAGGAAATACTGTGTGTGTGTGTGTGTGTGCACGCGCGCATGCGGTATGTTTCTTTCTCTCCTGCTCTCTGTCTCTTTGCATCCATATTTGTTATCCCGTCATCTTAGCTTCTCTCTGTACATCAGCTTTATTCTTTTCTTGTATCAGTCAGAAATATTTGCTGCACAGTAACTGACTCTGGTTAATCTAAACAGAAAGAGAATATATTGAAAGGATATCAGAAGACTCAGAATCTCCAGGAAGCCCAAAGAACAAGAAAAAATAAAAACAAGAACAAGGAAGGGCTAGACAGCCAGACCCAGCCAAAATCATGCTACAGCCCATGCAGGGTGAGGATGTACATCCTCACTGCTGAGGCTTTGGAGAAAAACCAAATTCTCAGCTGGCATCCCTCCCCCACTGGCCGGGGTATTGTGTGCTGCTGGGGCACTGCTGCCAGACCAGTCTCCACTACGCCTGGATCATGTGTGTTAGCTTTTGTTATGAAAATATATACATGCACACACACATGCATATATATATACATACTATATATGTGGTATATACATGTGCATAGATTGATAGATATAGACATGCTTGCAAGGAGAGAGACTAGTATAATGAATTCTCCTTACCAACTTAAATAATTCTCAACTTGTGGCCCATCTTGTTTTATCTGCACCCTATATACTTCTTTCTGCCCTCTTCTGCCAATGATATCTTGAAGCAAACACCTTGATCTTATAAAACTACAGGATCAAGGTATAACTATGTCAGTGTGTATCTCTAGAAGAAGCTTTTGCAACATCAGCATTATCAACATTTTCAACCAGATCATTTTTTGTTGTCACTGTCCTGTGTGTAATAGGATGTTTAGCAGCATCCCTGGTCTTATCCCTAGTACCAAGTGGCAGTACTCTCCTCACCCCTAAATATGTCTCTTGTTGTTTGGTTGCTCAATCGTGTCTGACTCTTTGTGATCCCATGGACTGTAGCACACCAGGCTTCACTGTCCTTCACTATCACCCAAAATTTACTCAAACTCATGTCCATTGAGTCAATGGTGCCATTCAATCATCTCATCCTTAATCACCCCCTAGACATTGACAAGAGCAAAACTGCCCTTGATTGAGAAATGTATATATATATCCACCAAACTATTATCACTCTTCAAAGTGTTAAAATAATTCCTCAATATCATTAAGTATTAAGTCAGATTTCAAAGTTATCCAATAGTCTCATAAATATTTTTACAATATTTATTTGTTAAATGCTGGGTTGAAATAAGGATGATATCTTGTGGTTGATTAATATATAATATATTAATAATATTATAATATATAATAAAAGAGTCTCACAAGCCTTTTTCAACTACAGGTTTCTATTTCCCCTTTTCAACCTGTTTGTTTAAGACATCAGTTCCTATAGAATTTCCCTCAGTCTGAATTTTACTGATTATTTCCCCATGGTTTAACCTACCGTGTTCCTGTTTCCTGTACATCCTGGAAACCAGCTGTTAGATCTAGAGGCTTGATCCAATGCAGGTTCTATCATTCCCTGCCTCAAGGTCATGGAGCACACTTCTATTAGAAAGCCCTGATGACCACTTGCCTCTTTTGTTGGATACCAGCAGCAATAGGCAATGCCTTCCTAAATTCCATTAGGTATTAACAACAGTGAACTTCTATCATTCCTTCTTCATTTATTAGCTGGAATACTTAAAAAGATAAACTTGCCTTTCAATTGTAGGGTTACCTCGACAGTTTCTAAAGGGAAAGCAGAATGATTTGTTTCCTTTATTTATCAGTTTTCAAAATAATTCATTTGGAAGCCAGCATTCTCCAAAGGAAACCTGTGAGCTTTGTTGTTATTGATACAATCTTGAATTCATGAGATAAAACAAAATAGAAATGTTTTCAGTCCCTTGCAGTTATATTCCTTTTGATGCTCAATTGTTCCAATTCTGGCCAGTAGGAGCCCCTTCAAGTTGGCTCCCAAGTCCTTTGGCAGACTCCAGTCCTGGGCAGCTCCTGGTTCCTGATATGGAAAAAAAAAAAAAAAAAAAAATATATATATATATATATATATATTGCAGATTCATTGTGTACATTTCCTGCCCCTGATCAGGAATCAGACATTTCTCAAAGGAGCCTTAGTTCCTTCTAGTGTGTCCCCACTTCCTGACCACCCTGTCTCCAGACTCCAGCCCAGACTGGAGCTGCTGATCCCATCTGGCCAAGGACCACTTGCCCCTGCACCAGCAGCCAGGAAGTCAAGGGGCCAAGGATCTGGCTTTGACGACTTCTGTAATGTGTTTCTTTGCTCCCACCAAGCTGACAGAAAGGAAGGCTCCCCAGATATGGGGAAGATGGTGAGACAATAGACAGCCCCCAAATGCCACATGCCCCCCACCAGTCTCTCTCCTCCTCTAGACATTCTCATTATACAAAGCCCAATATGGTTGTCCGACAGCCCCTGAGTTCACACATCCTCCCAGCTCAAGAGCTGTAGAAATTGATTCTAAATTTTCAGAAGCTTTCGTCTGATTGCTCCAATCAGGGTCAAGTATAATCAGCTTTAGCCTAAGGGCAGGATCAGGCAATACACACCTGTCCATAGGGCCTCCCCACTGAAGAGAGAAAATAAGTTTCAAGAAAGGGAGACCTACCTGAGCCAGCACCCCCGAACACACCCTCTGCCTAGAAGCAGAGTTGAGAACTGGATAATGATTCAGACTTTGGAGGCTCTGTGTTCTGGAATCATCAGTTCAGTTCAGTCACTCAGTCATGTCCGACTCTTTGCAATCCCATGGACTGCAGCATGCCAGGCCTCCCTGTCCATCATCAACTCCCAGAGTTTACTCAAACTCATGTCCATTGAGTCGGTAATGCCATTTACCATCTCATCTTCTGTCATTCCCTTCTCCTCCTGCCTTCAATCTTTCCCAGCATTAGGGTCTTTTCCAATGAGTCAGTTCTTTGGATCAGGTGGCCAAAGTATTGGAGCTTCAGCTTCAGCACCAATCTTCTAATGAATATTCAGGACTGATTTCCTTTAGGACTGATGGGTTTGATTTCCCTGCAGTCTAAGGGACTCTCAAGAGTCTTCTCCAACACCACAGTTCAAAAGCATCAATTTTTTGGTGCTCGGCTTTCTTTATGGTCCAACTTTTACATCCATACACGACTACTGGAAAAACCATAGCTTTGATTAGATGGACCTTTGTCAGCAAAGTAATGCCTCTGCTTTTTAATATGCTGTCTAGGTTGTTCATAGCTTTTCTTCCAAGGAGCAAGCATCTTTTAATTTCATGGCTGCAGTCAGCATCTGCAGTGATTTTGGAGCCCCCAAAAATAAAGTCTGTCACTGTTTCCATTGTTTTCTCATCTATTTGCAATGAAGTGATGGGATTGGATGCCATGATCTTCATTTTTTGAATGTTGAGTTTTAAGCCAACTTTTTCACTCCCCTCTTTCACTTTCATCAAGATGCTCTTTAGTTCCTCTTCACTTATAAGGGTGGTGTCATCTGCATATCTGAGGTTATTGATAGTTCTCCCAGCAATCTTGATTTCAATCTGATTCATCCAGCCCAGCATTTCACATGATGTACTCTGCATAGAAGTTAAATAAGCAAGGTGACAATATATAGCCTTGACGTACTCTTTTCCCAATTTGGAAGCAGTCTGTTGTTCTATGTCTGGTTCTAACTGTTGCTTCTTTGTGTGTGTGTGTGTATGTGTGTGTGTGTGTGTGTGTAATAAAGTTTTATTAAAGTATAAAGGAGATACAGAAAGCTTCTGACATAGGCATCAGAAGGGGGTAGAAAGAGTACCCACTTGCTAGTGTTAACAATGAGGTTATAGAATCCAAAGAGTGTCTGGAGGTTGTAAAGACCTCATCAGACCTATGACCTGCACACAGATTTCTCAGGAGGCAGATAAGGTGGTCTGGTATTCCCATCTCTTTAAGAATTTTTCACAGTTCATTGTGATCTGCACAGTCAAAGGCTTTGGCATAGTCAATAAAGCAGAAGTAGATGCTTTTCTGGAACTCTCTCTTTTTTCTATGATCCAACAGATGTTGGCAATTTGATCTCTGGTTCCTCTGCCTTTTCTAAATCCAGTTTGAACATCTGGAAGTTCTTGGTTCATGTACTGTTGAAGCCTGGCTAGGAGAATTTTGAGTATTATTTTGCTAGCGTGTGAGATGAGTGGAATTGTGCTCTAGCTTGAACATTCTTTGGCAGTGCCTTTGTTTGGGTTTGGAATGAAAACTGACCTTTTCCAGTCCTGCGGCCACTGCTGAGTTTTCCAAATTTGCTGACAAATTGAATGCAGAACTTTAACAGCATTAGCTTTTAGGACTTGAAACAGCTAAGCTGGAATTCCATCACATCCACTAGCTTTGTCCATAGTGATGCTTCCTAAGACCCACTTGACTTCGGACTCCAGTATGTCTGGCTCTAGATGAGTGATCATACCATTGTGGTCATCTTCGTCATTAAGATCTTTTTAGCCCTTTCTGCAGTTCAGTATGTGAAGCTCCAAGGATAACACACTAAGCCATCTATAAGCCTACCTTGCCTCTTGTCTCAGTAACACCAGTTAGTGATCCCTCTTTCTTCAGCTAACAATCACAGCCCACACTCACAGAATCATCACTGCAGGCCTGTCAGCCTGCTACCCATCATACATGCCTCATTTCTCTGAATCTTTGAAGCTTCTTGTGGTGGGCACTACTGTCATTGTCCTTATTGTTCTGATGGAGAAACTAAGATTTGGTGACATTAATTTCAACACACCACTAGTTAGAGATGAAGCCAAGATTTGAATGCAGAAGATTTAAAGCAGGAGCCTATGCTCTTCAATTGGACACCATCTTGCCCCATCAGCATCTGCAGGCATTTGAGTCTTCCCCTGTCCTGTAACCATAGGGTCTCATGAAGGTGACTACCCCTCTAGTTTCATCTAAGTATCTCCCATCCGCAGTTATGTCTTAGTGAGGCACCTGATTTTAAAGTCAGCACCCATGCACCAACCACAAAATAGAATTCAAGAGCCAAATTGTTTACTGTGGTCTCATATAAGAGTCTAGTTATCATAACAAACAAAGCTTCATCATAAAACTTGCATCCTTTGTGTAGATAATGTGGATTTTACAGACTATCAGAAAAGTAAAAACTTATATGTTGAAACTTAATCCCCAATGTGATGTTGTTAGGAGGTGAGCCCTTTGGGAGGTGATTAGGTCATGAGGGTGGACCTCTCATAAATGGGATTATTGCCCTTATAAGAAAGACCCCAGAGAACTCTTTTATCCCTTCTTCCATGTGAGGTGCAGCAAGAAGGCAATCTATGAACAAAGAAGTGGGATCTCACCAGATACCAAAACTTCCAGCACCTAGATCTTGAACTTCCTAGCCTTTAGAAATGTAAGAAATCAATTTCTGATGTTTATAAGTTACCTTGTTAATAGTGTTCTGTTATAGAAGCCCAAATTGGCCAAGATACTCATTTGATCATGTGAGAAATATTTGCTAAGAACTGTTTCAGGCAAAAACATTAGAAACATTTTAGGCAAAGAGTAGGACATGACTGAGTGACTGAACTGAGAACTGAGTTTTAGGCATGGGGTGAAGTAGGTAAGAAAACAATCAAATAAAATTCTGGACGCAGAATGGGGAAGTGAGACAGGCAGCAAACAAGAAAGATAAGTAAAGTTCTCTGGGGAAAAAAATTAAAAGGGATGATGAATGTAAAATGTTGAAGTTGTTATCGTTGTTCAGTTGCTAAGTTGCGTCTGACATTTCGTTATCCCATGGACTATAGAATGCCAGGCTTCCCTGTCCTTCACTATCTCCTGGAGTTTGTTCAAACTTGTGTCCATTGGGTTGGTGATGCTACACAATCATCTCATCTTCTGCCACCCCCTTCTCCTCTTACCCTCAATCTTTCCCAGCATCAGGGTCTTTTCCAATGAGTCGGCTCTTTGTATCAGATGGCCAAAGTATTAGAGATTCAGCTTTTAGCATCAGTCTTTCCAGTGAACATTCAGTGTTGATTTCCTTTAGGACTGACTGGTTTGATCTCCTTGCTATCCAAGGGACTCTCAAAAGTCTTCTCCAGAACCGTAATTCTAAAGCATCAATTCCTCAAAATGTTGAAGGCAAGGAGTTAAAATTTTAGATTGGGCAGTAGGAGATCCATATAAGAGTCACTTGAATAAAGTACAAAAGGAAGTGAAGTAGTATGTCAGTCTCTGAGGAACAACATCCCAGGCAGAAGGAACAGCACAAGCAAAGAAACTGAGGTTGGAGCCTGATCACAGGATGCTCACGGCCCAGTGAGGCCATTGTCAGGAAGGTGAGTGGAGGAGAGGCAGAGCAGTAGAGGTGGGAGAGCCCTGAGCCAGTCCTGGAAGGCATTGACGGCCAAGGTGAGGACTTTTGGTCTTTACTCTGGGTGAGGCTGAAGGCAGTAGAAGAGTGACATGATCTGAATATGTCTTCACAGCAACATTCTGACTGTGGTGCAGCAAAGAGACACCCAGCAAGGAAGCCAGGAAACAGTTAGTAGGCTGCTGCAGTAATCTAGTGGGAGCTGCTGTGGTTTGAACCTGAATGGTGGCAGAGGAGATGGATGTATTTCTCTTCCTTCCTCATAAAAGTAGAAGCAATGAAATTGATGTAGCATATAAGAGAGAAAGAGAAGTATCCAGGCAGCTCCCAGCATGGCCTGAAGTCCACTTCCTCTGAACTTTAAACTTCCAAGTGAGACAGCGCAGCTCAAGTCACCTCAAAGCTGGCCAGGCTGCCAGCCTGAAGAGAAGTTGTTCTTTCCCATTATATATTTTCTTTTTTCTTTAACAAGGCCAGCTTGAAGTCAATTTGTTTTTAACTTAAAAACCTCAAAGGATCTTTGCAGGTCAATATAGTGCTGCTGCTGCTAAGTCGCTTCAGTCGTGTCCGACTCTGTGCGACCCCATAGATGGCAGCCCACCAGGCTCCCCCGTCCCTGGGATTCTCCAGGCAAGAACACTGGAGTGGGTTTCCATTTCCTTCTCCAAAATAGTGCATCTCCTCCCTAAAAGATGCCTGCTGTATTTTCAGATCACTAATAAGATCTCTCACTGCCTGCCCAGCCCCTGCCCCAGGCACACAAAGGTGTTATTTTCCTGAGAGCCAATTTCAAATAAAAATAAAAATTTCTGGTTCACTATCCCAGACAAAAATTCCATATACTGCTTAAATACTGTCAGTCCATTAGTTAAAGTTTTGTAAATGCACACAGGTGCTACAGGCTAGGAGTGTATGTAGATGTATGTCTGTGTGTATTATACAGTTTCTCAGAGTATGCTGAAATTAGGAGAAAACTGTGGAATAGAAAGAAAAGCAGAGCTAGAATGAGAGGGGTTAGATCTTTGGATTTAAGACAGCAAATTAACAAATAGTTGGGTACTAAGAAAGGAATTTAAAACAAAAACATCTATCTCAAATCTGCTAATACACAAACACACACCTTAAACACTTGTCTCTAGGGAAACATCTTTAGATGTTAACCCATTAACCATCAAGCTGGAATAGATTTCTCCCCCTATAGATTTGCAATGCTGTTTCACAGTATATTGAATTTATCTTTGGAACCAAGGCATTTTGATAGACACAGGCATGTCCTATCACAGAAAGAAAAATAATGTCTTCTAACCACAAGTGACCAAAAATTCTAAGCTTGATGCATAAGATGTTCTATCATCTGACATACTTCCTGGCTAAGAGGAAGCTTAGTGGTGTGGTTGAAAACTCTAAACAGAACGGAGTTGAAATCCCAACATTGTCCCTATGGAAATCTTTAAAAGGACTAACCTATCTAAGCCTCATTATCTGTAAAATGGGAACAATTCTACTGTAACTCATAAAGGAGCTGTGGAAATCAAATAATGGAAAACCAACTTCAGCTTAGCACAGTGCGGGGCATAGAGTAGGACCTCAATAAAGGTTGGTTACAACCCTGTCACTACTTACAAGAAGGCCTGGGGGTATTGATGGCTCTGTCCCCAGACTCATCACCAAGCTTCCCTCCTGGTCTGTTGTCACACCCCACCAGTGGGCCGTGAATGTTTAATGGAACACAGAAGCCTGTTCCAGCAGCATGTTTTCCTTTCTTGGGCTGCAATTTCTTAATTGCTCTAAAGCAGATGTACTTGGTTTGCCAGCCAAGTTGCAGGAGATTGGTTTCAGGTTTTAGGTTTCAAAACACAACATTGGCACGGGATTGTTTCATGATTACAAGACAGTCTCTGGAAGCAACATGAGCAGAGTTGGGGATGGGAGGTAGGAGACAGTTATAGCATTTTCTGGATTAATTAGAACATGCCCAGGGGAGTGACCCCTTGGTGTCCTACCCACCTAGTGATCTAGACACAGACTGCAGGATGGAAGAGGAAGGGCACTGGCGGCTACAAAGAGCCCCAAATAAAGTGAGAGCAGAGGAAGAAGCTCGGGTGTCATTAAGGGCAGAGGTTGTCAAACTGTGCTCCACAGAGCTCTGGAAGGGGGCCCATGGGCCCTGTCAGCTCCCCCTCCCTTTTAATAGCATCAGTTATCATCATGATCAGGGCCAGTTTACTGTGCTCACACTGTGCTGAACATAGTTCTAAGCACTTTGCACAGGCTGAGGTGTTACATCCTTACAAGAGTTCCCAGGGGTGGGTGCTATCATAAATCCCTTTTCAAAGAAAAGGGAACCAAGGCTCAGAGAGGTTAAGTAGCAAGCTGAGTACAAGGTCACCCAGCTGTAAGCAGCAAGTCCAGGACTCTGACCCAGACGGTGTGGGCTCTTAAACACTCAGGTTTTATCTTTATTTGTGCAGATTTCTGTGTGAGATTCCATTTTATTGCCATCTGTGTGCACACACTCGAAGGCACACATATGCACCGGTGTGTGTGTACTCAACATGAACACACATGGAAATCATTGATCTAGTCTACAAGAGGATAAACTACTTCAGACAACATTCAAGGAGTATTAGGATCCCTTGCTCTCTCAGCTGCTTCTTCCTACTCAGTCAGTTGTTCATTCATTCATTCAACAATTTCCACAGGGTCGAATGGGAGTATAGCCCAGGGAGCACTCTGTAGGACACAGCAACAGCCTGACAAACAGAAGATGGGTTCCTGGGACAGAGGAGATCTCAGAACCATCCCCACCAAATGCAATGGGAGATGCAAACGGATCTTGATTTGAAAAATCTCACAGACTTGTTCAAGACAATGGGGAATGTGAATGCAGGTGGGTATAGAAGATACTGAGGATTATTGTTAATTTAGTGAGAGTGATCCTGGTATGTAAAACATGGCTTTGATGGGCTGGTTTCTCTAACAAATAAACTGCAAGGGAGAGAAAGAGCGACGCCATTGGTTAAAACAGATCAACTGCGACATATGGTCCTTGCTGCTACACTGACTCAGACAGACTGTAAAAAGAGAAAAGGTGAAGAAAGAGGGAGAGAAGGATGCAGAAAGAGAGGTAGAGAGAAGAAAAACAATAAAATAGTATGACAGGATCAGAAATATGTGAGTATCAACTGAATGTTTGAGGATATGAATAAAATGATTGTAAAATGTTTAGGTGTGAGAATCGTATTATGGCTATTTTTAAAGAGACCTTATCTTTTATAGACACATGCTGAAATATTTACAGATGAAATGATAAAATATCCAAGACTTGCTTCAAAATAACTGACAGGAGAGAGAAAACAAAATATAGATGAGGGTGTAATGCAACAAGACCAACCAATATTTGATAACTGTCAAAGCCTGTGATATACATGAGGGAAGTTATTATATTATGGTCTCTACTTTAGGTACATGGGTTTAAAATTTCCCACAATAGGGTTTTCTTATGTTTGCATAAGTTAGAGATACAAACTAACATATATGTGAAATAACATTATGTCTGGGATTCACTTTAAAACTTTCAAGCAAAAAGATATAAAATAGAGGAAAGATTAAATGATAAAGCTGTGACTTAATTTCTGGAGTTAACTGATGTAGCCATGGTTATATGTTATTCTATTCTACTCTTCCTAGTTTGTTTATGTTTGGAATTCTCCTTAATACAGAGGTGGGAGGAAGAGCTTGGACTCTGGACTGACAGTACTTTTGTCTGCAAGTGGCTTTGCCATTTATGAGCTCTGTGTCCTTAAGCAATTGATATACCCCCTTCCTCAGTTCCCTCATCTGTAAAAAAAATAGGGCAAAATAAAACTTGTCCATACTATCTTTCTTTTAATAGCTCAAAACGAGAGACAACCATATGCCCATCAACAGGTAAATAGATAAATAAATTGTGATGCACCTATACAATGGAATACTTGTGTTTTTGTTTAGTCGCTAAGTCATATCCAACTCTTTGTGACTCTATGGACTCCATAGCCTGCCCAGGCTCCTCTGTCCCTGGGATATCCCAGGCAAGAATGCTAGAATGTGTTGCCATTTCCTTCTCCAGGGGGTTTTCCTGACCCAGGGATTGGACCTGTGTCTCCTATATTGGCAGGCAATTCTTTACCACTGAACCACCAGGGAAGTGCCACAATGGGATGCTACTCAATGATAAAGAGGAATGAACATTGATACCTTCAACAAAATGAATGAATCTAAGAATAATTACACTCTTCAAATTAGCCAGACCAAAAAAGGAGCATACAACACTTGTCTAGTAAGGGGGCATTGCCAAGAGGGCTGGAATGGAAGGATTATAAAGGGTAACAAGGGAAGTTCGGGGTTGATGGCAATATTCATTATCTTATTGTGGTTTAGTTCTCATAGGTGTATACTTGTCAAGATTTATCAAAGTGTACACTGTAAATAGATGTACTTTATTGTATGTCAAACATAGTTCAATAAAGCCATTAAAAATAAGGAAAAATTATTTCAGAAAGTTGTGAGAATTAAACAAGTTGATACATGTTAAGTACATAGAACCAGATCAGGCCCCCAGCAAGCTCTCAGGCAACCATTAGTAGGTGTCAGATTCTGTACTAGGTACTGGGAGTACAAGAGAACACAAGACAGATGGGGTCTTGAATCCTGCCCTTATGAGACTTTTAGGCTTCTCAGAAGAGAAAAGAAACAAATTCTAAAATATTACAATAGGGAAGAACCATTTGTAGGAAGGGAGGATATAAGTCAATGCAGGCTTCTTGGAAGAAGAAACATATCAGCTGAGTAAGAGTTGTCCAGCAAAGAGCCTGGATGAAGAATATTCCAATCAAAGAGAAAACATGTGCAAAGGCCCTGAGGCAAGGGAAAACATGGTATAGTTGGGGTGGACAAATTGTCATAATGGGTAGAGTGCAGAGGGCATTAAGTTCTGGGAAAGGAAGTGGCAGAGAAAAGAGTGAAATGAAGAAGAGAAGGAGGAGAAGGGAAGAGGAAAAGGAGAAGAAGGAGGGGAATCACTAGTATGTACAGTTTCGTATCAGCCAGGCTCTGTACTAAGCATTTCACATTCATGAAATTGTTTATGTTCAATAACAAACTTATTAGGTGAGTATGGTTATTCCTGTTTTACATTTGAGGAAATTGATGCACAAAATGATTAAGCCTCTTCATTCAAGATCACACAGCTATTAAGGATGGCAGGGAGATTCGAATGCAAGCCTGGATGATTCCAACTTTCAACCATACCTTAACACTCTAGCTCCCAAGAAAGTATCAGAGAGTTCTTGCAAGTATTGAAGAGGTGTTAAAGACAGCCAAATGGAGTATTTCTCTTCAATGTAAAGAAAAGGATTAAATGTGGGAAACATTGCCTTGGCAAATATTACCAACCTCCATTTAACGAATAAGAAAACTAAGCATCGGAAAAGTCAAGTAACTTGCCCAAAGTCACAGAGTTTGGTAAGCTCTGGAGTCTGACTCCAAGTCCCAGCCAACACTGTATCTTGAAATTATCTCTCCCTGAAGGTACCATTTCACCATTCCTCTTTTGTATCTCCCCAGCCTGTATCTCTGCAGGGCTCCCCAGCCTGTATCTCTGCAGGGCTCAGGACTTCCGTTTTCCTCCCCTTTACCAATGCCTGGCATCTAGCAAAACTGAGGAAGGTCATCATGACCCCTGTGGGCATGGGAGGCCATCAGACTTCTACCTCTTGAAAGTGGGTGTCAGAGTCTTATGACACTGTGCTCTCAGTCAGCCCCTCTTTCCTATTGAATTAGCACTGCATGATACAATCCCTCTTTTGCCATTTTAATGTCATAAGTGGCTAATTTGATTGGATTCAATGAGATGTAAATGATTGGATTCAATAAAGAGCCAGAGAGAGTTTCCCTCCACCCTGCTGACCTCGTTTCTCATTGAAGGTACTGCTTTCTGCCCAGGAGCACTAAAGAGGAAATGGAAGCCCCTGTTTGCACCTCGTTGATAAGGAAGACTTCGGGTTACTCTCTCCTCCAGCTCCTGGGGTCCTGGGGTAGACAAGCCTTGATTCTCTATAATAGGATCGTCAGGTACCCAAATCATTACCATACCTGATCTCTTTGCCTCTAAACTCTTCCCTCCTCAGGCACACTGTCCCAAAGGGCAGCCTCAAAGTGTTTTGTTCATGTTCCATCACATCACTCCCAGAGTACTATCACCCACCCGACACAGAGGTGCAAAGCAACCAAGACACTCTCAGAGGGATGGGAGTGGTAAGTACCTGATGTAGTGAAATCCCTTGAGGAGAGGTCCTGGGGTCCAGATAGGGTTTCCAGATAAAATATAGCCCAGGTAACTCTGAATTTCAGATAAGCAATACATAATTTTTAATATAAATATGCCCCAAATTTTACATGGGACATTTGAAATTCAAATTTAAATGGACATTCTACATTTTTATTTGCTAAATCTGGCAACCCTTGATCCACAAGTATAAATAGATTAACCTTCAACCAGGAATATAACATGTCTTCCATTGTAAGAGTAGAGGATGAGTTTTCTTTTTTTTAGTTAATTAATTTATTTTAATTGGAGGCTAATTACTTTACAATTTTGTGGTGGTTTTTTCACACTAAATGCAGTGTGTCTTGTGCAAGTTACTTAACCTCTCTCTGGGCTTTATTTCCTCATGTGTTTTTGGAGATGATATGAATACCTGCTGTGAGTTAATATATGTAATGTATTAAATGGGTTAATGAATGTAAATTATTTAAAACAGTCTCTGACACATAGTTGGCATTAATAAAAGAGATTGTGATGATGATATTGAGGATGAAGAAGAAGAGAAGGAAGAAGATGAAGAGGATGGTGTCTATAACCATATAAATCTAAAGGTGGCTATAACTACAACTTCCTGTTAAAACAGGAAGTAAAGATATGAAGTGCCCATCTGATGGCTTGTATTTTCTCTGTGAAACTTTTAGAATGCAGGAGCCATACCCTTCTTGTTTTGGTCACTGCTAATTCTCCGTGCATGCTATGTCGCTTCAGTCATGTCCACTTCCTTGCAACCCCATGAACTGTAGCCCTAGAGGCTCCTCTGCCCATGGAATTCTCTGTAAATATATCTGCCACATACTAGATGCTCGATAAGTATTTGGTGAAAGAAAGGACAAAAGGAAAAAGAAGTGGGAAAATGGTGGTAGGGAAGGAGGTTTAAGACAAGTTTAAAAAGTTGGAAATAAGAGTGTTGACTATAGTAACAGAAAAGGAATTCTAGGCTATGCTGAAAGTGGATCTCTTGAATTATAGTGGTGCCAACAAAGAACTTTATAGGATTTAATCCAAGACCGCTCACCAGAACAGACGTATGTGCAGGTAGTCAGAAAGATGGGGAATTCACCAATGGTACAAGAGAGAGAGAATGAAGCAAGAAGTTGAAGATATTGCTAAGAAAGTAGCTCAGGGACTTCCCGGGCGATCCAGTAGTTAAGAATATGCCTTCTAACACAGAGGATGCAGGTTTGATCCCTGGTCAGGGAACTAAGCTCTCACATGCTGTGGGGCAAGTAAGCCTGCATACTACAACTGCAGAGAAGCCCACAGGTCACAACGAAGATCCCTCGTGCCACGACTAAGACCCAACACAGTCAAATAAATGAATCTTTAAGAAAGTAGCTCAAATGATGGACTATGCTTCCTGGACTTGACAGGGGAGGAAGTGAAGACAAGTGGAAGTTGATAAGCATAAAAATATTGAAGAGCCAACAGCCAGCTTTAGTAGGAGTAACTGAGGAAAAACTTCAAGGACAAGAGGGTGTGACCTGAGTGCAAGGTGGTGTTCACATGTTTTATTTTAGTGATAGAACAATTCTGGGTGACCATGAGGCTCAGATTATGGCCAGAGAGATCTGAGTTTGACACTCTCACTTAAAATGTAACAGCTCAAACTTATTATGGACACCTATGTTAAGAACAAGCACATTCTTTTCATACAT
The DNA here is from genome assembly GCF_027580195.1 of Bos mutus. Classification (NCBI taxonomy): domain Eukaryota; kingdom Metazoa; phylum Chordata; class Mammalia; order Artiodactyla; family Bovidae; genus Bos; species Bos mutus. The sequence continues at coordinate 24,265,780 of NC_091641.1, forward strand.
TATCTTTTCTATCATTACCTCATTTGATTCTCACAACACCCCTGGGAGCTACTCTAATTATCTCTGTTTTAAGGAAGGGTAAATTGACACGTACAGGGTTAAATACCTAGATTAATACCTAATAATTACAGGGTCACAGAAATAATGAGGCTAGAACCAGGATTTGCATACAGGTGAACACCAATGCCTGTGGTCATAGTCTCTTCACTATGCTGCCCAGGTAGGGCTCAAGGAGAAAAACAGAGAGCCAGAATGAGCCATGACTCACCCAGAGTGAGGGACTCAGAACCTAAATCATTTTCTTCTGACCTCTAAGAAAAGTACATCTGGTAAAGTATCTGGCACAAAATGTCTGGTACATGATAGGAGTCCAGTCCCTGGGGTGATAGCTAACTTCCAAGATGGCATTTAATGATCCTCACCTCCAGGTATTCACACCCTCTACAGTCCCCTCTGATAATGTACCAGTGTTGGTCTGTTTGGCCTATATAATGACAGAATAATGGCAGAAATATTACCATCAATATTTATTGATGGTAAATAATGGTAACCTGATCACTTCCAAATTAGATATAGATGATACTTTGACTTTTGTCTGGGCTTGCTGTTTCTCTTGGGTCACCCATTCTGAAGAGTCTGGGTGCTGTACTATGAGGACACTCAGGCACCCTGTAGAGAGGTCCACGTGGCAAAGGAGTGAGATTCCCATTCAATAGCCAGCCGAGAACTGAGGCTGCCAACAACCACAGGACTGAGCAGGGAAACAAAGCCTCTCTACTTAAGCCTTCAGCTGAGTGCAGCCCCAGGCACACAGGAGACCCTGAGCCAGAACCACTGACTAGTTGACCCACAATTCCTGACACACCAAAACTGTGAGACAACAAATGTCTGTTGTTTTAAGTTGCAAAGTTTTGGGGTAACTTGTTACACAGCAATAGGTAACCAACACATCTAGTGACTATTCTTAGAGTTCAAGTCAAGTTCATCTCTGAGGCTCTCTGACCCTCAACTTCCTCATGATTTTTTTTTCAAGAAGCAGACAATAAAAGCACATTATTAAAATCTTGAATGTTCCTCAGTTTAGACCTTTCAGTCAAGAATGGGATCTGGAGCTAGTCTCTTCAGGTCTGTAACCCAACTCTAATCCCATGACCTTGGATATATTATTTAAACTTTCTGAAACGCAGTCTCCTCTTCTTCAAAACGGGGATAATATTAGAACTCCCCTGAGAGAGTTGTACAGATGAAACAGAATAATGACTAGCTTAAGAGCCTGGTACATAATAAGTACTTAATAAACATTGACTGTTGTGGTCTTAGTGTTATTGTTAGAATTAGTAGTATAAGGCTAACTGAATTTAAAAAACTGTAAGAATTTCTGTTACCTAAAGTAAACTGTTGGGGATTCCCAGGTGGCAGTAGTGGTAAAGAACCCCCCTGACAATGCAGGAGACATAAACTATTTAAAGACTAAACAGAGATTTGAAATAAGATTTAAAACAAAACAAAAACCTGCCAACACAATGACCTGCAAAGGGTACCAATGAATGCTGATTGTGCAAGGTGGGAAAATCACTCCAAATGGTACTCCCAGGTACCTCCACCTCAAACACCCAAAGGTGGGCCAGAACGTTGGGCCCAGATGTGAGCTGACTTCTGGGCACTGCAGATTTCCTCAGAGCCTGACTCCTCAGGCCATAATAGAAATGAGTCAATGGCTTAGTCACTGCTTGGCATGTAACAGAGGTTAGATTAGGAGAGAAACTGAACCCAGAAGCAGAGTCTGGTCTGAAAAAAACCCCAACTATTCCATCTTTCCTTGGTTGCTAGAAATCCCCACTTGCTCCAGAGCGGTCCCCTCTTCAGGGGACGGCAGCTGGGGTTAGGATGTCCAAGATGAAATCTGTCCTGTGTTTAAAGAAATCTTAGATAAGGGCTTCTTTCCAAACACCAATGGAAAGAACTAGAACCCTGGGGTCAAAAACAGAAGTCAATCCCAAGACCCAGTTTAGCCACACACCAGCTGTGTGTCCTTGGGAAAGTCACCTTATACAACTAGGCCTTAATTTTCTCAACATAAAATGGTACAAACTGATGCCTACTTGGCAGGATTTTGTGAGGCTAAAAAACAAGATCAACATGTAAAGCAAGGTACATAGCACACAGTAGGCCCTCAATAAATAGTTGCTGGATATTTATCAGGTTCCGCTGGTAGCTCAGATATTAAAGAATCCACCTGCAATGCAGGAGACCTGGGTTCGATCTCTGGGTCAGGAAGATCTCCTGGAGAAAGGAGTGGCTAACCACTCCAGTTTTCTTGCCTAAAGAATTCCATGGACCGAGGAATTCCAGCTGAGCTATTTAAAATCCTAAATGATGATACTATTACAGTGCTGCATTCAAAATGTCAGCAAATTTAGAAAACTCAGCAGTGGTCACAGGACTGGAAAATGTCAGCTTCATTCCAATCCCAAAGAAAGGCAATGCCAAAAAGTGTTCAAACTACTGTACAATTGCACTTATTTCACATACTAGCAAGGTAATGCTCAAAATCCTCCAAGCGAGGCTTCAGCAGTATGTGAATTGAGAACTTCCAGATGCATAAGTGGAGAAGGCAATGGCACCCCACTCCAGTATTCTTGCCTGGAAAATCCCATGGATGGAGGAGCCTGGTGGGCTGTAGTCCATGGGGTCGCTAAGAGTCAAACACGACTGAGCGACTTCCCTTTCCCTTTTCACTTTAATGCATTGGAGAAGGAAATGGCAACCCACTCCAGTGTTCTTGCCTGGAGAATCCCAAGGACGGGGGAGCCTGGTGGGCTGCCGTCTATGGGGTCGCACAGAGTCAGACACGACTGAAGCGACTTAGCAGCAGCAGCAGCAGCAGATGCATAAGTTGGATTTAGAAAAAGCAGAGGAACCAAGATCAAATTGCCAACATGCATTGGATCATAGAAAAAGAGAGTTCCAGAAAAACATCTACTTCTGCTTCATGTTCTCTCCCCCATCCTCTGAGTGGATACAGGAGACTCCAAGGCCCTAGATGAGAGAAAAGAGCCTGAAGATGAAAAGAATCTGGGCCAGGAATCATCCCATGAACAATCACCTCAGTGACTAGGAATACCTATGTTGGGCCAATATATGAGCAAGAAATATACTTTTGTAGTATTAATCTACTGGATTTCAGGATTTGATTCAGCATCTGGAGAATCCAATTCCTATGATAAAGTGGACCAAATGAATAAAATGAACTTGGCTGCTCCAGGGATTTGAGAGATAGATATTCCACCTACAAATGAATTACTGTGACTTCAAAATTGCCATAAAGGAAAAGCTTGTGGGGAATTAACCTAGGAGGTACTATCCATAATAATATTCACCATTTCTGAGAGCTTTCTTGTGCCACACACTGTGTTAAGCATTGCTAATGCCTTATCTCAGATACACTTCATAATAACCATAAACAATATTAGTAAGCCCATCTTACCAAGAAGGGAACTGAGGTCAGTGAAATTAAGGAACATTTTCTCATTTTCACAGCAGAGAACTGACTCTATGTCATGAGACACTGATGGCTCCATTTTATCCAGAGATGGGGGAGGAATATGCCCTAGGGTCCTCTGGGAGCTGACAGTGGACAGGAGGGTCCCCAGATCACTGAGGACAGAAATTAGAGAATGATATCATTTCCAGATGGCAGGGGAAAGCCAGTGTTCAGACTTCAAAATATTTGCCACAGGTCAGCCCTGCCCACTGTCTCATGCTTTACTGAGATATTTTATTTATTTATTACCTATATCCAGCTGATGCATATTCACATCTGTGGGTTTGAAAGCCTTCCCCTACCTTTTTAAGTCAACCACTAAATGACTGTCTTTTGAACTCTCACTGTGTGAACTCAGGCAAGTTATTTAACCTCTCTGAGCACCATTGCTCCCATCCAAAGTATAAAGATAACAAAGTGCCAACTCTCTTGGGTTGTTGTAAAAATTAAACAATGCGATACATGTGAAGTGCTTGCCTTGGCATATGCTCAGTCAGTTGTGTATATGCCAGTATGTATATGCCTGTACAAATATGCTGTGTGCCCACCTAAAACAGAGATAACATTAACTCCTTTGGTACCAAGAGAACTGACTAAAATAACATACTTCCAGCCAGGATAGCATCTTGCACAAAGAAAACTTTCAAATAATCTTAGCTGTTAATAGTATTTCAAGTCACCCACCATCGGCATTGAACATGGATGAAGAAGTTCCTGGTTTGAGTTCTGGGTCTCCTGGGTAGCAGCCTCAGCCAGGGCAGCTGAACTATCTATGCCTTAATCAACATGGGGATAATGATGGTCACTGCAGAGGATTTTTCTAAAAGCATTGACTAATGTATAAAAATACTCTACAGATCGGAGAAGGCAATGGCACCCCACTCCAGTACTCCTGCCTGGAAAATCCCATGGACGGAGAAGCCTGGAAGGCTGTAGTCCGTGGGGTCGCTGAGGGTCGGACACGACTGAGCGACTTCACTTTCACTTTTCACTTTCATGCATTGGAGAAGGAAATGGCAACCCACTCCAGTGTTCTTGCCTGGAGAATCCCAAGGACAGGGGAGCCTGGTGGTCTTCCATCAATGGGGTCACACAGAGTCGGACACGACTGAAGTGACTTAGCAGCAGCATTCTACAGATAGAAACAAACTTTTTAAATGTGTGTAATTAGAGTTACTTAGGGACATATCCTCTATTCTTATTATTAACAGGAAGAAGAGTTTGCTTTGTTAGTAGTCCCCCAGTACCCAACACAATGACTGGCACATCGTAGGTACTCAATAAATGCTGAACAACCAAATGAATGAACAAATGTATGAATGAATGGGTTGCATGTCTGGGACTATTTTAAGCTTCCAGAACTCAGGGTTATTGTCTCTGATGCAAATTTCTTTTGGAATAATTATCTGTATAATCCACTGGCCCAGGGCCACTAGCTTGGTTTTCAATAACAATAATGAGGACTTTCCAACCCTTTCCGATAAACATAACAATAATAATAATTGAATGCTTTACTTTGAAAAGGCCTTAACATCTATCATTTCATTCTATTCTGTCAGCACCCTTATAAAAGCAAGAGTTATTATTTTCATTTTGCAAATGGAAAAAAAATTGAGGCTGATAAAGGAAATTCAATTTTTACAATTCTGCAAGCCAGTGGCCTGTCTGGAATTTCTAGAAGAAACTTTATTTCAGTTCTTCTTTCCCTTCCTCAGAAATCTGGCATCTTGATTTAGGGATTTGGAAAAATGCCATCATTGTCAGTGTTCCTCAGTGTTCATTCCAGGGTGGATATTTGCTCTACTATAAGAGGTAAATGGCATCATCTTCTATACCATTGTCCAATCTAGAAATCTGGAAATTATCCTGGGTTCCTCCTTGTGTCTTATGCCCCTCCAGTCCATAGCCCACACATTATTCCACTCTGGCATGTGCATTCACAAACCAGTCACCAAGTTTTGTCCATTCTTCCTCTAGATCATCTCTAGAACCTTTTTGTCCGTCTCTACCATTCCTGCAGTAGATGAGGACACCATCACTTCCCATCTGGATGACTTCAATTTTCTGATTGACCACTTTCCTTCCATCCTAGCTGCTCTGACAATTCCCCACATTCTCAGTCTTTTAAATTTAAATATATATATATATTCTATGTCATCACCTTAAGATGGAATATAAACTCTTCTCACAGCCTTGGAGAGAATCAAAACTCTTCACATGACCCACTGGCCCTTCAAGATCTGCCCTCTGCCCTCCTGACTTCCTCTCTGACTACCATCCTCTCATACATTCCCACCACAGAGAAGTCCTTGAAATTTCTAGAGTGTTCCCTGCCCTCTCTTACCTCTGACCCTTCACACACATTGTCCCCTCCTCTCTATATCATTCTGTTCCCCAAGGCCTGCTTCCCTTCTATATCGTCTTATTCTCCAAGACTTGTCACAAATACCTCAGACTCAACTTTCCCGTTGTTCTTGCAATCCCCTTATTCATGCATTCAACACTTGTTGCTATTTACATGGTCCCATCACCAGCTGTGAGAGCTAAATAAGGTTGCATTGAGCCACTATTTCTCAATGAATTTTACTCCTTCCCAAAGCACTTCCAAATACTCTGAATTCCAGGGCAATATAACTTCATAGGTTCCTCTGACAGACCACATTGTGCCCACTGGGAAACTCAAGCTTTTCTCCAGTTTTCACATTAGAAAACCAGTCTCACTGATACAAAAGGGATTGTTTGACTGTCCTATAATATTTGGAGGTTCCCATAGAGGGAGTTTGGGGCCTGTGGCTCAGATGGTAAAGAATCTGCTGCAGTGCAGGAGACCCAGGTTCAATCTCTGGGTCAGGAAGATCCTCTGTAGAAGGAAATGACAACTCACACCAGTATTCTTGCCTGGATAAGTCCATGGGCAAAGGAACCTTGCAGGCTACAGTCCATGGGTTTGCGGAGTTGGACACAACTGAGCAACTAACACATGCACCAAGAGAGGTATTTCAAGATGCTATGTAGAAGCACATATCCTTCTGCCACTTTTCTGGAACATTCTGCATTTAGATGCCCTTCACACTCACCCTCCTTATATCTTGCAAAACAGCCTAACAAATCCCATCCAAAATGTTAGCCAGTAGCCACATACAACTACTGAACACTTGAAATGTGGCCAGTCCAAATGAAGATTTGCCATAAATGTAGAAAATACACTAAATTTCAAAAACTTCATACACAAAAAGAATGCAAAGATATCATTGATAATTTTAATATGATAATATTTGGATATATTAAATTAAATTATTTCACCTTTTTTTAAATTTTTGATGTGGTTACTAGAAAATTTAAAACTTTGTATGTAACCTAAATTGTATTTCTATTAGATAGCATTTATCTACACCACTGGGCTCACCAATGGCAGTTGTTTTCTCAGGAAAAATTCCAATGCCAGGTTTTAAAGTGATGTTTAATATCTTTCTCCCCTTCGTACACTATACGGTGAAAACACTATAACACAAAAGTTCATCTTCTCATAGTTTATTTTCCCAGTGATAAAGTAAGAGGGGGTTGTTCATTTGACAAACAGTTCTGGAACTTCACAATACAACTGGTACTAGGGATTTGAGGTGAATGAAATAACATAGAACCCACCCTCAGGGCTGGATCCAGAAGAACTTTATGATCCCTTCTATTTCTAAAATATTCAAGTCACCTCAAACCTTCAATTTTCAGTTGCACAATCTAGAATTCCTCCACTTGTGGTCCAAACATGAAGTCAGAGTCTTGGAACTTGAGAAATGTTTTTCCATAGACGTTCCATTGTAAAACATGAAATATAGGCCTTAGACGACTATATTTTTTAATTGATAATTACAGTAATATATTATTATTCTGCAAACACTATACATTTTTAAGAATTGTCTCATTTAATTTTCAAATCAACCATGAGAGTTCAACATTAATATATTGGCTTTTCAGATGAAGGAACTGACATTCAAAGAAGTTTAGCAACTGTCCAAGTTCACACAGCGTAAAATACTAAAACTGGTTCTTGAATTGTACAGATGTGGAGGAGAGGAGGGCTGAAAACCATAGCATGTGTCATTAAACCCAAGTAGAATTGGAGGAAAAAACTCTTCTTCCTTTCCCTCTACTGGACACTCCATTAGATTTTCTTGCCTTCTCTGTTGGAATTTGATCCAGAGCATGAAAGCTGTTAAGAATCCTGAAACAAATGGGACTTTTTCTCTTACAACTTGTAGCTTACAAAGGATGGAAAATCCAACATACCCTGATTTAAGCCAAACAAAGATGGAGACAGAGTCAGAATTATTGCCTCAGCAATTACAAAGTTTATGGATATTTGGCTTCCAGCATAGCTTGCAGTAGTTCAACCCATGTCATCAGGCCCTGGTTATCTATCCATTTCTTGGCATCTTGTTCTCCTGATTCCCTCTCCTGTGCTCTATGATCCTACAGCTTCTATCCTTCATAGCAGTAAGACTTCCCTTCCCTACCTGCTGCTGGGTGTGCGCTCAGTAGTGTCTGACTCTGTGACCGCCAGGCTCCTCTGTCCATGGGATTTTCCAGACAACAATACTGGCGTTGTTGCCATTTCCTACTCCAGGGAATCTTCCCAACCCAGAGATCAAACCCGTGTCTCTTGGGTCTTCTACATTGCAGATGGATTTTTTACCACTGCACCTCCTGGGAGACCTCACTTCCCTAGAGATGCTGCCAAAGCTTCATAATTAGCTCTGATTGGCTGTGAGTCATGTGTTCATTTATGAACTCTTTGTGGCAAGCAGAATGAAATGCTCTGGCTGGCCAAACTAGATCACATGTTCACTCTGACCTGGGGAATATAATCAGTCCCACTCAAACCACTGGCCTGAATTGAGGGAGGAGTAATTCCTCAAAGGAAATCTGCTGTTACCAGGGGAGGCAACTGCTGCTGCTGCTAAGTCGCTTCAGTCGTGTCCGACTCTGTGCGACCCCATAGACGGCAGCCCACCAGGCTCCTCTGTCCCTGGGATTCTCCAGGCAAGAAAAATGGAGTGGGTTGCCATTTCCTTCTCCAGTGCATGACAGTGAAAAGTGAAAGTGAAGTCGCTCAGTCGTGCCTGACTCTTAGTGACCCCGTGGACTGCAGCCTACCAGGCTCCTCCATCCATAGGATTTTCCAGGCAAGAGTACTGGAGTGGGGTGCCATTGCCTTCTCCAAGGGGAGGCAAAAGAACAGACAAAACCCACAAACATCAACTGTGGGTGTTATGACCAGTATGCAGGTAAACTGGCTCTCAGAAAACAAACAGACCCTGATTTATAACATTTGAAGATGTCATTGATGTAAATAATCTCACCATGGCTAATTTTAAGCTACCAACAGTTTAACAACTCCTTCTAAAATTCCCTAATATTTAACAGTGTGTTCTCTTAAGCAAGTCAGAGGTGACTTCATCATGCCACTACATCCTCCAAAGGAAGAAGAGAAGAACCCTTCAAGAGGAGGTATTTATAATAGGAAAGGGATTTCTTAATCCCTTTTATATTTGGTATTTTATTAAATAAAAGCATAAGTATACTCTGAGAAGATGTCCTTCCTCTAATCCCTAGAGCTCAGGGAGAAGCAGGTGACAGCTCCAGTGACCTCAGGGTAACCAGTTCTAATTCTTCAGATACTGTCAGAAGCTCCACCATCCATTTATGCAGAATCTCTCCACAACAACACTTATTGCCCACACTAAAGCTCCTCTTTCTACCTTAGGATTTGGGTTTAATGTTATTATCAAAACACCAATTCACAGAAGATTCTGCTTTCTGTGAATATCTGTTGTCACTGGTTAGAAACCACTCAGACCCAAGTTATTTCCCATCTTGCTCAAATTAACAGCAAAGAGACACCATGGCCAAGTTCTTCTAAACAACATTTAAGAAACTGAGATGTTTCCTTAAATGGGCAGGCAGATGAGAACTCACCATAACAACCATGAGTACCAGGAAGTGCAATGCATATTGCAAACGTGGAGGTAGCTGTATTAGTCTGGGTTCTCAGAGAAATAGAATCAATAGGAGATAGATATGGATACCAGTTGAACTATTTCAAATCCTAAAAGATGATGCTGTGAAAGTGCTGCACTCAATATGCCAGCAAATTTGGAAAACTCAGCAGTGGCCACAGGACTGGAAAAGGTCAGGTTTTATTCCAATCCCAAAGAAAGGCAATGCCAAAGAATGCTCAAACTACTGCACAATTGCACTCATCTCACATGCTAGTAAAGGAATGCTCAAAATTCTCCAAGCCAGGCTTCAGCAATATGTGAACTGTGAACTTCCAGATGTTCAAGCTGGTTTTAGAAAAGGCAGAGGAACCAGAGATCAAATTGCCAACATCTGCTGGATCATGGAAAAAGCAAAAGAGTTCCAGAAAAACATCTATTTATGCTGTATTGACTATGTCAAACCCTTTGACTGTGTGGATCACAATCAACTGTGGAAAATTCTGAAAGAGATGGGAATACCAGACCACCTGACCTGCCTTTTGAGAAACCTATATGCAAGCCAGGAAGCAACAGTTAGAACTGGACATAGAACAACAGAATGGTTCCAAATAGGAAAAGGAGTACATCAAGGTTGTATATCATCACCCTGCTTATTTAACTTATATGCAGAGTACATCATGAGAAACGCTGAGCTGGAAGAAGCACAAGCTGGAATCAAGATTGCTGGGAGAAATAACAATAACCTCAGTTATGCAGATGACACCATCCTTATGGCAGAAAGTGAAGAGCAACTCAAAAGCCTCTTGATGAAAGTGAAAGAGGAGAGTGAAAAAGTTGGCTTAAAGCTCAACATTCAGAAAATGAAGATTATGGCATCTGGTCCCATCACTTAATGAGAAATAGATGGGAAAACAGTGGAAACAGTGTCAGACTTTATTTTTGGGGGGCTCCAAAATCACTGCAGATGGTGATTGCAGCCAGGAAATTAAAAGACGCTTACTCCTTGGAAGGAAAGTTATGACCAACCTAGATAGCATATTGAAAAGCAGAGACATTACTTTGCCAACAAAGGTCCGTCTAGTAAAGGCTATGGTTTTTCCTGTGGTCATGTATGGATGTGAGAGTTGGACTGTGAAGAAAGCTGAGCGCCGAAGAATTGATGCTTTTGAACTGTGGTGTTAGAGAAGACTCTTGAGAGTCCCTTGGACTGCAAGGAGATCCAACCAGTTCATTCTAAAGGAGATCAGCCCTGGGTGTTCTTTGGAAGGAATGATGCTAAAGCTGAAACTCCAGTACTTTGGCCACCTCATGCGAAGAGTTGACTCACTGGAAAAGACTCTGATGCTGGGAGGGATTGGGGGAAGGAGGAAAAGGGGACAACAGAGGATGAGATGGCTGGATGGCATCACTGACTCAATGGACGTGAGTTTGAGTGAACTCTGGGAGATGGTGATGGACAGGGAGGTCTGGCATGCTGCTATTAATGGGGTCACAAAGAATTGGACATGACTGACCAACTGGACTGAACTGAACTGAACTCCTTGGAAGGAAAGTTATGACCAACCTAGATAGCATATTCAAAAGCAGAGACATTACTTTGCCAACAAAGGTCCGTCTAGTCAAGGCTATGGTTTTTCCAGTGGTCATGTATGGATGTGAGAGTTGGACTATGAAGAAAGCTGAGCACCGAAGAATTGATGCTTTTGAACTGTAGTGTTGGAGAAGACTCTTGAGAGTCCATTGGACTGCAAGGAGATCCAACCAGTCCATCCTAAAGAGATGAGTCCAGGTTGTTCATTGAAGGACTGATGCCAAAGCTGAAACTCCAATACTTCAGCAACCTCATGTGAAGAGTTGACTCATTGGAAAAGACTCTGATGCTGGGAGGGATTGGGGGCAGGAGGAGAAGGGGATGACAGAGGATGAGATGGCTGGATGGCATGACCGACACGATGGACTTGAGTTTGTGTAAACTCCAGGAGTTGGTGATGGACAGGGAGGCCTGGCGTGCAGCAATCCATGGGGTCACAAAGAGTCAGACACGACTGAGTGACTGAACTGAATTGAACTGAACTGATAGATATCTATGATAAAGAATTGGCTCACATGATTATGAAAGATAAAAATTTTAAGATAAGCCATTGGCAAACTGGAGATCCATAAAACTCAGTGATTTAAGTTCCAGTCCAAGTCTGAGGGTTGATTGTATAATTTTTAATCTGAATCCAGAGGCAGAAGACTGGTGTCCCAGCTCAAAGACAGCCCAGTAGAAAGGATGCTTTCTTTCTTACTCAATTATTTATTCAGGCTTTCAGCAGATTGGATGAGGCCCACCTACTTTGGGGAGGGCATTCTGCTCTACTGTCTTATTATTCAAATGCTAATCTCATACAAAAACACCTTCACAGACTCACCCAGAAGTGTTTAACCTAATGTCTGGGCACCCCCATGGCTCAGTCAAGTTGACACATAAAATTAAGCATCAAAGAAGCTACTTCCCCTATATTCCAAGTGTTCAGCAACAGTATATTAGTCTGAGACCTTATATTATGCATTTTATAGTGGAGTTCTGTAGAGAAATATCACACAAGTTCAATCCTCCTCACTTCCTCATGTTTGGATTCCAAGTGAGTGGAGTGATTCTTAGGTTGCACCACTGAATATCGGAAATTTGATGTTTTTATGCTGGATGTCTTCATCCAGAGGGTTAGCATAACAAAACAAGAACTCAGCTTTTGAGTTTGGATCAGTTCAGGTCAGTTCAGTCACTCAGTCGTGTCCAACTCTTTGCAACCCCATGGACTGCAGCACACCAGACTTCCCTGTCCATCACCAACTCCCAGAGTCTGCTCAAATATGTCCATCAAGTTGGTGATGCCATCCAACTATCTCATCTTCTCTCATCCTCTTCTCCTCCTTCCTTAAATCTTTCCCAGAATCAGGGTCTTTTCCAGTGAGTCCCCTTTTCCCATCAGGTAGCCAAAGTATTGGAGCTTCAGCTTCAGGTGAACAGAACCCAGACTAAAACCTTCTAACGAATATTTAGGACTGATTTCTTTTAGGATTGACTGGTTTAATCTCCTTGCAGTCCTTGGGTTCGGATAGACCTGGGTATACATCCCATCACTACCACTTTCTAGCTGAGTGGCTCTGAGCATATCTCTTTTAATGTCTCTGAACTTAAGTTTCATATCTATGTGCTGGGAATAATAACAGCACTTCTTCCCAGAGAATAATGGTTTGAGAAAATACAAAGAATTTTAGCACTGGGGCTCCCAGTTGATAGGCTCCCAAGTAGTAACAAATAATTTTTGAATCTCAATATTATTCCCTTATTGAAAATGCCCCCATGACTTAGGTGTTAAGCCACTGAAGAGAAGGTTGATAAACACATGAGCTGTGTCTAAGGGGTCTATAAAAGAGGCTGTCTCATAGCCTGTTTGCTTTAAAGAATGCAAGACTTCAACTAGGTAAGTTTTAAACTTCTTTTGCTGTGAAGTGCTTCTTTCTGTCAGCATTTATTATAATCTATTACACTAGGTGCTGTAGAGGTCACAAAAGAAATAGAAGAGACGGAAGATGAGGAAATGCAGTGATCAGTGTGAATTTAGAGCCCAGCTCTATAATTTTTTTTTCCCCCAACTCTACTACCTTTTGAATGTGTGACTTTGGGCAGGTTATCTAACCTCATCAAGAAAATGAAAATTGTCCCTATCTAACAGTATGATTTTGAAGATTCAGTGAGATAATGCCTGAAAATATCTAGAATTTAGTTAAGAACAACGTTAGAACTCCTCTGCCCACAGGTGGGAGCTGATTTTCTAGGAGAGAAAATAAGATACACAGAGAAGCCATTTGTATTATGTTTACAATGGACCGGAATTTGCATGCTGATTTATCGTGTTCTTCACCTTGTTACTGTCACAGCAAAAAAAAAAAAAAAAAAACACGATACTTTCCCCGCCTCCACCCATGCTGGAATAAAAGGACTTTGTTGGGGGAAAAATGCAGCCCCATCAAGGAATCAAGCTGAAGTGATCTTAGAGAGGTGTAACGAGAGTGAAGGGAGCACTAAGAGCAGAGAGGGGAGTATCCTAAGACTGGGAGCACCCGGTGAGGGGCGGGGAGGCTATCCTCAAGAGAAGAGTCCTGGACCCTAAGGAATCAAGTCACTCCACCCTAAGGAATCAAGACCCCACCCAGAAAAAAAACAACTTCCAGAGTCTCTTCCTTTGAGCCTGGGCAGCCTAGGTGAGCATAGCTAATTCCCAAGCGCCTCCAGCGATCAGAGGACCAACTGTCAGCTAGGGTACCCACAAAAGCAACCTCAGATGGAGATCTCTGAGGATCAAGAATGAGCCTTTCTTCAATTTTCTTTAGCCTGTGGAGTTCTTTTAAAATCCCAGTGGGAAGACAGACTGAACTCCACCAACCAAACAGATGAGCCTTGAGGATCGATTTGATTTGTTGCAGTAATAATGATAATATATTTCTTGAATCTGAATGCCATTTATAGGTAAGGCTTTGCTAAACATGTTCACTCATATTCTGTCTAGCAAACGTTAATCAGGCAACAAATTGTCCAAATTACCCTATGAGACAGGCTTCAATACTTCCACCTAACAGAGAAAGAAACTGAGGCTACAAGATTACAACAAATTGTTTTAGATCACAATTAGTGAGAAATGGTTAAAGGACATTTATAGCACCGACTATATATTTGACACAGGGTAGGTGGTTAATACATATGTGTTGAATTGATGACTGAATGAACAAAATAGGTAACTTCTCAGTAAAATCCAATTGAAATAAAACTGGATAACAATAATAGCTGGCATGTGCCAAAATTGTTTTAGAACTAGACTCATCTAATCCCCAGACAAACCCTAAGAGATATGCTGTCTCTGTTCTACAGATGAAAAAGCCAAAGCCAGAAAAGTTCGGATGTTTGCTCTGTTAATTGCCTAGGAAGTGGCAAAGTCAGCATTTAAACTCAGTATGTCACTTGGCTCCATAGGCCAAGTGTTTAAGTGCTGTATTACCTAGTGTCTGGATGGGATACGGAGTGAAGGAACAATCCTAGGAATTGGCACAACAGGACCTCACTTTTTCTTTCTAAGATTGGGAAACAGGTAACATGAAGGTTAAGAGCAAGAGCTCTGGAGAGAGAAAAACTTAACCCCAGCTCCCAGCTCCAACACTTTCTAACTCTGTGATCTCAGTCAAGTAACTTTGTTCTTCTGGGACCCAGTAAGCTAGAGGTGACAATCAATTGTGGAGAGAGGCAAATGTTACAGCCCCTAACTCAGCACACAGGACCTGGTGTAATGGCAATAAATGGTGTTAATCATAATAATAAAAGCAGTAGCTAGAATGGCAGTTATGATAATGATGTTGATGATACCAGTGATGAGGAAGGAGGAGGAGGAGGTGGAGGTGGGGGGAAGAGGAGTCCCTTCCAGGAAGAAGGGACTTCTAAGATGGGTTTTGAAGATAGAGAGGGATACAAAGTCAGAGAAGAGAATATTCCCCAAATTGGGCAAGGGCATCAGGGAGGATAGTACATCAAAAGACACAGACATTAACTTTGGAACCCACTCTTTGCCAAGCATGTGCTGGACACCAGGGAGAGGAGAGCCCCAGACAGGCAGATGAAGAGGCAGCCCCTGCCAACCCAAGGCCCAGCAGCTTAGCCCCTACAGTCTACAGCCGTTTTTCAGCAAGTCTGTTATTACAGCCCAGATGACTTCACTTGGAGACATTGGATGGCACACACAACAAGACTGAATTTCCAGCCACATCCTCCACATCCATTTTGGCACAGATGCTATTTGCAGGGACCAGTCAGAAGTGTCATCTTAAATGCAACTCCCTTGATTGGAGTAACATCCTCCCAGGGCCTTGAGTGCCTCAGTACACGCAGACAGACACTGCTTGTGCTTGAAGTGTTAGGTTTGCCTGAAGCAGTTGAGCAGAGACCCAAATTCAGAAAACAATTTGCCATTCATACGGAGCTATCACTCAGAAATGCACTAACCGGATTTGGAGCTTTCACTCAGAAATGCACTGACCGGATTTGAAGAATCAAGGCCATCACCTGTGGCTCCTTATTGCTCTACTTAGATTGGATGACCTTGAGACATGGGGCTTCCAAGGTTCAGGGTCTAATAACATTTTTGTTGACTAAACAAAGACCCCATGCACTGGGGCCAGGAACCAGAGAAGCCAGCATAAGAATCTCAAAGCCAGGAGAAGACAGAATGAGTCTCATGCTTCCTCCTCCCTCTTCTGTCAATGGGATTTCCACTTGTTGCAGTCGTTAAAGACCTTGGTTGTTCAAATCATGGTCCATGGAAAAGCAGTGGTAGCATCATCTAGGAACTTGTTAGAAATGCAGAATCTTAGGCCTTATCCCAGCCTTGCTGAATCAAAATCTGTATTAAGCAAGATCCCAGGTGATTCTTGGGCACATCACAATGTGAGAGGCATGGTTTGGAATGAATCACAGCCTCTGAACTCATGTGCATAGCTGAAAACACATCACTGTAGACTTAACTAAAGGCAAAGCAGTCATACGTTTATGAAAGAATCAGGACAGCTACATTTATCAAGGGACCCTGGCATACCAAGGATAATCCACTTCCCTTCTCCCACTTTCCAGATTCAGCACTGAGACTCAGAGAGGTAATGCAACTTTCACAAGGTTATCCATCAGGTAAGTGACAGAGCTGGGCCAGTTCTGGTTTATCCCCAGACCAGGGGATATGGCTCACTTTCCCAGAGCACATGGCCATAGGCTATATTATCAAGGAAGATGGAAATGGTTATTGGATGGGACACCAACAGTGTCAGCCACATCTGGACTGGAAGAGTAGACTCTATTCACAAAGCCCTGACACTCATGAAATGAGGGACATGTCTCTCAAGAGAGAGCAGTCATTGCCTCAAAGAAGGGAGGGTCTAAAGGAGGTAATGATTCCTCTGCTAGTGTCTGGGTACCCAAGTGCTAGTTCTGATCTATTGCCTGTCCTCATAATAGTACAGGAAGGAAGGGAACTGATTTTGTTCGGTGCTTGAACCACCTGATCTCACTTCATCCTCAAATAGGTCCTGTCATTGTTCTCACTATACAGATGAGTAATGTGTGGTTTGTAAAGTGAAAGTGAAAGTCGCTCAGTCGTGTCCGACCCTTCAGGACCCCATAGACTATACAGTCCATGGAATTTTGCAGGCCAGAATACTGGAATGGGTAGCCTTTCCCTTCTCCAGGGGATCTAGGTGATATCAATTCCCCAAAGACAGCTGAGACTCAGATCCCCTCTGGTACAACAGCAGAACCCAAGCCCATCTTACAATATGACACAAAAGATGATAATGTCCTGAACAGCAAAAGAAATGATAAAGGAGATAAACAGAGGAGACCTCACAGAAGGAGAATCTGCCTGTCTGGGTCTTTCTTTAATATTGCAAAGGCAATATTAAAGGTCATTCTGAAATTTAAAGTTGACCACTGTTAAGCATGGTCAAGTGACTCATCATCCTTGTCAAAGTTAATTGTTTAGCATTGAATTTCCAAGGGTTGGAGAAAGAACACTTTCAATCACAGGGGATCCTGTTCAATTACATAGCATCCTCTTCCTCCACGTCCTTCTCCCTAATGTTTACAATAATTTCCAGAAGGAATATAAGTGAGATCAGAGGCAACCACCTCCAAATCAAATATCCCAGGTCCATGGGAAGATGGCCAAAAGAGCCTGCAACATCTTTTACCCACTGGAGAGGCCTAGGAAACACACCCCCTCCCACCCCATTCCGCAGATGCTATTACTCACCTGACATCCACACACTCTCTTTTCATCTCACCATCTTTACCTCCATTTCATCTCATGGAACTGACCATTCTTCTTAGGGCGTAACACAATTCCTCCCACCTCAACTCCCTATCTCCTCCAAAGCTGGAGAATCTTTTGGACTAAATATTTGAATATTAAGGAGGAGCTTTTCTCTCATGTAAAACTGCTAAGCCTATTTCCCAACTGACAACAAATCCAGAATGAACATTAACATGTCCTCCCCATGTACAGAACCCCAATCAAAATTAACGCATCTACAGAAAAGCATCACCACAGTTAGTGGTGATGGTCTTCTAACTGCTCATTCGATTCTCTATTGATTGAGCGTTCACATCTACTCTCACCTCAGTCAAACTGATCTTCCACACAACCTTCAGAGTGATGTTTTTAAAAAATCCAAATTGGATTATGTCATTATTCTGCTTAAAGCTTTCAGTGACCTCCCATTGCATTATGATAAATTCCAAACTTGTTAACATGGCCTGTGAAGTTCCACATGATTGGGTCCCTGCCTTCTTCTTACATATTCTCTGATGCTTCTTCCTAAGTAAGTATCACCCTTAGATCTGGAAAAAGAGGAGTCCTCATCCTAGGGCTGTGTCCTCACAGTGTACACAGCCCACAAACACAGAAAAATAAATTTTTAAAGAACACTAGGACAACTCTTAAAACCACTTGAGATCTGTCATTCAATTTCAGCACACGGGGGCCTATACCCTTAAAGATGCGCTCTTATGACTAACACCATTCAAGCCACAGGGAAATGCTCCCTGCATCTTTCGCTCTGTATCTTTAAAGAGGCAACTGCTTCCAAATGCCTTGAAGGATTGTCTCTGATGCCCCTGCTGATTTTGGAAACAAACACTGCTTGGAAGTCAGAGATTTCAGCATTTCACTTAGGTAAGAGAAAACGAATTAGTTGACTCGTCACATCCTTCCTCTCAGATAACACAAATGCAATACATTCTTACAAAATGAAGCAGTGTTTCCTAATAATGTCAAGCAGCCATTTTGTTGCTTCCCTTCATGTTTCAATTCATGAATCCAGAGGTACTCACAGATTAGCACAGTATTTGCAATGGTTGGACATGATAGCTCAGAAATATTTAGCAATATTAAATGATGTATATTACCCTGAAGTTTATATGTAGGTCTAGATTCTATTCAAGGCAAGCATAAAGCGTGATATCTAATCTTTACATGGATAACTTGCTGAACCTTGAATGCTAAAATTAGTTAATGAGTTTGAATTTAAGTTCTTTTTAAATAATCTTATTTATTTTACTTTCTTAGCTGTGCTGTATCTTCATTGCTGCACAGGCTTTTCTCTTGCTGTGTCTAATGGGGTCTACTTTTCATTATGGTGGGCAGGCTACTCAGTGTGGTGGCTTCTCTTGTTGCGGAGCACGGGCTCTAGGGCACATGGGCTTCAGTAGGTGTGACATGGGCTTCAGTAGTTGTGACTGCAGGCTCGGGAGTTGCAGTTCCTGAGCTCTAGAGCACAGTCAATAGTTGTGGGACATGAGCTTACTTGCTCACAGCACATGGGATCTTCCCAGGCCAAGGACCAAACCCTTGTCTCCTGCATTGGCAGGCAAATTCTTTATGGCTGAGCCACCAGAGAAGCCTTTCTATTTAAGTTCTTAAAGCCTTGATTTGCTTTATTTAAATCATTTTGATTTGTATTTTGATATTCATATAATATCAATCTCAGTAGAATCCCTTGAGTTCCTCAAGTGCAATGTCCTCTTTCTTACCTCAGGCCTTTGCACATGTAGCTTCCCTCACTTGGGTCATACTTCCCCTCAGTACACTTCTGGACAACTCCTCTCACAGTTTATGAGTGAGTGGGTGAAAGTCACTCAGTCACGGCCCACTCTTTGCGACCCCATGGACTGTAACCCTGCAGGCTTCTCTGTCCATGGAATTCTCCAGGCAAAAATACTGGAGTGGGTAGGCATTCCCTTCTCCAGGGGATCTTTCTGACTCAGAGATTGAACCTTGGTCTCCTCCATTTCAGGCAGACTTCTTACCATCTGAGCCACCAGGGAAGCCTCTCACACTTTATATGTCAGCTTAAACTTCTCACTCTTTAGGAAGCCTCCTTGGTTCCTGGCTGTGTTCCTTTATCATGTATACCCATCAACTTCTTTTATCATGTATACCATACAACCTCTTTTGTTTGTTTTGGTTCAATATCTGCCGTCTCCAGTAGACTGTAAGCTCCTTGAAGGTAGAGACTGGGTCTGTCTTGTTCACACCTTTCTCTCTAGCACCTGGAAGAGAACACAGTATACATCAGATTCTTAGGAAATGTCATTCAACTAAACCAATAACTGGGCAGAGCACCAGCTCCAACCAAACTGAATTGGAATTGCTTATTTAAGTCTTTCCAGTCATGTCATGAGCCTGAGGCCAAAAACTGGCAAACCCTGGGCTACAAGTGGCCTGCAGTTTGATTAGTTAGTCCTGCAAAATACTGCCAACACCATGTCTTTAAATTTTTTAATTAACTGTCAATGTTTACACACTGGGAAATCACACTTTAAAAATCCAGGTTTTTGTCTTGTCCTGAAAAAACTAAAGATCTGGTAACATTTTCACACTGCAATGCTTCTCTGAGCTGAGATGCATCCGCTCCTACAGAGTGCTCACTTGCTCTGCCCACCACTGTCCTGATCTATTCTATCTCACTCCTTCCATTACATGCCTGTGGCTGAGAGTAACATTCCATCACCAAACATTTTCCTCTTCTCCCTGAGCTCAGAGCTATATTACATTTTGCTGCCTGCCTTGCGGGTAGGTATGGCCACGTGACTGAGTACTAGCCAATGAATTCTGATAACATGTGATGAAGATCACTTCCGGTCCCAGCCCATAAAAAACTCCTATGCAAGGTTTTCTCTCTCTTCCCTCATCTGTCATCTGAATATTTATATTCAGGGCAGTTCTGGAAGGCACATGTTAAAGATGGAAAAACCTCATCAGCCTAGGTTCCTGAAAGATTGGGTAGAAACTTCCCCACCTAACTGCTGCCCACCAGGAACACCCATTTGGGACTGTTTCATTAGAGAGTAAAACATTCTTATTGTGTGAAAGCCACTGAAATGTTGGGTTTTATTTTTCACAGCAGTTAATGTTACTCTAAGACAGCCTCCATAAGGCATTTGAATTTGGTACCCCTGCATAGGGTTTTGCTGGTAGCTCAGATGGTAAAGAATCCACCAGCAATGCTGGAGACTCAGGTTCAATCCCTGGGTCAGGAAGATCCCCTGGAGAAGGGAATGAATACCAACTCCAGTACTTTTGCCTGGAGAATTACATGGACAGAGGAGCCTGGTGGGCTACAGTCCATGGGATCCCAGAGTTGGACACAACTGAGTGACTAACACACACATATGCACACATATCTGGGCATAAGCTTTTGGAAAACAGAGATGATATCTTGCTCACTCCTTTATCTGCAAGGCCTACCAGAGTGCTGGGCCCATGATGGATGTTCAAAACATGTTTTGAGCACATTTGCTCATGAATGAATTACAGCAATACAAAGAATCCATGTAAACTGTAAGAGAGATGAGACAGGCCAACTCTACCGCACCACACTCCTTAATGGCAGCACCAGCCCTACCTATCACCAACTCCTAGCCTTGCAGTCCAGACTTCTCCTACAATACCCTCTCCAGTTGGACTCAGATCTCCCTTATCTCCCATGCTGTCATGGCCCATACCTGTGCAAAGGACAGTAGGAAGTGACATGTGGAATTGGCAGTAAGAGATAGGCACATAGTTAAAGAAGCTGCTTGGAAAATAAATTGCATGGAACCAACTGCTACTCCTACTCAAATCTCACCTGGAAACTGCTCTTGGAGTCCCTGCTTCTGCTTCCTTCTCTTGGTTGCAGAATGCCCTGGAAACAGAGTTCCATTGGTAAGAGGAAGAACAGAAGAAAATCTACCTTCAAAATCATGCATCACCAAATATTTATTACGTGACTAGCTTAGATAATAGTTGATGCTGAGCAATTTCTATGTATGCCTTCTTGTCCAGGAATGTGAATATTAACAACTCGTATTTTAGATCACAGCTTGAAAATCCCATTTAATATTGAAACACCCATGTGGTAATATGCAGGCAGGATAGGGATAGATGCATTACACAGATGCAAAAAGTTCTCAAATTTTTGCTTTATATACGCCAGGCACTATGCCTCTTGAGAAACCTGTATGCAGGTCAGAAAGCAACAGTTAGAACTGAACATGGAACAACAGACTGATTCCAAATAGGAAAAGGAGTACGGCAAGGCTGTATATTGTCACCCTGTTTATTTAACTTCTATGCAGAGTACATCATGAGAAACGCTGGGCTGGAAGAAGCACAACCTGGAATCAAGATTGCCAGGAGAAATATCAATAACCTCAGATATGCAGATGACACCACCCTTATGGCAGAAAGTGAAGAGGAACTCAAAAGCCTCTTGATGAAAGTGAAAGAGGAGAGTGAAAAACTTGGCTTAAAGCCCAACATTCAGAAAACGAAGATCATGGCATCTGGTCCCATCACTTCATGGGAAATAGATGGGGAAACAGTGTCAGACTTTATTTTGGGGGGCTCCAAAATCACTGCAGATGGTGACTGCAGCCATGAAATTAAAAGACGCTTACTCCTTGGAAGGAAAGTTATGACCAACCTAGATAGCATATTGAAAAGCAGAGATATTACTTTGCCAACAAAGGTCGGTCTAGTCAAGGCTATGGTTTTTCCAGTGGTCATATGTGGATGCAAGAGTTGGACTGGGAAGAAAGCTGAGTGCCAAAGAATTGATGCTTTTGAACTGTGGTGTTGGAGAAGACTCTTGAGAGTCCCTTGGACTACAAGGAGATCCAACCAGTCCATTCTAAAGGAGATCAGCCCTGGGTGTTCTTTGGAAGGAATGATGCTAAAGCTGAAACTCCAGTACTTTGGCCACCTCATGCGAAGAGTTGACTCATTTGAAAAGACCCTGATGCTGGGAGGGATTGGGGGCAGGAGGAAAAGGGGACGACAGAGGATGAGATGGCTGGATGGCATCACCAACTCGATGGACGTGAGTTTAAGTGAACTCCGGGAGATGGTGATGGACAGGGAGGCCTGGCGTGCTGCAATTCACGGGGTCACAAAGAGTCGGATACAACTGAGCAACTGAACTGAACTGAACTGATGCTATGAACTTTGTATGCATTATTTCATTCAAAGCTCAAAACTACTCTGAGGCATTTTCTATTACCTACCATTGTGTCTATTTTACTACTGAGGACTCTGAGGCCTAAAAAGATGAAGTGACTTGCTTTGACCCATAAGATAGGAAGACTTAGAGCCACAAATTGAACCCCTGTCTGTCTGACTCTAAGGTGCTATATATTTCTTAGCTTAGTAGAATTTGAATAGTAATTGAGTTATTTTTGTTATGTATATGTCTGTCTTCTCTACTAGATTACGAGCTCCTCTAGGCAAAGACCGAGCCATAACGCTCTTCCCAGCAAGCACGGTGCCTGACACCTCCAACAGTATATATGTGATAGATGACACACAAAAAAGGAAGACTGAGTGAGACTTTAAATGACCTGCCCGCAGTCACAGACCCAGTAGCTCCCTGACTTGAGACTCAGAGTTTTGAATCCAAAAACTTTGCAATAATAGTAATGGGAATAACAATACTGATAGCTATCATTTATTGAGAACTCACGTCAAGCATTTTTATGCCTACACTGTTTCATTTAATTATTGAAATAACCTTGTGAAATGGGTATAATAATACCCTCATTTTGAAACAGAGACTCAATGAGATTAAATAACTTGCCCAAGATCACCCAGCTAACTAAAATCAAAGACTCAGTTTGTCATATCTGGGTGACTTAACACTTCACACCTTACTTCTCTGAGAGTTGGACCCAGTCTCTGTAACTGTTCCAAGCTGATTGAATCTTTCCAAACCATGACTTTCCACATTTGACTATAAGAACCTCACTACTCAGATGGAGCTGAGATGGAGTTCCACCTCCAGAGGAAGCCCCTTAGATAAGAAGAATGCTCCTCAGAATTATACCAGAGGGGCCAGTAGCAGGAGCTTCTGCACCAGGCAGACCACGTTCCAATGCTCTGCTGCTTTCTAGCTGCATAAGTAGTTAGAAGAAAGAAAGGATTTACTGCAGGCTATTATTTCTCTATTTAGTGTGGTCTTCAGATAGATTATATTCTTTGCAGCCAAAGATGGTCAGCAAAAACAAAACTGGGAGCTGACTGTGGTTCAGATCATGAACTCCTTATTGCCAAATTTAGACTTAAATTGAAGAAAATAGGGAAAACCACTAGACCATTCAGGCATGACCTAAATCAAATCCTTTATAATTATACAGTGGAAGTGAGAAATAGATTTAAGGGACTAGATCTGATAGACAGAGTGCCTGATGAACTATGGACTGAGGTTCGTGACATTGTATAGGAGATAGGGATCAAGCCCATCCCCATGGAAAAGAAATGCCAAAAAGCAAAATGGCTGTCTGAGGAGGCCTTACAAATAGCTGTGAAAAGATGAGAAGCAAAAAGCAAAGGAGAAAAGGAAAGATATAAGCATCTGAATGCAGAGTTCCAAAGAATAGCAAGAAGAGATAAGAAAGCCTTCCTCAGCGATCAATGCAAAGAAATAGAGGGAAACAACAGAATGGGAAAGACTAGAGATCTCTTCAAGAACATTAGAGATACCAAGGGAACATTTCATGCAAAGATGGGCTCAATAAAGGACAGAAATGGTATGGACCTAACAGAAGCAGAAGATATTAAGAAGAAGTGGCAAGAATACACAGAAACTATACAAAAAAGATCTTCATGACCCAGATAACCACGATGGTGTGATCACTCACCTAGAGCCAGACATCCTGGAATGTGAAGTAAAGTGGGCCTTAGGAAGCATCACTATGAACAAAGCTAGTGGAGGTGATGGAATTCCAGTGGAGCTATTTCAAATCCTGAAAGATGATGCTGTGAAAGTGCTGCACTCAATATGCTAGCAAATTTGGAAAACTCAGCAGTGGCCACAGGACTGGAAAAAGTCACTTTTCATTCCAATCCCAAAGACAGGCAATGCCAAAGAATACTCAAACTACAGCACAATTGCACTCATCTCACAGGTTAGTAAAGCAATGCTCAAAGTTCTCCAAGCCAGGCTTCAGCAATATGTGAACTGTGAACTTCCAGATATTTGAGCTGGTTTTAGAAAAGGCAGAGGAAACAGAGATCAAACTGCCAACATCCACTGAATCATGGAAAAAGCAAGAGAGTTCCAGAAAAACATCTATTTCTGCTTTATTGACTATGCCAAAGCCTTTGACTGTGTGGATCACAATAAACTGTGGAAAATTCTGAAAGAGATGGGAATACCAGACCACCTGACTTGCCTCCTGAGAAACTTGTATGCAGGTCAGCAAGCAACAGTCAGAACTGGACATAGAACAACAGACTGGTTCCAAATAGGAAAAGGAGTACGTCAAGGCTATATATTGTCACCTTGCTTATTTAACTTATATGCAGAGTACATCATGAGAAACGCTGGGCTGGAATAAGCACAAGCTGGAATCAAGATTGCTGGGAGAAATATCAATAACCTCAGATATGCAGATGACACCACGCTTATGGCAGAAAGTGAAGAGGAACTCAAAAGCCTCTTGATGAAGGTGAGAGAGGAGAGTGAAAAAGTTGGCTTAAAGCTCAAAATTCAGAAAACAAAGATCATGGCATCAAGTCCCATAACTTCATGGGAAATAGATGGGGAAACAGTGGAAACAGTGTCAGATTTTATTTTAGGGGGCTCCAAAATCACTGCAGATGGTGACTGCAGCCATGAAATTAAAAGACACTTACTCCTTAGAAGGAAAGTTATGACCAACCTAGGTAGCATATTCAAAAGCAGAGACATTATTTTGCCAACAAAGGTCCATCTAGTGAAGGCTGTGGTCTTTCCAGTGGTCATGTATGGATGTGAGAGTTGGACTGTGAAGAAAGCTGAGCACCAAAGAATTGATGCTTTTGAACTGTGGTGTTGGAGAAGACTCTTGAGAGACCCTTGGACTGCAAGGAGATCCAACCAGTCCATCTGAAAGGAGACCAGTCCTGGGTGTTCATTGGAAGGACTGATGCTGGGGCTTAAACTTCAATTCTTTGGCCACCTCATGTGAAGAGTTGACTCATTGGAAAATACTCTGATGCTGGGAGGGATTGGGGGCCAGAGGAGAAGGGGACAACAGAGGATGAGATGGCTGGATGGCATCACCAACTCAATGGACATGAGTTTGGATGAACTCTGGGAGTTGGTGATGGACAGGGCGGCCTGGCGTGCTGTGATTCATGGGGCTGCAAAGAGTCGGACATGACTGAATGACTGAACTGAACTGAACTGGGATCTGTAACACATCTTATATTGTGACTATATATTTCAAGATGTTCCATCCATCCATCCATTCATTTATGCACCCATTCCTTTTTTTTTAATATAAATTTATTTATTTTAATTGGAGGTTAATTACTTTACAATATTGTATTGGTTTTGCCATACATCAACCCAACCCATTCCTTTTTAAATCTATCCATCAATCCATCAAACTTGTATCCTTTACTTTCTTTTATCCATCCTTTTAACAATGTACATTCCATCATCTTTCCTTCTTCCTTCGTTCATTGCTTCCTTTCTTCCTTCAATCCATCTACTCAGGAATTGTCTACTAAACAATTGTCAACTGAAAACAAAAATGCACCATCTAAAAGTTGAGAACTGTCTCTTACTCAGGAAACAGACTGAAGACTAAAGCCTGGGGGAAGCCTCTCAGATACCTCTGAGGGACTCTTCTGAAGAGGTAAGGGAAGAGCTAGGATATATAAGAGGTTTTGCAAAAAAAAAAAAATACATCCAGGTAGTCAGAACATCGAAACATTGCTGTTAATTAAATAAAACCAGATATCTTAAGTTAGTGAATTTAGCACTTTTCTATGTATGGGAAAATACAAGAATCTGGGCTCACTGAAATTATTCCTTTGATATACACCATAACTATCTAAGACCAGTCTCCTGCTATTGTCCATCCTAAACCTCTTCAGGGTGCAGTACGGGGCAGGTGCAGTGACTGACACTTGATGGCCACAACGTCCTTTGATTACTGGTGTGGCAGGTAACATTTTTCACCCACACACAATAATCCCACTACTGTGTTTCCAACATTGTACTGGGCTCTAGGTTTACAAAGGTAAGACACACACATGATATAGTATGGTAGTCAAGAAAGGGGTCAGCAAAGAGAGAGAACTGAGTTAACATCTGGGCTCTGTCACTGACAATCTGACTTGCAAGTGACAATTACAATTGTCTGAGCCTCTCTGAATCTCAGCTTCCACTTAAATAAAATGGGGGGGGGGGTAGTTCATGACACCTAAAGTTACTTGTGAGGAGAAGACAAGATGAAGCATACAGTCAGTGCACAAACACCCTCAGCTAGCATTGTTATTATAAAGCCAGTTCCTGCCCTGGAGGAACTCACAGGAAGGCACACTTGTAAATAAGTTAAGACTTGTGATAAGAGACCAAGTGGCCGGAAGTAAATAAAATCAGCCTGAGGCATTAAGGCATCAAGAAAGAGAAAGATCCCAGCTTTTTTTCTAATAAAAAGGTACCTCTTCCAAGAGAAGATACATCCTGAATTACTTGATGACCTTGAGGCATTTAAAATGACTTTACGAGTAATCACCTCTCTCCTCCCCTTGACCAAGGTCTCTGCCAAAGTATTTTTAACACCCTGGTTCTGTGCTAATATCCTGTGTCTGTTTTTGAGTTTAACAGAGCTTCATTCTTCCATATACTGCATCTAGAATGTACTTGGATCTTAATATATCTTAGATACATCATAAAATTACAGCAATGAAAAGTACCTTAGGTACCATCTACCCTACACTTCTACACTCACTAGAAGAAAAGGCCCAGAGAGGTTAAGTGAGTTGTCTGAGATCACACAACTAGCCTTGTGACTCAACTGAGATCTGATCCAAGGTATTGCAAAGCGTATTCCAAGGTTACTTCCAGCCTACCATGATGCCTACTCCTGTAATTTCTTATGCCACCTAACACCAAACTGCCACCCTATAGTTCTCTTTCCGTGTGTTACTTTCTCTCTTCCTCACCCATCATGGGGTCGCAAGTTGAGGGCCAAATTATTTGAGAAAACTACTTTGCCTTTCTTCACTGAGTCTGTTTTCCCAACCGTAAATGATCTTGAGAAAGCCAACTTCGTGGATTTGATGTAAGAACCAAAGGAGAGAAGTTAAGTGAAAGCACTTCAAGAAATGCTATATATTGCCTTTGATTTTCAGAACAGAGTATAAGTGATAGAATCAGGACTCAGACTTAGCTGGACCTGATGGCAATGTATATGTGCTTTGCACTACATTTCTGGCACTTAGTTGATGATTAACAAATAAATTCGGGAAGGCAATGGCACCCCACTCCAGTACTCTCGCCTGGAAAATCCCATGGTTGGAGGAGCCTGGTGGGCTGCAGTCCATGGGGTCACTAGGAGTCGGACATGACTGAGCGACTTCACTTTCACTTTTCACTTTCATGCATTGGAGAAGGAAATGGCAACCCACTCCAGTGTTCTTGCCTGGAGAATCCCAGGGACGGGGGAGCCTGGTGGGCTGCTGTCTCTGGGGTCACACAGAGTTGGACACGACTGAAGCGACTTAGCAGCAGCAGCAGCAACAAATAAATTAGCTTCCAAGAAGGTCAAGTAGATGTACTTTTCTCTATTCCTCTGCTAAGTCCAACTAAAATCCCTGGACATTATATATAAAACAAATGTAAGTACAACTTCTACTTCTACCTGAAAGTACAAGGCAGCACCACCCCTCCCCGCTGCCAGAACAGTGTCAGAAAAAAAAAAAAAACCCAAATGCTTCAGGAAGATCCAGGGTCTCCAGCATAATACAAAAATGTACACACTTCAATTAAAAATCACTCATAAAACCAAAAAACCAGGGTTTTTTCTAGATGGCAGAGGAGTAGGTGGATATAGAGTACGTCCCTCTCCATAGATGCATCCGGAATACATCTACAGATGCAACAGTTCTCACAGAACACTGACTGAATACTAGCAGGAGTCCTGATCATATGGATCCATGCATAACTGGCTGTGATGAAAGAAAGAAGGAAGGAGGGGAGCAAGCAGGACCAATCCATACCCTGGGGTGAGGGAGCTTAATTAAGCGAGAGATTCCTGCCTCTGAGGAAATTGGTTGAGACAGAAGGGAAGCATTTGAAGGTACCAGAGAAGGGTGAAGCAGCTGACCTGTGACAGTCTGGATAGAGTGAGAAACACACAGACAATCCATGCCATGGCCCTAAGTGCTCCAGACTGGGACTTGCATCCACTGGTGCATGTGGGGACTGGGAAGAACATGGGGAGAGAGAGAGAGTTAATTCTTAGGTAGGTTGATAAGGAGTCCAGGGATCTCAAGAAGGACTAAAGGGTCCAGAGATGTCGAGGAGGAGAAAGAGACAAACTTTTTTTTCTACATTCCTTTGTTTTAGTCACATAAGACATTTTTTCTTAAACTCTGAGTTGTTATGACAACAATCTTTAAGACTAACTTTCTATAAGCCCAGAGCTAATGGCTAAAAGATATATTTTTCCTTAAGCTCTGTACCAATGATAATGTAACTGTACTAATGATTCAGTTAGTTCAGTTCAGTCACCCAGTCATGTCCAACTCTTTGCGACCCCATGGACTGCAGCATGCCAGGCTTCTGTGTCCATCACCAACTCCCAGAGTAAGGCAATGGCACCCCACTCCAGTACTCCTGCCTGGAAAATCCCGTGGATGGAGGAGCCTGGTAGGCTGCAGTCCATGGGGTCACTGAGGGTCGGGCACGACTTGAGCGACTTCACTTTCACTTTTCACTTTCATGCATTGGAGAAGGAAATGGCAACCCACTCCAGTGTTCTTGCTGGAGAATCCCAGGGACGGGGGAGCCTGGGGGGCTGCCGTCTATCGGGTCACACAGAGTCGGACACGACTGCAGTGACTTAGCAGTAGCAGCATGCCCATTGAGTCAGTGATGCCATCCAACCATCTCATCCTCTGTCATCTGTTTCTCCTCCTGCCTGAAGGATCTTTCCTTCAGGCAAATCTTTCCCAGCATTAGGGTCTTTTCAAATGAGTCAGTTCTTCGCATCAGGTGGCCAAAGTATAGGAGTTTCAGCTTCAGCACCTGTCTTTCCAATGAATTTTCAGGACTGATTTCCTTTAGGATGGACTGGTTGGATCTCCTTGCAGTCCAAGGGACTCTCAAGAGTCTTCTCCAACACCACAGTTTAAAGGCATCAATTCTATGGTACTCAGTTTTCTTTTTAGTCCAACTCTCACATCCATAACATGACTACTAGAAAAACCACAGCTTTGCCTAGACAGACCTTGTTGTCTCTGCTTTTTAATATGCTGTCTAGGTTGGTCATAACTTTTCTTCCAAGGAGCAAGTGTCTTTTAATTTCATGGCTGCAGTCACCATCTGCAGTTTTAGAGGAAAACATAGGCAGAACACTCTTTGACATAAACCCAACAAGATCCTCTTTGACCAGCCTTCTAGAGTAATGGAAATAAAAGCAAAAAAGAGCAAATGGGCCCTCATCAAACTTAAAGGCTTTTATACAGAAAAGGAAACTATAAACAAGATGAAAAGACAACACTCAGAATGGGAGAAAATAATTGCAAACAAAGCAACTGACAAAAGATTAATCTCCAAAATCATGCAACCCAAAAGCAGCTCATGCAACCCAATATCAAAAAAAAAACCAAGCAACCCAATCCAAAAAAAAAAAAAGAGCAGACCAGACATTTCTCCAAAGAATACGACATACAGATGGCAAACAAACACATGAAAATATATTCAGCATTGCTCATTATTATAGAAATGCAAATCAAAACTAGAAGGAGTTATCACCTCACACCAGTCAGAGTGGCCATCAACAAAAAATCTACAAACAATAAATGCTGGAGAGGTTATGGAGAAAGGTGAAGCCTCTCGCACTGTTGGTGGGAATGTAAATTGATAGTCACTATGCAGAATGGTATGGAGATTCCCTAAGAGACTAGGAATAAAACTACCTTATGACCCAGCAACCCCACTACTGGGGCATACACACTGAGGAAACCATAATGCAAAACAACACATGTACCCTAATGTTCACAGCAGCACAATTTACAATAGCCTATCTTACCTTCAATATACTAACATTAAAAGAAAAGAGAAATAGAAAGAGCAGAGAGTACATCACCAAATGGGGTTTTGACCAGCATCCAGACTTAAACAGCTCTGGGAAGTCCCGTGTCACAGCACATCTGGAGTCCGAGTTGGGAAAGGGACATTCATTCATAGATAGATGAATGAATAAAGAAGTTTTGGTACATATATACAATGGAATATTAGTCATAAAAAAGGAATTAAGTTGATTCAGTTATAGTGAGTTGGATAAACCTAGAGTCTATCACACAGAGTGAAGTAAGTCGGAAAGAGAAAAATAAATATTGTATATTAATGCATGTATATGGAATCTAGAAAATGGTACTGATGAACTTATTTGCAGGCCAAGAATAGAGACACAGATGTAGTGAACACATTTACAGGAGACAGTGGGACGAATTGAGACAGTAGTAGTGACATAAACACATTACCATGTGTAAAATAGACAGCTAGTGGGAAGCTGCTGCATAACACAGGGAGCTCAGCTTGGTGCTCTGTGATGACATAGAGGTGGGATGAGAGTTTGGAAGGGAAGCTCCAGAGGGAGGGGATATATATATATATACTTATAGCTGATTCATGTTGTTCAGCAAAAAAGCTAAAACAACATTGTAAAGCAATTATCTTCCAATCAAAAATTTTAAACATTAAAGTTAGGAAAAAATACAACTGAGAATATCTTAAATTGAATGAAAAATGCAATTAATGGATGCCAACACCAAGACGTCAGAAATGCTAAAATGATCTGACAAGAAATTTAAAGCAACCATTGTAAAATTGCTTTAATGAGCAATTACAAATACATGAGACAAATAAAAAGATTGAAAATCTCCATTAATAAGTAGCAACTATTTATAGAAATAGGATAGAAACTGTCAGAAACAGGTAGAAGATATGAAAAAGAACCAAATGACATTTTTAAAAATGAAAAATACAATAACAAAAATTTTAAAAGTCAGTGAATGTGATCAGAAACATAAAGGATGGGAGAGAGGAAATAATCAGTGGACTGGAAGATAGAATAATAGCAATTACTCAATCACTTCATGGCAAATAGATGGGGAAACAGTGGAAACAGTGGCTGACTTTATTTTTCTGGGCTCCAAAATCACTGCAGACGGTGACTGCAGCCATGAAATTAAAAGACGCTTACTCCTTGGAAGGAAACTTATGACCAACCTAGACAGCATATTAAACACCAGAGACATTACTTTGCCAACAAAGGTCCATCTAGTGAAGGCTATGGTTTTTCCAGTGGTCATGTATGGATGTGAGAGTTGGACTATAAAGAAAGCTGAACGCAGAAGAATTGATGCTTTTGAACTGTGGTGTCGGAGAAGACTCTTGGGAGTCCCTTGGACTGCAAGGAGATCCAACCAGTCCATCCTAAAGGAGATCAGTCCTGGGTGTTCATTGGAAGGACTGATGCTAAAGCTGAAACTCCAATTCTTTGGCCACCTGATGCGAAGAGATGACTCATTTGAAAAGACCCTGATGCTGGAAAAGATTGAGGGCAGGAGGAAAAGGGGATGACAGAGGATGAGATGGTTGGATGGCATCACTGACTCGATGGACATGTGTTTGGGTGAACTCCAGGAGTTGGTGATGGACAGGGAGGCCTGGCGTGCTGCAGTTTATGGGGTCGCAGAGTTGGACACGACTGAGTGACTAAACTGAACTGAATTGAACTCAATCTAAATAATAGAGAAAATATGCTGAAAAAAAGAAAAGTGAAAAAGCCTCATGGACCTATGGGACTCTAAAAGGTCTAAGACTCAAGTCATTAGAGTCCGAAAAGGAGAAAGAGATTGAGTTTGAAAAAATACTCAAAGAAATAATGGCCAAGTCTTCCCAAATTTGGCAAGAGAAAGAGACCTTCAGATTCAAGAAGTTAAGCTACTCCCAAACCCAAAGAGAATTACAAATCATGAACAACCTTCTGGAAACTAAAGAAAAACAAATAAAAAATTTTGAGAACAGCCAGTAAAATAAAAATGACACCTTACCAATAGGGAAGAAAAAGTTCAGATAACATCAGATTTACTATTAGAAACCATGCAAACTGAAAGGAAATGGCACAATATATTCAGGTGTTGAAAGAAAGAACTGTCAGTCCAGAATCCTATACTCAGTGAAAACGTCCTTTAGGAATAAAGAGGAAATCAGTATATCCTCAGGTGAAAAAAATAAGAGAATTTGTCACCAGAAGCCTAAAGAGTGGCTAAAGAAGGCTCTCTGAACAGAAAGGTAATACTTTTTTTTATTGGACCATCAAAAAGGAAGAAAAACACAATAAATAAAATATAAATAAATATAATAGTTTTTTCTTTTTCTATTGTGTTTTCTAAACAAGGTTTAATGGTTGGAGAAAAATAGATAAATTGTCATTATAAGAAGAGAAAAAATATTGGAACTAATAAAAGTTTTGGAAATTTTCAAATAGAATATCTTAATATCTGTATTATTTAGAATATCCAAAAACTTCATTTTTCATTTCCCCTCTAAAAACTCCAAATGCCAAGAAGATCTATCTGTCATATTTCACTTCTTCCTAATCAAATTCCACCCAGGTAAGGCACTATGTGCCCAGCACCCAGAAAATTCTCCTTTGTTTCTCTAGAAAACTTCCTTAAGCATGGCTAAATTAGAACTCTTTGATTGCAAGTAACAAATACTCAGTTTGAACTTTTTTAAGTCAAACAATAGGAAGGTCAGGCCTGGTGCTAAAAAATGACTAGAATAGGTGTCTCCAATGCCATCAACTTACCTTCCATCTCTGTCTCTTGCACTTCTTTCTGCATATCAATTTCATGATGTCCTGTCTGGGCTTTCTCTGAGTTTACATCCTGAGAGCCCTGGACCAGAGTAGAAAAATATTTTTTCCTCTGCCTCTCATTTGAGAAAAAAATATCTTTGGAAATCTCTTGCAGTCCAGTGATTAGGACTCAATGCTTTCGCTGCCAGGGCCCAGGTTCAATCCATGGTCAAGGAACTAAGATCTTGCAAGCTGCCCAGCATGGCCAAAAAGTAAAAAAGCAAAGTCTTAGGAAAGAACGCTTGTTATTTCTGAGAATTTTCTTCCCTTTTGACCAATTTTTAAAATCTATGCCTAGAGGGTGGGATCTTTTACCAAAAGAGAGTTTTGATGCTTGTGAAACACTTAAAAAGCATTGAATCAAAGCAAGGCTTGACTATTCTTCTCCCACTAAATGTATCTTCCCTAGTTAAAAATCCTTAAGGAATCTGATCATAGCAAGGCAGGGTTTCTCTGCCTCAGCTCTACTGATGTTAGTTGCCAAATAAGCCTTTGTTGTAGGGGCCTGCCCTGTGCACGGTAGGATGTTGGATAGCATCCCTGGTCTCTCTGCCTACTAGATGCTAGGAGCAGTGCTCCATCTCCCATTTGCAACAACCAAAACTATCTCCAGATGTTGCCAAGTGTGCCCTGGGAAACAAAACTGCTCCCAGCACAGTCACTGCAGTAAAGGAACGTGACATGGGAGAACAGAGGGCCTTTTCCCAGAAGCTATTACCAAAATGTGCATCTTGAGGGTGAGGGGAAGATAAGGAGAATAACATGGAAAAAGGGAAAGAGGAAGGATTGAGACAGCAGTGCTTCCAGCACCTTCCATCTCATTTACCATCTTCCCATTAGGCCCTGCTGCTGCTGCTGCTGCTGCTGCTAAGTCACTTCAGTCGTGTCCGACTCTGTTCGACCCCATAGACAGCAGCCCACCAGGCTCCCGCATCCCTGGGATTCTCCAGGCAAGAACACTGGAGTGGATTGCCATTGCCTTCTCCGCCATTAGCCCCTGGGAACCAATTAATTTATCATGTTATCTAGCTGTCACCTTGGAAGAAGAGCTAGGATCCCAGGGCTTCTGAAGCAGAATGAAGCATATGAATACTTCAACCTGGGGATGTGGGGAGGAAAGAATGGACTAAGGATTCAGAATCCTTAATTAAGTAGATGGTGATAGTTCAGCATCAGTGACCACAACCTGAGGGTCCTGGACTGTGTTTCTTGTGAAGGTACTGGATTTTTTCTTGAGTCTACTACCAATTGTTATCCATACTAACAAAAGAGATCACTTGTAATTTAGAGTTTTCATTAGGCTTTTCAGACCCAATCTTCTTTAATTCTCCTCTAAACCCTCGAAGTGGGCAAGGTAATATCTTGTTACTCCCATGAGAAAACTGATATCCACTATATAGGAAATAGAGACACTATCACATGAGCACTAAAAGTATGGAGCTTTTAATACAGACAAATCAGACTTCAATTCTTGGTTCCACAACTTGCTAGTTATTTGATCTTGTCATGTTACTTAACACTTCATCTGTAAAATGTAGTCAATGCCTAGGTAATACAGGTTGTCATGAGAACTAGGTTGATTAATGCAGGTAAAGTATCTACTATAGTACCTGACACTTAGTAAGCACATAACAAAAGATAGCAGGTATTATAATCATAGTTATCAATATCCTCACTGAAATTCCAAGAAAAATGAAAATATACCAATATAGCCAGAGTCTCACAGCCTGTAAAGGATGGGTCACGTCCTTAAAATCAACTTTTGAACATCTGGTATCATTTTAATATTCTGTGATAACAGATTGAGTAAGGAGATAAAGACTGATTATTCACTATTTACATTACCTTACTTAACCTCACTGTGTTAGAGAATCAGTCAATGGAATCTCTATTTCACAAGAAACAAAATTTGAGATTTAGAGAAATAACTTGCCCCTGTCACCCAGGTTGAGAGTAGGGTTGGATCATCAGTTTTGTAGTATTGTTGCAAGAAGAGGGACCCCTTTCAGAACATAAATCTAATACCTTAATTTAGATCAGGTGGGGAGAGTCTTCTACTCTATTAGACAGACAGCACCCACTCCCAGAAGAAAGTAGTTACAGAAGAAAGAGATGTCTACCACAGTTCCCAAGATGTATCTTAAGTGAGGTCTCTCGGGGTTGGGGGAAGGGGGGCAGTTATTAGGGAACTGTTGACCAAAACTACTTGTGTTGGCCAGGCTGGTTTACCTTGGTTGTCTCACAAAAGGAGGCTCCTGTAAGGAACACGGTGCTGACACTGAAAATTAACTGGGAGAATTCAAGAGGCCAAAAGTTTCTGGACCACATGTCTTATGAGTCTAGGAAATATTCCCTCTTGTTGCTTATTCCTGTATCTAGAGTTCAGTTCAGTTCAGTTCAGTCTCTCAGTCATGTCCGACTCTTTGTGACCCCGTGAATCGCAGCACGCCAGGCCTTCCTGTCCATCACCAACTCCCGGAGTTCCCTCAGACTCATGTCCATCGAATCAGTGATGCCATCCAGCCATCTCATCCTCTGTTGTCCCCTTCTCCTCCTGCCTCCAATCCCTCCCAGCATCAGAGTCTTTTCCAATAAGTCAACTCTTCGCATGAGGTGGCCAAAGTACTGGAGTTTCAGCTTTAGCATCATTCCTTCCAAAGAAATCCCAGGGCTGATCTCCTTCAGAATGGACTGGTTGGATCTCCTTGCAGTCCAAAGGACCCTCACTATTACAACTATTGATCTCATATAGAACTGTATATCATCAGTTTATTGGAGGCTCAGTCACACACTTGGTAATGCAAGAAACAACAATTTTTTAAAACAGGCAATATAAAAAATATAACAGCTAGGAGTACTAGTAAGGTCATAAGCAAGAACTTAAGTCAAGAACTTCCATGGCTATAGCCCACTATATTCCAGGTCATCTGACAGTCTGTTCTGTACCAACTTTTGTATTTAAGGAAAATTACATATTGGTATTGTCCATAAAGCACCCAGCCCAATTTCCCAGTGCTACTAGTCTGGCTATTCCTAGTACAGTTTGATTGTTCCCAACATAAGGGAGACTTTAAATTTAAATGACCATAGCCTAATGTTAATCCCCTGGTTGCAGATCATGAAGCATCTGATCTTCATCCAAAGATTACTGAGTTAAGCTTCAGAAACAAATTTAGAGTGTTCTTTTAGTAATTCAATTAAAGTTTACAACAATATAACCTAACAACAAAGAACTATCTGGGAAGTGAGTCAGTAAATAGAGACACCAAAAAACAGAATTAGAATTTGATATCCAGAAAAGACCCTGATGCTGGGAAAAATTGAAGACAGGAGAAGGGGACGACAGAGGATGAGATGGCTGGATGGCATCACCGACTCGATGGACGTGAGTTTGGGTGGACTCCGGGAGTTGGTGATGGACAGGGAGGCCTGGCTTGCTGCAGTTCATGGGGTCGCAAAGAGTCGGACATGACTGAGCGACTGAACTGAACTGAACTGAAGCCCACTGGGGCTTCCCTGTTGGCTCAGTCAGTAAAGAGTCTGCCTCCAATGTGGGAGACCTAGATTTAGTCCCTGGGTCAGGAAGATCCTCTGGAGAAGGAAATGGCAACCCACTTCAGTATTCTTGCCTGGAGAATCCCGTGGACAGGACAGCCCATGGGGTCATAAGAGTTGGACACGTTTAAGTGACTAAACCACCACCATCCATTGACGTGTCTCTTTCTCTCTAAAAGTATGTTCTGTTTTTATCAAATATGGTCAAATCAAGATTAATTTGTCTGCGAATTGTCTGATTAATTGATAAAAGATCCCCTACGAGCAGGAAAGCCATGTCAGAGGTTTGCACCAATTTTGCCTTGCAGATTTAAGTGAATTCCTCCCTTTTTGAGATCCACAACATACCTTCAGACTCCTGCACCTATTAGAGGGTGGCCTTCCTTACTTAATTTATCTGATAATGCTGCTGGGAACCTAAGAGTTTCCAATCTCTGGAAAGATCAAGTAGAAAGAAAAGAGAAATTTTTCAATTTTATTCACAGTGGTGTCATTTACGGAAGTGCTGTAAGTCATAAGTAACTTGAGGGGAAATGTTTCCCCATATTTGGAAGACACAATTCAAAACCAGTAATACTCCAAGATGAAACCCATAAAAATTATAACCATATTCACCAGGTCACTCAGTAAACAATCCTGTTGTTAGCTTTTCATGAAGACTTCCTGGTGGCAAGCCCATCTCTCAACCAAGATGGATTCCAGCAAGAAGGACTCTGGGAGGTTGGTCATCTCCTCTCTCTTTTGATCCCTCCTGAATTATCCCAGTTAGCTGTTGGTGGCAGCACTATGCTCCTTATAACTCAGGCAACTCAGGGAAGCAGGCCTGGTCAAGGTGGGTGGTTTTGATCAACAGTTCCCTAACAGTCCCTTGGACTGCAAAGAGATCAAACCAGTCAAACCTAAAGGAAATCAGTCCTGAATATTCATTGGAAGGACTGATGTTGAAACTGAAACTCCAATACTTGGCCACCTGATGTAAACAACTGACTCATTGGGAAAGACCCTGATGCTGGGAAAGATTGAAGGCAGGAGGAGAAGGAAACGACAGAGGATGAGATGGTTGGATGGCATCACCAACTCGATAGACATGAGTTTGAGCAAGCTCCAGGAGTTGGTGATGGACAGGGAAGCCTGGCATGCTGCAGTCCATGGGGTCGCAAAGAGTTGGACACAACTGAGTGACTGAACTTTCTTTCTCCCTAACAGTATGAAGTGGAGAAGGCAATGGCACCCCATTCTAGTACTTTTGCCTAGAGAATCCCATGGATGGAGGAGCCTGGTAGGCTGCAGTCCATGGGGTAGCGAAGAGTCGGACATGACTGAGCGACTTCACTTTCACTTTTCACTTAGAAGTAAATGGCAACCCACTCCATTGTTCTTGCCTGGAGAATCCCAGGGACGGGGAAACCTGGTAGGCTGCCGTCTATGGGGTCTCACATAGTCGGACATGACTGAGGCTACTTAGCAGCAGCAGCAACAGTATGAAGCCCTACCACTCATTCTTTTGCAGTTCTAGCGACTGATTGAAGTGTGGAATGGCAAGATAATCCTGCCCATGAAAATCTGAAAAGTCTCAAGACTGCTGCTGCTACTCCTGCTAAGTCACTTCAGTCATGTCCGACTCTGTGCGACCCCATAGAAGGCAGCCCACCAGGCTCCGCCATCCCTGGGATTCTCCAGGCAAGAACACTGGAGTGGGTTGCCATTTCCTTCTCCAATGCATGAAAGTGAAAAGTGAAAATGAAGTCGCTCAGTCGTGTCTGACCCTTAGCGACCCCATGGACTGCAGCCTACCAGGCTCCTCTGTCCATGGGAGTTTCCAGGCAAGAGTACTGGAGTGGGGTGCCATTACCTTCTTCTCAAAGACTAGGGGACCTTTTAAAAAAGCTTTTCTTCATAAAAAAGTAAAGATGCATAGGGGAAGAAATGGCCCTTCTTTTGTGTAATATGCACAGAATGAATAGCTGCCACCATCTTGCAAGCATGAGAAGAACAAACCAGAGAGGAAAGATGAAACATCAAAGACAGCAGAGCAGATGACAAAGACATCTGGGCCATTGATGATGTCGCTCAAGAAAGTACTGATTTAACAGACCTGGGAGCTCTATGTCAGCTTTGTTTTCATGGGAGAAAATTAATTTCTATTACATTTTAACCATTTGAATCAGATTTTCTGTTATTTGCGGTGAAATGCCTGATAAAATTAGCCATAATGATATCTGTATCTTACTATGATAACTGATGTCTTATTACTACTAATAAGATTTATTGTACACTTACTACATTTCAGATACTGTACTAAGCTTTTCAGGTATTTCCTTTGAAATATTTCATGTTTCATTCCTATAACAAATTCATAAAGTAGATACTATTATTAATTCCATTTTGCAGATATGTAATAAAGTAGAAGAAAAGAAACTAGCATTTGTAGGTTACAAACATACCTATGTAACTTCCTGGGACATTGAGAACATGACTCAGAGTGCAGACTCCTGAGTCAGACCATCTATGTTCAAATAGTTTTTAATCTCGTACCAGCCCAGATCACAGATCTTGGGCACGTACTTACAAAATATTATCTTTGAGCCTGTTTCCTTAAATGACATGATAATTGCATCCATCTGAAAGTGTTATTGGATGAAATCAAATTCATTGAATCAACAAATACTGTGTGTATGATTTAATATTTCCCTTAATTTTGCAAGGGTGGGAAATACTACCTCCATTTATGTAAATGAGGAAACAGGTTTAAAGAGGTAAAATTATTTGTCAAATTCTATTGTTATTGTTAATAAGCAGGGTGCTGGGATCCAAATCCAATTAGGCTTCTTTTAGTTTCAAAGAAAATGGTATAGTTACATGACAAAGGTTGTTTGGGTCCAGGGTTGGGACAGAGAGCTGGGGGATGAACTAAACACAGGCTGTGAAGAGCTCTTTGTGCTTTTTCAAGGAAAGCGGGGAACACATTGGTGTGAGAAGAAGGCAGCAAGGTCTAGATCTGGCAGTGGAGAGCAGGAGAAGGGAAGAATTGCCAGATGGGTGACACTCCATCTACAGATATGCAGCCAGTCTCTGGCGATACACTCTCCAAGGATGGCTATGGGATCACCTCATTCATTATTAGATTCGCCTTGTGCATTGTGATATTGTGAATTTTAATAAGACATATGTATTTGTCTCTGTCCTGTTTCTGGCACAGAGCTCATAAAATGTTTAGAATTTTCTAAGTATAGGGAGTGATTTCGGTGTCTTCTGTTATGTAAATGAGGTGAGTTTGGGACCACACCCAGATGAGGGATGGTTGTCCAAGTAACCAACCCCATGATTAGAAGGTTGGAACTTTCAGTCCCATAGCAGGAGGAGAGAGGTGCTGGAAACTGAATCAATAGCCAGTGGCCAATGGCTTAACCAATTATGATTACGTAAGGAAGCCTCCAATAAAAACCCAAAAGAAGGGTGTCCAGAGAGCTGCCATGTTAGCAAACATGTGGAGGTACTGAGCTCCAATTCCCCTCTCCCCATACCTTACTCTTTGTATTTCTTCTACCTGGCTATTCCTGAGTTATACTCTTATAATAAACTGGCAATCTAGTAAGTAAAATGTTTCTCTGATTTTTGTGAGTCACTCTAGCAAATTAATTGAGCCTGAAAAGGGGGTTGTTGGAACCTCTGATCTATAGTCAGTTGGTCAGAAGCGCAGGTAAAAACCTGGATGACCAATAGACATCTGAAGTAGGACAGAATAGGAGTGGGGGACATCCTTGTGGGACTGAGCCCATAACCTGTGGAACCTGACATTGTCTCCAAGTAGGTGGTGTCAGAATTGAGTTCAATTGTAAGACACCCAACTGGTATTGTAGAATTGCTTGGTGTATAGAAAAAAAATCACATATTGAAACAGTGTCAGAATATTATGCACCTTTGTTGACAAAAATCCTTGAGATGTTGCCGATTGTTACAGTTCAGTCACCTTGCCATCAGCCAACATGGGCACAAACTCACCTCAAGCATTTGGGCAATCAGGGCTATGAAGTCTCAAACTTGTTGAGCCACTCAGTGCTGTCTAACTCTTTGCGACCACATGGACTGCAGCACGCCGGGCTTCCCTTCTCCCAGAGCTTGCTCAAATTCATGTCCATTCAGCCATCTCATCCTCTGTCGTCCCCCTTCCCTCCCACCTTCAATCTCTCCCAGCATCAGGGTCTTTTCCAATGAGTCTGTTCTTCACATCAGGTGGCCAAAGTATTGGGAGTTTCAGCTTTAGCATCAGTCCTTCCAAAGAATATTCAGGGTTGATCTCCTTTAGGACTGACTGGTTTGATCTCCTTGCAGTCCAAGGGACTCTCAAGAGTCTCCTCCAACAACAGTTGGAGGAAAGCATCCATTTGAAAGCATCAGTTCTTGAAAGTATCAGTTCATCAGCACTCAGCCTTTTTTATGGTCCACATCTACATCCATACACAACTACTGGAAAAACCATAGCTTTGACTATACAGACCTTTGTTGGCAAAGTAATGTCTCTGCTTTTTAATATACTGTCTAGGCTGGTCATAGCTTTTCTTCCAAGGAACAAGGGTCTTTTAATTTCATGGCTGCAGTCACCATCTGCAGTGATCTTGGAGCCCAAGAAAATTAAGTCTGTCATTGTTTCCATTGTTTCCCCATCTATTTGCCATGAAGTAATGGAACCATATGCCATTATATTAGTCTTTTGAATGTTGAGTTTTAAACGAGCTTTTTCCCTCTCCTCTTTCACCTTCATCAAGAGGCTCTTTAGTTCCTCTTCACTTTCTGCCATAAAGGTGGTGTCATCTGCATATCTAGGTTTTGATATTTCTCCCGGCAATCCTGATTCCAGATTGTGCTTCATCCAGCCCAGCATTTCTCAAGAAGTACTCTGCATATAAGTTAAATAAGCACAGTGACAGTATACAGCCTTGACATATTCCTTTCCCAATTTGGAGCCAGTCTGTTGTTTCACATCCAGTTCTAACTGTTGCTTCTTGATCTGCATACAGATTTCTCAGGAGGCAGGTTAAGTGGTCTGGAATTCCCATCTCTTGAAGAATTTTCCACAGTTTGTTGTGATCCACATAGTCAAAGGCTTTAGTGTAGTCAATC
The DNA here is from genome assembly GCF_027580195.1 of Bos mutus. Taxonomy (NCBI): domain Eukaryota; kingdom Metazoa; phylum Chordata; class Mammalia; order Artiodactyla; family Bovidae; genus Bos; species Bos mutus. Next base: position 24,307,979 of record NC_091641.1, read on the forward strand.
AAGAAGAATTAGATGTTTTTCTGGAATTCTCTTGCTTTTTCTATGATCCAACAGATGTTGGCAATTTGATCTCTGGTTCCTCTGCCTTTTCTGAATCCAGCTTGTACATCTGGAAGTTCTTGGTTCATGTACTGCTGAAGCCTAGCTTTGAGGATTTTGAGCATGATCTTGCTAGCATATGAAATGAGTGCAATTGTGCTGCAATTTGCACATTCTTTGGCTTTGCCTTTCTTTGAAAGTGGAATGAAAACTGACCTTTTCCAGTCCTGTGGCCACTGCTGAATTTTCCAAATTTGCTGGCATATTGAATGCAGCACTTTAACAACATCATCTTTTAGAATTTGAAATAGCTCAGCTGGAATTCCATCACCTCCACTAGCTTTGTTCGTAGTGATGCTTCCTAAGGCCCACTTGGCTTCACACTCCAGGATACCTGGCTTTAGGTGAGTAATTACACCATTATGGTTTTCTGGGTCATTAAGATCTTTTCTGTATAGTTCTGTGTATCCTTGCCACCTCTTCTTAATATCTTCTGCGTCTGTTAGGTCCATACCATTTTTGTCCTTTATCCTTCCCATCTTTGCACGAAATGTTCCCTCAGTATCTCTGATTTTCTTGAAGAGATCTCTCATTTTTCCCATTCTATTGTTTTTCTCTATTTCTTTGCATTGTTCACTTAGGAAGGCTTTCTTATTCCTCCTTGCTAGTCTCTGGAACTCTGCATTCAGATGGGAATATTTTTCCTTTGCCTTTCACTTCTCTTGTTTTCTCAGCTGCTTGTAAGTCCTCCTCAGACAACCATTTTGCCTTTTTGCATTTCTTTTTCTTAGAGATGATTTTGATCTCTGCCTCCTATATGATGTTATGACCCTCCATCCATGATTCTTCAGGTACTCTGTCTATCAGATCTAATCCCTTGAATCTATTTGTCACTTCTACTGTATAATCATAAGGGATTTGATTTATTTCATACCTGAATGGTCTAGTAGTTTTCCCTACTTTCTTCAATTAAGTCTGAATTTGGCAATAAACAATTCATGATCTGAGCCATAGTCAGCTCCCAGTCTTATTTTTGCTGACAATATACAGTTTCTCCAACTTCAGTTGCAAATAACATAATTAATCTGATTTTGATATCAACCATCTGATGATGTCCAAGTGTAGAGTCATCTCTTGTGTTGTTGGAAGAGGGTGTTTGATGTCTCAAACTATCTTATTCTAAAAAGAAAAAACAACAACAAAAAAACATGATCAAGTGGCTACAGTAGGAAGTTTGGGGCCAGACAGAGGTGGTCTGGAATCCTTCTTACTAGGTGATCTTAAGCACAATGCTTGCCTCTTGGGCCCTCAAATGATGGTTCGAGAGTCAGACTATCCATATTCAAATCTTGGGTTGCCACCTACTGGCTGTGTAACCTCAAATAAATCACTGATAAGCTCTCTGAAGCTGTTTCCTCATCTGTAAAATGGGGAAGATAAGTTTACCTACCTGTTAGAGAGGTTTAGATGAAATTATGTAAGTCCTATATTCAACGAGTAGTTGCTGAGAACCTTCTAAACACCTGTCAGGGTCTGGTGGTGACAAGATAGGCAAGATCCCTGTTCTTGTGGAGCTCACACTGGAGTGAGAATGAAGAGATGATACAGAGATAATTGAAATAAGAAAATAATATTAAGCAGCTATCAAAATAGAGCTGCTTTGGACACAGAAAGGGAGGCCTGAACCAAAGTTGAGTATTGGTTGACCAGGGGCAACAGCAGGTACAAAGGCCCAGAGACAAAGCAGAGTTTGGCACAATCATGGAGGAAAGGACCAGAGTGTCTGGACTGAGCAAAGGGAAGGGCAGTGCAAGAGATAGCCAAGGGTTGGGCCCCAGGAAGCCTTGTTACTCTTATTTTGGGGTTTACTTGAGAAAGGAAGACATTGGTGGAGGTTTTAAAGCAGAACAATCCTTAGCAGAGTGCCATCCATTCTAAAATTCATTCCCAGGATTTGTTTGAATGAGGTATGGTTCGACATGCAGACATGGAAGTGACTGTCATGAGGGAAGAAGTTCATACTCACAGATGCCTAGAAGGAGGGATCCTTCACAGGAGCCAGGCCAACACAGGGAAGCACCAGGTTCAGCCAGGAGGCAGAGGTGGGTTAGGGCAGAGTGTGGCCCAGGGCCTCCATTGGGGTGCTCGCAGGAAAGAAAGGGTGAGGCAGGGGATGCTTGTTGAGTAACTTTAAAGCTGGATGGTTTGAACAATTTTGATGGGCTCTGGACTCTAGTGACAGTCCCTAGCTGTCTAGTTCCTGGCCCTGGGGTGATTTAGGGCAGGGGAAACACTGGTTCTGTGTGTGAGAGTTTGATAAAGGAAATGATTGGAGAGTATGGGTTCTTTACTAGTTGGTTTGTACATCAAAAGCACACTCAACAAGAGAAGTTGGCCATTTCTAGGAATTAGCTAGCCCTGAGAAGGGCCATCTCTCTAGCATCAAGGCCCGAGATGTCAAAACATCAAGAATACAGAAAATAAGGAAGTTATATCCAATACATTATCATATAACAAGTTTTTCATAATTGATATCCATTAGTATTATCTAATCAGAAAAGGCAATGGCACCCCACTCCAGCACTCTTGCCTGGAAAATCCCATGGACGGAGGAGCCTGTTAGGCTGCAATCCATGGGGTAGCTAAGAGTCGGACATGACTGAGCGACTTCACTTTCACTTTTCCCTTTCATGCATTGGAGAAGGAAATGGCAACCCACCCCAGTGTTCTTGCCTGGAGAATCCCAGGGACGGAGGAGCCTGGTGGGCTGCCGTCTATGGGATCGCACAGAGTTGGACACGACTGAAGCGACTTAGCAGCAGTAGCAGCAGCAGCAGTATTATCTAATAGAGATGAGGGCAATGCCTCCTATTTTGAAAAATTGTGAACAATTATTATACAATGTATGCAAAGAACTTAAAACATAGAAAGCACTCAAAATTTTTATTTCTTTCTCTTTCCTGCTACAACACATTTTGACCTCTAATGATGTATTCAGACCAGAAAATACCCTATAGCAAATGGGTTCTGACCTGCATTTTAAACTGATAACAAAGTTTTACCTTCCACATATCAAATCAGCCCTGACATATGATTTTTTTAGTATATTCATTGTTAGATATTGCCACCATATTTGAACCTCTGACAGTTACTTAAAAAGACGGTGGGATGATTTGAGAGAATAACATTGAGACATGTATATTACCATATGTGAAATAGATGACCAGTCCAAGTTCGATGCATTAAACAGGGCATTCAAAGCCAGTGCATTGGGACAACCCAGAGGGATGGGATGGGGAGAGAGGTGGGAGGGGGATTTCGGGATGGGGGACACATGTGCACCCATGACTTATTCATGTCAGTGTATGGCAAAAACCACCACAATATTGTAAAGTAATTAGCCTCCAATTAAAATAAATTAATTATTTTTTTTAAAGTAGTGAGAACAACAGGGCAAGGGAAAGAGAATAAACATTTGTTGAGTGTATGTTATAGGTCAAGCCATGTGTAAGATGTCCATCATCACAGTGTTTCCCCAAATACAGTCACAAAAGATGCTATGGTCTGACCATTGTACCCATATTTCAAATCTTGTGCTGAAATCCTAACCTAAAAAGATGAAGGAGTTAGAAGGTAGGAGCTTTGACATTGATTAGGTCAAGGGTCAGAGAAGGCAATGGCACCCACTCCAGCACTCTTGCCTGGAAAATCCCATGGACCGAGGAGCCTGGTGGGCTGCAGTCCATGGGGTCTCGAAGAGTCGGACACGACTGAGCGACTTCACTTTCACTTTTCACTTTCATGCATTGGAGAAGAAAATGGCAACCCACTCCAGTGTTCTTGCCTGGAGAATCCCAGGGATGGGGGAGCCTGGTGGGCTGCCGTCTATGGGGTCACACAGAGTTGGACACGACTGAAGCGACTTAGCAGCAGCAGCAGCAGCAGGTCAAGGGTGGAAACCTCATGAATAAAATTGGTGCCCTTATAAATTAGTGCCCCACAGAGCTTCCTAGTCCCTTTCCATCGGATAAAGACACAATGAGAGGGCTCTGTTATGAGCCAGGAAGTGAGGTCTCACCAGCCACCACACCACATCTGCTGGCACCATGATCTTAGGCTTCTCAGCCTCCAGAACTCTGAGAAATTTCTGTGGTTTATAAGCCACCCACTCTGTGGTATTCTATTATAGCAGCCTGACAAACCAAGGCACCATGGAAAAGATAATTTTAGAGATCCCTAGACCCAATATTAAATGGCATTGAATCACCTGAAGGGAGAATTAATCCCTTTCCCACCTTTCCAACTGCAGCAAGAAAAAGTCCCAAGCGGGCCCTGCTGCTGCTGCATCGCTTTAGTCATGTCCGACTCTGTGCAACCACATAGACGGCAGCCCATCAGGCTCCCCCATCCCTGGGATTCTCCAGGCAAGAACACTGGAGTGGGTTGCCATTTCCTTCTCCAATGCATGAAAGTGAAAAGTGAAAGTGAAGTCGCTCAGTCGTGTCCGACTCTAGCGACCCCATGGTCTGCAGCCTTCCAGGCTCCTCTGTCCATTGGATTTTCTAGACAAAAGTACTGGAGTGGGGTGCCATTGCCTTCTCCGAAGCGGGCCCTAGCATTCCTTAATGCCTCTCTAACAGTAATCTCCCCCTTCAACAAAGAAGACTTGGAGCCTTGGCAGGCTACAATAATAGCTAGAATTCTAATGATATTGGTGTTTCCCCTTTGATTTCTTTTTTTTAATATAAATTTATTTATTTTAATTGAAGGCTAATTACTTTACAATATTGTATTGGTTTTGCCCCCGCCTTGATTTCTTAAATGATTTCCTTCTTTACAAAGCAAGAGAGACTAGTGTGACTACATGTGATAAAAATTAATTTAAAAATTAATTTTAAATATCTAATTTTTAAATAGAAGTATTTCTAAGTGAATCGGCTTAAAAAGAAACACTATGTTAATAATAGTACAAGCAGCAAAAATCACGCACATCGTATACACACACAGGAAATACTAGATTCTTTCCTTTATCTCAGTGGCATCCTCATGAGGCAGACACCGTATTGATCTCTGGTTTACCTATAGGAAACCGGGACACAAAAAGGGGAAATGACTCAGCCAAGGTCACACAAGCCTCTGCAACCCAGTTCCATCTGGCTCCAGAGTTTGAGATCTCACCACACTGATAAATCAGGGTGTTTGTTTCCAGAATCAAAAGTTATCAATTTGGGAAAGCCTCCTATGTCTCTCTTAAGGAAGCTAAGGGACCTGCTGTCTTTAGAAATTAGCAGCCAGGAGTCTGGGTAACCCTCACCTGGGAAGCCTGGGCAAAGCACGTGATTCTCTCTTCAAGTCTCCAGCAGCTTCTCCTCCCATATCACAGCTAAAGAGAAAGGCAGAGCAACACTAGAACCAGATGTTACATTATGAATTGATCTCTTAGATCAGTAATGCAGAGTCCCTGGGAAGACAACCTTGTTCTGGAGAAAGCAGCCTTCAGTGCTCAGGTATTCAGGACACTGTGAAATTTCCCTGAACAGGACAGATCATTCTTCTGCCCCACCTAGCCTGGTTCAGCCATTAGATGGCCTGCCTGCTGTCCTTTCTAGCTGTTCTTCTTCTGTGCCCATTGCTGCCTAGTGGAACTGGCCTTATCCAGACATTGATGAGTCATGCTTCTGTACATTTCAATGTTTTATCCCTGCAGGGAAGATTCTGGTAAGTATCTTCACTCTCACTGTTCTTAATACCCCATGTCTCCCTCTTAGGACTATTTCTAAGACTCTTAAAGAAAATTGAACTTTTTGGCAATGATTGGGAATGGGAAAAAGCTCAAAGATTGGGGTGGGGCAGGGGCGGTGGTCTCATGATTAGCTGGCTGGAAAGAATATTCAAACCGTCTCTCTTCTTCTAGTTTCACAACTTAAGTACCTCGAATGTTCTAGGTGTTACACAGTACGTGAGAATTCTTGGTCTCTGAAACTCCACAAATCAAAGGAAAATGACATTTGGTAACTTTTTACTCATACAACACACAGACATGATGGTAACTCTACTATTATTGTCTCTTTTGGAGCCAATTCTCAGTTGTGCTGAGAATGGCTTCAGCTTTGAGTTGTACAAGCTGTGTTTATGTCCCAGCTCTGATGCTAATGCAGTGTGTGGTCATGGACATATCACTTAACTTCTCTGGATCTCAATTCTCTCATCTGTAAAGTGGGGCACTTGGATAGAATTCTCTCTGTGGGTCCCACTCAAACACTAGGTCATTGTAGGCACACTGCTTCCTCTCTCTGAGCCACAGATTTCCCATATGCAAAATGAGCTACTTAAGCCCTGGTCACTTCACAGAATAATGATGATTAAAATAGAATGGTTTATGTGGCTATACAGGCATACCTTGAAGATATTGTGGATTTGGTTCCAAACTATAGCAATAAAGTAAATATCACAATAAAGTGAGTCACTCAAATGTTTTTATATCCCAGTGCACACGAAAGTTATGTTTACACTATACTGCAATCTATCAGGTGTGCAATAGCGTTATGTCTAAAAAAACACATTAAATAAAAGATACTTTAGCTAAAAGATGCCAACCATCGCCTGAGCCTTCAACTAGTCATAATCTTTTTGCTTGGTGGAGGATTTGAAATATTTTGAGAATTACCACAATGCGACACAGAGACATCAAGTGACAAAATTCAGTTGGAAAGATAGTGCCCTGATGGATGTGCTTAATGCAGAGTTGCCACAAACTTTCAATTTGTTAAAAATGCAGTATCTGCAAAGCCCAATAAAACAAGATATGCCTGTACTTTGTTAAAAGTCCTATCAATTGTGAAGTGTTACTGTAATGAGAATAAAGATCTTTGGCTGATCAATGTGTGTCTTTTAAAGGAAAGGCAGAGTATTAGGGGTGTTTTTGAGAAGTACTCCTCTCATCATTACAGAGTTTTATCTAGACCATCTTTGTCTCTAGAAGATTATTTTTAAATTGTAGGAAGAACATTTGGGCTTCTCAGGCAGCACTAGAGGTAAAGAATCCATCTACCAATGCAGGAGACATAAGAGACACAGGTTTGATCCCTGGGTTGGGAAGATCCCTTGGAGGAGGGCATGGCAACACACTCCACTATTTTTGCCTGGAGAATCCCATGGACAGAGGAGCCTGGCAAGCGACAGTCCATAGGGTCTCAAAGAGTCAGAAACAGAAGTGACTTCGCACATAAGAACAAAGCTGTGGTACATATACACAATGGAGTATTACTCAGCCATTAAAAAGAATACATTTGAATCAGTTCTAATGAGGTGGATGAAACTGGAGCCTATTATACAGAGTGAAGTAAGCCAGAAGGACAAACACCAATACAGTATACTAACGCATATATATGGAATTTAGAAAGATGGTAACGATAACCCTGTATACGAGACAGCAAAAGAGACACTGATGTATAGAACAGGCTTATGGACTCTGTGGGAGAGGGAGAGGGTGGGAAGATTTGGGAGAATGGCATTGAAACATGTGAAATGTCATGTATGAAACGAGATGCCAGTCCAGGTTCAATGCACAATGCTGGATGCTTGGGGCTGGTGCACTGGGACGACCCAGAGGGATGGTATGGGGAGGGAGGAGGGAGGAGGGTTCAGGATGGGGAACACATGTATAATTTTTTTTTAATTAAAATAAAAAAAAAAAAGAGCTAGAAGAAATAATACAAGTAGCTAGAAGAAAATAATACAAATATATATATATATATATATAAAATAATAAAAAGATCTGCCCTTTAACAAATTTTAAGTGTATAATACAATATTGTTAATTATAGGCATGATGTTAAAGATAAGATCTCTAGGATTTATTTGTCTGGCATAACTAAAAGTTTATGCCCTTTGAGTAGCAACTCTCCCTTCCCACCCACTCCCCAGACCCTGGCAATCACCATTCTACTTCTGCTTTAATGAGTTTGCTTTGTTTATGCAAGGAGAATCATGCAGTGTTTGTCTCTCCGTGACTGGCTTGTTTCATTCAGCCTAATGTCCTCCAGATTCATCCATATTATCACAATGACAGGAATTTCTTCTTTTTTAAAAGCTGAATAACATTCCATTATTATATATGTATGTACATATGTGTATGTATATATATATATATATATATAAAAACATTTTCTTTGTCCATTTATCCATCAGTGAACATTAGGTTGTGGCCACATCTTGGAGACTGTGAATAATGCTGCCACAAACATGGGCATGAGGAGATACTAGAGGGTTCACGGGGAAGCAAGAAGTCACAAATCTGGAATGGGCAGAAAGCATGAATCACAGAAATGTCCCCAGAGCAGATGAGTCCTGTTGGGCTGTCCCCACAGAGATGAGTAAAATCCATCTCTTCTGCCCATGTTCCACTCATTCAAGATTCTAAGCCCCAGCAGACAGAATCTAACTGACCAACTTTAGGGTACCTGACCGGCCCCCACTGTCCCGATTCAAAGGATCTGGCCTCTTCTGCTTCTGTAAAGGGATGACAACTTCCTGAATTCACGCTCCTTCTGAAAACACATCCAGCGGGGAGGATCACTCTTTGAAAGGAAATCAGGATCTGTTAGGAAAGGGAATAAGATTCTGTGCAGCCTCTGAGTGTTAAATAGCCACTTCCCAGAGGTCACTTAAATGCTTAAGTATTGGCAATCACAACATGTCACCCTCAGATATGATTTCTTTTTTTACCTTTTGCTGTTGCATGTTTCCCCACCTTATAAGAAAGAGGTCATTTGATGAGACAGACTGGTTGTCTCTTACCTCCATCTCCTCTCTCTTTTCTCCTCTCCTCACTCCTCCCCTTGCTTCCTGTCCTTCCCCTCCTCTTTTCTCTCTCTCCCTCACCTCACTTCTGTCAGGTATGGTGACAGGAGCAAAATGAGCCTTAAAGGCTATTTAGTAGTCTTGTAGGTCTCTCTGAACAAGAGAAAAGACTGTTCTCCAGTTTCAACATCCCGACCAATTACAACCTCCCTCATTCTACCACACACATGCACATGCCTTCCCTCAATCTAACAAGCACAATCTAATGTACACCTATGTGTGCACACATACACACATGAACACACACATATGTGAAGAAATACACAAATACACATGTGCGGGTACATCACAGAGGCCTGCACACACGTGCACGCACATACAAATGCTTGTACTTATATATACATGTTCATGCACACAGGTCAAATACACACACACACACACACACCTAACTTTCAAATCCTTTCCTCTCAGACAAAAGCCCATTTCCTTTCCCTCATCCACAGCCACTCGTCTCCTGTTGATGAAATTTACCTTTTCCCCCCACAGAGCCATAGGGGAGAGAGAGGCACACAGTTATGGAAATAGTCTCTTCCTGCACTGACCACTTGACAGGTCAATAACAAGAAACAAAAGACTTGACCCAAATTCCATGAGAATTGATATGCTCCTCAAAGAACCTAGTGCATGGCTATTACAAGCAGTGCTGTAATGAGTCCTCAGCAGCCCACCAAGATGTCCTCAACCATAAGCTGTGCCTGTGGAGTAAAACCAACACTGCCTAGGAACTCAAGGAAAGCAAACAAGAGGCTGCAGACAAAGACAAACTGGTAAGGGATCTATCGGAGCTGACCAAGGGCAGCAGAGAACCAGGATAATCAGGGGGATATGTCAGGTACCATCTGACAGCCTAAGAGCAGGGAAGGAATGGTCTTCTGTAACACGTCTGAAGGCTGGATGTCTAAGGCGCTGCAACACCACAGGAGGTGTTGATTTCAACAATAGCTTGTAATAACCTGCTTGGCCAAGAGACTTCACACAAGGCATTTTTTCCTATGTATTACTATAAGAATTTTCAAGGATACATAAAAATTGAAAGAGGTTTCACAGTGAAAACTCATATACCCATGACCTAGACTCCACTGTTAATATCACCTTGCTTAAACACATATCTATCCACCCTTCTCTCTAGTCATCAATGCATTTCAATTTCTGATGCATGTTACAGTGGCACACTGAGTTCTCACTCCAGAACTTCAGCAGGCATGTCATTAACTAGAGTTCAGTGTTTGTTTATGGTTCACACACAAGATACTTTTGATATTAAAAAGGAGGGTTAAGCAAAGTTGGAAAAGACACATATAGCCCCATGTTCATTGCATCAGTATTTACAATGACTGGGACATGGAAGCAACCTAGAGGTCCATTGACAGATGAATGGATAAAGAAGTTGTGATACATTATAATACAAAGGAATGTTACTCAGCCGTAAAAAGAAACTCATTTGACTCAGTTCTAATGAGGTGGATGAGCCTAGAGCCTATTCTACAGAGTGAGGTGAGTTAGAAAGAGAAAGACAAATATTTTGTATTAACTCATTTACATACATGGACTCTAGAAAGAGAATACTGACGAACCTGTCCACAGAGCAGCAATGGAGACTCAGATGTAGGGAACAGACTTGTGGGCATGAGGGGAAGGACAGGAGGGCTGAATTGAGAGAGTCACATTAAAACATATACATAACCATATTTAAAATTTGATAGCCGGTGGAAATTTGCCATATGACACAGGGACCTCAAATCCAGTGCTCTGAGATGACAGGGTGGCAGGTGGGAGGGAGGTTCAAGATGCAGGGGACATGCATGTACCTATGGCTGATTCATGTTGCTATATGGCAGAAACCAACAAAATATTGTAAAGCAATTATCCTCCAATTTAAAATAAAAATTTTTAAAGGGGGCCTAGGAAAAGGAAAGGATGAATAGGTGAAGCACAGAGAACTTTTAGGGCAAAGAAAATATCCTTTATGATGCTATAATGATGGATAATGTCCTTAAATATTTGTATAGACCCATAGAATGTGCACCACCAAGAGTGAAGGCTAGTGTAAAACATGAACTTTGGATGATAATGTGTGTGCATGTTCATCAGTTGTAACAAATGCACCACTCTGGTGAGGAATGGGGGAGGATCCACTCGTGTAAGGGCAGAAGAAATATGGGAAATCACCCTACTTTATGCACAATTTTGCTGTGAACCAAAAACTGCTCTAAAAAAACTTAAGTCTGGTTTTTAAATTACATAAATAATTTTTAAATGAAACAAAACATATGACTTAGCTCTAAGACAGGACTAACAGACTGGCATCCCATGGGCTGAATTCAGCTTCCAAATGTGCTGGCTTTACCTGCCCAGCATCTATTCCCATTCCTTCTGCTACAGAATCTCAACTTTCCTTTGGATAAGTGGTCTATCTTATTTCACAGTCCAAGTGGTTAGGGAGGAATTTACTGCTTCTCTTGGCTCCATCGCTGGACCCATGAGCCCCAGATGACCAATGGGTACATTTTTGGCTGACTTCAGAAGTCCAGTGCAAACTGGTGAGTTTGGTTGACATGGATACACAAGAAGGGCTGGTCCAACAAGAGTCAAGCTTCTCTTTTAGCTCAAGTTACTAACCTGTTAGGATACACCCAAGGATGTCCATCTTATTATGATGCTGTAAGAGCCTGTAAGAGAATGCAGCTAATCCAAAGCAAAGCAGAGTCCACTGGTGGAAAGGGACGGGTACTTTTTGCTCCTGGATCCAGCCAGGCCTAAAGTTCAGCAAACATCCATACTTTCCAGTTATGACTCAATACATCCCTTTAAAAAAATGAAGCTGGTTTGATGGGGCTCTGTAACAACTTGGAGGGATAGGGAGGGGTGGAAGGTGGGAGGGAGGCTCAAGAGTAAGGGGACATATGTGTACCTATGATTGATTCATGTTGACATATGGCCGAAACCAACGTAATATTGTAAAGCAATTATCATTCAATTAAAAACAAATAAAATTTTAAAAATTAAGCTAGTTCGAGCTTTTTTATATTTATTTCAATAAAAAGATTTCTGATGAATACACAGTAGTGAGCTGATCTGCGATATGCATCCAGGTCTGGGTTCAAGACTACACCAAACCTGCCTCTTGAGAAACCTATATGCAGGTCAGGAAGCAACAGTTAGAACTGGACATGGAACAACAGACTGGTTCCAAATAGGAAAACGAGTATGTCAAGGCTGTATATTGTCACCCTGCTTATTTAACTTATATGCAGAGTACATCATGAGAAACGCTGGGCTGGAAGAAACACAAGCTGGAATCAAGATTGCCAGGAGAAATATCAATAACCTCATATATGCAGATGACACCACACTTATGGCAGAAAGTGAAGAGGAACTCAAAAGCCTCTTGATGAAAGTGAAAGTGGAGAGTGAAAAAGTTGGCTTAAAGCTCAACATTCAGAAAACAAAGATCATGACATCTGGTCCCATCACTTCATGGGAAATAGATGGGGAAACAGTGGAAACAGTGTCAGACTTTATTTTTTAGGGCTCCAAAATCACTGCAGATGGTGACTGCAACCATGAAATTAAAAGACACTTACTCCTTGGAAGGAAAGTTATGACCAATCTAGATGGCATATTGAAAAGCAGAGATATTACCTTACCAACAAAGGTCTGTCTAGTCAAGGCTATGGTTTTTCCAGTGGTCATGTATGGATGTGAGAGTTAGACTGTGAAGAAAGCTGAGCACTGAAGAATTGATGATTTTGAACTGTGGTGTTGGAGAAGACTCTTGAGAGTCCCTTGGACTGCAAGGAGATCCAACCAGTCCATCCTAAAGGAGATTAGTCCTGGGTGTTCATTGGAAGGACTGCTGCTGAAGCTGAAACGCCAATACTTTGGCCACCTCATGCGAAGAGTTGACTCATTGGAAAAGACCCTGATGCTGGGAGGGATTAGGGGCAGGAGGAGAAGGGGACGACAGAGGATGAGATGGCTGGATGGCATCACCAACTCGATGGACGTGAGTTTGAGTGAACTCCGGGAGTTGGTGATGGACAGGGAGGCCTGGCATGCTGCAATTCATCGGGTCACAAAGAGTTGGACACGACTGAGTGACTGAACTGAACTGAACTGGGTTCAAGGAGCCACTACACACCCTGCAGCGAGGTCTTAACAAAAGATTAAGACTTCCTTCCTCTTCCTCTATAAGGAAGAAAACCGACCCTGCCCATGAGGTAATCCAAGTCCAGAACTGCAGGTGACAGGTAATGCCTGAGTGGCAGCATAACACAGTAGGTGTTGCAGAGGAGGAGTGTGGTCAGGAAGCTGCAGGGGGTGTGCTGGGCAGGAAAGGCTTTGGGGATGAAGAGTCTCAAAAAGTGAGGAGGGACCAGTGGTGAAGTTACACTCTTATGGGAGGTGGGGGAGAGCAGGTGGGGCCTCCAGCACTCCAAGCCCTTTTACTCCAACCCGCCCAGCTTGAACCATCTCAGTCATAATCACTGTGGGTCTCTCTCTCTATCCGTCTGTCTTTCCATACATCCATCCCTCGTCTCTCCATGTCTCTCTCCGCATCTTTGTCTCTCCCTCACTGTCTCTTCCTTATTTTCCTCTCAACCTCTCCCTCCCTCTCCCTCTTTGTCTGGTGTGGCCCCGTCTCCCTCCCCTTCCTCCTCCTCCCTCTGCTTCACCCACTCTCTCCTAACTTCTGGGAGGCAGTCGGCTCCATCACCAACACCACTGGAGTTCAACGGAGCATCATTTTTCACGTGTCCAACTCAATAGCCTCAAACTTGTCTTCCCACCCTCATTCTTGCCTCCCTTCCATCAATCCTCCACCTCCTGACAAAGCAAATGTTTTAAAATGCAAATCTAACTCTGGCACTCCCCTGCTTACAACTAGGGATAAAGACCGAACTTCTCAGCACAGGCTACAAGGCCCTTCCCACTCTCCAAGCACAGCCAGGTCCATGCACCCTGGCTCACTGCACCCCAGACTCCCACCTCTTCTCAAAGGGTCCGTCTCACTCCCGCCCCAGGACCTTTGCTCTTGTTCTTCTTTCTCCCTTGAAATGCTCTCCTCACTCCCAACCTGCCATCTCTTTCCTGAGTAACTATTATTCATCCTTCCCATCTTCTTTCAGGTCCAAATATCACTTCCTCAGAGAAGCCTTCCCTGATTTCCAAGCCACATCAGATATCACTGTTATATGCTCTCTCATTCCTTTGACTTTTTCTTTAAAGAATTTATCCAAGTTTATTATTATATGTGTGAGTGTGTATGTGTCTGTCTGCTTCTTTAAGGTATCAGATAGATTAATTCATGCCTATCTTGTGCACTTAAGATCCAGGAAAGCAGAGACCAACTTTTTAAAATAACTATATACCCTGAACTCAGTACAGTGGCTGGCACATATCTTTAGTTTTTTTTTTTTTTTTTTACAGTCCTCACCTCTTCTATGATTTTCCCAACACTGAAAAAGTGTTAGTTACAATATGTATTATATTTTTGCAACTGTTTTTCTCAGAGTAAAGAATCATTGCTTCATATCCCTGTCCCTGTAAAGGGAGGAGAAATGAAAGCTAGACCAAGAGGGCCAGGTGTCACCAGGAAAATGGCACATTTCCTTATGGAAGTGAAGAATAAACCATAGTTCTGCTCCACTCATGTTTATTACCTCCCCAGGCTTATAGGCATTTGAGTTTGCAACTCTCTCCCCTAACATTCTCCATATATTTCTGTTCTATTATTTAAGATTTGTTGCTGGACATCTCCCTGGCACTGTGCGCTGCAACACAGCAGGGGACAAGACAGAGGAAATCACTGCCCTGGTGTCACGTGGAGTCCAAGTTACATTATGTGACAGTTTTCTGTTGGATACTTGTCCTTCCACTAAACTAAGCTCCTCCCAAGGGTTATAGCACAGGCTCTGAAGCCAGACTACCTTCAACCTAATCCCACCCAGGTGGCCTTGGCAAATTACTAAACTTCTCTGTGCTTTGGTTTTCTCACCTGTGAAATGGCGCTAATCATTGCACCTTCCTTCCAGTGTTACCATGAGGATAAAATGGGTTAAGACGTAGCTGTTTCATAAACCCCCATTCAATGTTAATTTTCATTACTCACCTCTGTATCCTAAGCAGTACCAGCTTCACAGGCATGCTGTCACATAGGCCCCTTTCTTAGAAGAGCTCCTTATTTGGTTTAATGCTCTGCTGTCTTTAATTAAAATTAAAGAATTTTAATAACCCTAAAATTCTTAATTTTTTAACAAAGGCCCTACGTATTCATTTTTGCATCAGGCTGTGCAATTATGTGGCCAGTCCTGGTCGACATACATCAAATGTCCAGCAAAAGTCTGTTGAAAAATGAATAAGTATATAATTTTCACCAACCACAGTTGTCAGCTCGCATACACCATTGTCTTAGAGAACCAGTCAAGTGGGTCAGCACTTGAACAAAGTGGGTCAGACCTTGTTGTTGACTCATCACGTCCCTCTCCCAGAACCAAGAATACCCAAGGCCTGACCTAGGACTGAAAAGCTTTCTCATCCAACCCACCCATTTCCCAGGAAACTTGGACTTTGACAAGCTGCCAAGGCTCTTAATAGAGCCACAGAGAACCCAGTCCAATTCTCTGTTCTCCAAAATTGTACTCTGCACTGTCTCTGCTGTTCCACACCCTCTCTCCCTCCTCAGCATCCTTCAAATGAGGCATACCTGGTTTCCTTCATCCCCATTTTATAGATGGAGAGATGCAGGCTCAGAAACAAAGCCCATTAAAATTCCCCATGTAGCACAGTCCTCTGCTCAGTCAAGTTTCTGGTTTTATAAAGAGTCTCTAACCAGAGTCCTCGTTCTTCTAGTCAAGGCTACGGTTTTCCCAGTGATCATGTATGGATGTGAGAGTTGGACTATAAAGAAAGCTGAGCGCCAAAGAACTGATGCTTTTGAACTGTGGTGTTGGAGAAAACTCTTGAGAGTCCCTTGGACTGCAAGGAGATCCAACCAGTCCATCCTAAAGGAGATCAGTCCTGGGTGTTCATTGGAAGGACTGATGTTGAAGCTGAAGCTCCAATACTTTGGCCATCTGATGTGAAGAGCTGACTCATTTGAAAAGACCCTGATGCTGGGAAAGATTGAGGGCAGGAGGAGAAGGGGACAACAGAGGATGAGATGGTTGGCTGGCATCACTGACTCAATGGACATGAGTTTGGGTGGACTCTGGGAGTTGATGATGGACAGGGAGGCCTGGCGTGCTGCAGTTCATGGGGTCGGACAAAGCTCATGCTGCAGCAGAGTCGGACACAAATGAGCAACTGAACTGAACTGGAGTCCCAGAATCCAACCACATAAATTATTTTTAAAGTATCAGTCATACATGATAATTACATGCTAAACCTGAGCTTGTGCCCTCCCCAACCCTACTGGGGCCCAATTTTCTGACCCTCTATTCCACAAAGACAAACTCATTTCCCTATACCCTGCATGCCCCAGGTCAGTGCTGCCAGGGCCCTCCATTCTTTCAGTGTTTGTTGAGAAGCTGCAAAATGCAAGCACTGTGTAGAAGCAGAGATAAGAAACAAGCTAAAAAACAAATTGTATATAGTATGTCCATGGTGCCAAGCTTAGAGAGAAAATCAAGCAGGAGAGGGCCAGAGGAGTAAGCATTTTGGCCAGGAGTAGGGTGAAGATCTCAATTTTAAATAGGAATGTTAGGGAATGCTTCAGTGAGAAGGACACATATAAGCAAAAACCTGAAGAAGGTGAAGAAGCAGGTTAACACAGTTTTCTGGAGAAAGAGCACTACAAGCTGAGGAAAGAGCCAGTGCAAAAGCCCTGAGGCATTATCCATGGGTCACAAGGTAAGGAAATCTCTAAATAGCCTGGAAGCTTTGTCAAATCACACACACCTGCCCTTCCCAAACCCCAGTTTCTCATCTCAGTCTGGTCGCCTGCAGACAAATCTAATCTATAGGTTCTTGAACAATTATTTGCCAAACCTCTATGATGGCATGCTTTATTTATTAACAACCTGGAAGGTTTTGTTTTGTTTTGTTTTGTTTTTATTTGGGGTAATCACATTTAAATGGGAGAGTTCACAGAAAAGTTTTAATATCCAACTTGGCTTGAGTTATCATGTGGCCTCACCGGGCCCACATGACTCTGTAATAATCTAACAATGACATGTAATGATCTAACAAATCTAATGATGGGAACTGGACACAGGTTGCTTGTTGGGCAGGGGAGAGGCAAGATAGAGGGGCCAGGAGCCTGTTTATCTTGGGCCACCTGGAGTGCACCCAATTCACTTCCCTCTTGCAATAAATGTTGAAGGAGAGTGGGACACAGAGGGGAGACTTAGTCTTCTCTCAGCTCATCATATGCTCCTGCCATGGCAGCTGTTCATCCCCACCTCTCCTTGGGATTTATTTTTAATTTTAATTGGAGGCTAATTACTTTACAATATTGTAGTGGTTTTTGCCATACATTGACATGAATCAGCCATGGGAGTACATGTGTTCCCCATCCTGAACCCCCCACCTACCTCCCTCACCCATCTCCTTGGTATTTCTATAGAATCTCTAACTCTGTCACACACACTGTCTTGAGTCCTGGACAGGCATATCTCCTTTACCAACTCTGTTGTGGCCCACAAAAGAGCCACATGGAGAACTCTCCCTCTGCCTACTGTGACATGGGAGTGCCTGTTGACCCCAACTCTCCAAGATTGCTGATATCCCCACCAGCTTCATTTCTTTTATCTTTCACTCAACCTTCAAACATTAGTCCACCCCTGCAGATAGTTTCCACGTGCATCTGTCTGGGTGCCCCCTGAGTGTGGTCATTGTGCATGTTGATGAGGGTGCCCCTCCATTTTCACATGTCTAGATGTGGGATGAAAGGGTTTCCACGTGCAGGCCTGAGTGTATGAGTGCGCCCCCGTGATGAGGTACTACGTTTGTGAGCATGGATGAGTCTGCCTGTGTGGCTGCCATCCTATCTCTGGCAGGAGGGCTCCTGTGTGGAGGGCTTCTGCTACCCTGCCCGCATCCCATTCAAAGGCACTCAGCTCAGGTACAGCCCACCTCCGGCCTCCCCCAGAGTCAGCACACACACTCAGCTGCACACACTCTTTCTTTTAAACTCGGGCCCTCTGGACCAGGAAAACAGAGAACCCTAGAGCATCCTCATGTATGGATGTGAGAGTTGAACTATAAAGAAAGTTGAGCACCAAACAATCGATGCTTTTTAACTGTGGTGTTGGAGAAGACTCTTGAGAATCCTTTGGACTGCAAGGAGATCAAACCAGTCCATCCTAAAGGAAATCAGTCCTGAATATTCATTGGAAGGACTGATGCTGGAGCTGAAGCTCCAATACTTTGGCCACCTGATGGGAAGAACTTACTCACTGGAAAAGACCCTGATGCTGGGAAAGATTGAAGGCAGGAGGAGAAGTGGATGACAGAGGATGAGATGGTTGGATAGCATCACCGACTCAATGGACATGAGTTTGAGCAAACTCCGGGAGTTGGTGATGGACAGGGAAGCCTGGCGTGCTGCAGTCCATGGGGTCACAAAGAGTTGGACACGACTCAGCGACTGAACTGAACGGAACTGAGAGCATCCTTGCTTCTACTACAGCCTCCTCTTCTCACCCTCTGCCCTGAGTGGAGAGTCTTCTGTAGGAGATGGATTTGAAGCACTGGCGGGAGGGAGGAGGGGGAGCGGGAGGTAAAGGGGGAGAAGAGAGCTGGATGAGGGGAAGGTCGAGAAAGGCAAACTGAGGACACGCCGCCTCGATACAGAACCTTTGCTGGAGAAGCAGGTCCCACCCACACCACGCCCCTCCCACTCAGGGCGGGGGACGGAGGATTGGAGATGAAGGTAGCCTGTTTCCACCCAGTGTTCCTTTGGGGTTCTCAGGTCTAAGTTCATATCTCCTCCAGAATCTGGAGCAGAAAGGGGCAGCTGGGACCCCTTCCTCCAGGGCATCTCACCCGACCCCGCCACCCCTTCCTTCCACCGGGTCCAGGCAGTTGCTGATTGGCTGCGGGGACCGGCGTCCCAGCCCCCCGGCTCCGAGGCGGGAGCCGAGCGAGCCCGAGGTGGGAGGCGCACAAATGGGCTCCGGGAGCCCCTCCCGAGTCCCAGCGCCCAGCGCCCTGCGGGAGGGCTGAGCCGGGATTCCAGGCGGGCAGGTGCGGAGGGAGCGGAGGGGACCGCGGCCAAGGGTAGAAGCAAGTCCTGCGGGAAGAGAGGCGCTGCTGCTCCGGCTGCTGCCTAGGCGGTCGCCACCACCGAGCCGGCGTCCGGAGCGGGGCTGGCAGGCCGGGCGCCGAGCCGCGGGGAGCGAGGGGCGCGCTCATGGAGCACACGCACGCCCACCTCGTAGCCAACAGCTCGCAGTCCTGGTCCCCCGGCTCGGCCTGCGGCTTGGGCTTCGTGCCCGTGGTCTACTACAGCCTCTTGCTGTGCCTCGGTTTACCAGGTGAGGGGCGTGGGGGAGAGGGAGGGAAGCCGAGAGCCCAGAGAGTGCGGGGCGAACCCTGCCCAGGGCCCCCGGGCCGGGCCACCTTCTCGGTGAGATCCCTGGCGCCCCCTCTGCAAAAAGTTTACGCCTTTCCGGGCAACTGCGGACATTTCCAGACTCTGGGGGGTGAGAGGAAGTTGCGGTGGCCTGGCGGGGACGGTGCGTGTGTGTGTGTGTGCTTCTCAAGAGTATGCGCGGTGGGCGATGGGCCAGGATGTGTGGGGGGTCGGTGCGAGCGAGGGGACTTTGAGCTCCTCGGTGTGTATTTGTGTGCGCGACTGAAGGGCTCGGTCAGGCGTCCGTGAGGGGCTCCAGGGAGGGCCGTGTGTGTGTGTGTGTGTGTGACTCGACTGCAAGTCCGGACAGATGGTGTCATGGGGGCCTCCTCTCTCCCGTCGCCCCCCACGTCCACCCAGACTAGGGGCACCTCTGCCCCGCGCCGCCTAACCCCAGAGGACGCTGGAAACCCTGATCCTGGGCACTGTCTTGTTCCGGGGGGTGCTGGGATGGAGCAAGGGATGAGCCCCCCGCTGCCACCCTGA
Organism: Bos mutus; assembly: GCF_027580195.1. NCBI lineage: Eukaryota > Metazoa > Chordata > Mammalia > Artiodactyla > Bovidae > Bos > Bos mutus. The sequence continues at coordinate 24,327,942 of NC_091641.1, forward strand.
GGAAGGCGAGGCCGGCTAGGAAGAGTCAGGGTGGCTCCAGGACCATGACCTGGACAGGGCAAGGGTGCGGAGGGACATGCGGGCTACCGAGGCCGCCACCGCAGGGGGTCACAGTCTCCTTGAGGACCTGCCTCACCCCTTGGCTTTGCCTCCCAGTTCACCGACCCTGGGCAGCTCACTGCTGCTGCAGATGTCTGTCTGGTTCCACATCTTAGCCTGCTGTCCGAAGTGTAGCTGAGACTTGTACTGAATTCCTGAAGAGAGCTTGGGGGGGCGGGGAGGGCGGCAGGGGGCGTTGCCGACGCGGGGAAGTGGGGAGTTGGTGCTTGCCAGGGCACCTGAGGCAAGGAAGGGTTTGGGGGGCTCCAGCTGGAGATGGACATTTCTCCCAGATAGTCCCTGCGACAGTCCCTGAATCTCTGTGGCAGAAATATTCCTGAAGATCACTTGCGGGCAGATGGGAGAGAGGGACAGAAAGAAATAGGAAAAAAAAAAAAATCCAGTCCTACCTAAAGCCTAGAATCATAGCATCATCTACCCTACTGCCTTCAGGATCCTGGGAACTTGGGAGCTGGATTTCTGAAGAGCCTGGCTGAGATTTCCTTTCCAAAACATTCAACTTGGTAGCCACAGCCTCTGCCGTATTTAAATAAATCACCCCTCTCCCAAATTTGGCAGGTAGGAGAAAGCATAAGTTTGCTAAGACTGAGCCTCTCTGTCAGTGAGTGATGAGGCTTTTATTACTAACTAATTGCTCTGACTGCCCTGGCAGAGAGCTAGCCTGATTCGCACTGCTGGGGTGGCGGGCACGTGTCCTGTAATTACCCCAAGCTGGGATCGATTTAGGCCCAGCTCCCACCTCCCCACCCCCACCCCCTGGCCCTCCTGAACCTCTCCAGAACTGTCCTTTGGGGAGTGTTTTTGAGAAGGTTGCTTATTTGATGAACCACAGTAATGACAGAGCCCCCTTTCCTTTTAGCCCTCATAACAGAGTATATCTGACTCCCATCAGTCACCTCTCCATCTCCTCTTTAGACTGAAGTTACCACTCTCTTAGGCTTTTCTTCTGAAAACCCCTTGAGGCATAGAACCATAGAGACAAGGAAAGGCTCTAAGGGTCCAGAGCAGGGAAATGAGGGTGGGGAGAATGAGGGAAAGCTCGTATCTTCAAACTCCTCAGGGTGGGAGTCAAGGTACTGCACACATTTACAGATTAACTCCCATGCCTGCCAGGACCTTCCTGGCCCTAGCATTGGCACCTGTCTTATGCCAGGCACAGACTCTTCAAGGCTGAGCCCAGGGCTTGGAGATTTAAAAGAGTGAGGAATTTTGATTAGAACTTGGAGGACATTGATGTGTTCATACATTCAGAGTTATGACCACCTACTGTTGTGCCAAGAGCTGAGGAGGTATGAAGAGGTGACTCAGAGACCCCTAAGACACAGTCTCTGAGATCAGGGAGCTCAGAGATGGACGCAGAGGGACCAAACATCCTGGAGAAGAACCACTGGAGAGGCCAGGCTTGCAGGAAGATCATGGGCTGGTAACAGCTTGGTTAATGGCTTGCAAGGTAGTTCAAGGGTGACATCCTTAAGTCATTCTCTTAAAACTGTAAGGACAAAAAATACGTCCTAGTGACTAAGAGTGCAGACTGTAGAATGAAGCAGAGTTGGCTGTTAATCTATGAACTTTTTAATGTCTCCGTGCCTCAGTTTCCCCTTCTGTGAAATGGGCATTATGAGAGTACTTCCCTGGTGGCTCAGACGGTAAAGCGTCTGTCTACAATGTGGGAGACCCGAGTTTGAGCTCTGGGTTAGAAAGATCCTCTGGAGAAGGAAATGGCAATCCACTCCAGTACTATTGCCTGGAAAATCCCATGGACAGAGGAGCCTGGTAGGCTACAGTCTATGGTGTCGCAAAGAGTCGGACACAACTGAGCAACTTCATTTCACTTTTCACCCTTGAAATTGTGGTGAGAAGTAAAGATGTTGATGGAGATGAGGGTGCAAGTCAAGCGCTCAGCTCAGTGCCCAACACACCACGCATTGATTGCTGCTGTGTGTGCTGCTGCAGTTGTGGTTATCATGAAGCTGATTCAGTTGTAGGAAGGATGGGGGCTGCTTAGCCATGCCTGAGCTGGAGGAAGGACTTGGAGGCATGCTGAGAAGAGCATTGGGCTCAATGCCGGCTCCTCCGGCAGAGCTCACTTCGGTATTCCCCGCCCTGCCCCCAGCCCCCAACAATTAGCAAACCCTGCCTCCGAGGCTGAGCTATGCTGGGTGTGAAGTAACAGACCGAAGAGCTTGGTAATATTGTGAAAACTGAGATTTTAATTGAATCACTTTCCTGGCAGTGGACTCACCCCAATTTCAAATTCTCACTGTGGTGGTAGAGGGTTAGGGAGTGGCTGTGTGTTGGCAACAGGGGAGCCAGTAACTAGGAGAAAGCAAGGCTGTTTCTTAGCCCCGTCAGCCTCTAGATTGATAGGAAGAGCTTGAGAAAGGCCATATGGTCCAATCCCCTGCCTCTAGGAATTGCCCCCAGACAGTCTGATTTAACTGGTCTGGTGGAGCATACAGGGGTTTCTAACGTGGAGTATAGGCAAAGCTCTGCCACTTGAGAATTCTTACTCTCTGCACCACAGTTTTCCCCACCCATAAAATGGGCGGAGCACACAGGCAGTTTATGTTAAGATAACCTATGTTAAAATGGCTTACCACAGTGCCCAGACTGTGGAAAGCACTGTCACTCAATACCTTCTCCACACTGGATCTTTTTCCTGTATTATATGCTTATATTGTTGCACTGAATCTCCCCATGATGTGTCCATATCCTGAACGTGTTTTACGGAGGAGCAAACTGAGGTTCTGAGAAGTGGAGCATCTCGTCTATAGTTGAGCAGTCCAACCAGCATGTGAACACCTGTCCTTTCCCTTGCATCCAGTACCTTCATTACTGTTGAGAAGTTATTTCACTCACTTCAGTCCTTGCTGTGTGCTCAGTGGAGAAAATTGGTGTCCCAGCTGTTCCTAAAACTCAGTCTCTTTCCTCCTCCTTTTAAAATAAGCAAGATATTTCCAACTTTTCAAAACACATACAATAAGCCAACAAAATTGAGTTGGGGACCCTGATTGGGCCAGCTGGGACAAGACAGTGCACAGCAGAAGGCAGTGCAGGAGGAAAAGATGAGCCTGAAATGCTTGAGGAAAGAGAGCAGGAGAGAGGACCAGTGAGCCTGCCTGATAAGGAAGGAGAAACGCAAAATTATACTGAGATTTGAAAGAGATATTTTTAAAACTTTTCCTGCTAAAAGGCACAATGGATGTTAAGGGAGACAAAGTGAGGGAGATGAAGCCTGAAACTACATGCCACACAGCAGACGGGAGCGTTTGCCCAATTGCCTGTCTGCCTCTGGGGGTTGGTGCAGGATGAAAGGAGATGATGAGGCTGTAGCCTATCAGGTAGTAAGTGCTTTGACATGTGCTAGTTACTGTCGTCGGAGAAGGCAATGGCACCCCACTCCAGTACTCTTGCCTGGAAAATCCCATGGATGGAGGAGCCTGGTAGGCTGCAGTCCATGGGGTCGTAAAGAGTTGGACACGACTGAGCGACTTCACTTTCACTCTTCACTTTCATGCATTGGAGAAGGAAATGGCAACCCACTCCAGTATTCTTGCCTGGAGAATCCCAGGGACAGGGGAACATGGTGGGCTGCCATCTATGGGGTTGCACAGAGTCGGACACGACTGAAGCGACTTAGCAGCAGCAAACTGTTCTGAGCCTTCTAGACGTGTTCTCTTTTGCCTCTAAACATCTTTGGAGAAAGTGTAGTAAACAGATTAAGAGTACCCAGTCTGAAGCTGGACTTCTGGAGTTTGAGTCTTGGCTTTGGTACTTAGAAGCTGTGTGACTTTAGACAAGTGACTTTAACTCCTCTGTGCCTCAGTTTCCCCATTTGTAATGTGAGGATGATGACAATAATGGAGTCATAGGGTTCCTGTAAGGATTAAATAAGCACTTAACACAGTGCCTGGCACACAGCAAGCACTCTATAAGTCATTTTTTCATCATTTAAAAATTAGGGAAATCAAGGGAAGATTCCTGACTTGTTATATGACATCAACTTTACCCTAATATCAAAACAAGACAAAGACATTATAGGAAAACTAGCAACCAATAGTCCTCATGAACATAGACATAAAAATCCTTAACAAAATATTAGCAACTCTAATCTGGCAATATATCAGAAGGACAATATTGAGTTGGCCAAAAAGTTTGTTCAGGTTTTTCCATAACACCTTATGGAAAACCCAAATGAACATGTGAGCCAACATAATACACAAGACCAAATTGGATTTATCCCAGGAATATAATATAGTTATATATAGTTATAAAATAGTTCAATAGTTGAAAATCATTCACCATATTAACAATGTGATTCACCATACTGACAAACTAAAAAAGAAATTCTGTATTATCATTTTAATAGATGCAGGAAGTACTTGACAAAATTCAGTATCCTTCCATTTGATAAAAAACTTATCAAACTAGGAACAGAGAGAGAACTTCTTGAATCTGATAAAGAACATCTATTACCTACAGCTAACATCACATTTAATGATGAAAGATGGAATGCTTTTCTCCTAAGATCTAGAACAAGGCAAGGATGTTCTCATCACTCCTATTCAGCATAATACTGGACATTTTAGCCAGTGCAATAAGGCAAGAAAAGGGGAGAAGAAGGTGTACATGGAGGAAGAAATTAAATTGTTTCTATTCACAGATGATATAATTGCCTTCATAGAAAATTACAAAGACTCCACAATAGAAGCTTCTAAGGACAAAATTAATGAGTTAACATGTTTGCACACTGTTAATATGCAAAAACCCTATTGTATTTCTACATATTAGCAATGGACAATTTGAAATTAAAAATTGGAATTAGGGGCTTCCCTGGAGAGGGCAATGGCAACCCACTTCAGTACTTTTGCCTGGAAAATCCCATGGACGGAGGAGCCTGGTAGGCTGCAGTCCATGGGGTCGCTAAGAGTCTGATAGGACTGAGCGACTTCACTTTCACTTTTCACTTTCATGCATTGGAGAAGGAAATGGCAACCTACTCCAGTATTCTTGCCTGGAGAATCCCAGCGACAAAGGAGCCTAGTGGGCTGCCATCTATGGGGTCGCACAGAGTCGGACATGACTGAAGCAACTTAGCAGCAGCAGCAGCTGGTGGCTCAGTGGTAAAGAATCCACAGACGAATGCAGGAGACACGGCTTCAATCCCTGGTCCAGGAAAATCCCACATCCCCCAGAACAACTAAGCCTGTGCACAACTACTGTTGAGCCTGTGCTCTAGAAAGCAAGAGCCGCAGCTACTGAGCCCATGCTGCAACCACTGGAGCCCACACGCCTCGAGCCTGTGCTCTGCAACCAGAGAAGCCACCACAATGAGAAGCCCAAGCACCGCAACTAGAGAGTAGCCCCAGCTCACTGCAACTGGGGAAAGCTCTCTCACAGCAGTGGTGACCCAGTACAGCCAAAAATAAATAAATAAATAAAACTGAAAAAAAAAAAAAAAGAACACTTAATTTCAACTCTCTACTGTAAAAAAATAAAATGGGATTAAAAAATATATATTTCCAGGTTCCCTTAAAAAAAAACAACTGAAAACATTAGACTCTTGTTCCCAAAAAGTAGCAGTCAGCTAGAGCTGAGCAATAGGCTGCTTTGCCTTTCCTATGCAATTATGTGTGTGTGTGTGTGTGTGTGTGTGTGTGTGTGTGTGTGTACGCACATTAACAGGTAATAACATTCATAGTACTTGAAAACCTAATAGTATAGAAAAGGCACACATTGCAAAGTCTCCCTCCCGTTCCCTTTCCCCTGCTCATCAATACCCAAAACCATCCCACCATGACCACCACACATAAGTAATCACTGTATTAGTGTCTTTGTTGTCGTGTTTCAGTCACTAAGTCCTGACTCTTTGTGACCCCATGAACTCCAGCATACCAGGCCTCCCTGTGTTCTGCTATCTCCCGGAGCTTGCTCAAACTCATGTGCACTGAGTCTATGGTTCCATCCAACCATCTCATCCTCTGTCACTCCCTTTTCCTCTTGCCTACAATCTTTTCCAGCCTCAGGGTCTTTTTCAATGAGTCGGCTCTTCACATCAGGTGGCCAAAGTATTGGAGCTTCAGCTTCAGCCTCAGTCCTTCCAATGAATATTCAGGATTGATTTCCATTAGGAGTGACTGGTTTGATCTTGCTGTCCAAGGAACTCTCAAGAGTCTTCTCCAGCATCATAATTCAAAAGCATCAATTCTGCAGTGCTCAGCCTACTTTATGGTCCAACTCTTACATCTGTACATGACTGCTGGAAAAACCATAGCTTTGACTATACGGACCTTTGTCAGCAACGTGATGTGTCTGCTTATTTAATTTTAAAAAAGTGTCTAGTTTCCAATTTATTTCAAGGTTTTTTAGTGTATATATACAAGCAAATATGAATAGGGGATTTCAAGTCTCCTTTTTTTTTTTATTCTCTTGAGCACATAATATACACCATCCTATATCTTGCTGTTTTCTCACTTCATATATCGATAACCCAAAACAGTATATATAATGCGTTTTCCTTCTTTAATGAAGCGATGTAGGATTCCATTGTATATTTGTACAATCTATTGAATGGTTACCCCTTCAAAAGGACACAGGCACCCCAGCTCGAGACAGTCCCTATGTGGTGCACCTAATTCTCTGTAACCTGTCTGGCCCCTCTTAATTCTCATTTGGGCTTAGGATCCTCGTTATAACAGTGGGAGAAAGAGCTTTGCATGAGGAGTCCTGAATTCCAGGCTTGGTTCTGGTAATAACCCACTGTGTGACCTTGGACAAGTCATTCTTAATGAGTTTGTTAAAGGCCCAGGAGAGCTGAACTCTGCTTGTGTTGCTCAGTTGGAGATATTCCCCATTGATGGGATTTAAGCACAGACCAATGAGATAGCTATGCTGGAGGCTGTCTGGGCTGGCCTTGGGCTGGAGTCCAGAACAGTAGCTTTGTAATCCTTGCCTCTGACTAAGAGTTCAATAAATGTTATTAACCTTCTATTCCCTGCATTGTTTTGTGGTAATTTGAAGTAAAACATGCAAAGGCTTCGCATGGTCCTTCACACATTGTAGAAGCTCAATAAATAGTAGCTCAGATTGTTTTTATTGCCTAACGTATCAGTGTGTTCAAGCACTGTAAATCCCCTAAGCCACAGACTGCTTTGTACATAGGACTTTTCCATAAATGCACAATTCCACTCCAAGTGTACCCACCAGGCATGAAGCTCCACGTCCTGGCAAACTAGGAGAGAATGATCCAGTGGATTAAGCAATCAGTGCCATCATAAGCCTAGGGAATTTGTACCCCTAAGAGAGTTGCCTGTGGCTCAGTGAAGCCTCCAGAAATAATATCAGTCCAGGTCATGATATGGTCTTCAGCTAAAATTTGTGAAGAGAATGATAAGCACCACCAGCAAGTTCACACTACGTGCTACAGCTAGGATGGTGAACAGACGAGGGAAGAGAAGTGAACACAGATCCTGCCACTCAGCCTCTATGTGGATCTGAAATATGTGGATGATGTTTATAGGAGATGCAGCTCTGCAGTGCTAGGGGTGGGGCAGTGCAGGTGTCTTGAATTCAGATACCTGCATGGGGCAGCCCAACAGTGTAAATAAACAAAATGGGCCAGTTTTAAGAACTGTTTCACTTATCCAAAGAATTGTGCTTCCCTGCTGTTTTGCTGAAAACATGTGACTCTTTCAGTCTATTTCCTTTTTTATCAATGGAGACATATGTACCAAAAACACTGCCCTTTCCTCTTAATGATTGCTAACACTTATGTAGCACTTACTTTGTGCTGGAGATTCTTCAAAGCACTTTACATACATTCAGTTCAATTCAGTCACTCAGTTATGTCTGACTCTTTGCGACCCCATGGACTGCAGCACGCCCAGCTTCCCTGTCCATCACCAGCTCCCAGAGCTTACTCAAACTCATGCCCATTGAGTCAGTGATGCCATCCAACCCTCTCATCCTCTGTCATCCCCTTCTCCTCCCACCTTCAATCTTTTCAATGATTGAGCATCAGTCTTTTCATCAGAGTCTTTTCAAATGATTCAGTTCTTCGCATCAGGTGGCCAAAGTATTGGAGCTTCAGCTTCAGCATCAGTCCCTCCAATGAACACTCAGGGCTGATTTCCTTTAGGATGGACTGGTTGGATCTCCTCACAGTCCAAGGCACTCTCAAGAGTCTTCTCCAACACCACAGTTCAAAAGCATCAATTCTTTATAGTCCAACCCTCACATCCATACATGACTACTGGAAAAACCAAAGCTTTGACTAGACAGACCTTTGTTGGCAAAGTAACGTCTCTGCTTTTTAATAAGCTGTCTAGATTGGTCAGAACATTTCTTCCAAGGAGCAAGGGTCTTTTAATTTCATGGCTGTAGTCACCATCTGCAGTGATTTTGGAGCCCAAAAAATAAATTCTGTCACTGTTTCCATTGTTTCCCCATCTATTTGCCATGAAGTGATGGGACCAGATGCCATGATCTTAGTTTTCTGAATGTTGAGTTTTAAGTCAACTTTTTCACTCTCCTCTTTCACTTTCATCAAGAGGCTCTTTAGTCCTTCTTCGCTTTCTGCCATAAGGGTGTTGTCATCTGCATATCTGAGGTTATTGATATTTCTCCCAGCAATCTTGATTCCAGCCTGTGCTTCATCCAGCCCAGCATTTCTCATGATGTACTCTGCATATAAGTTAAATAAGCAGGGTGACAATATACAGCCTTGACATACTCCTTTCCCGATTTGGAACCAGTCTAGCTTATTTAATTCTCATGACAACCCTTTGAGGCATGGACAATGATTATGCCCATTTTCAGATGAGAACATTGAGACACTTACCCAAGGTCACACAAGTAGAAAATGATAGAGCAATATTTGGTACTGCTGTCCAGGTTTATTATAAGAAAATGGCAGCAGGTGTGCAATGACAGCTGACAATTGACACTCAGGCTGGACTGAGAGGTGGGGGTGATAGACATAGGGAGGAGGAGGACCTGTGAAGAGTTGACTCATTGGAAAAGACCCTGATGCTGGGAGGGATTGGGGGCAGGAGGAGAAGGGGACGACAGAGGATGAGATGGCTGGATGGCATCACTGACTCGATGGACATGAGTCTGAGTGAACTCCGGGAGTTGGTGATGGACAGGGAGGCCTGACGTGCCGCAATTCATGGGGTCGCAAAGAGTCCGACACTACCAAGCGACTGAACTGAACCACCACTCAGTTTACCAGCCAATTGTCCAGTGTTGTAAATTGTTCTAAAAACTCTAGAAATCCAGATATTTACATGAAATGCCCAATGTTTCAATGTTGGCACTGAAATTCAAAAAATTTTAAATCACTGTGTGAGCCAGCACCACCAGAGCCAAATCAAACATGTCTGCAGGCTTGATGCAGCCCACCAGGCTGCCAATTCACAAACTCCCAAGTGGGCAGAACTTCAAGAAGGACCAAGAAACAGCAAGCAGGTCACAGTGAATTGAGAATAAAAACAAGCTGAAGGGAGGAGCAAGAAATAATAGAGATGGAAACCAAAAGAAAGTGTGGGTAAATCAAAAAAGCATACCAACTCAGAAAACCAGGGACTTGGCATAAACTGGAAGGAAAAGTTCCAAGAAATCCACAAACTTTATGCTGACAGTGTCTTGAAAGCCTACCATTTAGGGGGAAGGGAAATGCCCTGCGAATCTGACAGTGATCGCTCAGTGGTCCCCAGCCATGGATTCAGGTTCTAAATTCGTGGCTTCTATAGGTGGGGCTCTAGCAGATTGCTCAAAGCTCTCTGAGCCTCCACATTCCTCTCTGCAGAGAGAGTGGAACAGTGCCTTTCTCACAGGGTTGATGGTATGGACAAAATGAGATAATTTGAGACTAGCCAGGGCCCAGAGCCTGCCACTCCACGGTTGCTGGGTTTTGGTGAATCTAAACACTCCCATTTCCCAAAATGAGGAAACTGAGACCTCACCCAAAATCGCAGTGCTGGGAATGGCCGGGTCTGAACCAGAACTTGGTTTTTCCAAGTCTTACTTAGTTCACTTCTTACAAGGTCACATGCTAGTGGTCTCTGAAGAGGAAACAAACTGAAAAGAGTAAAGGAGCAAAAGGCTGCTTTTAGAGCTAAGAGTGATCATCTAGATGCAGAGGAGGGGGGTGGGGGGCGGCGCTGGTCCTGTTGTTGTTTTATGTAGGATTATTTTAGGTGGTACAAGGCTGCAGCATCAAAATCCCTTTTCAGTTTTCTTAATCCTTCTAATTCCATCAAAGGGAGAGTCTCAGCTAGGTGCCAGTGTGTCTTTAACACCTTTTCACATGTGCTAAAACTCTCCCTTTCTAGCAGACACAGAGCAGACCTAGAGCTCAGCACCTCGGCAGGAAGCAGTATCTGGCGAGAATTTAATGTCACTCTTGTATTGTTATTGTATTTATTTTTAAGGCTACCTTCTGTTTACAACAGGGAGGTGGGTTTGTTTGTGACGTGTACGATGGTCACATGTCCATGCTGTCCAGTATAGTCACCGCCAGCCACATGTGGCTCTCGAGCACTTGACATTTAACTAGTACAACTTGCAGAACTGAGTTTTTTATTTCATTTCATTTCAATTAATTTACAATTAAAATCTGATACTTGACTCAGTTATTAGAAAATAACTTTGGAACAACGTGAGTATGTAAGTCTATCCTTTCAACTGTACATTTCATGACATCTAAACAGATCAAGGATTTTCAGTGAAAATTTAGCATCCATAGAGAGATGTGCAGGAAGTATAAAAAAATACAGCAGACTTTGGACATTTAGTGTGAAAAAAGAGTTAAATATCTGGATAATTTCCATTGATTACATTTTGGATGAACAAGGTTAAATAAAATATATTGTTAAAATTAATGTCACCTGTTTCTTCTTATTTTTTTCTAATGTGGCTTCTAGAAACAATGAGAGTGCATATGTGGTTCACATTACATTTATATCGGAGAGTAGTATTGTATAAAGTATAAATTCAAGAAAAAAGCATATCACTTTAAAACAAGATGCCAAATAAATAATAGTACACAGGACACAGAATATGGCAAAAGTCACAACATTAATGGGTCAGGTACTAAAATATGGGGAACACTGATCTAATAGAATGTTCTTGATGAAGAAACTGAGACCCAGAGAGGGCAAGTTCCCCCAAAGTTTCATAGCTAATTAGGGGTGACCTTGACCCCAAACCTTCCAGATTCCAAAGTAAGTAAGCTTTGACCACAGCAAGGGGAATAACCCTTCCATCTCCACCTCCACCAAAGGAAACATAAGGAAAGATGGATCACCGTGTGGGGAGGAGGTGGCTACCCTGAGTCCCAGTGGAATTCAAAGGGAAGGAACCTCTTTGTATGGATGACTTAGGAGCTTGGCCTTCCTACCAAGTGAAAGCAGAATGATTGGGACTTCTCTTGAGGAAAGACATGACCAGCTGAACTACATTTAGGGCAAAGTAGGCTTTTATCCCAAAGATAAGTATTCATTTTGCCCCATGACAAAGAAGGATGAGATAAGAAATCAGACAGCACAGTTCCATTCAGAGAGCATCTGCACTCATTGATTCACTAATCCACCCATCCCTCCATCCATCCACCTGTCCATGTGACGGGCAATGCCAAGTGCCAGGCACTGTACTGGCATGCCGTAAACCAAAAGAGATCCCCGCCTTGCCTTTGTGTGCATGTGCACACAACCACACACACACACACACACACACACACACATGTACATAAAGAGATGGGGAAAACCAGCATGATCAGAAATCCTAATAAATGTAAACAGTCACCTGTGAAAAGATCTTGAAGCAGAGAGGGGCACGTGGTGACCTGCACATATAGGGAGCCTCAAGGGGAACAGCTGAAACCCGAGGCTGAGGAAAGAAAGGATGGAAGGATGAGGGCAACGGGAGTGGGCTGTGAAGCCACCCTTCAGGAGGGGACCCGGTGCCCACACAGCTGAACAGAAAAGGCACCCAAGTCTGGGAGTAAGGTGGCTGAGGCAAGGCGAGAGCACGGTGTGAGGTGCAAGCAGAAGGGAACAGAAAGCCAGAGCTTCATTAAAACCATGCACACCGATCCTGAGCTGGGACAACACACTCTGCAGTGTGAGGACTGGTGTGTCCACCAGCAACTTCTATCCTTCCCCATCGTTTGCTCTTGCTAGAGCTCAGGGAGTTGCTTTTCTGCCACAGACATTTCTTATCATTTTCAGCTAAGTGCAGAGCAAGCTATCAGCCATATCTCTTCAACTGGGGGCCTCTACACACACAAACAAACAGACACATAGACAGACACATACAGACATGCACACATATACACCCCCCACACAGACATATACTCCATAGTCAAAGGAAAAGAATGGCCTGTGATTCTCTTCTGGCTGCAACCCTTGCTTTTAGCATTCCTGGCCTCACCCCACGGTTCAGCTCCACAGAACCTGCTGACAAGGGCCATCATCTGCCTCTTGAAAAAAAAGCAGCGGCGTCCCTAGAAGGTGGTAGAACAGAGTGGTGATTGCAGGGGCCAGTGCTGTGAGGAGGGGGTGCTGCTGCTGCTGCTGCTAAGTCACTTCAGTCATGTCCAACTCTGTGTGACCCTGTAGACGGCAGCCTACCAGGCTCCTCTGTCCCTGGGATTCTCCAGGCAAGAATACTGGAGTGGGTTGCCATTTCCTTCTCCAATGCATGAAAGTGAAAAGTGAAACTGAAGTCACTCAGTCATGTCCAACTCTTCGCAACTGTAGACTAGTCTACAGTCCATGGCTCCTCCGTCCATGGGATTTTCCAGGCAAGAGTACTGGGGTCAGTTGCCACTGCCTTCTCCGAGGAGGGGATGGATGTGCCTTAAAGGAATCACAGGCCCCACGAGCTCTTGATCTTCACAGAGCACGGTTCTCATACATGTCCGCCCTCCACACCCAGGATCCTTCCAGAACTCCACTGCTCACAGCCAGAGGGATCACAGAAATAACACTGGTTTAGGAATTAAGTGCCATCTTGCCAGTTGTGAGGTCTCTCCCCATCTTCAAGCCTCAGTCTCCCACTGCGCATGTGTCTGTGGAGACCCTGTCAGGTGCCAGGTACCCCTGTGGGCACTGAGGGAGCAGCAGGCCCTCCAGGAGGCAGACAGCAGTGAGCGAGAAAACAGTGTTGCCACAAAGTCACGTTAGACGCTGATACAGTCTGAGAGGGTAAGAAGTGGTAGAGGGAGGGGTTCAGGACAGGGCTCCCCAGAGAACTATGTCTGAGCAGAGGCTAGAATGACAAGAAGGAGGGGCATGGCAGCGGGAAAGGAAGGGGCAGGCAGAGTGTGAAAGCGGGGGAGGGGGTGTGCTGCTCGAGCTGGAAGGCAGGGCTAGGGGGCTGGAATGTGACGCTGAGAGGTGGGGATCAGGGAGTCGCACGCTGGACGGTGTGGGCCTTTGGGGTCGATGAGGTGCTTGGTTTTACTCTAAGTGTTGCAAGACACACTAAGCAGGTGACATGACCTAATTTGAGTTTTCCAAAGACCTGTCTGGATGCTGTGAGAAGAATCGAGGGAAGGTGGTGGGAGGGGAGAGGCTGAGGAGGTGGCTGCCGTCGAATGGGGTGTGAAGGGCCTCCGGGAGCTGGCACAGGGCAGGGCATGCGGTGGGAGTGTGGGTCAGAGGTCACGTGTACAGCCCACCCCACATCCCACTCCTGCCCCATCCACCATCTCCTCCGTCTCTAAGTAAAACAAGCAGCCAAGAGAAGTGAGCCAACTGAGGATGTCTTCGGACATGTGCCTGCTCCGGGGCGGTGTGGGACCCTGTGCTGGAAGATCCCTGATCAGGGTCGTGGCCCCGAGCAAGTCCCGCTGATGACCCAGCTGTCAGTTGCGGAGAGTTCTGACCAGAGAGGAGGCGAATGCCTGGGTGAGAACAGTAAGTCACCTTCAGCTCTATCACTTGACAAAGGAACGGGAGCGAGTTGTGGCCGGCGTGGCAGCAGGACGTCGTCATCGTGGCTGCACTCAGCTCTGAGGCCTAGGGTCCAGTAGGAGGAAGGGAGTAATGTCCCCAGGGCTGTGGTGGAGACGCTGAAGACATTGTGACCACAGACGGAGAGGTGTGTGGAAGACGGCAGAAAGGGCTCTTGGATCGTCTCAGAGGAGGCCTTCTGGCCAGAAGAGGAGGAGTCTGAGAAATGAGATGACCTTTTTTTTTTCTTAATCACTGCCAGCACTAAATGCTGGTCACATGCTTGCTGATTAACACCCTCCTCAAGCCCTTTGTTTCACTTCCGGAAGAGGTCTAGACCGGGGGTCACAGCTTCCGGCGGCCGACTGGAAACTCAGACCTTTCAGAATATGAGAGAAGCCTATTCAAGGTTTTCTTAAAAAGTAGCAACTTCTCTATTAACCTTCAGAGAGAAGTTCATAACAATTTACATTACTCATGACTCTTGAGAAATTTTAAAGTCTGGCCAAACTAAGCTCTCCCCGACTGTTATCAAGCGTCCAGAACCAGGAAGCCTGACCACCTTTGCAGGGAGCTGGTGCTGTGCAGTTTACCGCAGCCCCACCTCTCCTTCAGTTCAGTTCAGTCGCTCAGCCGTGTCCGACTGTTGCGACCCCATGAATCGCAGCAGGCCAGGCCTCCCTGTCCATCACCAACTCCCGGAGTTCACTCTGACTCACGTCCATCGAGTCAGTGATGCCATCCAGCCATCTCATCCTCTGTCGTCCCCTTGTCCTCCTGCCCCCAATCCCTCCCAGCATCAGAGTCTTTTCCAATGAGTCAACTCTTCGCATGAGGTGGCCAAAGGACTGGAGTTTCAGCTTTAGCATCATTCCTTCCAAAGAAATCCCAGGGCTGATCTCCTTACTCACGCTCAATACAAAGATTTTTTTCTTCTACCTGGCCTGCATCTCTCACTTAAGTCCTCTGCCTGGCCCCTCTAGGATTTTGAGTTTTCTGTGTTAATACCTTTCCTCAAAGGTAACTATGTGTATACTACACACACACCCCCATGTAAAGTGTGAGGGTGTAAATGGACATGGGTGTGTGTGTGTAGTGTATAATTTTTTGCATACTTTTTTTGCACACTTTTCTTACACACTTTATTGCAAGAAAAGTTGCTAAGACCTGGATTTGAGACCCACTGGACTTTCTAGGTGTATGTAGTTAACCTCTTTGAGCCTCTATTTCCAGATCTATTACATAAGGTTAAGAGTACCCACCTTGCTGAGAATACATGACATCATGTACATCAAGGGTGTAGCAGGTGCTTAATAAATAAGGCTGACAAGCATTTCCTATCTGATCCCCACTTGGGCTCTTAGGCTGCATAAAGTATCAGGCTCCATTTCATGAGGTCCTAATTTGTGCAGAAGATTATAGGGGATAATGATGGAGGGAAAGAAAAAGATACAGTGAAATGGTCCCTTAAATCAATATCATAATATAATGTGACACATTCTCTAACAGAAATGAGGGTGAGGCATTGAAATTCATGTGTGAACCCAAACTTACCTCTGCCTGGGAGCAGCAAAAAGATACTGAGTTAGGTAATGTGCCCTTGACAGTAGGCACAGAGTCTGAGTCCTCTCTTTGATTCCAGTGCCCTCTGGTTTTGGCACATGCCAATGGCTTTGGTAAGTATTGGGTGGGTGGATGAATAGATGGATGGATGGATGAATAAACAGACGACTGCCATCTCAATGCCATAAGTATAACTTCCTTAATAATCTTGAAGAGACTGAAAACACATCTTGACCATAACATCATCATCACCACCACTACCATTACTGAGCCCTTACTCTGAGACAAACACCAGAGCAAACATTTTGCTCCACAATGCCTCATTTAATCCTCACAGCAGTGGCTATGAGCTTGGAACTTCTGTGGCAGGAGGGGAAACTGAGGCTCTGAGAAATACAGTGAGCCACCCGAGAGAATTCAGCCACTGAGCAGCAGATCTGAGCTGTGACAATCCTGTGCACCCCTGCTTGTGCCTGAGCTGCCACTGGGCCTGCCGTGGACATTGGTATTCAGAGTATAAGAAAGGACAAATGCTGTGTCTACAGACCTCTGCCTTGGTTCACCCTCCCAGCCTGGTCTTTGCAGGCATTTTGAGGGACTAAGTCTTCCTTTCTGGTTGAAGACACTTCCTGGTGTCCCTATTGCCTTTTCCCCAAGCAGATGCTTTAATTACTTGAAATTATTTTTAAGCAAGGACGGGAAGGTGAATTCCCTATCCACCCCACACCTAACCTACAAAATGGAAATTGAGTTGCTTTTTTTTTAAGTAGCATATTGTGATGAAATGACTCCCTGAAAAACTCTGCCATCTTCCAGAGACTTCCAAGGTGTCCTTTATCAGTCAGAAGCAAACTCACTTCAGTCAAGTGCTCAGAATTCCAAATCCAATTTATGTGGTGAATGTTTATTGACCACCTATTATGTGCCAGGCTCTGTTCCTAATCCTTAAAAATAGTCATCAGTAATAGCCATTAATGTTAATATAGTGTTGGCCAATATACAAAGTGAATTAAAATTTACAGAGGGCTTGCTCATCCATTATGAAACTGAAGTTAGGAGAAGTCAAACAGCTTTCCCAAGTTACTCCCAATAGGCAGGCTTGGAAAAATAAAACTACATCCTTGAACCTCAAACCCAGGGCTCCATGTTCCACTAAATGCACAAAGCTATGAAAGACAGGAATGACCCCTACCCAAAATGGAGCCACCCCTCTGAATCTTGCTAGGACTGTACAGTATTCATTCGTTTGAAAATAGAGTGCTCCCTACTGGTGCCACAAATAGATCTGTGCTCCTGTCCTTGGGGAGAGCACAGTCTAGTTGAAGAGATGAAAAAGCAGGTACATCTGTGTGGTATACATCTGTGGGGTGTGGTATACCATGGGACACAGAGGAAGGTATCAACTGCAGTCCTGGGATGGGGGATGGCAGTGTTGGAGATGGGGTGGAGCTGTCAGGGCAGATATTTACCACTACCTGGAAAATCCCCTCTTCCCCTCTGGGATCTGACATGCTACGTGTGTTTTGATCACAAGTCTGTTTCTTCATCACACACACACTAAGCGTCTCCTTCAGTGTCAGAACCACTGCCAAGGACTGGGGATGAGAAAGGAGAATGAACTTTTCCCATGCTTTCAAGACATGCACTACACTGTCCAGCACACAAAACAAGTAAATTGAAAATGATTAGGTTGTATCATATGAAATTGCCAATATTTGGCCACTTCTTAGCTTTTAAAAAGTCCATTCTGTATGGTTCAATCGATTACTCAATAATGTAATAACTTGCTGTACTAAAGAAAAACTCAAGATGATGTGAAAGTCCCAAACCCTCAGCACACTTCTTCCTCCACCATCCCCCTGTGGCAGAATCCACAGCTGCAGCTTGGAAAGCAGGACCACTGAAACCTTGATGGTAGAATCATAACGAACTTTGAGTGTCTGCTACCTGTTGGACACTGTTTCCAGCACTTTCCATGAATTAACTAATTTAATCCTAATCAAGTAGGTGCTGTTATTACCCCTCATTTTACAGATAAGGAAACTGAGGCACAAGGTAAGGGATTAAGTGGCTTGAGGTCACGCAGTTAGTGCTACTGCAAAGACAGACCTCTGACCCAGACACCAGGAGCCAGAGCCTGTGTGCCCATCTATCAGCTGCAGCAAGAGATGGAGATTTCCATGGTACTTTCCACCAGTTTTGTGAGAGATTTAGGGAGATTTCAGGCACAAGCAGGGCTGCTTGGGAACCCAGGGGACAAAGTACAAACCAGAGTTGGAAAGGAGACCATTCTCCCCACCGTTGGGAGCTTAGAATGCTGTGGATAGAATCTTCTTTCTGTTCCATTTTCTAATCAACTATTGTTATTACATTTGACTTTGGTCCTCTTGAGGTCTCAGCTGCTGGTCCCAATAATGTTTTGACTACTTTCTTGAGTTCTCTAAGCATACTATTGTATTATCTCCAAATAAGAATAATAAGTTATGCTTTCTTGAATAGTTTCACCTCTTTGTTTAGTTTCCTACCTTAGCATTTTGTTTAAACTGTAGATTTGTATTAGTAGTAGTATTAGTATGTAACATTAGTTAAGTTAGTTTTACCAATTTCATTAGACTGAGGAAAATGGATTGAGGTTTTGAGCATATGTAGACAAATGGCTTCAGGAACAGAAGGGCAAGAGCCAGGGTGGAGCTGAGAAGTCCTGCAGTAACTCAGGTATAATATGATGCCATCTAGACGTGGTTGCTGCACTAAACAAATATTTGTCAAGTGTCTACTATCTGTCAGAAACTGTGCTAGAGACACAAAATGAGGCAGACATACACCTGTCCCCTACCCCAGAGCTCCCAGTATCAGGCTGCCTGAGGAAAGAGAAAAGACAGGGTGTATCTAGGAAGTATTTGGGTAAAGAACTAGCTGGATGTGGTCTTACGGGTGAGCAACAAAAATTATTTCAAGCCTCAAAATCTGGTAGTATATAATTGATAATCACTAGGAAATCAACTGATATTTTTATTAGCTTCCAAAATCTATTACAATCTACTCACCTGAAAAAAAAAAAAAAAAGATGAGAACAAGGAAATGGGAATTTTTCATTTATGAATGCTTTTGAAAATATGGATTCAAGAGAAATTAACAGGCATTTTAATTTTCTGCTATCTCATTCCTGATACCAATGAGGCTCCTCTGAAATATCTCGTGATAATTAACATTTGCCTAGTGCTCTTCCAGTTGCAAAGCCGCTTCCCATGCATTGTCTCCTTCAGTCCCCACAACGACCTTGGGAGTTTGCAAAGCAATTTCACTGAGGTTCTCACTCTGCAGTCTTGAATTCTCAAACCTCATTTCCCCACGGTCCATATGCTAGCCAAGCCTGTCATTTTACAGTTCTGCAAACACAGCATGGTTTCACACTTGCTTGATTTTGTACTTGTGGTTCCCTCTGCCAAGAAAGAAGCCCATCCCTTCTCTGTCCAACCAAGGAGGGCCCTCTGCATTCTGGGAAACCCTGGGCAGGTAGGGAAAGACCTTTTACCCTGGGGCAGCAAGGAAGGTCCAGTACCTTGGAGTTGGGAGCACCCCAGGATGGTGCCCATGTCAGTGGCAGACCAGCAGACTAGTGAACACAGAGTCTGTCCTGCAGCTGATTTGGTGTCAGTAGAAGCAATGGTCCCAAGGCCCTCTGACTTCTTAAAAAGTGTAGCAGTTAACATTTTGCAGTTGGACAGACCTGAATTCAAATCCTGGCTTTGTGACTTAATAGCTGTGTAAACTTGGGCAACTCTTTAAATCCAGTACAATACCCTCCTCTATAGGATGGATCTGATAATACCCACCTATAAAGTGAGGGAAGCAGCAATGAAAATTGAGTATAAAACACTTATCATAAGATTGCTAAGTAGAAGTTATCCTTTTTATTATTAAGACCACTTCCAGGCATTCCCTGGCAGTCCAGTGGTTAAGACTGCACTTTCACTGCCAAGGACCTGGGTTCAGTCCCTGGTCGGAGAACTAAGATCCCACAAGCCATGTGATGTGGCCAGCCAAAAAAAAGAAAATGGAAACAGTGTGGAAACCTGGAGAAATATAGTAATATTATTTTTTAAAAAGACCACTTCCTTCATGACAGAAAAATATACAGAATCATTCATTGTCATCATCATCATCATCACTGTTACTACTACTGCTGCTATTATTATTTACATTTTCTCTTATATCTAAAAGGGAAAAAAAAGACTTGCATTTTTTACTGACATTTTCCCTATCATCTCTTGGAAATGGTATTTCTGCTAAGAAAAGAAAGAGAGGCAGAGGCAGATTATTTTGTCATAGGGAGACCATAGGAGCATCAATGGGGGGAGGGGTGGACTAGACCAGCTGGCTCCTTAAGGGTCAAGGACAGGGGTCATCCTAATGAAATGGATGAGGAGCATTACAGGAAGGGAGAACTCCATAGGCAAAGGCTCAAAGCTGGAGACAATGGGCTTGTTTGGGGTGCTGCAGGTGCCACGATTCCTCTAAACTGGGAAACAGGGAAGGAAAGAGTGGTGAGTGAAATGGGATGGACAAGGGAGCTGAGGTCATAATTCCAGTGGTGTCTACTATGCACTTTTCTAAGCACTTTCGATGCATTGACTTATTTAGTCCTCACAGTTGTCTCCATTTCAAGATGCGTACATGGAGGCACAGAGAAGTTAAGTGATTTGCCCAGGGTCACACAGCAAGTAGGAGTCAGATCTGGATCCCGTGCCCATGCTCATCATCACAGCACTAGTAAGGGCACTACTGGTTTCTTTTCTTCTGTGATGTTCAGGCAGGTGTCCCCAAACCATAAAAGATACAGGCCCCCTCAAAATCACAAAGAAGCAAACTGTCCTTCACCTGCTGAACCCAGCTTGGGCAGAATGGTAGCTAATCTCTCTCTCTGCCACCTCCCTGTGTGCAGAGGTGGGTCTTTAGAAGTTCCCAAACATAAATCCATTTCCATATAATTATAGCTCCTTGACCTACATGTCGTTCAGCTGTGTACATGGGCTGGAGGCATAAAAACCAATTTCTCCAAGCAGAGAAAATTGCTTCCTGAGGCCCCCGGGTAATTAGACATTGTCTTCCGGGCATGGCCTGTTCCCTGTCCGTCCACGTCCCCTGGCACAGGTGCTGCCACTTCAGTCCCGCATCTGCTCAGGGGATACAGGTCCCCTCGTGGAACAGAACATCCACCAGGACGGTGGCCTTGAAGAGCGTGCAGCATATGGGGGGTGTGCATCAGAGAATTTTCGATGTTCTTGAACATCCAGATCCTGTGGAAGTTTCCCCTGCTAGCCTAAGAGGAGAAGGGGACACATTATGCAGGAAGATGGTACCTCTAAACATTTCTGCTGCTGCTGTCAAATTGTATATAGGAGGAGAGTTATTGCATATATGAAGAGAGTAACATGGAAACTTACAATACTATATGTAAAATAGATAGCCAGTGGAAATTTGCTATATGACTCAGGGAACTCAAATGGGGGCTCTGTGACAGTCTAGAGGGGCGGGGTGGGGAGGGAGATGGGAGGGAGGTTCAGGAGGGAGGGGGACATGGGAAGAAAAAAACAGGAAGCTACAGTGCCAACCCATGGTTGAAAGTTTCAACGAAGTATGTAAAGGAAACTGTTCTCCACCACCCCTTCATCTACCTTCAGGGATGTCTGTGGTTAGGTACAGAAATAACAGTCCTCTTCCTTAGTAAAACCCTTTAGTGCTTAAAGCCCTTCAGTGAATCTCCATTGCCTCAGGACAAATTCAACTCAAACCCAGTTTAAATCATTAGAATCAAGTGCTATTACTTCTCTACCTCTTCTCCCACCAGGGCTCCCTCCAGCTCCCAGTCCAGCTCTGGGCTGGGGCAGGCAGATGGCAGACATGAGTGAGGCCCATGGGGGACTTGCTGAGCTGGAGGCTAGCCCCAAGCGGAAATGTGGGCCCAGTGAGGCCTGCCTCCAAGAGCCTCCCTCAAAGAGGTCAAATCTTTGATTGGACATGAAATATTCCAATTTGTAAACATGGCAACTGATTCAAAAACCTCAAAGACACACCTGCAGCCTGAAATCAGCCCCTTGGGCCCCCAGTCTGTGATTCTCTAGGTCAAACTCATCACCCCTTCCTAAGCACATCCAAAGCATGCTTCCTCCTGCTATTGTGGAGCTTGTCTCTGGGGATTGATCTGGCTTCTGCCAGGCTAGGAGCTCCAGGAAGGAAGAAACTATTTCCTCTGATTTACTAGGGCATCCATGGCTGTAGCAAGGTGCCTGAATCCAGCAGGAAGTCAGTATCTCTAAGGGTTGGCCAAAAGGTTCATTTGGGTTTTTCCATGTGGGCATGCACGCAAAGTCACTTCAGTTGTGTCGGACTCTTTGCAACCCTGTGGACTATAGCCCACCAGGCTCCTCTGTTCATGGGATTCTCCAGGCAAGAATACTGGAGTGGGTCGCTGTTTCCTTCTGCAGGGGATCTTCCCCACCCAGGGATCAAACCCACATCTCCTGTGGCTCCTGCATTGCAGACGGATTCTTTCCACTGAGCCACCAGGGAAGCTCACCTTCCTCTGTAAGATGGCTCTAATAGGACTTAGTTGTCTTTAACTTCATTCAGAACAATTTTCTTAGATAGTATTGTGACGGCTGACATATCAGGATGCATTTTTCAAAAAAGTATCAAAATTGGTCAATTTTTGTGTAACCATTTTATTACTGAAGATGGAAGGGAAAAAAGCAACATTTTTGGCATATTATGCTTTATTATTTCAAGAAAGGTAAAAACACAACTGAAATGCAAAAAAAAATTGTGCAGTGTATGGAGAAGAGATTATGACTGATTGAACGTGTCAAAAATGGTTTATGAATTTTCTTGCTGAAGACCTTGCTAGAACAGTTGAAGCTGATAGTGATCAAATTGAGATATTAATTGAGAACAATCAACATTATACTACACAGGAGATAGCTAATATACTCAAAATATGCAATTCAAGTGTTGAAAACCATTTGCACCAGTTTGGTTATATTAATCACTTTGATGTTTGGGTTCACATAAGTTAAACGAACGGAGAAGGCAATGGCACCCCACTCCAGTACTCTTGCTTGGAAAATCCCATGGACGGAGGAGCCTGTTAGGCTGCAATCCATGGGGTCGCTAAGAGTCGGACACTACTGAGCGACTTCACTTTCACTTTTCCCTTTCATGCATTGGAGAAGGAAATGGCAGCCCACTCCAGTCTTCTTGCCTGGAGAATCCCAGGGACGGGGGAGCCTGGTGGGCTGCTGTCTATGGGGTCGCACAGAGTCGGACACGACTGAAGTGACTTAGCATAGCAAGTTAAATGAAAAGGAAAAAAACCTCCTTGACTGTATTTCCACATGTAATTCTCTCCTTAAACATAACAAAAATGTTCTATTTTTAAAACAAATTGTAATGGGTAATGAAAAGTGGATATTGTACAATAATGTGGAATGGAACACGGGACAAGTGAAATGAACCACCACCAACAATACCAAAGACAGATCTTTATTCAAAGAAAGTGATGTTGTGTATATGGTGGGATTGGAAGTGAGTCCTCTGTTAAGAGCTCCTTCTCGAAACCAAACAATTACTTCCAACAGTACTGCTCCCAGCTAGACCAACTGTAGGTAGCGCTTGATGAAAACCATTCAGAATTAGTCAACAGAAAATACATAATCTTCCATCAGGATAACACAAGACCATGTGTTTCTTTGATGACCAGGCAAAAACTGTTACAGCTTGGCTGGGAAGTTCTGATTCATCTGCTGTATTCACCAGACATTACATCTTCAGCTTTTCATTTATTTTGGCCTTTACAAAATTCTCTTAATGGAAAAAATTTCAATTCCCTAGAAGAATGTAAATGGCACTTAGAACAGTTCTTTGCTCAAAAAAATAAAAGTATTGGGAAGATGGAATTATGAAGTTGCCTGAAAAATGGCAGAAGGTAGTGGAACAAAATGGTAAATATATTGTACAGTAAATTTCTTGGTGAAAATGGAAAATGTGTCTTTTATTTTTACTTAAAAAACTAAAGGAACTTTTTGGCCAACCCAGAGGTAGGAAAGGGCAGGAAGCTGGACTGAGTAAGGAGTCCTGGTGAACACACAAAGTCCTCTTCACCCCTGAGTCTCTTTCGTTGAGCTGGCAAGCAACAAAATGACCACTTACTGAGCACTCACTGTGTGCCAAACACGCTTCTCAGCCCTTGATTTAATTCCCTCAAGAACCCTAGGAGACAGGAATTATTTATCCCCACTTTACAAATGAGGAACTTTAAGGCACGGATTATTTAAGTAACTCAGCCAAGACCACAAAGCTAGGAATTGACAAACTTGGGATTTAAGTCCACAAAGTCTGGTTTCTGAATTGGTGCTCCCCGCTTTCCGACAAGGGAAAGAGTTGATGCTTTAAGAAAGAAGCTATCACATCCAATGTACAAGTGTGTGTGTGCTCAGTTGTGTCAACTCTTTGTGACCCATAAACTATATCCCACCAGGCTCCGCTGTCCACAGAATTTTCTAGGCAAGAATACTGCAGTGGGTTGCCATTTTCTCCTCCCGGGTATCTTTCCTACCTAGGGATCGAACCTATGTCTCTTGCATCTCCTGCCTTGACAGGCAGATGCTTTACCACTGAGCCACCTGGGATGAATAATACTTTTGAGCACCTACTAAATGCTAGGCATAGTATGAATGCTCTACTGTATGAGGTTACTCAGTCTTCTTTTTTAAAAATGTATTTATTTATTTTTGGCTGCCCTGGGCTTTGCACTTTTGCCTTCACTGCTGCACATGGGCTTTCTCTAGGTGCAGCAAGTGGGGAGTACTCTCTAGTCGCGGTGCACAGGCTTCTCACTGTGGTAGCTTCTCTTGTTAGGGAGCACAGGCTCTAGAGTGCAGGCTTAGTAATTGTGGCACATGGGCTCAGTTGCGCCATGGCATGTGAAATCTTCCTGGATCAGGAGTTGAACCCAGGTTGCATGCACTGGCAGCCTGATTCCTATCCACTGCACTACCAGAGAAGTCCGACTCAGTCTTCTTAAGAAGTCCTTTGGGAAATAGTATTATCCCCATTGCACGGATGAGGAAACTGAGTTAAGATCATGCCTGGACAAGTAAATGGGTAATCTGAACCCAGATCCATCAACCATCTTAGGAAGAAACAAGAAAATTTTCCCAAGGGCTACCTAGAGATACAGGGTTTAGAGAGAAGACAGAGGGATGGGATAAGATCATGTCATCATGGACAGAATGGAGCACCTCAGAAGTGACAGCCAGCAGATGAATGCTCCACAGAGACTGCCTTGGGGAATCCATTCATCCACTCATCCATCCATCCACCTGTCACTCTTTTATTTCTCTAACATTGACAGAGTGCATACTCTTTGTCTGCCCTGTGATAGGCCCCCAAGGTTCACAGAAAAGAAATACAGTCTCTGCCTCCCAGGGACTCCCAGTTAATGGATGGTAAAGATTATAAAAAGGTTCTAAATACTCTATCCAATAAGGTGCTTACCTCAGTGCCTTGAAAACAAGAAAGGCTTTAAAAATAAAAAGTCTGCCACGCCAAGTGGTATAGGCAGGGAAAGGATTCCAGGCAGAAGAAATAGCCCATAGTGTGCTACAAAGCTAGAAAAGAGCACTGCACCCTGGGGCAACAGCTCATGGAGTGAAGAGCATTTGCATGGGATGCAGAAGGGAGCTAATGATATGGAAGGTATCTGGGTGTCGGTGCAAAGACACGGGATTTTGCTATAGAGCAGAGGTCTCAAATCCGAGACCATGGGTCACTGTGTGTTTTTGTATGTGTGTGTTGCTTGCAAGTCTCTCTTGAATTATTGGATAACCGAGCCACAGTTGGCTTCCCTGGTGGCTCACTGGTAAAGAATCCACCTGCAGTTTGATCCCTGGGTCAGAAGGATCCCCTGGAAACAGAAATGGCAGCCCACTCCAGTATTCTTGCCTAGAAAATCCCATGGACAGAGGAGCCTGGCGTGCTGCAGTCCACAGGGTTGCAAAGAGTCGGACATGACTGAGCAACTGAGCACAGCCACAGTTGGTTGTCATTCCCTCCTGGGAAACCACTTGTTGTTGTTGTTGTTGTTTCTCAGTCATGTCTGACTCTTTGCAACCCCATGGACTGCAGTACGCCTGGAGTTTATTCAAACTAATGTCCATTGAGTCGACGATGCCATCCAACCATCTCATCTTCTGTCTCCCCACTCTCCTGCCTGCAATCTTCCCAGCATCACGGAAGCCAGTAGGTGAAACTGAACAGTGGCCGCTCTCTTGAAAGGGGATATAAGCTAGGGAGTCAACTAAAGGCCCCTGCAGGCTCACCTCACACATTGATGTCACCTGCCTGGTATCTTGTGCCATCTGAGTTTATAAGCCATGGCATAGTCATTGAAGGGAGCAAGGAGTTTGAATGATTTCTCATGTTGCCTTGGGATGAGTTATTCAGTAAGATCTCAGCACCCTGAGCCCAGGGTCCTGTACTCCTTGAGAGACTGATCCAGGCTTGGCACATAGTTAGGCATCACTAAATTTATACTGAACTGAAATTGGAGTCACATGGAAGATTCTGGCACAAAACATGGAGAAGCTGATAGTCTTTAAAAGATCTCTCTCCCACTGAACACTAAATTAATTTCCAATTACCCTTGATCACATCACCTGACTTATTTTCCACAGTAAACACTTAGCAATCTTCTAGTCTATTCAAAACTATGACAAAGCCCTTTTCTGCATGTCTACAATGCCACATTAATCTATATTCATAATCATTCATTCAATAGATATTTAGAGTGCCATTTAGAGTACCTACCATATGCCTAGGGCTTCTTTCATGGCTCAGTGGTTAAGAATCCACCTGCCAATGCAGGAGATGCAGGTTAGACCCCCGGGTTGGGAAGATCCCCTGGAAAAGGAAATGGCAACCCACTTGTGTATTCTTGCCTGGGAAATCCCATCAACAGAGGAGCCTAGTGGGTTACAGCACATGCTTGCTAAGTTGTTGCAGTTGTGTCCAACTCTTTGTGACCCAATGGCCTGTAGCCCACCAGGCTCCTCTGTCCATGGGGATTCTCCAGGCAAGAATACTGGAGTGGGTGTCATGCCCTCCTCCAGGGGATCTTCCCTACTGAGGGACTAAACCCGTGTCTCATGTCTCCTGCATTGGCAGGCGGGTTCTTTACCCACTGAGCCACCTTGGAAGCCCGAGTTACAGTACATATGGGTCACAAAAGAGTCAGACACAACTTAGTGATTAAACAACAACCATATGCTTGGGACTGTGTAAGAGGTTGGCAATACGTGAATAGTAATAAGCAAATACACTTCATGCCCTTCTGGACTTCTAACCTAATAGTTATGGTGTTAAAATTATATGGCCTATATGGTACCATGCACTGTGCTTGACACTTTCCATGTATTAATTCATTTAATGCTCACAAAAGCCTGTACTGTATCATCTTTTACATAGATGTACCAAGTGAAGCACAGAAGGGTTAAGTAAATTGTCCAAGTTCACACAGCTAGAAAGTGGCACAAGCAGGTTTGCACCCTAGCAGCAAGTCTCCAGAATCTTTACTCTTTGCCTCTTTTCATTCTGGGATGACACTGGGAATCCCTGAAGTGCCTCCCAAATCATCAAAGAAGTGGTTGCGAGAGTTGTGCTCAGGTTGGTGGTGTCTATAGCAGTGGAACCCTGGGTAAGTAGATTAACCTTTACAACGTGTCCTGGGACTTTTGTTATCCTAGTGAGTGGGATTTTTTTCTTGGCATCACCTGGTATTGCTTTTCCTTCTTTTAACTTGGAGACATTTGATGCAGACCTTATTCTAGAAAGCAGCTGGAGGTGCAAAGTCGACAGCTGATTGCTGCAGGTTATACCTGGCTTTAGCTGCAGGGCAATCAGCTGTCCCTAGGAAATGGCCCCTGGGAAGAGAGCCTTCAGGCTAGAAAGACAGCTTGGGTTATTAGCTGAAGAATTATTTGTTTAATTTATCTATTATGTTCCTCGTTCTTGACTGTGTCACCTATGACCCCATTTCCTTTGCTCATGCAGGTCCTGGATCCCAGCTCCTCTTCACACTTTCATGCAGCTTTCCCAGGCCCCATTTCATTCCCACCTTCTCCCTGTGGGACCAAGAAAATACCTGGGCCCTCTAGATCACACTCGCTTCTCAGTCATGCAACCTCTTTCCCTTTCTGCCTCCCTTGCCAGTGGAGAGAGACTTGCCTCCTCACTCCAGCAGCCTCAGTACTGTGAATGCCACTTAGCACCTGCCCAGTACATGCTTTTTGAATGAGAAAAGGTCCAGAGAAACGCGTGATTCACCTAAGGCCTCAGAGCTAGTAGGTAGCAGAACAGACCTCTACTTGGTTAAAATAGATCATAAGCCCCTTGTGGACTCGTTCCACCTATGTGTTTGCACAGCACTGCATCTGCAGTGCATGGCCCCGTGCCTGGCACAGGGTGAGTTGCTCAGTAAATGTTTGTGAAGTGTGTAAATGAGTGCCAGCCTCCTTTAATTGTCCCATTGTCCTTGACTGCACAGAAGAAGACAGGCAACAGAAATGAAGCTTTCATACTGGCTGTGTTTTATATGCATGATTGATAAGAAATTTGCCCATAGCTGCAAATACCTACCCCCAGCAGCCATTGGGAGACAGATGGTGCTTAGCGCAAGATGTTTAATCAAACAGTGACAACCTGAGCGCAGCCACAATTAGCCTCTGACACCCAAGTGAACTCCAGATGAAGAGCCCAGAAGCCTCTGACTTCCTGTTGGTCCCCTGACACCCAGTGACCATCACTCTGGGTCCACAAAACTGTCAAGCAAATGAGCATCCTGTGTACACAGCAGCCACCAGTGGCAAGCACCTGGGGTGAATCCCAGGGAGGATTAGCCGGTGCGAGCACCATTCCATATCCGGAGGAGCCATGGAGAGGGCCCCAGTCATAAGCCTTGTACTTGAAGGAAGAAATTAGACCCTCAGAGGCAGAGATGAACCCCCTGTCTCTTTACCCTTGTTTATTCCCAGGGGCTGGGAGTGGTAGGTGTCCTTTTTTAAAAAAAATAACTTCTTACTTTGTATTGGGGTATAGCCAGTTAACAATGCTGTGATAATTGCAGGTGAACAGTGAAAGAGTTCAGCCATATGTATACCTGTTTCCATTCTCCCCCAAACTCCCTTCCCATCCAGACTGTTGCACATCATTGAGCAGAGTTCCATGGGCTATGCAGTATGTCCTCATTGGTTATCCATTTTAAATACAGCAGTGTACATGTCCATCCCAAACTCCCCATCACTCCCTCCCCTTCTTTCCCCCTGGCAACCATGATTGTTCACTATGTCTCTGAGTCCCTTTCTATTTTGTAAGTTCATTTGTATCATTTCTTTTTAGATTCCACATATAAGGGATGTCATATGATATTTTGCCTTCTCTGTCTGATTTACTTCACTCAGTATGACAATCTCAGGGCTTCCCAGGTGGCGCTAGAGGTAAAGAACCCACCTGCCAATGCAGGAGATATAAGAGACCCAGGTTTGGTCTCTGGGTTGGGAAGAGATCCTCTGGAGGAGGAAATGGCAACTCACTCCAGTATTGTTGCCTGAAAAATCCCATGGGCAGAGGATCCTCATGGGCTATAGTCCACAGGGTCACAAAGAGTCAGACATGACTGAAGTGACTTAGCACTTAGTATGACAATCTCTAATCTCTAGGTCCATCCATGTTGGCTCTATTTCATTCTTTTTAATGGCAGAGTAATAGTTCACTGTATATATGTACTACATCTTCTTTATCCATCCCTCTGTTGATGGACATTTAGGTTGCTTCCGTGTCTTGCCTACTGTAAACAGTGCTGCAATGAACACTGGGGTGCATGTACCCTTTGGGATCGTGTTTTTCTCTGGATATATGCCCAGAGGTGGCACTGCTCTATTTTTAGTTTTTTAAGGAACCTCCATACCATTCTCCATAGTGGCTATACCAGTTGGTGAGTATTCTTGAAGGACTTACAAATCCTCTGTAGGGAATTTTTCCCTCAGCTACCTCATGCTATATACATGCCAGCTGATACCTACTGTTAAAAAAAAAAAAAAAAAGAAAGAAACAGAGAAAGAATTGACCCTTTTCTACTTAATGGTCGGTTCCCTTGAGCTAATCAAACATACTCTAAAGTCTAATAAATTGTTTTTGGATCCTAGGTCCAGCGCACATCTAGTGGGCCAGTCTCTTAACCCACTGAGCCTCAGTGTTCTCAACTCTATAATGGGCCTATTAATAAATAGTATCTATCTCCTAATGTTGTGTAAGGATTAAATCTGATTCCAGTAAAACCTCTAACAAGTGGGCCACAATAGCAAGTGCCTAGTAAAGGGAATCATTATTAATAAATGTCCCAATTATTACTGCATATGCTCAGCCCTTGTATTACAGATCTGTGTGAGTGGAAGAACTGGGAGAGGCATTTGACACTTTTGCATCCAACTTCAGTCAACTTCTTCACCCTCTGAGCCTCAGTCTCTCTCATCTATAATAAAGGAATGAAAAGAGTACTTACTTTATTAGCAAATATTGTATATTGGATATTTGAAAGTGAAAGTGTTAGTCACTCAGTCATGTCTGACTCTTTGCAATCCCACGGACTGTAGTCTGCCAGGATCCTCTGTCCATAAAATTTTCCAGGCAAGAATACCGGAGTGGGTTGTCATTCTGTTCTCCAGGGGATCTTCCCAACCCAGGAATCGAACCCAGGTTTCCTACACTGTGGGCAGATTCTTTACTATCTGAGCCACTAGGGAAGCCCTGTTGGATATTTAATATTAGATAATGTTTGATATTATAGACATGAAATGTGCTTCATGTATATGAAGAACTGAGTTCAGAGTCTGACACACAGTAAACACTCAATAAATATTAGCTGCCCTGCGAGGATGGTGAGGGATCTTCCTTTTTCCTTCTCTTTGACTTGGCACATACTGGTCACACTCTCTGGGAGCCCTCCCTTTTCTTGTGTACCTGTTAAACCACTGCCCACCTTTACCGAATGGGAGCTATGATGCTATTTTTTTTCATTATTGCTTTATTAACTGGCTCACTTTGCAGATCTGGAAATTGAGGCTCTGAGAATGGAAGCAACTTGTCCAGGAGCACAGAAGTGTCTACGTGAGAACTCAGTCTAATCCCGAGGGGTCTCCTAATAATATTGGAAAAGCTAAGGATGCTTTCTTTCTTCAGTTTTATCAAGATATCATTGGCATACATCACTGCATAAGTGTAAGGTGTACAGTATGATGGCTGACTTACGTATAGTATGAAATGATTACTCCAATAAGTTTAGTTGACATCGTCATCTCATACAGATGCAATACAAGAAAAAGAGAAAGCAGAGAAGGAAACAAAAATAGTTTTCCTTGTGATGAGAACTCTTAGGATTTACTCTCTTAACAACTTTCATATGTAACATACAGCAGCCTGAAGGACACTTTTACTGACCAAGTAAGAAAAATAAGTCAGAGGTCTCTTCTAGAGCCAGTTCTCCAAACCTCAAGAACTACACCAGGAGAAGCCCCACCTAGATTCGTGCTGTTGCCTCTGCATCAGGCTTTTGCCTGGTTCAGTTTGTCGCCTTCACAGGACTGGTCATCACACTCAAAGACACTAACTGAGACCATTTACCACACGCTGTCCCTGTACCAGGCACCATGCCAAGAGCTTTATCTGTGTGTGATTCCCTCTAATCCTCAAAATAGCCCTCTGGACCAGACACCACTGTTACCCTCATTTATCAGTTCCCCCTGCATTTACTTGCCCAAGGGTGCCATGAGAAATGTGAGGATCTGGAGCGCTAACCCAGCTCCTCCAGACTCCAAAATTCATGCCTCTCACTTTAACCCAAGCCCATCCTTTCTGATAACTCTTCTGCTCTGTGTTTTCTGGCCAGTCACCTCAAGCCCTGCCCACATCTGTCTCTGTGACAAAAGCCTCAGAGCTGAGAAAACACAGCTGCATCCCTCACTTGGTACAAAACTTGACCCAGAATGGCACCATCAAGTGCTCTCAAAATGCTTCTTAGACTTCCCAGCTGTGCCATCTTGGGCAGGTGGCTCACCCTTCCTGAATATTAGTTTCTCCTCATTTGTAAAGTGGAGATCAGAGAATGCTTGCACTGCCATTTTATATACTTCTTTAAATCAACTCACTTTTTAAATAAAGTTATTTTATACACAGGCTTTGATCACTGCCCTAAATGGAAAAATAACATTCCTCTAATACCATTTAAATTAAATGCATAACTTTGAAAGTAAAAATGTTCACCAGCAAATCTCATAAAATCATCTCATCTATACAAAGCCACCCAGCACACAGTAGATGCTCAATATATGGCAGTCATAAGACAATGAAGCTTGGCACTGAGAAGTGTGGTTTGGAGACATTTGAGTAGTTGGCCAACTTGAATGTGGTTTCCCAGTTGAGAATCTAGTAGTTGTTGTGGTTACCCAAAGAAGCTGCCCCTGGTCAAAAAGCCAGAATCAATTTTACTGACAAGAGAAGGCCAACTGATTGGCCCTTGGCCTAGATGCTGACTCCCTTCTCCCCATTGCCCTGAGTCAGACTGACTGGCCTGGGGTGGCAGCCATCTTAGCTCTTGCTGACTAGGCAACTGCAAAGGCAGGCTTGGTTGACAGTGGTTTAGTCGCTAAGTTGTGTCTGACTCTTGTGACTCCATGGACTGTAGCCCGCCAGGCTCCTCTGTCCATGAAATTCTCCAGGCAAGAATATTGGAGTGGGTTGTCTTGCTAGGTCTCAACTAGTCCTGGTCAACACCGGAAACAACTACTTCCTTAAGTTCTGAGGGAAAGGAAAGCTGCACCATGGATCCAGGTCCTAAGACTTCCTCAGGGCAAATCCCCACAGCGTTTTTGTTTTCTTTCTCCCATGATGGCAGACATCACCAATCCATCACAGCACTACCAAACACAGGTGTGATTTTGGGGAAAGTTTCAATATGGTGCCCAGCAGCCCCTACCAATCAATTGAAGATTTAATATTTTTGTCATCCCTGCCTCAAGCTCTGCTCTCATGCTAGGCATGAGATCCTAGAGCGAATCAAGGAAAGCAGGAAACACTGATCCTACTTTGAAAAGAATACATTCAAATGCTATGTGTGGCGACAAGTAGTATAACAGTGAAGGACATGATAGTAAAGTTACAAAGAAAATTAAGGGGCTATCAAAATAAGAACTAGAATTTAAAAAGAACAGAGGCTGTTTCAGAGAACGGAAGAGACAACTGAATCATCAAGTAGTAAAGCACAATGTTTTTCCTCCACCAAACAGAGAAACAAAGAGGAGGCTGGAGGTGAAATACAGATGCAGCTAGAGGGATTGGGAATGAAGAATTTCCAGATAAGGTGACAGGACTGTAATGCCCAGAATGATCCATAGAGGTAAACAGGACTCTTCTATGGATTCTTTGAGAGCTCGGACTCTCTCCTATTCAGCTGTACTTCCAGCACGGGGTCTGGCCTCCAGCTCAATATTGTCTGCTGAACTGAACAGTGTGTTCAGGCCAGATGTGAAAAGTAACAACTAACATTTACAGAGCGCTCACCATGTTCTGGGAGCATTTTACACACTGTATTTCCTCTATCTTTCCATCAGTCTATGATGGTATCATTTATACTGATGCCAAATTCACAGATGTAGGAAATGAGGCTCAGGGAGATTAGTCACTCTACTTCATAACTTCTTCCACTATGATTTGCAACTTTTAGCCTGTAAAGAGCAAAAGGAACAAATGGCCCTTCCAGGAATCTTGAAGGCATCTCTCAGGGATTACCTTCCTATGAGGTGGGGCCCCGCGACCTGATCTCCACTCCACCAGCCACAGTCAGTTTTATGCCTCTAACAACCAACTTCAGGAAGGACATTCCACATTCCCTGGCTTCTGCTCTGAACCAAGTGGAACAACAGGAAACAAGGATGGCCACTGGCCAGCAGGCAGTGCCTGGGGTTGGAAACCCTTTCCTGCTCCTCTCCTAGGAGCCCTCAGGAGGGCACAACCTCCTGAAGACCTCCTGACACCATCCACAGAGGTCAAAAAAACTGAATACCAAGTCTTGTCAGCATCATCTTCCCCACCACCCCACCCCCACTGGAGACAGATTTTCCTGATGCTGATGGGGTGGGAAAGGCCCAGAGGGGGTGGGGGCGGAGTCAGTCAGCAGATGCAGAAGCAGCCTGGGCATGTGGGGGTAGGTTAGGATGCATTTGTTTTCCTTGGGTTTTGTGGCTCCTTCTTTGGGGAAAGGAGAGAGCATCTTGAGCAGGGAAGAGTTTGAAGAGCAGTGAGGGAGCAGTTAAGGACAGGACAGCTGAAAGCTCTTAACCTGAGAGGACGTAGCACCTAGGCAGCAGTGTCTGTGTGGGAAAACAGGGAGGGGCACCAGGCTGCTTCTTGGGGAGGGGCACAACCTTGAGCTCTCAAGAGTACCTGGTGTTCCCAAGCGGCTGGAGCAGAGCCCAAAGCCCCTTTCCTGTGGGCCTTTTGTAAGGCATTCAGGAAACACCTCCAGGGGGTTCAGAATTGTCCTTTAGGCTCAGCTGGGGAGGCAGGGGATGTCCCAAGCTGAGTGCTGTCCTGCCGCCAAGTTGAGCCCCCCTCCTAGCACACAGCATGGGTCTGCTCTGCTCCTTGAGAAGCCACAGGTATCAGGCTGGGCTCTCGGGTCTTCCCTGATGTCCACCAGGAGGCTGGGCACCTCCAGGTAGTGGTAACACCTCCGGATGCCACTGATGCCACACATTCTCTGCAGTGGAGGCACAGATGACAAAGACATTGGCCTAAGGGTGGGAGAGTATACAAGAGGGTCATACTCCCCCTGGCCCTGCATCCCACAGGTTTGGGCCCACCATGCACTCAGGGCACTATAATCATCAAACACTGCAGAGCTGTACTCCTTGGGGAAGGCATCAGTTGTGTAGCTCTGAGCCCCATCACCCCCCACCACACACCTGATACTCTGCATCGCAGGTGTGGCAGCTGCAATGGAAACAATGCCTCCTTCCTCTTCTGGACCCTCTAGATGCATCAACCTGGTGCCCTCCCCACCACAAGGGAACCAGGGCAGTAGCACCAGCCTGGTTCAGGATTCCAGAGCTAGCATCATTTTGTTTCCCCTTTCTCCACTCCAAGATCTGTAATTGAAAAGGTAACAGTAGGAAAGTGACAGCCCAAAAGAGGCAATGTCCCATCACACAATTCAGCCCCCACAGCTGACTAAACAAGGACACTGCTGATTTCTTGCTTGCAGGACTTGGAAATTGCTTTTCCTAAAAATCTGTCCTTGAGGTACCTTCCAGCAGCCACATAAATAACATGACCAGAATTGCTCACAATGTCAGGGGTCCTGCTGTATCTGTAGGACATGTGGACTGCCTCTTCTAGTGCAAAACATGGGCATCTGAAGGAGAGGGGGATTCATTTAAGTCACAGGGGATGGTGGCTGAAAGGGTTGAATGGTTCTCTTTTGGGAAATTCACAAGAACATGATTTAGAATGCAGAGAGAGAGGATTTATAGAAGGTAATCCCAGGAATTTAATCAGCCCAAATACACAACTCTGTTCTTTTTGGAAGACCTGCATGGACCAAACAGCTGTGGTATCAATGGCCTGCTCTAGTTCACATAACTGCCACTGCAGTCAGAAAGTGCTCTTTGATGTCTAACCTAAATCTCTTTGTAGCTTCAACTTGAGCTCCTTTCCTTCTTACAAATTCTATTAGCTGTCTTTAGGAAGAGAGGAGGCAGACAGGGAGGGAAAGAGGGAAGAAGAAAGCAAAAGGGAGAAAGGGAAGGAAGGAGAGAGAGGGGAAGAGAAAAAATGTGTTATCCTTTAAACCAGCATTTCTACTTTGGAGAACTTATTCCACAGAAATATGCAAAGATGTTTATATATTTGTAAACATCTGTAGTGGCCAAAACTGTAGTGGCCAAAATAATAAAAACTCTGTAGCCAAAACTCTGTAGTGGCCAAAATAATAAAACAAGTAATGTCCATCCATAGGTGAATATTTCATGAATATTGTTGACATGCTGCTGCTGCTGCTAAGTCGCTTCAGTCGTGTCCGACTCTGTGTGACCCCAGAGATGGCAGCCCACCAGGCTCCCTTGTCCCTGGGATTCTCTAGGCAAGAACACTGGAGTGGGTTGCCATTTCCTTCTCCAATGCATGAAAGGGAAAAGTGAAAGTGAAGTTGCTCAGTCATGTCCGACTCTTAGCGACCCCATGGACTGCAGCCTACCAGGCTCCTCCATCCATGGGATTTTCCAGGCAAGAGTACTGGAGTGGGGTGCCATTGCCTTCTCTATTGTTGACATAGGAAGATTCTAATTTCTAATTAAAAAAAAAAAACCAGCTTGCATGACAGTATTAGTGTATGATCTCATTTTGCAGTGATGATCATATTACTAATTATATTTATAATTATAGGCATATAAATATCCTGGAGAAACAAACACCAAATGCTTAACCTCTGTTCTGGTTGCAGCATCGTAAACTATTGTAAACCAGTACTTAGAGCCTTAACACAACAGTTTGGGATTGTTTGTCCTGGTTCTTAGGCTGACTGGGCTCAGCTGGATGGCTCTTGCTCCAGGTCTCTAGCAGTTGCAGCAGAGGCGCAGCTGGGACTGCAGTTATCAGGGGTTCCACTGAGCTGGACATCCAAGAGTGCTCACTCACATGACAACTGGTGTTGGATGTCAGCTATGAACTCACCTGGGGCTTTCAATCAGAGTCCCTACACATGGCCTCTGCAAGTGACATGGACTTCTCACAGTTGGACTCCAAGACAGAGCTTCCCAAAGCAAGTATTCTTTTGAAAAACTTACAGTCTAGTTTGCAATGTCACTCCCACAATAGTCTACTGGTTAAAAGGGAGTCACGGGACCAACTCTGAATCAAACGGAAGAGACTACACAAAGGCATGAATACCAGGAGGTGGTTCACTGAGGGCCATCTAAGCAACTAGATATTGTAATATTTCTAGGAAATAGGATTTGGACAGACTTTCACTTTCCAGGGTCTGATGTAATAGTTAAATGTACAAATGCAGGAGACAAAAAGCCTGGCTGTCCTGGCTCACCACTCGCTTTCTGAGTGACCTCAAACAAGTTACTTATAACCTCTCTGAGCCTCAAAGCTTTCAGATAACTGTTATGACCTCACAGGGTGGTTGTAAAGATTAAATTGAAGTATTGTGTGTAAGATGCTTAAAAATAAATGTTCAATAAAAGTGAGCTAATAATATTATTATGCAGTGATATGTTTAATTTTTACAAGTATATTTTACTTTTATAATTGAAAAAAATAATTTTCAAAGACCAAAAAAAAGAGACATGTAGCAGAATTAAGAGATGTAAACTCAGAACTCCCAGTCAGGGCTCTTCTGAGGAATCTGAAGGGACTCTTAGACCTCATAGACATAGAAAATACCTCAGGAAGACCTTGACCCTTCCCCTCTGCTCCAGTCAACCGTCCAGTGGTGGGGTCTGACAGCCCGACCTGTGTTGTTCTTTTAGCTGTTCCCCAAATCCTCTCAAATTTGTGTACGGTAAGCTGCAAAGTATAGGAAACGAATCCCCCCAATAATATAACCAAGAAGCTTTGCAATCACAAAACATGGGCTTTATATTACCCAGGAGCTTAAACCTGTCCAAAGACAACATTGACAGAAAGGATTTGTTTTTTAGAAGCATTGACATTTTGATCATGAAGTTCATGGGGACTTGCTTGGATGGGATTTGGTTGGGTTTCCACACAACAGATTCTTGGGCCAGTTAGTTTGAGGAAAAAACTAAGAAATGGAATTTCAGGTGGTGATGACTCGGGTTTCTTCGCTTATTCAACCTTTATAAATACAGGGCCTGTCAACACCGCTCCTTTTCTTTGGGGAAAAAACTGTCACAGTGGAAATGAAAGGATTTTTCAGTGTGAGGAATTATAGCAAATGTCAAACCTTAAGAGTTGAAAATTCTACTTTCTGATTTCTTTTTCAGAAAATCAATACACAGGCACTGTTCCATTCCCCTCTGGGTCTCTGTGGCTCACACATCTCTCTCATCCCAAGGATGTCTTAAGTGTTCTTGATGTTGCCTTGGGGGCAAAACTACCTGCATGAAAGAAATGGGAAACTCAATGGCTGCGGGTTAGTTTCTCGAGAGATGCAATTACTAGGAACTTAAGGAAATGTCAAATATGAATAGCTGGCAATTTCATCTGAAGTTGATGACTTGCCTGGCTTAAAGGACTAATTAGATGGAGCTTGAATATTTTTAAAGAGTTTAGTTATGAAAGATTTTTAGCACCACACTACAAATAGGTTTCGATGAAGAAGTAAGAGATGGTGGTGAAGAGTCACTCTCTGCAGAATATATACAGTCAGCTCTCTGTATTTGTGAATGGCAACCCAGAGAGTCAGAGAGTCATCTGTACTCTACAATTTTATACACAGGACTAGAGCAGTGGCAGATTTTGGTATCACAGGGGGGTCCTGGAACCAATACCCTGTGGATACTAAAGGATGACTGTATGACATTTTTTTCTGGGGAGACCTCAGCATTTATTCATTCTGTCCCCCCTTATAAGGCGGGAGCAGAGCAGGGACATGAGAGAGAGCATGGGCATTATTTAATGAATGGAAAAAGAGGTTCTGAGAAATAATGGCACTTTTCTAAGTCAGAGGCAACCTAGAGAACAGAAATCACTTTTCTCTGGCTGGAAACAAAGTGGAACGTGATATGCCATAAAGTCAGACAAAGCTGGATAAGTAAATTTTTGAAATTTCAGGATTAATAAAACAAAGAATTTTGCTTTAATGGGCCTCTTTTCTTAGGTGTTGACTTAAAGTTTACTTATAATGTTTCTTCATTATACAGGGTGTAGCATACCTGCATGGTACTCCCACCCCTGTTTAGAAGTATTGATATTATCAAGTGGTTTTGAGCTTGGGTATTAGTCCTGGGTTTGAATACTGGATAATTAATATAATTGGTACCTTAACTCTCCACCACTTCAAAATGTAATTTCCAAGTGCCTTGAACAAGAACAAGGATGGCACAGACTTAAACAAATAAATCAAAAACCTGACAATGCCAAGTACAGAGAGGTCATGAGCAACTGGAACACTCATAGTCTACTGCTGGGAGTGCAGGTTAGTAACACCACTCTACAGAGCAGTTCAGCAATATCCGGTAAAGGCGAAGGTGCACATACTCTGAAACATAGGAAACACACTTCTAATATGTATATACTACCTGAGAGAAACTCTCACATGTAGCTACTTCTCATGGAGAGCCATATCAAGGTATTAACTATAGCAGATTGTGAGAGCAAAATCCTGAAACCAGTTTAAATGCGTGTGTGTGTATATATATACACATATAGATGTCCATATAATATGTCAGTATATATATACACTGTAGACAGCTAGATGTATATGTCTATGCAATATGTGTATATATACATAGAGACATATATAGACATACGTTTGTATATGCATAAATATGTCTATGGATAAGTGAATAAATAAATTCTGGCAAATTTATTAATGGGATTGCTCTATAGTCATTAAGATGAGTCAAACAGATCTACATGTATCAGTAAAAATAGATCTCAAAAGCATCTTGTTGAGTGAAAAACAGCATCATGTAGAGTGGCAGGTTCTGCATAAAAGAAAGTTAAGATTATGCAAATGTGGCCCCAGAGACAACAGCACTGTGGCTGCCTCTAGGGAGGGAATGGGAGAAGGAAAGGATGAGCTGGAACAATTTCAAAGAAGACTTCAACTGTGAATATAGCATCATTCCTTCTTTAAAAACAAAATTAAAACATATGTGGCAAGATGTTAACATTTGTTTAATCTGAGTAATGAATACGCCAGGGTGTGTATACTACATTTTCACTTGTGAACTATTGTGAAATAATTTTAAAGATGCATGCAAGAAAGACAGCCCTGGATACCAGCCCTGCCACTGCACTTCAAACAAGGGACATAAATTCTCTGAGACCCTTGTTTGCAAACTATGACTGCTAAGTCACTTCAGTCGTGTCCCACTCTGTGCGACCCCAGAGATGGCAGCCCACCAGGCTCCCCCGTCCCTGGGATTCTCCAGGCAAGAACACTGGAGTGGGTTGCCATTTCCTTCTCCAATGCATGAAAGGGAAAAGTGAAAGTGAAGTTGCTCAGTCATGTCCGACTCTTCTCGACCCCATGGACTGCAGCCCACCAGGCTCCTCCATCCACGGGATTTTCCAGGCAAGAGTACTGGAGTGGGGTGCCATTGCCTTCTCTGAAAACTATGATTAACAATGTTCAAATTTCAGAGTTGGTTGTAAGTTAATGAGAGTCAAGTGTAGAATGACTTTCAGATGTTATCCATTGGGATATCCTTTTAGAATGAGTCCCTAATGACTTTGCAGATGTATCTTACTCAGAGAGATATTTGCTTCTTAAAATTGATCAGAAACTATGTGGATGCATTTCAAAACAATTCTGATCTCCAGAAAAATAATGTATTACTATTCTTTTTGCAAAACTATATACAACATGTATTACACAGACA
Organism: Bos mutus; assembly: GCF_027580195.1. NCBI lineage: Eukaryota > Metazoa > Chordata > Mammalia > Artiodactyla > Bovidae > Bos > Bos mutus. The sequence goes on from NC_091641.1 coordinate 24,368,263, forward strand.
TGTAAAGCACTAATTATTTAACTATGATTGCCCTGAGGGAGGGGTAATTGGGTGGTTGGAGTATAAGAGTGGAAGGAAATTTTATCTTTCTCTCATATTAACTTTAATTATGTACCATGTGTATAGACTACTTATTCTAAAAATAAATATAATTTATTTAAAAAAATAATTTAAAGGTCATAATCTTCTCCATTCTAAACCCACTTACAAAGGAAAGGTCTTAAAATCTAAGTTCTAAAGATTCTCTAGAGGTCATATAGTCCAATCTCCTACCTGAGCACAGGAAATGCCATTCCAGCCCCATATCCTCCTTGAAGTCAGACGAAAGAAAGAGCACAGGATTAAGGATTAGGAGATCTGAGTTTGTTTCCTGTCACATGAATTACTAACTCTTGACTCTAAGCGAGTTCCTTACGTTCTCTGAACCTCAGTTTCATTTCAGAAATGAGGACAACTGCAGCACCACTGTTGTGACTGCGTGAGGACAGACAAAGTACAATGAGAACATGAAATTTTGTCATATAGTATCAGGATGTTTATATGAGATGCAACTGCAGTGCAGAAGTTTCCCTCAAGAACATGGGTTCAGTCCCTTTGATTTCCGTGGGAGTGCCCAAGACACTATTCCTAAGGGGCCCCTAGTAACCAATAAAGTCACCTTGCTTCAGATGTAAACCAGATTCTCTTCTCTCCACAGCAAATATCCTAACCGTGATCATCCTCTCTCAGCTGGTGGCTAGGAGACAGAAGTCTTCGTACAACTATCTCTTGGCACTTGCTGCTGCTGACATCTTGGTCCTCTTTTTCATTGTGTTCGTGGACTTCCTATTGGAAGATTTCATCTTGAACATGCAGATGCCTCAGGTACCCGACAAGATCATAGAAGTGCTGGAATTCTCATCCATCCACACTTCCATCTGGATTACTGTCCCATTAACTATTGACCGGTATATTGCAGTATGCCACCCGCTCAAGTACCACACGCTCTCCTACCCAGCCCGCACCCGGAAAGTCATCGTAAGTGTTTACATCACCTGCTTCCTGACCAGTATCCCCTACTACTGGTGGCCCAACCTCTGGACTGAAGACTACATCAGCACGTCCATGCATCATGTCCTTATCTGGATTCACTGCTTCACTGTGTACTTGGTACCCTGTTCCATCTTCTTCATCTTGAACTCCATCATTGTGTACAAGCTCAGGAGGAAGAGCAATTTTCGCCTCCGTGGCTACTCCACGGGGAAAACCACTGCCATCTTGTTTACCATCACCTCCATCTTTGCCACCCTCTGGGCCCCACGCATCATCATGATCCTCTACCACCTTTACGGGACGCCCATCCAGAACCGCTGGCTGGTGCACGTCATGTCCGATGTTGCCAACATGCTGGCCCTTCTGAACACGGCCATCAACTTCTTCCTCTATTGCTTCATCAGCAAGCGGTTCCGCGCCATGGCAGCCGCTACTCTCAAGGCCTTCTTCAAGTGCCAGAAGCAACCCGTTCAGTTCTACACCAACCATAACTTTTCCATAACAAGTAGCCCCTGGATCTCACCGGCCAACTCACACTGTATCAAGATGCTGGTGTACCAGTATGACAAAAATGGAAAACCTATAAAAGTATCCCCATGACCCCATAGGTTTGACACCTAGTGCCTCTGCATAATCCATTGCCAGATGGGAATGTGGCCCATCCTGTGGCTGAAGAGCTCTCCTTAAGAGTGCTAACCTGATTTCCTGTCTCCACAGACTGAGCACCTTTCAGACTGGTAGATGAGAAAAGATGGAGGAGAAAAACAACAAAAGCTTGAATCTTGTTTTCATTTATGCATTTGTTTCCACCGAGTCATGTAGACAGCAAAAGTCTCTACCAGCTTGAAGACGTCATTGAAGGTTGTGTCATTCTCCTGTTGCCTGTAAGGACACACCAGAGAGAAATAGTCTATGGACTTAAGCTTGGCATCATCCAGTCACTGGGAACTGCTCATTTACGTGACACATCAAGCCACAGTAACACATAGCTGAGCCCACACTCTTCTTCCGAGAACTGAGATCATCCATCATTTCCCTGTGTTGTTACCAGCAGCTAACAATGCAGACCGATTCGGGAATTGTCCAAGGCTCCCTTTGTCCTAGGGAGGGTTTTGGTCTTGAAGTGGCCCTGACATACCTATCTGCAGAATGACACTGAGGGGGCAGGGGAGGATTGAATCCTGCACAAACTCTGGCCAGAGTTTCTGTGAAAATGCTCCAACCAACATAACCATGACCCTCAGACCCTCAGGGGTCTAAGATCCAGTCTTTCTATTTGCCATCATGTATAGGTTTTATCTAACACCTCCAAAACAAAGACCCTGCCTGGTGTGCAGGGCCATAGGAGGAATTCTTGAGCCCAGAAAAACAAAAAATAAGCCCACTCTTGCCATTGTTTCAATCCACCCTTGAGTCAGCTGTGTATGATCTCTTTACTGAAATAGCTTCTTCTTGCTGTGCCACTCAAGCTTCCTGGAGAAGCCTTTATGTGTAGTGTTGCCAACCCTGCCACCCTGCTTGCTGAAGCCCTCACCAAACTGTTTTATTTGAAGTGACTTTTGAACTGGATTTAATTTTCGAGGGTCAGGAACAGTAGCTCTCCAGGTGTGAAAGGAGGCAGTCTCAGCTCCACCCCGCAGCCCAGCTGGCATTGCCATTTGGTCGCAAATGGTGATGAGAAGGTGCCCATGTTGTCTGCATGTCTGCCCTTTGATGCACATGGCTCAAAAGGGTGGTGCCAGTTTTCAGTGATGCTATTTAACCCAGATCCTTTGCAAAATAATACAATATGAATTTATTTATTCTTCCCTTGCCTGTACAAGGCAAGAACAGTTCTAGGGTATAATTAATGGAGGTTTCCCTGGGAATTACCACTCATGTGTGCATACACACAGACTTGAATACATTAGGCTCCTGTGTACACCATGGTGTGTTTTGAAAGAAAAATCTATGCTGGAGTTTTTCTCAGTTTTTTTTTTTTAACCTTCTTCCAGATTACCAGTATTTGAAGTTATCCCTGTTCTGAAAGAAGTATTCCAACATGATTTTGGAATTGTATGATATTTTTGGTGACCCAACAAAAAGCAGAGAGTCCACTTGAAACACTTGGTTCCTCGGGCTGGATTTTTACTGCACTTTTGTCCCTAAATTGGAAGACACATCTACCCTTTTAAAGGGAACTTGCAATAAATGAGCAGGGTAGAAAAGGCTCCAATGCCACATAATCCCGAAACTTCAGCCAATACCCTCAGCACAACTCAGTACACAAATCAGTACAACTTTAGGTTACGTTCACCCTAAAGATCCTAATTCCTACTCTGTTTAAATGATTGCAGAAGAGTCTCGTCTCACCCAAAGATTAGTTCTGAAGTCAGTGGAAAAAATCTGGCAGAGCCAAAGTTACCTCTGCAAAGTTCTCAGGAAGGATCCATGTTGGAGACCATATTCTATCCCTTAAAATTCCTAACTCAGATAAGTTTTTTTTACCCCAGCATTGGAACAGTTTGCTGTTTCTTCCACTGAAGACAGGACAGAATTGACTTACATTTAGAGACCGTATTGTGTGACTCCATTGTATTTGAGAACGTTAGGATCACACTGGTGCAGCAAGGTGCTCCCACTAAAAGATGTTCATGGAAGTTTGAATGAGGGAAGAGCAGATTCGTATCTTCCAGGTCACACTCTCCCCAGGGCAGTGTGCATCGTGTGGGAGAATGGGCAGATTTCCCGTTAAGTTGCATTTCTGTTTCTTTTTTTGCCAAGCATGTGTAGTCGGGTACCTGTTCATTAACTGTGTGTATGATATGACTCCATCACACCCCTTTGTGAATGAACCAAAGGCTACCTACACCTAATATATATAAGTATTTATTTGATTATTTATTTTTAAACAATAGGTCTGAAAAATGCTAGTTTGAGCTATACATGAATGAGTCACTGTGCAATATCTATAATGGTTAAGCAATTCCTTTTTGAGAATGAATGTAAGATGAAAAATATGTATGTGGATCTCAGTGCTCTCTGCTCCACATTTTTAGGTGTGTGTAAAAATTAATTATTGATGTTTAAAAAGTAAAAGCTGAGTGTGTATTTGGAATGTTTTCCTCATACACTCATTTATTACTTCTCTTAATAATAGAGGCTATACCAATTAGTATTTGATCTCTTGTCCTTCTGACTGTATTTTATATTTTGATACAATAATATTTAAAAGAGGTCTGATTTTTGAAGGCAGTCCATGAGGAGTTGTCTTCTGGTTATCATGCATACAAATGCCTGTTGGCTTAGGTTGATACATATCTCCTAAAATTTATCTCAAATAATATAAGGACTTTTAATTTATTCTTATTTATAGTAATAATTGTGGACAAAATTTAAAAGCTTTTTAAAGAGAAAACAAACTTTTAAGCCTTTTCTTTGAGGCCAGTTTTGGAAATATAGCTTTGAGTTTTGAAGCCTGTCACATAAACAGCTGCTGTTGATGGCACATAAGCAATTGCCTTATATCAGGTTTTTGTGATGCCCCTTTCAAAGACGTTAACTAGCGTCCCTCCTGTATGATCTGTGTCCTTGGTTGGACATGCAGTGATGCTACACATGTACACACTGTGTCTTTCTACTGAACAACTCAAGGACTGAGCTGCCTAATGGGAAGGAAATAAGGAGGATGACAAAGAAACCGTAAAAGACAGACCATGAGAAGGCACGAAGTTCCATCTTGCAAACACTCTGCAAGTGGAAACTTACTTTGCACAGTTGGTGCCCACTGGTCCAACCTGAGGGGCCTATCTGAAGTGAATAAGAGACTCTAATGTTGGTTATTCCAGTTCAAAGAATGAGAAAAAAAGTTACCATAAAAAAATAGTAAATGTTCATATTTTCTTAATTAGATATTATACTGTGTTTGGACTTGTTTGTATTATAATAAATTCTAATATGGTGCACAATTGGGGTTTCGTATATGCATATATGCTCAAGAGATGGCAGAACTCAAATTAAAATTTTGAAATAAGTATCTTCCTTATACTTTGTGCTGGTGCTAGAATGAAATCTGCGTCCCACCTGCCCCTGGTTATCCAGGTATATTCCAGAATTGAAGACTACTGAACTCTGCTTTCTATAATCCTAAACTAGGGATTTCCCCGGTAGTCCAGTGGTTGAGAATCCACCTTGCAATGCAGGGAACACAGGTTCAGAGAACTAAGACCCCACACGCCATGAAGCAACTAAGCCCACACGCTGCACTACTGAGCCTGCGCACTCCAGAACCTGAGCGCTGCGACTACTGAGTTGCCACTACTGACCCAGCGTGAGACACAACGAAAGGTTCCCCGTGTCGCAGGGAAGCCCAGATGCAGCCAAATAAATAAATAAACAAGCATTTTTTTAAATCCTAAATTAGGTATCTTACTGGGAGTAAATCTGAATTCTCTCTGATAACATCCCCTAGGCAACTTTGAGATAGGGAGGGCTATAACCATGGTGGAAATCTAGCAGAACGGCTAAGAATTTAGGCTCTGAAGTCAGAGGGTCACAAGTTCAAGTCCTTGTTTCTCCAAATACTATCTGGGTTGCCTTGAACAAGTCCTTGAAGACCTCTGAAATATCGTCCTCATGCAGAAAGTGGTGTAAAAGTTAACTTTTCCCAGGTAACTGCAAGGTAAGCAGACACTCTCAAGGTCAGGAAACCAAGGTTTGGAGTGAGTCATTGTTGGCTACAACTTTGCAGGCTCTACCACTTTCTAGCTGTGTAGCCTTGGGCAATGTTTTCAATCTTTTGGAGTCTCAGTTTCCTCTTCATAAAACAGGGCTAATAGTAATTCTAGTATATACTTTATGGGATGATAATTATTAATAGTACAGTTAAAAAGAGCCTCCATTGTACATTCTCTTACAGGCGAGGATGCGAGGCCCAAAGACATCAATGATTTGTCCAGAGTAGAACCCAAGTCACCCAACACTTTATCCTTTCCACTCTACCTCATTGCACCTCTGCAAGATTCTGACTCATCCCTTCCAAAGTTCACATCATTTTTGTGCCCTTTTTAGAGTTGGGTATATTACCTAGTTTTCCAACTCTTCAAATACAGGTCATCCAAGCATGAGATATATTAAACAGCATCATAATTAAAACACTTAATTTGACCTTTCCCTGTGAGGTAGGATTTTTTTCATTGACTCTATCAGGAATCCTAACCCCAGCTCTCAAACTAGCTATGCATTTCCCATACATACCACCATCAATTCTGACAGCCACCGACAAACTATTGTCATAACCTATCTTTGCATCAACCTGAAGAATGAAAGTAACTTACAAGTTGAGAGGGAAGTACAAAAAAGCAAAGATTTTGCTAAAAAGGTTGCAAACAGAAGCTGATAGGCATGACCACGTTATTCTCATTAATTTTGTTCACCAACTCAGGGAGGCAAGATAAAAGTGAGTTGAAGGAGGTTGAACTGCTAAATAATCATCCTTTTAGTAGTACACTTGGTTAAATGTGATGGCTCAACCTCTGTGAGGGTGTACAATTAATCTGAGTACTTGCCAGACACAACATGGGGGATAAGAGTTGCATGTCTATGGGATAAATAGACACTGAATTTCCTGGGTTTATTGAGAGAATTTGTCACCGTCATGCCAGAAAAAGAGAAAGAAAACTTTTCTGATTCAAAAAGAGCACAACAAGTCTACAGGGAAGAAAGATGCCATCTGACCAACTCTGCATGAGGCATTACCTTGTCTATGGGGCTTTGTTACCTAGTGAATGGCAGAAACATAATATTTTTCTCCACTGGGGATAGAACAAGAGGGAATGAGACTTAAACTGCAGTACAAAGGATCCAGATCAAACCAAAGAAGAAAATTTTGCAGTGATGTCTATTAACTCCACAAATGGTTTTCCATGGGGATTCTTAGAATCTGCTTCTCTGGATGTATTTCCAAATGAATTGTACAATAATTAGAGTCTTGGAGAGAAGCAAATCTCACTCAGATGATTTCAATAAAAAGACTTTAACAAAGAGACTATTAAATAATGGTCTGAGCAAGATCATGGCAACTCTAAAAAGAGCTATTGTGGAACCCAGGAACTAGAGATAATAGGAAGACTTACCTTCCTAGGCCTGATGGGGTAATGAGAGGAAACAGTTGTTACTGCAGTTCAAAGTAGGCTGTGCTTTGTAGAAGGGGCCCTCCAGCAAGCAGTCCCATGCTGCTGCCAGAGATATAATGCCAGAGAGGAAGGAAGTGACACCCCAACCTCTTTTTTCCTTCCCACTGATATCGTACAGATGACTCCACTGGCTGATCTCAAAGAGAAGTCAGCCAGGAAAAGTGCAGGTGATATAGTCCATACTGGCCAGATCCCAAGGCACAGGGCAGTGAAAAATCAAAGGTGAAGTGAGATAGGAAACAATTACAGAATAACAAGCAAAGGTTAAATTCTTATTTTACTATCACCAATGCTGGACAAGATCTTAGAGATTACTTCACTCAAATATCAAAAGAAAGAAAGCTAAGAGATCCCTTTGTCCAAGATTACATGACCTAGATGTTTGGCAAGTCCAGTATCCAATGATTTCCTAGCACATTCCCAGAAACATATGTTATAGACCTTTACAAGCTTGCTTTCTAAACTTCATCATTAGAAATTTCTTTCATTAATCTTTAGCATCTCCAATGACTAGACTGTCAACTTGAATATGTCTAGGAATGCAAATGAAGAATATCAAGAGAGTGGGCATTTATTCAATATCCACGTGTCCCAGGCACTCCCATGGTCATTGATTTATTTGACTAATATTTATTGAAATACACTGTGTGCCAAGATCTATTCTAGGCATAGTGATTCAAGACAGATTCAGTGAACAAGACAGATAGGGTCTCTGCCCTAGTAGGGGAGACAATACACAAAGCCAATAAAATAATTTCAGATAGTGATATATTCTAGGAAATAAATAAAAGTAAGTGACTCAGGTCACATAGAAAGAACAGCAGACAAGTTAATCAGGGAAGGTCTTTTTGAGAAGGTAACAGAACTGGAATCCAAATTAAAAGGAAACAGCCATATAAAGAGCATTCCAGGCTAAGGGGGAAAGGACAGAGTCCTTGAAATGGGAATAACTGAGTACTCAAGGAACAAAGAGAAGACTAGCATTGCTGAAGCATAGTGATCCAGTAGAGAATGGTGTTGAAAAAGACAAGGAGGGGTGGGCAGAAGCAAAATCATGTAGAGCTTTGTGGGCCCTGGTAAGGAATTTGTGGGAAGACAGGGTAGAATTTTAATCAAAAAGTTGATGTGATCTTATTTCATTTAATCAGCATAACTCTGAAAATGTTGTTACCTCCATTTTTCAGATGAGAAAGCTAAATCTCTGGGGATTAAATTAAGCTTGTTTTAATACAAGGTCATAGTGAGTAACTTACAAATTGTTATTTAAGCCCAGTCCTGTCTAGTTCCATGAAACACTTCATCAGGCCACTGTGACACATTTTTCTTGACATCCCAACACTCTCCTGAATTAGCAGTTTGTTCCCATTAGCATTTTCACCATCCAAGGTTGCTATTTCAGCTAAAGTCATCCTCTAATTCCAGTAATGGGGATTCAGAAACCACCAGGTCATATTATCATATGGTCTATTTCATGATCCAAATCATGTGTCTCATGAAATCTGACAGAGTATCAGCCAAACAAGATTATGAATTGGACTATAAAGTAGGCTGAGCATCAAAGAATTGATGCTTATGAATTGTGGAGCTGGAGAAGACTCTTGAAAGTTCTTGGACTGCAGTGGGATCAAACTAGTCAGTCCTATAAGAAATCAACCCTGGGTATTCAGTGGAAGGATTCATGCTAAAGCTCCAATCCTTTGGCCACCTGATGTGCAGAACTGACTTGCTGAAAAAGACCCTGATGCTGGGAAAGATTGAAGGCAAAAGAAGTCTGTGGCAGAGGATGAGATGGTTAGCTAGCAACACTGACTCAAAGGACATGAATTTGAGCAAACTCTGGGATATAGTAAACGACAGGGGAGCCTGATGTGCCACAGGCCATGGGGTCTCAAAGAATCATACACAACTTAACAACTGAACAATAGTAAAGTATCTGTTCAGATTTTTTATTTCTTCATGATTCAGTCTTGGTAGGTGGTATGTTTCTAGGAATTTATTCATTTCTACGTTATTAACCAGTTTGTTGGCTCAAAGTAGTGTCATATAGTTCTTTGTATTTCCATGGTGCCAATTGTTAAGTCTTCTCTTGCATTTCTGATTTTGTTTATTTGGGTCCTCTCTTTTTTCTTAATGAGTGTAGCTAAAGTTTTGTCTATTAAATCTTTAAAAAAAAAAAAAAAAGATTATGAATGAAATGATATAGGCTCTACTAGAGGGCAAGGCATTAAGTACATACTTTTTAAAACTTTCTTGAACCACCCTCAGTAATATTTTCGATGTCATTGTCTTGTAAGTGGTTTTGTGTGCAGATTTCAACTCTTAATCTTTCTCCAGTTTAAGTACTGGTCTTTCCCAAAAAAAAAAAAAAAAAAAAAAAAGCCAATGCTTCTGTCCAAGGTGCTGATGCGATTGGGCCACAAATTTGGTTTAAGCATTAACACTTAATGTAACAAGTGTTTCATTTAACATTAAGCATATGTTAAGAAGATTTTATGTATGAAGATTCAGATTTTGTCCCCCCTTCATTAAAAAAAAGGTATTGGGACAACATTATTTACCTTATGAAGCAATTTTAAATCGGATTTCTTACAGAAACAAAATCCACTGTGGTCTTGCTCTTCTACCTCACAGGAGCATTGCATGGGCAGAGTGTGTAAAAAATGTAGAATCACAGACCTCAATGGGCTTGCTGAACCAGAATCTGAATTTCAATACAATCCCAAGATGATTCATACACATATTAAAGTTTGGGGCGCACTACACTGTTACACTTTTAAACAGTGGTTTCACACCATTGAGAAGCTTTTGAAAAATCCCAATCCCAAGATGAAATCCAGAGAGCAGTATTTTTTAAAGTTCTTCAGATAATTCTAGTGTTCAGCCAAGAAGGAGATTTTTTTTTATACTGAAGTATAGCTGATGTACAATTATTATATAAGTTACAGGTATGCAATATAGTGATTCACAATTTTTTAAGTTTACACTCCACTTATAAAGTATTGGCTATATTTCCTGTGTTGTACTCTATTGTGTTGTATTCTTGCAGCTTATTTTATACATAGTAGTTTATACCTCTTATTCTCCTACCCCTATCTTGCCCCTACCCTCTTCCCTCTCTCCACTGGTAGCCACTAGTTCGTTCTCTATACCTGTGAGTCTATTTCTTTTTTGTTACATTTATTAGTTTGTTTTATATTTTAGATTCTTCATATGAGTGATATCATAATTATTTGCCTTTCTCTGTCTGACATATTTCACTTAGCACAATATCCTCCAAGGTCATCCATATTGTTGCAAATGGCATGTTTTCACTCTTTTTAAGACTGAGCAATGTTTCACCATGTGTATGTATGTGCATATACATATATGGCACATCTTCTTTATCCATTCATCATGAACACTTCCATATCTTGGCAGGTGTAAATAATGCTGCTATGAAAATTAAGGTGTGTGTATCTTTTTTAAATTAGATTTTTGGATATATTCCCAGGAGTAGAATTGCTGGATCATATGGTAGTTATATTTTTAGTTTTTTTGAGAAATCTCTATACTGTTTTCAACAGATGCTGCACAAATTCACATTCCCACCAACAGTGTATGAAGGTTTCCTTTTCTCAGGGGAAGATTCTTCCCAAAGAAAACTTTATGTCACTATCATAAATGAAAACTGGTATCACCTGCCATAAACAGGTAGCCACCATTAAAGAAAATGGTCAAAGACTGTCAGTAATTCTTAACCTTACATAACTATCAGAAACTGATATCTACTCTCTGGTTTTTTTTTTTTAGAAAAGGTAGATGTTAAGGGCCTACTACCACCATATTGAGAATTTTCTTTTTTTTTTTTAAGGTTTTTTATTTTAACAAACAGTGGAAGAATACACACAAATCTAATAAAAGCAGATCTGAGTTATCAAAAAAACAGAGACAAGAATGAAAGCTAGACTTGGAGATGCATACTTTTGTAGATTTTAATTTTTGTTTCACAAAAGTTATGTACTAACTCATAGCAAAATAATAAATGTATAATAAAATCTTTTTATAAGCACACAGATATAACAGAGCAAAATATTAATGATATTCATCTCTTTATGATTTTTTGTTATTTACTTATTTAATTTTTATTCTGTTTACTTATTTGTATTTTGTGAGTTTTCTGCAGTAAGTATTATTTTCTACAATAAACATGTATGTGATTTTCAGAATTTTCTTTAACCTAAGCAGAAGAATTAATAGCAAAATAGAAAGGTAGAATTTTTTTTCGCAGTGTGCTTCAGTGTAATGGCCATCTCAGTCCGCTCATACACCCTTTGTGTTATGAACACTAAACTTTGAGAAACGTGGGAGTCTGCAGCAGTTTCTTTATTTCAGTGATTCCCAACATCAGGTGCACTTTAGACTCACCTAGAGTTTTTATGCCTATGTCCTGACTCTACCCCCAGATGCTTTAAATCAGAACCTCTGGGAATGGGCCCAAGGCATCAAAATGTTCTAGAACACTTCCAGGTGCTTCTGATGTACATCCAGAATTGAGAATCTGCTTGCCTACTTGGTAACACTTGAAGAACTATAAGAACTGAGAAATTACAACATCGCTTTCCCAAATAATCTGTCATCAGGCCAGTTCCCTCATTCAAACTCTCCACAGTTTGTTGAGGTTTCATGGCATTCGCACTTCTCACTGTTTGAGGGGGCTGACAAGTCATATCCATCTATCCCCTCACTCTCATTGTGGAACCAACTGAGAAATTGATTCAAGAAATATACTAGTGAAGATCAATTATCAGCTCTATTACTGGAAGGGTAGGTTGGAAAACGTCAGTTGAATTCAGGGTCAGTGAATTTCCTACCCAACCAGTTTAGGTCTTGGTTCAAACATCCCTGAGGGAATCTGGAACTGTGTACAAGACAGTTACCCAGATGATTGCAGGCGGAGTTTCTGTTCCCCAAGTAGATCGCTACTAGTGGGGACAATTCGAGATGGACATCCATAGCCTCCTCTAGAAGCCAAGCTTGGATCACAATGCAGTTAGGGTTCCAATATGGGAGATGGGGGCACAGAAAGAATTTCTCCCTTCTAGAGGCCTGAGAAACAGAGGGAAGGGGGTTTTCTCACATATGTTGTGCTCCTTCTTCCAGTCCTACAAATCAGTCAAGGCTTTCCTTCCCCATCAAGGATGGAATGAAAGAGAAGGGTTGAGAGAAGTTATATTCCAAATACTTCTGACTGTAAGATTAAGAATTCCTAAATTATGGGCTAAAATAGAACTATTAGAAAAAACAATTCCCCTATACTCACTTCCTCATGACCTAGGGAATTTTATAATTGTGACTCAGGGAATTTCACAACCCTTAAGGAGACAGACAGTCAGGTGTGCCGTACTGTTAAAATACTTTGAGAAAAGGCAAGAAAAGATTCTTCTGATCTACCTAGGGCTTCACTGTCTTCAAATTAGGGCTACTGGGCACATCCAAAGGCATGATTCAATCTTCAGGGTCTGAGATTCCAGACCCTGGTATATCGAGCTGGCACACGGGTACCTAAAAGCTCTGAAATCAAAAATAATTTTAATTGACTTTAATTAAAATAAGGATGCCAAACAGCATGTTTAGGAGTGGAAAAAAATGGTGTCAATACCAGACATCTTCATAACTTTGCCACCCTCAAGCCCCCATATTTCTGGTTTGCAAGGATATGGATTGTGCAGATCTGGATTCAAATCCTGATTCCATCAACTTGATGAGTGACATCGGGCAAGTTACTCCCAGTCTCTGAGCTACTGCTGGATAGGGTGTCAAATGAAATAACAATAGTGGGAAATATTGAAATATTTTTAATATTATTAAGTGTCTAGAACATATTTGTATTATTAATAAACTGTATTATTATCATTATTATTTAGTTCCCTTTGGTAAGGACAAGAAGAACATGGCATATTCCAGGACTTCTGTGGGAAACTTGGTTACCTTTACAATGATGAGGACTCTCCCAGGAAAAAGGGGTTTAGCTGTGTTATTTTCCAGCTCTCTCCTTTTCCCAATGTAGAAAAAGCATATCATTCATTGCAGTCATCCAGTGGCAGTCCCTGAAAAAGATACATCATCAAAGATCTGGAAGACTAGAGGCAAGCCATCAGTCACTCCATGCATGCTTGTCCTCAGTCACTTCAGTCATGTCTGACTCTTTGTGACCCTGTGGACTGTAGCTGCCAGGCTCCTCTGTCTGTGGGATTCTCCAGGCAAGAATACTGGAATGGGTTGCCATGCCCTCCTCCAGGGGATCTTCCTGACTCAGCAATTGAACCTGCATCTCCTGCATCTTCTGCATCACAGGTGGATTCTTTACCACTGAGCCACCATGGAAACCCCCAGTTATTCCATGGTGGTTTAGTCACTTCGTCATGTCCGATTCTTTTTTTTTTTTTTTAATTTTATTTTATTTTTAAACTTTACATAATTGTATTAGTTTTGCCGATTCTTTGTGATCTTATGGACTTTAGCCTGCCAAGTTCCTCTGTCCGTGGGATTTTCCAGGCAAGAATACTAGAGTGGGTTACCATCTCCTTCTCCAGGGGAACTTCCCAACCCAGGGATTGAACCCAGGTCCATTGCAGGCATTCTCCTGCACTGCAGGCAGATTCTTTTCCAACTGAGCCATCAGGGAAGACCATACTCACTCCATACTCAATTCCAATTTTCATTGAAATGTGGCCTCTAGTTTTACCTTAATTCCTTCTCTCAGACAGTTTGCATCCCCTGCCAATGTCTAGAGCAAAACCTCAGCCTTTAGGGGCAATATGATGGCGATTGCATAAAGGCCACTTGCCCATCTTATTAGAATTGCTATCACTTGGTTCTAATGATGAGAAAAACGGAAATAGTCCTTCCTCTTGGTGGATGGAGGTTGGTTCAGATGACCTGTATGTCCCCACTATGTCAAGTATGTCTCTAGGGCTCTGAGAGAGGATACAAATATTCCTCAGCTGGAGACAAGGGCTCCTTGTTATTGTAAATTAATCTTGTAAATATCTGATTTCTAAGGATTTGTAAGGAAATGACTCCCTACTGCCATACATGTGTGCCTCTTAGTGCATCTGATTGCTGGGGCATGGTGATGTGTTCTGACATTGCTGTGCCAGTGAGGTCTGCGAGGGAAAGGCCACAGCCATGAGGGGAAAGGACAGGGTCATCATAGCATCAGTCATCTGGGGAAGAAGCAGGTCATCACACAAGGAGAAAGGAAATGTGCCTGGGAAGGTAGGAGAAAGGGCTCAGATCATCTTTGTCTTCACTTGGAGAGTTTAGATATCAGCAGTGATTTTCCTGGGCCAGAGATGTTAAAAATAAGGGGTGAAGCCAGAAGGAAAAGGACTAGGATGGGCCATTTTTCCTGAGGCCCCGTTGATGAGAAATGTGTACTTGAAGCAGCAACTCTACTTAAAGCTTGACCAGCTCCTTGTGCTTCTCTTGGTTAGTTTCCTGCTATAATCCCAGGATTTTAGCAAAGCCCTGTTTAAATATTCCATTTTGTCTCAGTTGAACTGAAATCTCAAACAAAAATATACTCTCAAACAAGGCCAGCACAGCCATAGACCTCCCCCACCCCTCTCAAAGAGAAAGTGAGCAGGATCAGATATTTATGATAAGAGATGCCCTGCCTGGGGAAGCAGCAGTATCTTTGAGAGATTTACTTCTCCCTTTGGTTTACACACATCCTCTTAGGGGTATAAAAGGATTTAATGGGTGCCATATTACCCACAGCCCAGAAAAGGCTAACATGTTTAATAATCCGAATATGTTCCTGCTTCATCATCTTACAGACACACAAAGAACTACACTGAGATGCTGCATGAATCTCAGTGTTCCAAAATGTTTATATCTTGCCTGTGTTCACACAGGTCCCTCCTTCAATGTTCTGGGAGTCTCTGTAGTCACTTCCCATATTCTCAATCTGTCAGTTACCATGTCTATGTGGGGTCCTGGCTAATTCTCTCCAGCTCCTCACCTCCTCCTCACTTCTCAACCCACTGCCACCCAGCCTCCGACACACCCATTCCTCTTCTCTTGCCTCACGTCCTCCTTGTTGCTGTCTCCCAATAATAAAGAACTTCAGGGACTTCATCGCTGACACTGCTGACAGAGGCCACATGAAAAGGCCACCAAGGAGCTGGAGCAGGGCCCCTTCCAAGTAGAGGTGGGAAATAGGCCCTCTTCCTGGTCAAGTCACATAGGCACACATTTGGGGGGAAAAATATGTGAAAGTTCTGACTATGAATAGGCAGTTAATAAAAGAGAAACTCAGATGACTAATAATAAAAGTAAGCCCTAGTTCACTAAAAATCAGAAATGTGAATATTAAGACATCAACAATGTTCACATCTATCAGACTGGTAATAATTAAAAGAAATAGACAACCTTAAGTATTGGGTGGATGTAAAAAAGACAAGGGCTTCTGGTGAGAGTGAAAATGGATACAGCCACTTTGAAGAGAAACTGGGCAACATATAGAAAAATAAATGATGTGTCACCTTGCAACCGAATGATTCTATTTCCATGTGTATGCTGAAAGGTAAAAACCTTATATGTGCTTGAAGAGATGGATACAGCAATGTTTATTTCCCCTTACTGCATAAGCAACAAACTAGAAGCAACCTATATGCCCATGAAGAGGAGAACAGATAAACAAAATACTCTACCCCAAAACAAATGGATGTACTAAGGCCACATGTGTTAAGAAGGATAGGCCTCCAAAAGGGAATGTTGAAAGTTGACACCTATGTACCATATGATTCTATGTATATGGAGTTTCTCTGCATACATACAAATAGAAACGGTATAAAAAATCATGAACAGAGATGGGAAATTACCAATTTCTGAGACTGAGTACTACTTGGATAAGAGAAAGAAATTAAGAAGGGACAAACATTTCCAGGGGCTGAAACTCTGTTTCATTACTTTAAAAAAAACTCTGACACAAACAAGGCAAACTATCAAGATATTATACAGATGAGTATCCTTTCTGTCACTTCCTTTGATTTTCTGTGCGTTTATCATATTTTAATAATAATGTGGCAGATACATCCTAAAGTAAACTTCAGTGAGTCAAGTCCTTAAAGATACCCTCCCTATGAGTTCAAGCAGAACCTGTGACTTGATTATAACCAATAGAATACAGTAAAGAGGATGGATTGTCATTCTCATGATTGGGTTATGTCTTATGGCAAAGGTGATAGGGTGTCACTGTTATGATTTCATTACATTATATAAGACTCTGCCTTAGAAGATGAGAGTGAGAGACTCTTGCTGGCTTTGACAAATAAGCTGCCATGTTGTGGGAAAGCCACACGACAAGGAACTGTGAGGGCCCTCTAGGACCTAAGAGCTGCCTGTGGAGGCACCCTGCAAGAAGCATGAACCTTCAGTGATACAGTCACGAGGAAATGACAGTGGCTTGACCACCCACAGGTCTGAATTTTTCCCAGTCAGGATTCCAGATGAGAACACACCCAGCCAGTCTTTTGAGTCTAGCATTCTGGGATCCAAGCAGAGGACTCAGAAGAGCTATATCTGCATTCCTGACCCACAGAAACAGAGACCATAAGGCTATGTTGTTTTAAACCTAATTGCTAAACTACTAGATTTGCAAAACTTGTTACACAGTGGTAAAAAGCTAATAGAAATAAAATATTCATGAAAAGAAACAGGAGTTTAGAGGAAAACCATAAAACTGCTACATCACAACATTTAGGTCTCAAGAAGAAGGAAGTGCTTAGCCAAACAAATGTTGTCAGACTAAAGTAGGGGATGACCAAGACATTTCCTTGGCTTTAGTTTCAAACCAGTGGGTAGGTCCGAGGCTGAGTGCCAGTGGGTTGAGAGGTGAGAAGGAAGTGAGGAGTTAGAGACAGCTAACTAAGAAGTGTATTAGGAAGGAAGGCTGAGAGGGAGGGAGGCTCTTGCTGCATGGAGGGGTGAGGCTGAAGGAAGCTTGCTGGGTTTCTTTTTTTTTTTTTTATATGGACCAGAAAAAGTTTCTAATTTATAATGGGATGGTGTATACAGGTGTATCTCATTTTATTTCACTTTGCCTTATTACACTTCTCAGCTTCATTTTTGTAAACTGAAGGTTTGTGGCAACCCTGCATTGAGTAAATCTATCCATGCTATTTTCCTCACTTTGTGCATCTGCTCACTTTGTGTCTCTGAGTCACATTTTGGTAATTCTCAAAATACTTCAAACTTTTTCATTTCTATATTTGTTACAGAAATAACAAATGTTATCGTTATTGTTATATTTGGTGACCTGTGAACAATGATCTTTGATGTTACTACTACCACTCATGGAAGGCTCAGAGGATGGTTAGCATTTTTTTAGCAATAAAGTATTTTTTATCCAAGCTATGTATATTAAAAGACGCTTACTGCTTGGAAGGAAAGTTATGACCAACCTAGATGGCATATTCAAAAGCAGAGACATTACTTTGCCAACAAAGGTCCGGCTAGTCAAGGCTATGGTTTTTCCTGTGGTCATGTATGGATGTGAGAGTTGGACTGTGAAGAAAGCTGAGCACCGAAGAATTGATGCTTTTGAACTGTGGTGTTGGAGAAGACTCTTGAGAGTCCCTCGGACTGCAAGGAGATCCAACCAGTCCATTCTGAAGGAGATCAGCCCTGGGATTTCTTTGGAAGGAATGATGCTAAAGCTGAAACTCCAGTACTTTGGCCACCTCATGCGAAGAGTTGACTCACTGGAAAAGATTCTGATGCTGGGAAGGATTGGGGGCAGGAGGAGAAGGGGACGACAGAGGATGAGATGGCTGGATGGGATCACTGACTCGATGGATGTGAGTCTGAGTGAACTCCAGGAGTTAGTGATGGACAGGGAGGCCTGGCGTGCTGCGATTCATGGGGTCGAAAAGAGTCGGACATGACTGAGCGAATAAACTGAACTGATGTACATTTTTAGACATAATTGCTACTGCACACTTTAGTATAACCACAACTTACATCTGCACTGGGAAACAAAAGATTCATGTAACTCATTTTATGGAGATATTGGCTTTAGTACAGTGACCTGGAACCAAAGCCACAATGTCTCTGAAATCTGCCCATATCTAGTGTATACCAATGCTACAAAATACTGTTATTAATAAAATATGAATATATGCTACAACATGGATGAACCTCACAAAAGTCATGTCAAATGAAGGAAACCAGACCCAAAAGACCACATACTGTTTGATCTTATTTATATAAAATGTCATACTCAAAAAGACAATTTTATAGAGACAGAAAGTAGATTAATGGTTACCTGAGACTGAAAGTGGAAGTGGATATCAATCGTAAACTTCTTTTTTCTTACCACTGTTCCATTAAAGAAACTTTTTCACCTCATTTGTCCCCAGGTCCTGGCTCCTGGGAGTCTATCCTTCTATTGGGGCAATGTCCTCTCTCTGGATGATCCTCATGTGTGACATGCCTTTGAGGATGACTCACAGCCAGCTCTTTTCCATGAATAAAGTGAGGTGACCTTGGCTGTGAGACTGGGGGAATACAAAGGAAATCTCATCTCGTACTCTGCTTTGAACCAGCATCTTGGCTCTGGATTGTTAAGAATGCAACAGGTAAGAGTTGCTCTATTCCTCAAGTTTCAGGGGATTTAATTCAACCTATCCAAGCAGATATCTTTAATTCTACTACCACCCCCTGCTGCCCTGTGGCTGGAAGAGGAGGGATAAATTTATCAACAGTCTAAAAATTCTCTCCAAAAAACATCTTAAGTCTTTGGTTTCTTTACCCTGTACTGTCTTTAACTTCTGAATGAAACTTTAGCCTCTGTGCCTGGAGGCTGGGGATGAGATAATGCTAGAAAACTATCTGGGGGCCCACGAAGGTCCTCTCAAGAGTCTAGCACCTCACTTTTAAATATAAGGATCCTTGGCCCCCATTTATTTCAGCTTTGGGCACTCATCCCAAAATCTGAGATGAGCTGACTGAACCATATGAACCATCTATGATTTCATCTTTGTTGGCTGTCTGAAGCAACCAGGATGTATAATGACCCAGTTGTGATTTGAGGGTGTGTGTTACTTCCAGGTAAAGACACAAGTAAAGGGATGTGTTACCTTAAAGGGAAAGGCATGCTCAAGGTGTTAAGGCACTGGGTTTTAGCTTGGACATCATTCAGATGGCTGTGCTGTGATTATCATGCTTAGTGGGTGTGGGCTGTTATGAAATATCATCAACCTCACCCAGCTTTTCTCATTCAAAACTGCACACTGCCCCAGCTCACTAACACAGGCAAAAGTCTAAGAATTGGATGGGCCAGACTCCACATCCAGGGCATGATCCATACCTTGAGCCATTAAGCTATGGTTGTTCTGGCCTGTAGCTTCATTTCTATATAGGTGATAGTTCCCAACATGTGACAATTTTGATATGTTATCATGTCAGTTATCATGCAGCTCATATCAGTTATTCACCTTGAAATACACATTGGTTCTTCTGTAGCATAAGACTCAACAAACTTTTTCTGTAAAGGGCCAGATGATGGTTTTGACTTTGAGAATCATACCACTTTCATCAGTTACTCAGCTCTGCCATAGTAGCATGAAAGCAGCCATAGACAGTACATAAATCAATGAGTATGGCTGTGTGCCAATAAACCTTTATTTACAAAAATACAGGCAGAAGCTATACTTGGGTCATGGGCTGTAGTTTACCAAAGCCCTGTTTCAGCAGATTGAACTATCTGTCAAAAGATAGGTAATCAGTGATGAAAACAACATAGGAGGGGATTTCCCTGGTGGTCTAGTGCAGGGGGGCCTGGCCATCCCTGGTCAGGGAACTAGATCCCATGTGCCACAATTAAAAGTTCATATGCTGCAACTACAGAGCTCACGTGCTGCAACAAAGACCGAGATCCCACGTGCCGCAACCAATACGTGCTCAGCCAAATAAGTGAATAAGTATGCAACAACCTGGATGGACCTAGAGACTGTCATAATGAAGTAAGCCAGATAGAGAAGCAGGGATACCATACGACGTCCTTTATACGTGGAATCTAAAAAGAAATTATAAACATGAACTTACAAAACAGAAATAGATGTACAGACTTAAGAGAATGAATTTATGGTTATTGAGGGGAAGGGAAATTAGGGAGTTTGGGATGGACATTTACACACTGCTATATGGTGGCTCAGATGATAAACAATCTGCTTGCAATGCAGGAGACCTGCATTCTATTCCTGGGCTGGGAAGGTCCCCTGAAGAAAGGAATGGCAACCCACTCCAGTATTCTTGCCTGGAGAATCCCCATGGACAGAGGACCCTCGCGGGCTATAGTCCATGGGGTCACAAAGAGTCAGACAGGTCTAAGCACAGCACAGCACATATTTCAAGTGGATAATCAACAAGGACCTACTGCATAGCATATGGAACTCTGCTCAGTGTTATGTGTTACGTGGCAGCCTGGATGGGAGGGGAGTTTGGGAGGGGAATAGATACACGTGTATGTACGGCTGAGTCCCTTTGTTGTTCACCTGAAACCATCACAACATTGATAATCGACTATACTCCAAAACAAAATAAAAAGTTTTTTTTTAATATTTTTAAAAACATAGGAAATATTTTTCCAAGTAATCTTTTTCCGTGGAGCCTTATTTATTGCCCAATAAATTGTACATTTATATGGGAAACAACTTTTGAGATACTCTAATTGATGTTGGTGGAAAGGAATCAATACAGGACAGAAGTTGAAACAACTGGAAAGATTGGGGGTAATTGATGGAGCAAAGACCCTGAGAACCCAAAAGGGGGGATTCCAGAGCACAGGTGAGACACCTCTTGGACCCTAAGGAGAGGGAAAAAATGCTCGGTTATAAAGGAGAACCTCCCCGATGACTTTACCCACTGATGAGGGTAGGGATTGTTTTTCCTGGTGCCCAACCATGAGAATAAATAATACCAATTCATATAGTGGGGCAGTACCTTCTTTCTCTCTTCTATTCCTACTTTCCTAATCATAGGAAATCATAGGTCCTAATCATAGGACCTCACATCAAAAGTCCCCATTTGTACTGGCATGTCTGTAACACCTCTCTTAACACGTGCTAATTTCCTATTTAACAAATCATGATTTGAATCACCTGATTCAGAGCTTGCCCTGAATGGAATTTAATAGTGGGTTTGTTCTCCTCCTATTTATTTTCATGGCTATCTTCTACTTATAGCAACTGATTGGCTTTTCATTCATGATATAAATATTACGCAATTTTTCCTTTTAAAGTAAATTTATGGTGAGTCCATTTAATAGAAAAAAAAACAAATAACTAAATCTTGAGGTAGTGCACAGATAGGGAAAAAACAATGAAGTTGTTGAAAGAATCTGACATCACAGATAGGCCCCCCCACCCCCCAGAGAAGGAAAGGAATTTCCCCCAGATCACACAGCATGCTAGAGGCTGAGCTCGAATCAAACACCAGACCTCTCTGTGCCCAGTTTCTTAGTCTTACTGGTAAACCAGGCCTCGGCCTCCCTGAACAGCTTCCATTACTTGTATTGTACAGCCCAAAGCTGAAACCCCATCAGTAACACTTTCACTCTCTCTTCTCAGAGGTGCACCCTGCTAGGATACAGTCACCAGTCAGTATGGTGGACCAAAGGATTCCTGTCCATCAGCTCTGGCTTTTCATGCAGGAAAGTGGAGCTGCACCCTGGTACTCGTGGGGAAGCAGCTAGTCAGGGGCTGGAGCTCAGGAGCTTTATCCCAGAGTCTCAGGAGGAATCAAGACGCTCCAGCAGCCACTGGTGCTGATGAGAAAATGTAAGGGACATTTGAAGGGAATGCTGAGGGTCTGGAAAGGGCAGTGAAACTTGATCCAGGTAGGGGTTTCTGGAGACCAAGGGGCCAGGCCCACTCAGAACTTAAGGACAAAGCCCACTGCCCACATCTTAAATGACAATTGCTGCTGTGCTGTTGGGCGTGAGTGGTTCTCGTTTTGTTCTCTACTATATCCCTATGTCTTAGCAGGTAGTAGACACTCAGTGAAAATCTGCTAAATGTCTAACAAAAGTGAGCCTGGAGCAAGAAAGAAAGGAAAAGGGGAGGGAGAGAGGAGAGGAAGAAACACAAAGGGGAGAAGTGAGAAAGTGGAGGCTGTAATTTCTGTGCAGGCAGGGACTGTTTCTAACATCTTTCCCAATATTTCCACAACAGGTAAGATAGTACCCGGCACAGGGATGACTCTCCTTGGATATCTTTTAAAGAAATGAATGAATGGGAGAGCAATAAGAAGTATTCATAAATAACAACGCTACGATTAAAAGGTGGCAATAGTCAAAACCGCTCTATCAGACAGCATTTACTAAGAACTTACTATAAGCACTCAGTGGATATCAATGATGTTAACTGTTGCTACTATCACGAGTTTTACTGAACACCAGGCACAATGCTAGGTTATCCCATGTAATCCTCAGTATGCCTCAAGGCAGGACCTCTTATCAACCCCACTTTACAGATGAGAAAACTAAAACCTAGAGAGGCCAAGAATCTTACTCAGAATCACTAATCTAATAAAGAGAATTGTAGAGCCAAGACCTTTGTCCAAATCTATTTGTCCCCAAAATCTGAGGTCTGTCCCTTATATGTTGCTATTGTTCAGTTGCTAAGTCATGTCCAGCTCTTTGTAACCCCATGGACTGTAGCACGCCAGGTTTCCCTGTCCTTCACTGTCTTCCAGTGAAAGTGAAGTCATATCCGACTCTTTGGAACCCCATGGACTATACAGTCCATGGGATTCTCCAGGCCAGAATACTGGAGTGGGTAGCCTTTCCCTTCTCCAGGGGATCTTCCCAACCCAGGGATTGAACCCAGGTCTCCCACATTGCAGGCGGATTCTTTACCAGCTGAGCCACCAGGGAAGCCCCACTATCTTCCAAAGTTTACTCAAATGCATGCCCATTGAGTCAGTGATGCCATCCAACCATCTCATCTCTTATATGATTGTGATTAATAGATTTCAGAGGTGTTTGAAAATAATCAATCAGACACAGAAAGTAGAAAGAGGGAAAGAGATAAGAGACATTGTGGGAGATATTACTAGGACTCACCAAGATTTGGGGCTCCCTGCCCCAAATCTTGGCATAGACATACGACTTTCTTTGGCCAGTAGAATGTGAGCACAAGTTACATTTACCACTTTTCGATATTTTAGAGCTATTCAGTAGTTGTCTGCACTCTCTCCTTGCCAAGTCATTGTTGAAAAAATCTGGGCCAAGCCAATACATGGAGGTCAGGCACCCAAACCCACAGTGAATTTTGAATGACTAAGAAATAAATTTGTGTTAAGCAACTATACTTTTGAAGACGTTTGTTACTGCAGCATCATTTTCCCTACCTTGTATAACAGGACAATAGCTATGAAAGTGTTACAAAGAGGTGGTACTTGTAAAAACTGAAATGTAGGCAACAATGTTTGCATTGAAGAATCTATTCATGGATGTTAAATCAAAGAGAGCATTTTTCAGTCTGC
Organism: Bos mutus; assembly: GCF_027580195.1. NCBI lineage: Eukaryota > Metazoa > Chordata > Mammalia > Artiodactyla > Bovidae > Bos > Bos mutus. The sequence continues at coordinate 24,392,001 of NC_091641.1, forward strand.
TTAAAAAAGAGCAGCAATATCAAACCTTTTGAAAGGATGGCACGAGGTGGTAGAGGAGAGTTGTCTGACCACCCTGGGATTAATTCTGGTCTTGGACACTCACCAACTGGGTAGACCCAGCCTCTCTGAGTCCGTTTTCTCATCAGCAACATAGGATTGACAGTAACACTGACCTCATAGAGTGGTTACAAGTTTTAAATGGTACTTTACACATAAACTACTTGACTTTGCACCAGGCACAGGGTAAGCCCTCAAGAAATGTAACTATTATTACTGAAGGAGGAGGCCAGAGTCATTGGCAGGGATGAAAAGCCTGAATTTCCCCCTCCCAACAATGCCCCGTGAGCCCTGCAAGGGTTAGCCCAAGACACGCACGCGTGCACATGGTCACAAGCGCAGGCACACGCAGCCCCACGCACTGCCCTATGATTCGTCTCCCAAGGCAGGAATGGAGATGGAGTCTGCCAACTGTGCAGCCCTAATTGCATTTCCTTCCTGAAAGAGGGTCTGGTGCAGAACACCTGCAGTCCAGCGCTACGTGACACCAGGGCTGTCGTGCAGGCAGCAGTGGCACAGGCAGCCTGCAAATTCGGGGGCTCTGGGACCTGAGATGTAGCCAGACCCCTGGATGCCCTCCCAACTGCTGTCCCCACTGCGGAAACACGACTTCCTGCGCAAGGCTTGGGGCAGTCTGGAATTTTGCAACTAATCCCCTTTTCAAGGGCCCCCAGGGGCTGAAGGCGGGGTGGGGTGGGGGTGGGGGAAGGGAGTGCAAACATTTTCCCAACACCCTGGAAGGCAGAATACAAGCCTGTTGCAGAGAACAGAGGGCTTTAAAATGGAGGAGGCAAACTCCAAATCAAGCTCTGACGTCACTAGCAGTGCGAAGTAAGCAGGAGTTACAGACTCTGCAGAGAACCAGTTTCCTCTGCTGTAAGACTTGAAATGGTAACATTTGCAGGCCTGTGTGGGGTGATGTATCTAAGGTGCTCAGCCAATACCTGACATGTGGCAGGTGCCCGATTAACTGCAGCCATTATAATCAGGACAGTTCATTCATTTATTGGGCAAACATTGGTTCAGCTTTTGCCATGTGTCAGATACAGCTTTTGCCAAGTGTCAGTTCCAGAGACCAAGTCTCTGCCCGTACAGAGCTTATATTCTTGTAGGGCAGAGGAAAATAAGCATGCAAACCAACTAGATAAATTTAGCCTAGGATAAGTTCTCTGAAGGAAATAACACAGGATGTTCATGAAAGTGTTCTCTGGGGCACCTGAAGGAGAACGTGTTTGGCAACTATGAAAAGACAGACTGTAGTGTGTTTCAAGCAGAAGGAACAGCAAGTACAAAGGCCCTGAAGCAATCTCTCAGTCATCCGGTGCAGAGGTGGCAAAGAACATCCTATAAACCACAGCTACCACCATTCATTCAGGCTCACAAGAACTGGGATCAATCTTGAAGGTCTTTAAATGTTTCAGGGTTCTGATGCAGAGGGAGCAGATTAATTTTCCATAAAATGTAGTCTAAGACTGCTTCATCCACTCTACCAATATTTCCTGAGCATCTCCATGCAGCAGGAAGTAGGCTGGATACTGGAAAACACAAAAGGTAAAATGAGATGGCTGTTGCCTTCCATGCCTGAGACCTCCCTATATCCCAAGCTCCAAGCCCAGGGTCTGGAAGGTAGAACGTAATCAGTAAACACCTGCTGACAGAAGCAACAAGAACCATGACATTTGTTAAGTTCTTACTCAGCTCTTCTACACCATTAACATATTAACTCATGTAATAGTATTTATACTATTTTTACCCCCATTTTGGAGAAGGAAATGGCAACCCACTCCAGTGTCCTTGCCTGGAGAATCCCAGGGACGGGGCATCCTGGTGGGCTGCCGTCTATGGGATCGCACAGAGTCGGACACGACCGAAGTGACTCAGCAGCAGCAGCAGCCCCATTTTACAGAAAGGGAAAGTGAAGATATCAAAATGATCAAGTAACTTGCCCAAGGATCACACAGCTAGTAAGTAGAAGAGCCAGGCTGGGCTTCCCTGATCACTCAGTTGGTAAAGAATCCATCTGCAATGCAAGAGACCCTAGTTCAATCCCTGGGTCGGGAAGATCCCCTGGAGAAGGGAAAGGCTACCCATTCCACTATTCTGGTGTGGAGAATTATAGTCCATGGGGTCGCAAAGTGTCAGACACAACTGAGCAACTTTCACTCACTCACAGGATTCAAACCTTGACAGAACCTTGAAAGGTTCTGCAGCTCATGATCTTAACTGGCAGCAGTGTGCCCACCCACCCCGATTTGCCTGGAGCCATCCTTGATTTAGTGTTGGAGGCCTCAGGTCTTTGGAAAGCCCCTCAGATCTGGGCAAACCAGGACAGTTGATCACTCTACCCAGTACTGACTTTCTAACAAGATATATTGCCATTAAATAGAGTAAATTGCAACATGGTGAGCTAAGTAGAACTTAAAATGCATGCACACCTCCAGACTAGTAAAGAGAGGGAGACTAGACTCTTTCTGGAGAGAAGGGAACTTTCATATAAGACTCCTGGAGGAAAAGATGTCCAAGATGGATGTTGAAGGATGAATACAAATTTTTCCTTTTGGATAAGATACAGATGACTTTGTGGGCAGAGAAGGAAAGTCGGTGAAATGGTGTTGGATGGAAACTCAAACCAGTAGAGTTTACTGAAGTAATAAAAGTTTAAGGACAGAAAATGTAAGAGCAAAGAGTAAGGAAATAACCATCAGCTCAGAACTTGGAAACCTGGAGCTCAGATTTATCCTATAGTCAATAAGGGGCCATAAAGGACTTGAGGTCAGAGAGGGACATAGATTTGCATTTTAGAAGGACCACCTGGGGTGGTTTGTGGAGGAGGACCTGGAGGGCTATGAAGCTATTTCTCATAGTGGTGGGCTTGACTGAGAAGTGGTGGCTCTGAGATTAGAGGAGGAATTAAATGATGCCTCTATCATTCTTGAATAGGAAGGAGTCAGAACCTTCAGTAGTGACCCAAAAGTAAAGGAAATATTTAGAAACAAGGACTCTGGAATTGTGGGGAGGAGTTCCATAATTCCACCTGATATCCAGTTTGCTCCAATCAGTTGCCTCTTCTCTGTATTTGAAGGACAGCATCGTTCACCAAAACCAACTGTTCCCAACTTGACTCATACAGTCATTTAATGAACAGAGCCAGCTCTTTGCTAGGCACTGTACCAGTCAAGGGCATTGAGGATTTGCAGCTAACCACACAGATTCCACCCTCCTGTCACTCTTAGTCTAGTGGGGACACAGGTACTATTAAGAAACTATCAAAGACAACTGATGCATTCTACATAGTCAGAAACCACGAAGTAAACCAATACCAATAAAGTACCAAAGGAGTGACTAGTTCTGGCTTAAACTAAAAAGTAAGGCAAATCCTTCCTGGCCCCAACAATGGTCAGCCAGCTAACAGTCAGGCAGGTGAGCATTCTCGGTAGAGGAAGCTGTGTGTGCAAAGGCCCCGAGGTAGGAAAATGATTTACTTGGTTAGAAACTTCAAGAAGATACATGGAGTTGAAGCAAAGTGAACGAACTGGTGAGAGACACGAGATGAGCTGGAGAGAGGGGGCAAGAGCCAAATCATTAAGGGCAGTGAGTTTGGATTTCATTCTACATGCAAAGGGAAAAGCCACTGGAGGGTTTGGCTAGAAAAGGGTCAAGTTCACATTTTACAAAGATCTCTCTGACTGTTAGATGCAGAACAGATTGAAGATGAGCAAAAGTGGCTGCAGGAATGCAGATGAAGAGGCAATTACAGGAGTCCAGGCAAAAGATGATGCAGGTTGAACCAGGCTGGTGAGTATAAACAGAGACATCTGGGTGCAGTGGAGAGTTCTTTAGAGGAAGGTAGACTCTATCTTCGGAGAAGGCAGTGGCACCCCACTCCAGTACTCTTGCCTGGAAAATCCCATGGATGGAGGAACCTGGAAGGCTACAGTCCATGGGGTTGCTAAGAGTCGGACACAACTGAGTGAATTCACTTTCACTTTTCACTTGCATGCATTGGAGAAGGAAATGGCAACCCACTCCAGTGTTCTTGCCTGGAGAATCCCAGGGACGGGGGAGCCTGGTGGGCTGCCGTCTCGGGTCACACAGAGTTGGACATGACTGAAGTGACTTAGCAGCAGCAGCAGCAGCAGACTCTATCTTTATTTCAGTCAGCTCAGTTGCTCAGTCGTGTCCAACTCTTTGTGACCCCATGGACTGCAGCATGCCAGGCTTCCCTGTCCATCACCAACTCCCAGAGCTTGCTCAAACTCAAGTCCATCGAGTCGGTAATGCTATCCAACCATCTCATCCTCTTTCATCCCCTTCTCCTCCTCCTTCAATCTTTCCCAGCATCAGGGTCTTTTCTAATGAGTCAGTTCTTCACATCAGGTGGCCAAAATATTGGAGCTTCAGCTTCAGCATCAGTCCTTCCAAAGAATACTCAGGACTGATTTCCTGTAGGATTGACTGGTTTGATCTCCTTGCTTTCCAAGGTACTCTCAAGAGTCTTCTCCAACACCACAGTTCAAAAGTATCAATTCTTTGGTGCTCTGCTTTATTTATGGCCTTTCTATCTTTATTTATTTATCTTAATTGGAGGATAATTATAATACTGTGATAGCCTCTGTCATACATCAACATGAATCAGCCATAGGCATACATGTGACCCCTCCCTCCTGAACCCCCCTCCCCACACTGTCCTTCCAGCTTTGGGTTCCCTGCACCGTACATCAAACTCCCACTGGTTATATGTTTTTACATATGGTAATATATATGTTTCAGTGCGACTCTCTCCAATCATCCCATCTTCTCATTCTCCTGCTGTATCCAAAAGTCTGTCCTTTGTGTCTGTATCCCCTTTGCTGCCCTGTACATAGGATCATCAGTACTATTTTTCTAGATTCTATATATATGCATTAATATATAATATCTGCCTTTCTCTATCTGACTTACTTCACTGTGTATAATAGGCTCTTGGTTCATCCACCTCATTAGAACTGACTCAAACGTGTGCCTTTTTATAGCTGAGCAATATTTCATTGTGTATATGTACCACAACTTCCTTATCCATTCATCTGAGGATGGATATCTAGGCTGCTTCCATGTCCTAGCTATTGTAAACAGTGCTGCAATGAACATTGTGTCTTTTTCAATTCTGGTTTCCCACTACTATATGCCCAGCAGTGGGATTGCTGGGTTGTATGGATAGTTTTATTCCTAGTTTTTTAAAGAGTCTCCATACTGTTCTCCACAGTGGTTGTATCAGTTTGCATTCCCACCAACAGTTCCCATTTATCCATTCCCTCTCCAGCATTTGTTGTTTGTAGACTTTTTGATGATGGCCATCACTTCGAAAGAAAGACCTTAGCATCCACCCAGTTTCTTAAACTGGGACCTTAGGTTATCTTTTTTCTTGAGAAATGTCTCTCCACTCATGGGGAATTAATCATGGCTCACATTTCCCTGTAAGTTTTCTTTCTCATGGAAAATAAAACCATTTCCTAACACATTGATCTTATTCTGCTCCTTTGATGGGCTGAATTTTGTCTCCTGAAAAGATATGCCCTAAACTCTGTATGTGTGTGTGTGCTCAGTTGCTCAATTGTGTCCAACTATTTGCTTCCCTGATAGCTCAGTTGGTGAAGAATCCACCTGCAATGTGGGAGACCCCAGTTAAATTCCTGGGTTGGGAGGATCCCCTGGAGAAGGGATAGGCTACCCACTCCAGTATTCTTGGACTTCTCTTGTGGCTCAGCTGGTAAAGAATCAGCCTGCAACGTGAGAGACCTGCATTCGATTCCTGGGTTGAGAAGATTCCCGGGAGAAGAGAAAGGATATCCACTCCAGTATTCTAGCCGGGAGAATACCATGGACTGGAGAAGTCCATAGGGTCCCAAAGAGTTGGACACCACTGAGTGACTTTCACTTTCACCTTCTTTGGACTGCAACTCTATGGACTGTAGCTCACCAGGCTCCTCTGCCCATGGATTTTCCAGGAAAGAACACTGGAGTGTGCTCCCATTTCTTCCTCCAGGGGATCTTCCCAATCCAGGGATCGAACCCGTGTCTTCTGCATTGGTAGGCAGATTTTTTACCACCTGGGAAGCCCAGGTCCTACACCTTAGTACCTAAAAATATGACCTTGTTTGGAAATAGGATCTTTACAGATGTCATCAAGATGTGAATTAAGACAAAATTATACTGGTTAGGGTAGGCCTGAAGTCTAGTCACTGGTGTCCTAAGAAGAGACACATAAGAAGAATGACATGTGATTATAGGAGTACAGATGTATTTACAAGCAGAGGAACATGAAGGATTTCAAGCCAAAAGAGACCTCCCCATCACCCTCTGTTGGTTTGCAAACTGGCCTCTGTACACGGAGAACAAGGAAAGACCAAAGAAAGAGACAGCCACTCCAGACTGGCAGGAGGAGGCAGGTTTAACAAGCAAGGGGAACTTACAATAATCTAAGGCTTGTCCTAGGCACCACAAGATGAGCAGATCTCTGCATGTGCCCATCAGAATCTTAATAGCTTATAGAGGCCTTAACGTAGTTCAGTCACATATACAATCCAGATGGTCTCATCAACACATTACTCTCTGAAGCCTGCATCCTTGAAAACAGCTCCCACTGTGGGAACAGTAGGTGGAGTATACATTCCAAGGACAGTGAAGGACTGAGGAGCCTCTCATTGCCTGGGTCCATCTCAAGGGTCAACTTGTGATCATGTCCTCTTAATGACCTCCTCCAACACTCTTCAGAGCTCAGGAAGATCCGCGCCCCCCCCCACCCCCCACCTTTTGACTGCTTTAAATACAAAGAAACTGAGGGAGAAAAAAATCTTTCATTAGACCTCACTCTGTCTCAAAAGTCCCAGGGCAGGATATACGGCAACATTTGCTACCAGTAAGAGTCAGGGGCTGGCAAACAACAGCCAGATCAGCAGGCTGCCTGTTTCTGTAAACAAAGCTTTATTGGCGCACAGCCAGGGGCAATATAGTTTAAAGGCACAAACTTGCAACTAGCAGATAAATAAGTTCTGGAGCTCTAATTTAAATGCACAGCAGAATGACTACACTCAACAATACTGTCTTATAAACTTCAAAGTCCCTAACAGACTAGGTCTTAACTGTTCTCACCACAAAAAGAAAGGATAATTACATGGCATGATCGAGGTGTTGGCTAACACCCTGTAACAATCATATTACAATATATAAATGTGTAGATGTATGTTTCACACTTTAAACTTATACAGTATTACACACCAACTATATTTAAATTTAAAAATAAAAATAAACAGGAAGGTCTTTCTTTTTCCTCTCTCCCATCTGGGATATACAGTTTTTCACATGGCCCTCAAATCATTTTCTACACACAAATATCCTTTAAAGTACACACACACACACACACACACACACAATGGTATCATACTGCACCTGTTGGCATATACTTGCTTTTTTCACTTAGTATATCCTGGATATCTTTTTATGCCAGCACATATGGAGCAAACAAAGTATTCTGTAGTAAGACAATACCATGCTGTGCTGTGCTCAGTCACTTGAGTCATGTCCAACTCTTTGCAACCCCAGGCTCCTCTGTCCATGGAATTCTCCAGGCAAGGAATACTGGAGTGTGGCCATGCCCTCCTCCAGAGGAGGTACCACAATTTATTGCTAAACTTTCAGTGACATTCAGTATTTCACTCTCGAAAATGATATACCAGATGGACTGGTTTTTTCCATGGCCTTCATTGAACATCATTCAGACAACAGTTGATCTAACGCCTGAAATGAGCCAAGCACTGCATTAGGTACTGGGCTACAGAAGTGAATAAATCATGGTCCCTGTCCTCAAAGAGCCTACAGTGCCTTCCAATGATAATGTTGATAAATTTAATGAGCATCTACTGTGGGCCATTCAGGATAATGATATTGGCATGCATTACCAGAGCCAACCTTCACAAAAAGCGCTTTATGAGGCAAGCACACCTATGAGCCTCACTTTACAGATGAGACTGAGGCTCAGAGAGCTTAAGCAACTCATCTGAATTCAGACATCTAGCAATAGTTTGAACTGGAATTCAAAACCAGGCTGGTTAGCTTTCACCCTACACTCAGGAGTGCGTGTGTGTGTGCTCAGTCTCCTAGTTGCGACCAATTCTTTGTGACCCTATGGTCTATAGCCCACCAGGCTCCTCTGTCCAGGAGACAGGATTAAAATTCGTGCAAATGGTATCTTTGAGGAAGGAGCAAAGGATTCAATTGAGGACCTCAGGAAAGACTCCACAAGGAAGTGACAACTGAGTGGCATCAAAAAGAGCGAACAATTTCCAGTGGACAAGGAGGAAGAGGGAATTCCAACCAAAGAAATTAGTATGAACAAAGCCATGGTGCTGTGAAGACATGAAATTTCTGGGAACCCGTGTATGTAACTCTGCATGATTTAAGTGCAAAATGAGACAGATAAGACTGGAGAGGGGCATGGCAGGATCACAACAGTTCCTCATCCTAGCTGAGACTCTCAACTCTATCCTAAAAGTGATGAGAAGCCATTGAAGGGCTTTTAAGCGGGAAATCCAAGATCAAAGTTGCTACTGGTTGCAGCGGGGAGAATAGATTATAAAGAGGAAGGGGTGGGGGAACAAGGAGACTGATTAAGAGGCTGCTGCCATCATTCAGGCCAGACATGGAGAGTTTGTCTTCTTGGGGTCAGCTTTTGCACTAACAAGACATCAGGGTGGCATCAAGAGCAGAACATGCCAATCCAGGGAGACCAGGAGCTCAGGGGCTCCTGATGGTGTTAAAGCAGACTCAGTCCCTGCTATTTTCCTTAACGTTTTTTATTTGGCTGCATCAGGTCTTGCTTGTGGTACACAGGATCTTCGATATTCTTTGCGGCATGTGGGTTCTTTTGTTGCTGCAGGAGGGATCTTTAATTGTGGCATGTGAACTCTTAGTTGTGATGGGTTTCTCTCTAGTTGCAATGGGCAGGCTCCAGAGCACGTAGGCTCAGTAGCTGGCTCTCTAGTTGTGGCACGCGGGTTCAGTGGTTGTGGCACATGGGGCTTAGTTGCTTCACACATGTAGGATCTTAGTTTCCCGACCGGGGATCAAACCAGCGCCCCCTACACTGCAAGGCAGATTATTAACCACTGGACCCCCAAAGAGGTTCCCAGTCCCTGCTTCTGCCCACGATGTGAGAGCTGACAGCTGACTGCCCAGTGGGGGAATTTAACCTAGATCTGGACCTATTTCATCCCATGTTCACAAAGCTTCCAGCAGCTGAGAGACATCCTCGGGTCATGCAGTCCTGGTGAGAGGAGGATGTCTTGAGCAATGACCAGTCCACTTCCACCACACCCCGGTGGCACCTCATGGCTGTGGGCCTGCAGAGAGCTGAGCCAGGAGGCTGCAACATCATGAGTCATCCCAGCAGGTTCTGGCTTTTTTCCCTGGGATGCCAGAGGGCCAGTGGAACCATGTCTTGGCGAGGCCAGGCAGGAGATCAATGGCCTGCCTGCCAGGGGCTGCCAGGCGTGGCTGTGGCCCGAGGGGGGGATGGATGCCTACAGCCACCTGCTGACCTTGTGGGGAGGAGGAGAGCCACTGGGAGGGCCTTGCTCACTTCCACAAGGCAGGCAGGGCAGCCAGAAGCTCTGGGTCTGAGACACAACACCAAAGGAGCGCGAGGGAGTGGTGTAGGGGGTTGAGGTTGGCAAGTAATACAGCTAACTATCTACTGAGCCCGGACTCTGGGCCAGGAGCTGTGCTAAGCACTTTACATCATCATCATGTCTGCTAAAATACTTTATAGCTATTATCTCACTGAATCCACTACAACAGGAGTCAGCCAAATCCAGCTGGTGACCTGTCTTTTTATGGCTCATGAACTAATAAGATGGTTTTTACATCTTTTAAGGGTTTTAGATAAAACAATAAAAAATATATAATGGAAACATATTCTGTGTCAAAGTCTAAAAATTTAGTCTGGTCTTTTAATGAAAATGTATGCCAACTCCTGCCCTAGAGTATAAGCTCCAGGTGGGCACGCAGGGTGTGTGTTGTACGTATGTGTTCCACTTCTATATTCCCCAAGGCAGAGTTCTTAGTGTATAGGAAATGCTCAATAAATGTCAAATGAGCAAATGAACGCACAAGTGTATAAATTTTATTATATCCTAATCAGATAGAAACTGTCAGCCTCATTTTTCTGATAAGGAAAGCTCACCGTGCTGAATCAACTTGCCCACATGAAAGAGATTGATCAATAGCTTGGGGGGAAAGTAGATTGAAAGCTAGGAAGTCAGAGAGCAGGGAATTGATTCCTGGTCATGTTGCAGTGGAAATCCAGACCATACGAATCCAAGGCTCAGACACATCTAGAATAGAGCTTGAGCATCTCGGTGCAGAAGATCTCCAGTGGGGCACAGAACTTTGCCTTACTGAAAACATTAGGAGCAAAAATCACAACCATTTAAAAGCACTTTAAGTGGGAGTGAGCCACACTCCCACTTAAAAGCACTTAACTTTATCATTTTTTTCTCAAGTCCCTTGATTTTTAAATCAACAACAGGTTTAAATCATTCAGTCAACATAATCGTTACAGTTAAGCGTCTCTTGTTTTTGTAGCAAAACAGTAAAAGGAAAGAAAGGAAAGGAAATCTAGAAAAGAAAGCAGACTGGGGCAGAGAGCAGAGAAGCCAATAGAGAAAAGGCAGACAGCCCACCCAGCTAGTGGTAACACACGAGGAGATCAGAGAGAGAGAAACCGGGGAAGCACGAGGCCTCCGAGGCCACACAGACCTCTTTCCACCACTGGCCGGCTCTGCCTCCTTGAAGCCAGCACTAATGAGCACGCGTGCACACACACACAGCCCCAAAGAACTTTCTTGTGTTTGGGGATCTAGGATGTGAGGAGGGGAGCTGAGCTGTGGTTTCTTTCATTATGAAATGGAACAAAAATAGCACAAATGTTAAAAGATGATGTTTTTAAAACAAGTGAATCGGGGCCGGTGCACTGTGATGACCCAGAGGGATGGGATGGGGAGGGAGGTGGGAAATTTTATAATTTCCTGAAATTATAAAATTATTTCAGGAAAATTATTTTATAAAAAAGAAAGAAAAATAAATAAATAAAACAAGTGAAATATTGACCCTCATACAAATGTAAACACATGTCAAAGATTTTATTTAACTCATTCATTAATGAGAAAGTCAGAAATATGTTCGCAGTGGTTCAAAGGAGAAGCCAAAGAGCAGACACTTGGGCATAATCAGGATTCCAGAAATAAAATTTGCTTAATAAATGCAAAACTCAATATTCACATAATCATAATCAATTGCATTCTACTAGACACAGCTCATTTGCATTTCAATGGACAAGAATCATTTGCATTATTATCAGTTTTCTGCAAGTTGCAAAGTTGTAAAATAGCTCAAAGACAATGAAAGTTGGGCATCACGCTTGAGTGTGTGCTTAGTCACGTCCAACTCTTTGAGGCTCCTTGGACTATAGCCCTCCAGGCTCCTCTGTGCATGGGATTTTCTGAGCAAGAATACTGAAGTGGATTGCCATTTCCTCCTCTAGGGGATCTCATCGAACCCGCATCTCCTGCGTCTCCTGCATTGGCGGGTGAATTCTTTACCACTAGAGCCACCTGGGAAGCCTATGAAAGGTCAAGATAACCCAGAAACGTGCACTAGCGAGGAAACCTAGTCTTGTCTTAACAACGTTTGTTAAGTGCTTACTATTAATAACAGCTCCAAGCAAATGGCAGGCATAACTTGTATAAAGCTACCAACAATGCCTGAAGTTGTACGATACTCAGTTCACGAGGTCTGTGAAGTGGTGTAATTCACCCAAGGTCACAACAGCCAGTAAACACTGAAGCTGGGATTCAAGCCTGGCTGTCCCACCCTAGATTTAAAATTTTTCCCTTCTTGTATTCCCTAGCTCCCAATCTACTTTGTAGTTGCATGTGGGGAAGGGAAACTCTTTTATCACAGACATTGTTTAAAATTTCTGGCCAAAGCTTGTCAATAATAAAAAAGGAAAAAGGATGCCCACCATAGTTTCAATATTGATTTGAATTCTCTGCTGACAATGACACCCCCTCCCATTTCCTACAAATGCTGAGCAAGTCCCTATAGGGCACCTGGGCATGGAGGCCTTTTTGTCTTTCATTTCTTTTTTTTTTTTAATTTATTTATTTATTTTAATTGGGGTCTAATTACTTTACAATATTGTGGTGGTTTTTGCCATACATCAACATGAATCAGCCACAGGTGTACATGTTATAGTCAACCCACTCCAGTATTCCTGTCTGGAGAATCCCATGGACAGAAGAGCCTGACAGGCTACAGTCCATGGAGTCGCAAAGAGATGGTCTTTCTTCTTACAGCAAGACCCTAGCCTCCCTGACCTTCTCTGAGATCCAAAGGGCAGAACACTTGCTAATCAAGGGAGGAGCAGGGACTTGAGGCAAAAATTAAAGGGACTAGAGAGGCTCATCAAGATTAAGAGGCTGGACCAACTAAGGCCCTGTGGTTGTTGTTGTTCAATCACCGAGTCATGTCTGACTCTGCAACCCTGTGGACTGCAGCACACCAGGCTTCCTTGTCCTTCATTACTCCTGGAGTTTGCTCTAATTCATGTCCATTGAATCAGTGATTCTATCTAACCATCTCATCCACTGTTGCCCTCTTCTCCTTTTGCCTTCAATCTTTCCCAGTATCAAGGTCTTTTCCAGTGAATTGGCTCTTTGAATCAGGTGGCCAAAGTATTGGATTTTCAGCTTCAACATCAGTTCTTCCAATGAATATCCATGGTTGATTTCCTTTAGGATTGACTGGTTTGATCTTCTTGCTATCCAAGGGACTCTCAAGAATCTTCTTCAGCACCACAATTTGAAAGCATAAATTCTTTGGCACTCAGCCTTTTTTACAGTCCAACTCTCACATCTGTACATGACTACTGAAAAGACCATAGCTTTGAATATATGGACCTTTGTCAGCAAAGTGATGTCTTTGCTTTTTAATATGCTGTCTTGGTTTGTCATAGCTTTCCTTTAAAAAACAAGCATCTTTTAATTTCATGGCTACAGTCACCATCTGCAGTAATTTTGAAGTCCAAAAAGAGAAAATCTGTCACTGTTTCCATTGTTTCCCCATTTATTTGCCATGAAGTGATGGGACCAGATGCCATGATCCTAGTTTTTTGAGTGTTGAGTTTTAAACCAGCTTTTTCACTCTCCTCTTTCACTCTCATCAAGAGGCTCTTTAGTTCCTCTTCACTTCCAGCCTTTAGAGTGGTGTCATCTGCATATCTGAGGTTGTTGATATTTGTTCGCACAACCTTAATTCCAGCCTGTGATTCATCCAGACTGGCATGTCACATGATGTACTCTGCATATAAGTTAAATAAACAGGGTGACCGTATACAGCCTTGTCTCACTCCGTTCCCAATTTTGAACCAGTTTGTTGTCCCAGGTAAGGTTCTAATTGTCATTTCTTGACCCACATACAGGTTTCTCAAGAGACAGATAAGGTGGTCTGGTATTCCCATCTCTTTAAGGATGTTCCACAGTTTATTGTGAGCCACACAGTAAAAGGTTTGGCACAGAAGCAGTAGTAGATGTTTTATTCCGGAATTCCCTTGCTTTCTCTATGATCCAATGGATGTTAGCAATTTGATCTCTGGTTCCTCTGCCTTTTCTAAATCCAGCTTGTACATTTGGAAGTTCTCAGTTCATGTTTGTATACTGCTAAATCCTAGCTTGAAGGATTTTGAGCATAACCTTACTAGCATGCAAAATGAGCACAATTATATGGTAGTTTGAACATTCTTTGGCATTGCCCTACTTTGGGACTGGAATGAAATTTGATCCTTTCCAGTCCCATGGCCACTGCTGAGTTTTCCAAATTTGCTGATATATTGAGTGCAGCCCTTTAACAGCATTGTCTTTTAGGATTTGAAATAGATCAGCTGGAATTCCATCACTTCGAGTAGCTTTTTTTGTAATAATGCTTCCTAAAACCCACAAATTTCACACTCCAGGATGTCTGACTCTAGCTGAAATGAAGTGAAGTGAAGTGAAGTGAAGTTGCTCAGTCGTGTCCGACTCTTTGCGACCCCATGGACTGTAGCCTACCAGGCTCCTCCATCCGTGGGATTCTCCAGGCAGGAATACTGGAGTGGTTTGCCATTTCCTTCTCCAGGAGATCTTCCCAATCCAGGGATTGAACCTGGGTCTCCCGTATTGCAGGCAGACGCTTTACCATCTGAGCCACCAAGGAAGTCAGGATGTCTGACTCTAGCTGAGTGACCACACAATTACGGTTATCTGGTTATCGTACAGTTATCATTACGTACGATACGGTTATCGTACAGTTCTTCTGTGTATTCTTGCCACCTCTTCTTAATCTCTTCTGCGTCTGTTACATCCTTATTGTTTGTCCTTTATCTTGCCCATCCTTGCATAAAATGTTCCCTTGAACTTTCCAATCTTCTTGAAGAGATCTTTTATCTTTCCCATTCAACTGTTTTCTTCTATTACTTTGCATTGTTTATTGAAGAAAGCCTTCTTATCCCTCCTTGCTGTTCTCTGGAACTCTGCATTCAGTTGGGTACATCTTTCCTTTTCTCCCTTGCTTTTCACTTCTCTTCTTTCCTCAGCTATTTGTAAAGCCTCCTCAGAAAACCACTTTGCATACTTGCATTTCTTTTTCTTGGGGATGGTCTTGGTCACTGCCTCCTGTACAATGTTATGAACCTCCATCCATAGTTCTTGAGGCACTCTGTCTACCAGATCCCTTGAATCTATTCAATACCTTCACTGAATAATCATAAGGGATTTGACTTAGGTCATACCTGAATGGACTAGTGGTTTCCCCTACTCTCTTCAATTTAAGCCTGAATTTTGCAATAAGGAGCCAATGATCTGAGCCATAATCATCTCCAGGTCTTGTTTTTGCTGACTATATAGAGCTTCTCCATCTTTGACTGCAAAGAATATAATCAATCTGATTCTGCTATTGGCTATTTGGTGATGAACATGTGTAGAGTCATCTCTTGTGTTGGAAAATCTTGTCAGCAACCCCACCACTTTGAAACTTTGCAGAAGCAAGAATACAAGACTGTTACAGCCTTGACCCTTATCATGTGCCCCTGCCTGACTATATAATCTCTCTCTATTAACCAGGGAGTGGGGCTCAGTTCTTGAGGTGCTAGCCTACTGTGCTTCCCCTTTCCTGGCAGAGAAATAAAGCACTCTTTCTTTCTCCTCCATAACTCTGTGTCCCTATTTCTATTTTGAATTGGTACACAGAGAGCCAAGATTTTGGAAGTACTACTGGGGCAAACTGCTCACATCACCCCTCTCTTTGATAAGTCATCTTCACCTTTAGCCCTATTCTCACCCCTACCCCTGCCAAGAGTGGCCTTTGTAGCTAATCTCCAGCTTCTCTCCTGCTTTAGAAGGGATGCTGAGTGTGGGAGTAGAATTCCTTAACATACTTGAGGGGCTTTTTGAGGCTGCAGAATGGGAGAGGAAAAGGAGGGAGAGGAAGGGGAAAGAAGAGAATACAGGCAGAGACCCTGCCTGTGTTGGGAAGAAAACTTGATGGGCAAAACTACAGATGTTTAAGGCAGAATATATTTGGGTTTCTGCAGAATGGAGTGTAATGTGAATCACATTCCCACATCCATGAAATCTCCAGGAAAAAGAGGATGAAAAACTCAGTCCTGTCCCCAGGGATCAAAAAAAAAAAAAAAAAGCTGGTGGGGAGGAAAGAGGGAAAGAAAAGAAAGAGGGAGGCTGGATGGCTGTCAGATAGCTGTTAAATGAATGACAAATTCTATCTACCAAGAATGATGATTGGATGCAGGGATAAGGTGGGCTGAGAAAGTTTTTTGGAGTCTTGACATAAGATCAAGAGTTGGCCAAGGAGAAAGGCAAACCAGCACTGTCAACCTGCCTCAAAGGATCTCGAGGTCTCACTGAGACACATATGGGCCTCAGTGTCTATGAAACCGAGGCCCCTTAAAACCAAGTTTCCTTGCCTTTATAATTAACCTGCCTGGAGGCTGAGATTCCTGAAACATCACCGTATTACCTCACCAGCAGCCAATCAGAAGAATGTTAATAGCTCATGACCAGCCTACAGCCCTCTCCCCTAACAGTCTTTAAAAACTCCTGCCTGAAAGGAGTTTGCCTGGGGAGCATGAGCTGCCCATTCTCCTTGCCTGCTGTCCTGCAAATAAGCCCTTGCTTTGCTGCAAACACCTACTGTCAACAGTTTGGCTTTTTGTGATGCTTATACCCTCAGCCCATGATAGGTAACATCTAGAGGACACAATAGAAGGGAGGCTTGTCATTGAAAACCTTTTCAAGCCTTTTGAATTTTGAACCATGTGGAAATGTTGCCTATTCAAATATAAAAATAAACATTTTTTTTTAAGTTGGCCAGCTTAATAACTATTAGGGAAGAGGATCTCCAATCATATATTCCCTCCCTTGAAAAACACTTGAGAAATTCTATTTTCTCTCCTTTCAGGAATCAGAAGGCCAGTGCTTGCTTCCTTCCCAGCCCCGGAAGTAATTAGTTGAGGATTCAGCCATCTCCTGGGCACCTACATAAGGGCTGCTGCAGGAAACCACTCCAGTTGAACACTGCACAGCCCTGGGGGCTGTCAACTCCATCAGTTATAATGTGAATGAGTTTTTCAGTGCCCAACCTACACAACCATATGTGGTGACACTCTCCTGCTCCCACGGCCTAGCCTGCTCCAAGGTATAAAGGTTTCATCAAATTCAAAATCCAAAACAGTCTCCACCAAGAACCTCTTTTCTTTCTTCCAAGAAGGAGTTAGTGGATGTTGTTTGCTTATTGGTTTTTAAAAGTGAAGAAGGAGCAAGCAAGGTCTCCTCCCCATGAGCTCACTTCCCTCTGGCCCAGCACTTGAGTTCCTCGCCCTTGCTAATGATCCCTCACCACAAGTGAATTGACTCTGCCCACAATAGCTAACAATGAGCTGATGGTTTGTTTGCCTGCTCCAGGAATCCAATTTGAGGAGTCTATTGTATGCTCCAAATAAGGGAGTTTGCAGCATCCTGACCGCTCAGGATGTGAGGGTTTTATGAAAGGGTCAGACAAAAACTGCTTCTCCGGAGGCACCTGGGCAAACAGCACATCATCCTCTTGCCCTGCCTTCTGTCTCCAGAATAAAAGCATGAAGAATCAAGACCAGGCTGACCCTAATGTGTTCCCAAGAAGACTCTTCTTTCTGATAAAATCTGTCCTAGACCCAATAGTCTACTGTCTGCAGCTCTATCAGACAGAGGCATTGTCCACTAGGACCACCAACCACAGGGTAAAGCCCAAACCTCAGCCAAGGCTTACAGTGTCTGATTCTGCTCTCCTCCGTCAATTTCCCCCACACTGAATCAGTTTCAGATCCACATGCTCTTTAGCCTCCTGGCCTTTGCATATGCTGATCTGTACACCAAGAATGTCCTTGCATGATAGATGATCAGTGCAATAAACCATGGTACACTCTTACAATAGAGTGTCATGAAGCCATTAACAACAATGATAGAGAAAAATATTAGGTGCCATGGAAAATGATACAATATATTGAAAAAACCCAGTTATGAAAATCATAGTAGCAACTAACGTGTACTGACGAATTACTCTATTCTATAGTTCTAAGCACTTTACATATATTAACTCATTGATTCCTCAAAACAACCTTAGAAACAGGGTACACTATTATCTGCCATTTTACAGATGAGGAGACTAAGGCTCAGAGAGATTATACAACGTGTCCAAGATGACAAGCCCAGGCCATGGCAGAGCTGGAATTAGAACCCAAGCCATTGGTCTTTAGGGTATACATTCTTAACCATCATACAGCCCTGTATCAAACAGAAGCATTTGTAACCCTGGTTTTATAAAAACAAAGCAAAACTATACACATGAAAGATGGAGAGTTTTAAAACATCACATTGATATGGCCAGAATGGTCAGAGTGGTTATCTCCTAAGACTGTGATTGATGAAGTGCAATGTTGCTGTGGGTTCCCCAGGAAGCAGCCTCTGAAATGGAGTTTACCACAAAGCATGCTTATTGAGAAGGACTCTTAGGACCAACACCTTTGGGAGAAAGAGGAAGCGGGAAGCAGGCAGAGGGAGAGCTTGGACTTCGCTACAGGGAGCTATAGATCTAGAACAGTCAGTCCTTCAGAGGGTTCCAAGTTGGGCTGAGACCTTTATGCCTCTGCATTCATCAGTCACTGGATGGTACTGGAAGGCTGGCCACCAGGACCAGACCCAGCATCTGGGCAACACATGCTTCTTTAGGAGAATCTGAGGGGTGGGTACAGCGTATGCCCCTACAGGTGATTTTAATTCTCTTCCTTTTGTTTGTCTATGTGGGTTATGATTAATCCATATCACTTGTGCAGCAAGGGGAAAAGCTACCAGAAGAAAAGAAGTCATCAATCCTCAATTGCATCAAGGCCAGAGGCAAGTCTGTCTCTGGCATTAGAAGTAAACAAGGCCAAAGTGGTGGATCGTGCCCACATCAGACAGGAACTTGGCCTTCTGGGATTGCTTGAGTTTGAATAATAGTTCAAATACTATACACGAATTAATTGGTAGGTCTCCAAACACAGAAAGCTGACCAGTGAGTGAGAAGGACTTTGGCCAAGAGACTGACTGGTTATCTGGCCTTAGGGAAGCATGTAGCAGCTGCCGACTCACCCCGAAATGCAGGGCTCATAAACTATTCCATTGCGGCCACCAGTGCCTTTTGGTCTATATCCTTGGCTCTGAAATTGACCAATGAGACCAAAGCAAGTGCAATGCAAGGAGGTTTAATAAGCATTTAAACAATGGGCTTACCTTCTTGGAACACTCCTCTGGGAACCTAGCCACCATGCTGTAAGGAAGTCCAGGCTGTCCTCCACATGGAGAGGGCCTAAAAGGTGAGAAATGTGCCGAGAGAGTCCAGGTACAAAAGAGCTCCCAACTGAACACACCAGCATGAGTGACCCAATCAACACTATGTAAACAGCTTTGCCTAGTCAGTTCACAGAATCATGAGAAATAAGAAATTGTTATTGCTTTAAGCCACTAAGTTTGGACTTAATACCAATAGAAAAGTGAAACAACAGGGCTGAGCTGAAAAAGAGGTCATTAGATAAGTCCAGTCACCCTAGCTTGCCACAGCCTGTTCTTCACTATGAGTCACATGCTCAGTGGCTACTTTCAAACCAGTTCAATTTGCCCACCAAGCACATAGCCACTGACACATATTCAGACAAGGATACCTCAAGGATATTCAGAACAATATCCTTGAGGTCTCTTTCTGTATCCCAGAAAGGCAGCAGAGAATATGAGCTCTAGACTGAGCCTGCCTTGGTTTGAACCCCAGTACCCCTACCTACGGGCTTCCCAGGTGGCACTAGTGGTAAAGAACCCACATGCCAATGCACGAGACATAAAAGACGCAGGTTCAGCCCCTGGGTAGGGAAGATCCCCTGGAGGAGGGCATGGCAACCCACTCCAGTATTCTTGCCTGGGAAATCTCATGGACAGAGGAGCCTAGCGGGCTACCATTCATAGGGTTGCAAAGAGCCGGATAGGACTGGAGAGACTGAGCATGGATGCACGCACCCCTATCTACAAGCTGAGTGATCTCTCTGAGCCTACTATGTAAAGTGGGTTAATAATAGTCTATATTGGGTTGAATACTATTCTCCTTAATCTCCTGATTGGAAACAGTCTTTGCAGATGTAATCAAGCTAAGATGAAATTCTGAATTGAGTTGGGTCCTAAGTCTAATACTATTGGTGTCCTTATGAGAAGAGGGGCATATAGACACAAAGACACAGACAGACAGAAGGAAGATGGCCATGTGAAGGCAGAGACAGAGATTGGAGTTATGCTGCCACAAGTCAAGAAGTATCAAGGGTTGCTGGCAACTACCTGAAGCTAAGAGAGGCAAGGAAGGATTTTTCCCTGGAGTGTTTGGAGGGAGCAGGGCCCTGACAATACCTTGATTTCAGACTTCTGATCTCCAAGACTTTGAGAGAATAAGTTTCTGTTGTTTTAAGCCACCATTTTGTGGTCATTTGTTGGCAACCCCAGGAAACTAATATAGAGCTCTTGCTGAGTGGTGACTGAATGAGTTAATGTAGGCAACTTTCTCTAGCAGAATTCTCACTATGGAAAGTAAGGGAATAAATAGGTTTGAATAGTGGGGGACACCTATAAGGTGCACTTACTTTCATGGTTGACAAGAAATGGCAACCATTACTACTGTTAACCAACTGTCCTTCTAGTCTTATCTTAGACAGTCTCTGATTAGTGACTGTCCTATATCAGTGATGCTAACTTTAGGGTATTCAAAACCACTTGGGGGATCTCACTAAAAATACAGCTAATGGGACGCACAACTCTAGAGTCTGATTTAGTTGACTGGGGTTGGGCCCATGGATAGTCATTTTTTAACAGTACCCCAGGACTATACAAAAGGGCAGTCTATAGATCATACATATTAGTCTCTGGATTTGCCTGTTGGTTTGTCCTAAGGGATTCCAGTGTGGACCCACCCCCTGGCTCCGGCCCATCAAAAGTAGAATGTTCTACTGTGGCACTAGCTAGATGCCAGCAGCTTGGCCAACCCTTCACTCCCTGGCACATCCTAACCCTAGGACATCAGAACTGCTAACACTTGGGCAAAAGGTTTAAGGCTGTTGAAAAATAACTACAATAACACCACTTATTGAGCATCTACCCTATGTTAGGCTTTCACATACATTATTCCTAATTCTCAAATTAACCCTGAAAGTTAAGTTTTAGACATAGTGTTGTACATTTGAGAAAACAATATTTTATAAATTCAAAGCTGATTTTTGTGTATACTGTTGTATATACTGGATATGCAGCCAGTAACCATGTCTGACCCAAAGGCCACATCTTCTCCTAGACACCATAATTCCTGCTTACTTGGTCCCTCTTTCTCCTGCCCTCATCCTCCTGGGGGACAGAGAATACCTGGCTGTATCAGTCAGGGTAGTTGACAATAGCTGCTGTAACAAATATCTCCAAAATCCCAGTCCCTTAACAAACAAAGGTTCATGTCCTATACACATCACAGTCCAATGAAGGTTGAGAAGCTCTCCTGGAAAGCTCCTTTTCACAGGTCATCGTTCATTGCATGGTATAGTGTATAAACTTCAAAATGTGGCCTGAATAGTCACTACAAAAGTCAGAGAGAGATCATGAACAATTTATAGGGGAGTTTGTGGCCAAGCCCATATGAATGCAGAGTTCCAAAGAACAGCAAGGAGAGAGAAAAAAGCCTTCCTAAGTGAACAATGCAAAGAAATAGAGGAAATTAATAGAATGCGAAAGACTAGAGATCTTTTTGAGAAAATTAGAGATACCAAGGGAATATTTCATGCAAAGATGGGCACAATAAAGGACAGAAATGGTATAGACCTAACAGAAGCAAAAAATACTAAGAAGAGGTGACAAGTATATGCAGAAGAACTGTACAAAAAAGGTGTTAGTGACCCAGATAACCACAATGGTGTGATCATTCACCTAGAGACAGACATCCTGGAGTGCAAAGCCAAGTGGGCCTTCGGAAGCATCATGATGAACAAAGCTAGTGGAGGTGATGGAATTCCAGCTGAGCTATTTCAAATCCTAAACGGTGATGCTGTTAAAGGGCTGCATTCAATATGTCAGCAAATTTGGAAAACCCAGCAGTGGCCACAGGACTGGAAAAGGTCAGTTTTTATTTCAATCCCAAGGAAGGGCAATGCCAAAGAATGTTCAAACTACCACACAATTTTACTCATTTCACATGCTAGCAAGGTAATGCTCAAATTCCTTCAATAGTACATGAACTGAGAATTTCCAGATGTAGAAGCTGGATTAAGAAAAGGCAGAAGAACCAGAGATCAAATTGCCAGCATCTGCTGGATCAGAGAAAAAGCAAGAGGATGCCAGAAAAACATCTCTTTCATTGACTACACTAAAGCCTTTGACTGTATGGATTACAACAAACTCTGGAAAACTCTTAAAAAGATGGGAACACCAGACCAGCTTACCTGCCTCCTGAGAAACCCTGTCTGCAGGTCAAGAAACAACAGAACCAGACATGGAACAACAAACTAGTTCAAAATTGGGAAAGGAGTACGTCAAGGCTGTATATTGTCACCCTGCTTATTTAACTTCTATGCAGAGTACATCATGCAAAATGCCGGGCTGGATGATGCTCAAGCTGGAATCAAGATTATCTGGAGAAATGTCAATAACCTCAGATATGCAGATGACACCACCCTAATGGCAGAAAGCAAAAAGAGCCTCTTAATGAATGTGAAAGATGAGAGTGAAAAAGTTGGCTTAAAACTCAACATACAAAAAACTAAGATCATGGCATCCAGTCCCATCACTTCATAGCAAATAGAAGGGGAAACAATAGAAACAGTGACAGACTTTATTTCTGGTGGCTCCAAAATCACTCTGGATGGTGACTGCAGCCATAAAATTAAGAGACACTTGCTCCTTGGAAGAAAAGCTATGACAAACCTAGACAGCATATTAAAAAGCAGAGACATCACTTTGCTGACGAAGATCCAAATAGTCAAAGCTATGGTTTTTCTAGTACTCATGTACAGATGTGAGAGTTGGACCATAAAGAAGGTTGAGCACCAAAGAACTGATGCTTTCTAACTGCAGTGCTGGAGAAGACGCTTGAGAGTACCTTGGAAAGCAAGGAGATCAAACCAGTCAATTCTACAGGAAATCAGTCCTGAATATTCATTGGAAGGAATGATGCTGAAACTGAAGCTCCAATATTTCAGCCACCTGATGTGAAGAGCTGACTCATTGGAAAAGACCCTGTTGCTGGGAAAGATTGAGGGTAGGAGGAAACGGGCAACAGAGGATGAGATGGTTGGATGGCATCATCAACTCAATGGACTTGAGTTTGAGCAAACTCCAGGAGATAGTGAAAGACAGGGAAGCCCGGCGTGCTGCAGTCCATGGGGTCGCAAAGAGTCAGACACAACTGAGCGACTGAGCAACAGCAACGAGAAGAGGGTCATATCACTTTAATCCAGTTCCACTGGACAGAATCCAGTCATATGGCCCCAATCTCCTTGTATAGAAGGCTGGAACACCTTCTTCCTATATTCCCAGGAAGAGGAAATGAGATGGGTATCCAGCCAGGTTAAATCATACTTTTCAGGAGCTCCCATTTTTTAAGTCATGTGCCAGGTAGTATGAACCATGCGCCAGGCAAATGCTTTACATGCATTTACTCCCCACAGCATTATTAGGTAAGTACTATTATTATTCCTAATATCATTGAGAAAACAAAGCTTTGGGGCAGTCAAGTGACCTACTCAATGTTATATAGCTAGCAACTGTATAAAGCAGGATTTGGACCCAGATTTAACTGCAGAATCCATGCTGTTCATCACTGCTCTACACTGTCTCCCATTGGCCAATAAAAGAAACCGCATCTGTCCCAGTTACCAAGTTAGATTCCCAAAGCTAACTATCCACCGTGGGGAAAATGATTTTAACTGAAAAAAAGTAAGTAAAACCATTGAAATCAGAGTTAAATTAGGTCCAGTGGGAGGCTAGGAAGTTGTAATATACAGAACACACTCAAGCATAGATCCAAATGAATAAAAAGAATGCAAGCACATCCCCAGTGAATGCAAATCTACGCAAATGAATGTATTCAACTATGCCGGTCTATGTAAATAGTCATGTATTGAAAAGCAAAAGTGGGGGAGGGTCAGCTTTTCAGAAGGCAGTGCCCCTTTTCTTATCCTCTGTTGGTATAAAGATCACCACTATGCAAAAGGCAAAAAACCTCTATATTGAATATTGTAAAGAAAAGATATATGAGAAGTGACATTGAGACCTTTGCAGGAGTTCAGACATCTAACAGGAGGGAGGCTGAGCTTATCCAGCTCCCAGTGAGCTGCCAGATTCAATAAATTAGTAAACATCAGTAAGGAAAGATCCTCTTTGCAAACAAGTACCCATTTTCTTGTCCCAAAGGTAAATTAGCAAAAGCTGAATTGGAAATCCATCCTTCCAGTGCAATCATAGTCAAATTTTGGTGTGCATTAGAATCACCAAGTGTCCTTGCTTAAAGTGCACATCCCTGTGCTAGTCCTCAAGACCTCCTGAGTCAGGCAGGCTGGAAATCGGCACATTTTAAACACATCCTGATGATTCTGAGTCAGGAAGCACATGGATCATCTTTCTAGAAACTGCCATTTTAAAAACACAGATTTCAGAGCAGATAGACCTTGATTTGGTTCTCAGTCTGACCTTTACTCGCTGTGGGACCTTGGCTAGTTGACAAGATGTCACAGTCCCAGGGACACCCTCACTTATAAAATGGGTCTAATTTTATGCTCCCTTTCGAAGGATTCCTGTGAGGACTAAAAGAGGTAATTCTTTTAAAAGACTTGGTGCGATGCCTGACACATAGTATAAACTCAGTAAATATTTGGTATAATTACAACGATCATTCTCTGATGAAAGGGGGGAACTAGCACTTCCTTCACGAAGTGTCTAGACTGATTCATAAAGTAGTTGTACCGTCACTGGGTGAATAAGACTGTACCTTCCCTTCTGCCTCTCACTGACTCCTCCTGAGAGGCGGATCATTGGTTAGTTGACAAGCATCTGAGCTCCACTGGCCCACTGTTACCTTGTGACATTTAATATCTCCCTCCTCCTCCTTCCTCCTCTCTCCTCTTCTCTTTGCCTCCCTTTCCCTACTCTTATCATTTCATCATCCCCCTACACTTTCTTTACACACCACCCTGCCCTCGCTTCATTCCCAGCCCTCCCTTTAAGAAGGTTTCAAGTTCTAGACCAGAGGAGGAGTATTAAGAAAATTGATTAGAGTCACAAGTCCAAGCTATATTCTTCAATCTAGAGGAGCCAGCAACAAGTTTGATATTTTGACCCCTGTCTCACTCCTATGTCTATTAACTTCTCAGTTGGTCTGAAACCCATCGTACAAGGGGTGACCATCTGCCTAAACCCCCCCACCCAGTGTGCACACTCTGGGTGTTATCCTCAGAGCCCAGTGGGTAAGTTCTCTTGATATTCGTTGTCTAATGTGGCAGTTTCCCACTGAAGCCAGTTATTCAGTCATGATTAACCATGGCAACCATACTCATGCACTAATTTCACGGTTGTCAAGATTTCCTCTCATGGAACATCCTTTCATTTGCTTGAATTACTATTTTTTTCATCAGTTCTTAATCAAGTGGGTTTGTGTGTGCAAAATCAACAAACAGAAAACAGCCATCATAAATGACACCTCAGAAGGAGTGCCCCAGACTGAGACCATTAACAGTTAATAACTGGGTTTTGAAGAACCTCTCAAAAATGTGTAATATAGGTTTATAAACAATGCCATTGCCCAGCCAGCTTCCATGCAAATAGCAGCTGCATCCATGGGGTGCAGACTTCTTGCTGAGCATTCTGAACAGGACTTTACATCCATTTATTATCATGTTTAACCTTCATGACAAACCCATTTGCAGATTAGAAAACTGAGACTCAGTAACGGTTACTGGAGGCAGGGCCTAGAGTCATAGAGCAAAAGTTGCATGGCTAGGATTCAAACTTAGCTCTCTTGCTGCTAACATCCTCTTCTCTTTCCACCACACCAGGGAGCTTCTTTGTAACACTGCCATCACAGCCCCTTGTATTTGAGAATATGTCAAGCAAACCTTAGGTCCTAATGGCCTGTTTTAATGCTTAAACTCAGGATAATTCCTAGATTCAAATCCTGGCTCTTCCTCTTGCTGGCTGTGTGATTTTAAGCACCTAACCTCTCTGAGTGATTCACACTTCCTGGTATTCATCCCATATGTAAACTCCCTTTGTGTGTAGATAGGACTGTGACTTGCTTCTGATCGATAGAACACAACAAAAGTGGTGGGAAAGTCACTCCTGTGATTAGATTACAGAAGATTGTAGCTCCTGTTTTGCCAGAAGACTCTGTTATCCTCTCAGCTTGCACACTTTGATCAGGCAAATGGCCATGTTGGAGAGGCCTATTTGTCAATAGACGAGAGGAACTGAAGCTCTCTTTCCAACAGTCATAAGGAATTTAATTCTACCAACAGCAACACAAGTTTGAAAGCAGATGCTTCACCAGTTGAGACTTGAGACCTGTGAGCCCCCATTGACACCATGATTACAAGCCAGGAGAGTCCCTGAGACCCAAGACCTGAGCTCTGCTTGAATTCCTGATCCATCAGAACTGTGTGATGATAAGCATATGCTCTTCTAAGTCGCTAAGTGTCATGGTAGCTTATTAAGCGACAACAGAACTAATACATCATTCAGAAGCCCCTACTACACACCAGGCACAGCTCTAGCATGGGGACACAGAAAGAACTAGGTCATGGTCTGCATCCTGATCTAGTACAGATCAGATGTGCTTCTACATGAGGCAAGATACGCAGACCCAAGAAAGAACGCACGGTCAACATGCGTCCTTTGTCAAAATGTAAATCCTGTCTTTAAATATGTAAATTTTAAATTATATCATAAAGATAAAATTTAAATTAAAATAAAGAAGAAAAGGAAAAGCCTAAATGTATTCTATCAGCAGGGTAATTTAAAAAAAAATCCATGATTATATTTTTGCAATCCATGAAGTGCTTAACAGACATCAAAGATAATGAGGTAAGTCTATTTCTACTGACATGGCGAAAATTCCAAGACACATTGCTAGTTGAACTTGGGGATGATACCACTTATGATTTAAAAATAATCCACTCTGCCCACACATTCACATGGACACATATAGCATTTATCTTCAACGAACATATAAATAAGTATGTAAAAGACACAATGGCAAAGGGCAAGATTCTAGACTCATACTTCCAGGACTCACCTTCTAATTATCCCATTTATTGGTTGTACAACCTTGGGAACATTTCTGAGATCCTTGGAGCCTCAGTTTCCTCATCTGTAAAATGGAGTTGTTGTGAAGATTAAGTGAGCTAATATAAGACTGGTACATAGTCAGTGTTCAATGGATGTTTGCTAGTATCAATACTAATGCAATAATAATTATTATTACTATTATTCATCTGGAAAGATATACACAAGAGTAAAAACAATGACTGCCTCAGAAGGGTACTGGATTGAGAATGGAGGACAAAGTGGTCCTGAGACCTATCTATAATTTTCTATTTTTTTCAAGGATAGTATTTCAAGTATCATGTAACCAACCATCCCCATGAATAGTCAGTTAGGTACAGTGAAACAGAACAGGCCCCCTGAAGTAGTCTGTGTCCCCTGAAGGTGGGGATGGTATCAAGGCAGGCTGCATGGAGCGCATGGCATACTCTGGATCACCCCTTCCACTGACATTTTCTCCACACACAAGTTTTCCTCTGTCAGTTTTTTCCTGAAGACCAGGATACTGTCCCAGACTCCCCCTGCCCAGATAGATGAAGATCCTCCTGAGAGACTAGGCAACGGGCCCAGGGCTGCTTCCAAAGTTCCCCAGGGACCCAGAGGGATGGCTGGGGCCACTTGCCAGCCTGATCTGACTGGCCTTCCAGAATGCCCAGTGAGCTCTTCCAGCCCTGCTAAACCTTCCATTAATAAACTCATGATAAGGAACTGTCTTCCCATTTAAGGATGCACTGCTGATTGCTGCTGAGAGAAACCTGTGTCCTATGAAGGGGGTTGGCCAGTACTGGTGATGGATGACCTCCTCCCTTGCCTGGCCTCCCTTGTCTACCCTCATCTGCCAGCTTTTCAGGTTGGCAGGGGCTGCTGGCCGGAATGAGGAAACCCACTATGGGTGAGGGGAACTTCTGAACAGAAACAACGAAATCCCCCAACACCTTAGGGATCAAACCACAATTGGGATCTCACTAACTCCACATCTTAACCAACCAACCTAAATGCATACTGTGAATGAGCACCTCCTTTCAAAGCGATAAATTCACCCAGAGGAAGCAATTAACTGGACCAATAAAGGTAGGAGGGAGCAGAGCAGAAACATTTATCAACAGTCTCTTAATCACCTATTTCCCCTTCCCTCCCATTTAATTTCCCCAATAGTCTTTTTGTAAATTATTTTTTATTATTTAATAAAATATATTATTTATTATATAATAAAATAATTTTATTATACAGCCTCATAATGTCTTCACTATTATTATTTACCATTTTACAGATGAGAAAACTGAGGTTCAAAGAGGTTCTATGATGTTCCCAATACTACATAGCTAAGAAGCTAATAAATTTGGTCCTTGTCACATTATTCGGAGAAGGCAATGGCTCCCCACTCCAGTACTCTTGCCTGGAAAATCCCATGGACGGAGGAGCCTGGTAGGCTGCAGTCCATGGGGTCGAGAAGAGTCGGACACAACTGAGCGACTTCACTTTCACTTTTCACTTGCATGCATTGGAGAAGGAAATGGCAACCCACTCCAGTGTTCTTGCCTGGAGAATCCCAGGGACGGGGGAGCCTGGTGGGCTGCGGTCTCTGGGGTCGCACAGAGTGGGACATGACTGAAGTGACTTAGCAGTCACATTATTATGCCCACTTAACTGATGAAGAAACTGATGAATCCAAGCCTGAGAGATTAAGTGGCTTCCCCAGGGAAAGGCATGTGGCTGGGAAGTGGTGTGGTCATTATTTCTGATCTAAAATGCAGAGTTCTTTCCTTGATTTGATGCTCAGAGACAGAAGCAGAATCTCACCTTGTTAATCACCCTCTTGGAGGCTGGATTGGACTTTCCCTGATCTACTATATTGCACTGCTTTTTGAAAGGTGGTCCTGGATTCACTCACAGTGGAATCAAACTGCAGTGCATGCTAAAATGCATATTCCAGGGCCCTGTCCCAGTCTTTGAATCAAATGCTCTCACCACAAGATCAGGACTCTGCATTTTAAACAAACATCCTGGGAAAGGTCTTATGCACACTGAAGCTTGAGAACCATATCACAGGCATCCTTGCTTAATGCCTGGTACATCTTGATCCAAGAAAGGACAGGGAAGCTTTTGAAAGAGTAATGTTTCAAATTTTTTAATCCATCATCATTTTACATTTATGAAGTTCATTTTCATCCCCTTAATCAGAGGTCTAAATCTGGCAGCCTAGAGTCTTTCTTTTGCCAGCTGTTTAGTCTCCCTATCCCCTATTCCCCTATCCCCACTCCTCACCTAGCGTTTCATAAAGAATCCAGTCAGGGCTCCTGGATTCAAATCCTGGCTCCAGCTGTGCCTCTTACATACTCTGGATCTCAGCTTCCTCAAATGCCAAATGGGATAGTAATAGTTCATTCCTCACAGGTAGGCTGACCTGTGAAAATTTGAAATACACTCACCAATAGAAAGCTTATAGAAGAGTGTCTAGCAGAGAGTAAATACTCAATGAAGGTTAGCTGTCAATATCAAAATGCAGTTCTCTAGGTTTTCTTGATTTACCCATGGTAACACATAGCTGGATCCAGGTGGTGGGCTTGGGGGGAGGGTGTAGTCACCCCAAATAGCACTTAGTCACCTGGTCATCCCTCATGAGGATTCTTCAGCTGTCCCTGCAGGCTCTTGCATTGGTGACACTGAAGTCTTATGGAAAACACATGTCTTTTCCTGAATCTTTGTAGAATGGAGGGGTTGTCTGCAACAGATACAGTTTTAATACTCCTCTTTTTGAAATGCAAGACATGCTCACCCCACCCCCAGGAGTCGGGGCTCCAAACTCCTCATCCCATAGCACCAGCCCAAGCCACACCCAGCCAGGGGCCACCCCAGGACTCAGCACCCACATTCCTGGGTATGGACCTAGAGCAAGAGACGTCTTCAAGACAAATTCCTGCTGCCCTGCCCAGCCTCATGGCTCACTGCTCTCCGTCCATAGCTTCATCTCCAGGAGGATTGGTATAATTACCCAGCCATCACACCATCATGGAAATACAAGCATAGTGATCATTCCGGGACTGGTTCTTTAAGGTCTCTTCCCCTGGCTAACCCACCTTCTCTTCTTCAGGTTCCAGCTTAACCATCACTTCCTCTGGGATGCCTCCTAGGCCCACAGAAGCTGCTCTCACTTTCCTGGGTGTCTGCTCTCTAGCAGTTATCACGTTGGTGTTGGGCTACCTGTTTATTTTCTCCCCTCACAGACCAGGACATCCCTGAGGCCAGAGACTGTGTCTTGTTCACCACTGAATCCTCGAACAAAATACTTAGCACATAGTTGGTGCTTAATAACTGTTTGTTGAATAAGTGACTACAAATGGGGGTTCTGTTAAGAATCCAGAAGAGGGACCAGAATTCTCTTTACAAAAAAAGAGAGGGAGGAAAAAAAAAGCAAACATTTATCGAACTACCATATGTAAACCTTCACAACCACCTTATGAAGCGGGTATTATAAATCCTTTTACAAATAAGAAATCTGAGTTTCAGAAAGTTGTAAACTATTTGTTCAAGGCTATTAAGCCAAAGCAGGAATCACCAAAGTCTTTCTGTAAAGTCTCAGTTCACGGATATTTTACATCCACAGGTCATATGGTCTCCGTGGCAGCTATTCCACTCCACCGTGACAGCACAAAATCTACAGCATGGAAACAGACAGCCTTGACCAGGTCCCAGCAAAGTTTTATTTACATAGCAGGCAGTAGGCAAAAGTTGTAAACCCCTGAGTTAGGTATTGATCTATGGAAGCTTTGTCCACTACATACCCAAATCTTCCAGACAAAAAGTTGGAGAAAGAGGAGTAGTAGAAATGGTGATGGTCCAGGAAGAGGTGTTTGCTTTGGAAAAGGAAGGCTGGAGCAAACTAATCCAATCTGATTATGGAAGCTCATGTGATTTATTTTCTCAAGTAGGTCCTCACTGAGCATTGATTATGTGCTAGGATTTTGCTAAGTACCCAGGGGACCTAAGCATGAATAAGGCTGGTCCCTGGCCTCGCTTCACCTGCTGAGAAGTAAATGAAATGATATGTATGCACTTTCTTTTGGTCATTAAATATCGAGCACCTACTATGTGCTGGGAGTGAGACAACAGCAGTGGACAAAATCAAGGTTTGGTCCCCTGCTTTTAGCTCAGTTGCAGAAAAGAACATGAAATAATAATCACACAGATAAATATTTAATTACAAATTGGGATAAATGCCATGAAGGGAAAGAATATGATGCTGTAAGAGAGAATAACAAGAGAAAACACACTGAGGTTGAGGGGCAGGGGATGGTCAGGGAAGAACTCTCTGGAGAAATGGGACATGTACCAAAATTGAGACAGCAAAAAGTAGAGGCAGTTCAGAGGAGGGGTTGGGAAAGGTTTCTGAAAGGCCATGATATTTGAACCCTACTTGGATGGATGAGTAGGACTTGGTGGTGCAAGAACCAGGCTGCATGGGCATCTGTGTAGACCGTACACAGCACACAAGTCCTGGGGATACCTTCCACATAGACATGGTGGAAATGGTACTCACTACGGTTATGCAGTTACACAACCGTGTGCAGAAACCTGTGCTAGGATAAGGAGAAAAAGCTTTCCTATAGGAAGGAACAGGAAGCAAGGTGATGGCTAGGAACCCCTTAATTTCAGCAGGACCACTGGTAAATTGGCCTGGCTTGAACACTTGGCGTTCCGTATTCTGCCTCCCCTCCTCCTCCTCCGGTGCCGGGTGGGGTGCTCTCGGGCCTCTTCACGGCTGTGATGAATGTCTTCTCATTGCCTGTATCGATTCCCCCAGTGAGGCCCTTGCCTGGTTCCTCATCAACCCTCCTTCTGGCTGCAGTATGTTAAGTGGGTACTCAGCCCCATACTTATTACTCCAGTTTAATAAGCTGGTGGCAAAAACTTGCTAGTATAAAATTCATATGTATTCAATTTGTCCCTGAGGCTGCTCCTGCATGTCTAACCTGCTTGTCCTGGTGGTTGGGACCACCCTGGATTATTGTGTTAGAGTTTTATTGATGCTCATTTCTTTGGACAAGAAGTCACACACACACACACACACACCAACACCAACACCTATCTCTGTTGGTTGAGCACTAGAGGGTTTTCTGATTAGCAACTGTCTGAGTATGGGAGAGTTAGGGCAGAGTCTAAATTCATATGCTGTCAGGACCTGCAGGTGTGACAGATGAGGGTATTGGGCTGGTGGGCAGAACACAGGAGGGGATAAGGAAGCGCCATCAAAGGGGATGGCCAACTCAGCCCCCATCACTTGTTGCCATTTGCAAATGGGACCCCAGGGTGATCAGATCTTCAGTGTTCCAGGAACCCAGAAAAGGGGTTTGTGTGTGTGTCTGTGTGTGCATGTATAAAATGTCTTAATTTTAAATATCTGCGATTAATCTTTAAGAATGTTTTTAACACTGTGAAAGCCAAACAAGTTACATCTAGAGGTCAAATACAGCTCTTAGGCCACCAGCTTGCAATTTTTAAGCAAGGAGAAGCTGAGAGTCTGAAAATCTATCTGGTAGAACCACAAGCCATTTTGCAAGGCAGTGGACTTATTAGTTAAGAATATACGTGGTGAAGTCAGACAGACCTGAGTTCAATGCAAGATCCAACATCTGACTTGCTTTGACTAATGAAACGTGAGCACAGTGACGTATATTGCCTCGAGGCAGAAGCTATAAGAGCCAATGCACCATTTGCTGTATGCTCTTTCCTGTACTATGGCTTCATGCCAAAATTGGAACCGCCATCATTCTGGGACCCTCAGTAACTAGAAGGAACAGTTTCCCCTGCTGAACATTAGCAGACACATGGCATGAGTCAAAAATAATTTCTTAACTGGAAAAAAAATAGTAAGTTCTTGGGGAGCCATTGAGTGTTTGAGGGGTTTTGTTACTGTAGCAAAACCTACCTTATCCTGATTGGTATGTATTTCATAAAGCCATTGTGAGAGCTAAACTAATTTAAAAATACATGTAGAACAGTGGGCTTCCCAGATGACATGATGGTAAAGAGTCCGCCTGCCAATAGAGAAGACATGGGTCTGATCCCTGGGTCAGGAAGATCCCCTGAAGAAGGGAATGGCAATTCACTCCAGTATCCTTGCCTGGGAAATCCCATGGATGGAGGATCCTGGTGGGCTACAGTCCATAGGGTCTCAAAGAGTCAGATATGACTGAGCACACATGATGGAGGGGTGGAGCGGGGCACAGGGCGGGTGGCATAGAACAGTACCTAGAACTTGGTAAGCCTTTGTATTAGTCAGCTTTGTGAGATAGCAAATAACCCCCAAATTTCAGTGGCTTACCACCACAAAAGCTTACTTCCCAGTCTCATGGTGGGAAGAGATAAACCCTGAGATGAGCCATTCCTCAGGCAGAAGGAAAAGAACAAGAGAGCTGGTAGAAACAGGCAACAGCTTTAAAGCATCACCTCCACTCACATGCCATTAGTCAAAGCAAGTCACATGGCCAAGCTCAAAATCAGTGGGGCAGGAATATGATTCCAGTGGGAGAAGCAAATAATAGGGGAAAAATATATAAATTCTAATACAGCCTTCAGTAAAAGTTAGCCGTTATGATTTTCAGACACAGCAGAAGCGGGCAGCAAGGAGATGCTGGGCTCTTAAGGGCAAAGATACAGGGAAGGATGGTGAGGATGGTTTGGGGTCTGTCCCCTCCTGGCCACTTGGAGGTCAGGGCTGGAGGCAGCAGCCACAGAAGCCAGTTTCAAATGGGTTCTTAGATACAGAGACCCAAGCACAGTTTTAGGTCCACAAAATTAAATATGTTCCCAAGCACCGAGAAAGAGCCTCTCTCTGCATTGTGACCAGGATTCAGCAAGGATGGGCTCAGATGCTGTGCTATTTCAGCATCTCAAGGATTTGTCTTTCGGGGGAGGATGGGCAACACCTCCATGATGGGGTTGGGGGGGCGAGGTGCTGGCATTATTAAAGGTACAAGCTCAGCAGCCACAGTGAATGTCCCCTCCTCTTGTGCCCTGTCAGACAGCCAAGGTAAGCCAGATGACACAGAGAGGCAACCAAGAGGACTGGTCAGGGTCATGTGAGATGCCCAGGACTGCAGGACTGCTGGGAGACTCCGAGAAAGACCCAGGCGAATTCTGCGCTATGCAGGTAAAGCCATGAGTCAGCAAAAACAACACTGTCTCAGAAAATGAGGCCCCATTGACTGCAAAAGTCTGCTGAGCCCTGTAAAATCAGGTAGCTCAGTGGGTAAAGAATCCGCCTGCAATGCAGGAGACCCCAGTTGGATTTCTGGGTCGGGAAGATCCCCTGGAGAAGGAATAGGCTACCCACTCCAGTATTCTTGGGCTTCCCTAGTGGCTCAGATGGTAAAAAATCTGCTGGCAATGTGGGAGACCTGGGTTCGATCCCTGGGTTGGGAAAATCCCCTGCAGAAGGGAACAGCGACCCACTCCAGTATTCTGGCCTGGAGAATTCCATGGGCAGAGGAGACTGGCAGGCTACAGTCCATGGGGCTGCATAGTCGCTCAGACATGACTGAGCAACTTTCACTTCACAGGAAAACTATACATAGGTAAGGACAAATATACACAAATAAAAAAAAGTCTCTACACAGAAAAATGCGGTAATCATCACTTGACACTCACAGGCTTTTCCTCTCCTTGGCAGGCTTTAGGAAGAGGGCACATTGCAAAAGGTAGGCCAAGGTGGCAGCTGCAACTGCTGGCTGGGGTCAGATGAGGTGGGGAGAGAAATCAGGGGATGATGACTTTTACCCACGGGAGCCCTCTGAAGACAACTCATGCCTTCATGAGTAAGGAGATGAGTCCTATAGTTTGGAGATGAGAGTTCACATAAATATTATTCAATAACAGTTATTAAAACCGTACTAAAAGCTTGCTTTTAGGTTGACCCATATGAAATATGTGATATCTAACCAGTTCTAACCTGTCAGAATGGCAATCTCTTATGGTTCAACCTAATATATGCCAGGCATCATACTAAAAATTAACATGTATCATCTCATTTAATACTCACTCCAACTTTCTAAAAGGGTCGATTGTTATCTCCATTTTACAAAGGAGTAAACTAAGACAAGTGAAGTTAAATTATTTGCCCAAGGTGCCAACGTAAGACATAAATCCAGGGGTTTTTTTTTGTTTTGTTTTGTTTTAGGATTGATATCCTTTTTGAAAATTTATTTATTTTTAATTGGAGGATAATTGCTTTACAAGATTGTGTTGGTTTCTGCCATATATCAACATGAATCAGCCATATGTGTACGCATGTCCCTTCATGCGTGAACCTCCCTCCTGCCTTCCGCCCCACTCTAGCCCTCTAGGTTATCACAGAGCATCAGATTTGAACTCCCTGGGTCAAACAATAAATTTCCACTGGCTATCTAATTTTATATATGGTAATGTATATGTTTCAATGCTACTCTCTCAATTCATCCTGGGGGTCTTAATCCAAGAACTAGGCCCTTAGCCAGTGGCTACTCAAAGGGAGGTTCAAGAACCAGCAGCAACAGCACCTCCTAGGGATTTGTTTAAAATGCAGTCTCGTTTGCCTACCCATGTTCATAACTACATTATCTATAAGAGCCAAGAAAGATGAGAAGAACCTAAAAGTCCATCCACAGATAAATGGACAGACAAATGTGGTAACAAGGGAATATTATTTGGCCTTTAATAGGAATGAAATTTTGACACATGCTACCATCTCAATGAACCTTTAAAATATTATGCCACGTGAAATGTCAGTTGGACACAAAAGTATAAATACTGTGTGATTCCATTTATATGAAATTCCTAGAGTAGTCAGTTCACAGAGACAGGAAGTAGAATGGTAGTTTCCAAAAGCTGGGGGTGGGGGAAGGGAAGAGTTGTAGTCTGATGAGTGTTGGGCATCCCTGCTGGCTCAGATGGCTCAGATGCAAGAATCTGCTTGCAATGTGGGAGACCTGGGTTCAGTCCCTGGGTTGGGAAGATCCCCTGGAGAAGGGAATGGCTACCCACACCAGTATGAGTACAGAGTTTCAATTTGGGAAGAGGAAAAAGTTCTGGAGATGACTGGTGGTAACGGTTGCATAACAATATGAAGATACTTAATGCCACTGAACTGTAAATTTTATGTTATGTATATTTTACCACAATAAAAAATTAATACTTAATTATTCCCCCCCAAAATGCAGTTTGGGGCCACATCCAAGACTAGCCCAGGCCCTGCCTTTTTAACAAGTTCCCTACGTACATGCCTGCACATTAAAACTGGAGAAGCCCAGCCAGCAGAATGTACAGCCACCAGATACAAAGAAGTACTTGCAGGGACGGCTGAGAACAGGGAAAAGTATGACATCGGCCTAAAAGCAAAAAATAAGTGGGAGGAGCTCTGATCACTTCTTCCTGCTCCATAGGCCCCCCTCCCACCCTCAGAATGCAATGTCTGTTCAGCAGCCTCCCAGTCCTGCCCAGCACCAGGGAAGGTGCTTGTAACTAATGGGGTCCTGGTATGCTGGTCATCGGGAGGGACAACAGAGCTCACCTCCCCACCATGTTTAGCTTGGCTGTTTTGAGCCTCTTGGCCGCCAGTAGAAATCACCGTGGTGCCTGAGCTCTGCTACAGATGAAATTAATTCCTCCAGAGCTGAGGGAGCTGAGCGGGCAGGCAGTGCTCGCAGGGCTGGTGGAGCAACTGCTTTGGCAGCAGCTGTTCCATTTGGGGAACTAATGAGACTCGAGGAAAAACCTGCCAAGGGATGCCAAGTACTTGTTTGCTTGCACAGCCGATACAGCCTTGGCCAAATTGGACAGCGATGCAGAAGTGTCCATCATTTTTTTTGTTCAATTTTGCAACTCTGTCTTACATTTCAAAAAGAGGAGTATTAAAACTGTATCTGTTGCAGACAACCCCTCCATTCTACAAAGATTCAGGAAAAGACGGCCACTTTACCATGCTGGGTGCTCCTGGAGTCACTTGTCAGGACCCCCAACTGACTCACTCACCATCAAGCCCTGACCCATCCCTACTTTCAAATTGTGTGGGTCTGGACTGCCTTTTGTAGCCACTGTATATCTCCTGATAGCTGGTATAACATTTAAAAGTGACAAGCTCCAGTGAGCAAAAATATAATCTTTCTTATTTCCTTCTAACTGGATTTATTGTTTCCCTGTGTCCGCATTCTATCTGGCTGCAGTAAACCTTATCCTGTTCAATTGAGGATAAACTTGGACAATTCAGGAAGAACTCAGCAAATTCAAGGTTTCATTGATTATTTCATGATCTGTTCCCCTCTGCCTTCTCCTTCCAGTTGCATCTAATTTCTGGGAAGCTTATTGGTAGGAGAATTATCTGACCCTTGGTTATCCCTTTGGTATCCACAAAGGAGCCCCTTGTCTTGTCTGGTGTTTAATCAGCATTGTTACTCCTTGTTGACATCCACTGGGGCTTAATGTTGTCTGGTATCAGTCACTGATGACCATTCCCCCTCACTCCCACTGCAAGGCTCTCAGTGTCTTAACCATGCTGACCTTGGACGACCTTGGGTACCGAAAGTGTGTTCTATGCTCCCTGGGAGAGGCTGTGGATGTTGAGGACTCAGTGAGCCTGCCACTAACCAGTCTGCTCAGACAACACCCTCAGCCACCCCTTATCCACCATTCCAAGCTGGGCTGCACGGGAGCTTCTATGAGGCTGAACAGATGAGGTTCAGGTCCCCTAAACCTACCTAGAATTTGTTCAACATCCTCCCCCTTGAGGCTTAGTGTGGAGGAGGCAGGAGACACAGTCCCTTCTCTAAAACACTTGTGACAGTTTGACTTTCCAAAAGGGAGGCCATATCTCTGCTTACAGTGTGATCTTGACAATCCATCTACTGAGCAGTAGATCTGCATTCCCTTCCCTTGAACCTAAGCAGAAATCTATGACTGCCTCAGCCAATAGAATAAGGGTAGACAAGACCTTATGTGACTCCCAAGATCAGATCACCTCAATGCCTTGCATTTCCACCTTCTTCACCTGGTACCACTTGGGTTCCACTTGGCTCTTGGAACCCAAACCCCATTCTATGAAAAGTTTAAACCACCCAAGAAGGGACTCTTGAGGGGAACCAGATCCCTGGCCACTGCCCCAGCTGAGCTCCCCACCAACAACTAGCACCAACCTGCCAGCCAAATGAATAAACCATCTTGAAAATGGATCCTCCTCACCGCTTCACTCCCCATCCACCCATGCCATTTCAGCTGAGGCGCTTTCTACATCACACTCAGCCCAAATGGCAGAATACTGGCCAAAACAAATGAGTATGATTGCTTTAAACCACTAAGTTTAGGGATGATTTGCTATGCAGCAATAAATAACTGATTCAATACTTATCAGCACCTATTTCTCTTATTTTTCTTTGTTTCTCTCTCTTCCCAAAGAGATTTTTTTTATCAATTCTATACTGATAAAACTGACTCTTCATCTACGCTTTCCAATTATTTTATTATGGCATAAAACTTATACCTTAAGTTCTTTAGAACTCAGGCTCTTGAAGCTGTTAAAAAAAAAAAAAACCCTGGCTCTTCTAAACCAAGCCTTTGCTTTCAAAATTACTGTCAAGCGCCAGGAATTTCAAAAGCCTGTTTGGAAACTCAAAAGCTAAGTATCGTCTTTTTTCTTCTTCCTCCATGCATTCCTGTTGTTATGACCATTCTCTGAGGGTGATAAAGGTGGAAAGAGAATGGAATGAGATGAGGAAGACAGTGATACAAGGAATTCTCAGAAGTGGTGGAAAGTACTGAAAAGTGGTTTATAATATGATACCATTTTAACCAAAGCAGAGGCAAATCTTCGGCATGCTAGATCATTCCATTCCTCTATTTTCCTTAAATCAACTTAAACCCAACTCTGGGTCCCCATCCTACTGTACTGGTAGGAAAGTTGACCTCAGTCATTATCAGAACACCTTTCCTGAGCATCACAGCCCACCATCCCTGATGATCATACAAAAGTCCCAAAGTCTTAGCCCAAATTCTTCAGGTAGTACGTGTGAGATTTTTGGCCCATGCTATCACTGCTGACATGTACATTGTTCAAGCCAGTCAGCAAGGACTTTTGTAAAGGGCTGTATAATAAATACTTTGACCTTTCAGACCATACAGCCTCTGTTACAACTACTCAGCTCTGCTGCTGTGTTACAAAAGCAGCCATAGGCTATACAAACGTATGGTCATGGCTGTGCTTCAGTTAAATTTTATTTACATAAAACAGGTAGCAAGCCAGAGTTTGCTGACTCTGGGTTTAAACCAACACAAGACCTTTGAATTCCTGGGTTTCTCCGATTCTGCCCAAGAGAGGGGCATGGAAATCTTTGCCAAAGCTGGAATCTCATACCCTTAGGGTTCAGAATCCCAAGTGAATTGTATATCCATGAGACATTGCTTCTGAGCGAGCTGGGAGTACCAACTATATGGGTTTCTCCAGAGACAAGGGAACATCATGGTCGGCATCAGGAATCATCCAGCCACTGCCGCCTGGTGTACCATCTTATCTCACTGAATGGCTGAGGCTATAAGCATTCTGTGTCCCTGAGAGTCAGGAAATCCATGAGCGTCTCCAACCCTGAAGAACAGTCTTAATGTCAATGCTTTATTACTAGTTCCTGCTTTTCATCTCTGTGTCCGTTCTACCCCTCTCTCCATTCTTTGATGAGGCCAAGTGAGTTCTCTCTGCCTGGAAGGTTCTTGTCCAGATCTCTTCATTCAGTCTGAGCTCAAATGTGACCTGACCTTCTTGTCTACGGTCACTTCTTCTGTCACTCTCGATCCCATTATCACGCTTTGGTTTCTTCATAATCCTTACCAGTATCAGGAAATATCTCCTTTATTTACTTGATTATTTATTATTTGACTCCAAGATGAACCCAAGAGGACAAGTTCCTTTTCATCTTGTGTGTTTCACTCAGTCACTCAGTCGTGTCTGACTCTTCGTGAACCTTTGAGCAGTAGACCTCCAGGCTCCTCTGTCCCTGGGATTTTTCAGGCAGGAATACTAGATTGGGTTGCCATTTCCTCCCCAGGGATTGAACCCATGTCTCCTGTGGCTCTTGCATTGAAGGCAGATTCTTCACCGGCAAGCCATTGGAGAAGTCCCCTTTCTGTCTCGTTCAATGCCATGTCCCTGGATACAGCCCCTAGAGCAATATTTGGTCCTGAAAATGATCTGTTGACGGTGATTTAGCTACCAGGAGCATCTGAAAGTAGCAGAATCAACATCTCCTATTTATCTAGTGAACATGTAATCAGCAGATACTGGAAACCCATCACATTATGCAAAAGAGCACACCATTGGACCATGAGTCAGGCTTGGTCCTGAACATTACTTGACTCCTATAAGACACACTGTTGGCCTAATAAAATCTCCTATG
The DNA here is from genome assembly GCF_027580195.1 of Bos mutus. Lineage (NCBI taxonomy): Eukaryota > Metazoa > Chordata > Mammalia > Artiodactyla > Bovidae > Bos > Bos mutus. Next base: position 24,432,448 of record NC_091641.1, read on the forward strand.
GTCTCTATAGTATTAATAAGTTAGTACCTTGCCCCAAGGACCCTGGAAGACCTACTGGAACACAGTGTCCTTGGGAATGGGGACTGATCTGGAAAGCAATGATGATGCATCTGGCTGAATCCCTGGTGCCTTATCTTTGAGTTACTAGGCAATTTCAATCACTGAACCTCCACCCTTGGCTTTAAGGAGACATAAATCAGTGGCCCGAATCCACCACTTTCACTCTTTTGACTGTATTCATCACGTTGATGAATGTCAAACCTTTCAGCACCACTCAGTTAGGAAGGAGAGAAGACAAGAAATTAGATGGTGAGGATGAGGGGCAGCAGTAAATCAAGGAGAGATGAAGTTACAGGTCCTGTCCAGAGTTCTTACTCCTGTGCTCCAGGAAATGTTTACCAGCTCATCCTGCCCAGCTCTGTCTTTGCACCACCTGGGTGTGAACTTTTTCCAGGGGAGGGACTGAAGTGGAGAGACAAGAGGGAATAGGAAAGAAAGAGACCCCCCTACCCTACAATAAAGGTCCAGGGAACACACTACTATTTGACCTTCTGCCCTTTGAATGACCTTTACTGCTATGACCTGTTAGCCCTGTGGAAGGAGTATTGGTTGCTTAGTCCCTTCTCTTCTTTCAGACACAAAGACCTCATGATTTTAGAAACCACAGCTCCAAGTGAAACTTATTCCCTTTACAAGAACCTAAAGCCAAGGAGTCTACCTTTCTTACTGCACACCTAAAATGTTTTTGAGCATATACCCCCAGTATACACACATGTTTACATAGATTATACATATGTCTTATTATATGAAAGTGTGGGATGATTATAAAATATCCATGGTGGAAGGGGGGAGTTAAGGATGAGATGAAAAATAACCAGAAGGAGAAGTCTAAGTTTTCTCCCTACACCCTAAGAGATGTGTCAATTTAGAAGTCCATTGCCCTATATACTGAAGGTAGCTTAAAGAAGAATATGACATTGTCATCTATGTAAAACAATATACCTTAAGGAGATTCTGAACTACCTAACCCCCAATACATAATCTATGCAAATCATCAGCTTCTTAAATCTCTTATGCAAACTATTATAAAGACCCAGCAGTTTAGCAGCTGCAGCTGCGTAAGTGTCGTCTGTGAGCCAGAAGCATTGGCAACAACTGGGAGCACATTAGAATTAAGCGAGAAAGTCAAATATTAACTGGGGAAGACTCTTGAGAGTCCCTTGGACTGCAAGGAGGTCCAACCAGTCCATTCTGAAGGAGATCAGCCCTGGGATTTCTTTGGAAGGAATGATGCTGAAGCCGAAACTCCAGTACTTTGGCCACCTCATGTGAAGAGTTGACTCACTGGAAAAGACTCTGATGCTGGGAGGGATTGGGGGCAGGAGGAGAAGGGGACAACAGAGGATGAGATGGCTGGATGGCATCACTGACTCGATGGACGTGAGTCTGAGTGAACTCCGGGAGTTGGTGATGGACAGGGAGGCCTGGCGTGCTGCGATTCATGGGGTCGCAAAGAGTCGGACAGGACTGAGCGACTGAACTGAACTGAACTGAACTGATGGAATCTAGAAAGATGACACCAAGATCTTACATACAGGCAGCAAAGGAGACACAGACGACAAGAATAGACTTTTGCACTCAATGGGAGAAGGAGAGGGAGGGAGGATTTGAGAGAATAGCATTGAAACATATACACTGCCATACATAAAAGAGATAACCAGTGCAAGTTTGCTGCATGAAGCAGGACAAATAAAGCTGGTGCTCTGTGACAAACCAGAGGGATAGGCTAGAGGGGGAGGTGAGAGGGAGGTTCAGGATGGAAGGACACATGTATACCTAAGGCAAATTCATATTGATGTATGGCAAAAACCATCACAATATTGTAAAGTAATTACACTCCAATTAAAATAAGTAAATTAAAAAAAAAAAACAAGAAACAGGATCTCAGGCACCATTCCAGATCTGCAGAGTCAGCATCTGCACGTGAAGAGGTACCCAGGTGAGTCTTGACAAACATTGAACTACAATACTGTTTCTCAGTGAGAGAGCAGCATTGAAGCTTATACATTACCATGTGTAAAACAAATAGCTAATGGGAAGTTGCGGTACAACATGGGGAGCTCAACTTTGCACTCTGTGACAACCTAGAGGGGTGGAATAGTGTAGGGGGATGAGAGGGAGGTTCAAGAGGGAGGGGACACATGTATACTTATGGCTGGTTTGCATTGTTGTATAGCAGAAACCAATACGACATTGTAAAGCAATATCCTCTGATTAAAATTAATTAAAACAACAACAACAACAACAAAAATCCCCTAATCATCAGAATCACCCATGATGGTGAATAAATTTACATCTTTCAGTCATACTCCAGACCTCCTGAACCAGAGCCCTCTGGGGCATGGCCTAGGAATTGGCATTTTTGTAAGAGCCAGCTAATACTCAAATCAGGCAAGTTGGTAACTGCTGCTTTAAAGGAGTTCTAGCTGGGTGGCTCAATGGTTCAAGAATCCACCTGTAATGCAGGAGATGCAGGTTCGATCCCTGGGTCAGGAAGATCCCTTAGAGGAGGAGATGGCAACCCACTCCAGTATTCTTGCCAGGAAAATCCCATGGACAGAGAAGCCTGGCAGACTACAGTATGTAGGGTCGCAAAGAGTTGGACATGACTGAGCACAGCACAGCACATCTAGCCATAGGAAAGCCTCTTCCCTTCTTAAAATGAAGAGTCTAAAGGGAGCAGGAGTACATGGGAAGGCAAGCATCAAGCCAGACAGGTAACAACCATCCCCTGACCTGTGCACACACCTCACAAAGGTCAAGGTTACAGGGTGGGAAAGGATGGCGGGCAGCGGGAACACCATCTAACCTGGGCATTCGCCACCAGTAGGTCGACACTCACTTCAGTGACTACCTTCACTTCCAAAGGGGAACAAAGGTTATTTTTTTTTCCCCATGATCATTGATTAATAGAATGAATATAATATTTTTACGTAAAGCATCAGTCCTATCTCAAACGTAATGAAATCACAAACAGGGCTTGTAAGGAAGATGGAATAAATTGTTCACAAGGGAAGCTTTGGCTTTAGAAGTTTGAACTGGGGTCTGCCATTCACAGGGCCTGATTGGTGAGCATGTGCTGCTCACTCACTCTAATTGAATGCATCCAGCCTGCCCTGGAAACACTGCTTTGTAGATCAACATCATTTACGTGGATAACACGAAATCCAAGTAAACCACTATCTGACATACTGTTGCCCCAAAGAAATTCAAGATTCCCAAAAAGTGAGTTGTGAAGTTATGGGGAAGGTTTCCTCTGAAAAATTCTTTTGTTTGGTTTATTGCCTCAGTTTTACCATTCAGAAGCATCTTTATTTCATAGAAAAGAAAAAAAGGAGGACAGGTTAACTACCTGGTAATCATAATACCTGCCATTTGTTGAGTGCTTACTATGTGCCAATATGTGTTGCCTAAAGATACTATTATTACCATCATCATGCCTGTTTTAACCTCTGAGGCTCAAAGAAATGAAGCAACTTTCCCAAGTTCTTGCAACCAGAGCTGGAATTCACACACTGATTCCAAAGTTTGGGTTTTTAACCCCTGTGTTATGCTGCCTCCTTTTCTAAAACTCGCACAATTGGTAATGCCAGGGGCTGTCTTCATGTGATGGTAACTCTCTGGAAGCCCCCTTCAATCAGCAAAAATGCACTGAATGTTTACCAAATGCTGCACACATGCCCATTGCTGGGTACCCATAATCTCCACCCTCAAATATTCATAGGATTCACAGCTACATAGGCACATAAGTAAAATTAAACGTCAACTCACAAAGAAGAAAGCTAACAACTCTTTTCAGAGTGGAGAGCTTGGGACAGCTTCACAGAGGAGACATGCCTGAAAGATGAGCGAATGAGTGCCAGGTAGAGCAGACAACACTCGGGATCAACTATGCCGAAGTCTGAGCCTCACAGCAATCCAAGAAACTATTTTTGCTGCAAAGTCTGGGTAGGAGGACCAGCATTGAGCATGGCAGATACGCCCATTGTAGAGGGGATCTATTATTTCATCTTCCCCAGAGCTCTCTCTCCTGTTCATTGTTCCTTTCCCAACACTATCCATAACATTTCCACAAGACCTGCCAAGTTCTTTGGCCTCAAGTTACAATCAGTTGGTGGGATGGGAACTTGACCCAAGGAGGGGTCAATCAGAAGTCAAGAGTGGCCTCTCTCTAGCTGGTACAACCATGATTTGAAAAAGTCAACACCTGTGACTGCCATGTTTCCTGCCACATGGAGTAAACTCATCCATCACAAGAGAGGGAAGCTAACACTTCCAGAGGAACCAAGTAGCAGAATAGTGGTCCTGCCTGCAATAATTCATCAGGCCCCGCTGCCCATAGCCCTTCCTGTGGTTGTTTAACCCTTGCTTGGATTCCATGTGCCAAAACTCCCTACTGTCCTTGGTAACTTCTAGTTGGGTTTCTGTCACTTTCAACCAAACCAAGGTATTCATGCTTCTTGGTTTCCAACAGATCATCAACTAGTGCCAATTATGGCTTCTCCTGTTCGCTCTAGATTTGAATCCATTCTGAAATATCTGCAGAGTATCTAGCATGTGTCAGTCCAAGTTATAACTAGAATGAGGTGATTGAGACATGCTCCAGGGCACTGAAATTTAGATTTGAATTTCAATGGATTGAGAGGGCCTTGAAAAGCTGTGTGAAGCTCTCAAACTTTGCAAAATAAAATAATAATAATCTCCATAATCATGTTATCAGTCAAATATGAACAGAAGGATGTCACATCATGCTGTCACTTAATTTTGGTTGAAAAATATGTGCTAAAAAAGGTGATTCATTTTTTATTTATCCTAAGATTTAGTGCAGAGTTATTAGCAAAACTGAAATTATATTAAATACATCAAACCCAATATAAAATAACTTAACTTTTCCAATGTTATAAATCTATCTTTCCATATTTTTACCCCTTCGTCTACAATGAAATCTTGGTCCCCTTTTAAAGGAGATTGACTCTCAGCAGGCTGTGAAGTGAAAGTCGCTCAGTCATGTCCAACTCCTTGCAACCCCGTCGACTATACAGTCAATGGAATTCTCCAGGTCAGAATACTGGAGTGGTTAGCCGTTCCCTTCTCCAGGGGATCTTTCCACCCCAGGGATTGAATCCAGGTCTCCCTGCAATCTCCCGCATTGCAGACAGATTCTTTACCAGCTGAGCCACCAGGGAAGCCCACAAATACTGGAGTGGGCAAGCTGACCCTCGTGTAAATTATCTTTGGATAAGTAGGGCCTCCTGCAGTTAAAATAAGCAATTACCAGACGGTGCATGATGGGAACATTTTGCTGCTTTCCAAGGATGAGAATTGACCGATTTCAACCAGTACTAATGGATCCTGGGGTTCCAGAGTCCCTACCCTCATGGAACTCTCAATCTAGCTGGAAGACTCAAACCTCTTCCAATCAAATCACAGCTTCTGTGGCCAAAGCTAGTGACAGAGGGAGAGATTCTCCAGGACCCCCATTAATCCTCTCTCTGCCTTCCCCTGCAAGTCCCCAGGCCCAAGCAGACGCCCTCCCTGAGGAGGCATTTTTACCATAGATGTACATTCCCCTAAAGTAGAGATCTGCAAATGTTTTCTGTAAAGGGCCAGATAGTAAATGTTTGAGGCTTTGCAGACCATATGTTACACCTGTTCAACTCTGCTGTTGTAGCACAAATGCAGTCAAAGACAATGTATAGACATATGGGCATGGCTGTGTGACAATAAAACTTTATTTATAAAGACATGCTGCAGTCTGGATTTGGCCCCTGGGCCATAGAGTGCCAGCCCTTGCTCTAGGGCATTTGAGGGAACAGGGGTAGGCTGGTTTTAGACACCTGTCCCCTCCCCTGCAGGCTGTGTTTCCCAGGCTCCTGAATCAGTCAGCAGCCAGCAGGTTAGCAGGACATTAGATGGTAGGAGAAAGAGCAAAGCCAGGAAATTTCCCTGTCCCTGTCCCCAGATTCAGTCAACCTCTCAGACAGCATCTCTGCCTTCTCCAAGGTTTCAGCCCCTACAAGACATGTGTGCCCCAGTTCCAGCTTCTTCTAGAAGCCCCAGCCCTGGGCTCTGCCAACCCCACTCCCTCCCTTTGTCCTTCCAGCCTTCCTGCTTTGGGTTTCAGCACAGTCCTCCACTTGGCTTCCAAAGCTTTTTCTTCTCCTGTGTTACTACACCTCTGTGTATATAAACTCCCTCAGTTTAAAAAACTTGGAGTAGTTTCTTTTCTATTTCTCAGCCCGCACCCCAGTTGGATCTGGCTAATCCAGGAGGCAATGATTATGCCTTTGTTCTCCAAAAGCAAAGAGTGCTGAGAAACATTGCTGGCTGGGCCTGAGCAGGTTTTAAAGATGCTATCCTTTCCTGGCTCTGTTGGAAGAAATAATGAGTTTAGCAGAGAAAGCACTTTGCTTTGAGAGTGAACCTTTCAGCAGTGCTTGACCTGAGCTGATGGATGGTGTGTGCAGGGAAAACTGCACCAGTTGGCTGCCGTGGAAAGGACATAGGAAGGGAGTGAGGAGGGAGGGCAGATGGGGGGAGAAGTGCTATCCTTAGAGGCTGCATGGACACCCCCACAGCCAGGTTCTGTTCTTTGCAAAAGAAAAATGTAACTACAATAACGCTATGTGTCATGGCACTATAATTAACAAAATGATCATAAGTACAAAGAAAGCTAAGCACTTTACATACTTATCTTGGTGTTTCCCAAACTTGTTTATTGACATTACAATTCTTGGACCCCACTGCAGTTTTATGACTCAGAGGTAAAGCCAAGAAGTTGCATTTTGAAAAACAGCAAAGTGACCAGCTGACCAAGTAAGCTGGGGACAAACTAACATTTCACATTACATCAAATCTGTGAAGTGTATACTCTTTTCCCCATATTATAGATGGGGAAACTAAAATGTAGGGAGGAAAGGGGGGCTTCAGAAGGGCCACACAGCTAGGGAAAGCAGCTGCTGCTAAGTCGCTTCAGTTGTGTCCGACTCTGTGTGACCCCCTAGACGGCAGCCCACCAGGCTCCCCCGTCCTTGGGAATAACAGAGCTTGATTCAAACCCAGGTCTGTTTCACTCCAAAGCCCAGAGGATTCATCCCAGATCATTGGCCACATCTGACCAGCTGGATGCTTTCTGTGCATCTTCGTCTCACAATAACCCTTTGGGGTGGGAGGTCATCATCCCAGGAATACCGAGGAGGTGGAATGGGGCTTTGACCCAGCTCCGTCCAGCCTCCTGCCCCGACCTTGACCCATCCTTCTTTTGGTCCCCAGTTCTCATCTGAATCCTGCTTCTCTACACTTTCAGGTCCACACCCAGCATCCAGTGGAATGTGGGCCAGCTGGCATTGTCCAGGCTCCCCCATCTCCAGGTCCATGTCCTGGGGCAGAAGATGAAGCAAACACGAATGAGAGGCCTGTAAGTGAGTGCCAAACCTGCCCCCTGTGTGAGCATGATCACATCCCTTCTACCCAAGCCCATGAAGGCGTCTCATTCCACAGACGAGGAAGCAGAGGCACCAAATTTAAGTCACTTGGGCACAAAGCCCAGGGTCGCACAGGTGGGACTGAATCCCAGACAGAGCGACTGCCAGGCCCACTGCTAGCCCGACAGTGTGATGCCTTGGTGGAGTGGAAGCAGCGCCAGGCCACGCGTTAGAGAACGCCATTCTGAAGTGAAGGAAACCAAGGTCAGTTTGCAAGTTCCTGCCGTGGCTCTCGGCTTTTATGGTGGTTCCTGAGCCTTTTCATAAAATCTCTCCTAAAGAGTCCAGCCTCATCTCAGCCCCACTACTGAGGATATAAGGAATAGGGTCTCCAAAGTAGAAACTCAAAAGAAATGAAGATATACACCCACAGATTTCCCATGAATGATTACAGCAGTGCTATTCATAAATGATCGAGAAGAGGAGGTGATGTAAGTGCCTATCAAGTGGTGAATAGAGACACAAATAGGTAAGTTACATACACACACTGGGAGACTACTCACAGTGAAAAGGTACAAAACACTAAGACGCGCTACCACGTGGATGAATCCTGAAAACATTGTGCTAAGTGAAAAACACAAAAAACCACATAACTGTGTGATCTCATTTATCTGAAATGTCCAGAAAACCATGGATACGCACCAGTGGTGGCTGGGGCTGGAGGTGATGATGAAGATTAACTGTAAATGCGCATAAAGGATCTTTGGGGATGGTAAAAATGATCTAAAACTGAACTCTGATAATGGTGTCAATGCTATACATTTGTTAAAAATCATTGAATGGTACACTTTAAATGGGTAAACTTTATAGTGTATAGATGATGCCTCAATAAAACTGCTTTTAAAAAAGGCTAAAAGGAGACCATTGTCACCCTTGAATCCAGTCACGTGGCCACAGCTTCTAGAAGCCACCCTGATCCTTCCCCCACAGAGCCCCTCCCTCCAATGGGGGTCTGGGATTTGTTTTCTTAAAGGAAGTAACATGTTCTTTGGTCCCCTCCAGACCCTCTCCCCTGGGCACTCTCCAAGGTTCCAAACAAGCCATGTATTGGAAGTCTCTCTCCAGATGGATCAGACAGTCCCTAGAAAACAAGGTCGCAGCAAGTGCTTTCAGTGTGTGTCTAGAGGCTTTTTGCTCACTGTGGGGGCAGCTGGCCAACCAGGCAGGGACCCAGGCCTGGTACTGGGGGGAGCAGTTCTCTCATGCAAGGTCAAGCAGAAGACACATCTATTGGATTTCAGACACTAAGGTCAGGAGCAAACTTAACAAGAATGTGGGGCTTACGTCCTAGGAAAGGAGTTTATTCCTTATCTGTTGCTATGTAACACGGAGAAGGCACTGGCACCCCACTCTAGTGTTCTTGCCTGGAGAATCCCAGGGACGGGGGAGCCTGGTGGGCTGCCGTCTATGGGGTCGCACAGAGTCGGACACGACTGAAGCGACTTAGCAGCAGCAGCAGCAGCTATGTAACCAATTACCATAAAATGTAGCAGCTTGAAACATCAGATCATATCAGATCCGATCAGTCGCTCAGTCGTGTCCGACTCTTTGCAACCCCATGAATCGCAGCACACCAGGCCTCCCTGTCCATCACCAACTCCCAGAGTTCACTAAGACTCACATCCATCGAGTTAGTGATGCCATCCAGCCATCTCATCCTCTGTCATCCCCTTCTCCTCCTGCCCCCAATCCCTCCCAGCATCAGAGTCTTTTCCAATGAGTCAACTCTTCGCATGACGTGGCCAAAGTACTGGAGTTTCAGCTTTAGCATTATTCCTTCCAAAAAAATCCCAGGGCTGATCTTCAGAATGGACTGGTTGGATCTCCTTGCAGTCCAAGGGACTCTCAAGAGTCTTCTCCAACACCACAGTTCAAAAGCATCAATTCTTCGGCGCTCAGCCTTCTTCACAGTCCAACTCTCACATCCATACATGACCACTGGAAAAACCATAGCCTTGACTAGACGAACCTTTGTTGGCAAAGTAATGTCTCTGCTTTTCAATATGCTATCTAGGTTGGTCATAACTTTCCTCCCAAGGAGTAAGCATCTTTTAATTTCATGGATGCAGTCACCATCTGCAGTGATTCTGGAGCCCAAAAAAATAAAGTCTGACACTGTTTCCACTGTTTCCCCATCTATTTCCCATGAAGTGGTGGGACCAGATGCCATGATCTTCGTTTTCTGAATGTTGAGCTTTAAGCCAACTTTTTCACTCTCCACTTTCACTTTCATCAAGAGGCTTTTGAGTTCCTCTTCACTTTCTACCATAAGGGTGGTGTCATCTGCATATCTGAGGTTATTGAGATTTCTCCCGGCAATCTTGATTCCAGCTTGTGTTTCTTCCAGGCCAGCGTTTCTCATGACGTACTCTGCATATAAGTTAAATAAACAGGGTGACAATATACAGCCTTGATGTACTCCTTTTCCTATTTGGAACCAGTCTGTTGTTCCATGTCCAGTTGTAACTGTTGCTTCCTGACCTGCATACAAATTTCTCAAGAGGCAGATCAGGTGGTCTGGTATTCCCATCTCTTGAAGAATTTTCCACAGTTTGTTGTGATCCACACAGTCAAAGGCTTTGGCATAGTCAATAAAGCAGAAATAGATGTTTTTCTGGAACTCTTGCTTTTTCCATGATCCAGCGGATGTTGGCAATTTGATCTCTGATTCCTCTGTCTTTTCTAAAACCAGCTTGAACATCAGGAAGTTCACAGTTCACATATTGCTGTAGCCTGGCTTGGAGAATTTTGAGCATTACTTTACTAGCATGTGAGATGTGTGCAATTGTGTGGTAGTTTGAGCATTCTTTGGCATTGCCTTTCTTTGGGATTGGATCACACGTTTCAATTTCTGTGGGTCAAGGAGTCTGGACATAGTTTAGCTAGGTCCTCTGCTCAGGGTCTCTCACAAGCTGTATTGAGGTGTTGGCCAGACTGGGGTGTCATCTGAAGACTCGACTGGGGAAGGATGTGATTCCAACCCCACATGGTTATTGGCAGGATTCAGTTCCATGAAAGACTGTTGGACTGAGGGTCTCAGCTCCTTGTGGAGTGTTGGCTGCTGGTCTCTCTCAATTCCTTGCCACTGGGCCCCTCCATATGGCTGTTGGCTTCATCAAAACATGCCAGCTAAGAAGGCAATAGGGAAAGAGCTGGCTACCAAGATAGAAGTCACAGTCTAATCCTGTGAGTAGACCTGTGCTCATGGTCTATTGGCTTGTTGTTGTTGTTCAGTCACTAGTCATGTCTGACTCTTTGCAACCCCGTGGACTGGAGCACGCCAGGCTTCCCTGTCCTTCACTATCTCCCGGAGTCTGTGCAAACTCATGTCCATTGTGTCAGTGATGCCATCCAACCAATTCATCCTCTGTTTCCCCATTCTCCTCCTGCCATTAATCTTTCCCAGCATCAGGGTCTTTTCCACTGAGTTGGCTCTTCGCATCAGGTGACCAAAACATTGGAGCTTCAGCTTGAGCATCAGTCCTTACAATGAATATTCAGAGTTGATTTCCTTTTGGTTTGACTGGTTTAACCTCTTTGCTATCCAAGGGGCTCTCAAGAGTCTTCTTCAGCACCACAATTTGAAACCATCAATTTGGCACTCAGCCTTCTTTATGATTCAGTTCTCACATCCATACATGACTACTGCTATGACTACATGACTTTGGTCAGCAAAGAAAGTAATTTGCTTCTAGCCCTAATCTATTGGCTAGAAGCAAGTTACTCCCTGGGAGGGGATTGTACAAGGACATGAGTACTAGAAGGAGGGGACCACTGAGGGACTTTTCAGAGGCTGACTGCCCAGAGAGCAAGATGGTGTAAGAAAAACAAGTAAACCAAATTAGTGTATTAGGTATAGTATAGACAGGGGGAAATATAGTAAGAAATGGGCTTCCCAGGTTGCACTAGTGGTGTAAAAAAAACCTACTTGTCAATGCAGGAGACCTATGACATGTGGGTTCAATCCCTGGGTTGGGAAGATCCCCTTGGGTAGGGCACAGCAACCCACTGAAATATCCTTGTCTGGAGAATCCCAGGGACAGAGGAGCCTAGTTGGCAACGTTCAGTGGAGTCATGAAGAATCAGACATGACTGAAGCAACTTAGCACACATAGTAAGGAATAGGGATGGGAAACATAGAGATATAAGGTTAAGTAATCAGTCAAGTCTTTGCTGAGAAGGCTGCTTTCCAGTAAAGAGTAGAAGGAGGTGATGGCATTTGTTGTTCAGTCTCTCAGTCATGTCTGACTCTGCAGCCCCATGAACTGCAGCACTCTGGGTTTCCCTGTACTTTGCCATCTCCCAGAGTTTGCTCAAACTCATATCCATTGAGTCCGTGATTCTATCCAACCATCTCATCCTCTGTCATCCCCTTCTCCTCCTGCCTTCTATCTTTCCCGGCGTCAGGGTCTTTTCCAATGAGTCAGCTCTTTGCATCAGGTGGCCAAAGTATTGGAGCTTCAGCTTCAGCATCAGCCCTTCCAATGAATATTCAGGGTTGATTTCCTTCAGGACTGATCGGTTTGATCTCTTTGCTTTCCAAGGCATAAGGCTGGCTAGAATCTGGGCACAGAGCCTTCTAAGCAGAGAGAACAGGAAGCGCAAAAGCCCTGAGGTGGAAGTAGGACTAGAGTATTGAGGACCACAGGAGTGCCTGGACTGAAGCGCAGAGAAGGTGACAAGTGATAACGCCAAGGAGGCAAAGGGAGGCTGGACCAAGAAGTCTTGTGGGTGAGATGGGAGCACTGCAGGGTTTTAAGTAGAGGAGTGAGCAGGCACTGGATGAAGCCTTGTCACAGGGAACCCCTGAATTCTCCTGCTACCCTCTGTCTACTACTCCTGCCAGGAAGGCTGGCTAGAGTCCAAACAGCCAGCTGGGTCCAGACAGACAGGAGCTCGAGCAGGACCAGGCACTTCCAGAGGTGGCCTGGGTTGCCATGGAAACAGGGGCTTCCAAAAACCTCCCGAGGGACTCCCGGGGCAGCAGCAGGCTGGGCTCATTTCTTGTAATCCAGCAGCATGAGGACATAAAGAAATCAATTTATTGGCACAAAGAGTCCTTTGGGCTCATGCAGTCACTGTACTTAGAACTCAGAGCTCCCCAGACCTCAGAGTGAAGTAGATTTGTGAGAGCTAACTTGGCGGAAGTGGGTTGCTCTGAAGGAGACTGGGTGGTCTCCCTGACACTCCATGAAGTAGAGCTAAGGCTCCATGAGGATGGCTCTGGGTTCACATCCAGCTGTCACCTGCCAGCTGTATGACTTCAGGCACAAGTCACTTAACGTCTCTGACCTGCATGCTCCTCTCGGCCCATTGTTTGGAACGATGGAAGAAGTTGATGCACATCTTGTGGCCACCTCCTCCTCCCATGTAGGACCGAAGCCTCTGCGTGCCCGGACCCTGACCACCCCCTCCCTCCTGAACCCTCTCCCTCGTGTCTTTCATATCTGTACCCAGGTGTCAGCTCCTGGTGAGGCTCTCCCTTCACCCCACATTTAAACTGCAATGTCTGGAATATCCAAATGTCTTATCAATCATGAAGAAGAGGCTATGCTTCATCAGTGACTAGGGAATGGCAAATTAAAACCACAAGGTACTTGGCCCCTTTGCAATCTATACATTTTCCTTTTTCTCTCCTCTCATCCACTCCTCAGCCCCCTGCAGTCCCACTACACGCTCTAAAGCAGCCCTTCAAGAAGACCACCAGTGACCTCAAGATCACTCAAGGTTACTGAGCCAGATTTAAATCCACTTTATGTCCTGCCTTTTCCATATCTTCACACATAGAATGAGATATAAGCTCTACGAATGCTTTGCAAGTGATCTCTTCCCAAGGCAAAAGTGAATGTCATGTCAAGGTCATAAGCAAACTCCTTTGGGACCATCCAAGATCTTTCTCTGCACACACACACACACACACCCTGGCCCCCAGCCCTCCAAGAAGCCAAACATCTCTGGATGTGAGAGACACCCCAAATGTCCTCAAGCTGGCCTCACTCTTGATCAGACACCTTAGGGTGAGCTTCACAAATCACTGTCTGGTTGGGTTTCTTCAGACAGTTGCCCACCAGCACTTACAGGCTGTGAGATGGAGCCCACAGCCTCCCCAGCCAGCCTCTCCAGGGCTCTCCTAAGTGTTTTCCCCTCAAAACCCCACTCAGCTCTTCCCCTCCGTGTCCCACGCTGGATAAAACAGACTATATGTTAGTCCCAGAAGCCAAAGTCATCTTTCATTCAGCAGTTATAGCCAACAAACTCAGGATGGACACAGGACTTCAGAACTGGATAAGACACAAGCCTCTGTGCTTCAATTTCTCTCTATGGAAGTGGTACTAATGACAATGCCTGCTTCACAGAGTACAGTGGAAAAGATTAAATGAGATCTGGCACAAAGCTCTGTAAATAGAAGGTGTTAAATAAACTGAAGTTCTGGTATATATCCTTAGAAGGAACAGGCTTATATGATTAATACATTCTCAGAGGGTGTCAGCTGAAGCTAAAGGCTCGCAAGGGCTGCAGAGCTGGCTCCGTGGCTGTGGACCATGGTCACTGCATCACTACCAAGTTCAAATGCACTACTGCTGCTGCTGCTGCTAAATCGCTTCAGTCATGTCTGACTCTGTGCAACCTCAAAGACAGCAGCCCACCAGGCTCCCCCATCCTTGGGATTCTCCAAACAAGAATACTGGAGTGGGTTGCCATTTCCTTCTCCAATGCATGAAAGTGAAAAGTCAAAGTGAAGTCACTCAGTCGTGTCCGACTCTTAGCGACCTCATGGACTACTGGGTACCAAATGCATCACACAAGGTTTGGCACTAATCATCATTTTATTACTACTACTATGACTTTAAACGAACATTTATTAAGCACAGTGGGCCAGCACTATTCTAAGTACTTGATTAATACATCTAATCCTCAAACAACCCTGTGAGATGAGTGTTATTATAATTTATTTTAATTACTATTAGCATAATCTTTCTCATTTACAAATATGGAAATGAAAGGAGGTTAATTTCTCTGAGGTATCTCAGAGAGTTACATAGCAGAGTTGGGGTTTGAACCCAGGCACTCAGACTCCCAAACTCTCAGTCATACTTATTATGTTTACACACCCTGCTTACCTCATTAGGTTGGGCAAGGATCAAATAGTAAAGTCCAAAAGCACAAGGACATTCAGTTGAAAACTGGTAAAATCAGTACTCAAGCAAAACTCATATTTAATCCAAAATTCACCTTGAAAATCCCTTATATCATCCATAAGGCATGGTTGTAAATACTACTGTACGACCTCACCCAGCCAGTTTATCCTCCAGCATTGAAACAGAATGCTGATCCTTTAGCAAAACACCGAAAAAGCACCTGGCTGGGGGTTGTTTTGCTGGGTGCTATCTAGGCCAAGCTTGCACGGTTTAATCCCACTAAATTAAATGGGTGCGTAATGCGGTTCCACCGTTGTGTGTGTGGATTTGCTGCATCATGACAATGCTGCCTAACCGTTACCTGTCTCTTACCATGCGTCAGGCAGCGCTCTGTGTTTCACACGGGTGGCTGCACTTAATCCATCAGTCCTGGGAGGCAGGTACTGTTATTGTGATTCTCATCTTACAGATGGGGAAACTGAGGCATGAGATTTCAAGCATTTGCCTGGCATCGTCCCACTGGATTTGAGCCCAGACACTCTGGCTCCAGGGGACATGCGACAAGCTGTCTCTCCAAGGATCCCCAGGTGAAGAGCTCCCCTCCCCCAGTTCCTTCCTCCCTGCCCCAGCTGCCTCCAAAGAGCCTGTTGGTCTCTGGGAAGAAGCAGTCTTGTTGAATCCTCTCTGAAAGCTAATTCAGCCATTTACTCTCAATTTGTAGCGGATGCTGTCGTCCCTCAGATTTCAAAGAAGATGAATGCATGGGTCAAATTGAATTAAAAAATTTAATTGAATAAGACAGAACCAGACAGCTTGATGGAAGACTTTGATCCGATAAAAGGAGAGTAGAAATACGTGCTCCTAAGGCTGGGGTGTGACGAGGAGCTGTCTGGACCTCGTCTAGCCTCCTCTCATCTGCAGGAAAACCAGTTATGCCAATTAAGGGTGAGATTGCCCTGGGGTGGTGTGGGGAAGACTGTTGCCAAGGCATTTACCAGATTACATGTCCCAAAACAGACTGGCAGCCCGCCCACCTTCCCGTCCGCCCCTGTCTCCAGATGAACCCGATTCTGAGCCCCTGCAAGTCCGGGACCTCATCTCAGACATCACAAGACCCCTGTGTCCTGGCCACTACAGGACCCTAAAAAAGAGGTATTAAGAAACAAAGAAAGATTAAACCAGCAGCCCATAGGGAGATCCCAGCCTACAGGTTTGCTATTTTAATTAGGAGACTTCCCATTTTAAAATCTATACTGCTATTTAAAGAATATATTAATATATTAATTAGTTAATATATAAATACATAATTAATATAAAGAATATTAAAGAAGCTACCAGGGGCTTCCCTGGTAGCTCTGCTGGTAAAGAATCTGCCTGCAACGCAGGAGACCCTGGTTCGATTCCGGGGTCAGGAAGATCCCCTGGAGAAGGGATAGGCTAGCCACTCCAGTATTCTTAGGCTTCCCTGGTGGCTCAGACAGTAAAGAACCTGTCTGCAATGCGGGAGACCTGGGTTCAATCCCTGGGTCAGGAAGATCCCCTGGAGAAGGCAATGGCAACCCACTCCAGTATTCTTGCCTAGAAAATTCCATGGATAAAGGAGGCTGGCAGGCTACAGTCCTTGGGGTCACAAAGACTCGAACATGACTGAGCAGCTCACACTTTTAAATACTAGTCAAAGTGAGGCCCATGAAACAGAAGCAACGGCACCAAGTGGGAACTTATCAGAAATGCAGAACCTCAGATCCCACCCTGGATATTCTGGACCAGAATTAATATTCTAATGTTAAAGTTTGACAAAACTTGCTTTAAAACAGTGGTCTTCACCCCTGGCTGCACTTCAGACTCATCTGAAGAGTTTTTAAAAACCCATACATTCAGCCACACTCCACCCCTTTCATTCAGAATCTCTAGGGGTCAGACCTAGGCATCTGTATATTTAAAGCTCCCAGGTGAGTCCAGAGGGTGACCAAGGTCAAGAACCAGTAGATTAAATCAGAATGTCCAGCAATACTGAATTCCTGTTCCCAAAAGGCAAAAGGGACCAGGGATGAGGAGGCATTCCCTAACCTCACCTGGCCTTGCCATGCATTTTCTTAATCTGCCAGGTACCACATGCCTGGGTTGCCTGACCTATTTACATACTTGATGTCCCTGAAGCTCATCTACTCCTGGGACCCTCTCCCTCCCTTCCCCATCTCTCCCTCTTTTAGGAAGGCCATTAACAAGATGCAGCCAAGCAATTTCTAATTAAGTAAATATGCATGCAATACATGCCCCAGAAATTCCACTCCTAGATTTACATCCAACAGAAGCAAATGCACATGCCCACAAAAAGATTTGTATGAAAACACTCAAAATATCATTTTTCATAATAGCTCAAACTGGAAACAACTCAAATGACCATCAGCAGAAAAAAGGATAAGAGAATTATGGTACACCCATTCAATGGAATACATCTCAGCAATAAAAGGGAACAAACTACTGATCTATGAAAAACATGGATGAATCTCAAAATTTTTCTTTATGCTGAGGGAAAAAAGCCAAACACAAAAGCGTACATGCTGGAGGAAGTTTCTATGAAACTCCTTTAAAATGCAAAACAAAGATATGGTGAAATAAGCTAGAATAGTGGTTGTCTCTGTGGTGGAAGGAGGATGATGACTGGAAAGGATCCTGACAGAACTTTCTGGAGTGGTGTGAATGTTCTGTGCCTTAACTTGGTTATGGTTGCATAGATATACACATTTGTCAGAACTCATCAAGCTATCCAGTTAAGATCTGTGTATTTTACTCTATGGGAATTTTACTTCGATAAAAAACATTTTTAACCACTAATTTTTCTTAAAAAGTTGTCAAGAGGAAGTGTGAGGTGGTGGAATATGTGTGAGCTTAGGAATTTGAGTCTTGACTCCTCTACTTTCAGCTTTAGAGATCTTAGGCAAGGGGGCAGGAGGTCTGTGGAATTGGGAACAATATCACCATCGTGAACACAATTGCTGAGCTGCCCAATTTCTTTCTCCCAAGCTGACTCTGACTGAAGAGGAATGAAAACCAAATATTCACTTTCCCAGCCTCCCTCATAGCTGGGAGTGGTCATATGATCAGATATCAAAACATATAGATAGATGTCAGAGATACTTTACATTTCTAGCTAAAAATAAACAGTTGTAGCTGGTTACATCCTTCTCTCTCCCTCCTTCTTACATTGAAAACAGATATGATACCTGGAGCAGGGGCAGCCCTCTTTTGACCATGAGACAACAAGCAATTAAAAAAAAGTTGAAGGAACTCAGAAATACTGTCCCTGACACATTGGTTTGGCTAAACCAAACTCAGGAGCTGCCTACCTCCAGACGTCTATGAAAGAAATAACTCCCTGTTTGCTTGGGCCTCTGTGAGTCAGGCTCTAAGTTCCTTATAGCTGAAAACATCCCTAGCTACCCACCAGCACAGACTTCTAGGAGGAGTGAGACTGATAATCTTCGTGAAATCATAAAATTAAACTGTGTGCCAGACACACATGTGGCGGTCATTGCATGTAAGTGCTGTCCTCCCAAGCCCCCTTGCAGGAATCTGGACCCTCTAACAGTGAGAACAGTATGATGTGTTGAAGTGGATTTTTCCTCCTAATTAATGAATAGGTAATGTAGGTATTTATAGTAGCCAAAATAATGTTCCCCCACCCAAAGATGGCCATATTCAAGTCCCTAGAACTTGTAAATATATGCTCATGACAAGAGAGGATTAAGATTGCAGGTGGAATTTTTTTTTAAGTTGCTCAGTCATGTCTGACTCTTTGCAACCCAATGGACTATACAGTCCGTGGAACTCTCCAGGCCAGAATACTGGAGTGGGTAGCCGTTCCCTTCTCCAGGGGATCTTCCCAACCCAGGGATTGAACCCAGGTCTCCCGCATTGCAGGCAGATTCTTTACCAGCTGAGCCACAAGGGAAGCCCAAGAATACTGGGAGTGGGTAGCCTATCCCTTCTCCAGGGGAATCTTCCCAACCCAGGAATTGAACCAGGGTCTCCTGCATTGCAGGTGGATTCTTTACCAACTGAGCTAGGAGGGGCGCAGATGGAATTAAGATTGCTCAATAGCTGATCTTGAGATGGGAGATTAATCCAGATTACATGGGTGGGCCCACTGGAATCACCGTGGTCTTTAAGTGTGGAAAAGGAAGGAGGGAAAGTGGATGTCAGAGGATGCTACGAGAGGAACAGTCACGTGAGCATCGCTGGTTTGAAGAGGGAAAGGGGCACAAGCCAAGGAATGTGCAGCCGATCTGGAAAAGGCAGGAAAGCAGTTTCTCTCATAGAGCTTCCAGGAGGAATGCAGCCCTGCCAGCACCTTGGCTTCAGCTCTGTGAGACCCATTTCAGATGTCTGACCTCCGTAACTGTAAGTTAATAAATCTGTGTTGTTTTACGCCATTCCGTTTGCGGTAACTTGTTACAGCAGCCGCAGGAAACTAATATAGCATGATTTGGAGGCTGAAGTGAACACAGCAAACAACTCCTGCTCCCAGCAGGATGGAGGAACTTCAAATGCTCCAGACAGAAAACACTTCTAAATCTTGATCTGGCTGGTAGTGTAGATACATGTTAACATGTGTAAAATTCTCTTTACTACATTTGCATTACACATCAATTAAAAAGTCGAAAAGTCACGGTGAATGTCCTAACCATACCTTTTCGAACAGTTACCCCTAAATCCCACAGACATGTCCGCAGCCTAGAAGAGGACAGGATGCTGCTTATGGAAGAGAAATGGCCCAACTGCACCATGAGGCCATAGGGACCTGGCAGGAGCCAGCTCAGTTAAGAGGCCTCCAGCCTCTGACTCTCCTCTCTACATGCCTGTAAGTCTGACCTTTATCTCACTTCTGCTAACACCGTTTCACAAGCATGTTGCCACTATTACCTAGGATGATTATACAACTCTGTTTGCCCAGAAAAGTCTTCAATTTGTACCTGTTGTCTCAGTGTAATTACTAACAGTGTGTCCCAGGTTGGCAGATGAATCATACAACCACCTAGCTTTAGCAAATTGTTGGAAAACCTACCCAGGGGAAGAAATCACAGCCCCTGCTACACCCCCCATCTCAGCCCTTCTAGGTTATGGTAAAAGAGGGAGGAACACGAAATCGCACTCACTGTTTGGGTCTGACCATGCTCACACCCTCTGCCCCACTGACCACACCGGCCTCATCAGCACAAGGATGAGCTCAGAACAGCCGGGGATGTGGATCTATAAAACCTCACTCACGTCCTGCCCCTGGCCCAAACCAAACTGCTCACTCCATCCTCCCTGGGCAAAATCCGCCTGCTTAAAAGCATCACGTGGGACCCATTCAAGGTAATTAACAACTTGCTCGATGTCTAAACCAGCTCCCTTCCCCGGATCTTTCCCCAACCTTGGGACTTATATGAAAGGTGGACAAATTTAGTTTCCATTTATCTTTGGGCTGAACTTTTTCTCTTGAGCTGGCTAAATGACATCCTGCCTTCTCAGGATCAGAAAACAGTCTATTTTGTGTTCAGCAACTCTGAGTCCCTGTGAGAGTCACCTTGCAGGAGTGGCCTGGTGAATCTGGCCCCATGACAGCTGGTTTCCCAGTGGCATGAAGGTGATTAGACTTCGATCTGTGGCTCAGCCACCTCCTAAGGCGAGAGGCATGCAATAGTGGTCTGTTAGGCTCAGCTGACAAATCAAAAACCAAACAGAGAGAGGGATGAGTCCAAATGATTCTGGTCTCCAGCCTTCAAGTTTTCCAGCCAAAGACACAGACATCATAGAATAAGGACAATCCATCCCATTCATTATGCCCTGTCTAAAGTCCTGACCTACAGAAACTGTGAGAGATAATAAAAATTAGTGTTATTTAAGTGTTGTGTTCTGGAATGATTTGCAACAGTTGATAACTAATAGAGAAAGAACCTAAATGATGGCATCTCATGCAGCAGCTAGATATAAAATCTTTTGGAAGGACTGGGATTGGTACTCTGAGGTGTGTATGCCTCTGGACAAATCACAGAATCCAGGAGAAAACTATTCCATGATGGGCTCAGTCAGTAACTCAAATAGGGCACCATGATGACAACTCCACTTGCAAAGGAAGGAGACGGAGAGAGGTCCTCCCAAGAAAATAACACTGGCAGACAAAAGCAATGTCAAATACAGTGACCTCAATGCTTATCTAACTCCCACTCCTGTTAGCTGCAGTGATGTCTTCTGCTGATGTCAAAATAGTTAGCCCATTACTATTAAAGATATCTGCCCTGATAGTTCCCATGGATGACTGTGCTAGGACAGTGAGTACCAATGCCATTGCCAAGGTCAGTCTCCTACTGAAGCTGAAACTCTTAATCGGTGCCTTAAGGTACATTTTTACCTTTTTATGGACATTTTATTTCATTTCTGGCCTTAGAAATCAACTATTATTCTGAATGGGCTGCATGACAGACTGTCCCATGAACAGTACCATGAAACTCATCAGCTTCTGCTCCAGTTACTGTGTTGGAACCCAGCACATGCTCCTTGGAGTCCTCTGATTTAGAAAGGTGGTTCTCAGCCTGGATTGCACTTTGGAATTACCTGAGGAGCTTTTCCAAGCAATACAGATGTCCAGATTTCACTCGACGCCTAATCCTAACCCTAAAGCGAGTCCTGAAGAGAGGAGATTGATTTGTATTTTTAAAGCTGCTACAGAAGATGCTAGAGGTACATTCAGGGTTGTGACCACTGGTTTGGAGTGAGATCAGTCCCTGAATCAGTTCCACTCGCTGAAGCTCTGCAAGGCCACTCTCGCACTACCGCAGCGGCCTTCCTACCATCGCCAGTAGCAAGCTCTGCCATTCCTCCTTCTGAACATCTCCAGGCCCTGCCCATCTGACTCCTGCTTCATTGCTATCCCTCAGCACGAGGCACCACCACCACATGTCCCGACCATTCTGGAAGCCTCCTCATTAGACCTCCCCTTCTCTCCTCACCCTACTCCCCACTTCCTTTTGTCCCCCTCTGGATGCTTCTCCACACAGCAGTCAGTGATATTTTTTTTTCTTCTTAATTGAAGGATAATTGCTTTACAGAATTTTGTTGTTTTCTGTCAAACAACCAGCGATCCTTTTAATACACAAAACAGACACTGCGTGCCTTGAATTAAAAACCATCAATGACTTCCAACTGGACTTGGAATCCAAACTCCTCATCATCAAGACATCGAGAGGGTCAGCACGGTCTCATTCCTGCTCCCGTCTTCGCCTCCTCTCCCGGCTTTGGTCACTAATCTCCAGTCCTCCTAGACCAGCCCCATGCAGCAGAAGTTTCTGGGTTACTGAAAATGTTCAATATCAACACTAGCAACAGGGGTCCTCTCAGCCACACGTGGTTACTGAAGACTTCAAATGTGAGTAATGCAAAAGCAAGCGAGAGGCCAATTTTTTTTTTAATTTTAGGTAATTTCCATTCATTTAAACTTAAATAGCCATGTGTGCTTAGTAGCTATCCTATTAGCACAGCACTTGGATTTCAAGCACGCCACGTTCTCTGCCTCCCAGGGGTTTAGAACAACAACTCTCTCTGCTTGGAATTAGACATTAGTGAGACGTGTTTCCCCAGAGGCAATCAGGGGCAAGCATGCCCATACTAGGAGGATGGAGAGGTAAGAGTCACAGGTGTCGCCTAACTGAGGGGGCGATCAGGGATGACTCAGACAGTAAATGACGGGGAATAATAAGGGGAGAGCCCCAGGCGCGGAGTTCAAGTCAGAGCAGTGCACAGATATGGATGGGCCACGTGTAAAATGGAAAAGCAAGTTGTGGATCGATGCATACACTTTGAGTCCATTGATACAAACTCAGAAACCAGCACAACCGGGACTCCCCTCGGGGTCCAGTGGCTAAGATTCCAAGCTCCCAACGCAGGGGGCCTGGATTCAACCCCTGGTCAGAGAACTAGATCCCACAAGCCACAGCTAAAGGTCCCACATGCTGTAACTTAGACTCAGTCAGCCAAATAAATTAAAAGAAAAAAAATTACACAAAATTCAAATTTTAAAAAAAGAAATCAGCACAGCTAAACAATATATTGCTTACAGCTACAAACATACTCAGTTCAGTTCAGTTCAGTCGCTCAGTCATGTCCGACTCTTTGCAACCCCATGAATCGCAGCATGCCAGGCCTCCCTGTCCATCACCAACTCCCGGAGTTCACTCAGACTCACGTCCATCGACTCAGTGATGCCATCCAGCCATCTCATCCTCTGTCATCCCCTTCTCCTCCTGCCTCCAATCCCTCCCAGTATCAGAGTCTTTTCCAATGAGTCAACTCTTCGCATGACGTGGCCAAAGTACTGGAGTTTCAGCTTTAGCATCATTCCTTCCAAAGAAATCCCAGGCCTGATCTCCTTCAGAATGGACTGGTTGGATCTCCTTGCAGTCTGAGGGACTCTCAAGAGTCTTCTCCAACACCACAGTTCAAAAGCATCAATTCTTCGGTGCTCAGCTTTCTTCACAGTCCAACTCTCACATCCATACATGACCACTGGAAAAACCATAGTCTTAACTAGACATACTAGGTAAAACCAAAAAAAAAAAAAAAAGGCAACAGAATGATAGACTCAAAATTCACAATAATAGTGACTTCTGAGGGAAGAGAAGGAGGTAAGGGAGGGACAGTGCAGCCCACCCTGGGCACAGGCATGGGGTGCACGGCTGTGGAGAACTTCAAAACATTAAAACAAACTAAAACTCAGTCTGTTTTTTCCTTTCACCAAGCTCCAGCGTTTGTGGGATTTTCCAGGCAAGAGTACTGGGGTGGGGTGCCTTTATATGTGTATATAAATCCCATGGACGGAGGAGCCTGGTAGGCTGCAGTCCATGGGGTCTCAAAGAGTCAGACACGACTGAGCGACTTCACTTTCACTTTTCACTTTCATGCATTGGAGAAGAAAATGGCAACCCACTCCAGTATTCTTGCCTGGAGAATCCCAGGGATGGGGGAGCCTGGTGGCTGCCTTCTATGGGGTCCCACAGAGTCGGACACGACTGAAGCGATTTAGCAGCAGCAGTAGCAGCATATCAGATCAGATCAGATCAGTCGCTCAGTCATGTCCAACTCTTTTCGACCCCATGAATCGCAGCACACCAGGCCTCCCTGTCCATCACCATCTCCTGGAGTTCACTCAGACTCACGTCCATCGAGTCAGTGATGCCATCCAGCCATCTCATCCTCTGTCGTCCCCTTCTCCTCTTGCCCCCAATCCTTCCCAGCATCAGAGTCTTTTCCAATGAGTCAACTCTTCGCATGACGTGGCCAAAGTACTGGAGTTTCAGCTTTAGCATCATTCCTTCCAAAGAAATCCCAGGGCTGATCTCCTTCAGAATGGACTGGTTGAATCTCCTTGCAGTCCAAGGGACTCTCAAGAGGCTTCTCCAACACCACAGTTCAAAAGCATCAATTCTTCGGCGCTCAGCCTTCTTCACAGTCCAACTCTCACATCCATACATGACCACAGGAAAAAACCATAGCCTTGACTAGACGAACCTTTGTTGGCAAAGTAATGTCTCTGCTTTTCAATATGCTATCTAGGTTGGTCATAACTTTCCTTCCAAGGAGTAAGCGTCTTTTAATTTCATGGCTGCAGTCACCATCTGTAGTGATTTTGGAGCCCAGAAAAATAAAGTCTGACACTGTTTCCACTGTTTCCCCATCTATTTCCCATTAAGTGGTGGGACCAGATGCCATGATCTTCGTTTTCTGAATGTTGAGCTTTAAGCCAACTTTTTCACTCTCCACTTTCACTTTCATCAAGAGGCTTTTGAGTTCCTCTTGACTTTCTGCCATAAGGGTGGTGTCATCTGTATATCTGAGGTTATTGAGATTTCTCCCGGCAATCTTGATTCCAGCTTGTGTTTCTTCCAGTCCAGCGTTTCTCATGATGTACTCTGCATAGAAGTTAAATAAACAGGGTGATGATATACAGCCTTGATGTACTCCTTTTCCTATTTGGAACCAGTCTGTTGTTCCATGTCCAGTTCTAACTGTTGCTTCCTGACCTGCATACAAATTTCTCAAGAGGCAGATCAGGTGTCTGGTATTCCCATCTCTTTCAGATTTTTCCACAGTTTGTTGTGATCTACACAGTCAAAGGCTTTGGCATAGTCAATAAAGCAGAAATAGATGTTTTTCTGGAACTCTCTTGCTTTTTCAGTGATCCAGCGGATGTTAGCAATTTGATCTCTGGTTCCTCTGCCTTTTCTAAAACCAGCTTGAACATCGGGAAATTCACGGTTCACAAATTGCTGAAGCCTGGCTTGGAGAATTTTGAGCATTACTTTACTAACGTGTGAGATGAGTGCAATTGTGCGGTAGTTTGAGCATTCTTTGGCATTGCCTTTCTTTGGGATCGGAATGAAAACTGACTTTTTCCAGTCCTGTGGCCACTGCTGAGTTTTCCAAATTTGCTGCCATATTGAGTGCAGCACTTTCACAGCATCGTCTTTCAGGATTTGGAATAGCTCAACTGGAATTCCATCACCTCCACTAGCTTTGTTCATAGTGATGCTTTCTAAGGCCCACTTGACTTCACACTCCAGGATGTCTGGCTCTGGGTCAGTGATCACACCATCGTGATTATCTGGGTCGTGAAGATCTTTTTTGTACAGTTCTTCTGTGTATTCTTGCCATCTCTTCTTAATATCTTCTGCTTCTGTTAGGTCCATACCATTTCTGTCCTTTATCGAGCCATCTTTGCATGAAATGTTCCTTTGGTATCTCTGATTTTCTTGAAGAGATCCCTAGTATTTCCCATTCTGTTGTTTTCCTCTATTTCTTTGCATTGATCGCTGAAGAAGGCTTTCTTATCTCTTCTTGCTATTCTTTGGAACTCTGCATTCAGATGTTTATATCTTTCCTTTTCTCCTTTGCTTTTCGCTTCTCTTCTTTTCACAGCTATTCGTAAGGCCTCCCCAGACAGCCATTTTGCTTTTTTGCATTTCTTTTCCATGGGGATGGTCTTGATCCCTGTCTCCTGTACAATGTCATGAACCTCATTCCATAGTTCATCAGGCACTCTATCTATCAGATCTAGGCCCTTAAATCTATTTCTCACTTCCACTGTATAATCATAAGGGATATACATACATACATATATATGTATGTGTAAACTTCAAATTTTCACATTTTATCCCTTATACTTTGAGCCAGTTATCAATTTTTTTTTGTTTGTTTTCGTTTTGATCTCTCAGCTCCAAATCCATTCTTCTCTCACTTGTTTTGGGATTTTGGAGCTGGGACTGGAAACATTTCTCAGCTGACACAATGTTGCCTGTCAGTAGAAGGTGCTGGAGGGACACTGCAGAAGGAAGGAGCTTGCTTCCTTTCCCTGGTTCCAGCAGGAGGTGTTCCAGGGGGTTTCAGGAGGCCCCCAGGAGGCTTCCCTGTGAGTTCTGCTGGTCCTGACTGATCATTTGCTGCCACCAGCCCTGTCGTGCAAGTACATGAGTGAACTGTGTAGTGAACCTCAGCCCTTCCTCTCCCCTAGTCTAAAAGCAGCATCTTCCAATCTGTTCCTTCCTTGGTGTGGTAGGTGGAATTCTAAGGATTCCCCCTTGTGTCCCTGCCCTGTATAATCCTTATGACAAATCCTGTGGTTAGATAGTATTTTATGGCATAAACCATAATTGCCTGACCTAATCACATGAGCCCTTTTAAGTCTGGGTCTACAGGTCAGAGACAGGGAAAAATAAAGATTCAAAGCACAGAGGATCTAACCTGCTATTGCTGGCTTGAGGATAGATGGGGCCACTTGGCAAGGATGTGAGTGGCAGCTAGGAGCTGAGGGTGGCCCCCAGCTGAGAGGCAGCAGGAAATAAAGACATCAGTCCTACAAACAACTACGAGGAATTGAACTCAGCCAAGAACCAGAATGAGCCTCCATATGAGAAGTCAGTCCTGCAGACACCTTGATGCAGTCTTGCTATATCCTAGGCAAAGAACTGATAACCTACATAATTGTGAGCTAACAAATAAATGCTTTTTTTTTTAAAATATATATATTCTTTATTGTGGTAAAATACACATAATATAAAATTTACCATTGCAACCATTTTTAAGTGTACAGACCAGTGGGATTAAATACATTCACATTGTTGTACAACCATCTCCCCCATCCACTTGCAAAACTTTTCATCATCCCAAACTGAAACTCTGAACCTATTAAATAATAAATCCTCATGCCTTCTCCTTCTAGCCTCTGGCAACCAATATTCTTTCTGTCTCTATGAATCTGACTATTAGATACTTCACATCAGTGGGGTCATACACTATTTGTCCTTCTGCAACTGAACTTATTTCACTTAACGTATTTTCGAGGTTGCTGTATCATGAGTCCTATGTAAGAGCCTTCCTTTTGAAGGCTGAAGAATATTCCATAGTATAGTTCGTTATACCACGTCTTGTTTAGCCATTCATCTATTGATGGATGCTGGGGTTGCTTTCACTTTTTGGCTACTGTGAATAATGCTGCTATGAAAATAGGTACACAAATATCTCTAAGTCTTTATTTTCAATTATTTGGGGTATACACCCAGAAGGAGAATTGCTGGATCATATGGTAATTCTATGTCTAATTTTTTGAAGAATCACCATACTGTTTTCCATGGCAGCTAAAGAGGTTGTTTTAAACTGTTGCTGCTGCTGCTGCTGCTGCGTCGCTTCAGTCATGACCAACTCTATGCAACCCCATAGATGGCAGCCCACCAGGCTCCTCCATCACTGGGACTCTCCAGGCAAGAACACTGGAGTGGGTTGCCATTTCCTTCTCCAATGTATAAAAGTGAAAAGTGAAAGTGAAGTCGTGTCCGACTCTTAGCGACCCCATGGACTGCAGCCCACCAGGCTCCTCCGTCCATGGGATTTTCCAGGCAAGAGTATTGGAGTGGGTTGCCATTGCCTTCTTGCTAATTTGTTATTCAGCAATAGAAAACTAATACACTTGCGTATTCTCTCTCAGCTCAAGAAATCATAACTGCTTCCATCTACTAGTCCCTTATTGTTTACAGTTTCTTTACCCCTCTTTGTAGTTAATCCCTTCTTGTAGTTAATAATTTTTAATAAAATTTTCCCTATACAAATTACTGATGTGGTATTTGTCATCTGAGTGGTCCCTGGTGGGCAGAATCATTAATAAACTTTGTGTTCTACAGGGAAGTTAATTTGTTTATTTTTTTATTGAGGTACAATTGATTTACCATGCTTGGTTAGTTTCTGGTATACAGCAAAGTGAATCAGTTATACATATATATTCTTTTTCATATTCTTTTCCATTATGGTTTATTACAAGATATTGAATATAGTTCCCTGTGCTCTGCAGTAGGATTTTGTTGTTTATCTATTTTATATATATTAATAGTAGTTCATATCTGTTAATCCCAAACTCCTAATTTATTCCTCCCCTCTCCCCTTCCCTCTTTGGCCCTTTGATAACCATAGTTTGTTTCCTATGTCTGTAAACCTGTTTTTGTTTTGTAAATATGTTCCTTTGTATCATTTTTTTAGATTCCACATATAAGTTACATCATATTATATTTGTGTTTGTCTGACTTACTTCACTTAGTATGATAATCTCTAGGTCCATTCTTATTGCTGCAAATGGCATTATTTCATTCTTTATTATGGCTGAGTAGTATTGCACTTATACACACACACACACACATATATATACATAAAACACATTTTCTTTATCCATTCATCTGTCGATGGACACTTAGGTTGCTTCCTCGTCTTGGCTATTGTAAACAGTGCTGCTGTGACCACTGTGGTTCATGTACCTTTTACATGGAAGTTAATTTGAAGAATTAGTTACACAGTCAGTCTTTAACATACACAGCAGACTCAGTGACATCTTCTTATTTTCAGTTGTAAATTAGTAACAGTTTAAATTAGTTTGGGTTTGTTTCAGGTACATTTCATATCTCTAATCTCTCTGAGTTTGTCACTTCTGTCCTTCTATCTGACAACTTGGAGTTTTTATTTGTGTTTAAAATTTAAACAGTGAAAAAAATTTTTTGAAAAAAAAATTCACAAAGGTTAAATTTTTTAGTATTTCCAATTTCTGATAAATATATTAAATATTTTTTAATTTGAATAATGCATTTAAAATAGAAATGTATTTCTTTTTTAATTGTTTATTCTAAATCTAAATATGAATCAGAAAAATTTTTACTAAGTAGTAAATGATCCTTACTCAAAGTAGCTTTGTTGAATAAAAGAGGGAAGTAGTATAAAATAATATACCCTGAGTGTAAAATATCAGGTGTGCCACTGGGGAGTACACTCAGTGACGGTAACATTAGATTTGTCCTCATTCTATTGTTTATTCAATATATTAAAGCAATTTGAAGTCAAACAGCACAAAGAAATACAGAATAGGTCTAATTTTAGTTGCAAAATTCCCTTCTCTAATCATGTCCTCCCTAACTTAATTTCCTTCAACCTTTCTGTGCAGACTTTATTTTGAGCTTTCCTCTTAAGACAAAACAGCAGTACTGGGAATTTAAGTTCCTTAAACCTCTTTTTGGCTGCTTGTTCTAAAATTAAACGATGAAAGCACTAAATTCCCCCAAAGAGAAAGAGCTGAGGCGTGTAGGGACCTTTTCCTTCACAGAGCTTCCAGCCACGGTCCCTGTGACTGGGGGCTTCCCCCGCCTGTGACTGTCTTCCAAGATCTTTCTGAAGACCCACTGTCTGTCAACCACATGCCTACCAGGCTATGAACCCCAGGGCGGGCACACAGGGGCACTGATTCCCAAACAAAGTGCCACATATTGACCAGCTACCATGGCAACGCGAGCTGAGCCACGCCTGCTGGACTCCACAGGGAGGAGGGTTATCGACTCTCTCCTGCATAATTCGCCTTCCTGCCAGTGCTGCATACTTACTCCACAGCATACCGAGCAGAAAAGGGCCCCTGAATCATCGATGCTTGGATTCATAACTAAGGGAGCACCTCGGTGTCAGCTCAGGTGCTCTTTAGAATTGCACTGATCTGTGGCATTTCTTTGGAGGGAATGATGCTGAAGCTGAAACTCCAGTACTTTGGCCACCTCATGCAAAGAGTTGATTCATTGGAAAAGATTCTAATGCTGGGAGGGATTGGGGGCAGGAGGAGAAGGGGATGACAGAGGATGAGATGGCTGGATGGCATCACTGACTCGATGGACGTGAGTCTGAGTGAACTCCGGGGGTTGGTGATAGACAGGGAGGCCTGGCGTGCTGCCGTTCATGGGGGCGCAAAGAGTCGGACACGACTGAGCAACTGAACTGAACTGAACTGATGGCATAAAACGGAGAAGGCAATGGCACCCCACTCCAGTACTCTTGCCTGGAAAATCCCATGGACGGAGGAGCCTGGTAGGCTGCAGTCCATGGGGTCGCTAAGAGTCGGACACAACTGAGCGAATTCACTTTCACTTTTCACTTTCATGCATTGGAGAAGGAAATGGCAACTCACTCCAGTGTTCTTGCCTGGAGAATCCCAGGGACAGGGGAGCCTGGTGGGCTTCTGTCTATGGGGTCGCACAAAGTCGGACACGACTGAAGCGACTTAGCAGCAGCAGCAGCATGGCATGAAAGGGCTTCCCAAGTGGCACTTGTGGTAAAGAACCCACCTGCCAATGCAAGAGACGTAAGAGACGCAGGTTCAATCCCTGGGTCAGGAAGATTCCTGGAGGAAGGCATGGCAACCAACTCCCGTGTCCTTGCCTGGGGATTCCCCATGGACAGAGAAGCTTGGCAGACAACAGCTCACAGGGTCTCAGAGTAGGACAACTGAAGCAACAGAGCACACACATGCATGTGTATGAAAATACCCAAGGCTAGGACTGCATTCAAGTATTTAAAAGATGTCCCGCCAGGTGAGTTTCAAGCAGTTAGGAACGACTTAAGTGGTAAAGTTAAGAAACAGTTAAGATCCACTGCTGTATACAGCATGAGCAGAGTTTACAGGAGGACGACCAAGGGATTTCAGACACAAGATGCTAATCTCACCCAGAGACAGGAACCCTGCAATGCAATCATATTTTTCACCTATCAGATTGGCAAAGATCAAAAGTTTGGTACTTGTAGACAAAGGGCTAATTCCTCTGGATTATAAAGTACTACTACAGATAGATAATAAAAAGACCAATAATCCAATTCAATAGGAAAAGGGCAGAGAAAACAGATAGCTGACACAAAGGTAAATACGAATGACTCAAGAATATGAAAAGATGATCTTTTCATATGTAACCAAAAAATCTAATCAAATAGTTTGGTAGTAGTCTGATAAGGTCATCCAGGAGCAGGCTGGTGAGAAGACAGACAGATAGGGCCCTATGCAGACAATATCTATAACATGACAAGTGCAATTACTCTTTGAGCCATCAATGCCTCTCCTAGGAATCTAACCATCTGATGTAATTGCACATGTGTGAAAAGATTTCAGTACAAGAATATTCATTTTTTCAGTGCTGTCTGTAGCAGCAAAAGATCAGAAATAACCCATTTCCCAACAGAAGTGAAGTGAAGTGAAATAAAAGTCACTGAGTCATGTCTGACTCTTTGTGACTCCATGCACTGTAGCCCGCCAGGCTCCCTGTCCACGAGAATTCTCCAGGAAAGAATGCCGGAGTGGTTTGCCATGCCCTCCTTCAGGGAATCTTCCCAATCCAGGGATCGAATCCAGGTCTTCTGCATTGCAGGCAGATTCTTTACCATCTGAGCCACCAGGGAAGCCCATTTCCCAACAGAAGACCAGTTAAATCAGAGTAGAGCCATATAGTAGAATATTCTACTAGACAACCATTTAAATGAAAGAAAGGTCTTATCCATAAAACAATCCCAAGACATTTTATTAAATGAAAAAAATTACAAGGTGAAAAATAGCGTGTGATTAATGACAATATTATTTTCACTACTAATCACTTTTCTCAATTTATACTTTAGATTTTAAAATAAATATTTAACTATTATAAAATAATAAGCTTCTATTTTAAAGATTGTTGATCTTGTTATTGCTCAGTCACTAAGTAGAGTCCAATTCTTTGAGACCCCATGGACTGCAGTACACCAGGATTCTCTGTGCTCCACCATCTCCCGGAGTTTGTTCACATTCATATCCATTGAGTCGACCACGCTATCTAACCACCTCATCCTCTGCCACCCCCTTCTCCTTTTGCCCTCAATCTTTCCCAGCATAGGGGTCTTTTCCAATGAGTCATCTGTTTGTATCAGGTGGCCAAAGTATTGAAGCTTCAGCTTCAGAATCAATACTTCCAATGAATATTCAGGGTTGACTTCCTTTAGAATTGATTCATTTGATCTTCTTGCTGTCTGAGGGACTCTCAAAAGTCCTCCAGCACCATAATTCAAAAGCATCGATTCTTTGGCTCTCAGCCTTCTTCATGGTCCGATCTCATGTATACACGTGACTACTGGGTAAACCATAGCTTTGACTATACAGACCTTTGTGGCAAAGTGATATCTCTGCTTTTCAATATGCTGTCTAGGTTTGTTATAGCTTTCCTTCCGAGGAGTAAGCATCTTCTAATTTCATGGCTGCAGTCACTGTCCACGGTGATTTTGGAGCCCAAGGAAAGAAAATCTGTCACTGCTTCCAAATTTCCTCCTTCTATTTGCCAGGAAGTAATAATATTTTTAATGTTGAGTTTCAAGTTTTTCACTCTTTTCCACCTTCATCAAGAGGCTCTTTAGTTCCTCTTCACTGTCATTAGAGTGGGATCATCTGCATATCCGAGGTTGTTGCTATTTCTCCCAACAATCTTGATTACAGCCTGTGCTTCATCCAGCCCAGCATTTCACACGATGTACTCCGTATATAAGTTAAGTAACCAAAGTGACAACATACAGCTTTGTCACACTACTTTCCAAATTTTGAACCAGTCCATTGTTCCATGTCCAGTTCTAACTGTTGCTTCTTGACCCACATACAGGTTACTCAGGAGACAGGAAAGGTGGTCTGGTACTCTCATCTCTTTAAGAATTTTCCACAGCAAGTTGTGATCCACACAGTCAAAGGTTTTGACACAGTTGAGGAAGAAGAAGTTGATCTTTTTCTGGAACTCCTTTGCTTTCTCCATGATCCAACAAATGTTGGCAATTTGATCTCTGGTACTTGTGCATCCGGAAGTTCTTGGTTCACGTACTGCTGAAACCTAGCTTGAAGGATTTTGAGCATAATCTTGCTAGTATGTGAAATGAGCACAATTGTATGGTAGTTCAAACATTCTTTAGCATTTCCCTTATTTGGAATTGGAATGAAAACTGACCTTTTCCAGTCCTGTGGCCCCTGTTGTGCTTTCCAATTTGCTGACATATTGAGTGCAGCACCTTAACAGGATCATCTTTGGGGATTTTAAATAGCTCAGCTGGAATTCCATCACCTTCACCAGCTTTGTTCATAGTAATGCTTCCTAAGACCCACTTGACCTCACACTCCAGGATGTCCAGCTGTAGATGAATGACCACACCATTGTGGTTTTCCTGTTTATTAAGACCTTTCTTATATTAGAAGTTCTGTGTGTTCTTGCCACCTCTTTTTAATCTGTTCTGCTCCTGTTGGTTCTTATCATTTATGTCCTTTATCATGCACATCCTTGCATGAAATATTCCCTTGAAATCTTCAATTTTCTTGAAGAGATCTTTAAGTCTTTCCCATTCTATTATTTCCCTTTATTTCTTTGCATTGTTCATTGAAGAAGACCTTCTTATCTCTCCTTGCTGTTCTCTGCAATTCTGCATTCAGTTGGGTATATCTTTCCATTTCTCCTTTGCCTTTCACTTCTCTTCTTTCCTCAGCTATTTGTAAAGCCTTCTCAGACAATCACTTTGCCATCTTGCACTTCTTTTTCTTTGGGATGGTTTTAGACAGACTCCTGTACAATATTATGAACCTCTGTCCATAGTTCTTCAGGGACTCTGTCTACTAGATCTACTCCCTTTAAACTGTTCATTACCTTCACTGTATAATCATAAGGGATTTCATTTAGGTCATACCTGAATGGCCTAGTGGTTTTCCCTACTTTGTTCAATTTAAGCCTGAATTTTGTAGTAAGGAGTTCATGATCTGAGCCATAGTCAGCTCTCAGTCTTGTTTTTGCTGACTATATACAGCTTCTCCATCTTTGGCTACAAGAACATAATCAATCTGATATTGGTATTCACCATCTGTTGATGTCCATGTGTAGAGTCATCTCTTGGGTTGTTGAAAAAGAATGTTTGCTATGACCAGTGTGTTCCATTGAAAAATTCTGTTAGACTTTGCCCTGCTTTATTTTGTACTCCAAGGCCAAACTTGCCTGTTATTCCAGTTATCTCTTGACTTTTTACTTTTGCAGTCTAATCTCCTATGATGAAAATGAAAACTTTTTTTTTTATGTTAGTGAAGATTCCCTGCAGAAGATAATTGCAACCTACTCCAATATTCTTGCCTGGGAAATCCCATGGATAGAAGAACTGGCAGGCCTCAGTCCACTGGGTTGCAAAAGAGTTGGGACACAATTTAGTGACTAAACAGCAAAAACATAGAAGGTGTTTTAGGTCTTCATAGAACTGGTCTTCAGCTTCTTCAGCATCAGTGGTTGGGGCATAAACTTGGATTGTGATTTTGAATGGTTTGCCTTGGAAATGAAATGACATCATTCTGTCATTTTTGAAAGTGTACCTGAGTACTGCATTTCACACTCTTCTGTTGACTATGAGGGCTACTCCATTTCTTCTAAAGGATTCTTACCCACAGTAGTAGATATAACCGTCACCTGAATTATATTCACCCATTCCTGTCCATTTTAGTTCACTGATTTCTAAGATGTCAGTATTCACTCTTGCCTCCTGCTTGACCACGTCCAATTTACCATGATTCATGGACCTAACATTCCAAGTTTCTATGCAATATTGTTCTTTACAGCATCGGACTTTATTTTCACCACCAGACACATCCACAGCTGAGCATTGTTTCTGCTTTGGCCCAGCCACTTCTTTCTTTCTGGATCTATTAGTAATTACCCTCTGTTCTTCCCTAGTAGCATATTGGACACCTTCTGACCGGGGAGTAGGAAGGGTGTCTCATCTTCTAGTGTCATATCTTTTTGCCTTTTCTTACTGTTCAGGGGGTTCTCCAGGCAAGAATACTGGAATGGCTTGCCGTTTCACTCTCCACCAGTGGACCACATTTTGTCAGAACGCTTCGCTATGCCCTGTCTGTCTTGGGGGACCCTGGATGGCATGACTCATAGTTTCATTGAGTTACACAAGCCCTTTTGCCATGACAAGATTGCGATCCATGAAGGGGATACTCTAATTCAGTATATGCATGTATAGCATATGTATACTTGCATTATACACATAATTCTGGAAAGGTGCAAATACAAAGATCATTGGTTATGGGGCAGAGGATCTGAATAGACACTTTTACAAAGAAGACATACAATTTTAAGTCAATTTAAAGTTTGAAAATAAAACAGAAAGTTAACAAGCATAACCAGAGGAACATATAAGTACTTGGAAGCAAGGTCATTAATTTTCCAGATTCTACAGGAATGGGCTATAATATAACGGCAACGGAGAAGAAAAATGTGTCTCGAAGAAGGACATGACAGAATGGAGATGCTGGGGACTGAACCCAGAACCTCATGCATGCTGAGCATGTGCTTTACCACTGAGCTACAGCCTCACCTCACACACTGCTCCTCTTTAAAAATAGCTTCATGACAACCTAGATGTCCAGTGACAGATGAGTGGATAAGAAAGCTGTGGTACATATACACAATGGACTATTACTCAGCTATTAAAAAGGATGCATTTGAATCAGTTCTAATGAGGTGGATGAAACTGGAGCTTATTATACAGAGCGAAGTAAGTCAGAAAGAAAAACACCAATACAGTACATTAACACATATATATGGAATTTAGAAAGATGGTAACGATGAACTTGTATATGAGACGGCAAACAAGACCCAGATGTAGAGAACAGACTTGTGGACTCTGTGGGAGAGGGTGAGGGTGGGATGATTTGAGAGAATAGCATTGAAACATGTATATTAACATATGTGAAATAGATCACCAGTCCAGGTTCGATGCATGAGACAGGGTGCTCAGGGCTGGTGCACTGGGATGACCCTGAGGGATGGGATGGGGAAGGAGGTGGGGGGGGTGGTGCCAGGATGGGGAACACATGTACACCCATGGCTGATTCCTGTCAATGTATGGCAAAAACTACTAAAATATAGTGAAGTAATTAGCCTCCAATTAAAATAAAAAAGACCAAGCACACACCAAAAAAATAAAAATAGCTTCATGAAATAAAATGAATACATTCCCTTTTAAAAAAAACTGATTACAGTGGTGACCAGTTTTTTTTTTAAGAAAAGGCAGGCACAGAGGGTATGTAGGGGGCAGATTTGGGGAATTTGGAGTGAAAAGAAATTTACTTTTCTTCCTATGCCTTTTGTACTATTTGCATCTTTTATCATGCAAGCATGGCCTACATAAAACAAATAAAGATGTAAAATAAAAGAGAAAATTAAATGTTAAACAAAACCACTTTTCTGCAACAAGGCCTACATTTTATAGATGGAAATCTGAGGCCAAAAGGGGAGGGCCTCCTCTGCCCACAAAGCTTCCAGCCCCTCTCCCGGCTCCCTCTGTCCCCACCAAGCTCCCTCTGAGCCCAGAATCCTTCTCTCTTCCCTGGGTTAAAGCACTGACCACACCTTGTTGCCATCATTTCCATGCTTTGCCCATCTCTGCACCCTCAGTACCCAGATCAAGGAATCCATCATTTTTATTCATCTTGCAACCAATATTTGTTGAGACATTCTGGCTAAGAGCCAAGAGTTCACTGAATAAACTCATGGTCAAAGTCCCTCCTGGCCTTGTAGACAGAGCTGCTATATACAGCCACAGAGGCTGTGCATTATAGAATTTTAGGAAGTGCCACTCACATAGACTATTACTTAACTGGTACCCCTGGATTTGTGCAGTACACAACCTGTCTATACCTAGTGGCACTGTCCATGTGTCCAATAGTCCAGGGGAGAAGACAAGTTAAATAAAGCAGCATGCTGCTAAGTCACTTCAGTCGTGTCCGACTCTGTGCGACCTCATAGGCAGCAGCCCACCAGGCTCCCCCGTCCCTGGGATCCTCCAAGCAGGAACACTGGAGTGGGTTGCCATTTCCTTCTCCAATGCATGAAAGTGAAAAGTGAAAGTGAAGTTGCTCGGTCGTGTCCGACTCTTGGTGACCCCATGGACTGCGGCCCATCAGGCTCCTCCATCCATGGGATTCTCCAGGCAAGAGCACTGGAGTGGGGTGCCATTGCCTTCTCCAATAAAGCAGCATGTATTTCTTTTTATTGGAATCAGGGCAATGAAAGAAAAAAACTAGGTGTATGAGAGAAAACAAAAAGAGGGAACTATTTTGAGCTTCACATAAGTCATTCTGAGAAAGTCATTTTTAAACTAGAAATTGTATTAGTTAGGAATTTTATTTAGTTGCTAGGAACAACTTAGTAGCTTTAACAAAACAGTTTCCTTTTTCTCTCATTCCATGAAAAGCCATAATAAACACAGGACAGATTTGATAACTCCACCAGTTATCAGGAGTCCAGCTTCCTTCTGTCTTTCTGCTTCACATTCCTTAATATGTGACTTTCATTCTCAAGGTTGCCTCATAGTCCAAAATGATTGCTAGAGCACCAGCCACCAAATCTACATCACAGACAACAGGACAGGGCAAGAGCATTAAAAAATTAAGGGACTACACCTCCACCTACTTAAGGAGCTGTGTCTTATAGAACATTCCATTTCTATCTCATTGGCCAAAAGTTGGTCATATGAACATATCATACTGCAAGAGAGGCTGGGAAATGCAGTCTCTAAGGTATTTCCCAGAGTTGTTACTAAAAGGGGGGAATTGTTATTGAGAGGCAATGAGTGCCCCCTGCTATAAACTCAAGAATAACAGGAGTTAATTAAGTGAGAGTTTGTGGGGAGCAGGTTCCAGGTAGAAGGAATAGTAAGTACAGAGACTCTAAGAAGAGAAGGATGTTGGTGTGTTCTCAAAACTGAAAGGAGGCCGAGGTGGGGTACATTGAATGGGAGGAGATGAGGAACCAGGAAAAGGAGAAGGACCCAGCCCCCTTACACACATGTGCAAACCCAGGTGCCTAACTCCCTCTTTGGGCAAAGCCTTGGAGTCAAACAGACCCATGCTCCTATTCTAACTTCACTTACTACTCACTGAGAACCCTTGAGTAAGTCATTTCTCTTGTCTGAGCCTCTGTTTCCTTATCTGCAAAACACGAATTGCACAGAAACAATCTACAGATTTATTATGTGACTTAAATGAGAAAATGCATGTAAGGAAGCTAGCACAGTACCTAGCACATATTTAGCACACATTATTATTTGTTAATTACATCCTTGACCGAAAAGACTTGTGTAACTATGACAGTCAACAGTCAAGGTTTTATCTCCAGACTTCAACCAATCACCTGGCACATAGTTACTGCTCGGAAAAATGATAGCTGTTCCTCTTGTGACTATTGCCAAGGACAGTAGACAGCTCATCAGAATTCTTTCCAGCCTCTTTCTTGACTGCTTCCCCCTACGCCAGCCAATCACAGATCAATCCAGTCTTCAGGTTACCCACCTAGCAAACCAGAAGTGAGAGTGCCAGGGTTGAAAGTTGCCACCCCAGGAAGCTAATAGACCCTCAGGTGCCTGGGTAGAGCCCAGTCTCCCCCTTCTGCTCAAGCTTTGAGAGTGAATTGGCTCAGCCCTGCTGCATAAATGCTTACTGCACTGAACTTTAATAAAACCTTTTGTTTAGACTCCAGGAACCATCGCCATTTATATCCCCATCGATTTTCTAAGCCTATTTTTATTATTCCTCTTCCCAGTGAGGGCTGTATATATTTGGGGACTGTGTTCCTTTCATAAATAAGTAAATATGTTGGTAAATACTAATACTAAGAGTTAACATTCATTAAGTGACTGGTGTAGGGCCAGGGATGATGCTGGAGGACTCTGCCTACAATATTTCATTCCATCACGAGAACCCAATAAGGCTGGCACTCTAATGATCTCCATTTGACAGAAGAGGAGACCAAGGTGCAAAGAGGTGGTGAGCAGAGTAGATGCTATGGAAACACTCTGGTAGCTCCGAAAAAACATTAAACATGTAGTTGCCGTGTGACCCAGGAATTTCAGTCCTAGGTATCTACACAAAAGCAATGAAGACATACAGCTACACAAAAATGTGCCCGTGAATGTTCACAGAAGCACCAGTCACAATAGTCAAAAAGTAGGAAAAGTCCAGATATCCATCACCAGGCAAATGGGTAAACAAAATGTTACATATCCGCACAACGGGATCTCACTGAGCCATAAAAATGAATGAGATACTGATGCAGGTTGCAACGTGGATGAACCTTGTAAACATGATGCTCAGTGAAAAAAGGCCACACATTGTATGAGTCCATTGATATGAAATGCAGAACAGGAAAACCCATCGGGACAGAAAGCAGTCGGTGGTTGCCAAGGGCTGGGGGTCGAAGGGAATGGGGAGATGGGGTTCCTCTAGGGGTGATAAAAATGTTCTGCAATAGATAGTGGAGGAGGAAATGGCAACCCACTCCAGTAACTTGCCTGAAAAATCCCATGGGTAGAAGAGCCTGGCAGCCTGGCCGCCTGTAGCCCAAATAGTCACAAAGAATCGGACACGGCGAGCAGCACAGCATAGATAGTGATCAAGGCTGTACAATACAATGAATATACTAAAATCCACTGAACTGTGTACTTTAATATGGTGATTGTATGCTAAATGAATTATATCTCAATTTTTTAAGAGAGAGGCAGAGCAGGGATTTAACCTCAGGCTCTCTGATCCAAAGTCTTAATTACCACATTCAAAGCAGCTCATGTGGTTACAAACCCAAACTCCACTTAACGTCCCAAATGCCTTGCTTCCCTCAGTCTCCATTAATCAAGCTTCTGGACCTGATGCCAGGCCAGGCAAGGAAATGCTAACAGCCGACGGTTTGCACATGCCAACAGGCCTTCATTTCTGCTGACCACCCAAGCCTGGGGCTGGCTCTTCCCAAGCCTGAGAGCCAGAGCAGCATAACAGACATGCCGCATTAAACAATGCTTTATGGCATTCTCAGCAGTCAGCGAGTTAATCACAACTGCCTGTAGTGAGGCCCACTCACCTTTTAATACCACTGAGCCAGTTCCAGAAGAAAGAGGCAAGATGGCTGGCGGTCATGCATTTTTATTTCATCAATACAAAATAATTTGTTCTCCTGCAAGTCTCCCCAATTTCTATCCCACTCCTGCACAAAACAGACTCCAAGGAGAAGGCGAGAAGGCTTAGCACAAAGGACGTAGACACTAAAGCTGGAGAAATCTGAGGTCATATCCTGGCTCTGCCACTTATGACAAGTGGCCTCAAGGGGACACTTCATTTCTCTGAGCCACAGTTTACCCACGTGTCAAGTGGAGCTAATAACTTCTACCTCTTGCACGGTTATCCTGGGAACTAGGAGATGCTGAATTTGAATGTTGTGGTTTGCACTGGGGCTCAGCACATGGCAGCTGTCATCTTAGACGAGTTGGGTCATTTCCACAGCATTTCCCCAGTGATGACCATGGGACCTGAGAAATGTCTTAAAATTTCAGCGCTTTGTGGGAGATTGGATACATGTATATGGATGGCTGAGTCCCTTTGCTGTCCCCCTGAAACTATCACAAAATTGCTTATCAGTTATACTCCAATATAAAATAAAGTAAACAAAAAAAAAAGACTAATGCAAAAAAAATTCAGTGCACCTGGACACTTGTTAATGCAAGGACCCAGCCCCAGCGTTTTGTGTTCAACAGGGAGACTGACGACACTGCATTTTTGATAACCAATTCAGGGTTTAAGACTTTCAAAACCACGATTTTCAGTCCTGGCTACACACTAGAATCACCTGGGAAAGGTTAGGGGTTTTGTTTTTCCTTTTTTTATAATGCTAGATCCTACCCCCAGAGATTCTGATTTCTTGGGGCCTTCGTGTGGCCAGAACGTTAGGATTATTTTTCAAGCTCCCAGTTAATTGCAATGTACAGCCAGGGTTGAGAACCCCAGGTATGAGCCAGTGCTTTTAAACGTGGTCCAGAGACCCACAGCATCAGTATCACTAGGAACTCATTAAAAATGCAAATTCTTGGTCTGTCCTTCCCCAACCTACGAGTCAGGAACTCTGGGGGTGGGACCAGCACACGGTGGTGGTTCAATAAGCCCTTTGGCAGATTCTGAAGCAGATTTAAATGTAAGAGCCTCCACTATGCGGCACGGTCTCCCCTAACGTGCATGATGATAAGAATCACTGCGGGGGCGAGGGGGGCGGTGCTTATCATTCCTAGACACCTCCCCACCCAGATTCTGATTCTCAGAGGCTGGACTGGGGCCTGGGAGTGTACATTTTTACCAAGTACACTTTACTCTCCTGCTCAAACTACCAATAACTCCCATTTAATTTTGAATTAAATCCAAAATCCTCTCCTCAGCCCACTACTTTCTGAGCCTCAGGCAAATCAGGGCAACACTGGGTAAAAGAAATATCATATCGGGAACCAAAAACCCCACCCCTTACCTCCACCACCAGGCTCTCACCTCCTGGTTTTTACTATTCCGTTCCAGATGCTGTTTGAGGAACCACAGAACACGGCACACAGCTTCCCTGAAGAGCTTCTCTAACTAATTACATCCAAACTAACATTTCCTCTGTCACCTGTTTATTTAGACAATAAACTAAATCAGAGAATATTGAAATATATATACATACCACAAATATATATTTACATATAACACATGCATATACACACTACACATGCATATGTATATAACATATACATTCATACCATACATGCATATCATTGCTGTTGTTCAGACACTGAGTTGTGTCTGATTCTTTGTGACCCTATGGACTGCAGCATCCCAGGCTCCTCAGTCTTCCACTGCCTCCCAGAGTTTGTTCAAAAGCATGTCCTCTGAGTCAGTGATGTTATCTAACCATCTCATCCTCTGCCACCTCCTTCTCGTTTTGCCTTAGATTTCCCAGTATCAGTGTCTTTTACAATGAGTCAGCTCTTCACATCAGGTGGCCAAAGTATTGGAGTTTCAGCTTCAGCATCAGTCCTTCCAGTGAATATTCAGGACTGGTTTCCATTAGGATGGACTGGTTGGATCTCCTTGCAGTCCAAGGACGCTCAAGAGTCTTCTCCAACACCACAGTTCAAAAGCATCAATTCTTCAGTGCTCAGCCTACTTTATGGTCCAATTGTCATATCCGTACATGACTTACGAACATTTGTCAGCAAAGTGATATCTCTGTTTTCTATTATGTTATTTAACTTTGTCATAGCTTTCATCCCAAAGAGCAAGCATCTTCTAATTTCATGCCTGCAGTAACCATCCACGGTGATTTTGGAGCCCAAGAAAAAAATCTGTCATTACTAACACTTCTTCCCCTTCCATTTGCCATGAGGTGATGAGACCAAATGCCATGATCTTAGTCTTTTTAATGTTGAGTTTCAAGACAGCTTTTTCACTCTCCTCTTTCACCTTCATCAAGAGGCTCTTTAGTTCCTCTTCACTTTCTGCCATTAGGGTGGTATCATCTGCATATCTGAGGTTGTTGATCTACCTGGGGATCCACCTCTCAGAGTAATGAAAATAAAAACAAAAATAAACAATTGGGACCTAAAGGAAGCCATAAACAAAAAGAAAAGACAACCTACAGAAAGGGAGGAAATATTTGCAAATGATGCAAGCGACAAGGGCTTAATTTCCAAAGTATACAAAAAGCTAATACAACTCAATAACAAAAAGCAAACAACTCAATCACAAAAATGGACAGAAGATCTAAATAGACATTTCCCCAAAGAAGACATACAGATTGCCAAAAGTCACATGAAAAGATGCTCAACATCACTAATCATTAGAGAAATGCAAATCAAAACTGCAATGAGGTATCACTTCACACCAATTAAAATGGCCATCATCATAAAGTCTATACACAATGAATTCTGAAGAGGGTGTGCCCTTCTGCACTGTTGGTGGGAATGTAAACTGGTACAGCCATGGTAGAGAACAGTATGGAGATTCCTTAAAACTCTAAAAATCAGGACTGGGGAACCTTCAAGATGGTGGAGGAACAGGATGGGGAGACCACCTTCCTCCCCCACAAATGTATCAAAATATCACCTGTATGTGGAACAATTTCCACAGAACATCGTCTGAACACTGGCAGAGGATCCCTGAATCCCAGGAAGGCAAACTGAACTCCCCCAAATGAGGTAGGCCAAAAGATAAAGACAAAAAAGGGAGACAAAGGAGTTTGGGACAGGCACCTGTGCCTGGGGAGGGAGTGGTAAAGCAGGAAGTTTTCTAACACTAGGAAACCCCCTCACAGGCAGGGTCAGGGGGAACTTCAGAATCTCAGAGGGGAGTGCTCCAAAGGCAAAAGAGCGAAAATTCACTGCAGAGATCACATTGACTGGCATTTCCCAGCCAAGAAGCAGTTCACGTGCTCACGTCCGTCCACAGCAAGCCGGGGCTGGCTATTGAGGCTCAGGCCTTTGGGGGTCAGTCCTCAGGGAAAGGACCAAGGTTGACGGCCATGAAAATGGTCTGAGGGGGCTAATGTGACGCTGCAGAGACAGGCCAGGAAAAACCCTGGGACTGCCAGAGAAGCAAAAGATCATTCGTGAAGGAAGATTCTAGCACCGTGCTCTACCCCCACTCTCCCACAGAACAAAGAATCGTGCTCTGCTGCTGCTGCTGCTGCTGCTAAGTCGCTTCAGTCATGTCCAACTCTGTGCGGCCCCATAGACGCCAGCCCACCATCCCCGAGATTCTCCAGGCAAGAATACTGGAGTGAGTTGCCATTTCCTTCTCCAATGCATGAAAGTGAAAAGTGAAAGTGAAGTCACTCAGTCATGTCTGACTCTTAGTAACCCCATGGACTGCAGCCTACCAGGCTCCTCCGTCCATGGGATTTTCCAGGCAAGAGTACTGCAGTGGGTTGCCATTTCTAGAGAATGCTAAAGGGGGAGCGAATCGACTGTGGTCTATAGCCCAGAGACAGAGAAGCAGGTGCAAGTACCAGAGGCGGAAGGCAGGGTCCCAACTCCAGAGACTGCAGCTACCACCAAGCTGTGAACCGCCATAGGTTGCTACCCATGTCTTCCCGGGAGCCTGGCTTGGCTCTGCCAAGTTGGTCCCACAACCCAGGACCAACTCCCTGGGGAAATGTGTGGCCTGCCTCAGATGGTGGCAGCCTCCTCCAGGGACCAGGCACAGTGGGCACTCCCCACACACCCTAGCAGTGTCTGCTGTACCACCCGCCCTGCTGAGCACAACGGAGCAAGTGAGCCCTAATAAGTGGCTATTTTTGCCCCCTCGTGTCTGGGTAGAGAACAGACACTGGAGAGAGACTTAAAAGCAGAGGCAGACCCAAAACCAAAGCAGAATGCCAGGGGCTATGTACACTAAGGAAAGAAGGGGAAACTGCCCCAGAAGTGGCAGGTGCAATGGCTTACACTCCCACAATTAGCCTGAGACTATGCACTTTAGGGGTAATCATAGACTTTGAGAGCAAGTACAGTCTGGAGCAAGGGAAGATCTGAGTCTGAGCTGACCCCACACTGCCACAGCAGATCCAGAGACTTTCTAGATATACTGAGGACTTTCTGTCAATCAGTTGGAGCAGGAACAATAGAAGAATTATAGACATTCCTCTCACTACCACTCTATATATAGTCTCTCCCTTTTCCCCCTTTTTTCCCTCATATTGTATAACATGGTTATTTATTATTCCTTATAACCTACTTTTTCCTTTTCTAAAAAAATCCTATTTTAAAACGATTCCATGTTTTTTATTTTTGCTTTTGATTTTATATTTTTGAGGGCCTAATTTTCCCCCCATGTTTTTGATTTTGTTTTTTGATCCTTTGTTTTTAATTTTGTATTTTTGAGAGTCTAATTTTTAGTGTTGGTTTTCACTTAGGGGTTTGATTATTGGCTTGATTGCTCTCTTCTCTTTTGACCCCTCTTCTTGTCCTTTTTTATTCTACTTTCTCCTTCTTCCTTCTTTTCCCTGTATAGGTGTGTGAATCTCTTTGGGTGATCTTGGCTGTTGACAACTGTTTCACCATTAGTCTCGGGGTTTTGTTTTCTGTGCTGTGTGGCCTCTAAAG
Organism: Bos mutus; assembly: GCF_027580195.1. Taxonomy (NCBI): domain Eukaryota; kingdom Metazoa; phylum Chordata; class Mammalia; order Artiodactyla; family Bovidae; genus Bos; species Bos mutus. Next base: position 24,477,440 of record NC_091641.1, read on the forward strand.
TCTTGATGCTACTGTAAGAGGTCAGGCCCAAACCCCAGATGCAGGAGACTCAACTCCAGGACTTTGTACCACCAGAGAACTCCCAACCCCACAGAACATGAGTATGAGAGAGCCCTCCCCAAAGCCTCCATCTCAACACTAAGACCAAGCCACACCTAAAAGTCAGTAAGCTTCAGTGCCAGATACCCCACACCAATCCCTCAGCAAAACAGGAGCACAACCCTGCACATTAGCATACAGGCTGGCCAAAGCCATACCAAACCCACAGATACCCCAAAACACACCACTGGACACGGCACTGCCTTCAAGAGAGGCCAGACCCAAGCATCCAGCAGAATACAAGCATGAGTCCTTCCCACCCCACAACCAGGAAATTTTGACAAGGCACTGGCCCAACCCCACCAACAAGGGGCAGACTCCACCATTAAGAGGAACTACGACCTTCCAGCCTGCAGAAAGGACTCCAAACATAGTAAATTAAACAAAATGAAAAGTCATAGAAATATACAGCACATGAAGGAGCATGGTTAAAAAAAAAAAAAAAAAACAGAAGACCAAAAAAATGAAGAGGAAATAGGCAGTCTAACTGAAAAAGAATTCAGAGTAATGATAATAAAGATGATCCCAAAATCTTGAAAATAAAATGTACACACAGATAAATCGATAAGATATGAGATATAAGATAAGATATAAGATAAATGGATAGATAAGATATGAGAAATGTTTAACAAGGACCTAGAAGAATTAAAAAATAAACAATCAACAATGAACAGTGCAATAACTGAGATTAAAAATACTCTGGAGAGAACCAATGGTAGAGTAACTGAAGCAGAAGAGGGATAAGTGAGCTGGAAGACAGAATGGTGGAAATAACTGAAGCAGAACACAGTAAAGAAAAAAGAATAAAAAGTAATAAGGACAATCTCAGAGACCCCTCTGAGACAACATTAAGAGCCCCAGCATTCAAATCAAAAAGGTCCCAGAAGAAGAGACAAAATAAAAGGGCAGGAGAAAATATTTGATGTGATTCTAGTTGAAAACTTCCCTAAAACGGGAAAGGAAATAGCCATCCAAGTCCAGGAAGCCCAGAGAGTCCCATACGAGGATAAATTCAAGGAAAAACATGCCAAGACACGTATTAATCAAGCTAACAAAAATTAAACACAAAGAGCAAATATCACAAGTAGCAAGGGAAAAGCAACAAATAACATACAAAGTGGTCCCCATAAGGCTAACAGCGGATCTTTCAACAGAAACTCTACAGGACAGAAGAGAATGGCAAGATATACTCAAAGTGATAAAAGGGAAAATCTACGACCAAGATTACTCTATCCAGCAAGGATCTCATTCTGACTCAAAGGATAAATCAAAAGCTTTACAGAGAAGCAAAAGTTAAGAGAATTCAGCACCACCAAACTAGCTCTTCAACAAATGCTAAAGGAACTTCTCTAGACAGGAAACATAAAAAGAAAAGGCCTACAAAAACAAATCTCAAACAATAAAGTAAATGATAACAAGATCACAAATATCAATAATTACCTTAAATGTAAATGGGCTAAATGCTCCAACCAAAAAACATAGACTGGCTGAATGGATGCAAAAACAAGACCCATCTCAGATCTAGGAATACATACAGACTAAAAGTGAGGGGCTGGAAAAAGATATTCCATGCAAACAAAAATCAAAAGAAAGCAGGAGTAGCAATACTCATATCAGATAAAATAGACTTTAAAATAAAGAGTGTTAAAAGAGACAAAGAAGGACACTATATAATGATCAAGAAATCAATCCAAAAAGAAGATATAACAATTATAAATATATATGCACCCAACATAGGAGCATGTCAATACATAAGGCAAATGTTAACAACTGTTAAAGGGGAAATCGATGGTAACACAGTAGTAGTGGGGAACTTTAATACCCCACTCACATCAATGGGCAGCTCATTTAAACAGAAAATTAATAAAGAAACACAAGCTTTAAACAATACATTGGACAAGTTGGACCTAATTGATATCTACAGGGCATTTTATCCAAAAACATTAGATTTCACTTTTTTCTCAAGTGCACATGAAGCATTCTCCAGGAAAGATCACATCTTGGGCCATAAATTCAGTTCAGTTCAGTTGCTCAGTCGTGTCCAACTCTTTGCAACCCCATGAACTACAGCACGCCAGGCCTCCCTGTCCATCACCAACTCTTGGAGTCCACCCAAATCCATGTCCATTGAGTTGGTGATGCCATCCAAACATCTCATCTTCTGTCGTCCCCTTCTCCTCCTGCCTTCAATCTTTGTCTTTTCAATGAGTCAGCCCCTCGCATCAGGTGGCCAAAGTACTGGAGATTCAGCTTCAACATCAGTCCTTCCAATGAACACCCAGGACTGATCTCCTTTAGGATGGACTGGTTGGATCTCCTTGCAATCCAAGGGACTCTCAAGAGTCTTCTCCAACACCACAGTTCAAAAGCATCAATTTTTCAGTGCTCAGCTTTCTTTATAGTCCAATTCTCACATCCATACATGACCACTGGAAAAACCATAGCCTTGACTAGATGGACCTTTGTTGACAAATTAAAAATAAAATAAAATTTAAAAAATAAAAATCAGAACTTCCTTGGTGGTCCAGTAGTTAAGAATCTGCCTTCCACTGAAGGAGACATGGGTTCCATCCCTGGTCAGGAAACTAAGGTCCCACATGCTGTGGCACAACTAAGCCCATGAGCCACAACTACAGAGCCCACGAGCTCTACAGCCCACTCGCTACAACTAGACAGAAGCCTGTGCCACAAAGAAGAGCCTACATGCCACAACTAAGACTCAATGCATCCAAATAAATAATTTTTAATTATTAAAAAAATCTAAAAATTGAGTTGCCATTATGATCCAACAACCCACTCCTGGGCATATATCCAGAGAAAACCATAATTCAAAAACATACATGCACCCCAGTGTTCACTGCAGCACTGTTTACAATAACCAAGACATGGAAACAACCTAAATGTCCATCGACAGAGGAATGGATTAAAAAGATGTTATACATAAATACAGTGGAATACTACTCAGCCATGAAAAATGAAATAATGCCATTTGCAATAACATGGATGGACCTAGAGTTTATCATACTAGGTTAAGCAAGCCAGACAAAGACAAATATCATATCATATCACTTATATGTAGAATCTTAAAAAAATGATACAAATGTATCTATTTACAAAACAGAAACAGACTTACAGACATAGAAAGCAAATTATGATTATCAAAGGGGAAAAGGTGGGAAAAGTAACTAGGAGTTTGGGATTAACATATACACTCTAATACATTTTAAATAGACAGTCAATAAGAACTTACTATAAAGCACAAGGAAGTCTCCTCAGTATTCTGTAATAACCTAATTGGAGAAGAACCTGAAAAAGAATAGATATATGTATATGTATACCTGAATCACTTTGTTGTACACCTGAAACTAACACAAGATTGTAAATCAACTGTACTTCAACATATAATAAAAATTTTAATAAATAATAAAATAAAAATATATACATACAACATATATACATTTATATACCACACATTCCTATGCATGCCACATATACAGGTGCATACCACATACATTTATACATACCATGCACACACATACATACTGCATACATACATATATATACCACATACACATACATACCACAAATGCATATATAATACATGTGTACACGTGCCATATATACAGATACATGGCACACGTACAAGTATATACCATGTACACCTACATATTTAGCCACTCATAATACTTGAGCCGGACACGACTGAGTGACTTCACTTTCATTTTTCACTTTCATGCATTGGAGGAGGAAATGGCAACCCACTCCAGTGTTCTTGCCTGGAGAATCCCAGGGACGGCAGGGCCTAGTGGGCTGCCGTCTATGGGGTCACACAGAGTCAGACACGACTGAAGAAACTTAGCAGCAGCAGCAACACTTCCTGAACACTACCTCCTGCCCTACCCTGCACACACGTACACCTCTCTTCCCCGCTGCTGCTCCTACTCAGTTGTTAGGAGCTTTGTTCTTTCTGAGCCACCCTGGACCCCAGGAAATTTGCTGAGATTCTGCAGCCCATGGTCAGTAGAGAATAGACACCAGTGGTCTCCTCCCAACAGCCAACACTTCTTCCTTGCCAACAGCTCCCCAGTCTTGTGCAGGATGGAATGGCCAAGCTCTCAAGGAAGGTGGCTCAACTCCAGGAGAAGCTTCCAAGCTAAGAGGCCACAACCTTTCAGACCCAATAGTTCCTTTATTATAATAAAAATGTTTGTTGTCCCTATATTACTACCATGAAGGGACATTCAAGGATACACACACACGTAATTTTTTCATTAAATCAGAACAATAAGCTAGTTGCAATACAAAGAAAAAAATTAAATGATATCTATACTAAAAAATAATAGGCATTTCAATATATTGATACCCAGACACCACCACTTGGAAGTCATCAGGATGAAGCCACCATGTGCTTACAGCAAGACGCAAAATCACCATAAAGGGAATGACCATAAACACCACAAGAATGGACAGGCATGGGCCGTGGGGAGTCCCTCAAACACACTGAGCTGGTTGCCACCAGTAATGTGAGCTCCTGAAGAAGACAGGGAACAATTCTTGTTAACATTCTCAACAAAACAAAGTCCAGGCTATCTCTGTGACAGCCTGTAGCTGCATCCCTGGAAAAATTGGTCAACATTAAAACCCTCAAAGCATGTCGTGTTTACATGGAAAGTAGAGTTAGTTTCTAGTTTCAGATGATTATAATGAATGTCTAGTGGGAACATTCTTCACTAGGGGACTGTCCCAAGCACTGCAGGATACGCAGCGTCTCTGGCCCCCATGCTCTAAGCGCCCTGGGCACCCTCAGGTCTTTGGGACAACATCAATGTTTGCATACATTTTTCAAAAACACTCTGTGGGATCATTACTATTCCTGTAGGTTCCAATAAGAAAATACCTTGATCTCTTGATCTCTTCCTCCTACGCTTTGTGTTCTGAATGCTATCGTGTGAGGACATATGCTTAGAGCTTTGGCAGCCATCTTGGGGCCATGAGGTAAACACTAAGACTTCATAGAGATAACACTCTAGTGCCTAACAATCAATGAGTCACTTCCCCAATCCTTTAACTGCCTACTTTCAGACTTTGCATGATACAAATCAATCAAATGCCTTTATTGGTTAAGCTCTATTATTTGAATCTTCTCTTTCTTGCAATGGAACACACCTTTACTGTTAGAGGTAGACCTCCACAGGCCAGCATGAGTCAATAAGGCAGATACAAAAGATCCAGGCCATAAAATGATATGATGCCTCAGATTTTAAATACTCCCAGCAAAAACAAACAAAATGACTTCCAGTTATAAGATGAATAAGTTTTGAGGCTGTAATATATAGCATTGTGACTATATAATCCTGTACTGTACATTTGAAAGTTACTAAGTTGCTAAGAAAGTAGATTTTTAAAGTTCTCCTCCCCCAGAAAAAAAAAAAAAAAAAAAAACCTATGTGAAGTGATGAATGTGTCAACTAACCTTATTGTGGCAATAACTTTTCAATATTAACATATATCAAATCATTACATTACACTTGACACACAATGTCATCTGTCAATAATATAACAATCAGGTTGAGGGGGAAATTGTGCTACAGGAGGAATAGGGTGGAGTTGACAAGATTTTCTTTTAGGATAAATCTTGAGAAATCCCTCTTGAGGAAAAAAAAATGAATTTCAGCTGTGGGGATAGATGAAACAAGATGGCAAATGTTGATAGCCATTGAAGCTGGGCAATGAATCTACTACACATAATATTTGTATACCATTGTAAAAATTATCATAGTAGAAAGGTGAAAATATGTGAAATTTTAGAAGGGTAATTGTTTTTTAAAAGTTGATTCACTTCTCTCCTGGAGCTAGGCTATAATTCTTATTGGGATTTTTTTAGAAATATTGGAAACTATCCTGGAGGGTTGGAGCCTGCATCACAAAGTAGGTTCCTGTAGATTTTATCATCCCAAGAGTACAGATGAGGGTAATGGAATATCAGAGAAGCCAAGAGACATTACAGCCCCATGGCTGAGCCCAGTGATTTGACAGCTAAAACTTCAGGCTCTGCTATTTATCAAGTGTGTGACCTCAGGCCCGTTACTAACCTCTCTAAGCCTCAGTCACCACGTCTACAAATGAGTTTAATAACAGCGCCCTCCTCTTGTATGATTGATGTTCAGTTGCTAAGTCATGTCTGACTCTTTCTGACCCCAGGGACTGCCATACACCAGGCTTTTGTCCCTCACTATCTCCTGCAGTTTTCTTAAACTCATGTCCATTGAGTTGATGTCCATCTCATCCTGTTGCCCCCTTCTCCTCCTGCCCTTAACCTTTCCCTGCGTCAGGGTCTTTTCCAGTGAGCTGGCTCTTCGCATCAGGTGGCCAAATTATTGGAGCTTCAGCTTCAGCATCAGTCCTTCCAATGAATAATCAGGGTTGATTTTTTTTAGGACTGACTGGTTTGATCTCCCTGCTGTCCAAGGGACCCTCAAGAGTCTTGTCCAACACCACAGTTCAAAAGCATCAATTCTTTAATGCTCGCCTTCTTTATGGTCCAACTCTCACATCCGTACATGACTACTGGAAAAACCATAGCTTTGACTAGATGGACATTTGTCACCTAAGTGATGTCTCTGCCTTTTAATACGTTGTCTGGGTTGGCCATAGCTTTTCTCCAAATAAGCAAGCATCTTTTAATTTCATGGCTGCAGTCACTGTCCACAGTTATTCGAGTCCAAGAAAATTAAATCTGCTATTATTTCCATTTTTTTCCCCATCTATTTGCCATAAAGTGATGGGACTGGATTCCATGATCTTAGCTTTTTGAATGTTGAGTTTTAAGCCAGCTTTTTCCTCTCCGTTTTCACCTTCATCAGCAGGCGCTTTAGTAGTCCTTCTTCACTTTCTGCCATTACTGTGGTGTCATCTGCATATCTGAGCTTGTTATTTCTTCTGGCAATCCTGATTCCAGCTTGTGATTCATCCAGCCCTGCATTTTGCATCACGTACTCTGCATTGAAGTTAAATAAGCAGGGTGACAATATACAGCCTTGATGTACTTCTTTCCCAATTTTGAACCAATCCAGTGTTCCACGTTCAGTTCTAACTTGTTTCTTGACCTGCATACAGGTTTCTCAGAAGGCAGGTAAGGTGGTCTGGTATTCCTTTCTCTTTAAGAATTTTCCAGTTTGTTGTGATCCGCATAGTGGCTCATAGCCATCCACAATGGCTTTAACGTAGTCAATGAACCAGATGTTTTTCTGGAATTCTCTTGCTTTTTCTATGATCCAACGAATGTTGGCAATCTGATCTCTGCCTTTTCCAAATCTAGCTTGAACATCTGGAAGCTCTTGATTCATGTACTGTTGAAGCCCAGCGTGAAGGATTTTGAGCATTACCTTGCTAGCATGTGAAATGAGTGCAATTGTATGGTAGTTTGAAAATTCTTTGGCATTGCCCTTCTTTGGGATTGGAAAGAAAAGTGACCTTTTCCAGTCCTGTGGCCATTGTTGAGTTTTCCAGTTTGCTGGCATATGGAGTGCAGCACTTTAGAACATGATTATACATGATTGTAAGAAACAAATAAAGTTACATGTGTGCTTAACAAACAGTAGATACTGTGGCTATTTTATCTTTACTTTAAGTCTAAAACCTGGACTCTCAGCTTCCCCTTGCCACCCAGCAAAATGACTAGGTGTTCTCAAGCTTTTATCCTGACTATATTTCTGAGCGTCCTCACCTCCATTCTGCTCTTAGCTGCCCTCCCCTCCCCAACCAACCCCAGGATTAATACAGAGTGAGCATTTATAATGTCAAAAACTGGGCTGGGCTCTTTACCTGGATTATCTCATTTAATCCATGATATTATTAGATCCATTTTACTTCTCTGAGGCTCAGAGTAGTTAAGGCTGTACACCTACCAGATGGGCTTTGAAACCAGGTGTACCTGATTCCCCAAAGTTGGAATCATTGTAAAAGTTCTCCTACCATAGGCATTGAAAGTTCAGAATAAAGATCTCATCCCAAAGACAAGCCCACATTTGGTCTCTGCACACAGGTATCACCCAATTTTTTTATTCCCATTCTGCAAATAAGAAAGCTGAGTCCTACGGTCTATCCCACCAGCAGAGATGGATCTCCTTTCTGATCCCACATCCCATGAGCTGAGTGTGAAGCTCATATCTCTGGACTCACCATCCGGTGCTCATTCCACTCCTCTCCCCACTCAGCCTTGAAACCCCTCCCCGACCCCCCCACCGCACTGAGCCAATACTGAGCCCCAGGCCTGGGGAAGCAAGCAGAGTGACACTGGAGAACTGGTCCAGGGACCAGAAGATGTGGTTCTGGCACAATCAGCTGTGTGATCTTGGGTCACTAACTTGCCCTCTCTAAGCCCCAGATTCCTCATCTCACCCTGCATCTGCGGTCATCTCAACAGTCCCCTGGGAGAGTCCCACTCTCCTCTCATACCCTGACCCTCCATTCCTCACCCTCACCCTCAGAGGTGTAGACACAAGGAGCCATAAGACACAAAGAAGCCTCCTCATTGGCGCCCAAAGTTGCTGTCCTTTCAAGGACAAAGAGAAACGGATTCTAGGTTAACCGCTTATTCTACAACCGCCCCCGAGCTGGGTGAGGAGCCATCTCTGCGGGAAGCTCTGCCACCCTGTGGCCACTGGGCTCCACTGCAAGCCACTTTCAGGGATTTGCAAGTGGTCCGCCAGACGCTCAAGGGCTGCATTTCAAATGGTGGAGAGGAGGGCACCTTCGACCCTTAGGGGTGGCAAAATTCAACCTGGCCCAGAGGAGAGAGAAGGCAACATGGCATCCTGGGAAGTGCAAAGACTGTTTCCCTGGAATGCTCTTCACCATATAAAGACAGGCTTCCTCTCACTCCTCCAAGCCTCAGCTTGCAGTGTCTCTCCATGCCCTATCTAGAATAGCAACATCAGCACACCTCCTGGCCCCCTGCTCTGCATTTCACTGTAGCACTCGCTCCAACTAAAGGGCTACATGCTTTAGTGCCTTAGACCACAGGTCTTGCTAATTGTCTCTCCCTAGCTAGAAAGTGTATTCTAACAGGACAAGAAGTTTTTTGGTCTTGCTGGTGACTGTATTGCCAGCACCTAGGACAGTGCCTGGTCCCTATAACACTTATTTTTTAATTGAATGAATGGGTTCAGTGGCTAAGGCAAGCTGCTAAGGCACTCTGAACCCCAGTTTCCTCAATTGTAAAATAAGGACAAAACAATCCCTTCTTTATTTGCATCAAAGGATTGCAGTGAAGATCAAATGAGTTCCTACTCCATGGATTCTATAGTGAGTTGGCTTAAAATTCAACATTCAAAAAATGAAGATCATGGCATTCATTCCCACCACTTTATGGCAAATAGATGGGGAAATAATGGAAACAGTGACAGATTTTATTTTCTTGGGCTCCAAAATCACTGCAGATGGTGACTGCAGCCATGAAATTAAAAGACGCTTGCTCCTTGGAAGAAAACTTATGACCAACCTAGACAGCATATTAAACAGCAGAGACATTACTTTGCCAACAAAGCTCCATCTAGTCAAAGCTATGGTTTTTCCAGTAATCATATATGGATGTGAGAGTTGGACCATAAAAAAGGCTGAGCACCGAAGAATTGATGCTTTTGAACTGTGGTGTTGGAGAAGACTCTTGAGAGTCCCCTGGACTGCAAGGAGATCAAAACAGTCAATCCTAATTGGAAGGACTGATGCTGAAGCTGAATCTGCAATACTTTGGCCACCTGATGCGAAGAATGGACTCATTGGAAAAGACCCTGACTCTGGGAAAGACTGAAGGCAGGAAGAGAAGGGGATGACAGAGGATGAGATGGTTGGGGCATCACCGAGTCAAAGGACATGAGTCTGAGCAAGCTCCGGGGGTTAGTGATGGACAGGGAAGCCGGGCGTGCTACAGTCCATGGGGTTGCAAAGAGTGGGGCACAGCTGAGCATCTGAACTAGTGAGTTGAACGTGTCCCTCAAAAGTTCATGTCCACTCAGAACCTCAGAATATGATCTTAGTTGGAAATTTGTAGATGTGATTATTTAACAGGGGCTCATCCTGGGTTAGAACGAGCCCTAACTCCAACGGCACACAGGGAAGAATGCTGTGTGAAGACAGAAGCAGAGATGGCCGTGGTGCTGCCTCCAGACAAGGGCCGCCTGGGCCCACCAAGAGCGGGAGGGGCAAGAACAGTGCCCCCTTCAGCAGGAGCGTGGCTCCACCAACACCGTGATTTTGGACTGCTCACCTCTAGAACTGTGAGAGAACAAGTGTCTGCCATGTTAAGCCACCTATTTTGTGGCACTTCGCTGTGGCAGCCACAGGAAACTAGCCAGCTTCCTATTTAACACACTGGAAGGCTCGAAGCAGATGCTTGTGGTTGAATTACAAGCATACTCTGTTCCCCACAGTCGAGCCAGCATGGTTTCTTTATATGTATTTTTCTCTGAAATGCTTTCTTTTAAAAATAAATCCCTTTGCATTAGTTATTTATCCACGCCGAATACAAATGTGCACATAGCCAGTGAGCTTGGGCATCAGGCGGGGCTCCATACTCTTAGCCAAGGTGCTTGAGCAGCTCTCGCTGCAAGTGGTCTCCAAAGAGGAGGCTCCAGGGGCGCTCCTGAGGTGCAGATTCCCCGTTGGTTATGGCTCACTCTGCACCCACCTCTCCTTCTCCTGCTTCTGTTGGGTTTGGTGGATGATTCTGACCTGTCGTGGAGCATCAGGGGTACACTGGTGAGAAAGCCAGGCCTAATAGGGAGGTAACATTTTCTACCAGCTCCAGGGTTCTCCAAGGAAATGGGTGTGTCAGTTTCCTACTGCTGCTATGACAAGTTGGAAATTTATGACTTGAAACCACACTTAGGCCTCCCTGGAGGCTCAGTGGTAAAGAGTCCGCCTGCCAGTGCAGGAGATACAGGTTTGATTCTTGGTCTGGGAAGATTCTTTATGTCACAAAGCAGCTAAAGCCCGTGCGCTGCACAGAGCAACTAAAGCCTGTGCTCTGAAGCCCAGGAGCCACAGACTCACAACTACTGAGCCCACGTGTGGCAACTACTGAAGCCCACATGCCCTAGAGCCTGTGCGCCACAATAAGAGAAGCCACTGCAATGAGAAGCCTGCACACCGCAACTAGAGAGGAGCCCCCACTTGCCACAACCAGAGTAAAGCTCGTGCAGCAACAAAGATCCAGCATAGCCAAAAATAATGAGCATGAAATGAATAAATAAGTAAACAAAATTATTAAAAAATAGTCGGAAGAAAATGAGTAAAACCACACTTATTTATCATTTCACAGTTCTGGAGATCAGGAGTCTTAAACAGGTTAAAAGTCAACATGTTGGTAGAGCTGGTTCTTTGTGGAGCTTCTAGGGGACAATATGTTGCCTTGACTTTTCCAGCTTCTAGAGGCTGCCCACATTCCTTGGCTTGTGGCCCCATCCAGGGAGCAGCCCGCACACTCCAACCTCTGCTCCCATTGTTACATCTCCTTCTCTGACTCTGGCCCTCCTGTCTCCCTCTTTCCCTTATAAGGACCCTTGTGAGTCCATGGTGTCCACCTGGATAATGCAGGATCATCTCCCATATCAAGATCCTCAACTTAATTATGTCTGCAGAGTCCCTTTGCCATGTAAGGTAACATTCTAGAGATTAGTGCATTGGCATCCTTGGAGAAGGGGGACATCATTTTGCTGACCTCAGTAGTGCAAGGACAAAGAGGGTCAAGACCAGCACACAGTCTGGGTCAGACAGAAGCCCTCTGACATTCCCCACGGCCCCTCAGAGCATTCTCTCTGGCCCAGCAGCCAGAAGGAGTGCCTCAGTTCACAGAACAGATTATGCCTCTGCCTCGTTGGCAACCTCCCACATCTTCTCACCACTCAGAATAAAATCCAAACTTCTGACGACAAGGTCCTATAGATCTTACGTTGGCCACTTCACTTGACATCGTGGCCCCAACACTCTCCAGCATGCTACCTGTGCTCCAACCATTCTTTCCTTCTTTCTGTTCCTCAAACACAGAAGGTCATTCCCACCTCAGGCCCTTTGCACCTGCTGTTTCCACTGTATGAACTGCTCTTCCCTCTCACCTTCGCCCCATGGCTCCTTCTTGTGTGGCAGGTCTCCACTCACAGAGGCACTCTCTGACCACTGTTTCCAAAGGAGCCCCCATCATGCCCATTGTTTTCCATCACATGATTTTATTGTTTTTTCTTCACAGCACTGATCACTATCTGGAGTCATCTCAACTATTTTATTTACTTGTTTACCTTCTATCTGTATGAAAGGTAAGCTCCGGGAGATTGGGAGCCTCCCCTGCCTTCTTTGCTGCAGCAGCCCCAATGCTGACCACTCTGTTTGGCAAGTAAGAGGTGCTTGTTAATCGCCTGTTGTATCAACAAGCCTCAAAGGTAATAATACTTACAAGTATTATTACTACTCATATCTTACTGAGGAGAAAACTGTGGTACATAGAAGTTCTATAAGTTGTCCAATGTTGCAGAGCTATCCGGAACAAAGTACCATATCCTGGGTTTAAATTCTGGAAGTGCTGGAAGCTACGAGTCCAAGATCACAGTGTCAGCAGGCGTGGCTCCTCCTGCGAGCTGTGAGAAAGCAGGCGTCCCGGACCTCTCTCCTCAGCTGTGGATGCTGCATCTCCCTCTGTCTTCACTTCTTCCCTCTTGTGTGTCCATGTCCAAATTTCCCCCTTTTATTGGGACACCTGTCAGATTGGATTAGGGCCCCTGATGACCTCACTTCAACCTGATTACCTCTGTAAAGACCCTGTCTTCGAATGGGCCACATTCTGCAGTCTTGGGTGTTAGGACTTCAGCATATGAAATAGGAGTGTGGGAGGATGTCAACCCAGACAATCTAGCATGTAGCAAAGGCGGGATTCAAACCCAGGGCTGTGGGACACGCAGCACTGCAAGAAAGATGAAAGTGATGTAGCCTTGGCGGCCCCCACTGCTATGCCCTTGTGCAGTTCCTTCCACACTCACTGGCCGTGGTCATGGACTCGCTTCAGCCAATAGGATGTCGGCAAGCTTGATGCTTGCTTTGTGGGACCTTTGGATTGGTTCCTTTGGGAACCCAGCCTCATGGTAAGAAATAGGGCAACTGCTCTACTGCAGAGAAAACCCATGTGAACAGAGCCTCGGAGCTCCAGAGGCCACCTCGGACACTCCAGCCCAGAGCACAGACAAGCCCTGACCTGTGACACAGCTGTGAGCAAACCAATGGCTTTGTAGTAGTTTATTTTGCAATAAATTTGTAGTAGTTTATTATGCAATTCTGACAGCTCAGACCCCAAGCAAATTCAGCTGCAAGCAGGCTGACTCTTGTGTTTATGATGCTGTTTACAAAGCTGCTGGATAAATAATAGATTTACCTTGGTTCTTGAAAGAATAGGACCAAGAATGAATGAATAATTGAATGAATTAACAAACAAATACATATGCACACACGTTGTAAATAACATCATTAATCCTCAAAGTTCTCACACACCTTTAAAAATGTGTCCCATGTGGTGTGTCAGATTCCAGGGGTCCAAGGGCCACAGGGGCCCCTGGGAGGTGCGGGGCTGTCAGTTCGGAAAGCTGTCAGGGTACTCGGATTTTATAACAAATCCCAAAGCATGGGGCCCGCCAGAGACGCTGTCAGAATCAAAACATGTCTGGCCAGAAACAAATGTAACAGAATGAAGAGACGTCGCCCCCTAGTGGGAGTCTCAGGAAATGCCGTCTGGAGGAAGGAGAAAGGGAGTCTTGTGCAAATTGTTCCGAGTGAGAACTTGCAAGTGAAGCCGGAAAACAGTCATGATCAAGTTGCAAACTCAAGTGCCCCCGGGGCAGGTGAGGGGGTGGATCCTGGGAGCCGGCTGGGTGAAACCTGGGGGGCAGGGCAGCTCTCCCACTCAGCTCCAGCTCTGGGCTCTGCAGGATGGCAGGGCCTTGATCTCAGAGGGGACATCTCCACTAGGGGACAGCAAAGGTCCCATTAAATTTCAAACTACAGCTGCCATCTGGTCCCTTTGAGCTCCTAGTGGTGAGAGACGAGCAGGCAAAGAAAGGAGCCCATCTGGACAGGAGGAACCACCTCGGATTAGTGGGAGAGGCAGCGTGCCTTCCCGCCAAGGGGTCAGGGGCGAGTATGCTTAGCGTCCCCATGACAACAGCTGGGCACCTCGTGCCAGCCTCTGATAGCGTCTTAGTTAGTTCAGCTGTGGTAACAAAGTACTACAGACTGGCTTTTCACCAACAGAAATTTTTTTTCTCACAGTTTTGGAGCCTGGAAATGCCAAGATCAGGTTGAGAGCAGAGTTGTAGTCTAGTAAGGGCCTCTCTGGATTGCAGATGTCAACTCTTCATTGTATCCCTACATGGCAGAAAGAGGGGGGTCTCTGGGGATGTTTTATAAGGGCACTAATCCCATCCCTGAGGACTCCATCCTCATGACTTAATCACCTCCTAATATCATCACACTGGGAGTTAGGATGTCAGCATATGAATCTGCTGCTGCTGCTGCTAAGTCGCATATGAATCTAGAGGGACACAAATAACTCAGTCCATGGCACGTGGGAAATAGTACAGTAGTCACAGCCTAGGTAGGGAGTGGAAACCTCGAAAATGAAGGTCTTGGCCAGCCCCCAAGTAAAGCCTTGAGACCGGCAAGGGACACCGCCCAGACAAGGAGATGGAGAGTGGATAAGAGAGAACAGAGACACTGAATGCCTGCTGGAAGCTGAGTCTCCCCCCCAGCCTCTTCCCTTCAGGAAGCAGGTAGGCAGATGCACCCAGAGTCTGCAGTCAGCCAGCTGACATGGGGTGCAGAGGCCCAGTCCTGGCCCCAGCATGGGACAGCTCTGCTCCTGTGAGGTGGGCTGGGGCCCCTGGTAAAGCACAGAGGGCCCCGTTCTCCCTCTGCCTGTTGCTCCCTCCTTGTTCCCTGAGCGGTGCCCCCAAGAACACCCCCCTCTGACTTCCTAGGTGCTAGTTGCCACCTGTGGGTATTTGCCTGAATGCACTCACCTCTGCCCCTCAAGTCCAGGTAGAGCTGCCTGGCTTTCTCAACCTAACTCTCCCCAGTGTACAGCCCTCTCCTCTTGCCCAGCCAGGGTCCTCTGCATACGGACTGTGGTCCTTCTGTCATGGATTAAATGTTTATGTCCTTCCCCCAGATTCATACATTTAAGTCCTAACCTCCCGTGTGATGGTGTTTGGAGGTGGAGCCCAGGGAGGTAATGAGGTCATGGGGGTGGGGCCCCCTCATGGGAGCTGAAGAGACCATAGCCCTCCTTTTCTCTCCATCTGCAGGTGGCTATCTGCAAGCCAGGAAGAGATCTCTTCAGGAACCCAATCTGCTGACATCCTAATCTCAAACTTCCCAGCCTCCAGAACTGTGAAAAATAAATGTCTGTTGTTTAAGACACCCAGGCTGTGGTATTTTAGCAACCCAAGCTTAGACACCTTTCATACAATTTAACTGCTTCTCAATGGGCTCTGAAGCCTAGAAGTCTGTTCAGACACCATTGCCTTCACTCCTGGGCTTCATACAACACCTCCCAAGAGATACAGTGGAGGACAAAGTGCCCTCCCAGGGGACACAGGCCGCTGTCAGGTAGGCCTTCCCCTCACACAGCTCTTCCCTCTACCAAAGGAAATGTTAATATCCCCTCCTTTAGCCTGCAACCAAGGGAAGTGGGATTGATTAAGCAAGGACAGAGTTTATGGGCGATGGAAGGGGTGGAAGGAATTTTGCTTCTGTTTTGTTTTCTGAGTCAAGAGAGAAAACTCATCAAGAACTCTTGCCCCCACCCTCCACCACCACACATGAGGGGTGACCCTTCCTCACCCCATTCCTTTCACCCATGCCCCTACCTGATCAGCCACTGCTCCCCCAGGTACTGCACCAGCCAGGGGAGCTGAGTCCAGAGGGGCTCCCAGCTCCAGCCGCTCACTGGGTCAGAAGATTCCACCACCACCTCAAAATCCCAGCCCTAACATGGAACCCAGTACACAACTCAGACTCCAGTTTCATGGAAGACCATTCCAGTACATGGGAGAAGTTTTCTTGCAATCGTGCAGAAAGGATATATTAGGTGAAAAGTGTGACTCTGTTCATATTTGCCTGTAGTGATTCTGCACCAATTACAATGTTTTTTTCCTCACACCACCAAGCAATTCTTTGATACCACCTGCATGTCGTACAATTCAACTCAATTCTGTTGCAACCCACCTGGAGATAGCACCAGGTCCCACAAGTTGTGGGCTCAGTCCTACAAGACCCCCTCACCCCTACGCCCTTTGCCAAGATACCAATAGTATATCCAGGTTGTCTCCTTGCTTCTTTCTGAGTGCTCTACTAGAAATTGGAGCTTCCTCGTGTTTGATTTATTTGCTAGAGTAGCTCACAGAACTCAGAGAAACATTTTGGGCTTATTACTAAAGCATACAACTCAGGAATAGCCAGGTGGAAGATACATAGGGTATGGAGGAAGGGGTGTGGAGCTTCCGTGCCATCTCCGAGGACACCTCTCTCTCCAATCTTCTTACGTTCACCATCCCAGAAGCTCTCTGAAACCCATCCTTTTGGGGTTTCTATGAAGACTTTTTTATAGAAGCATGGTTGATTAAATCACTAGACACTGGTGATTGATTCAGTCCAGCCCCTCTCCCTTCAGAAAAGTGCGACTGAAAGTTTCTATCCTCTAACATGTGGTTGCTTCCCCTGACCACCAGCCCCGCCCCTAGGTGCCTAGCATAACAAAAGACTTCTTTCTCCTCTCATCACAGGAAAAGCCATGGTTTTTTAGGAGATCTGTGCCAGGAGCAGAGATGAGTACCAAATATATATTTCGTATTACCAATCACAGCATCACACCTTGGACTTGAATTTTTAAAAATGAAAACTTCAGGAAGCCTGCAGAAGATATGAAGAGCAGTGGTTACCCATGTGGGAGATGACCTGGGTGCATGGCTGTAGGAAGAAGGATAGGCTGAGGGGAGACAGGGGCTGAGATGGAGGCTGGAGGGCATCCACCACACCAGAGTCACTGACCCAAGAGGAAGAAATGCCACTTTCCTCTCACTGAGCCCCTGGCTGCACCCACCAGAGGTGACACCTGTCCTCGTCCATGGAAAGCTCCCTGCAGGCCCCTGCAGATGGGGTTTTACACTGGGTATCATTTTGTGGAACCAGAAAGAGTCAATTTTGACCCCATGCTGAATCTACTTCTGTGACTTGAACTCTTATTTTGCCGCTTTTGTTATTATAGGCATACATAGCACCTGCCTCAGAGAGCCCTAGCCCTCCTCCACCTGATCCTTAAACTAAAGTGCTTCGTGTTTACCTCTCAGGGAGATCATCTGGCCCTGCCCACCTAGGAGGGACTGTGACATTCTTGAGTTCTTTGTGTGGGAAAGGGTGCCCCCTTGTTTGCTGTTTACCAACATGGCTCAGAAATTCACACCTGGGGGACCATAATTGCAGGTAGCTGTGGCATCCTTGTTTATTAATATGGCAGGAGATATTCCATTTCACACCACCCATGAAATGACTGTAAGGAAGAGAAACTAACACATCCCCCTGCCTGAGACTTGCCATTCTAGGAGATATTTGCAAGAATTAAATGGTCTTTTTCCTTTGTTTCTTCACCTCCCTCCATCTCTGATCCATAAAAGAACCTGGCATCTGGGCTTCAACAAGGTGGTTATTTTGAGATGTTAGTCTGCCATCTTCTCGTCAGCCAGCTTTCTGAATAAAGTTGTATTCCTTGCCTTAACACCTCGTCTTCTCCTGGATTTATTGGCCTGTCGTGTGGCAAACAGAGCAAGCTTGGACTCAGTAACATTTGCATTGCTGTTTGTTAACCACTTGAACATATTATCCAACAAGAAATAAATTTTAAAAACAACCTCATTTTAGCGTGTACGTATACTATTACAAACTTTCTGAATCTTACAAATCTTCATGCATGCATGCCAAGTTGCTTCAGTCACACTTGACTCTTTGTGACCAAAGAGACTATAGCCTACCAGGCTCCTCTGTCCACAGGATTCTCCAGGCAAGAACACTGGAGTGGGTTGCCAACAAGTCTTCATACGTCTCAATATTAAAAATCTGCTTTTAAAAATCAAGCTTAGAGACTTCCCTGGCCATCCAATGGTTAAGACTCCATGCTTCCACTGCAAGGGGTGCAGGTTTGATCCCTGGTCAGGAAACCATATGCTGTGAGGTGTGGCCAACGAAAATCAAGCTTAAGGAAATAAGTTTTTGAAAAATGCAAATAAGTACATTTCCTGTAGGACTGTTGATGAGCAGTGGGAATCTAGAAATAATCTGATTGCACAATGATAAGAAATATCTACAAGCTTCTAGTTCCAGATGGCAAAGTAGAAGGACCTGTGCTCATCTCCTCCTTTGAGAGGACCAAAATTGCAACCATCTCTTGAACAACAATTGACAGGAGGAGGCTGAAACCCAAAATAGATACCCAACATCCAAAGAGAAGAAGCCACAGTGAGATGGTAGGAGGGATGTAATCACAATCAAATCAGATCCCACACCTGCCAGGTGGGTGACCCACAAACTGGAGAACAATAATACCAAAGAAGTTCTCCCTCTGTTGTGAAGGTTCTGAACCTTCCCAGCCTGAGGATCTGACAAAGGGACTGGGAGTCCCCAGGGAATCTGGCCTTGAAGGCCAGTGGGATTTGATTATAGGACTTCTACAAACTAGGGGAAACAGAGACTCCAGTCTCGGAGGGTAAAAACAAAATCTTGCATGCAATGGCCAAGAGGAAATGAGATGTGACCCCAAAGGGGACTGAATAAAGCCTACCTGCTAGTGTTGAAGGGCCTCCCATGGAAGCATGGGTCAGCAGGGGCTCACCACAGGGACGGGGGCACTGACAGTAGCAGTCTGGGAAGGTCCCCCTTGATGTGAGCCCTCTTAAAGAAAAAAAAGCCACATTACAAAAGTTAATCAGGTTGAAAAAGCAGAAAGTTACGTCACAGATAAAGGGACAAGATAAAACCCAAGAAAAACAACTAAATGAACTGGAGATAAGCAGCTTCCAGAAAAAGGATTCAGAATAATGAATAGTTGAAGAAGACCCAGGATCTCAGGAAAACAATGGAGAAGACGCAAGAAATGTTGACTAAAAACTGAAGAACAAATGAACAGCGATGGATAATATACTAGAAGGAATCAATAGCAGAATGACTATTCCGGGGAAGATGAAGGGATACGTAACCTGGAGGACAGAATGGTGGAAATTACTGCCACAGAACAGAATATAGAACAAGGAATCAAAGGAAATGAAGACCACCTAAGAGACCTCTGGGACAACATTCACATTATAGGGATCCCAAAAGGAGAAGAGAGAGAGAAAGGCCCTGAGAAAATATCTGAAGAGATAATAGCTGAAAACATCCCTAACATAGGAAAAAAATAGTCAACGAAGTTCAGGAAGCACAGAGAGTCCCAGGAAGGATAAACCAAAGGAGGAACATACTTAGACATATAGTAATCAAATGACAAAAATTAAAGACAAAGAAAAAATATTAAAATCAACAGAGGAAAAACCACAAATAACACACAAGGGAATTCCTCTCAGGTTATCAGCTGATTTCTTAACAGAAATTCTACAAGCCAGCAGGGAATGGCACAATATATTTAAAGTAATGAAAGGGAAAAACCTACAACCAAGAATACTTTACCCAGCAAGACTCTCATTCAGATTTGATGGAGAAGTTAAAAGCAAAGTTAAGAGAATTCAGCACCACCAGACCAGCTTTACAACAAATACTAAAGGAACTTCTCTAGGCAGGAAACACAAGAGAAGGAAAAGACCTACAGAAAATAAACCCAAAACAATTAAGAAAATGGTAATAGGATCATACATATTGATAATTACCTTGAATGTAAATGGTTTAAATGCACCAACCAAAAGACATAGGCTGGCTGGGTGGATGAAAACATGTATGCCTGTTATAAACATGTAAACATGTATGCACTTCCACTTACCACATCATTCTGCTTGACCCCCCAAAATTGAATGCAATTATTTTATATTGTTAGGTTAATCATGTTCCCATTATGGCTTACAATTGCATTATGGTTTTTTTTTTTTTTGCCTGGCTATTGATTGTGAAAAGTTATAAACATCTTTTACCATTGTGATTATGTAACTATTATTCACTTAATACCATTGTATAATGATTAGTCAACAGAAAAATAATAGACTGGAAGAAACACAAGCTGGAATCAAGATTGCCGGGAGAAATATCAATAACCTCAGATACACAGATGACACCACCCTTATGGCAGAAAGTGAAGAGGAACTAAAAAGCCTCTTGATGAAAGTGGAAGTAGAGAGTGAAAAAGTTGGCTTAAAGCTCAACATTCAGAAAACGAAGATCATGGCAACTGGTCCCATCACTTCATGGCAAATAGATGGGAAAACAGTGGAAACAGTGTCAGACTTTATTTTTCTGGGCTCCAAAATCACTGCAGATGGTGACTGCAGCCATGAAATTAAAAGACACTTACTCCTTGGAAGGAAAGTTATGACCAACATAGACAGCATATTCAAAAGCAGAGACATTACTTTGCCAACAAAGGTTCATCTAGTCAAGGCTATGGTTTTTCCTGTGGTCATGTATGGATGTGAGAGTTGGACTGTGAAGAAGGCTGAGCGCTGAAGAATTGATGCTTTTGAACTGTGGTGTTGAAGACTCTTGAGAGTCCCTTGGACTGCAAGGAGATCCAACCAGTCCATTCTGAAGGAGATCAGGCCTGGGATTTCTTTGGAAGGAATGATGCTAAAGCTGAAACTCCAGTACTTTGGCCACCTCATGCAAAGAGTTGTCTCATTGGAAAAGACTCTGATGCTGGGAGGGATTGGGGGCAGGAGGAGAAGGGGACGACAGAGGATGAGATGGCTGGATGGCATCACTGACTCGATGGACATGAGTCTGAGTGAACTCCGGGAGTTGGTGATGGACAGGGAGGCCTGGCATGCTGCGATTCATGGGGTCGCAAAGAGTCGGACATGACTCAGCGACTGATCTGATCTGATCTGATATCACCAAAACTACCATTTGATAGAAAAACCTGTAATTACGTTTTAAAATCCAGAGGAATATCAGAATTATTTTGGAATTTTTTGAAAAGTACTAATGTTCGGCTCTTGCTTTTTTTTACCAAAAAGCTCCAGATATGCTTCCAATGAGCAGCCTTATTTAAAAACAACTGTATTATATGATGTTGTTTTACTTTTATCTAGTTTGTTTCCAGTTCAATCCAGTTCAGTCACTCAGTCATGTCCAACTCTTTGC
Source organism: Bos mutus (assembly GCF_027580195.1). Lineage (NCBI taxonomy): Eukaryota > Metazoa > Chordata > Mammalia > Artiodactyla > Bovidae > Bos > Bos mutus. Next base: position 24,498,908 of record NC_091641.1, read on the forward strand.
GACCCCATGGACTGCAGCCATGAAATTAAAAGATACTTGCTCTTTGGAATAAAAGCTATGACAAACCCGGACAGCATATTGAAAAGCAGAGGCATTACTTTGCCAACAAAGGTCCGCATAGTCAAAGTTATGGTTTTTCCAGTAGTCACATACTGATGTGAGAGTTGGACCATAAAGACTGAGCACCAAAGAACTGATGCTTTTGAACTGTGGTGCTGGAGAGGATTCTTGAGAGTCGCTTGGGTTGCAAGGAGATGAAACCAGTCAATTCTAAAGGAAATCAATCCTGAGTATTTATTGGAAGCACTGATGCTGAAGCTGAAGCTCCAATACTTCAGTCGCCTGATGTGAAGAGCTGACTCATTGGAAAAGACCCTGATTCTGGGGAAGATCGAGGACAAAGAGAAGAACAGGATGAGAGAGGATGAGAAGGTTGGATGGCATCACTGACTCAATGGACATGAGTTTGTACAAACGCCGGAAGATAGTGAAGGACAGGGAAGCCTAGTGTGCTGCAGTCCATGGGGTCACAAAAAGTCGGACATGACTGAGCAACTGAAAAACCACAACAAATGAGTCAGTCCCAACAGAAGAGATGATACTCTCAAAACAGGACAATGTATTAACAGAAAATATTGTTTGGATTAATACTGCAAAGTAGCAAAGGACCCCAAAATGTAGTGACTTAACAATAAAGTTTTAGTATCTCTTTTGACTCTAGGGATTGACTGGGCTCAGCTGGCAATTCTTCTGCTATACATGTTGTCACCTGGAGCTGCAATCATCTGAGTGCTCAGGCTGGATGTCCAGGTGGCTCGCTCACATGGCGGGTGGCTTCAAGTTCAACCGGTGCTGCCGATCAGAGTACTGCAGCTCTCCAAACTGTGGCCTCTCCATGCAACTTGGTTTCTCACGGCCTGGCAGCTAGGTTCTAAGAAAAAAAAGTTCCCAAGCATGTAGAAGCAGAAGTTACAGATCTCTACTGATCCCGCCTTGAACAATACACAGCATCACTACTACCACATTCCACTGGGCAGAGATTCATGAGGCCAGCCCTGATTCAAGGAGAAAGGAAACAGACTCCACCTCCTGACAGAAGGAATAGCTGGAATTTACAGCTTACCTATTTTTTTATTGAAATACATTTGATATTGACTTCCCTGGTGGTATAGTAGTTAAGAATCCACCTGCCAATACAGGGGACATGAGTTTAATCCCTGGTCTGGGAAGATTCCACTTTCTATAGAGCAACTGCACCCCTGTGCCACAATTACTGAAGCCCACTCACCCTAGAGCCAGTGCTCCAAAATGAAGAGTAGCCCCCACTCACTGTAGCTAGAGAAAGCCCAGACGAAGCAATAAAGACCCAGTGCAATAAAAAAATTAGTAAATAATTTTTAAAAAGAAATGCATGTGACATATAACATTGTGTATATTTAAGGTGTACAAGGTATTAGTTTGATACATTTATATTTAGCAACATGATTGCCATTGTAGAGATAATTGGTACCTCTATCACATCACATAATTATCATTCCCTTTTAGTGATTGGAATAATTAAATTCTAGTCTCTCATCAAGTTTAATGATGATAACACAATTTAGTCATCTATGGAGTCACATGGGCTTCCCAGGTGATGCTAGTGGTAAAGAACCCACCTGCCATTGCAGGAGATGTAAGAGACACAGGTTTGATCCCTGGGTAGGGAAGATCCCCTGGAGGAGGGCATGGCAACCCCCTCCAACATTCTTGCTGGAGAATGCCAGAGACAGAGGAGCCTGGTGGGCTACAGTCCATGGGGTCCCAAAGAGTTGGACACAACTGAAGCATCTTAGCATGCACACACACACAGAGTCACAGTCCTGTGCATTAGATCCATAGGACTTAATTACTACTCACTGCACGTTTGTGCCCTTAAACATCATCTTTTCTATCCCTCCAGCCGCCAGCCCCTGGTAACTACCAATTGACTCTGCTCTCACGAATTTGGCTTTTTTCAATTCCACACATAAGTGACTTCATGCAGTATTTGTCTTTCTCCATCTGATTTACCTCCCTGCCTGAATATAATGCCCTCAAGGTTGCTAATCCACTACAAATGTTTGTTCACAGAGGGACTGTTACGTAAGTGTAGGTGCAGGGGCGTCCTATGGGGCAGTGTGTCACCCAGGGTTAGTGGTCATGGGGAAAGAGTGGTTACCAGAATCCAAAGGAGAGAGATTTGCATGGAAATGGTTGCCTCACAAAGAAGAGTGCCTTTCAGTTGAGGGCCATCACCGGCCCAAAGCACTGGGATAAATACCCTGGCCTTTGTTGCCAATCTCTGTCCAATGTCCTGCCGGGGCTCCCACTTGAACAAACCCAATCAGAAGCCAGACGGCAGGGAGCCCATTGAGGAATCTACACAGTTCAGCTTCCTGGAACAAAAAGGGGGTGGGGAGTGGATCTGGGGGGACAGAGAGATGCAGCATATGTGTCCACCTTGCCTCCAGACTGTAAACTCCTGGAAGACAGCACATTTAATCAGTCAAGTGAGGCCAGGCTGTTTGCAGAAACACACAATGTTTGACATTCAGTTGCATGAAAAAATGAAGTTTATTTCTTGTTCATGCATATGTACCTCATGGATGTCTGCTCACCATGGTCACCCAGGCACCCAGAGACCCCAGAGGTCCCAAGGCTGGCAGGGAAGCCACAGTTTTGTAGTGTTAATCTAAGAAAGCCCGGGAGGGCCTCGTGACAACCATGCAATCTTTCTCCTGGAAGTGACACCAGCCATTCCCACTATAAACTCACTGGCCAGGAATGATCAGGACTCCCACACCCACCCACAAAGAGACTGATGTGCAAATTCCACCATGCATGCAGAATGCAGCAAGCTGGAAATATTGGGTCAACAGTTCTAGCATCCTATTCTCTGCCTCCTTGGCTCCCAGCACAGTACCTGGGTAACGTTTGTCCACAGATGAAATGCCTGTCAGAGTGAGACTGTGGTCCTGTTGGTGGCAGAGAAGAGATAGGTGAGAATAACCCACTGGGCTACTTGCCCACCAAAGTGACCTTCAGGTTGAAAAAATATGACAGTAAAACTATTACAAGAGAATGTATTAAGTAGCCATTGTTCACTTATTCACTTAACATGCATATTGAATAACTACCATGTGCCTAGAAGTTTCTAGACCCCCTTGGATTCTGGTATTTGGGGAGGAAAGGGCTCTGTGTTGCTCAAGCAACAGAACCTGGCTCTGGTTAATTAAGCCATAAAGGTGTTTGGTCAAAAGTTATTGGAGGGGGCACTGGTGCACTGGGACGACCCAGAGGCATGGTACGGGGAGGGAAGAGGGTGGAGGGTTCAGGATGTGGAACACGTGTATACCTGTGGCGGATTCATGTTGATATATGGCAAAACCAATACAATATTGTAAAGTTAAAAATAAAAAAAAAAATTATTCGAGGGGTTTTGGAATCATCTGGCCCCCAATGGGGCCCAGACAAGAGAAGTTGGGGTCTCCCCAGGCAGAGGAACTGGGGAAGGGACAGGCCAGAGGAAGGTCCACCCTGGGCTGTTTCTGGTGTCCCCCTTGCAAGGCAGCTGCCCAGCCAGTGATGGACATGTTTCCTCTGCTCTGTCCTCTTTCTTCTCCCTCTGCTCCTGGCGTCTTCCTCTGCCCTAACTCACTTTCGTCCCTGCCTGCCTCCCCCTTATGTAACTGTCCCCTGTCCCAGGAGTGCTTATGTAACCAAGTCACCTCGGGCTCCCATCCCCACCTCACAGCTCCCACCTCGGCCTCGCCTGTCAGGTACAATCCTTCACAGTTGGCTGGGCCAAGCCCTCAAGAGGAATGTGGAGAGAGGGAGCCCGTGAGAGGGAGGGAGAGGCCACTCCTCTCCCCAGCAGGGGCTGGACGAGGCTCCCTGGCAGGCAGGAGCTCTGGAGGGGCTGGTTCTGCAGGGGAAGCCCTGGCCCATGGCCTGTTGTCAGGAGACTCAAGCTGGCTTTCTGTGCCTCAACTCCCACCTCTGCAAAGTGAGGCTAGAGATGTGGTTAATGATGCTGAATTGTATACTTGAAATTTACTAAGAGAATAGATCTCAAGTGGTCTCAGACACCCTCAAGAAGAAATGATAACTGAAAGGTGATATGTAAGGTGATAGAGTATTAATTTGCTTCATTATGGTAATCTTTTCACAATGTATACATATATCAAATCATCATGTTGTATGCCTCAAGTGCAATTTTCTTTGCCAACTGTACCTCAAAAAAGCTGGGGAAAATTTTTGATAAAGTTAAATGTGGACATAGTTTGCTTCATAAGATGTCCACAGGATCAGAAAACTGTATGTGTATATGTATGCATCTATTTCAGTTCAGTTCAGTCACTCAGTTGTGCCTGACTCTTTGCAATCCCATGGGCTGCAGCACGCCAGGCTTCCCTGTCCATCATCAACTCCCAGAGATGCTCAAACTCATGTCCATCAAGTCGGTGATGCCATCCAACCACCTCATCTTCCATCGTCCCATTCTCCTCATGCCTTCAGTTTTTCCCAGCCTGGGGGTCTTTTCCAATGAGTAAATTCTTTGCATCAGGTGGCCAAAGTATTGAAGCTTCAGCTTCAGCATCAGTCCTTCCAGTGAATATTCAGGACTGATTTCCTTTAGGATTGAGTGGTTTGACCTGAGAAAACCACATATATATGTGTGTGTGTGTGTGTGTGTGTGTGTGTGTGTGTGATTTGTGCCCTCCAAGAGTCTGACTACAGAACTTACACAGGACTGGGGAAACAAACTCTTGGAGGGCAGAAACAAAACCTTGTGCCCACTAGAACCCAGGAGAAAGGACCAGTGACCCCACAAGAGACTGACCCAGACATGCCTGTGACCCAGACAGTCCAGGAGTCTACAGCGGAGGCATTGAAAGTGGCCTGCTGCAGCATCAGAGGCACTAAATACGTCAAGTCCTTTTGAAGGAGGTCACCATTATCTTCATTATCCCTACCATAGTTTGGTCTCAGGTCAAACAAGAGGGAAGGGACACAACCCGGCCCATCAACAGAAAATTGGATAAAGTATTTACTGAGATACCCCTCCTCCAAGGTAAGGAGCAGCAGCTGTGCTTTGCTGGAGCAGCTGTGAAGAGATACCCCACGTCCAAGGCAAGACAAACCCAAGTAAGATGGTAGGTGTTGCGAGAGGACATCAGAGGGCAGACACACTGAAACCGTAATCACAGAAAACTAGTCAATCTGATCACATGGACTACAGCTTTTTCTAACTCAAGGAAACTAAGCCATCCCATGTGGGGGCACCCAAGATGGGAGGGTCATGGTGGAGAGGTCTGACAGAATGTGGTCCACTGGAGAAGGGAATGGCAAACCACTTCAGTATTCTTGCCTTGAGAACCCCATGAACAGTATGAAAAGGCAAAATAATAGGATACTGAAAGAGGAACTCCCCAGGTCAATAAGTGCCCAATATGCTACTAGAGATCAGTGGAGAAACAACTCCAGAAAGAATGAAGGGATGGAGCCAAAGCAAAAACAATACACACTTGTGGATGTGACTGGTGATAGAGATAAGGTCTGATGCTGTAAAGAGCAAGATTGCGTAGGAACCTGGAATGTTTGGTCCATTAATCAAGGCAAATTGGAAGTGGTCAAACAGGAAACGGCAAGAGTGAACGTCAGCATTCTAGGAATCAATGAACTAAAATGGACTGGAATGGGTGAATTTAACTCAGATGACCATTATAACTAAAATGGACTGGAATGGGTGAATTTAACTCAGATGACCATTATATCTACTACTGTGGCAGGAATCCCTTAGAAGAAATGGAGTAGCCATCATGGTCAACAAAAGAGTCTGAAATGCAGTACTTGGATGCAATCTCAAAAATGACATAATGATCTCTGTTTGTTTCCAAGACAAACCATTCAATATCACGGTAATCCAAGCCTATGCCCCAACCAGTAACGCTGAAGAAGCTGAAGTTGAACAGTTCTATGAAGACCTACAAGACCTTTTAGAACTAACACCCAAAAAAGATGTCCTTTTCATTATAGGGGACTGGAATGCAAAAGTAGGAAGTCAAGAAACACCTGGAGTAACAGGCAAATTTGGCCTTGGAATACGGAATGAAGCAGGGCAAAGGCCAAGAGAGTTTTGCCAAGAGAACACACTGGTCATAGCAAACACCTTCTTCCAACAACACAAGAGAAGACTCTACACATGGACATCACCAGATGGCCAACACCAAAATCAGATTGATTATATTCTTTGCAGCCAAAGATGGAGAAGCTCTATACAGTCAGCAAAAACAAGACTGGGAGCTGACTGTGGCTCAGATCATGAACTCCTTATTGCCAAATTCAGAATGAAATTGAAGAAAGTAGGGAAAACCACTAGACCATTCAGGTATGACCTAAATCAAATCCCTTATGATTATACAGTGGAAGTGAGAAATAGATTTAAGGGACTAGATCTGATAGACAGAGTGCCTGATGAACTTTGGACAGAGATTCGTGACATTGCACAGGAGACAGGGATCAAGACCATCCCCATGGGAAAGAAATGCAAAAGAGCAAAATGGCTGTCTGAGGAGGCCTTACAATAGCTGTGAAAAGAAGAGAAGTGAAAAGCAAAGGTGAAAAGAGAAGATATAAGCATCTGAATGCAGAGCTTCAAAGAATAGCAAGGAGAGATAAGAAAGCCTTCCTCAGCGATCAATGCAAAGAAATAGAGGAAAACAACAGAATGGGAAAGACTAGAGATCTCTTCAAGAAAATTAGAGATACCAAGGGAAATTTTCATGCAAAGATGGGCTCAATAAAGGACAGAAATGATGTGGACCTAACAGAAGCAGAAGATATTAAGAAGAGGTGGCAAGAATACACAGAAGAACTGTACAAAAAAGATCTTCACGACCCAGATAATCACGATGGTGTGATCACTGACCTAGAGCCAGACATCCTGGAGTGTGAAGTCAAGTGGGCCTTAGAAAGCATCACTATGAACAAAGCTAGTGGAGGTGATGGAATTCCAGTTGAGCTATTCCAAATCCTGAAAGACAATGCTGTGGAAGTGCTGTACTCAATATGCCAGCAAATTTGGAAAACTCAGCAGTGGCCACAGGACTGGAAAAAGTCAGTTTTCATTCCAATCCCAAAGAAAGGCAATGCCAAAGAATGCTCAAACTACCGCACAATTGCACTCATCTCACACGTTAGTAAAGTAATACTCAAAATTCTCCAAGCCAGGCTTCAGCAATTTGTGAACCATGAACTTCCAGATGTTCAAACTGGTTTTAGAAAAGGCAGAGGAACCAGAGATCAAATTGCCAACATCTGCTGGATCATCAAAAAAGCAAGAGAGTTCCAAAAAAAAAAAAAAACATCTATTTCTGCTTTATTGACTATGCCAAAGCCTTTGACTGTGTGGATCACAATAAACTGTGGGAAATTCTGAAAGAGATGGGAATACCAGACCACCTGACCTGCCTCTTGAGAAATCTATATGCAGGTCAGGAAACAACAGTTAGAACTGGACGTGGAACAAGAGACTGGTTCCAAATAGGAAAAGGAGTATGTCAAGGCTGTATATTGTCACCTGTTTATTTAACTTCTATGCAGAGTACATCATGAGAAATGTTGGGCTGGAAGAAGCACAAGCTGGAATCAAGATTGCCAGGAGAAATCTCAATAACCTCAGATATGCAGATGACACCACCCTTATGGCAGAAAGTGAAGAGGAACTCAAAATCCTCTTGATGAAAGTGAAAGAGGAGAGTGAAAAAGTTGGCTTAAAGCTCAACATTCAGAAAACGAAGATCATGGCATCTGGTCCCATCACTTCATGGCAAATAGATGGGGAAACAATGGAAACAGTGTCAGACTTTATTTTGGGGGGCTCCAAAATCACTGCAGATGGTGACTGCAGCCATGAAATTAAAAGACGCTTGCTCCTTGGAAGAAAAGTTATGACCAACCTAGATAGCATATTCAAAAGCAGAGACATTACTTTGCCAACAAAGATCTGTCTAGTCAAGGCTATGGTTTTTGCAGTGGTCATGTATGGATGTGAGAGTTGGATTGTGAAGAAAGCTGAGTGCTAAAGAATTGATGCTTTTGAACTGTAGTGTTGGAGCAGACTCTTGTAAGTCCCTTGGACTGCAAGGAGATTCAACCAGTCCATTCTAAAGGAGATCAGTCCTGGGTGTTCATTGGAAGGACGGATGCTAAATTGAAACCCCAATACTTTGGCCATCTCATGCGAAGAGTTGACGCATTGGAAAAAACCCTGATGCTTGGGGGATTGGGGCAGGAGGAGAAGGGGACAACAGAGGATGAAAGGGCTGGATGGTGTCACCGACTTGATGGACATGAGTAAACTCTGGGAGTTGGTGATGAACAGGGAGGCCTGGGGTGCTGCGATTCATGGGGTTGCAAAGAATCGGACACGACTGAGCGACTGAACTGACTGAACTGAACTGAGTATGGCCCAGCCCATCAGAACAAGACCCAGTTTCCCCCACAGTCATTTCTCCCATCAGGAAGCTTCCATAAGCCTCTTAATCTTATCTGTCAGAGGGCAGACAGAATAAAAACCACAAACACAGAAAACTAATCAAACTGATCACATGGACCACAGCCTTGTCTAACTCAATGAAACTATGAGCCATGCCATGTAGGGCCACCCAAGACAGACGGGTCATAGAAGAGAGTTCTGACAAAACATGGTCCACTGGTGAAGGGAACAACAAACAGTTCAGTATTCTTGCCTTGAGAACCCCATGAACAGTACAAGGCAAAAATATAGGACACTGAAATATGAACTCCCCAGGTCAGTAGGTGCCCAATATGCTACTGGAGAAACGTGGAGAAATAACTCCAGAAAGAATGAAGAGACGGAGCCAAAGAGAAAACAACACCCAGTTGTGGATGTAACTGGTGATGGAAGTAAAGTCCGATGCTGTAAAGAAGAATATTGCATAGGAACCTGGAATGGTAGGTCCATGAATCAAGGTAAATTGGAAGTGGTCAAACAGGAGATGGCAGGAGTGAACGTCGATATTTTAGGAATCAGTGAACTGAAATGGACTGGAATGGGTGAATTTAATTCAGATGACCATTATATCTACTACTGTGAGCAAGAATCCCTTAGAAGAAATGGAGTAGCACTCACAGTCAACAAAAGAGTCCAAAATGCAGTACTTGGGAGCAATCTCAAAAATGACCAAATGATGTCTGTTCATTTCCAAGACAAAATCATTCAATATCACATTAATCCAAGTCTATGCCCCAACTACTAATGCCGAAAAAGCTGAAGTTGAATGGTTCTATGAAGACCTACAAGACCTTCTAGAACTAACACCAAAAAAATGTTCTCTTCATCATAGGGGATTGGATGCAAAAGTAGGAACTCAAGAGATACCCAGAGTACCAGGCAAGTTTGGCCTTGGAGTACAAAATGAAGTAGGGCAAGACTAACAGAGTTTTGCCAAGAGGACTCACCGGTCATAGCAAACACCCTCTTCCAACAACACAAAGAGACAACTCTACACATGGACATCACCAGATGCTCAATACTAGAATCAGATCGATTATATGCTTTGCACCCAAAGATGGAGAAGCTCTATACAGTCAGCAAAAACAATACTGGGAGCTGACTGTGGCTCAGATCATGAAATCCTTATTCCAAAATTCAGACTTAAATTGAAGAAAGTAGGGAAAACCACTAGACCATTCAGGTATAACCTAAATCAAATCCCTTATGATTATACAGTGCAAGTGACAAATAAATTCAAGGGATTAGATCTGATAGACAGAGTGCCTAAAGAACTATGGATGTAGGTTTGTGACATCGTATAGGAGGCAGTGGTCAAGACCCTCCCAAGAAAAAGAAATGCAAAATGGCAAAATGGTTGTCTGAGGAGGCCTTACAAATAGCTAAGAAAAGAAATGAAAAGAAAGGAGAAAAGGAAAGATATACCTCTTTGAATGCAGAGTTCCAAAGAATAGCAAGGGGAGATAAGAAAGCCGTCCTCAGTGATCAATGCGAAGAAATAAAGGAAAACAATAGAATGGGAAGCACTAGAGATCTCTTCAAGAAAATTAGAGATACCAAGGGAACATTTCATGCAAAGATGGGCACAATAAAGGATGGAAATGGTGTGGACCTTACAGAAGCAGAAGATATTAAGAAGAGGTGGCAAGAATACACAGAAGAACTGTACAAAAAAGATCTTCATGACCCAGATAATCATGATGATGTAATCACTCAGCTAGAGCCAGATATCCTGAAATATAAAGTCAAGTGGGCTTTAGGAGGCATCACTATGAACAAAGCTAGTGGAAGTGATGGAATTCCAGTTGAGCTATTTCAAATCCTGAAAGATGATGCTGTGAAAGTGCTGCACTCAATATGACAGCAAATTTGGAAAACTCAGCAGTGGCCACAGGACTGGAAAAAGTCAGTTTTCATTCCAATCCCAAAGAAAGGCAATGCCAAAGAATGCTCAAACTACCACACAATTGCACTCATCTCACATGCTAGTAAAGTAATGCTCAAAATTCTCCAAGTGAGCCTTCAACAGTACAAGAACCAAGAAATTCCAGATGTTCAAGCTGGATTTAGAAAAGGCAGAGGAACCAGAGATCAAATTGCCAACATCCGCTGGATCATCAAAAAAGCAAGAGAGTTCCAGAAAAACATCTACTTCTGCTTTATTGACTACTCCAAAGCCTTTGACTGTGTGGATCACAATAAACTGTGGAAAATTCTGAAAGAAATGGAAATACCAGACCACCTGACCTGCCTCCTGAGAAATTTATATGCAGGTCATGAAGCAACAGTTTGAACTGGACATGGAACAACAGATTGGTTCCAAATTGGGAAAGGAGTACATCAAGGCTGTATATTGTCACCCTGCTTATTTAACTTACATGCAGAGTACATTATGTGAAATGCTGGGCTGGATGTAGCACAAATTGGAATCAAGATTGCTGGGAGAAATATCAATAACCTCAGATATCCAGATGACACCACCCTTATGGCAGAAAGTGAAGAACTGAAAAGCCTCTTGATGATAGTGAAAGAGGACAGTGAAAAACTCAACATTCAAAAAACTATGATCCTGGCATCTGGTCCCATCACTTCAAAGTAAACAGAAAGGGAAAGAATGGACACAGTGACAGACTTTATTTTCTTGGGCTTCAAAAATCATGGCAGATGGTGACTGCAGCCATGAAGTCAAAAGACACTTGCTTCTTGGAAGAAAAGTTATAACCAACCTAGACAGCATATTAAAAAGCAGAGACATTACTTTACCAACAAAGCTCCATCTAGTCAAAGCTATGGTTTTCCAGTAGTCATTTACAGATGTAAGAGTTGGACTATAAGGAAAGTTGAGCGCTGAAGAATTGATGTTTTTGAACTGTGGTGTTGGAGAAGACTCTTGAGAGTCCCTTGGACTGCTAGGAGATCCAACCAGTCCATTCTAAAGGAAAGCAGCCCTGGATATTCATTGGAAGGACTGATGCTGAAGCTGAAACTCCAATGCTTTGGCCAACTGATGGGAAGAACTGAGTCACTGGAAAAGACCATGATGCTGGGAAAGATTGCAGGCAGGAGGAGAACAAGATGACAGATGGGATGAAATGGTTGGATGGCATCACCGATTTGATGGACATGAGTTTGTGCAAGCTCCAGGAATTGGTGATGGACAGGGAACCCTGGCATGCTGCAGTCCATGGGGTTGCAAAGAGTTGGACATGACTGAATGACTGAACTGAACTGATATATATAATTAATTTAGAACATTGCCTGACACTCAATTAAATACTAAAGAACTATTTGCTTTTGGGAAGAAGGGAGAAATGGATTCTAAATAATTGTGTCTTGATCAGTGGTTCTCAAACTTTATTTCTCAGAACTCCTTTACACTCTTAAAATTGATAGAAGACTTCAAAAAGTTTTTGTCTAGATGTGTTCTTGCCTGGAGAATCCCAGGAACAGGGGAGCCTGGTGGGCTGCCGTCTATGGGGTCTCACAGAGTTGGACACAACTGAAACGACTTAGCAGCAGCAGCAGATGGGTTTTACCTATCAGTATTTATCATATTTTAAATTAAAGCCAAACAGTTTTTTTAAATATTTACTCATTCATCTAAAAATAACAATAATAAATTCATTACATGTTAACACAAAATCTTACAAAAAAAAAAAAAACTCCTATATTTCCCAAAACAAAAAGCACTAGTGAAAAGCGTAGTGATATTATGTTTTTTAAAATCTGTTAGATCTGACTTAATAGAATGCAGCTGAATGCCACATCTGCCACTGCATTCAGCCTATTGCAATATCACATGTCTTGAAGATGCTAGGAAATTCCGCTATATACTTGTGAGAGAGTGACAATGAAAAGGACAAATAAGATCTTAGCACTATTATCAAGCTCTGGGAGTTGGTGATGGACAGGGAAGCCTGGCATGCTGCAGTCCATGGGGTCACAAAGCGTCAGACATGACTGAGCAACTGAACTGACTATTATGAATACAGTTTTGATCTGGCAGACCCCGTGAAAGGTTCCCTGGAATTCATTTTGGGAACCACCTGGTATATTGAGGAGAGGAAGAAAGCAGAGAAAACAGGTATATTTTCATGTCTTCTCCCAATCTGTGAAGGTTCACTGGGCACCAGCTCTGACAAGGCAATGATACAAAGCCCTTGACAGGCATCAGCTCAGTTACTGCTCATTCAGCTTCAATCAGTGGGACCTGTTATCATCAGAAACCAACCTAGACACAGAGACACTAGGTGACTTTTCCAAGGACGCACAGTGATCTGGCTATTCAGTACCCAGTGTTTCTGATTTAGGAGCTCCTGCTCTGAAACATGGAGTTCTAATGTCTCCTCCCACCTAGCTTAGGCCATTTCTGGCCAATGAAATATAAGGGCCAGTTTATAGTTGAAAGGCGAAGGGGAGAGGGGCAGTTCTAGGAATGATTTCTTTCCTGGTTAACATGAGGCTCATAAGGAGAGCTCTCTCATGACTCCCTCTTTCCTACATTTGGAGACTATCAAGTGAAGACTTGAGGGGCTTTGGCAACCATCTTGTGACCATGAGGTGCCAACCTGAGTATGGCAGAACAGAAGACTGAGAAGAGTCTGGGCCACTGTTGACATTGTTGAGCTGTGAACCAACTGAGAGATCACTCATCCTAATTTACTGTTGTGTGATAACAAGAATCTCTATTGTTCAGGCCATTTTTTATTCTGTATTAATACTTGAATACTGCCTAACTGACAGCTTTAGGGGCATTTGGAGAATGTCCCCATGTTGACCTCACAGGGAACCAGAGGGGCCATTATGAGACTATTCCAAGTAATTTATGGACCACAGACAAGGACCTGTGGAAGCCAATGCAGGAAAGAAAGAGCAGGTGGTTGCCATACGGTGATGGCAGCTGATATCCTGGTTTGTGGACACCTGTGAGGCACCCTGATAGGGACTCCAGAAATAACGGAGGAGCACTTTGCAAGAGTGACCGAATCTTCTAACACATAATGAGCAGTATAAGTTACACTGAGAGAAGAAAGAGTGTGATGATCAATTAGTGATGTCTGTCACAGGCACAAACCCACAGAATGATGCATCCCACACTCGCTTACTCCTGAATGCTCACTCCAAAAAACACATCCAGACATGATAATGGCCTCAAAGTCCCTCATTTCCACTCTGGAGGGAAAGTCAAGTTCTGAAGTCTCTGGGGAAGCTGAGCCCCCAAACAAGGGCTCCCAGGACTCCATTAATTTGAGGTACTCCCACATGCTTTGGACTAACCACCTCTCTCTCACACTCTAGTGAGACAGCCTGCCTCCTCTGCTCACTGGAGCTCCCTGAGGTAGGATCCACCTCGTGTCCATCTGTGAATCACAATAAGATCAGGTACAAAGCCCGGCACTTAGTTAACAGACACCCAAGGAAAGTGTTAGTGATCCATCAAGGTCTGATATTCAGGCGGTCACCTGGTGTCTGCATCCACACCATTCAAATTCACTTCTCCATGGAGTTTCCTGATGTTTCCAGAATTCTCACCTGTGAGGCAGTGCAGTGGATGGGAAGAGCACGTGTAGCTAAGTTCACATCCTGCCTCTGCTCACGTACCAGCCATAAGACCTCAGAGAAGTCATTCAGCCTTTCCAAGACTCAATGCTGTCACAGCAAGACACCAATATCTACCTCAGAAAGTTCCTTGGTTAGAGCTGGTTGATCCACAGAAGTGGACGCGGTGACTCCAGAATCCTGAGTGGCACCTTCCTTTGGAAAATGATCTATTTAGCGGAGAAAAGAGGTTATTTACAGGTTTGGATGAAGAATAGACATACCTCCAAGGGGAAAGCAAGGCTGGAATTTATTCATTTAGCCAACAAATATCTAGTGAACGATGCCCTGTACTGGGCACGGGATACGGGGATGACAATGGACATCGTTCCTGTTTTCTTTGTGCTTAGAGCCTCTGGTTACTGAAATTTAAATTAATTAGGAACATGTAAAACTGAAAGTTGAGTTTTACAGTCATATCAGTCACATATAAAGTGCTCAATGGCCACATGTGGCTGGTGGCTACCATATCAGACAGCACAGGTAGAGAACACTCCCATCATTGTAGAAAGTTCTTATTGGAAAGCACTGAGATACAGCCTAGTAGGCAGACAGACACTAAAAAAAGAGCCACACAAACACCTAATTACGCACCAGGACATTTGTCAGTAGAAAAGTCACAGGCAGTGCTCTTGCCATTTTTCAGAGAAACAGAGCCTGGCAAGCAATTAGCTCAAAGTGGACTGAGCATCTGAGAGCCTGATGTAGCTCTCAGCACCTCCTAGAGCTGTTCTCTCGAGCTGGAGCCCAGGGAAGCCCTCCACGGACATAAGGCTTGTCTAGGACGATAGCTGACTTTGCAGCAAATGACACAAGTTTAGCCACTGGTTGAGAAGAAGGGTGTAGGTGGAATCCTAGCTCTGCCAACTATATAACTGTGGGAGGTAATTAACACCTTGGGCCTCAGTGCCTCCATTTATAAAACGGGTAAATAACAGTATCTGGCATAGAGAGTTGCTGGGAGGATTAAGTACTCTAAAGAATATAAAGCACTTAGAAGAGTTCTGGCTCACAGTGATGATGGGTCATTGGGGCCTTTGAACCTTTTTGGGGGGATGCACCTGCGTCTCAACAACCACCTTCATTTTCACCCTTTACTTCTCAAAGTATCATCACTCAAAGCTAAATTGATCGCCACGGTCAGATCCCTCTGTAAAATGAGCCAGGAAGGGGAATATAACCGTAATTGTAATATTAACCAACTTACACTAACAGCTTTCCAGGCCGGGCTCAGTGTGAAGCCCTTTTTTCTTATGTGAGGTATTGTTTTTTTCTTGGCCATTGGGCAAGTCTTGTGGGATTTTAGTTCCCTGACCAATGATGGAAGCTGGGCCGTTGACAGTGATCGTGCCAAGTCCTAAACACTGGGCCACCAAGGGATTCCCTGTAATATGTGTTTAATCTTCACAACAACACCAATAAGCATGCATTGCTAAAATTATCCTCCATTTTGCATATGAGGAAATTGAAACTTACAAAGCTGAATTTCCCCACCTTTACAGAGGGAAAGAGGGGCTTCCCAGGTGGTCCTAGTGGTAAAGAATCCACCTGCCAATGCAGGAGACGTCAGAGATGCAGGTTCGATCGCTAGGTCGGGAAGATTCCCTAGAGGAGGGCATGGCAACCCACTCCAGTGTTCTCGCCTGGAGAATCTCATGGACAGAGGAGCCTGGTGGGCTACAGTCCATAGGGTGGGAAAGAGACAGGACTGCAGGGATTTAGCATGCAGGCACAGAGGGAAGGAAAAGCATCTTGGTGTCAGTTCCACTACACAACACCAGGTGGCAGTGCCCACCCATTTTCCGTTCCACAGTCTGGGGGACCACTTTAAATGTTGTCTCACAAACATTTAAAGATGGCCTACAGAGTGCCAGGCATGTTCTAGGCTCTGAGAATACGTCTGCCAATGAAACTGGGAACTTTTTTAGTTTTCGTGCTTTCTCTCCTCCATTTTTTCTTAAAATTAATATAAGGTATTTGGAGAGAGGCCTACCCAAAGATATGTGGCCTGCCTGGGAGAAAATAGTTTGGGCAGGGCAGGAAACTCGCAGGAAGGTGTGAGAATATCCAAAAGTTCCACCATCCCCAAAGATCAAGGCCTGCAGCTTCTCCCAGAAGGAAGTGCTATTCCACAACCCATCTTGCTTGCCTCTCCACAACCCCCTTTCCCCACACAGGAAGTAGGGGAACAGGAGTCATCTCTCTGTCATGTAGGGCTGGGATGGGGTGAGGGGTCTTACCCACACCACAGAGGGGTCCTTAAAGTTCTGGGGAGGGGGGGATTGTGGAGAGACGACTGGGAAAAGCTGGCCTGAAGCTGGAGTGCAGCCCCCAGGCAGGGTTGAGGCAATGCAGACCTCAGATAGCCCAGGTGGACTAGGAGCCATACTCAGTGTTGAGGTACGAGCTGGCCCAGACCCTTTTCGTAAGGAGCGTTTCACGGTTGCGCTGTGGGCGGGTGAGCAGCCTGAGCTCTGAGTGTCGGCTGAGCGCCAGACTGGCGGCCCCAGGCCCCCAAGTGTGTGCTCGGGGCAATCGTGGAAATGTGCGTATGTATGTGAGTGATGAGGGCGGTAGCGGTGGTGGGATCCTGCACGCAGATCCATGTGAGGGGTGAGTGGACTTGTGAATATGCTTGTGGTAGACGTATGAGTATGTTTGGGGTGGCCAAGAACACGGATGTGGGGCTCATGGTGCATAAAGGGACAAAGACACGTGGCAGGAGGTGGCAGGATTGGAGTGTGCCCAGGCAGGAAGAGCTGCCTGGCTGAAGTTGGGGTGTTAGTGATTCTGGAACAGTCTCAGCAGAATCCTCTCTGCACCCTGGATCCAGCACTGGTATACTGTGGGGAAGTAACTGTTTAGAATTCAAGATTGAGGAAGGAGTCCAACAGGGCTGTCTGCTGGCACCCTGTTTGTCTGACCTATCAACCGAGCACATCATGAGATATGCCGGGCTGGATAAGGTACAAGCTGGAATCAAGATAGGCGGGAGAAACATCAACAACCTTAGGTATGTGGATGATACCACTCTAATGGCAGAAAGTGAAGAGGAACTAAAGAGCCTCTTGATGAGGGTGAAGGGGGACAGTGCAAGAGCCCGTTTAAAACTAAATATTACAAAAAACTAAGATCGTGGCATCAGGCCCCATTACTTAATGGCAAATAGAAGGGGAAAAGGTGGAAGTAGAGACAGATTTCTTCTTCTTGGGCTCTAACATCACTGTGGATGGTGACTGCAGCCATGAAATCAGAAGATGATTACTTCTTGGCAGGAAAGCTATGACAAACTTAGACAGTATGTTGAAAAGCAGAAACACTACTCTGCCGACAAAGGTCGTATAGTCAAGGCTATGGTCTTCCTAGTGGTTGGGTACTCTTGTGAGAGCTGGACTGACCGGAAAGAAAGCAGAACGCCAAGGAATTGATGCCTTCGAAATGTGGTGCTGGAGAAGACTTCTGAAAGTCCCTTGGACAGCAAGGAGATCAAACCAGTCAATCTTAAGGGAAATCAACCCTGAATACTCGTTGGAAAGACTGATGCTGAAGCTGAAGCTCCAGTAGTTTGGTCACCTGATGCGAACAGCGGACTCATTGGAAAAGTCCCTGATGCTGGAGAAGATTGAAGGCAGAAGGAGAAGAGGGCGTCAGAGGATGAGATGGCTGGATGGCAACACCGATGCAATGGACATGAACTTGGGCAAACTAAAGGAGATGGTGAGGGACAGGGAGGAGGGAGGCCTGGCGTGCTGCAGTCCAGGGGGTTGCAAAGAGTCGGACAAGACTGGGCGACAGAACAACAGCTGTTTAGGAACCCACAGTTAGAAAACCTCTCTATGTGTGTTTCTGCAAGTGAATCAACGGAGGAAAGTGTCCGGCGAGTCCAGAGTGCTTTTGGACACACTGTGGATGTGGGGGTGGTGGTCCCTAAATGAGGACACTGGAGGGGGCTCGTCTCGGCGCTGCAAGCGGGGAGAAAGGAGCGTGCGCGGGGTTCTGCTTGGAACAATCAGCCCTTGCCGGGACGGGGGCGGGGTTCGGAGGCTCTGGGGGCGGGGCCTCAGGGGGCGGGGCCGCGGCGGCTGCAGCAGCACGGGCCGGGCCAGGGGGCGCCTCGCGCGGCTGCGGCTCGCGACTACGATGCAGTGAGGCCGGACGGGCGGGCGGGCGGGATCGCTGGGCTAGGGCCACGGCGGCGCTGCAGAGATGTGACTCGGGCCGAGGGCCAGCGGGAGCGTCGGCGCTGCGGGGCCGCGGGGGTCGGTGAGTGCCAGCCGCGCCGGCGGGGTGGAGGGCCCTGCGGTGACCCCAGAAACTTTTCCCCCGGTGGAGTTGGGAGCGTTGGGATGGGGTCTGCTTCTTGGGCTTTTCTGAGTCCCCCCTCTTCCCCAAGGGGTTAGTCTGCTGGGGGAGTTGGGGTTTCCGGGTTGGAGGACCACAGTTTGGCGGGAGAGAGGAGCCCGCAGACCGCGGGGCAGAGGGCGGAGAAGGTTGGGACCTTAATGGGGCGGGGGCGGTGTTCCCGGACCAGGCTGAGATCAAAGTCTCAGAGGAGGGTCTGGAGGCGATCGCAGATCAGGCAAAGGGCCGTTGGAACTGTAAGGGACTTCAGGCGTGCCCGAGTGACTCGTGTGAGGGCAGCCGCAGGCAGGTCTGGGGGCTGCGTGGCAGGCGCGGGGCCTGACCGCAGACAGGGCAGGCGGAGCCGGGGGCACAAGGGGAGAGCTTTGGAGGTGAGCTGCGGCACCTGCCGTAGGGACTGGAGGTCAAGCTCTCAGCGGGTCGCGGCTACGCACTACCGGACAAGGAGGGGACACTGCGGGCGAAAAGAGGCAGAACTGGGACCTGGAGCTGGGGTACAAGTGAGGGGCGGCTGCATACAATGGCGCGGGGGTTAGCGTTTGTGTTCCGGCCAGGCTAGAGGCGATGATCAGCCCTGTGCTGCGTCCCCACCCTTTGGGGGACACAGGCTTCCAGTCCCAAGCATCCCGGGACCCCTACCGCCCGCACCCGCCTCGGCCGGAGGGCTGGTTAACTAGCCAGGGAGGGGGTACCGTTGCCACCGAGGACGGGTCCAGCGCAGCCTGTGGGTTCATTCCCCGGCTATGTCACTCCCAGGCCTAGCCAATCGTCCCCCCACCCCCAACGCAACTTGTCCCCAGTTCTCTAAGGGGGCGGCTCCTTGGAGCGCGGACAAAGGCCCCTGGAGTGTGGCGGGCAGCGGCGTCCCCGCCTGGGGCCCCGGGCCACGCGCCACATTGGCTGCCCAACTGCGCCAGTATGGGGGGTGGGGGGGACATGAACAGAGCCCAGGAGGAACTGGGGGTCCTCGCAAAGAGGCGAGAAGTGGGGGAGGGGCTTGGCACAAAAGCTTTGAAACTTCTGCCGAGGAACCTTGGTAGTTTCCCCAGGGATGGAGGCTTTCTGGAGGACTCAAGACGTTGAGTTAAACTGCATGCAAATAGGATGTAAATAGAATGCAAATCGGTGTCTGTTGGTTGGGAGCCCTCCACCCGGCCAGTTTTGTATCTGGACTGTGGAGTGAACTGTTTCCTATCTGTTCCTGCTCTGTCTGAAAAGGGGTCAACTGAGTTGGGAAGGGGAAAAATGGAAGTGGGAAGGAGTCGCCATTTAGGGCACAAGCAGCGAGACAAGCATTCTTGTTAGAGAGAGAAGCTTAAAATCTTGATCGGTTAATGTATTATTTTGGTAAATGGGCCAGCTACACAACTGGCAGATAAGCCCCTGCTCTCAGAGCACTGGGGAGTTGGGTGAACACTAAATAAGTAAATAAATAGTAAGTGGATAGAACTTCCAATTGGGATAAGTGCTGCCAGGAAAATAAAACAGGGTGATGTAAAATAAAGTGACAAGAGTTCTGCGCAGTGAAATTTTAGTGGAGCTTTGCAAGATAGAGCCGCCCCACCCCCCCATCCCCCGCCACTGGCAGATGTTGGGGGAAGACTGAACCAGGCAGAGGGCACTGCAAGTGCAAAGACTGGGAGGTGGGAATGAGCTTAGAGAAACTGAACAAAGGCCATTGTGGCTGGAGCTCATAGGCAGATGTTGAGAGTGGGGGTCTGAAACGGGATGGCAGGGACCAGCCAAACCACGATTTGGGGGGCCATGGAAAGGAGCTTAGGTTTTATTCTCTTAAATGAATCCTTGGAGGGAGGGTTTGGAGTACAAAGCCACGAGATCTGATTTTTAAAAGCTCCCCTGACCTCAACAAGGAGAGGAAAAGCAGCTCCCCTTTCATTCTGCCTCTGGGGATGGCAAGGCGCCGGGAGCCGCCGAAGCGGACCTGTGGGGACTGCTTTGAATGAGCCTACGCCAGGGATGGGTCAGGTTTTAAAACCCACTTCTGGCTTTTAGGCAGTTTCTGTCCACCCTAAGCAGCCCCCACCCAGAGCCCACGGCTCCATAAGCACATCCACGCAAGAGCTTCCTGGGGGTTCTGAGTTAGTCACATTTTCTTCTCGGAATTACAGCCTGAGAGGAACCATCCACCCTGGAACAGGCAGCCAAGGATTCAATTTGCATTTAAATGATTGCTTTTATTTACAGGATTGGAGCTGCTTTGCATATTCATGGATCACGGAGCCTGTGTTCTGACAACCCTGTTTACTAACGTGTGAGGGTTATTAAATTCAAGGGCTCCCAGATAGTCTGGTGGTCTGGATGGTGCTGGGAACTAAAGATTATGAGATGGTATAACTTGGAAAAGAGATCAAAGGATAAGATTGCAGGTCTGGGAAAGAGTTTTAATGTCAGGAAACCTTGTAACAGTTTAATCCTTCAGGAGCAGGAAATGCACCAGCGGCTCTAAGGGGAGTGGGCAAGGACAGAGTGTGTTGGGGTGTGTGGGAGACAGGCTCCGCAGCCTCATCCTGGCCGTCTGCTGAACATGGGGGAGTCCAACTGGGGTGCAGCGGCCTTGAGGTCAGGAGTCCGGAGCAGTGGGTTCTAGTCCCAGCTCATCGTCACTTCTAGGAAGCCTCTGGCCAAGTGTCATTACCACTTCCTGTTCCCAACAGGACGCTGAGAATTGTCATTGTTTTTGTAACAACTTAGGACCCACTGCTCCCTGTCTGCCAGGCACTGGGCTGAGTACTTTCTAAGCACTTTGCACGTCAGCTTTGAGAAAGCAGCACTGTTACTATCATTGTTTTACAGAAGAGACTGAAGGTTAGAGAGGTTAAGTAATGCCCTGTGTCACTCAGTTCTGTGTGACTTCCTCCAGCTGAGGTCTTCCACTCCTGAGGACACGGATGGGAGTGTAAATTCTCTGCCAGGTATTCATTGGTACTTTAGACATGCCCAGGGCTAGGAAAGGCCCTCCAGACCTGCTTAGTTTTTCTCTCCCGTCCATGCTCCACCGCCTCCTCCCCACTTCTTTAGAGAAGGTGGGTTAAAGGTGCCTCTGTTGGCAGTAGCCAAGGGGAAGCAGGTCAGAATGGCATGTTCCAGAGAAGTTTTGTACGTCTTGTATCTCCTGTCATCTGGGTGGGTGGGAAGGTGAGGATGCTGGTTCCCAGGAGAATGGCTGGTGTCTGGTTTCTGGGTGTCTGCCTCTGACTCCTCAGCAGGGGCACCCAGTTTTAGGGCATGCAGACTGGCCTCCGGTCTTCCAGCGCCCAGTTCCCCTCTGGAAAACCACCTGTGCAGTCAGGCCACCATTTAGAGCACCTGCTGCGGGAATCATGAGTTTGGGAGTTTTCAAGGTAGACCACATGAGTTTGAGTAGGCTCCAGGACTTGGTGATGGACTGGGAAGCCTGGTGTGCTGTAGTCCATGGGGTCACAAAGAGTCGGACACGACTGAGCGACTGAACTGAATTGACTGAAGGTAGAACACCCCAGAGGCTTCTCCCCTTCCCACCCCCTCAGGGACTTCTTTTCTCAGTGTGTGATGGTAGAGGCTGGAAACAGTGGTGGACTCACACTTGGGTGAGCGGTTTCAGTCCCATCACCATGGCAACTGCCCCTCCTGGAACAGGAAAGTCAGAAAAGTTCATAACCTCAGGGCATTTGCCAGTCTGTTATTTGTTTGACAGATACTTTATATAAGTGCTTCAGTTCAGTTCAGTTTAGTCACTCAGTTGTGTCCAACTCTTTGCAACCCCATGAACCGCAGCATGCCAGGCTATAGTCCTAAACCCTACTTATTATTTTAATCTTCACAAGAACCCCGCAAGTCGGGTGTTATCACTCCCATTTTGCAGATGAAGAAACAGGCAAGTAAGGTTAAGTCTGCTGCCCCCGGTCACAAGGTTCTAGCAAATGCCAGGGGCAGAATCGGAAACCCAAAGTTCATGCTGCTTGGTGAAGATCAAGGCTGGGAGAACCAGCCCTGCTTGTGGCCTGCAGGCAGGCAGCAGCGCTGTCCTCACATAAGGAATCTTGCCTGCATTCTTTCCAGCCTCTGCAGGCCCCAGCTTGTGAGAAATGGAGCGTGCTGCTCCACCACCTGCCGGCAGCTTCTGGCCCCTCGGTGGGGAGAGAGAGCGTGTGTGCGCGTGCGTGTGTGATGCAGGGTATTTAAGAGCATCTGAATGAGTCACATTTCTGGGAGCCTGGCCGGCAGCAAAGTAATTAGTATGTGAGCCGAGTCTTGCACATTCGTCACTTTATTCATTACTCCTTTTGAGGAGCTGCATGCCTACATCCCATGGGTTTGTTGCCATATATTCATCCCACCTCAGTCAGCCTTGCCCTGGGGCTGACTCCAAACCTCTAATCAGGTTTTGTGCAGTTTGGGGATCCTGGAGAGCTCCCTACTTGGCAGGGGGAGGCCTCAGGTGGAGCTGGATGGGGCTTACCTGACAGTGGATGCACTGGAGCCTGAGTGGGGTCTGGGGAAGTGGTAGGAAGGCAGAAGGTGCAGGGCCATGGTTCTGGCTCCCCAGCTGCATATGTTCCTGCTTCTCAAACCTCAGTGCACACAAGCATCTGAGCACACCTGGAGCTTATCGGAGGGCTGTGGAAACACAGGTGGCCGGGCCCACTCTGGAGAGTCTGCATTTCTTACAAGCTCCCAGGCAATGCTGCTGCTGTTGCCAGCCTGAGGATCAAACTTTGGCTTAAGCCTCAGTCCCCTCCTCTATAAGATGACCGTGAGAGCATCTTCCTACCCTGTGACATGAGGGTTGGAGACCATATTTAATCAGTTCATTCAGCAGCTGGGCCGTGAGCACTGCCCACGTGCCAGGTGCTGGGGAATCGATGCAGAACAAAACAGACAGGAGCCTGGGTGTGGGGGAGACAGACCAAAAGAGTAATAAAATAAAACAATGAAAATTGTGGTACATGCTGCAAAGATAAAGATCAGGAGTATTGCTATAGAGCATAAAGGGGCAAAAGGAACCTAATTTAAATAGACTGGCTAGCAAAGGGCTCAGCCGGTGACATTTCCAGAGCCCTGGTTTGTCTGAAGACCCCAGTAACAATAGTACATTTGTCTCCTGATTCCACGACTTTCTAGCTGTATAGCTTGTCCTAGCTTGGACAAGCCAACTGGCCTCTCTGTTTTATTTCCTGTAAAATGCAGATAGTGATACCACTTGCCTCATGGTGTCATTGTCCAGATGATTAGGTGTTAATGTATGTGAAGTGCACAGCAGAGGGCCTAGAGCATAGTAAGCACTGTGAGAGTTAACAGTCATTATTATATTCACTATGGCAGTAATAGAGAACTCCACAGGGCAATTCTGAATTCCCCAGAAAGCCTAGATGAGCTGGACTCTGCTTCATTATGTGAGGTGGTATAGCCCTCCTTCCGATCATCCCGGACAGAGTTCTGTAGAACAATGACTGTCACCTCATGGGGATCCCTTGCAATGATATGACCTACTCGGGACAACTGAAGCCTTCCAAAGCCCGTGGTGCCTAGATGTTGATTAGCGAGGACTTCCTGGAAGAAGAGGACCACTTCATGTGGGATACATCATAGAACGTCTTTGTTAACAAGTTACATAAACCCATCTCAAAATGGCTTAGTCCAAAAAAGAGAAGTTAATTGACTGCTGGAGGTGCAAAGACCAGGGTATCTGGCTTCAGGCATAACTGAATCCAGCCTTGCAGTGTACTGGGACTCCTGTGCATCGCGTGACGATTTCCTGTGGGCCAGCTTTCCTCCCAGGCAGGTTCTTTCCCTGTGATGGTAAATATGCCCTCTCCAGCTCCAGGTTTATATCCTTTTAGCTTGTTGTTGTTCAGTCGCTCAGTTGCGTCTGACTCTTTGGAACCCCGTGGACTGCAGCACGTCAGGCCTCCCTGTCCCTCAGTGTCTCCTGGAATTTGCCGAAGTTCACGTCCATTTTGTCAGTGACGCCATCCAGCCGTCTCATCCTCTGCCGCCCTCTTCTCCTTTTGCCTTCCTTTCAGCTTATTAACCCCAGTAACAGGAGAAAAACTCCTTCCCAGTTAATTCTAGCAAAAATCCTAAGAGTGATTCTCATGGGTCTGGATGAGGCCAAGTGCCTGTCCCTGAGCCAATCAGTGCGGCCAGAGGGTGGGACAAATGCTTCGATTGGCCTGGCTGGGTCTGAGGCTCACAGCTGGGGCTGAAGGGGGCTCTGCAGAGGAAAATCAGGAGCTCTTTTCAGAACTGGAGGAAGGAGAGGGTTCCACCCTCAGGAATGAAAGCAAAAAGCAAGAGTGTATCTATTTCCCGTGTCAGAAAGGAGTGGGAGCTAGAGACGGGAACCGCAGCCAGAAGAACCCACACAATTTCAGAAGCTTGGTTGCCATCTTTATATTTTCTTCACATTGGTTTCCTGTTGTTGTGGAAGGTCAGTCAGAAGAGAGATGAGCCGGCAGAACCGAGGAATGAACTGGCAGAACCAAGTTCCAACTTGTAGGCAGGTCTGGAGAGAGGAGAGTCCTCTGAGAGTGAGTGGAGGCAGCTAAAGAAAGTCTAGTTCTTGCAAGGAAAGGACCTGGGGTGCAGGCATGAGGTTGAGAGACCTGGCTGGTTTCCTGGCTTCTTCCTCATCAAGTCTGTTCTCAAGTGTATAAACCAGGCTTTCTCATCCTCAGCACTGCTGACATGTGGGGCCAGATCACTCTTAGTGTTTGAGGGCCATCTCAGGCATGTTGTTCAGTCACTCAGTCGTGTCCAACTCTTTGTGACCGCATGGACTGTAGCACACCAGGCTTCCCTGCCCTTCACCATCTCCCGGAGTTTACTCAAACTCATGTCCATTGAGTCGATGATGCTACCCAACCATCTCATTCTCTGTCATCCGCTTCTCCTCCTGCCTTCAGTCTTTCCCAGCATCAGGGTCTTTTCTAATGAGTCAGCTCTTCGCATGAGGTGGCCAAAGTATTGGAGCTTCAGCTTCAGCATCAGTCCTTCCAGTGAATATTCAGGGTTGATTTCCTTTAGAATTGACTGGTTTGATCTCCTTGCAGTCCAGAGGACTCTAAAGAGTCTTCTCCAGCACAGGCTGCTTAGCGGCTACCCTGGACTCTACCTGCTAGAGGCCAGTTGCACTTCCCTCCCCATTTGTGACAAGCAGAACTGTCCCTAGATATGCCCCAGTGTTCCCTGGGATCACAATCACCCTGGTTGAGAACCACTGGCCTGGAGGTGTGTGGGGAGAGTTGGTGAGAGGACTGATGGTCAAGACTCCAGAAGCACCATCCTCCCTGTCTCCTCCCAGCCGCCCTGGGGATTGTTGGCCACTGTGTGAACTAGAAAGTCTGCATGGGGTGTGTTCCATTGTCACTTGCTGAGAAGTCTCTTAAACACATTTGCCATTGATGAGAAGTCTAGAGGAAATCCACTATACTGTGTCAGGGGCCAATGGCATTTTGTTCCAGCATATCCAGTTCTTAATTTTTTTTTTTTTCTGGGCTTGTTGGTTCTTAAATTTTGATTCCAAGTGTGCTCTTGTGATAAGCAGCTCTGACTAGGACAGCATTTTTTTCCAAAGGTGGTACATTGGGATATGGCAATGGGGATGCAACAGGAGCTCCATCAACAGGTATTCCAATGTGTTGAGCTTTCTTCTGAGTCAATTTCAAGACCTTGGTGAGTCAGTTAAGTAAATAACTTACAGGGAGTATGTAGACAAAGCTTAAATAGCTGAGGTGGCGCTCTCGTGACTGACACGGCATGAAGAGTGATGGGACCAGGAGCCTTATTACCAATGTCTGAGTGCTTGTTTCAGGAGCATGTCTTGTCAGATACCCTCTGTTCCTGCCTCCTCTCATCTCTGGCAAAGGAAGGATCACCCTGTAGCACCATGCTCCTTCTCATTCTGTGGTATCAATAATTTATCCCAGTCAATGGCCTTGCGGCCAAGGCAGGATCAGAGCTGCTCACTATATCCCATCAAGTAGCTGAGAGAGAGAAGTGGTCGATACCACATTTACTTAAGAAAGCCCCAGGGATGTGCTGAACTGCCTGAGAGGTGGCTGGTTACAGCCTCACTGTGGGCGGAGCTAAGTCTGGCTTAAGATGCTCAGAAACACAGCACAGCAGAGCTGGGCAGGCAGGGCTTTCCCAAGGCCAGGCTCCCTCCAAAAGCAAGGACCTGGAGGCAGTGGGTATAGGAGAGCCCTACTGAGAAGTCTCATTCCCACAGTATTTAAGAAGCATCTACTTGGTGTTAGTTCTTCACCAGTGGTGCTCATTCTGTGATTTCCCACCCCATAGGGAACGTTGGCAGTGTCTAAGAATTTGAGGGGTTGTCACTGCTAGGGGAGAGGGTGTGCTTCAGGCACCTAGTTGGTGGAGGCCAGGGGTGCTGCTCCACCTCCTGCAATGCACAGGACAGACCCCCAAACAAGGGAGGCTCAGACCCAAAGTGTCCGTTATCCCGGGGCTGAGAAACCCTGGTTTGTGCTAATGGACAAGACAGTGTCCCTGTCCTCCTGCAGCTGGTGGTGAAGAACGACAGGAAGGGAGGAGAGGAGGAAGGGACCAGAGAAACAAAGTAAGCAGGCAAAAGGATGACAGATGCGATTAGACCTAAGAAATAGACGAGAGACGCTGGGGGGGCGGGGGGTGTGACCTTGGCCAGGGTGTGAGTGGATGACATGAGAGCTGAGACCAGTGTGCGGAGGAGCAGTTTTCCATGAAAGCGGGGGTGGGAGGGGTCTAGGCAGAGGAAGCAGTGGGGGAAGAGGAGACTTGGGTTAATAAGCCCGTCTCTGGCTGCTGGGTACAGTCCTTGGGGGTGTCCTGCAGGCATCTCCAGGAGAGGGGGGGCTCCCTGGAGCAAGAGGATGGATTCTCAGATCTTTGTGAGAAGGGTAGGATGTGTGAGGGGAGGGGGAAAAGGTGGAACCCAGGAAGACAGTTGACACTGTGTTTGATATGCTGGGAAGCTTCTAAGAGGGGGTGCTTCTAGGAGCTGAGTGTGTGACCTTGGGCAAGTGTCCCAGCCTCCTCAAGACAGTTGTCACCGGCGTGAGAACTGGCTGTGCCGGGTCCCTGGCCGAGGCTGAGTCATCGGTGAGTGTCAGCTGTTAGCACCGAGGGACCAAAACCACAATGCATGTCCTTCTCCCAGCGAGCGCTCAGTCCATGAGCATCTCTTTGAGTCTCATTTTACTCCCTTATTTTTAAAGAGGTCACACACGGCCTCACGTTCAAAGAAGATGACAGGGTATTCAGAGAAAGGGAGTCTCCCTCCCACCCTCTCCTCCAGCCACTAGCACTGACGATTCATGGTTGTTTACGGGCCCAGCCAAGGGGGCAGATGGGGACAGAAATCCTCACCCACTCCTGGTGCCAGGCTGTGCTGCCTGGAGAAAGGGGCTGGTGATGGGTTTGAAGGGACGTAGGGTCTCCTTAAAGAAGTCAGGGGAGTGGAAGTCTCACCATGAATTGGT
The DNA here is from genome assembly GCF_027580195.1 of Bos mutus. Lineage (NCBI taxonomy): Eukaryota > Metazoa > Chordata > Mammalia > Artiodactyla > Bovidae > Bos > Bos mutus. The sequence goes on from NC_091641.1 coordinate 24,526,910, forward strand.
CTTCTCCCCCCAACTTTTCTGGAACCTTCGTGGCGGCATCAGAGAGAAAGATGAGAACCCACCAGGCGCTCGCCTTCCTCCTGCTCTTCGTGATTGCCTCCGGGGCCTCTGAGAACGCCAGCACGTCCCGGGGCTGCGGGCTGGACCTTCTCCCTCAGTACGTGTCCCTGTGCGACCTGGACACCATCTGGGGCATCGTGGTGGAGGCGGTGGCCGGGGCAGGCGCCCTGATCACACTGCTCCTGATGCTCATCCTGCTGGTGCGGCTGCCGTTCATCAAGGACAAGGAGAAAAAGGACCCTGTGGGCCTCCACTTCCTCTTCCTCCTGGGGACCCTGGGTCTCTTTGGGCTGACCTTTGCCTTTATCATCCGGGAGGACGAGACCATCTGCTCGGTCCGCCGGTTCCTCTGGGGCGTCCTCTTCGCACTCTGCTTCTCCTGCCTGCTGAGTCAGGCATGGCGAGTGAGGAGGCTGGTGCGCCACGGCAAGAGCCCCTCGGGCTGGCAGCTGGTAGGCATGGCCCTGTGCCTGATGCTGGTGCAGGTCATCATCGCCATCGAGTGGCTGGTGCTGACCGTGCTTCGAGACGCGAAGCCGGCCTGTGCCTATGAGCCCATGGACTTCGCGATGGCCCTCATCTACGACATGGTACTGCTCGTGGCCACCCTGGCGCTGGCCTTTTTCTCACTGTGTGGCAAGTTCAAGAAGTGGAAGCAGAATGGAGTCTGCATCTTGGTCACGGCCTTCCTCTCCGTGCTCATCTGGGTGGCTTGGATGACCATGTACCTCTTCGGCAACGCCGAGCTACGACAGGGAGATGCCTGGGGCGACCCCACCTTGGCCATCACGCTGGTGGCCAGTGGCTGGGTCTTCGTCATCTTCCATGCCATCCCGGAGATCCACTGCACCATTCTGCCAGCCCCGCAGGAAAACACGCCCAACTACTTCGACACGTCACAGCCAAGGATGCGGGAGACGGCGTTTGAGGAGGACGTGCAGCTGCCACGGACCTACATGGAGAACAAAGCCTTCTCAATGGATGAACACAATGCAGGTAAAGGGGGCACTGTCCCACTGGGTTAGGCTGTTCCTCCCAAAAGAGCTCCTTTTCCCCCACTGGGGATCAGGGGCCTTGGGGGTAGTCCTGGCAAATCAGAGCCCACAAACACTGATCCCTGTGCTGAAACTGGCCCTCAGAGATTCAGCATTATCAATTTATTCAGCATGCATGCCTGCATGTGTGTTCAGTCGTATCTGACTCTTTGCAACCTCATGGACTGTGGCCCTCCAAGTTCCTCTGTCCATGGGATTCTCCAGGCAAGAATACTGGGGTGGGTTGCTATTTCCTTCTCCGGGGCATCTTCCTGAGCCAGGGATCAAACCCGCATCTCCTGTGTCTCCTACATTGGCAGGCAGATTCTTTACCACTGAGCCACCTGGGAAGAGACTTAATTAGCACTTTCAACTAATTTAATGTAAAAAGTCAGGCTCCTGGCCTTTTTTGAAAAGTTGGATCTGGCAGTGCTGGGCTGCCATTCCCACCGGGCACCAGTTGTCTGCAGCTGGCTGGAAGGCCCTGTCTCTTACTCTCCCAGGTGGTGGTGGACTTTTAGGTGGGAATCCATTTTCTTTTCACTACACTCCCCTTGGGCTTCCCTGGTGGCTCAGCTGGTAAAGAATCTGTCTGCAATGCAGGAGAGCTGGGTTCGATCCCTGCGTTGGGAAGATCCCCTGGAGTAGAGCACGGCTACCCAATCCAGTATTCTGGCCTGGAGAATTCCATGGACTGTATGGTACCTGGGGTCGCAAAGAGTCAGACGTGACTAAGCGAATTTCACTTTTCACACTTCCCGTGGCTCCCTGTCCCAGCCACTATAGCATATCAACATCAGCTCCCTGCTTCCTGGCTGTTTGAGTTTGCAGCCCCTGTGCTAGCTGGATGCAGGGGATGGCAAGAGGCAATGCCCACGCTCTCTCCTCTAGCTCTGTCTCCAGGAGTGGATGAATTTGGGCCCTGGAGTCAGAGTCTGGGTTGGGATTCTGCCCCTTCCCAGATGTAGGCTTTGTGTACCCCATAAACCTGCTGTGAGTCCTGATGTACCAAGGGGCCCCCACGGCGCCTGACTTGTTGAATGTGTATCTTGGTTGGGTTCCCCTGAAAGCAGAGCCTGAAACTTGTTGCAGGTGGTTTACTTAGGAGGTTGCCCCTGCCCGGGAGAAGGAGACCAGGAAGGCAGAAACGCCAGAACAAGAGTGTCAAGAGCTGGTTACCACCTTGGGGAGCTGGGGCTCATTCCTGCCAGGGACACATGTAGAACGAGCCTCAGAATTGATCCTTGGAGGACAGGAGGCTGCAGCATCTGTCCATCAACTATCTCCTGCTGCCATGAATGTCCTCCAGGGCTCCCATAAATGGGCTAATCAAGTTCTATTAGCTCCGTCAACAGAAAAGCAGAGATTCGACAGGCACTTCAGGCGGAGGTGGGATCCCCAGGTGAGCCGAGAAGAAGCGGCAGGCCCCAGCTACCCCTGCTAGAGATGCTGGAGAAGTGTCTCTTACAGTTGTTGCTTAAAGCAAGTCGGCTGCATTCCCAGTACTTGAGATTAATTAAAAGTGCCTTTTCTCAGTTACCTAAAGATTTATCAGGAGCTATAATAATAATAGTAGCAGTAGCAGCCGCAGTAGTAATAATTACCTAGTATAATCGTCATTTTTTGAACACTAGCTACATGCCAGACCCTACTCCTTAACCTGCATTATCGCATTACTTCATCCCTCCAGCTGACGAGGTAGGGTCTGTTATTATCCCCATCTCACAGAGGAGTAAGTAGAGGCTGTAAGAGATTCAGTCTTGCCCAGTGACATAGGAGGTGGCCCCTTCTGAATGGTTGAGTCCCCTTTTCTGTGACGCTCACCCAGGTTCCTGGGCGGTGGTCTGGTCATACTGCAGAGTTGGCCTTTTTGGGTTCAGCACAGCCGCCCACCCCCATAGGCAGGGGGAAACACATCAAGCCCCCAGGTCCTCCAAGGCCACCTGCAGCCCTCCCCACCACTGGAGGTGCCCAGCTGCCTCTGCACCCTGCTCCTGCTCAGACCCCCGGGAGAATGACAGACCTGCCCCCTGCTCGTTCCCCCTCCCCACCATGGGTAGAATCACAGTCCTGGGGTGGCCTTTATCAGAGCAGTCTCCTTCTTACTGGAAGCCCCAGACCAGCAAGCTTGTGTTTGTCAAGAGATTTGACAGGGATGAGCCACAGCTCTGGTGGGCTGACTCTCCTGGTTGCCAGGAGATGGGGGTCATTACCGGGAGCCCAGAGGGTCCCTCAGGGCATATGATAAGCAGAGGCCAGGCACCTGACCAGTTCTTGGGGTCCTGGTGGAGCCACCTCTTCCCTGGCCTCTCCTGGAATAGCATCCTCTTTATCTGACACTCACAAACTCCCCTTGGACCTTAAAGGTAACAGGAACTCCTGAAATGGTTGTAGAGCTTTATACATTCACTGGGCAATTAGTCTATTGCTTTGTCAACTTCTCAAAGCCATTTATGATCCCTAGAAGGTTAAGAATCATTTTTGTTGAACCTCATGGTCTGGTTTACCTGCAGTACAAGGAGGAGTGGGGTGCTAGAACTACCTACAAGTATTAGGGGCGTCAGAAGTTAAAGACGGCTAACCTTTACTGGGTGCTTACAATGGACAGGTACCATTCTGAGCATTTTAGTGACTAATCTCATTTAATCCTTGCAATAATCCAGTGAGGTCCATCTTGCAGACAGGAAACTGAGACATGGAGAAGCTGAACAATTTGCCTAAGAGGCAGAGCCAGGGTTTGAACCCAGGCAGCCTGGCTCCAGAGCCCACTCTGCCGCAGAACTTCTCAAAGCCCTTCAGCGTCCCTCGTCTCACAGGTGTGTCAGAGCAACTCTGTGCCTTGAGAAGACAGGGATTATCAGTCCCATTTTACAGAGTGGGAAACTGAGTCTAGGAGTGTCCAGCAACTTGTTCAGGTTCACAGTGGAGCAGGGAGAAGGAAGGTTGGTTTTCTGAATGCCCTGCATCCTTTCTTGAGAAAATGCAGTCAGTATGTCATATCCTTGTAAGATCTAGAGATCAAAGTGATTTGGGACCCATGTCAGAACCAGCAGTGCCTGGACTGGCACAGGGGGTGATGGGGCTTACTCTGGGTTCCAGAGCCAAGGACAATGTCCCCCATTCCCCTCTTTATTTTCCAAAGCAAAAATAACTTTTTTATTCCTTTCTGATGACAGAAGATCAACAATAATCAGGAGTTCAGCAAGTGAAAATAATAAAAATTGCTCAGAATCCCATTGCCCAAAGGCAACTACTGCTGACTGTTTGCTCCTGTCTTGCCAGACACAGTACCCCCACCCTGCGCGCGCGCGCGCACACACACACACACACACACACACACACACACCTCAATCCAGCAAAGCAGCTCTTAACCTGTCTGCACATTATAGTCTCTTGGGCAGCTTTAAACAAATTACCAGCGCCTGCCCCCTCAATCTGATTGAGTAAGTCTGTTTGGGCTCAAGTACTGTAGGCCCTCCAAGTGCTTCTAGGATGTAACCAGGTTGAAAGCACTGGTTATCTAAGAGGCTGTCTGCAATGCGCTTGCTTAAATTGACAGTGTATCGCAGAGGGAGGCCTTTCCAGGTCAACAACTGCAGAGCTGTCCTTTTCACGAAACAGAGCTTTCCAGGAGGCATCATAATTTGTTTTCCTGATCTTGGTGGTGGTTTAGTCACTAAGTCATGTCCGACTCTTGCAATCCCATGGACTGTAGCCTGTCAGGCTCCTCTGTCTCTGGGATTCTCTAGGCAAGCATACTGGAGTGGGTTGCCATTTCCTCCTCCAGGGGATCTTCCCGACCCAGTAATTGAACCCGGGTCTCCTGCATTGCAGGCAGATGATTTACCAGCTGAGCTATTTCTGATCTTAGCTGGTGAGTATTCTGCTTGTTTCTGGCTTTCCATACAAGTTATGCTGCAATAACCATTCTTATCCGTTCATCTTTGTGTCCTTGATCAATTACCTCCTTGCAAAAAAATTCCTAGACGTGCATCAGAATCTGTACCTTTCAATCCACATATATACTGCCAGATCCCCCCCTCCCCACAGAAAGGTGGACTGATTTAGTCTTCCCTGAATAATTGTATGAGAGCCCCCATCCCCACTTCTTCACCAACCTTGGATATTGTCAGACTTTTTTTTAATAGCCCTGTTTTGCATTCTCCCAAATGTGTGTCCACCAAAATTCACGTGGGCACCAGGCAAAGTCAATCCCCTCGGAAGGCTCACAGAGAGAGAATAAATAGTCATCCTGGCTAGGATTGCCTTTGTTCGAGAAATCCTACTTTGCTGGCTGGGGAATGCCTGGGCGGCCTTCCTGGCCATGGTGAGAACAGCTGTTGTCATCTTTGGTCTGACCTCAGCCAGCTGTATTTTAGGGAACCAGGCCCTACACGGGGCCTTACCCGGGAGCTACAGCTGGCGCTGTTTCTCCTGCATTTTAACCAGCCAGCCCTTCAGGCACTCTACCCTTGAGAGTCCAGCCCTGAGGTCAAGAGACGGGAGGAATATGCCCCAGGCTGGCCTGCAGCTCAGCCTCTGCTGCCTGTTTCCCTCCCCCAGTGGGACCCCAGATATGTAGGACTTCACCAGCCTGCTGTTTCTTAATACGTATCAACAAGGCATGAGGTATGTGACAGAAGATGAAAATACACTGAAGGATATAGCACTTCAGATCACATTTGGAAAGCGCTAACAAGGCGCATTGAATGTTCACCTTCCAAAGGAGCAGGAAGGAAAAGTGTTCTTTCCTCCATGAGGGGATTTGGGCTTTCTGATCTCATTAGGCCAAGGGCGATTTAAACTCTGCCCCTTTGCTGCCCAGCAGAAGGCCTTGTGTCAGCTTTGGGGACAGGACCCAATCTTGCCTCACTTGCAGTGAGGGCTGGCAGGAGAGGGCTGGCATTTAGCCTATGCCCTTAGATTCCTCTTGGGACTCCTTGTGGGTGAGCCCTGCTTGCCTTTCAGAGGGCTCACCTCTTGGTCAGAGTGGGCTGTCAGTTGGGATTCTTGAAAATGCAAGTTAATTAAAAAAAAATAATCTCATCTGAAGCAATTTAAGTAAACAAAACAACAGCAAAACTAATGTACTGGGGATCAGGCTTCAGAAATGGATAGATCCAGGAGGCTCAAGTGATGCCAAGATCTGGTCTCTCTCCATCTCTTGGCTCTGTTAGAATCACAGCAGCTCTGGACTCACACAGAGTCCCACTGGAGAAAAGGAACGTTTCCCAGGATGCTTGAGTATAAAATCCCAGCGTTAGCTCTGACTGGACCTGATTGGCCAGGCTTAAATCCCATGCCCACCTCAAGCGGGGAGGAGGCAGTTGTAGCCAGTACTCAGGACCCAGAATGTGGGAGGGATGTTTACCAGAGGAGAACCAGTCCAAATAACCACTACACAGAGGGATCGCTGGGCCAGGGCACCCCACAGATACCGACCCGGCTGAGACTTTGTTTCTTTGAAGAGAATGTGAGAGTCACATTCCCCCACTGCAGCTGGCCAGTCTCTGCTTTATGAGGAAAGCTGTGCTGCGCGGTTCTCCCTCTTTTCGAGGAGGTCTTGGCTAGGAATTGGGACTAGTGAGGGTGAGAGTCCAAGGACTCTATGTCCCCGGGACCCTGTCCCCTCTTCTCAGGTCCCCAGGAAGGGCATGTCCTTGTCAGTGTGTGCATGGGAGCTATTGAAGGCTTGGAGATGCTAAAGCAAAGAGGTTTTCACAAGTCTTTTAGAACATGCGTTAACCACTCTGCCTATGTTTTCTTGGTTCAGTCTAGGCCGATCTGCCCCCATATGTCACTTAAATTCAAATTGCTCCTAAGTAACTGAGTGCAGTCATTAAAAACATCATATTTGGACCCAAAATAGTGTGATGGTCAAGGAAACCAATTCTCTCTACTTGGATTCAAATGCTGGTTCTTACCAGCTGTGTGACCTCAGGCAAGTTACCTAATCACTCTGTGCCCCATGTAAAATGGAAATACTAAAAGAACCTACTATGCTATAAAAATTAAATAAGATAAGACATATAAAGTATTTTTATAACCAGCCCTGGCTCTTGGTTGGCACTCTGTGAAGGTTAACTGTACTATCAAGGTGATTTTGGTCCCTTCCCCAAGTAATTTAATTTGTAAAAATCCCAAGTCCTCTTACTACTTTTTAGTCAGAAAAAAAAAAAAAAGACTGTCTTCAGGGAGGACTTTAATTGAGGTTTTTCTCAGCAAAGTAAGATAAGTGCCTTCAGTGAGAAGGAAGATAATGAAGGCGACAGCTCGCAATTGAGACAGACTTTTGTTTTGATTTTTTAACAGTGCTTCTTCTTTCTCTGTTATCTTTTAATAGACTATTTTTTAGAGCAGTTTTAGGTACAGAGAAATTGTACAGGAAGTACATGGAGTCCCCACCTGCCCCATCCCTCCTGGTTTTCCCTGTTATTAACAACTTGCATTGATGTTACATTTGTTGCAATGGATGAATCAATATTGATACATTATTATTAACTCAAGTCCATAATTTGCTTTCTAGAGGTCACTTTGTACAGTTCTGTGGGCTTGGACAAATCCATGAGGTCATGTCTCCACTGTTACAGTATCACCCAGAGGAGTTCCGATGCCCTAAAAATGCCTTGTGCTCCCCCCAGTGAGTGAGTGAAGTCGCTCAGTCATGTCCGACTCTGTGACCCCATGGACACCAGGCTCCCTCATCCATGGGGTTTTCTAGGCAAGAGTACTGGAGTGGGTTGCCTTTTCCTTCTCCAGGGAACTTCCCGACCCAGGGATCAAACCCGGGTCTCTCGCATTGTAGACAGACTCTTTACCGTCTGAGCCACCAGGGAAGTCCCCGTTTGTGCTCCCCTCAAACCCCTGCCAATCACTAATCTTCTCACTGCCTCTACAGTTTATACTTTTGCAGAATATTATAGTCGGAATCATATAATGTGAGATTTTATAGCCCACTGCTTTCACTTAGTAATACACATTCATGGTTCATCCAAGTCTTTTTGTGTCATTTGATTTTTCTTCACCAAAAGAGGAAATTTAGATGTATAAAAATACATTGCAAATAAGAAACATCATTTACCTTTCAGAGGTAAAACGAACAGACCTATTTTGCTGCCTTTGCTTCAGATCTCCCTTTTTCCTGTCTAGAAATGACCCCATCTATAGGCCTGGGGCCCCTCCGTCCTCTCCCGCGTCACTTTCCCAGGAAGATGTCCGACCTCGACCATGAGCCTGGGGCCCAGCATCTCAGGCTTGCCCACCTCTGTGTGTATCCAGAAACCGTGTTGCACAGTATGGTGTTGAACCTGACGTGGATGGCACTCAGCAGTGAGCAGGTCTTTTGTCAGAAGAGACCTTGTGAGAGATGCAGGCGCTGTCTTTGTCCCCCATGGCCCTCTGGGGGTGCGGGGAGAGGCTCCACCCCGGGTCCCCTCCCCAAGAGCTGCCTGCGCCCTGGATTCTGCAGACTCCCCAACCCCACTGAGATGGGTCAGGCTCCCAGAGAACCCGAGAACAAAGCGCCTTTGTGACTTTGTTTTGAATCTGGCTTGTGACAAAGGGGAGGAGCGGGGAGGGGGCGTGTGCCTGGAGCATGGTGTTGATGCAAGGGAAGAAAACAAAACTCAAAACTGTGTCTTTTTTGTGTGTGTGTGTGGTGTTGCCTGTCCCTCCCTCAGCTCTCCGAACTGCAGGATTTCGCAACGGCAGCTTGGGAAACAGACCCAGCGCTCCGTTCAGAAGCAACGTGTATCAGCCAACTGAGATGGCCGTTGTGCTCAACGGGGGGACTGTAAGTATCAGGAGGTGATGTTCTGGCAGGAAGCCTTGGAGTGGTCAGCGTTGGGGGGCAGCTTCGACAGGGACACACCACTCTGTGGAGGCTGCTCACGGGGCTGCAAAGAGAGCAGCTAACGTCGACACCCTTCGCAGCTAGGATGCATGCAGTGTTCCATTTCTCTTCTTTCCTCTCCACCCACTTTCTCCATGCATGAGACATTTCCCTGTAGTTAGTTGACCATCTGTAGATCATTTGAACGAGTCCCTGTTTCTTGGGGCTCTTGTACCCAGTGAATTCTCTATTTTTCATCGTACAGGAGGTGCCCCTACCCACGCTTTCCTTGGGAAGTGACTTTTAGGAAAAGCCCAGAGTTACAAAACCCTGGCAGATTTTGCTGGCATCCAACCTAGTTGAGCCTCCTGCCCCATGCCCCAGCTGGGTACCAGGTTCCCCCCAACCCCCAGTCCTTAAAAGATTTCTTAAGAAATTGACGTGATTATCATTTCTCTCCCACAAACACAAAAACAGATACTATCTGATGCCAAACAGACCTTCAGCAGAATCGTCATCATTTACATTTTGCCTCTGTGCAATTACATCATTTTGTTTCTCTAGCGGTCCAAAATTGCACTCTCATTCCCACATTTAATTTTCAAACATAGCTACATGCTTCTTTCACAAACAACACATGAACCAGTTTACACGTGTAAATTGGATTTCCATTCTTTATATCATGTGCCAATTCCATAACGCAACCTGAACTTTTTTATTTTCAATGTGAGTCAGAGATGGTCTTTGGTCTCTAGAGGAAACTTGGGTTTTCCTGGCCTTTGACTGGTATGAGAGGCATCATTTGCACTGGTATGGCAGGGGCTCAAAGCAATAGGCTCACGGGTTGCAGTCATGAAGAGCACCAGCCATCCGTGGGCCTGTTTGTTATTGGGTACCAAGAAAATGCTGAATTTCAAGCATTTGACCTGTGGGTTTTAATAAATTTTGTTAGAAAACAGCCCCACCAGTCATTCGTAAACCCTCTGTGTCCAGTCAAGGCCAATGTGCATAAAAACACCCTGGACTTAGAAAGCAATGTGGGTTCTGGGTAAGGAAACGTATTTGTGCGGGTGCACGATTATAGAAAAGGGGCAGACAGCCTTCCCAGGAGCAGAGTATTGTAGGTAACACACAGGGGTTGCTGCTTTTCTTGGGAATTATTCAGCCCTTTAGGAAAAGGCAAGCTAACTTAGCTTTGGTACATTGTTAACAAATGGGTTTCTGACATTGACTTTGCAAAGCTGAGTTCTTAGTGTGTTATTCCTGTTTCCAGATCCCAACCGCTCCGCCAAGTTACACTGGAAGACACCTCTGGTGAAAGACTTTAAGTTCCAGAGAATAAGAGTCTCTCTTACCAATTTTATTCCCTGGTCGTGTCTTTCTTGAGGGAGAAATCAGTAGCAGTAGCTGAACAAGGCCGCCTCGCAGCCAGGAGATTTGGAAATCCTAGACAAGGGGATTTCGTGTAAATGTGAACACTGCTGAACTGAAAAGCTAACACCAACTGCCCTCCCCGCCCCTGCCACACACACACACACACATAATACCAAACCAACCTCAAACCCCGCAAACTAAAGCAAAGCTAATTGCAAATAGGATTAGGCTCACTCGAAAATGTGGCTGGGAAGACTGTTTCATCCTCTGGGGTAAGAGCAGAACTGCGTTCACAGCCAGCAGGCCAGGCCAGTGTTGGTTGAGCACGGAGAGCCCCACACCATCACCCCTCCCCAGCAAGGGCTAGACCCCAGGTGGCCTCTTGGAGACAGTCATTTCACTGAGGAAGGCGAATAGGGGCTTTCCCACTGCCCTGCCTGTGGGTTTTCACATTTCAGGGGGGTCAGGAGCAGTGGAGGAGCTGGTGCGTGTGATTCCGAGGCCCAGCCCAGCTGTATCGGGAAGAGCTTTATGAACAGTGGTGGAGGAAGCCTGGCATGTGCCAAAGAAGAGAAGGCAGTCTGGGAGTTGAAGGGACCGTCACACTTAGAAAGTAGCACCCAGCCTTTGCTCCTTCTCTGGGCCTCTTGCTCTGGCATCATTGCCAGGAAGCAAGCCTGCCTGCCTCCAAGGGGCAGTTTCCGACTGGAGCAGCCGTCTCTCCCCTGATCACCCTTCCCTCTTCCCACCTCATGAGTATTCCTCCAGCCCTTCCCCACCTGTCCCGCCATGTCCATTTCAAGGCTCACGTGGAGCCAGCAGCTCAAAGCCCCGTGGCTTGGCCAGGGGGTGGATGCCGGGGTGGATTTTCCACGATGCTGTCATGTGGCAGGGGTACCCCAGGGTGGAGAGGCAATGCCTGCTGCCTAGCAAGCAGTGAGTTCTTGGGTCTTCTCTGCGGACGTAGTGAAAGGTCCAGGGTCGGGTGGAGCTCATGAGGGTTTCTTGCTGCTTTGGGAGGGCGTGGGGGACATTTTTGTCTCGGTTTTCTGCAAGTCTCATGAAAATGGTTCTCTTCCAAGCCCATTGTTTCTGTCATGGTTTCCATCTGTCCTAAGCAAGTCATTCCTTTCTTTGGCATTTCAGACATCTCGGCCATTAAAAGCCCCATGTTCTCTGCACTGTTTGGCCAGCATAATCGCAGGCAATGATTCAAAGCAAAGAGTTTTAACCTGACGGCATGGAATGTATAAATGAGGGTGGGTCTTTTTGCATATACTCTAGTCACTGTATTGCTTTTTTTTTTTTTTCTATAAAACAACCCATAAGCCTTTAACCTTTACAGAAAATGAAAAAGGTTAGTGTTTGGGGGGAAACTGACCTCTTCAAAAGCCAATATGTCTGAGCTGAGTATGTTTTAATAAACCTTCTGATTTTTCTTGAGGCCCTAGTCTGCTGTGTCCCATCCTCGCCCTCCCCTGTCCCCATCCTTGCAAAGCACCCAGGTAGGGAGGCCAATCTGGCCCCCGTGTGGCCCTCCTCCAAGGTAGCCCATTTCCACATGTTGCCAGCAAGGGGAAGAGGGGGCATACCTGACCCGGGGAAGCAGGGAAGCACCCACCCACCCGGAGCACGTGCTTGCTTCTAGAGAGTCAGATCCAAGACCTCTGTGCCAGGAATGCCTCTGGGGTCGGGGGGGGGGCGGGTGGGGGACTGCCACGGGAAGTATTGGGGTAGAGGGGAGAAGCTAAGACCTGGGCTGGGGTTGGGAGTGCGGGAGGATGCATGTGGACCTAGAATTCTGAAAATCACAGAACTCTCTGAACACCTCGGTCCAGTCCAGTGAAAAGCGGCCACGATACATGTTCTCATGCCAGGAAACAGTGGCTCACCCCCGCTCCCTGGAGTCCTTCGGAGCTCTCTGATCCCATCAGGGGCTCAGGCTGCAAGAGCCCCCACCCTTGCAAAGCGGAGAACTCACACGATCATGTTCTAAGTTCTTGGTGGTCTAAGCATGCACGGTGAACACAGCAGAGATGACTCCAAGCGGAAAGCAATGTTTCACCACCGCAAAAATAGAACTGGCTTTGAGCCACAGGAAACCTCACTTAATGAGACCTTTTTCTTTTCAAGTTTCTGATAGTTTTTTGCGCTTCTGGGTTTTATTTTATTTTGGCTTTAAGGTCAAGAGGGGGCTGAGTGCTCTCCCAGTGGAGGTGGGTAGGAGGCAGGGAGTGAGGGGGAGGGCAGTAAACTGTTCTCTTTCTAAGGACTTCACCTGAAGGGTATGAAGAGACATCTTTGCCAAGAGACGGTGGCAGCCCCTGCCCCCACTGAGTGAAGTTTAAATACAAAATTAAATGGCACCGCTGTTTCAGATCTGTTGTAAACAAGACGTTGGGGAGAATGACCGGGAAGGAGAGCTTCTGTGATCAAAACACCTCATTGTAAGCACAACGCTTTCCAGATCCAGTTATCAAAATCACCTTGGGACTATAACAGCCACTCTTTCTCCCCTTTAATAGGAAATGGTTATTCTGTGCTGGACTCCTCCCCTGGAGATGGAAGCGGGAGGGAAGGAGGGAAGGACAGACTGGGAAGTTCTGTGTGTCTCAAGGCTTGCAGATTTGGTTGTTGCAAGCTGGGGATCCATTGTTTTAGCACAGTTTCTGTCAGAGTCCAGGGATCATGGGCAAAGTTGGGGTGGTCTTCCTGGTTAGGCAAGGCCGAGTTGAACCCTGAACCGAAAGGGAGCATTGTGGCTTTTATAATCCAATGATGCAATGATTATACCAGCTTACAGGAGTTCTCAGCAGGTGCTTTTTATTAATTGATAAAGAGCTAAGGCTCGTTTTTGATAGATAATATATATTTATTAAATGTATTAATGTGTGTTTTATAATGTACCTTTATCCTCCCCTGGCTGACTGTTGCATACTTAAAAAAAAACATCGTTAAAGAAATTTCAAGACAATCAACATGTATCATAAATGACTGTATATAATAAATATTACAGATTTAAAAGGTTGTAAAGCATGGGCAGATAGGTTTTATTTTCAAAATGCTATTCTTAACACAAAAAAATAAAGGCTTTACTATTTACTTAAGACGTGTGGTAGCTTGTCAAAACAACTCCATACAACTGTTTGGCTTTCAGATCCGCCTGGAGGCTAAGTCTGTGGCATTTTGAATGGGAAAATCCGTTCAAAACTGGGTAACAGCAAACTGTGGGACAATTGAAGATAATAATTCAGTTTACCCATGAAATGAGGAATTTTCTATAATGTTTTGGAGCATAGACAACAAAACTTATTTATCTGTTATAGGTGCCTGTATTTAAGCACCTCATCTTGCTAGGTTTGCAGTCAAAGTTCAGGGTCAACCTCCTTGTGAAAGGATCACAGGCAATGATGTCTTCTTTTTTTTTTTTAAGCATGCTCAGCGGATAAACTTAAACCCGCTGCAGAGGTTTGGGACTTTGTTTTAAACATGGATCTTTGCAAAGGCGACCAAAAGTGGGAAGCTGGTAACTAGAACATTTCAACATCCCTTGGAACTAGAGTTCGTTGTACAGTTTAGCAGTGGGTGGTGTAGAAGTAGATTGCTGAAGAAATAGATGAAAGAATAAAATCGGGGGATAATGTAGAAAGTTAAAACTACTACTTTTTTATGATAAACTATTTGCACTACAATATGTTTGCAACAAAAAGACCCTTATCCGAATATACCAGATCTAGTCCTTCAAGAAAACATGACAGCGGAAGCATAGCTAGAACACTGTCCTCCAGGTGGGTAATTGGAGCTTAGAGTGGGAGAGACGCCGACAGCTGTTAAGGTTGTGGAGTCTTAGCTGCGGCCTCTTCCTCATCCTCCATTTTGCATTTCACTGCAAAGAAAAGAAGGAGAAAGTCAGGGCTGATTTATCAACACACACCTAGACAGAAGTGGCACCTGGACACCGCAAACTTTGATACACGGAAGTCAGTTGCTTTGAATCCCACTGAGCGCCTGCAATGGTTCTGAGCCCACAGATCCACCGGGGAAGAACACAGGGCCATTGTCCTCCCCTGGCAGCACCTGAGGTTTCAAAGAAACTGCACAAAATGTTCACAGCTGTTCTGAGTTCAGTTCAGAAGAAGGTCAAAAGTATGCTTGGCAGGTCAGGGGCACTAAGGGAAGTTTCACTAAAGATGATGACAGATTCGAAGCTCTCGATTCACCCGAATCTATCACCACTCACCCTGTTCCCCCCCCCCCACCACCCAAAATTAAAAACTCAGGACGACACTGGGGTCAGTGCACGGCCAGAAGAGAACCTTTTCTTGTCTTTCATGGACCGGACGAGAATGTGATCCGGGTGATTTCCTGAGTTGGCCAAACAGGAAAGTTAGGTGAACACACAACGGGGACTGTTTTGTAAGGGAAATTGTCCCGATAGATAAAAAGCCCTCCTCCAAGATGCACGGAAATCCAATCTCCTGGCGGGTGGGGATCCATTTGGAAAGACCCTCTCTTTTTAATAAATCTTTGCTTCTAGTGTCCAAGTGCTTGCCCCCAATGTTAATGCCTAAAGGGTTATTCAGAGCAAGGCCACAGGCTCTGGTCATGTGTGGAGAGCAGTGTTCAAGTTGGAAAGGGTATTTGGGGGGTTGGTACCATGTACAGCAGAGATTTCAATCAAGCCTGACCTCCCAGTGATTGAGGTCACAGGCTGGCCATGGACCCCATCACATGCAGTGCAGTGGGCTAGACAGGCTAGCCCAGCGGACTTCAGACTGGGGCTACACGAAGACTTCCCAAGACTTCTTGGTCATGTTTTATTCAAAGACAATCAATTTCCAAATCTTGGCTTCCTTGAGTGGGCCTACAGTGTTAGTTTCCCCATCCTGGCATTGCCCAGGGCGTAAAAAATCCCCAGGGGCCAAACAGGGATGCAGTTTGAAATGCTGGTGTCCCCCAGAGTCTTCTTCACTTTCCATATTTAATAACTACCAAGTTTTAGAATGTGTTTAATTGGCTTTGTGAACTACTATTAGTTGTATTAATAACTCAAACCAGAAAAATATTTTTAATACTAGGAACCTATAGGCATGGGAAATTTATCCTGCGGGCCCATAACATGAACTAGGATATGAAATGTTTAGCAACAGACTGGGGTGGCAGAGTTTTGATTTGTAGCATTTGCCAGTTTCCATGGCTGATTTCAAGCTACCAGCCTGATAACGTAATACTGAGGTAGAAGGGGGCTCACACAGCCGGATGGAGCAGCTCAGCACATGGCAGCCCTGGATCCCCACGAAATATGCAGGGAAACCCTCAGTGTACAGTGGTTTTCCACATGTGGTTGGGGACCAGAAATGTTTGCATTACCGGGAACCTACTAGAAATACACATCCAGACCCCTACCCCAGGCAAGCGGAGCCCAGCCATGTGTGTTCTTAACAAGTCCCCTGGTGATTCTGTTGGACACTGGATAAAGCTGAGACCCACTGACTACTGGTTCTCTATCCTGGCTGCATTTAAGAATTACCTGGGTAGATTCTGAAGCCTGTTGGTACCTAGGTCTCTCCCCAGACATTCTGATGTAATTGGTCTGGAGCCTAGGCATCAGTATTCATTCAAAGCTCTTGTATATTGCTAAGATTCAGGCAGGGTCAAGAAACCCAAACCAGGGTTTCTTTAAGGAAACGTGACTACAAAGACCCTAAGAGCAGGTCACAGGAGCCTCAATGTCTCAATATATAAGCCGTATGAATGACATTCTCTCTGGCCTACAAGTGTCAGACAGACACTTCAGGCTACTGGTAGCATGGGAGGAAGGAGGAACTGGCTGACAGGAGGAGTTCCCAGCCCTTGGGAACTCTTTAATTCCTCAACCCTGCTGGGAGAATCCACCCGCATGCCTTTCCTTTGTCCCAGGATTTTAACCAGTCCTGTCACGCCTTGAGATGCTCTTCCCCAGCTCCACATTTTGACCTTGCCTGGGTAAAGCTCCTCTCTCTTTCAGATCATTATGCAAAAATCTTGAGGGAGAAGAGTCAAAAGGGATGCTAGGGACACTCCTTCCAAGTTGGAGTGTCAAGACACTAACTGGAGTTGATGGGATCACCGGGAACTCTGAACACTCCTGGTGCCCAGCCTCACGCTGGCCGATCGAGTCAGACTCTCTGGAGGTCGGGACAGTCCATTGGTGCAAACACACTGGCAAACTGACATTTTAAAGTGAAACAGTGTGTGCATCCCCCACAAGGCAGTGATTCCACTTCTTTATCCAGCCCCTAGAGAAGCCCTTGCTCACTGGCACACATGAATGAAGATGTTCATGACAGCAGAAAAACTGGAAACAGCCCAAAAGTCCATCACCAGCTGACTGCATCAATAAACGCTGATTTCCTGGATTGGTGAATATACAGCAGTGAACCCGAATGAAACTACTCATGTCAGCTTGTGTTAGCTTACAGTATTGAAGGAAAGGGTGCGAGGCACAGAGTAACACAGAGTGTGATCCTACTTTTAACACATCTAGATGTTAAGGGATACCTATAAAGATGAGAAGAACTCTAAAGAAAAGCAAGATCATGATCATCACTAAGGTTAGGGTGAGTGGCTTCGTAGGGGGAGGGGAGCCTTAAAAATGCCCACAGAGTTCCACTTGCTTAACTGGGATGATGGTTACATGAGTAATTGCTTTATAAGTTATATGTGTTTTATCGTAGCTGTTATTATGTATATGTCTCCCTCCTCAAATAAAAGGTAATAAGATGGCAGGGTATTACTTGAAATTACAAAGTCAACTAATAAAGGAATGGAAAGGAGCAATTTAAGCCTTTTGGGAGGGCGTGAATGGGGTGGAAGCAAGCTGATTCTCATGTGTCAGTCACAGCAGGAAATCAGGAGACAGTGTCTAAACGCCTCCTGACCCTAACACCCTTAACCACCCAGAGAGACAGCTGTGAGCTCAAAGTGACTGCCAGAGAAGACGGCGACGGCACTGATGCTCATTCAGCCTCCTGCTTTATCCTATATACCCGTAGCCAGGGGAACCATGTACAAGGATGACTTTGCTGAAAAACTAAGAAACATAAAACCTCTCCCTCGTGGTTTTTCTCCTCCTGGTCTCGATGGAACAGAACCTTGCACAGATAGGTTATTCAGGAGAAGGACAGAGCAAGGGAAGAGGCAGCGGGGAGGAGCAGGCGGGGAGATGAGAGACCCCAGTTTCCACCTTAGTTTAGAGACATCCTGAGGCTGGCTTCCATCACGAATGGACGGCTGCCTCCGTGCCCCTGTGCTGTCCTTGTCTCCCTTCGGCAGGCTGGTGAGCAGCCAGTTCCGGAAGGGCTTGAGAGAGTGGAAAATCCCGGGTGATGCGCCAGCCCTTCAGCTTCAGTCAAAGGAACTGTGACAAGAAAGGCCTCGCATATTAATGAGACCCGCTTACACTCTCCGCCTCTCGATCACCCCCCTACACTCTCCGGTTCCAGCCGGTCACAGAGCTGAGAACTCCAGACGTGGTTAGAGAAGCTGCCTAAGATGCAGGGAGGGTCACCCAGATGCTCATTCAGAGTTGCCCACGTGTGGCCTCAGTGCAAAGGGTCCCAGACCTTGACAATTAGAATCTCGGAGAGTGAGGCCTGGGAATCAGGACTGCTCACACCACTGTGCTTTGAGTGATCCTTCTGGATGTGACAAGTTTGGGAAAGAGCACGGTATCGCTCAGCCATCACTCAGGGCCTGTTTCCCGAGGGCCCACGTTTGAGAGGTGCCCTGCCTCCTAAAGGCTTGGGGGTCGGCAATTGAGACAAGACCCGCAAAGGGGTCACTCAGCACTGAGTCAGATCCACAGAAACACGCACTGCACATTAGCCATTACTATTTTCAGGGCACAGTCTCTGACCTCAAGGAGCTCACAGCCTAGAGGGAGAGGCAGGAAAATTAACAAGGAATTAGAGATGCTTCCCTGGTAGCTCAGCTAGTAAAGAATCCACCTGCAATGCAGGAGGATGTGATTCCTGGGTCAGGAAGATCCCTTGGAGACGGGATAGGCTACCCACTCCAGTACTCATGGGCTTCCCTGGTGGCTCATACAGTAAAAAAAAATCTGCCTGCAATGCAGGAGACCTGGGTTCGACCCCTGGATGAGGAAGATCTCCTGGAGTAGGGCAAGGCAACCCACTCCAGTATTCTTGCCTGGAGAATCCCGTGGACAGAGGAGCCTGGCGGAATACAGTCCATGGGGTTGCAAAGAGTCGGACACGACTGAGCGACTGAACACAGCACACAGTACAGCACAGAGATGCTTACAAACCAGAGAGAGAAGCTGCTTCATCTCTGCCCATCGCAGAGATGGGCCCGGAGGT
The DNA here is from genome assembly GCF_027580195.1 of Bos mutus. Lineage (NCBI taxonomy): Eukaryota > Metazoa > Chordata > Mammalia > Artiodactyla > Bovidae > Bos > Bos mutus. The sequence goes on from NC_091641.1 coordinate 24,545,569, forward strand.
TACAAAGCAGAGACTGGTTCACACTCTCAAGTCAGCAGTATGCGTATAAGGATTAAAATATGTTTTTTAAATCTGGTTAGCACTCAGTTTTTAGGATTCCAGGTAAATAATAAAACAGCATTTCTCTGGTGCTCATTGGGCCCTTTGCACATACAAAGGAGCAGTGAGGTACATGCTATTCTTTTCCCAGTGATCGTATGGATGAGGAAACGGAGGCATGCACGAGGAGCCTGGGGTCACACTGTGGGCTGCCTGGCTCCAGCATTCACGCCCTTACCCTCTCCAGGGTCTTGGTCTCCCCCTAGCGAGATGATTTCTGTAATAAAGACATAATAAAGTTCGCTTCCCCCATAGACAGTTTAGGAACAACCACAATGCCCAACCCCTGGGGAATGAATAGATATCTGATACTTTATAAACTTCATAAAACAGGAGGCTGCCATTGCAAATGTGCTTCTGCAAAGTTTAAAGGAACAAGGAGACAAGCCAAGGGCAAAATACAGTGGAATTTATAAAATTCCTGTACATTTTGATTATGCAAATTTATTGCTCCATTCCCAAAGTTAACAATGTCCCCAGAGGGGACACTGTGGCTTCTGTCTGGTGGTGTCGAAAGCCAACCAAGCTGATTCCTCTGAAAGTAAAGCAGAATTTAGTTTCTTCCACTCAGCCATCTCTGCCCCAGTTTTCCCTCTTGCCTTTCTGAAAAAAAATTTTTTAAAAACACAAGTGAAAAAAAATTAAAACACGTGACTCCTAGTTTACGTTTGTTCCTGAGTGAGCTGTTCATAGTACATCCTTTAAATGTGACTGCCCTATAAAAAAAAGTTACGTTCATAACTAAGTTGCAGCCCAGCTTTTTAACTGTCTAAACAACAACAACAAAAAACTAAACATAGATTAAATGATTGAAAAGAAATGGGTGAATTTTCATTTTCCCAAATGTCTACAATATACATGCATTGCTATACTGTTGGGAAAATTTTTCTAAAATAATTATCAGAAAATATACCAGGCAGAAGAAAAACAGACTGTCAGAGCATCAACAGGTGCATGGTGTTACTGTGATCAGGCAGAGCACAGAGGTGGGGAGAGGAAAAGAGGAGGAAGGTGAGGAGCTGCAGAGTTTGGAGGGGCGGGGTGCTGGCCTCCTGGTATCAGCAGACCCAGTGTTAGGATGTTGGGAGACCCCAGGGAGAGCTCTACCCAGGGTGGAGTTGCCTTAGTAGAGTGGTGGTGGTGGTTTAGTCGCTAAGTCATGTCCAGCTCTTGTGACTCCATGGACTGTAGCCCACCAGGCTCCTCTGTCCATGGGATCTCCCAGGCAAGATTACTGGAGTGGGTTGCCATTTCCTTCTCCAGGGGATCTTCCCAATCCAGGGATTGAACCCAGGTCTCCCACATTGCAGGCAGATTCTTTACCAAATGAGTCTTCATGGAAGCCTTAGTAGAGGTGACCAATCAAAAAATATTAATGAAATGTATGCTAGAACAGTTTTCTTGTTCACAGAAGGGACGATTTTGGAGACAAGTGGACCCAGTGTTTGAATCCTGGCTCTTCCATCTAATAGCTGGGTGACCCAGTCCCAGCCTCATTTCCTCGTTTGAAATAAGTGAAATAATCTTGCCCTCACAGAGTCCTTAGGAAGATTAGGGAGATAATGTACCTAAAGTGCCCAGTGCAGGAATTGATATGTAGCAGGTACTCAACAAATGTAACTTCTTCTCTCCTGAGTGGCCTGTAGAAATACAAGCTGAAGTGCTGCTAAAGAGTTCACTTCAGTTCAGTTCAGTCGTGTCCGACTCTGCGACCCCATGAATCGCAGCACGCCAGGCCTCCCTGTCTATCACCAACTCCCGGAGTTCACTCAGACTCACATTCATCAAGTCAGTGATGCCATCCAGCCATCTCATCCTCTGTCGTCCCCTTCTCCTCCTGCCCCGAATCCCTCCCAGCATCAGAGTCTTTTCCAATGAGCCAACTCTTCGCATGAGGTGGCCAAAGTACTGGAGTTTCAGCTTTAGCATCATTCCTTCCAAAGAAATCCCAGGGCTGATCTCCTTCAGAATGGACTGGTTGGATCTCCTTGCAGTCCAAAGGACTCTCAAGAGTCTTCTCCAACACCACAGTTCAAAAGCATCAATTCTTCAGTGCTCAGCTTTCTTCACAGTCCAACTCTCACATCCATACATGACCACTGGAAAAACCATAGCCTTGACTAGACGGACCTTTGTTGGCAAAGTAATGTCTCTGCTTTTCAATATGCTATCTAGGTTGGTTATAACTTTTCTTCCAAGGAGTAAGTGTCCTTTAATTTCATGGCTGCACTCACCATCTGCAGTGATTTTGGAGCCCAAAAAAAGAGTTCACTTAGCATCATTAAAACTCATGTCACTCATTTGAAAGTTATTTATCTTCAAGCTCAGCTATCAAACACAGTCAAGGGCCTGAAAGTAAGCAGAAGCCGTGTAGATGCTTTGGAATGTGTTCCCCAAACTCTGGTATATTAGTCACAAGAGAGTCTCTGAGACCCCTCTCAGAGCAGTGTGCCCATTCCTAAAGCATCATACTGGCAAGCTGAGTTATCCTTGGAGCATAACTGAATTTAGGAATGAATTAGTTTCCCAATGGGCTTCCCTGGTGGCTCAGACAGTAACGAATCTGCCTGCAATGCAGGAGACCCAGGTTCAATCCTTGGGTCAGGAAGATTCCCTGGATAAGGGAATGGCAACCCACTCCAGTATTCTTGACTGGAGAATTCCCTGGACAGCAGAGCCTGGCAGGCTACAGTCCATGGGGTTGCAAAGAGTTGGACATGACTGAGCGATTAACACACACACACATGCACATACACAGTGTCCCAGTGGCTGATAAGCACATGAAAATGTGAGGGTCCACAGTGGGACAGCCACAACACACCCACCAGAATGATTACAATGAAAATGTCTCATCACACTAAGTGTTGACAAGGATGCAGGACAACTTAATGCTCAGGCATCGCTAGTGGAGATGGGAAACCGTCCCACCACTTTAGCAAACTATTTGAAAGTATCTTGCCAAATTAAATATTATTATACACTCTCAGGCCCACCAATTCCACTCCTGGCTAATCCTCAACTGAAGTGAGTACTGACATCCACCAAAAAACACATGGGCTTCCCTGGTGGCTCAGACGGTAAAGAGTCTGCCTGCAATGCAGGAGACCCGCTTAGAATGTTCGTAAAAGCTGGATACAACTCAACTGTCTATCCATAAGTGATATACAAACTGTGATGGTATTCAAGGGAAAGAATGCTACAGTTTAGGGAAAAAGAGCAAACTGCTGCTGCCCTCCACAATTTGGTTGAGTCTCCCAGATGCAATGTCCAGCAAAAGAAACCAGACACAGAGTCTATATTGAGTTTCCATTTATATGGAGTTTAAGAATAAGCAAAACCTTTTCCACAGTGATAGAAATCCAAATACAGTTTGCCTTGGGATCAGCTGCTGCCTGGTGGGGGCCTGAGAGAGGCCCCTGGAAGGTGGGGCCCATTCTTCAACCATCTGGGTGCTGTTATGTTGTATGTACATACAGACGAGTTCATTGCGCTGTACGCTGAGAATTAGTACATCCTGCTGAGTGTCACCTCAACAAAAGATAAAATAAAACAAAATAGGAAAACAGGGAGGATGAGAACAGGCACCAGAATCTGGGGACTTTTTCATTCAGATCCAGGGCAGAGTCTGAGGTGCCTCGGTAGTCCCTGAGGGCTCCACACTTGCAACAGATTATTAACAATATCACAGAATTAATTAGAAAATTTGCATTTACTGAATGCTAGACATTATGTTCAGGCTTTACACAAATTTATCACCTCACTGAATATTCCTAGTCACTCCGGGAGATAGATTTCTAGTATTATTTCCATTTACTGATGAGAAAATTAAGGCCCAGAGACACTAAGTAACTTGCCCAAGGTCACAGAGCTAAAAGAAATGGCTCTGCCAGAACTCTAAGCCTGGTCTATCTGAGTCCAAAATCCATGGTCTTAACCACCATTCATACCAGTGTAGAGTAAGAACCGGGCCCCTGATCATGACCCAGAATCAGCCGACAGAGCTTAAAGTCATGTTCCAGACTTTCCAGTTAGGAAGGCAGGGGACTGTGCAATATATATTACCAAGGTTCTATTTCTTTTCTGTTTTACTGGGCTGAATTTTTAAAATAAGACTGCTTTTTGATTATAAAAGCAGTTCACAGTCATTATAGAAAGTCTGAAAAATATAGAAAAAAAACGTGAAAAAAACTCCACATGTCCCCGCTGGAAGATGCTGACATGCAGAGGGTAATGTGAGTGCTCTGGTACGTTTCCCTCCCTTTCCTAATGGTGCCAGATGTTGGGTTGTGTTATTTTTGAGGAAAGTTGAGCCAACTTGGAAGCCACAAGGGACTGGGGTGGACAGTCTTGAATGTGCAGTAATTACTGGTGTTGACTTCTAAACAATGTAAACTCCGAATGAAGTCTCCTGGGAGGCAGCATTTTGTAAGTGGAAATATTTGGTGCTGGAAGTGACAATATTAGTTATATTGAGACAGAATCTCAATATAAAGTTTTGACCCTGGAAAGGGAGACCATCAATAAAAGACTTGTTTTTCATAGATAACAGAAACTGAGGCTCCAACAGGGGAAGGGATGGGGCCATCGGAGCACAGCTTAGTTGTTCAGGGCACAGCTTCTGAAACCAGGGGCCCTGGCTTTGAATCCCACCATCATTTACCAACTAAATCACCTGAGCAAGTTTCTTAACCAACCTCTTTGAAGCTTCAGCTCCCTCACTCATAAAATAGGGTCAGTAATAGAGTGCAAAGGGTGAAATGAGATGGAGCCTGCCTGGCACGTGGTTGATGCCCAATAAAATTATTTCTTAATTATTCAGGTAATGCAAACTCCAGGCAAACTCCAGGAGATGGTGAGGAACAGGGAGGCCTGGCGTGCTACAGTCCATAGGGTCGCAGTCGGACACCACTGGACAACTGAACAGCAACAATGTGGTGACTTTAGAACAACTGGAAATAAATATTTAAACAAATTTTCTTTAAATTATGTAGGTGAGCTTTTGTGCTACTCATATGTATTTATATATCAATTAGTATTTTCTTTCTACATCAGAATTTACAAAGGCAGTTCCATTTTGAAGTTATCAAGACTGGAGATTTAGCACAGCAGTTTAAACAGCCTCTATGTTGTAGGCTGTCCTTCGAAATTCTGCATCTTCAAAAGCCTAGTGAGTCCGGGGTGTGAATGAACACAGACGAACCCTGTCAGCCGTGTCTCATGACTTTTTTATTTATCTCTGCATTCTCAGCTGCTGCTGCCAAGACTGAACCTTTAGAAATATCCCAGGCATTCTGAATGAACTTGGGGTATAAACAGTTCTCATCCAGTTCAGACTGGCAGAAGCTCTGTATATTGAATGCTGTCTTTAAGTGAAATGGAAACAGATCCCCCAGTTTATTTTTACACAGCTCCTCTGTAAGTATAACAAGTTAATAACTAACTGAGAAACTATTTCAGTCTGTACTTAGGCACCGTGACAGTATTCACTTATTATCTGGTGGTCAGTCCAGAACCCTGGGCTGACACAGCTCTAGACAAGAATCATCCAGGACTAGGAAGACAGTTTTATCAAACCTTAAAAGAAGGAGATGGGAAGTAGCATTCCAAGAGTTTCAGCACAGAGTTCTAAAAGGAAGCTCTCTGGTGTACTGAAAATAAAAAATCAAATATTCTCAAACTCTGACCTTGGAGAGAAACATACTGACTCCTAAACAAAGCTACTTTTTAGAAAGGATCTTTCATATCACCTATGTCATTTTTACCCTCTAAACGTCTCCTAAACCCATCCACTTCTGTCGAATTCCACTGCCACCAGGTCATCCGATCCAGCCCCCACCTCCAGCCATGCTCATCCTTCTATAAAGCCCATCTGATGATGCCAGTGCCCCGCTAAAGCCCTTTAAATGCTGCCTGCTGCCCCTAGGATCAAGGCCAAAGTCCTTAACTAGGCCCCTGAGGCCACTGCTCTCTCCCAGCTCCCCATCACCTCACACCTGCTTTCATCACTTAAGCCTTCTTTCAGTCCCCCTTCCAGGCTCAAGGTCTTTGCCTCCATCCTTTCCTCATCTGAAAGCCCTCACTGCCACTCATGTCTAGTTAATTACTAGGGGAACCTATTCAAACCTCCTGTTAAAGTCTCTCAAGGCATCCATCTGATGCCTCAGAACTTCTTCAGAGCGCTGGTCACAGTCTGTAATCAAGGATTCACGTGATTACTGGAACAGCACCTAGCTTCCCCAACTGGCTTAAGTTTCCAGGAGAGCAAGATGCTCACTTCTGTTCGCCACTGAACCTCCAGCGTCAGGCAGGTCCAGTCCTGTACCCAGAGCAGGTGCTCAGTCAATTGGAAGCCCCCAGGCCTCTCTCTCTCAGCCTCCCTCCAGACTGTCGAAAGGACACACATGCTTACCAGCAACGTAAAGGATGCTCTAGTTCAGTGGGGATACCCAGACTTTAGCATCGGAGAGGCAAGTGTTTAAAGTATTTACATCCAGGCTCCAGCTCTTACTACCAGCGTGCCCTTGGCCTAGTCACTAACCCTCAAACTGGGGGTTTTGCGGATCATATTGCACATGGTTATCTTGATATTTAAATACATTAACTGAGATTGCATACACAAATCCACCAGAAGAGTACCTGGCACACAGCAGATGCGACAGACGCTTAATAAATGGCGGTTCTTCTCAGGATTCAGATGGCTATTTCTCCGGTCTTCTAGGCAAAATATAACAAAATGTAACCAGGGGCTGCTGCCTTCCTTCTTACCTTCCTCGGCCAGCACCTATCGTGTGTTTGTTGATACAAGACATAAAATGACGAACATACCAGACAGAGCCATGCTCTCTTGGAGCTAATCTATGTTTCAACTAAAAGGTAAGTGTTTTCAATATGTAAACAATATCTTCAACAGTTACATGAATTGGGTTAAACCCTCTCACAGACATTGCTGGGCAATGATCCAAAGAAACTGATCTTAGATACATACAAAGATTTAAGAGTGTGGACACTTATCTGGTGTGTGATACCAAAACACTTCTCTTTGGCTGAGGTGAGAAAACATTTAATGTCTGCTTATTCTGATTGCAGTTCCCAGGCTGGTAGGAAGGACCTGCACATCCCCCCACCACCTCCTCACAGGTATTCTGCTCTGTTTCCACTGCCTGTTGCAAATTTAATAGTGCTAGCAACAAGAACAACAATGATGAAAATAATGATAATCATTATAAGTACTATTTATTGAGTTCTTAAAATATATGCAAGCACATACATCCCTATGTTGTCTTTAACCTTCAAAACAACTCTCTGAAGGTATCATTATCTCCATTTTTCAGATGAGAACACCGAGGCTCTGAAAGTTAAGTGACTTCCCTAAGGTGCAAGTGTGGGATTCGACACCTCATTTGCCTGTTCCTGTTCTACTGCTTTTAAGAAAATCAACTCAAAGTTTGAATTAAAAGATTCATGTTTTCAATATGTAAAAATATCTTCAAAAGCTGCACAAACGAAATTAAACCCTTAGGAATGAAGGCAGCCGTGGCAGCAATATTTATAATGGTGAAACTGAAAAAGAAGTTTCCAATAAGAAAATAATTAAATTATGTAGCTAATCATGTAAAACAACTTTATAATATAGGGGGATAGGTCTACCACATAAAGTTAGATGAAAAAAAGCAGGGATACATGAAATAAGTGCTATGAAGTATCTCATTGGTATAGACTTACAGCCTTTGTGCTCAAGCCTGTGCTGCGCAACTAGAGAAGCCCACAGACTGCAACAAGGAGCCCTTGTGTCACAATCAGAGAAAATGCATAGGCTGCAGCAAAAAAAAAAAAATTAATTAAAAAATACATTAAAAAATCCTTACTATTCAATAAGCTAAGTCACTTCAGTTGTGTCCGACTCTGTGCGACCCCATAGACGGCAGCCCACCAGGCTCCCCATCCCTGGGATTCTCCAGGCAAGAACACTGGAGTGGGTTGCCATTTCATTCTCCAATCTAATTTAAAGACAATCTAATTTAAAAAGGTGGAGGATCTGAATAGACATTTCTCCAAAGAAGCTACACAAACAGCCAATAAATACCTGAAAAGACGCTCAATCATTTCATTAGGCATGTTGCTGTTCAGCCCTTCAGTCGTGTCCAACTCTTTGCAACCCCATGGACTGCAGCAGCATGCCAGGCTTCCCTGTGCATCACCATCTCCCAGAGCTTGCTCAAACTCATGTCGATTGAGTCAGTGATGCCATCCAAACATCTCATCCCCTGTTTTCCCCTTCTCCTTCTGCCCTCAATCTGGCTCAGCATCAGGGTCTTTTCTAAAGAGCTGGTTCTTTGAATCAGGTGGCCAAACTATGGGAGCTTCAGCTTCAGCAGCAGTCCAAGGGACTCTCAAGAGTCTTCTCCAACACCACAGTTCAAAAGCATTGATTCTTTGATGCTCAGCCTTCTTTATGTCCAACTCTCACATCCGTACATGACTACTAGAAAAACCATAGCTTTGACTAAACAGACCTTTGTCAGCAATGTAATGTCTCTGCTTTTTAATATGCTATCTAGGTTTGTCATTGCCTTTTCTTCCAAGGAGCAAGCATCTTTTAATTTCATGGCTGCAGTCACCATCTTCAGTGATTTTGGAGCCCAAGAAAATTAAATCTGTCACTGTTTCCATTGTTTTCCCATCTATTTGCCATGAAGTGATGGGGCAAGATGCCATGATTTGAGTTTTAAGCCAGCTTTTTCACTCTCCTCTTTCACCTCCATCAAGAGCTCTTTAGTTCCTCTTTGCTTTCTGCCATTAGGGTGGTGTCATCTGCATATCTGAGGTTGTTGATATTTCTCCTGGCAATTTTGATTCCAGCTTGTGCTTCATCCAGCCTGGAATTTCACATGATGTACTCTGCATGGAAGTTAAATAAGCAGGGTGACAATATACAGCCTTGATGTACTCCTTTCCCAATTTGGAACCAGTCCGTTGTTCCATGTCCAGTTCTAACTGTCACTTCTTGACCCTGAATACAGGTTTCTTAGGAGGCAGGTAAGGTGTTCCGGTATTCCCATCTCTTTAAGAATTTTCCACAATTAAGCATGAGAAAAACATAATTCAAACCATACTGATACCACTTCACATGCACAAGGATGACTATAATCCAGCACACGGTTAATAACATGCATTGGTGAGGATGTGCAAGAACCGGAACCCTGATCTGCTGCTGGTGGGGATATAAAATGGTGCAACCACTGTGAAAACAATCTGGCAGTTCCTCAGCCAATTGAACGTAGAGTTACCATATGACCCAGCAATTCCACTCCTGGTTATACACCCAAGAGAAATGAAAACATGTGTCCACATAAAATCTTTCACATGAATGTTTATAGCAGCATTACTCATAGTAGCCAAAATATGGAAACAATTCAGATATCTGTCCACTGATAAACAGATGCAAAGGTGTGATACATCCATATACTGGAATACTATTTGGAAACATGAGTTGTGTCTTCCTCAGATTCATATGTTGAAGCCCTAATCCCCCACATGCGACTGAATTGAAGACAGAGCTTTTAAGGAGGTGATTAAAGTTAAATAAGGTCATAAGATGTAAATTGAAAGAACGGGAAACCTTATAAGAAGACGAGAAGATACCAGAACTCTCTCTACACTGTGCGGGTAGCAGCTAGAAGGCAGCTTCTGCAAGCCAGGAGAGCTCTCACTAAACCCACTCGTGCTGGCACCTTGATCTTGGAAATCCAGCCTCCAGAACTCTGGGGGAAAAGATGTCTGCTGTTTTGAGTCCCCCAGTCTACAGTTTTTTGCAGCCATGTAATCAAGCCATAAAGAGAAATGATGTTACAACATGGATGAAGCTTGAGAACATTGTGCAAAGTGAAGAAGCCTGTCACAAGGGCAAATCTATAGAGACAGTCTGTTAGTAGTCGTCTGGGGCTGGGAAGAATGGGAGTCTTATGGTTAAGCTATGGTTAAGCTGAGTACGGTTCCCTTTGAGGGTGATGAAGATGTGCTGAAATTGATTGCAACAATGGTTTGCAAATTCTGTGAATTATACCAAAAGTCACTGAATTGTATGATACACGAATTACATCTGTGTTGTGTGTTAGTTGCTAAGTCATGTCCGACTCTTTTCGACCCCAGGGACTGTAGCCCATGAGGATCCTCTGTCCTGGAGCTTGCCAGAATTCTCCAGTCAAGAATACTGGAGCAGGTAGCCATTCCCTTCTCCAGGGGATCTGCCCGACTCAGGGACTGAACGTGGGTCTCTTCCATTACAGGCAGATTCTTTAACATCTGAGCCATCAAGCAAGTCCCTGAATTATATCTAAAGTTATTTTTACAAAAGAAAGATCACATTTTAATAGCAATCATCTCTGGATGGTGAGACTTAGAATGATCTATTGGCTTGGTTAAAAAGTTTCTTTGGTTTTCAAGAAAAAATAAAAAACAAGTTTTTCATTTTCACCAGAAATTTACTGAACAACATATTTACTGTTTTGTTCTATTACCTTCTGCCATTTTTCAGGCAATTTCATCTTCCCAAAGCTTTTATTTTTCTGAGCCAATAATTCACTTGTTCCAGGTGCCTTGTATAGTCTTCCAGGGAATTGAAATTTTTTTCATTAAAAAAATTTTGTGAAGACTGAATACAGTGGATTAATCAGAACTTCCCAGTCAAACTGTAACAGTTTTTGCCTGGTCATCAAAGAAACATACTGTTCTGTGTTACCCTGATGGAAGATTATGCGGTTTTTGCTGACTAATTCACCTACAGTTGGTCTAACTGGGAGCAGTCCTTGTTGGAATTAACCATTTGGTTTTCCAGAAGGAGCTCACAATAGAGGACTCCCTTCAATCCCACCATATACACAACATCACTGTCTTTGGATGAAGACCCACCTTTGGTGTGCTTGGTGGTGGTTCATTTCGAATACCCCACAATCTCTTCCATTCCACATTACTGTATAGTATCCACTTTTCATCACCCATCCCAATTTGTTTTAAAAACAGAACATTTTCATTACCTTTAAGTAGAAAATCACATGTGGAAATATGGTCAAGAAGCCTTTTTTTGCTTCACTTATGTGGAACCCAAACGTCAAAGTGACTAACATTACCTAGCTGGTGCAAATGATTTTCAACAGTTGATTTGGATATTTTGAGTAGGTCGGCTATCTCCTGCATGGTATAATGTTGATTGCTTTCAATTAATGTCTCAATTTGATCACCATAAACTTGTCTACACAACTGTGGAGTGTCATCCAGCGAGAAATCTCCAGCACAAAACTTTGCAAAACACTTTTGACATGTTCTGTCAGTCACAGCACCTTCTCAATTCATTGCTGTTGTTGCTCAGTTGCTAAGTCGTGTCTGACTCTTTGGGACCCCACAGACTACAGCACACCAGGTCCTCGGTCCCCACTATCTCCCAGAGTCTGCTCAAATTCATGTCCACTGAGTCGGTGATGCTATCTAACCATCTCATCCTCTGCTGCCCCCTTCTCCTCCTGCCTTCAATCTTTCCCAGCATCAGGGTCTTTTCCAATGAGTTGGCTCTTCACATCAGATGGCCAAAGTACTGGAGCTTCAGCTTCAGCATCAGTCCTTCCAATGAGTATTCAGCGCTGATTCCCTTTAGGATTGACTGGTTTGATCTCTTTGCTGTCCAAGGGACTCTCAAGATTCTTCTCCAGCACCACAATTAGAAAGAATTGATTCTTCAGTGCTCAGCCTTCTTTATGGTCCAATTCTCACATCTGTACATGACTACTGGAAAAACTATAGCTTTGGCCTTTGACCTATAGATCTTTATTGGTAAAGTGATGTTTCTGCTTTTTAATATGCTGTCTAGGTTTGTCATAGCTTTCCTTCCAAAGAGCAAGAACCTTTTAACTTCATGACTGCAGTCACCATCTACAGTGATTTTGGAGCCTGAGAAAATAAAAGCTGCAGAAATCTCTTTTTGTGTTTCAGTTGTGTTTTTACCTTTAGTGAAATAATAAAGCATATTATGCCAAAATGTTCTTTCTTCCTTCTTCAATATTAAAATGGCACCAATTTTGATAAATTGTTTTTTTTTTTTAAATGCACACGGATATGACAGCTATCATAGTACAGTATAATGAAATCACTTCAAATGAAGTTAAAGACAAAGCTGAACCATAAAGAAGGCCAACCAACTGCCAAAGAATTGATGCTTTCAAACTGTGGTGCTGGAGAAGACTCTTGAGAGTCCCTTGGACAGCAAGAAGATCAAACCAGTCAATCTTAAAGGAAATAAACCCTGAATATTCATTTAGAAGGACTGATCCGAATCTGAAGCTCCAATACTTTGCCCACTAGATGCAAAGAGCTGATTCACTGGACAAGACTCTAGTACTGGGAAAGATTGAGGGCAGGAAGAGAAGGGGTGACAGAGAATGAGACGGTAAGATGTCACCACCAATTCAATGGACATGAACTTGGGCAAACTCCAGGAGATGGTGAGGGGCAGCGAGGCCTGCTGTCCATGGGGTCGCAGAGTCGGACACAACTTAGAGACTAAACAACAGCAAGCACCACTAGAGCCATCTTATGGGAAACAAGCCAAATGAACTTTTTGGCCAACCCAATATTCTTTTTGTTCAACCTTCCAGAAAGAAAGTTAAGAAGAAAATTATTTTTTAAAATTCTGTTAGAACAAGTGCTAGCAGTGTTCATATTCCTTTTCTACGAAGCTGATAAAGCTTACACCTCTGCAAGAGTTGAATGCACACTAATGATAACTCCTCCAGGGCAGGCTTCTCAGGGTTTCATGTTCTCTCATGTACATTATCTCATGTGAGATTCACACCTTCTCTGCTTTGTAAGCAAGGCAAATACCTATTTTCTTCCTGAATCTACTTGTGTCCTGGTTCCTCCCTAAAAGGATTTCAGATAATTTTTGGGGTTGGCCAAAACGTCCTTTCATTTCATCTGAATGAAAATTTTGGCCAACCCAGTACAATAAAATACAGTTAGCAAAAACAGAAAAGAAAAAGGCAGATCTAAAGAGAAATGGAGAACTTAGATATGTTAACCAGGAAGAGTCAGTAAGTTGCTATAAATGAGCTTTAAATTGAACTCTGAGCTTCCTGGCAGACGAGGCAAAAAGGAAAAGTTAGGGAATAAAGAACCATTTCCCAAGGGGAGCTACATTTTTCTTGGCACTGTTTGCGGATAACATTTCTCATGTGGAAATTTATTTTTGTAAAAGATTTTATGGCCCACGACCCAGGAATACTACTCCTAGGTATATACTCAAGAGATACTCTTAAATATATACCAAGAATGTTCATAGCAGTTACATTCGTCATAGCTAAAAGTTGGAAATAATTCAAATATCCTTCAAGAGTAGAGTGATAAACAACTGTAATATGTTTATACAATGGAATGCTATACCACCAGTGAAAAAGAACAAATTACTGATATATCCAAGATGGCCGAGTCACACAAAATATGGAGTGAGGAAGCCAGATATAAAAGAGAACACACTATATGAGTTTTATTTAAATGATGATCAAAACACAGTAAACCTAGTTGAGGATGATAAAAATCAAAACAGTGATTATCTAGGGGGGTCAGGGAGGTGAGAGGTTAGGAAGGTGGGTGGGGTGGATTGACTGGGATGGGTATGGAGGAGCCTTCACAAATAACGGTCATGTTGGCACTAAGCTGGTTGGTTGGTGGTTACCTGAGGGGAAATATCTATTCAGATCCTCTGCCCGTTTTTAAATGTTTGAGGTTTTTCTTTTTTTGATGTTGAGTTATATGAATTATTAGTATCTTTTAGATACTAACCCCTTATCAGATTCACTGGGTGGTGTTTTCATTTTTTCAAGTTTCCTTCTCTGTGCAAAAACTTTATAGTTTGAAGTGGTCTCATTTGGTTTTTTTTTTTTGCTTTTATTTCCCTTGCCTGAGGAGACATACTGCCCCCTCCCAAATCACTTAGCCTGATGTCAAAGAATGTACTGCCTATGTTTTCTTCTAGTAGTTTTAGGTCTTACATTTAAAAGAATAAAACTGGACTACTTTGTCATACCATATGCAAAAATAAATTCAAAACAGATTAAAGATGACTTATTTAAGACCTAAAATTACTTCAGTTTTTAAAATGCATATGGTAACCCACTAATTGATTTCACCATCCACAGTGGGAAGAACACTGCTCTAACAGGAGTCAAAAACTGTATGACTTACAATAGTCACTGACCATCGTTGAACCCCTACTGTCTGGGAGGTATTGGACTGAACATGTTACATGCACCATCTCATATGAGTTTCTCTAGGATCCATTGATGGGAGTGCTTTTATCATTTCTATTGTACAGATGAAGAAACTAAAGGTCAGAGAGGTTAAACAACTTTCTCAAGATCCCACAATCAGTGAGAATTGACAGATGAGCATTAGCTCAAGTCTTTTTAACTCAAATAACCTTGTCTCTAAGTTGGACCTTTAGGAGGATGTTAGTTTCATTTTATAGTTAAAAGATGGTTAAAAGATCAGTTAAGTGCTTTGCTCAAGGATACACAGCTAGGACACTTCCAATCAGGGTTTAAATATAAAGCTTGGGACTCCAGGCCCAGGACTTTTCCTGCTGTTATAAGCTGCTCACTCTGGAACAGCTTCAAATATCATTCCAAAGCCTCTTGAATGACAAGCCTTCAGATGCCACAAAAAGCAAATGAGGGCAACTCCAATACATATGGCGAAAGTATAATACATGCAAAAGACTCAGTCTCCTCTACCTCCTACCTGCTCAGATGGGATAAATAAAACATTTTCTAAAAAGTCTTTCTAAGTCTTCCTATACACCAAAATATTATCAGGGACAGCACAGTGGGTAGTTTTGTTTTGTTTGATCTCTTGAAACTTTTCTGTATTTTTCAGAATGAGAATACAGAACAGTTTTTAAGTTATTAAAAAGGGACAGTTTTTAAATTATAGTTCTAAAAAGAATCAGATTAGCCTCCATAGCTCTATGCCTTTAAATTTTTCCATGTCCTGAACTAATGAGAGTTTAATCTAAAAATTGGGAAGACATTTTAGCTGCTCAGATCCTAAATTTAGATCCTCAGGGTGAATACCATGCATCAGCCAGGGTTGGACTTGTGCTTACAGAGAGAAGATGGGACAATTAGGTGGGTGGAACCATTGCCCTTTAAACCAGGCTAGGGTGTAAAGGAACATGTGCTTCATGCCCTCAGCAGTTTAATCAGAGGGTGGGTCCTGATGGATTTCGCAAAAAACCAAACACCAGCAGATTTCTCCAGAGCTTAACTCCATAAATAACATCTGTGCATTGCAGCATAAGGAGGTGGGGAAAAGGAAGGATTTCTAAGCCCTCTTCCTTTCTGAGTGACCCTGGGTACATTGTTCAACCTCTCTGTTCCTCAGTTTCTTCATCTATAGAATGGAGACCATACAGTACCTAGGTCAAAGGGCTGCTGAGAAGACTGAGTCCCTACTAAGGATGTGCTTAGAACAGTGGTTGCTTCATAGGAAGCATATGGGAGTGTGAACAGTCCTTTTTATTATTTTAGAAAAGATGGATAATATATTTCCTTTTATTTATTTGTTTGGTTGGTTGCTTGGAAACAACTCTGATTACCTTAGACTGACCTTGTCCATAGGGTGTTTGTCAAGCTGGATGATTTGGGAAGGGGATTGTGTAACACAGATTCATTCACTGAATCAAATACTTCTTGAACATCTATCACATGTATGCTGGGCACTGTGCTAGGAGCTTGGATAGAGCAGTAAATGACACAGAAAGGAAAAAATCCCCAAGCTGCCACAGGAAGCATCCATGTTCCAGTGCAGTCACAATAAGCAAATAATATGCAATAAACAAAATAAATTATTAAAATTCTGGGCAAGTCAGAAGAATTAAAAACTTGAAAAATTATTAACCAGTGACTAAATATAATTAAATACATCACATAGTCAAAGACAGTTTGTAAAGGAAATACAGTGATTACAATATAATCGATTCTCTATGGTGCAGCCCCCAGAACATACACTGGACTCAGGGCACCCCGCCATCCTGGAGCTGGCTTTGTCCTATATCCTTCATCACAATCAGAGTTGAAGGGCAATCACTTCATTTCTCCAAAGTGGCAAAGAAGAAATGGCACCAACACTAAGTTCTTCATCTATGTCCATGCGTGTTTTAATACAAGTCTGGAAGTGGCCAGTTCCTTTTGAATCACCCTGTAGATAACATGTTAGATGGAGATGAGCAGGGCAGAGGGATGGGGGTGGTCAGGGAGAAGGCACTGAGAAGGTAACAATTAAGCAGAGTCTGATGGAGGTGAGGGAGAGAGCCATGAGGGAATCTGGGGTCTGCGCCTTCACTTTTTTCCTCTTAATTTATTTACTGTGATAAAATACACATAAGATAAAATTTACCATCCTAATCACCTTAAAGTGTACCATTTGGAGGTATTAAGTACACTCATACCATCACCACGATCCATCTCTAGAACTCCTCATCTTGCAAAACAGAAACTCGGCACTCATTAAACAAGAACCATCTTACTTTTTGTCTCTATGGATATTACTATTCTAAGTATCTGATTTCAGTGGGATCATTCAGTATTTATCTTTTTGTGACCGGCTTATTTCACTTAGCGAAATGTCCTCAAGGCTCATCCACATTATGGCATGTGTCAGAACGTCCTTAAGACTGAACAATATTCTACTGTATGGACACACCATATATGTCCTATCCATTGATGGACACTTGGGTTACTTCTACCTTTGGCTATTGTGACTAATGCTGCCATTAACATGTGTGTACAAACATCTCATCGAGGCCCTGCCTTCTTTCTTGTATATGCCCCAAAGTGGAATTTCTGGCTCATGGGTAATTCCTTTAAAAATTTTTTTAAGGAACCACTTTATCTATATCATTTTACATTCCTAGCAATAATGCAAAATGGTCCATTTTTTCCACATTCTCATCAATACTTATTATTTTCTATTTTTTGATAGTATCCATCTTAATGGGTGTAAGATAGTCTGTGCCTTCATTTTTATTTATATGACAGCTTTATGAAATATAACTCACATGCCATACAATTCACTCATTTAAAGTACACAATTCAATGATTTTTAGTATATTCGCAGACAGGTGCAACCATCACCACAGTCAACTTCACAACATCTTCATATTCCCCTAAAGAATCCCCTTACCTCTCAGCTGTCACCCCCATTCCCTCAGCCTCCCAGGCCCAGGCAAGCACTAATCTGCTTTCTATCTCTACAGATTTTCCTATTCTGGACATTTCACATAAAGGGAATCACATAATATGTGGTCTTTTGTGTCTGGCTTCTTGTACTTAGCAAATTTTCAAGTTCTCAAGGTTCATCCACATTCAAGCATTATCAGTCCTTCATTGCTTTTTATGGGGTGGCCTTCATGTCTGCATTGAACATCTGTTGCACTTTTGAGAGCATGAATTCCAGACCTCTCCCTCAGCCTAATCGGGGGGACTGTCAGAAAGAAAGGGTATGAGGACAGCAAGGCACTATGATGCTGTGGAAGTCTAAACGTCCTCAGTTCTGCTCCTTAGCAGCTGTCGACCAAAAGCAAGTGACTTAACATCTGAGACAAGAGATGGGGTGACAATAGGTTATTCTCATTACATTTGTTATGAAGATTAAAATAATATATTTAAGGCATGTGGTAGGCATTCATAAAGACCATGGATCTTTGCAGACACCAAGGTGTGGCAGCTAAGGGTAAGGACAACGCTACCCTGTAGGCTGGACACCACAGCAGGAGCAGTTTCCCATGGCCCTCCCTCTGTGAGCTTGATTTTCACTCAGGGAGTCACCCTGGGTATGACAGAAATCCCTCAGTCTAGGAGACATCTTCCAACTCTTCAAGTATATGACCAAACAGAAAGCGCCTTTAAACATCCCTACTCTTTCCCCTCAAATTCTCTCAAACTGCCAAATACCCAAAATACCCTTTGCTCTTCTCCCCTCCCCAGTTACTCTCTGGCCCTATCTAACCTCATTCTTCACAGCAAAACCCAGAATGTTCCTCATATATTGTTCCTGGCTTCAATCTTAAAACCAAACTCCCCAAACCAACAACCACCACCAAGACAACAGCAATAGGTTTCCAGGCTTTGGATTTGGTCAACAATAGGTCTCTTAGCCCCGTAGGCAGGAGATTCTATAGCAAAACACCTATCAGATTTCCTATTTTATAGAGATTTCCTTGCTCACTCCTTCCACTTTTCAAAGGGGAAAGCAAAGTCCAGCTAGTTGGTAAACTGAAGGAACTCAGATCCCCTGAATTTTAATACAAATGAAATTGCATTAGTGAGAAGAGCCCCACAAAGGAAGATTTTGAATCCAAAGCTATTACTGGGATCCTCCAGCTAATCCATAGTATTAGGATTGTGCTGATGTGGTTACAACACATTCTCTTCTAAGAATAAACCCATGTAATCGCTTTCTCTGGCCTCTGGCCTGACACATCCTTGTAAATTTCCCCCAGGGGGTTCTAACCTGCAGCCAGGATTGAGAACCACTGCTAAGTCGCTTCAGTCATGTCCGACTCTGTGTGACCCCAGAGACGGCAGCCCACCAGGCTCCCCCCTACCCGGGACTCTCCAGGCAAGAACACCGGAGTGGGTTGCCATTTCCCCCTCCAATGCATGAAAGTGAAAAGTGAAAGTGAAGTCGCTCAGTCGTGTCCAACCCCAAGTGACCCCACGGACTGCAGCCCACCAGGCTCCTCCGTCCATGGGATTTTCCAGGCAAGAGTACTGGAGTGGATCACCTGGAATACATTTTTTTTCTCTTTCTTGACAGTTCAAAAAATATTACAGAAACCAGCCACCAGTTATTGATCATTCCCTTTGTACCAGGATCTATTTAATAGCATCCATGATATTAAATATTATTTAATTCTCACAGGAGCTCTGTGTGATGGGCCCTAACTGTCCCCACATAACAGAGGAGGAAACTGGGCTTCAAGAGAATGAGCCCTGCCCATGCTGATGTTAGAGTCAGGATTCATTCAGACCTCAGAGCAAGTATTCTTAATAATAACATATATTAGCCATATGTTGAGCATTTATATTACTAATAATAGTTATCATTTATTGATCACTTTTTTTTTTTTTTTTTGAGCCAGGCACTATTCCAGTTCATTTAATCCTTATAAAAACCCTATGGAGTGGTTACTAACATTAGTGTTTCTATTTTATTGCCATGCAAATTGAGTCACTGAGAGGTTATGCAACCAGCACAAGGTTATACAGCCGATAAATGGGAAACTTTATCCAGTCTGGTTCCTTGAGCCTTCCAGGTGTTTGTGGATACATCTAGATCTTACAAGAGCATTCTGCGTCTATATAACTGCAAAGAATGCTGAAAAGTCAGATGACAGAATGAAGCTACTGGTCGGAAGCATCCATTTACAAAAGTTTAAACTGGGGACTAAAACTTTAGGAGCAGATCATTTAATAAAGGAAGTCATCTTTTATTTTACTTTACATTTCAGTAGAATAGTAGGGGAACATCAAGCATTTTAAGCAAAGGCATGTCCCGGTTGTGCAGACTTTTGCAAATTTTAAATGAAAAGATATGTATGAAAGTTGATGTCATCCTAATATCCTCACCCACTGGTGAGTCTTAAAAATAGAACTGATGAAAGTAATCTCAAGGCATGAAGTCACTAGACTTCTTTTAATCAAATTTTTATTTCTTCTGCTGGTTAAAATAGAAAAGGAACTAAGGTTTGAGGAGATATGAGAGAAAAAATTAAAATGAAAATGACACCTTAGATTTCCCAACAGTGTATTTCTTCTTAAAGACCCATGGTGATATCAAAGCAATGACCTCATTTAGAATTATTCCTGAGGCATAATCATTCTCATTTTACAAGTGGGGAAAATGAAATACAAAGATTACATCACCCATCAAAAGTTCCAAAGTGACTTGGTTATGCATTAAGCATAAATTGTTGTAGTGTTTTTGGATGACAGTACGGTGATCACTGTCTAAACTTAATATATTTATATCCTTTGACTCAGCAACTCCATTTCTAGGAATTTATCCTATAGAAATACTTTTATAAGTAAGCAGGAATATATCTACAAAAGCCTTTCAATACATTAGTCATGCTGTGCTGCATTGCACTTAGTCGCTCAACGTATCCGACTCTTTCTGACCCCATGTACTGTAGCCCACCAGGCTCCTATTTCCATGGGGATTCTTCAGGAAGAATACCGCAGTGGGTTGCCATGCCATCCTCCAGGGGATCTTCCCAACCCAGGGATCAAACCCAGGTCTCCCGCAATGCAGGTATATTCTTTACCATCTGAGCCAACAGGAAAGACCAAGAATACTGGAGTGGGTAGCCTATCCCTTCTCCAGGGGATCTTCCAGACCCAGGAATCGAACCGGGCTCTCCTGCATTGAGGCTGGATTCTTTACCAGCTGAAGCTACCAGGGAAGCCCCTACATTGTTCATAATACAAGCCAAATATCTGTTCATTGAGAATTGTTTTTAAAAAAATATGGCACAGATTTATCAATGGGCTTCCCAGGTGGCTCAGTAGTAAAGAATTTGCCTGCCAATGCAAGGAGATTAGGAGATGCAGGTTTGATCCCTGGGTTGGGAAGATCCCCTGGAGGAGGGCATGGCACCCCACTCCAGTATTTTTGCCTGGAGAATCCCACGGACAGAGAGTCCTGGCAGACTACAGTTCATAAAGTCACAAAGAGTCAGACAGAAATAAGCAACACAGCATGCAGCATAGATTTATCATTTTTATGGAACCACAAAAAATCATGAGAGAGGTCTCTGTATATGTGGCATGAAAAGATGTCAATGATATGTTGTCAAGTGAAGAAAAAAGCAAGTTACAGGATACTATATATAACATAGCTCATGTTTATAAACATAAATATGTGTATATATATTTAAATATTAATAGATGAAGAAACCCTATGAGCTGATACACTCAACAGTGGTTGTCTCTGGAAAATAAGTCACTGAAAATTTGCCCCTTTCTGTTATATGATAGATCATGTTTGTCAATCACAAAAGGTCACACTTAATGCCAGAACCCACCTCCTGAGCCTCAGGCCAGAGTGTTCTCTGCACCTGGGCCCCTCTTTTGTGGTCAAGGCCTTCTCTGTTCATCTGTAGATAGGAAGGGAGTATGGAAGGAGGGAGACAAAGCATCCTCATCCTCATCTTCTCACCCCTGGCTTCCACTTCTAATGGAAATGTCTCCTAGAAACATAGTTATAGATCCTGCATCCTTCAGACTGGGGACTAGGCCTTCCCTACCCTCAGATATCCCCTATTCCAGCGGCCTGCCATCGATTCAGCTAGTGTCAAGTGGAAGGTACAGCCAGATGCTGCCCACTGTCCAGCCTGGGGGTCCTGGTACCCTGATAGGAAGATTTGCAGGGGGCCGATCAGCCCTACTGGACACACAGCTTAAGGTATCAATAACTGGACACTATGGCAGGAGATGGCCAGAGATTCCCTGGCATCAGGCAGATCTGGGTTCAAATCCCTGGTCTCTGGCCTTCCTGGCTGTGTGACCTGGGTGAGTCATGTAACCTCCAGCCCCGGTTTCCTCACCTGTACGATGGAGGTAATATCCTTCCTCTGGGAGAGAAGTATGAGGGCTACATGGGAACACGGGTGCTTAGTACAGGGCCTGGCACGCAGCATATGCTCGTCTACTCATAACTGTTCCTGAGCTCCAGACAGCCTTCTCTGTTCTAAGAACCAACTTCCAGGGTGTGACCAAGACAAGGCACTCATTTTAAGAATATCCTAAAACCCTAATCCTAATAGTTAAGATTTGTCATTACAATCTAAACTTAAATACTAGATTTAAAATCAAGAAAAGAAATTTCTCTGCTTTCTACCCCACCCTGCACTCAGGCTTTTATCTTTTTCCTCCAGAAGCCATGCCCTACTAAGAAACTCATTATATTTAGGGAAAAGATAATGTTCACCTCATTATAGTGTCTTCTTTATGAGAGAAAAATTAGCTCCAGGAATAAGTGTGCTTCCAAGAAACTTTTTAAATTTGAGGACAATGAACAATGTCATGATCCTATTTCATTCATTGCTGTAGCTTCTAGGAAGCTCAGACATTTCTATTTATTGTAGGAACATTTTTGAGGTTATTATTCACATTGCATAATGTATAGGGAAGGACCCAGTATTTCCTGAACCACTGGCTCACTTTTTTTTTTTTCCTTGTGGATACTGTGAATTATGTAATAGACCTTATTTCCCTCTTTACTTTGTCCCTAAGAAATCTCTAGCAAATACAGACTTGGAGTAAGTATTTTGCTTACTATATTTAATGGCTTTATTTTTTCTCTACTTTTAATTTTTCCTTAATCCAATTACACATTTACCTTAAAATGTTATATTATGTGTTTCTGTAAATGACTATAAACCACTCTTGGACTGACATAGGGAATAAAAGGTGAGCAAACCAAAGTAAAGAATCTGTTTCCTTTGACAGGTCAGCTTCCCCCACCCTTTCCTTTAGTATCAAGAAGTGATATTTAAAATAGCAAAAATTCCAAAAAGAAAGTTATAGGTAAATGACTATTTTTTAAAACTGGGATATGGTCGCTTTCCAGTGTTGTTAGTTTCTGCTCTACAGCAAAGTGAATCAGCTATATGTATATATATATCCTCTTTTTTGGATTTCCTTTCCATCTGGGTCACCACAGAGCATTGGGTAGAGCTCCCTGTGCTATACAGCAGGTTCTAATTAGTTCTCTATTTTATAAATAGTAGTGTGTATACATCCCAATCTCCCAATTCATCCCACTCTTAAAGATTAAAATACTGTCAATCTTACAATGATAGAAATAAAACCACATAAAATCACAAAAAATATCAAGAAGAGATAAAAGTTATTCAAAGAGTATTTACACAAATATGCAGAATACACACACACATATGAAAATTGTTATCAGATGCTGTATATATACGTAATCTGATGTTGTATACATAAAAAATGTAATCTGATGTTATGGAACAGTTTCTATGGTTTCTTTCTCCTTACTCATACCAGATTTCCAAATAAAATATGAATATTCAGTTACAAAGCACATTTGAAAACAATTACCAATTATATGAAGCTAAAAATATGCTATTAATCAAGAAGAGATTTTTGCCCATATCTCAAAAATGACTTTGGCATCTTCTTTTGGATTATATTGGCTGTAATTCTTGTCATAAACGCTTTAAAAATAATTCCTGCAACTGTCCTGATGGATAGAGACTTAAGAATAACTTCACACCGCTCTGTCCTAGAAGAAAATCCTGCAGGACAGCCTCTGACTCAGTGTAACATGAGACAGGCTATAAATGACCACGGTTCTACCCCGACAGCTGACGCTCCTCTCCTTCAGACCTCCTGTCTGCACCAAGGTTGCTCCAAGGAATGAACTTGGCAAAACTCATTCATACTATAAATACCAGAGAACAATATGGATAAAATGGCATCCACTAAAAAAAAAAAAAAATCTTATGCTTGTATGATGGATTTGTACATAGATGAGTCTGTAGTGCCTTTTTTTTACATGAAGATGAAACCCATTTTTATTTGCAATCACTCCACTTTTTTTCTTTACCACAAATCTAAAGAACTACGTGTGTTTAACATTCATCTTCAAACTGTTTCATCAGAGCTCTTTGGGGGTCTAATTACAATGTCACCTTGGCTGGAAGGAGTTGATTGTCAAAACCTCCACACTACCCAGATTCATAAGGCCTTCAACAGGAATAAATCTGTTGTACATGAACTTAACAAAGTAAATCAGCTCAGTGACACTTGAAGGAGACAGAAAGTTTTACTTCACTTTATGGGCAGCAGGTTGTACCCTGGTCCTGGCAATTCAGCCGCTACGCAAGGGCCTCAGTCATCGCAAACACAAACAGCAAGAAACCATAGGTCATAAGAAATCAGACAAGCCGTGTATCATATTCGGGAGGATTCCTGAGAGCTTTGGGTCTGATGGTAGAATCCAAGAGAGTGTCTTGTCTCGCTGCATCTCTCCTCTGGGATGTGTCAGAACACAGGACAAAGAAAGGGCATGCCTGAGTCCCAGCCCTAGGGCCTCCCCGGCTGTGTGACCTTGGCAAGCCCTCGACCTTCCAGGCCCTCTACTTATTCATCTTTAAAATGAAAACCAGAGCTCCATCCACCAAATATGTATAGGCTGTCTGCTCTGTGCCAGGCTCTGTGCTAAATGATGAATAAGACACTCAGTCCCTGCATGAAACCCCTTCGAGCTTAGAGTCTAGTAGAGGAAATCAATGCAAAACTGCTTGAAGCATAGACATATTTTAAAATGACAATAACCAACATGTATGGGAACTATGTGCCAGGACTTATTCCAAAGATCATCTCTTGCAATCCTTTAACAACTGTATGAGACAGGACTATTAATAGTTCCATCTTGCATGTGGGAATACTGAGATTGAATGAAGTTAACTAGATCAGGGTCACACAGATAAAAAAAGAAAAAGATTCCAAGGGCAAGTCTTGCCAACTCCAAAACTCCACTGTGCTGCACTGACTTTCTTCTGAACTGACCACAGATCTGGGGACCGTGTTTAGAACGGTTTTCTTTCCCAAGGGCCATGTCTACAGTTTCATTGCAAATGAGAAATTTACCCACAAGTTCACAATGGGGCGTTTACGGAAAACCTCATCTTGTTTGGAAAGCACTGCTCCTTTTGGAACCCTCGGAAGGTAGAAAGACGTCAAGGGACATGGGCAGCAGGTGGCCGAGATGGGACCAGTCATTCTGCCCTCTGCTGCTGGCTGGATCACTGCATTAAGTCCAGCCTGCACTCACTGTCACATAGCAAGCCAAACTAATCAGTAAGCCAGTGACAAATCAACTAAAAAAAATAATAATAATAAGTAAAATCAGAAATAAATAGGCACACTGCCGCATGTTCCTTGATCTTTAATCTGATTACAGTTCTGATTGTCTTCTAGTTTTGAAATGAAAGGAACCAGCAGTTGTACAGAGATGAGCCTGTCAAAACAGTTACAGCTCAACCTACTTCTTAAAAAGGGACACTAAGAACACCAATGTGATGAGCCCCTGCTCTGCACCAGGCTCTGTATGTGAACTCATACAAAGCTCAGAACTCCACCCGTCTGTCCATTCATTCATAATCATAATAATCATCCAAAGAACTCTCAGATTCAACATTGTTTATACTTGATCATTTTCTATGTGTATGTGTATGGATATGTGTGCATGTGTGTTATTGTTTTTTCCTGTATCATTGGAGTTTAAGTTGCATAAAACCTTCAGCATGCAACTTAAGAATAGGTTTCTGGGACTTTCCTTGTGGTCCAGGGGTTCAGTCCAGTCACTCAGTCATGTCCAATTCTTTGCGACCCCATGCACTACAGCATGCCAGGCTTCCCTGTCCATCACCAACTCCCGGAGCTTGCTCAAACTCATGTCCATTGAGTCCATGATGCCATCCAACCATCTCACCCTCTGTCGTCCCCTTCTCCTCCTGCCTTCAATCTTTCCCAGCATCAGGGTCTTTGCCAATGGGTCAGTTCTTCCCATCAGGTGGCCAAAATGTTGGAGTTTCAGCTTCAGCATCAGTCCTTCCAATGAATATTCAGGACTGATTTCCTTTAGGATGGACTGGTTGGATCTCCTTGCAGTCCAAGGGACTCTCAAGAGTCTTCTCCAACACCACAGTTCAAAAGCATCAATTCTTCGGTGCTCAGCTTTCTTTATAGTCCATACATAACTACTGGAAAAACCATAGCTTTGACTAGATGGACCTTTGTTGGCAAAGTAATGTCTCCACTTTTTAATATGCTGTCTAGGTTGATCACAGCTTTTCTTCCAAGGAGCAAGCATCATTTAATTTCATGGCTGCAGTCACCATCTGCAGTGATTTTGGAGCCCCCCAAAATAAAGTCTCTCACTGTTTCCGTTGTTTCCCCATCTACTTGCCATGAAATAGCATGGCAAATAGATGGTCCAGTGGTTAAGTGGTTAAGACATGGTCCCGTGGTTAGACTTCACTTTCCATTGCAGGGGGGCGTGGGTTTGATCCCTGGTTGAGGAGCTAAGATCCCACATCCCTCCAATAAAATCAAAACATAAAACAGAAGCAATACTGTAACAAATTCAATAAAGACTTAAAAAAATGATCCATATCCAAAAAAAAACAAACAAACAAAGAGAATAGGAGGTTTCTGATATTGGCCAAGAACATTGATCAACATCAGGAAACTTAATAATACTATGTACCATTAATTAACATAAAGCCATACTCAAAGTTTGCTGTTTCAGTAATGTCTTTTATAGAATTTTCCCCCATCCAAGATCCAATCTAAGATCAGGCACAGCATTCAGCTGTCATATCTCTTTGGTCTCCTTTAATCTTTGTTTTTCTCAACATCGGCATTTTTGAAGAGTCCACACCAGTTATTTTGGAGCATGTCCTCAGTTTGGGTTGATCTGATGTTCCCTCACAATTAGATAGGTTCCACTCATGCATTTTTGATAGGAGTTGTGTATAAGAATGTGTGATGTGTGTCTTCCTCAGTACATCACATCAGGAGGCAGGTGATGTCAGTTTTTCCCAATATTGGTAACATTAATCTTCAGCACTTGGTTAAGGTGAGTCTGCCAGGTTTCTTTAGTGCAAAGTTATTATTTTCTTAGATTTTTTTAAAGCTTTTTATTTTGAATTGAGGCGTAGCCAATTAACAGTGTTGTGATACTTTCAGGTGAACAGCAAAGGGACTCAGCCATATACATGCACATGCATCCATTCTCCCCCAAACTCCCCTCCCACCTAGGCTGCCACATAACGTTGAGCAGAGTAGCATGTGCCATGCAGGAGGTCTTTGTTGGTTAACCATTTTAAATTTAGCAGTGTGTACACATCGATCCTAAACTCCATATCCCTTCCCACCTTGGCAACCAAAAGTTTGTTCTTGAAGTCTGTGAGTCTCTTACTGTTTCATAAGTTCATTTGTATCATTTGCTTTCAGATTCTACATACAAGGGATGTCATATGATATTCCTCTTTCTCTGACTTACTTTACTGAGTATGACAATCTTTAGGTCCATCTGCTGCTGCAAATGCATTATTTCCTTTTTTTAATGGCTGAGTAATATTCCATTGTATATATTTACCACATCTTCTTTATCCATTCCTCTGTCAATGGACATTTAGGTGGCTTCCACGTCTTGACTATTGTAAACAGTGCAGCAGTGAACACTGGGGTGCATGCATCCTTTCAGATCATGTTTTTCTCCAGATACATGCCCAGGAGTGGGATGTCAGGGACATGTGGCAGCTCTGCTTTAGTTTTTTAAGGAACATCCATACTGTTCTCCATAAAAGTTGTACCAGTTTACATTCCCACCAATAGTGTAGGAGGTTCCCTTCTCTTGTGGAGAGATATTTTAAGACTATGACTATCATGTCCCTCAATAAACTTTCACCCAGAGGTTTAGCATCTACTGATGATTCTTGCTTTAGTCAATTGATTTATTAATATGGTTACAAAATGGTGACTTTTAAATTCCATTATATCTTCTAAACATGTTAGTTGTCATTCTACTGTGGGAGAAAGCCTCCTCTTCTCCCACATTTATTTATTTGGTTATTTCTGTATACCTATAGAGATTTGGATATTTATTTTAGTCAATGAGTTCATTGCTGTCAGTTAATTTTGATGCTTAAATTAAAAACTCAAGAGACTAGAAAATACCAGAGGGCATTACATATAATAGGTTTGTATGTGAAAGTCACTCAGTCATGTCGAACTCTTTGGGACCCCATGGACTATTCAGTCCATGGAATTCTCCAGGCCAGAATACTAGAGTGGGTAGCCATTCCCTTCTCCAGGGGATCTTTTCAACCCAGGGATCAAACCCAGGTCTCCCACACTGCAGGTGGATTCTTTACCAGCTGAGCCACCTGGGAAGCCCAAGAATACTGGAGGGAGTAGTCTATCCATCTCCAGGGAATCTTCCCGACCAAGAATCGAACAGGGGTCTCCTGCATTGCAGGCAGATTCTTTACCAGCTGAGCTACCAGGGAAGCCCATATAATAAGGTCATTTTTTATAAAACTTTTGTTTTAGCTATGTATATATGAAACCATCAGTATATTCATATGTCATAGATTGTGACATAAAACTATTTCTTTCTGGTTCACAATCCAACAATGTTGAGACTTGCTGGCCTAAAGGAGAATGCTGTATTTTTCTATCTTCCCTTAGACAGAAGTGGGTGCTTCCCCCATCCAAGCCCAAGGCAGGGGAGGGAAGATCCAAGAGAACAACTCAGAAAGATGAGGGGCTCCTCATTATCTGATTGGTCATCTCCTTTAAGGGTAGATTTCCACACACTTCAACCTACTGTGCCTGGGAGAGCAAGTTCAGGGGAACTGGGGAGACATGAGAGGTGGAGAAAAGGGGGCAGTGGAGAAGTCCGTGTCGGCTCCTGGTTTCCTGTGTCAAGTGAACACTGTTCCATTGGGCTCAAGAGGGCTGGCCACCGGCTAAGGAGACCCCAGGAACAAAAGGCTGGGAGAGCGCTGGCAGAAGTGGGGTCTGAGTGGAAGGAGAAGATGGAGTGGCAGAACCAGACCCCCAAAGCTTCTGCCCTGTGAGCTCTGAGGAAGTGCTCATGTGAAACGTAGGAGTCAGAGAGCCAGTGTGGGGCCGCCTGCCCACAGGACACGGATGACCACACAGTCTCAGCCAGAGAAGCAACAGCAGCCAAGAGAGGACCACATAGGAAGTGAGGGGACGATGCCCCCGGATCTCCCTCCCTCCCACTCCCAACCCCACTGAGTCAGAGCATTAAATCGGAGCTGAGATTGAGATTTTTAAGTAGGCTGGACTTCATGAAATCAGAACATACTTCAGAGACATGCCATGAAGGAAGTGGAAAGAGAGATTTGAGAGAACAGAATTGAAGACAGTCTCTGGGCAAAAAAAGAAGACTTTTTCCTAGATTCCATCATGTTGAGATTGCTCCATATTGTTCCTGGTCCCCTTAGGTGAGGCGAGTGGGGGCAGCCCCTCTGAGGCATTAATGCCCCTAAGCCGAGGGTGAGAAGGAATGGCCACAGAGCGCCCTGGGGAGGATGATTTGCCAGGAAAGGGATTGAAAGTGCAGTTGCGAGGTGAGGAAGGTGTTGGCATACAGCAGAACAAGAGAGACTAGGGGGACTGCAGTCTAGTGAAAAGGGACAAGGAATGGGGAGGATGGGGAGGTCAGAGCATGGACAGTGAGAGGATGGTGGTCTGTTGAGGGAGGTATGATCATTTTTTCCCGTTGGCTTTCATAATTTAAAAATTCCCAAAATGCAAGATTTTCCCTAGTCCTGATTCCTAAAGGAAACTAACACTAACGTATTCTCCAGGCTTTTTAGACATCTCTATTTCCAAGCACGTATTTTAGTTAGTGAGTGTTAGTCAGCCACTTGTGTTCAACTCTGTGACCCCATGGACTGGAGCCCACCAGGCTCCTCTGTCCAGAGGATTCTCCAGGCAAAAATACTGGAGTGAGTAGCCATTCACTTCTCCAGGGGATCTTCCCACCCCAGGGACGGAACCCTGGTCTCCTGCTTTGCAAGGGGATTCTTAATGAATCTTAATTTTCTTAATGAAAATTTATTGTCCTGCAGTTATTTTCCCCTTGACAATCCATCATGAGTCTCATTCCATGTTGTTGGTTAAATAAATGACACTAAGTCAATACCACACAGCTATTAGACATCCCAATACCACTCTCTAGGGCTGACCAGAATGACGTTCTGAGTGTGTTCAGTGACAGTGGAGATGACACAATAGAATGAACAGATATATGGGAAGTAGAATGCAAAAACCCACATTTAATAATATACAAATGGATATTTATTTGCATCATTTTGTACTGGAAAAAGTATAGCAGGATGTTCACCAAAATTTTAACAGTGGTGACATTTCTGACTTTTCTCCTTTTTTGGTTATTTTTTTCCTAATTTTTCTACCACAAATATGTAGTAACAAAGTTTAAAAAAAAAAAAAGGGGGAGGCAAATAGGACAAAATTGTGACATATACAAGACAGGTGAAGGGTGCTTCTCTGTTATTCCTAGCGCTTCACTCTGTACATGTGTTTAATTTCTCAGAAAAGGGGCTAGGATGGCATAAAACAGCACTTAAGTTCAGACACACAATCAACAGCTTAGATGATAACTATCCATCACACTGATGGGCACTGTGTTTCCAAAATGATGGGTTATTCTTTTTGTTTGTAGCTAAAAAGAGAGAGAGAGAGAGAGAGAGCTGCAAACGCGGGATGACACTGACGTGTACCTAAGTGAGGGGAACAGCTGGAACAGTTACATCGCGTCACCGCTGTCATTCGGGAGCCGACTCTTTAACATGCCGCCCCCTCCCTTACCCCAGTGGAGTTCCGTGCAGAACAAGGACCCCAGGAAACCGCGCAGGGCTTCCTTCTTGATCCTGGAGCAAGACTCAGGCTTTTCCTGAATAAACCACAGGTTGTGAATCATACAACTGACCTTTTTGTTCTTGTTTGGCCCAGAAGATTTTGACTCGCTGGCGAATATGCTTGTCCTCACGGAGCTTCTTCTGCCACTGACGCAATTCTTGAATCTCAGGATCGCAGCGAACCTGGAAAATTCCTGCAAAGCTTTAGTTCCCTTTCTACACACTTCTACACATTAACTTGCTAGCCCTGCAAGGAAAATCCTTTGTAAATCACCTGGATTACTTTTGATTCCAAATTAATCATTGTTCTAAATGAATTAACTATACTCCTAAAGCTCACGTAATATTCAAGAGTAAATGAGGCTGGATGAAGGTTTGCTATACTAATGGCAGGCTGAGAACTTTCTGATCTGTGCTGTTCAACAGAAATATAATGAAACTACATGTGTAATTATAAATTTCCTTGAAGTCTCATCTTATTTTTAAAAAATATTTCTTTATTTATTGAAGGATAATTGACATACAATATGTTAGTTCCAGGTGATTTGACATTTAAATACCTTATGAAATGATCACCATAAGTCTAGTAACCATCTGTCACATACAAAATTGTTACAGTATTAATTGGCTATATTCCTTAGGCTGTAAGTTACATCCCTATGACATTTATTTTATAACTGGAAGTTTTTGTACCTCTCAGTCACCTTCACCTCTTTGCACATTCCCCCACTCACCTCCCCTCTGGCAGCCACCAGTTTGTTCTCCCTATCTGTGAGTCTGTTTTATTTGTTCATTTGTTTTTTTAGATTCCATATATAAGTGAAATTTTACAGTATTTGTCTTTCTTTGACTTATTTTACTTAGCCTAATATCCTTTAGAATTATCCACGTTGTCACAAATGGCAAGATTTCATTCTTTTTTTATGATTCAGTAATACTCTGAAAGAGATGGGAATACCAGACCACCTGACCTGCCTCTTGAGAAATCTATATGCAGGTCAGGAAGCAACAGTTAGAACTGGAACAACAGACTGGTTCAAACTAGGAAAAGGAGTAGTATGTCAAGGCTGTATATTGTCACCCTGCTTATTTAACTTATATGCAGCGTACATCATGAGAAATGCTGGGCTGGAGGAAGCACAAGCTAGAATCAAGATTGCCAGGAGAAATATCAATAACCTCAGATATGCAGATGACACCACCCTTATGGCAGAAAGTGAAGAACTAAAGAGCTTCTTGATGAAAGATGAGAGGGGGAAACGTTGGCTTAAAGGTCAACATTCAGAAAACTAAGATCATGTCATCTGGCCCCATCACTCCATGGCAAATATGGGGAAACAGTGGCAGACTTTATTTTTTTTTGGGTGGCTCCAAAAATCACTGCAGATGGTGACTGCAGCCAAGAAATTAAAAGATACTTGCTCTTTGGAAGAAAGGTTGTGACTGACCTAGGCAGCCATATTAAAAAGCCAACAAAGGTCCATCTGGTCAAGGCTATGGTTTTCCAGTAGTCATGTATGAATGTGAGAGTTGGACTATAAAGAAAGCTGGGCACCAAAAAATGTATGCTTTTGAACTGTGGTGTTGGAGAAGACTCTTGAAGTCTTGAAGACTCAAGAAGTCCCTTGGACTGCAAGGAGATCCAGTCAATCCTAAAAGAAATCAGTCCTAAATATTCATTGGAAGGTCTGATGTTGAAGCTGAAACTCCAAAACTTTAGCCACCTGATTTGAAGAACTGATTCATTGGAAAAGACCCTGATGCTGGGGAAGATTGAAGGCAGGAGGAGAAGGGGACGACAGAGGATGAGATGTTTGGGTGGCATCACTGATTCAATGCACATGAGTTTGTGCAAGCTCTGGGAGTTGGTGATGGACAGGGAGGCCTGGCGTGCTGCAGTCCACGGGGTCGCACAGAGTCAGACACGACTGAGCGACTGAACCGAACTGAAACACATGTATGCTGCTACTGCTAAGTCACTTCAGTTGTGTTCGACTCTGTGCGACCCCATAGATGGCAGCCTACCAGGTTCCTCTGTCCCTGGGATTCTCCAGGCAAGAACACTGGAGTGGGTTGCCATTTCCTTCTCCAATGCATGAAAGTGAAAAGTGAAAGTGAAGTCACTCATTTGTGTCTGACTCTTCACGACCCCATGGACTGCAGCCTACCAGGCTCCTCCGTCCATGGGATTTTCCAGGCAAGAGTACTGGAGTGGGGTGCCATTGCCTTCTCCAGTATATATATATATAACACATCTTGATTCATTAATCCATCCATGGACACTTCAGTTGCTTCCATAATCTTAGCTATTGTAAATAATGCTGCAGTGAACATAGTTCCCCAACCAGGGATCAAATGCAGGCCCTTGGCAGTGAAAACACAAGTCCTAACCATTGGAGCACCAGGAATTCCTGTATCTTTCTGAATTAGTGTTTTTGTTTTCTTAGGGTAAATACCCAGAAGTGAAATTACTGGATTACATGATAGTTCTATTGCAATCTCATTTCAAAAAGTGAAAATAAACTGGCAAGATTATTTTAAGAATACATTTTGTTGGACTTCCCTCATGGTCCAGTGGCTAAAACTCTACACTCCCAATTCAGTGGGGCCTGGATTTGATTCCTGGTCAGGGAACTAGATCCCACATGGCTCAACTAAATACCCCACATGGTGCAATGAAGATCAAAGATCCTGAGTGCTGCAACTAAGACCTGATGCAGCCAAATAAATAAATATTTAAAAAGGAATACATTTTATCTAACTTGAAAGATCCAAAATAATATCATTTCAACACATAATCAATATAAAATATTTTTATGAACTATTTTGCTGTTTTCTATACTAAGTATCCAACCTCTGATATGTATTTCACTTACAGAATATTTAAATTTGGATATTTTAAAGTGCTCAATAGCTGCATGTAGCTGGTGGCTATTGTACAGGACAGCAGAGTTCTAGACAAAACAGTTCTATTTGATTGAGTGCCTACTGCATACTGGGCTTTGTACAAGGCATTGGGAATAAAGAAATAACTAGTGGTAATTGTAATAATAATTATTAAACCATTAATATAACTCATAATTATTGAACATTTATGTCTCAGTCATTGTTTAGGTTTTTATATATTTTAACCATCAAAAGCAGATTATCCCCATCTTACAGATAAGGAAACCAAGTTTAAGTGGTTTGTGTAATCTCACAGCTAGGAAATGGATTCAAACATAGGCAAGATGTTCCAGTTTCCCTTGAGAGACACAGGATTCACAGGAGCAAGATCAGTAAGGTGTGGTAAGAGTAAGGATATCAGTGAGTACAAGGGGACACAGAGCGGGAAGCGAACTCAGCCTGGAGAGGTCAGGAAAGCCTTCATGGAGGAGATCACCTCTGGGCTGAGTGTGGAAGGACAACCTGGAGTTGGCTGTGGAGAGGAGGCGAGTGGAGTGTCACGGTGTCCTGGGGACCTGGCATTTAAGGAAAATGAGTAAAGAAAGCCCAGGAAGCGGGCAAGTGGGAGAGCACAGGCTCCTCTAAAGGGGCAGCTGCCCCCAGCTCTGCTGATCCAGGCGACGCCTCCAAGCCAGGACCCAACCTCCCGATTTTCCCGGACACCACTGGGTCTTCAGACTTCCTACTCTGATCATTGGAACCCAGGCTTCCTACTGTGATCACTGCAATCCTTTGATTTGAACCATTCAAAGTCACTCACACATCCACCTTTCCAGGGCAAGAACACGGTCCTCGAAAGAGCTACACTGAGTCCCAACTCACAGTACCAGCCACCTCATTGCCATTCCTCTGTGTTCCTCCCCCATCGGGAGAATCTACCTCTTACTTCTCTCATAGTAACTTGACTTTGGGAGCCTGTTGCCCTTCCCTCCCATTAGATTTTCAGTCAAGTCACCAGGAACTCCAGTTCTTATAAATTATGGTAAAATGCACATAACATAAAATCTATCATTTTAACCAAAGTATAAAATTCAGTGGCATGAGTGTATTTACAATATTGTACAAACATCACCACTATCTAATTCCAGAAGATCGTCATCATCCAAAAAAGAAATCACAAATGCATTAAGCAGTCACTTGCAATTCTCCCCTCTCCCCAGCCCCTGGCACCCACTAATCTGCTGTAGTCTCCATGTGTGGTGTTGTGCTTAGTCGCTGCTACTGTTAAGTCACTTCAGTCGTGTCCAACTCTGTGTGACCCCATAGACGGCAGCCCAACAGGCTCCCGGTCCCTGGGATTCTCCAGGCAAGAGTATTGGAGTGGAGTGCCATTGCCTTCTCCAATGCATGAAAGTGAAAAGTGAAAATGAAGTCGCTCAGTCGTGTCCGACTCTTAGCGACCCCATGGACTGCAGCCCACCAGGCTCCTCCGTCCATGGGATTTTCCAGGTAAGAGTACTGGAGTGGGGTGCCATTACCTCCTCCAGGGGATCTTCCCAACCCAAGGGCTGAACCCAGGTCTCCCACATTGCAGGCAGATTCTTTACCAACTGAGCCACAAGGGAAGCCCAAGAATACTGGAGTGGGTAGCCTATCGCTTCTCCAGGGGATCTTCCAAACCCAGGAATCAAACCGGGGTTTCCTGCATTGCAGGCAGATTCTTTACCAGCTGAGCTACCAGGGAAGCCCGTAGTCTCCACAGTCTCATCTTAATCTGTAGATTCACAGTCTCTATGGATTTCCTATTCTGGATATTTTATATAAATAAACTCATTAGTAGGTAGCATTTTGTGTCTGGATTCTTTCATTTATTGTTGTTGTTCAGCCACTAAGTTGTGTTCAACTCTTTGCAACCCCATGAGCAGCAGCACGCCAGGCTCTCTGTCCTCCACTGTCTCCCGGAGTTTGCTCAAATTCATGTCCTTTGAGCTGGTGATGCCATCTAACCATCTCATCCTCTGCTTGCCCCCTTCAAAAGCTCTAGCATGGTCAATGAAGCAGAAGTAGATGTTCTTCTGGAACTCCCTTGCTTTCTCCATGATCCAATGAATGCTGGCAATTTGATCTCTGGTTCCTCTGTCTCTTTGAAACCCAGCTTGTACACCTGGAAGCTTTCGGTTCATGTACTGCTGAAGCATAGCTTGAAGGATTTTGAGCATTACCTTGCTCGCATATGACATGAGCACAACTCTGCAGTACTTTGAACATTCTTTGGCATTGCTTGTCTTTGGGATTGGAATGAAAACTGACCTTTTCCAGTCCTGGGGCTACCTCTGAGTTTTCCAAATTTGCTGGCATATTAAGCATAACACTTTAACAACATCATCTTTTAGGATTTGAAATAGCTCAGCTGAAATTTCATCACCTCCACTAGCTTTGTTCGTACTGATGCTTCCTAAGGCCCATTTGACTTCACATTCCAGGATGTCTGGCTCTAGGTGAGTGACCACTAACCACACCATTGTGGTTATCTGGGTCATTAAGATCATTTTTGTATAGTTCTTCTGCATATTCTTGCCACCTCTTCTTAATCTCTTCTGCTTCTGTTAGGTCCTTATCTTTTCTGTCCTTTATTGTTCCCATCCATGCATGAAATGTTCCATTGATATCTCCAATTTTCTTGAAGATATCTCTAGTCTTTCCCATTCTATTGTTTTCTTTTACTTTTTTGCATTGTTCATTTAAGAAGGCCTTCTTATCCCTCCTTGCTGTTCTCTGGAACTCTGCATTCGGTTGGGTATATCTTTCGTTTTCTCCCTCGCCTTTCATTTCTCTTCTTTCCTCAGCTATTTGTAAAGCCTCCTCAGACAACCACTTTGCCTTCTTGCATTTCTTTTTCTTTGGGATGATTTTGGTCACTGCCTCCTGCACAATGCTATGAACCTTTCATTGTTCTTCAGGCTCTCTGTCTATCAGATTTAATTCCTTGAATTTATTTATCTTCACTGTATAATTATAAGAGATTTGATTTAGGCCATACCTGAATGGCCTGGTGCTTTCCCTACTTTCTTCAGTTTAAACCTGAATTTTGCAATAAGGAGGTTGTGATCTGAGCCACAGTCAGCTCCAGATCTTGTGTTTACTGACTGTATAGAGCTTCTCTATCTTTGGCTGCAAAGAACATAATCAATCTGATTTTGGTGTAGACCAATCTGGTGATGTACATGTGTAGACTCATCTCTTGTGCTGTTGGAAGAGGGTGTTTGTTATGACCAGTGTGTTCTTTTGACAAAATTTTGTTAGCCTTTGACCTACTTCATTTTGTACTCCAAGACAAAACTTGCCTGTCATTCCTGGTATCTCTTCATTTCCTACTTTTGCATTCCAATCCCCTAAAATGAAAAGGACACCTTTTTTTTTTTTTGTGTTAGTTCTAGAAGGTCTTGTCAGTCTTTATAGAACCATTCAACTTAATTTTCTTTGGCATCAGTGGTTGGGGCATAGACTTGGATTACTGTGATGTCAAATGGTTTGCCTTGGAAATGAACCAAGATCATTCTGTTGTTTTTGAGAGTGTACCAAAATACTGTATTTTGGACTCTTTTGGTGACTATGAGGGCTACTGCATTTCTTCTAAGGGATTCTTGCCCACAGTGGTAGATAAAATGGTTATACGAATTAAATTCACCCATTTTAACTCACTGATTCCTAAGATATCAATGTTCAGTCTCACCGTCTCCTGCTTGACCATGTGCAATTTACCTTGATTCACGGACCTGACATTCCATGTTCCTGTACAATATTGTTCTTTACAGCATCAGATTTACTTTCGCCAGCAGACACATCCACAGCTGAGCATCATTTTCACTCTGGCCCAGCCACTTCTTCCTTTCTGGAGCTATTAATGATTGCTCCCCACTCTCCCCCAGCATATTGCACACCTTCCAACCTGGGGAGGCTCCTCTTCCAGCGTTATATCTTTTTTGCCTTTTCATACTGTCCATGGGGTTCTCCAGGCAAGAATACTGGAGTGGGTTGCTATTTCCTCCTCCAGGGGACCACATGTTGTCAGAACTCTTTACTATGACCCATCTGTCTTGTGTGGCCCTGACCAGCTTGTCTCTTAGCTTATTTGAATTACATAAGCCCCTTTGTTTATGATCCCACGGCTGTGATCCATGAAGGGGATTCTTTCACTTAGGATTTAATATTTTCAAGGTTCATTCACTTTATAACATTTTCAGTACTTCCTTCCTGAATAATATTCCATGGCATAGTCATGCCACATTTTGTTTATCCATTCATTAGCTGATGAACATTTGAGTTGTGTCTACCTTTTTGGCTATTCTTAATAGAGCTGCTACAAAGATAAGTTTATGAGTTTTTGCTTGAGCATCTATTTTCAATTTTTTTTTAGTATATACCTAGGAGTGGAATTGCTGGGTTGTATGGTAAGTTTATGATTAACTTATTTAGAAGTCATCAATTGTTTTTCACAGTAGCTACATCATTTTATATTCTCATCAGCAATGCATGAGGGTTCTAATTTCTTCACATCCTTGCCAATACTTATTTTCCATTTAAAAAATTTTATTATCATACCCATCCTAGTGGATGTAAAATGGTATCTCACTTTGGTTTTGATTTGCTTTTCCTTTGGCTTAAAGCTCAACATTCAGAAAACGAAGGTCATGGCATCCGGTCCCATCACTTCATGGGAAATAGATGGGGAAACAGTGGAAACAGTGTCAGACTTTATTTTTCTGGGCTCCAAAATCACTACAGATGGTGACTGCAGCCATGAAATTAAAAGACACTTACTCCTTGGAAGGAAAGTTATGACCAACCTAGATAGCATATTCAAAAGCAGAGACATTACTTTGCCAACAAAGGTTCATCTAGTCAAGGCTGTGGTTTTTCCTGTGGTTATGTATGGATGTGAGAGTTGGACTGTGAAGAAGGCTGAGCGCTGAAGAATTGATGCTTTTGAACTGTGGTGTTGGAGAAGCCTCTTGAGAGTCCCTTGGACTGCAAGGAGATCCAACCAGTCCATTCTGAAGGAGATCAGCCCTGGGATTTCTTTGGAAGGAATGATGCTGAAGCTGAAACTCCAGTACTTTGGCCACCTCATGCGAAGAGCTGACTCATTGGAAAAGACTCTGATGCTGGGAGGGATTGGGGGCAGGAGGAGAAGGGGACGACAGAGGATGAGATGGCTGGATGGCATCACTGACTTGATGGATGTGAGTCTGGGTGAACTCCGGGAGTTGGTGATGGACAGGGAGGCCTGGCGTGCTGCGATTCATGGGGTCACAAAGAGTCAGACAGAGCTGAGCAACTGAACTGAACTGAACGAACTGAATGACTATGACATTGAGCATCTTTTCATGTGTTTGTTGGCCACTGGTGTATCTTCTTCAGAGAAATATCTACTGAAGTTCTTTGCTCTGTATAAAATGGACTTGTCTTTTTATTGTCGAATTATATTTTTTATATATTCTGGATATTAGACTCTTACTTGATACATGCTTGTTAATATTTTCTCCCATTCTGTAAAATGTCTTTTAACTCTCTTGATAGTGTCCTTTGATGCACAAAGTTTTTAATTTTGATGAAGTCCAATTGAATATTTTTCCTTTGTTGCTAGTGCTTTGGGTGTCACATCTAAGAAATCACTATTGAATTCAAGGCCTTAAAGATTTACTTGTATGTTTTCTTACAAGAGTTGTATAGCTTTAGACCTTGTATTTAGCTCTATGATCCATTCTGAGTTAATTTTTTACACAGTATAGTATTAGGAAGTGAAAGAAGGTGAAGTCGCTCAGTTGTGTTCAACTCTTTGCGACCCCATGGACTGTAGCCTGCCAGGATCCTCCATCCA
The DNA here is from genome assembly GCF_027580195.1 of Bos mutus. Taxonomy (NCBI): domain Eukaryota; kingdom Metazoa; phylum Chordata; class Mammalia; order Artiodactyla; family Bovidae; genus Bos; species Bos mutus. The sequence goes on from NC_091641.1 coordinate 24,584,994, forward strand.
CAGGATTTTCCAGGCAAGAATACTGGAGTGGGTTGCCATTTCCTTCTCCAGGGGATCTTCCCGACCCAGGGATCAAAGTGAGAGAGTCAATTCCTAGGCAGATTGATAAGAAGTCCAGGGGTCCCCAAGGAGAGAGGGGTCTGGAATTCTCAAGGAGGAAGAAAGGACAAACTTTTTTTGTCCCTCTACATTTCTTAGGATTATATAACAATAATGTATCCTGCTTGAGGACAGTCTCTGGAAAAAACCTTCTGGCTAATCCTGTTATTTTAAGGTTGTAAATTATGGGAGTAGGTCTAGTGAGGTCTTTACAACCTCTAGACATTCTTTTGATTCACTGTAATAACTAATTAGAGAGTATATAACTCCATGGCTAACACTAGCAAAGGGGTGCTCTTTCTACCCCTTCTGATGCCTATGTCAGAAGCTTTTTCTATCTCCTTTATACTTTAATGAAACTTTATTACACAAAAGCTCTGAGTGATCAAGCCTCGTCTCTGACCCTGGATTGAATTCTTCTCCTCTGGAGGCCAAAAATCCTGGCATCTTTGCGTGGCTCAGCAACAACCTTTCATCTTGGGGGCTCCTCCGGGATTCTTTAGGACAAGGTAAGGATGCTTGGAGCTCTAGTTCTTTGTTACACAAAAGCTCTGAGCGATCAAGCCTCATCTCTGGTCCTGGATTGAATTCTTCTCCTCTGGAGGCCAAGAATCCCAGCATCTTTTTGTGTGTCAGCAACAATCTTTCAAAAGCTGGGTCTCTTGCGTTGCAGGCGGATTCTTTAGTGTCTCAGCCACCAGGGAAGCCCATAAAACTACAGTCCAACTTAATTCTTCTCCATGTAGACATCCAGTTTTCCCAGCATCATTTGTTAAAGAGACAGTCACTCCCCCCATTGAATAGTCTTGGTATCCTTGTTAGAAATCATCTGACCACAGTTGTATGGGTTCATTTCCAACCTCTCAATTCTATTCCCCTAATGCTTTTTTCCTTAAGTTAAAATTTATTCACCTCCTAAATAAGGTACAGGGATTGTGAATAAAGCTTAGTATACACTTATTAAATCCTGACATATTTAATGCTGCTTACAGTTTAGCATATGAATTTCTTCCCAAAATGCTCATCACAGCTGGATTGAAAGATTATTTTTTAAATGTGGCAATGTGGTTTAGTTGAATATAGCACATTATAAGTCTCCTAGATATCCAAAGAGATTTGCATACCTCTTGCAAATTGGGGGATTATGTTCTATGACATAAATATAGGGTCATTTTTTATTCTCTGAAATTTGCATAACTTTATAGGTATATACATATATAGTACTTTGCATGTATATATAATTTTAAAATATATATTTATAAACAAATTATATTTTTTAAGCAAGAGTAGTTTTCATTTACAAATTCAACTAGAAACAGTCTTCTTTATTTTGGAAAAATAAAAGTTGAAGTTGAAACAAAAGAACAAGCAGCAAAATCTATTCAGATCCAGATCCACCACTAACATATGGAAGTACAGTTAACCCATGAGCAACATGGGTTTGAACTGCTTGTATCCACTTACACCGTTCAGTACTACACAATCCACAGTAGGTTGAATCCATAGATGTGGAACTTCAGATACCAAGCAGCATCTGTGGGACTTGAGTTTCCTCCCATTCTGGTATCTATGCAGGTTCTGGAGCCAATCCCCTGTAGATACTGAGGGATGACTGTACTTTTTTTTTTTTTTTTTTCCAGTTTCAAAGCAAAAACAACCACTTTAAACTGGCAGGGAGCCCAGTCATGGCAAACTTGCTGTCATGAACATCCTTTAACCTTTTACCTTCCTGGATTAGTTTCCCAACAGTCCTTCTGTCTTCCAGAAGGATTCTCCCATGGATTTTTATAACTAGGAATCTTGAGAAATGTTGGGGTTGGGATGATTTCTATCCCTTCCCTTCCAGAAAGTTTCTAGTTTCTTTATGCAGATCAAACCAAAGCACCCCAGAGCTCTACTCACCAAGAGGAATTTGGAGAACTGCCCTGACCAAATTCAAGAAAAATAAAATTCTTCCTGTTACTTCCTCTCCCAGGGCATGGGGTATAGTGTGCCTCACTTGTTTTAAGATAACTACTCAAGTAATTTTCTTTTTCCAAAATAAAGAAGACTGACTATTTTCAGTTGAGTTTATAAATGAAAACTATTCTTGCTTAAACAAATACAATTTGTCTATAAACATATATTTTAAAAATTATATAGACATATAAAGTACTATATATGTATCTACCTATAAATTATAAAGTGATGCAAATTTCAGAGAATAAAAATGACCCAATATTTATGTCATAGAAATAATCCCCCAAATCTTTTAAGTTACAAATCAACACTTTTACAGTGTTCCCCAAAGTCTTATTTCATAAGGTTAGGTACCTTCAACATCTTTGTTCTGGATAGGAAGATTATCAGCTGTGGTCTGAGCAAGCTCAAATTCTTCCAGAAGGCCAAAAAGAGGGTTATCCACAACTTTCCCACAAGCTTCTGTTTATCAGGATCCAAGAACACAGATATCCTTACATTTCTTCCCTGTGACAACTCATACCCTAAATGAGAATAAACTTGGAGAATCTTCTGAATCACTAAAGAAGGGTTAATACTAATTATAATCAGCAAGTTGCTTTACTATAGTTAAATTATTTCTTTACAGTTGGTTTATTCTTAAAATTTGGAAGGAGTTGTGGGTTCCTCTAGGGAGAAACCTATATGCAGGTCAGGAAGAAACAGTTAGAACTGGACATGGAACAACAGACTGGTTCCAAATAGGAAAAGGAATACGTCAAGGCTGTATATTGTCACCCTGCTTATCTAGCTTATATGCAGAGTACATCATGAGAAACACTGGGCTGGAAGAAGCACAAGCTGGAATCAAGATTGCTGGGAAAAATATCAATAACCTCAGATACGCAGATGACACCACCCTTATGGCAGAAAGTGAAGAGGAACTCAAAAGCCTCTTGATGAAAGTGAAAGAGCAGAGTGAAAAAGTTGGCTTAAAGCTCAACATTCAGAAAACGAAGATCATGGCATCTGGTCCCATCACTTCATGGGAAATAGATGGGGAAACAGTGTCAGACTTTATTTTGGGGGGCTCCAAAATCACTGCAGATGGTGGCTGCAGCCATGAAATTAAAAGATGTTTACTCCTTGGAAGGAAAGTTGTGACCAACCTAGATAGCATATTCCAAAGCAGAGACATTACTTTGCCAACAAAGGTCTATCTAGTCAAGGCTATGGTTTTTCCAGTGGTCATATATGGATATGAGAGTTGGACTGTGAAGAAAGCTGAGTGCTGGAGAATTGATGCTTTTGAACTGTGGTGTTGGAGAAGACTCTTGAGAGTCCCTTGGACTGCAAGGAGATCCAACCAGTCCATTCTAAAGGAGATCAGTCCTGGGTGTTCTTTGGAAGCTCCTGCTGCTGCTGCTAAATCGCTTCAGTTGTGTCCGACTCTGTGCGGCCCCATAGACGGCAGCCCACCAGGCTCCCCTATCCCTGGGATTCTCCAGGCAAGAACACTGGAGTGGATTGCCATTTCCTTCTCCAGTTCTTTGGAAGGAATGATGCTAAAGCTGAAACTCCAGTACTTGGTCATGCGAAGAGTTGACTCATTGGAAAAGACTCTGATGCTGGGAGGGATTGGGGGCAGGAGGAGAAGGGGACGACAGAGGATGAGATGGCTGGATGGCATCACCAACTCAATGGACGTGAGTCTGAGTGAACTCCGGGAGTTGGTGATGGACAGGGAGGCCTGGCGTGCTGCAATTCATGAGGTCACAAAGAGTCGGACACGACTGAGCAACTGAACTGAACTGAACTGACTAGGGAGAAAATGAAATTGGTGGGGAGAGGGACTTTCATTTTTCACTACATGTTTTTCTGGATTGAATTGTTTGGGATGTTTACAATGACCACATATTGTTTTAGGAATACACGTGTTTTAATTTTAAATAGCAGGCTGCTGAGAGGCAAACAAGAGTTCTTTAACTTAAAAATCATTGATGGATTTTTTGCTATAATCCCTTGAATTCTCAATCACTTAAGTACTCAACAAACAAACACCCATTTGCCCACCACTCAGGAAGCCTGCAGTTGTTCTCAGGGTTCTGCTGAACAGGTTAGGGCGATTTTCCTCTGTCTGGGCCGAGACCTTCATCTTTTCTTTGATTTCCATCATTTTTAGTTGAGGACTGCTGTTTACCAGCGCAGAATACAGCAGCCTTGTAGTTAACTTATTACCAGGAAAGCCTGGATCCCTAGAGAAGGCTTTTGTAAGCCCTGGGGAAAGTATGCACCCATTGAACTGGGCTAATCCTGGTCATTATCGTCATGATTAGGGAATCCATTTAAATGGTGGTGGTTGCACCAATCAGCAAATACCACAGAGTGCAGAGTAATGTTTAACACATAAACAATTTCATTGCAAACAAAGGCTCCCTTTCGAGTGGCTTTCTACTTTTACTTCTTTAAATTACCACGCGGAGTCCGTCTGCTCTTCCAGGATAGGCACACTGAGTTTTATACACATTATTGTGTACTTGACTTTGGGTAAGACTAGGAAGAAAACACCATTATGTGGATGTGAATTTTTTT